>NC_134706.1:61044889-62286403 GCF_043290135.1 Rhipicephalus microplus | reverse complement strand
TTTCACTGCAGCGTGTAGAACTCCACCGTATGTGAGAGGCGTTCACACATGTCCGTCTTTCTCAAGAAGCACAGCAGCGCCTTCACTGCCTTGTCGGCTGACGAGGGATGTGGACGTTGCTGTAATAGCACCTGCACAGACAGAGGTCAATCATCCAGTCGCCGCATTGCCTTGGCAAGCACTTGTCTGTCTGAGGCAAATTGAGGACAGTGGCACAGCAGGTGTTCGATATTTTTATCGGGTATAGAGTTTCCTAAAAATAAATAGAGGAGACTTTGGCGCTGTGATCGTTAAGCGACCATTGGGAATGATGGGTAGTACACACATTTACCTAGTCTTCGTACTTGCGGGCGGTGAACCGTACTTGCGGCTTTGTTTATTGCTGGTTACGGTTTTGTTTTGAAGGAAAGAATGAATCCTTTTGAAGTTTGTGACCCGATTCGAAATGGTAAGCCTAAAAAATGAGGTTGTGAAGCGCAAACGCTGAGCATATGCTAATTTTTTTCGTGAAAAAAAAAACAGCCCCAAGCATCACGACACACACGGAGCAAGAAGCAGGCCAGAAGTACGAAAATTAGACAAATCTGCGTACAACCCATAATTTCCATGCTCACTGAAGCGCCGTGCGTTGCAGCTCTCACTTACACTAGCGCCAGAGTTCCCTCTAGTGTAAATGAGGAAACTCCATGGTGTAGCCTGATTGGGGTGACACGAAAGTATTGTCATCGCACATTCATATAGGTAGGTGTAATACTGTGTGGTTGTCAAGCTTGCTAAAGAAGACGAGGTAGTTGCGCACTGCGGAAATCATGAGTCACATTCCAAAGAAATTCAGTGAACGATTTATAGTAATTATTTGTGTCAATACATGTGCAGTGCGCATGTTTGTATGCTTCGTTTGTTGGCAGCCATGTATGTGCGATCTCGTCAGTCTTCGTCGGTTTCTAAGAAGCTCACAGGGTTTCTTGTTCAGAGAAAAGAGAAACAGAGTGAAACACTGGAGAATGAAAGATAGCGACCAATGAAGTGGACGTACCGCCCCTTGGTTTGTCTCTCATTGTCCTGTGTCTTTCGCTGTTTTCCCTTACCTATATTAGGTGCTAACCAGCCTAAATCAGCACCTTAGGGTTTCTTAGGCTATCGAATAAACTACTCAAAAGTGAAAGCTATCTTGTTATTGCTGTTTTACGTTCTCTGTTGACGTCTTGTTTTGATATAAATTATGTGGATATTCTAGGCAGTTTTTTCTCGCCGTTGTCACCGTCATGTCTCGGGTATGGATAAGTATATGTATGTAGCAGAAAGTCACAAAAAATGAAAGAGAAAAAAATTCTAAAGCACCCACCGATGGCTAGATCCAGTAATCACATGATTCTCTGCGTGCTGCTTTAACTAAGTAGGCCATGCCACTCATGCTATCCACCCCACTAAGGATGAGCTACACACATACACCATTTACCACTGGCTTACTTTCAATAAACTTAAAAATAACATTCTTGAACAAAGCTTGTGTGTCTAACTTGTAGTTATGCAGAGCGCAAAAAGAGGCAGCTATAGTTGAACCGAAAAGTAGATACAGCCAATTCCCCGTGATGAGTGGCGATATATCAAGGAGCAAGTAAAGAAGCACGCTTTTCCCACCATGCAGCTGCTTCCGGCGTCGACGGCCCCACTGATATGTCGGGGACAATTTGAGGTGTGAAGTGCATTGAAGCTGTTCTTTTCAATAACGTCACCGATGTCATCGACGCCGATTGATGCGAATGAAGAAATGCCGAAAAAAAATGCCGGGGTGAAAATGCTGCATGTAGTTCGGCCTTTGTGATGCCACCCCGTGTCTTACTAACACCCGCGGAACAGCTCCAACGGAATGCTAGTCCATCGAAGCAAGGCGGGACCGCAAACGTGCCCACACAGAATGAACGTGATGCTGCCCATGCGAGAAACGCTGCACCTCGACTCACATTCGACCATGTTTACTACTATTCGTATCGTTCCTAAATCTCATGTGTCCTGCTTACGTCTGTGTAAATATTGGCGCTTGTTTCATTATGAACTTATAACAGCACGCCCAACTAGCAGTCATCGAAATATCTTAACCTCACACAATAATAAAGACGAAGCCTATGGCATTTACAGTAGTGGTAAATATTATGGTAAGCACTAATAAAAATGGCAGTAATGGTAAACTTTCGGTAAATGCTGTGACCAAACCAAACTGAGCTTTTTATTTGTATGTTCGCATACCAACGAGCAAAAAGAACCTTTTCCTCGAAGCAAAACAACCTTAATAAGCCATGTCACATTGCTGCTATCAGTGGCGCAACGGAGACACTATCGTGCACTAGTACTCCTAATCAGCATACTTCAGATAATATTTTCATGTCTATGTCTGTAAAATGGCGAACAGAGGTGCTCTTGTACTTGAATGACCAAGTGCGCGAGCACCTCTGTGGCATGCCACAGCATTTCCAATGTCATAATTCAAGCCATTTATTGGTATTAACGCAGTAGCAATGAGGACCTCATTTACCTGAAAGTAATTCGTCGGAATTAGTGTCCGCGTCGGCAACGGCGTCATTGGTTGCGAGCGAAAAATTCTCCCCTTATGGGTTACTGAAAAATGAAGAAATATGTAAATAACAGAGAAATAATAAGCAACTCTTGGTTAATTAAGGATCGAATCCGGGTCGTTTGCATAGAAAGTGGACGTTCTACCCAACATCCACAAGTCTGCCTGGAAATACAGCGAAAATAACTTCCTGTGCTTGGAAATGCAGTGAGAATACCATCATGCGAAACACACGTGCCCAGTATACATGCTTCACAATAGAACATGCAGTATCCTAGTAATAATGCGTGGTAAGTACAAGCGTACACTGCCATGGAGTGGGAGGAGGAGGAGGAGGAGGAGGAGGAGGAGGAGGAATACATGAGAAAGGACAGGACGGTTAGCCAGTTCTTAGGGAGTGGGAGAACATGTGATTATCTCAATGACCTCATGGTTTATATCCCGTAACGCACTATACGAAAGGCACACACGTTACTTCGCCTATTTCCATAGGGCCTCGTAGTGGGCGCATAGCAAGTGCGAGGAAATTTCACGATCATTATTGTGGTTTAACGCATGCTACCCATTAGACATAATGCAGCCATTTGTAAAAACATTACTGGCACAAACCATATTCAGGTGGTTGATTTACGCACTAGAGAGGGAGAGGAAGCATTAAAAAGGGAGAAGGCAGGGAGGTTAACCAGAAAGACATCCGGTTGGCTACCCTACACTGGGGGATTGAGGAAGGGTACAAGAAAGACGAGAAAGAGGGAAGAGAGGGAAAAAAGGGGGTGGTGGAGAGGCTGACAGTAATTTCACTTCAGCGTGTAGAACTGTACCGCATGTCAGAGGCGTTCACACAAGCCTGTGTTTCTCAGGAAACACAGCAGGGCTTTCACTGCCTTGTGGGCTGTCGAGGCATGTGTACGTTGCTGTAATAGCACCTGCACAGAAAGAGGCCGATCATCCAGTCGCCGCATTGCGTTGGCAAGTACTTGTCTATCTGAGGCAAATCGAGGACAATGACACAGCAGGTGCTCGATATTTTAGTCGGTGCCGCAAACACCGCACGCCGCACTGTCAGTAATTCCGATTAACGTGGTATAAGCTTTCGTGAAAGCAACTCCCACCCAAAGGCGATAGAGAAGCGAAGCTGCACGTCGATGTAGGCCGGGTGGAGGCCGGAGTTGTAGTGAAGGGTCGAGTTCATGCAGTCTTGTACGTCGTATGCTTGGTGTGTTCCACTCAGTCAGTGTGAGACTGCGGGCCAGTTGACGAATCTGCCTCGCCGTATCCGCTCTTGAAAGCGGTATCGGAACGCTGTTCGCTTCTTTATCTGACGTGCGAGCAGCATGATCTGCAGAATCATTGCCACCTATACCACTATGCCCAGGTAACCACTGAAAGACGATGTCATGGCCTTTTTGTATTAAAAGGTGGTGAAGTTTGATGGTTTGGTAGGTCAACTGGTCATGGCATCCGCGTCGGAGAACTAATATCAGGCACTGCAACGCTGGTTTTGAGTCAGAAAACACAGCCCATTTACCTGGTCTTTCTTCTGAATTGATGTGTTCCAGTGCATTGCGCAGAGCCTCGAGTTCTGCCGTCGTCGAAATTGTCACATGTGAAGTCTTAAAACACCAAGTTACCCCTTGTGATGGTATAACCACTGCTCCACCTGAACTAGACAGCGTAGTAGAGCCATCCGTGTAAATGTGCACGTGGTTACTGTAGTTCTCTTCCAGTAGGAATAGACTCAGTTGTATCAGGGCATGTGTCGGTAAGTCCGATTTTCTCCTTATTCCTGGAATCATTAAGTGAACTCGCGGCCAGCTCAAGCTCCAAGGAGGAAGCAGTGGCTTTGATGCAGGTGCGTATGTCTCAGCAAAAGATGAACGATGCTTGTAGACAATAGTGCCGTATGTCGTGCTGGGCCTTTCAGCAGCTAGGCTCGCCAGGTGGTGAGAAGGGGTTCTGGCATAACGCCTGAGGTGCATGCGCATTGTCTCGGTAATAATATGCGTATTTATTGAGTGATCTTGAGCGATGGCAATGGTTTCAGCCGTTGAAGCACTGCGGGGTACTCCAAGGCATATCTTAAGTGCTTGGGCTTTAATTCCCTGAATTGCGCGCAGGTTGGTCTTGCGGTGTTAGATATTGCAGGTAAGCTGCACCGTAAGAATCCGATAAACAGCACTCTGTACAGTTGTAGCATGGATGGTATGGGCACTCCCCAATTCTTTTCTGCAAGGAATTTGAACATGTGGCATGTTGCGATGAGCCGCTTCTTCGCCTAGTTCACGTGTGGGGTCCACGACAGGTTTCTATCTATTATGACTCCCAAGAACCTGTGGCTTCTACTGAACGATATGCATTCTTCATTAATCGATATACTGTAAGCATGCAGTGGTTTCCGCGTGAATGCTACCACTGCATATTTTCCGCAGGACACCTCGAGGCCTCGTTTACGAAGATAGCATGACGTCGTTGTAGCAGCCTTCTGAAGGCGGGCGCGAAGCTGAGGCCTTGTCACACCTGATGTCCCAATGCAGATGTCATCAGCATAGACAGAAAGTTCTGCAGTGCTAGGTAGCTGGAAAACTAGACCAATGAGAGTTAGGTTGAAAAGGGTAGGGCTTAGCACTCCTCCCTGAGGAACTCCTCGGCTGCTGTAATAATCAGGTGTTGGGCAATTCGCTGTCATCACGTAAAATGATCTCAGCTGTAAGTAGCTGTACACCCACATATATATCTTGCCATTATGACCTACTGTTTTCAAAGCACTAAGGATGGCTTCGTAGGTGACATTGTCGTAAGCCACCTTAACGTCTAGAAACAGGGTGGCGCACAGTCTCTTACAGGCTTTTTGGTGTTGAACATATGTCACCAGATCAACAACGTTGTCGATTGACGAATGGCCGCGCCTGAATCCGGTCATGGATACTGGATAGATTTCGTAGTGCTCTAAATACCACTGCATTCGTGTTAGAATCATTCGTTCCATCGTTTTTCCCACACAACTGGCAAGTGCGATAGGACGGTATGATGCAATATGCAAATGAGATTTACCAGCCTTTAGAAGTGGAATGAGGCGACTTGACTTCCATGCCTGGGGAACCGTACCAGTCTGCCAGGAGTCGTTGTATAGGCGTAAGAGTGCATTCCAAGCTTCGTCTCCAAGATTACAAAGGGCACGATAGGTAATGCCGTCAGGACCGGGTGCTGAAGAACGTCTGCCCAGAGCCAGTGCCGCCTCTAGCTCAACCATAGAAAACTGGCATTCCATACGGGGATCACGTGAGGGCGGTGGGTTGTCAAATGTTCCCGTTCTTGATACTGTGAAATTGGAATCACCGGCAATTCTTCTACAGAAAGATTCTGCGACGTCAATCTCTCTGCATCGAAGGTGAAGTGCCAGAGATGTAAACGGGTGTCGCTGACCCAAGCTTGTGCTAAGACCCCGGACAGTTCGCCATATCAGTGATAGGTGCTTTCTTGGATCCAACGACTCGCAAAAGAATGTCCAACGTCGCCTAGTCAGTTTATCCGTGTGCTGCTGCATTTTCTTTTGAATGCGTCTAGCCAGCCTCAAATTATTCATGCACTTTGTCCGTCAGTACCTTCGTTCTGCACGACGGCGTATTGCGCGAAGTTTCTCAAGCTCGATGTCGAAATCGGTGCGCTTGTGACTATTCAAATGTGTATGCGTGGTATTCTGCAGGACATCCTTTATCGAGTCCTCTAGGTTATATGATGAGCCGTCGGTACAGCAGTCTTCCATTAACAATTTGAATTTTGGGCAATCGGTGTACTTGAGGCTTCTTGAGGACTTGGAGCTGGTGAAACCTTCTATAAATAGGTAAGTTGGTATATGGTCGCTGCCCCGCGTTTCCAGATCCGACAACCAGTGAATTTTCTGGTAAGTAAGCGAGAAACCAATGTAAGGTCCAGGCAGCTGCTATAGGCTGATCCGCGTAAATATGTAGGGCTTCCATCGTTACAAACGCAGAGTTTGTACTCCGAGGCTAAGGACACCAATTTTCTTCCTCTAGAGTTGTCCCTGGAGCTTCTCCATAGGAAATGGTGGGCATTGAAGTCGCCAGTGCTCACCCATGGCCTTGGAGTTGATGTCAGAGTACCGCGTAAGTGCTCGCAGTCAAGGCGGCTTGATGGAGATAAGTAAGCTCCGATAATCGTGAAAGCAACCTTATCCTTCTTCACAGTAAGGCATACATACTGATTCCCTTCATCAGGCGAGACTCTGTGGTGAACGTAAGTGAGGTCATGGCACATGAATACAATAACTTTGCTGCAGTCTCTGGGAGTGGAGGACATAAAGCATTCATATCCTGGCAGCTTGATTGAAGCACACAGGTTGGGTTCACAAATCACGATAACAGGGAAGTGATTCACAAATACAAACTGTCTAAAGTCAGACACGCGCGACTTCAGTCCTCTGGCGTTCCACAGAAAGACAGATGCATTTTTGACTTCCGCTCGAAACGACGGTGCCTCGCTGGCCATGATTTTACCTTAGAGCTGGAAGCACCGGACTCAGGGTGTCCAGCACATGCAGTGCGGTCTGCGCAGCCGAAGTCTTCATATTACTCAGTAGGACACGCACGGTACTCATAAGCGATTGCGGCAAGCTTATCACTTGATCTTCATTCATCGCATAACTGGTTTTAGGGGTCGTCGAGGGCGGCGGGATTTGATGCATCTCCGAAGTAGGTTGACGTCGTGGAAGAGAGGGCCACTGTTCGGAATGTGCGACTGCTGTTCCTTTCTTCTGTTTTGCAGTATCCGTCTTCGGTGAGCTCAGTGTTCGTGGGTAAGCCTCTCTGATAGAGGATGACATCTCTCTATCGATAGAGCCGTTTTTCCGTGATGGTCTTTGCCCACGACGCCGTCGTCGGCGTATAGCGGCAGCCTCTCTGTGCGTTGAATTGTCCCGCACCATACGTCTGAGTACCGCGTGCGCACCCGCGGGCAATCTTTGGATGAGGCCTCATGAGCGCCGTGGCAGTTTGGACATCGTAACTCGGTGGCACTTCAGGCGTCTTTTGAGTGAGACTCAGCGCACCGCGGACACACAACTTTGTTCTCACAGACACCTTTTACATGTCCCATCTTGAAGCACTTGTAGCATTTCAGTGGCTTCGGGATGTAAGGACGCACTGAGCGGCGAACATGGCCAACTTTGACATACGAGGGAAGGCTGTCTCTCTCGAACACAAGCCTCAAGCAGCGTGAGTTGCCGAGTCTGGTAATGTGCGTGATGCGGGTGCCTTCAGTCGCTGGCTTTATTAGTATTGGCAGGTCATTAGCTGAGATGGAAAGGTCCACATCATAAATGACGCCTACAGTGCCATTACAACCTGTAGCGATCATTGGCCGAACTTTCACGTTGCCGATTTCTGTTATGTGCCGAAGGCTTTGCAGTGCGCTACGGTGCATAACGTCTACAGCAAGCACATTCTTTCGTGCATTGATCCTCACGTCTTTGATCTCATTCAGCGCGGTTTCCTCGAGAAGCACCGAAAGAACCTGCCTGTTGAGGAGTCGCAAGTTAGATGCAGGGTCTTCGGGCATAAACAGCATGGTGTGCGGCCACCGCTGTGGTGCAGTCTTAACGGTGGAAACACTTGCCGACGATGCCGTCCGCAGCACTCTTCTTTTTGTAGATCGATTCATGACGACCGTGAAGTCATCATCCGATGACTCAAAGCCATCCGAGTAAAAATCGGTTGCCTCACTGTCGGTGTCACTCGACGCGTTGCTACGCTTCCTGGACGACGAAGTCCGGCGCGACGGTTGCACGCCTGGAACATTCTCAGGTGTGTCCTGAAGCATCACCGCAAAGGAGGGAGCGGCAGCTCCCAGGATTTCCAGGAAAACAAATTGAAAATACTGAGACACGGGCCGATTTACGCACTAATGACATAAAATCCCTATCACGTTCAACTGCTACAGGTGAAGCTAAAGGATCGCCCACCCTTTCCTTTTTTTTCAATCCTCAAGAGAACCGAGAGTCACCGTTACCTACCGGCTGCGGCCTGGTTTGAAACAATCCCCAGCTAAAGTATTATGGAGAGGCGGGAGGGTTGCTTGATGCTGGTGCGTCCATTTAAAAAACAAGTGAGAAAATGGTGGCATTGTAGTGTAATGGATATAGTGTGTTCTTTGGTTGCATGTGGCCGCGAGTTCAATTCCTGTGTCATGTGTTCCTGCGTGCAAATGGGATGTTTGTACGTGAATGTCTTGTCTCTCCTAATATGTCCCAAAGAGTTCAATACGTTTGAACGACTCAAGAAAACTTCCTTGTTCTTTCTGAACATCCTTCAATTGGCAGCAATGCTGAAAATGTCATATAAAATATTTTTACGGAAAAGTTGAAGACACAATGTTAGTTATCGCTAACCAACCTTGGGATAGCAGCTCGTTCACTTCATTCAGAAACTACCATGAGTACAGTATGAAAATAGATGCCACCATGACGAAAGCGTTAATAAATGCTCTATAAAAAGCACAAAGCCGTTTTACTCAACAGCATTCTAGGCCAAACGCAGTAATTTTCAACCAAGAAGTCCAGCGCAAGTGTCAAGTCCGCTGCGACGTTGATGAGCGTCCTGAAGAAGACAACGCTGCAAAATGACACATATATTACGCTCATCAGTTGGCCGATTTCATATTCGCTAGCTATAAGTTGACGCGAGAGTTCCAAGACAATAAATACACTGCACGGTTGGGTTTGGAGCATGACAGACAACGTCTGCGAAAGCTGGTGTACGTATGTAGTACTTGGTCGAAACCTGGACTTATACATTCTCTACATAACCAATGCAAGCAATTAGGGCAAATTAGTTTCTAGCAACAAGAATTGGACACGTGACCTACACGATAAAGACAGGCATCATGAAAAATATCAGCTCCCAAAGGCCACAATGCGACGCAAGAGCCTCTCGACGAGCCACACACACTCGTGTATGCTGCCGTCAATAATTATACCTTTGATGCACATGTCCTTGAAGTTACACATGATTTCATCTTGAAGTATGTACTTTTTTGCGCTACTCAGAAACGTGGTCAGACGAACTTTCGGAAGTCAATGCGTTCCCTTGTATCACACGTGCATGGCACCCTGAGGAAGCAGCCTCAGGTATAGCAATCTATGTATAGGAACACTCTGCTTCTTAAGCAAATGAACTGTGGTTCCATATCACACAGCACAACATAACCGACTGTGTGTGTGCGTCGACAACCTCCTTATCCTCAGGGCATGTCCCTTGGCGTGTATAGTAGTTCTAGAGGCGGGAGCTAGTGCTTTTGAAGTGCTTCTTTCTCATCGCTGGGAGCTCACTGAGTGCACATCTTCTAGCAGCTTTACATCATGAACAACTTGGAAGCGAAGGTAGCGGCGAGGAGAGCTCGCAACGCGGCTGCAATGTGGGCGCGCCATCAAGAAATCGCGTGCAGCGCTTGCGAGTCTGAGGAAAGCCGGCAGTGTCGGCAGAAATTGCCAGCCAGTACCAGCATTGATGCGGAGGCAGCGGAAGCGGTTCAGGCTCACGCCGTCGAAACAAAGCGGACTCATCTACAAGCGCATTCACAAGTGAGAGGCCACCAAGCAGAGGCGGCACGCAAGCAGCGGCAAGAGAACCTCGAATCGAAGTGGGTGCAGGAAGCAGCGGTCCAGCGCCGAAATCCGTCGCTACCCCAGGTTGGTGGAGCCAACGCGCGCTTTAAGCGCGACGTTCTTGATCACTCGTTCGGCCACGGCTGTAAGGTATGCGACCGCCTGTGGTTCGACAACAACCTCATTCCCATCGTCTCCATCTGCAGTGACCGGTGTCCAACGCGAATCCTATAGCCATGCTCCAACGAGAGCTTCTTTTCGTGCAGTGCCTGCAGCCAAGCATGCCCGAAGACAGTGCCATCGGTGTACACCTCAAGCGTCGGCTTGTTAACAAACCATCCTTCTTGACGGGCTTTCTTAAGAGAATTCAGGAGTTCACCCAATAAGTTTTGAGCAAACTCCTCCATTATCATTCACTTCGTGGATATGGCGTACCTTTACAGTGCTTGGTTCGACCACCTCCTTGGGTTCCAACTTTATTCCTCCTTGGGTTCCACACAGGTCACCACGTTTGTCCCGGCCAAGCAAAAAAAGCGATTTTCATAGCGTATACTCTTCTTGTGTTCAGTGTATAAGTGGAATAGGACACCTAGACGTTTTATAGACACAAAATGATAATCAGTTAAAAGAGACAAATAATAACGGTTACAGACACCAGCCACAATCACTTTATGCGACTCGTTTCAGTTTTTTCTAGCTTAGTCATTCTCAATGTGAAAGGAAGAATGTTTTTCAAGGGATCCAGAGCAACAGCGGAAGTTTTTTAAGATTACCATTGCAAACATTTTCGCCTTCGACGGTGGTTCTATCGGTAGCCTTCGGGTCGGCTTGGTTTTGGTTAATTCTGCAGAACCTGAATATACTGCGTAATAAGTACGTTCGCAATCTGACTACGATCTATTCATTCTAGCACCTCAGGGCGTCCCTGGGCCGGCGGGCACCCTCTATGAGAAGCCAGCCCCCAAGAAAGGCATTAGCTTTTGACATTGTCGTCCCTGAGGGGACTAGTCTTGAAGACGTCATCAACGCGACGTCTTCAATAGTAGTGTGGTAAAAAACGCTGCCCTGGAGAGTGTGCGTCATGCTTTGACGTAGAAAATCAGTGTGCGGGGCCGATTTAGTATTTCAAGGTGCGCGGGAATCATCATGATGGTGATAGCGGTAAAACTATGAGCGCGCCTATGCGCGTGCTCGTGCGCGTACCACGTGAAAAGCTCCCGAGCCACGGGGACAGCTCGGCTAACCCCAGAGAGCAGAGAGCAAGGAAAAGCTCGGGCCACGACCCGGCTGCTCGTTCTGACCCTCGGTGTCCGGGCCTCGTCCCGGCGTTGAAGTCCTCGGGTGCGTCCTGGACTGGGCATCGCCCCACCTGACCCCCACGTTGGTCTGAAGCAACGTTCATCACGGCCAGCTGCTGTTCTGGTCTCGGAGCGAGACGCTGTCCTAGGTCTGTTCGCGGCAGACGGGCGGTACGCTGTTCTCGGTGGTGTACAGGCAAGCCCTGGCGTTGACCACCGTACTGGGATGGCCCTGGCGGTTATCGTCTAGACCGGGCCCCGCCTCGGTACGAACTCCGCAAGCACAAGGCATACCGCCTCCTGACTACCAGAGAGCTCAAGGTCAAGCGCAACGTTCACGTCCGAAGAGTAGAATGTGAGTGAACGAACAAGAACATTAACTCCTTTTCGCGTAGGACCGTGAACGCGTGTATATATGTGTGAGTTTATGTTGTGTGTATCCCTTTGTCTGTCTTCGTGTATATAAAAGTCTCTCGTTGTCCTCGAACGTCCTCTGTCCTCATCTGGCTAACCTGCGCCCACAGTTGCCCACAAATTTTGGCGAGCCTGCCAGGATCAGAAGATTCCAGGATCAGAAGATGCCAGGATAGATCGGCCTTACCTTCTTGCCGAGAGCCAGACGGGCGGGACGAACCGATGGATTTAGAGAAATTGCACACGATCGGAACGGACATGGGCCTTGCTAGGATCGGCACTCAACATCTTTCAGGCGAGAATTGGTCGCACACAGGATGCCTGTAAACGTGCAAAGACTGCTTTGTATTGGAGAGGAGGTCGGGTGGTCTTGCGCCGACTTGGAGCGAATTTTGCAAGAAGACCTTGATGAGGAACAAAAGAGAATTGATTTCGAACTTCGGTATATGTGCAAAAATGACAATGAGCGCGTGCGTTTGCGACAGGAAGGAGAGAAGCTGTTGTCTGAGATCAGCACAGCTATCTTGGAAATCCGAGAGATTGCAAATAGGGTAGCGCTTAAGGAGGTTAATGAAGAGGACCAAGTCAATAATCTCAAGGATGAGATAGTTCTCCATGATGTTGACACAAGTCTGTCAGACACACTCGAAAAAGTGTATGTCGGAGAACATGATGATGTAGCTCTGTGTACACGATCTGCAAGTGAATGTGTTAAGCACATACATGATGGCATTGAAGGTGACAGAAGTATGGAGCAGCATGGTTTCTGCAGTCGTCAGATGAAACCTCTCGGCCAAAGAAAGAGCACGTCATGCGTATCTGAGACTCTTGCTTCGGAGCCCAACGAAAAGCGAGTGGCATTGAAAAACCCTAAAACAGAGCCAGAAGATGACCATAATTCGAGCAAGAGGGGCCGGAACTCCAAGAGTAGTAGTGGAGGTAGGAACGCTGTGAGCCCAAAACATGGTACTCAGTACCATGCGGAGGAAAATGAACTTCGAGACAACCGAAAGATGTGGCGTGCTTTGGACAACGTAGCCTGGCGTTCAGACCCCAATGTTTGGATCGAACATTGTTATATCTACGTAAACATCGGGAAGCCACCGCGGTACACAGAAGCACACAGGAAGAAAGAGCTCTGGTTTTGCGCTAGTACATGGAAGAAAAGGAGAAAGAATACAAACCTGGTTGACCGATTCTGAACTGAACTGCGACACGACAATGGACTTCGAACTGCATGCGGAACCGATTCCCCGCGCTGACATAATGTTTGCCCGACTTACTGGGCGTCGATGCTTCCAAGCTTGACTCGACGAATTCATCGTGCTGCCCGGTGCCTGTGTTCGCTGCAACGGCATGAGTGAGTGGTCGTTGGCCTAGGCATCGGGTCACAAGCGTGCGGTTCCGTGCATTCCGTGTGTGGACGGCCTTGGTACATCGTCAGACAAAACATTATCATCGTTGAATGTGTTCAGTTTACGCGTATTGTGTCAGTTGTCTATGTCTTTCAGTAGTGCTCCGTCTTACTTGATAATGTATTTACTGTGTTCACGGTCACGGCTCTGCGCGTCCGAGTTCCTGGGTCCACGAACAATCACAGTCACCGAGAATAATTGTCAGCTAAGTGAAACCAGCTGTACGCTTTTAATATGGCAACCTAAGAGCTCAAATGTTATTTCAAGGCACATGAAGTCGAGTTACACTTGAAAAGTGTACAGATTCTTTGAAGTGTGGCACAATCTTGTCACATATTTTCGTCTTTTTTATTATTATTTATTTTTTCTCACTGTCATCCGTCGATGTGGATGGGCGATGATAAAGAATACCGCTGCCAAAGTGCGCTTTTATGCCGGTAAATCTTTCAGTGTATATTACAGTGCCCTATAGTGCCGGCGAGACACTTGGACATTCTAGTCTACTCTATGAACATGCCTACCCTTTTTACCCCACCGTCTCGCTGTTCTTGAACTGGGGGGAAGATGTGGTAAAAAACGCTGCCCTGGAGAGTGTGCGTCATGCTTTGACGTAGAAAATCGGTGTGCGGGGCCGATTTAGTATTTCAAGGTGCGCGGGAATCATCATGATGGTGATAGCGGTAAAACTATGAGCGCGCCTATGCGCGTGCTCGTGCGCGTACCACGTGAAAACCTCCCGAGCCACGGGGACAGCTCGGATAACCCCAGAGAGCAGAGAGCAAGGAAAAGCTCGGGCCACGACCCGGCTGCTCGTTCTGACCCTCGGTGTCCGGGCCTCGTCCCGGCGTTGAAGTCCTCGGGTGCGTCCTGGACTGGGCATCGCCCCACCTGACCCCCACGTTGGTCTGAAGCAACGTTCATCACGGCCAGCTGCTTTTCTGGTCTCGGAGCGAGACGCTGTCCTAGGTCTGTTCGCGGCAGACGGGCGGTACGCTGTTCTCGGTGGTGTACAGGCAAGCCCTGGCGTTGACCACCGTACTGGGATGGCCCTGGCGGTTATCGTCTAGACCGGGCCCCGCCTCGGTACGAACTCCGCAAGCACAAGGCATACCGCCTCCTGACTACCAGAGAGCTCAAGGTCAAGCGCAACGTTCACGTCCGAAGAGTAGAATGTGAGTGAACGAACAAGAACATTAACTCCTTTTCGCGTAGGACCGTGAACGCGTGTATATATGTGTGAGTTTATGTTGTGTGTATCCCTTTGTCTGTCTTCGTGTATATAAAAGTCTCTCGTTGTCCTCGAACGTCCTCTGTCCTCATCTGGCTAACCTGCGCCCACAGTTGCCCACAAATTTTGGCGAGCCTGCCAGGATCAGAAGATTCCAGGATCAGAAGATGCCAGGATAGATCGGCCTTACCTTCTTGCCGAGAGCCAGACGGGCGGGACGAACCGATGGATTTAGAGAAATTGCACACGATCGGAACGGACATGGGCCTTGCTAGGATCGGCACTCAACATCTTTCAGGCGAGAATTGGTCGCACACAGGATGCCTGTAAACGTGCAAAGACTGCTTTGTATTGGAGAGGAGGTCGGGTGGTCTTGCGCCGACTTGGAGCGAATTTTGCAAGAAGACCTTGATGAGGAACAAAAGAGAATTGATTTCGAACTTCGGTATATGTGCAAAAATGACAATGAGCGCGTGCGTTTGCGACAGGAAGGAGAGAAGCTGTTGTCTGAGATCAGCACAGCTATCTTGGAAATCCGAGAGATTGCAAATAGGGTAGCGCTTAAGGAGGTTAATGAAGAGGACCAAGTCAATAATCTCAAGGATGAGATAGTTCTCCATGATGTTGACACAAGTCTGTCAGACACACTCGAAAAAGTGTATGTCGGAGAACATGATGATGTAGCTCTGTGTACACGATCTGCAAGTGAATGTGTTAAGCACATACATGATGCCATTGAAGGTGACAGAAGTATGGAGCAGCATGGTTTCTGCAGTCGTCAGATGAAACCTCTCGGCCAAAGAAAGAGCACGTCATGCGTATCTGAGACTCTTGCTTCGGAGCCCAACGAAAAGCGAGTGGCATTGAAAAACCCTAAAACAGAGCCAGAAGATGACCATAATTCGAGCAAGAGGGGCCGGAACTCCAAGAGTAGTAGTGGAGGTAGGAACGCTGTGAGCCCAAAACATGGTACTCAGTACCATGCGGAGGAAAATGAACTTCGAGACAACCGAAAGATGTGGCGTGCTTTGGACAACGTAGCCTGGCGTTCAGACCCCAATGTTTGGATCGAACATTGTTATATCTACGTAAACATCGGGAAGCCACCGCGGTACACAGAAGCACACAGGAAGAAAGAGCTCTGGTTTTGCGCTAGTACATGGAAGAAAAGGAGAAAGAATACAAACCTGGTTGACCGATTCTGAACTGAACTGCGACACGAGAATGGACTTCGAACTGCATGCGGAACCGATTCCCCGCGCTGACATAATGTTTGCCCGACTTACTGGGCGTCGATGCTTCCAAGCTTGACTCGACGAATTCATCGTGCTGCCCGGTGCCTGTGTTCGCTGCAACGGCATGAGTGAGTGGTCGTTGGCCTAGGCATCGGGTCACAAGCGTGCGGTTCCGTGCATTCCGTGTGTGGACGGCCTTGGTACATCGTCAGACAAAACATTATCATCGTTGAATGTGTTCAGTTTACGCGTATTGTGTCAGTTGTCTATGTCTTTCAGTAGTGCTCCGTCTTACTTGATAATGTATTTACTGTGTTCACGGTCACGGCTCTGCGCGTCCGAGTTCCTGGGTCCACGAACAATCACAGTCACCGAGAATAATTGTCAGCTAAGTGAAACCAGCTGTACGCTTTTAATATGGCAACCTAAGAGCTCAAATGTTATTTCAAGGCACATGAAGTCGAGTTACACTTGAAAAGTGTACAGATTCTTTGAAGTGTGGCACAATCTTGTCACATATTTTCGTCTTTTTTATTATTATTTATTTTTTCTCACTGTCATCCGTCGATGTGGATGGGCGATGATAAAGAATACCGCTGCCAAAGTGCGCTTTTATGCCGGTAAATCTTTCAGTG
Source organism: Rhipicephalus microplus (assembly GCF_043290135.1). Taxonomy (NCBI): domain Eukaryota; kingdom Metazoa; phylum Arthropoda; class Arachnida; order Ixodida; family Ixodidae; genus Rhipicephalus; species Rhipicephalus microplus. The sequence continues at coordinate 62,269,988 of NC_134706.1, read as the reverse complement.
TATATTACAGTGCCCTATAGTGCCGGCGAGACACTTGGACATTCTAGTCTACTCTATGAACATGCCTACCCTTTTTACCCCACCGTCTCGCTGTTCTTGAACTGGGGGGAAGATGTGGTAAAAAACGCTGCCCTGGAGAGTGTGCGTCATGCTTTGACGTAGAAAATCGGTGTGCGGGGCCGATTTAGTATTTCAAGGTGCGCGGGAATCATCATGATGGTGATAGCGGTAAAACTATGAGCGCGCCTATGCGCGTGCTCGTGCGCGTACCACGTGAAAACCTCCCGAGCCACGGGGACAGCTCGGATAACCCCAGAGAGCAGAGAGCAAGGAAAAGCTCGGGCCACGACCCGGCTGCTCGTTCTGACCCTCGGTGTCCGGGCCTCGTCCCGGCGTTGAAGTCCTCGGGTGCGTCCTGGACTGGGCATCGCCCCACCTGACCCCCACGTTGGTCTGAAGCAACGTTCATCACGGCCAGCTGCTTTTCTGGTCTCGGAGCGAGACGCTGTCCTAGGTCTGTTCGCGGCAGACGGGCGGTACGCTGTTCTCGGTGGTGTACAGGCAAGCCCTGGCGTTGACCACCGTACTGGGATAACCCTGGCGGTTATCGTCTAGACCGGGCCCCGCCTCGGTACGAACTCCGCAAGCACAAGGCACTACGCCTCCTGACTACCAGAGAGCTCAAGGTCAAGCGCAACGTTCACGTCCGAAGAGTAGAATGTGAGTGAACGAACAAGAACATTAACTCCCTTTCGCGTAGGACCGTGAACGCGTGTATATATGTGTGAGTTTATGTTGTGTGTATCCCTTTGTCCATCTTGGTGTATATAAAAGTCTCTCGTTGTCCTCGAACGTCCTCTGTCCTCATCTGGCTAACCTGCGCCCACAGTTGCCCACAAGTAGGTATTGAAGAAGTGCGCTGTTTCCAGCACTTTGGGGGCCGAAATTATCAAGTTAACGTCAAGAGGAAAGCCGACCTGTCTCCAATCGTAGACGCGTTGCACCTCACCATCCGAGGAGAGCGCGTCGTCATCGTACCCCTAGGACCCCAAGTCACCCAAGTAACCATCTGTTTCCTGCCGTGCCGCGTCCCAATTGAAGTCCTCGCACAAGCACTTGCCCCCCCCCCCCCCCCCTACGGGAAGATGTTGGACATCACCAGAAGACTCATGATATCGCGCCCCACCATGACCATTGGTCGTAGTCACCTCTACCTAACTACCAAATCGCTGGCCACTGTGTGACCTGCGACTATAACAGAACACGAGTGTACCTTCGATGTGATGAGAGTGGTCAGTTTCGCTTGAACTGCACCGCTTACTTTTGTGCTCGATGTGGCGTTAATGGCCATGATGGGAAGAGCTGTTCACGGCCGTGCCTCCACCATGGTGACCTCCATGCCACTGTCGCTTGCAGGATCAAAGAGTCGTATTTGGAGGTGGCATCCAAAGATGTCCCTCCACATCAGCCAGGGACGCCGTCTATGAACAGGTGTGACGGTTCGTCAGCAAGAGCCGCGGTAACGAACGACTACGATGATGTCCGAATCGCGATGCAGCCCCAGACACCCACTGCATCCTTAACCATTCTGAACCTACTTCCTCCAGGTTCTGAACACTCAAGCTGCCCGCATGCAGCGGCCATTCCTGTTAAAACGCAGGCCAAGCCCTTGTCAGACAAGCAACCTCTTGAGGAAGGCGTCTTAGATAGATGGGCATGTGACATCTGACGCCCATCGCATAGCTCCCCAACCGACCACAAGTCCAGATGTCATGGAGGAGACTCCATCCGAAGACGACAACGCCAGCATCTACGGAGACTCGAAGAACAACATGAGTGAGACGCCCTTACAAGTTGGCGCAGACACCACCCTCACCGTCATAAGCCATGATATTGTACGCGCCTTTGTACCATCCTCGCTCATAAACACGGGAAGCAAGTAAATAAATATATTCACCTTCTCGGTCGGTTTCTACCAAGGAGCTTTCAGAGGCCCCCGACAACACGCGAGCCAAATATCATAGCGCATCTTGCGGCCTGGAGTTCACAATAAATTATCAAAGTCAGCCAAAATTGCTTTTTCTTCTTTCGACAAATGACAGAAGACGCCAAAAAAGTTTGTAGCATATCCACGGAGTGAATGATGGAGAGTGGGGAGAAGCATTCGTCCGTCCATTCGTTCTTGTTTCCGTTTGTCCATGCGTCCGTCTGTGCGACCGTCCATGCATCCATCCACCCATCCGTGCATGCGTCTGTTCGTGCGTCCGTCCCTGCGTTCGTCCATGCATCCGCCCCTGCGTCCATTCATGCGTACATCCATGCATCTGTCTGTGTGTCCGTTCATCCATCTATTCAACACAAGTACCACCATCTCGCATTTTTTAATCATATATTCTTCATATAGAAGTCCCGCCATCCAGCGGACATTTCAAGGACTGAACGAGAGGAGGCACACGCACACTTTCTTTCGGCTTGCGATTCGTGTCTACTTCCCACCTTTAACCCCCTCGAGTTCATGGTATATACTAGTTCACTGTATTCATGGCACTGCGGCCCAACGCTCGCTAAACCTTTCTAAAACCTAGGAGGTTACGCCCAGCGAGTATAACGTAGCAACCCTTTCTTGTCTTGTGTGCGTTGTTGAACAATAATAAATTGGCAGCGTGCGCGTTAACTAAAAGCTGAATTCTCCTGTCTCTCATTCCCCTTGAGCAGCCATTGGCATGTACATTGAGCACTATTTTTTATTGTTAAACAACGCACAGAAGAAATCTCTCACCGGCACCACCTTGGAGGTCAAAATGTTATAATTGTTACACACTACTACAACGGCTACTAGGGACAAACGGGTGTCTCATTAAGGAGCTTCACCCCTAAAGGAAAAAAAATGCGAATTACTGCTGAGAGGGCTTGAATGGCAAAGCACCTTTGTGCAGCAAACAAGGAACTCCCGTGGACTTGCTCTGCATCGTACCATAGTCATATTTTGTCTGTCTAGCTCACTTGTCATTCTCTATTTATTGCATCATCTTCCACTCATTTGTTGATTGACTTCGCACTTCATGGTACAAAAGCATTCTTGTTATTTTAAATTTAGGTAACTGGTTAGTTAGTTAATTAGCTATTTAATTGTTAGTTGAATATTTAGTTAGTTAGTTAGTTGATTAGTTAGTTGTTAGTGATTAGTTCATGTTAGGCTGTGACAAATTAGGTATATGGGGCAAAAACTAACTTTGCGGCATGCGACCTTGCGTGCTAACATAAACTTTCACCTTGTTGACAGATGGCTAAGACCCCACTCCGCCTGGAAGGAAGGACTAAGAATAATTGGTAGACTAGAAGAGATTATCTGTCATATATTGAATCGCGAAACTTGTGGTTGTGAGGCATGAACGTTTACTTATGTACATAAGAAACAGTCGAGGCATTAGGGAAAAAAAAGCAAGAAGAGCACATCTCATGGCAACATGAATCTGACCAACTCATCTCAAGAAGGGCATACATAGCGCGGTAATACTAGTCTAGGCTCAACCCCCCCGTCTTACATCGCAAAAGCGCAACCTATAGATTTACATTACCAAGGCAGTTTTTCTTCGACTGAACAACTAGGATGCGGTTAAGGTTCGCTTTGAGATTGTTAGAAAGGGCGGAGAAACTATTCGCACATTTTTTTTTCGCATTGTTGATTGCGTTGTTTGTGCACATATTTTTTTCGCCTTCACAAGAACACGAACCTGATATGCTCCGGTTGTTTTATAGGATTATAAACCCCACTTATAATACGGCTTAACTTTAAGTTGTGTTCAGTTGATTATCTATGTTTTTTTACTGGAAATACATGGGGAGTGATTATATGAAATTGTGCCGATTTCGTGTAATGATCTTCGGTTCGCACAAAACAAGTAGGATAAGGAAAGAAGCCGCGTGGGTGAACGTGGTTGCACCAAGTTTGTTGAGCAAAAGCTCCGTATTACTCGTCAGAGAAGCTTCTTGGCGTAGTGGGTGCTCTAGTACTCGAGTGAACTATAGATATAGGCCGTATGTTTCCAGCTGCTGCTCGCGAAAACTGTACAAAGATGACGCGAGCGAAATAGACGCACTGCTGGCACACGCCCCCGCCTAGACAACGTGGGCAAACGGTGCACGTCGCGTAACTTTGGTTGAAATTGGAGAAAAAAAAGCACGTACAAGGACATTTCGTAAGTTTGTACCTAAACATCGCGCCGAATGGCTTAACATTCAGAGCTCAGAAGTTAACACATGTGGAAGTAGTCACCATCGGGCTAGCCGCAACCGACCTGGCTTCACGTGTCATTATCACCGACTCGAGAGGGGCCTGCAGGCATATTGAACAGGGTCACATTCCTCATTTCCCGTATCGCTTTCTTCCACGTATCAAATATGTCGGGACCCCCGCTACCCGTAAGATCACATGGACTCCAGCTCGCATGGGCTTCGATAGGAACGAAACAGCTAACGACGACACCCACGCGCTCACTCTGTGAGCAAGGTCTTTCGACTCTTTAGAAATTCATCCAAAAGCCAAGCGAGCCTTCACTTTTCGAGAAATCATTCAATTCTACAATTTCGGTGATGAAATTTATGCTAGGGCAGTAAGGGCCTCGAAGAGGCAGATGAGCGCACACCCTTCCACCCTAACACCCATACACTGCTGTGCCCGGCAGTACTGAAATACATAGATGCTGCCTGTAAAGGAAAATACCCACACTGTGCGGAGCTATCTTCGGACCCCACATGATGTGGGTATGCCAATGAAACCCGAACTTTTCCCCAAAACACACTCCACCTGCAAGGACTGCGAAGCGCCACTGCTCAGCTGCTCCGAACTGGCAAGTCAGAAGGGCCTAATCGACAGAGCCCGAGTAACAGTGGTAGCGAATGGGCTTCTGTAATGACGAGTCCACCTAGTGATTGTGAGCGGTGGCCCCTTCTGGGCCTTTTCAAACTTACTCCTACTGCAGGAGCAATAAAGGTTGTTCAAGCAAGCAAGCAAGCGAAAAGAGCGCTTTTCAAACACAGCGAAGTAACAACTGTGACACCTGGCAGTTCGAGTTCGTGCTGTGTGTACTTCTGCTAATACGTTTGGGGCGTTCTTTGAGTTTATGCAGCGCATTGAGTTTTGAGCTTGAACATTGTTACCTCGTGCTCATGCTGTGGGTGCACTTTTTGTGCGTTCTGTCGTCATGGGCCACGTGCTGCGATGTGGTTACGGTTCTTCGCGTGACATTCCAATTTGTTGCGTGCAATGACATTCATTGCTGTGCCCTTGTGGGGCAAGTACGACGTTTTCACACGAAGCACCGAATGGGGGTGAGATGGGGCAGAGTTTCATCACCTTTTCCCTCCAGACCCACTCAAAGGAGACCACCGGACCTTAAATGAAGTTTATTCTTTCTATCATTTTTTTTATTCACACGAATGTAGTAAACGTTTTTCTGGCGTATCCAAGCTCTTCTCTTTGTGCTCTCCAATTTCTTCCGTGAAACCTTCAGGTTTTTCTGGTGCCTCGGCTCCACGTCTTGTGGCCATGGACGTGGCGCATTCCGGAGGACCGCCTGGCCAGCGGTCATCTCGGCCGACCACCGAGAGGAAGAGAGGAACTTCACTCAATAACAGCGAGAGCACAGAGCTGTACTCAGCTGCCTCGGAAGACGACTCCTCCGACGATGACTTCATTCCTACCCGGAGCAAGAGGGCGAAAAGGAATATCGTCAACGCAACCTCACGCACTTCTGTGAGTACAGCGACTATGAAGTAAAGGCATGAACGCTGGCTGCACGTCATCATCTTCGTATCATAAGAGCCCTGATTGATTTATATGTGGGGTTTAACGTCCCAAAGCCACCATATGATTATGAGAGACGCCGTAGTGGAGGGCTTCAGAAATTTCGGCCACCTGGGGCTCTAGATTAACGTGCACCTAAATCTGAGCACACGGGCCTAGAACATTTTCGCCTCTATCGGAAATGCAGCGGCCGCTGGCGGGATTCAAGCCCGTGACCTGCGGGTCAGCAGCCGAGTACCTTAGCCACTAGACCACCGCGGCGGGGCGCCAAAAGAGTCCTCAGGAAACCTGTGACTGCTGAACAGGCGAGCACTCTCCGCTGTTTTGGAAAGTGTTGTGCCTAATGAACTCAAGGACATCAGAGAAAATACGCGAAAAAATTTACTCGCCATAGACGTATTTCACGTGAATGCGCTTGGGCCACTCAAACAAATGACTGAGCTAAGCGGCATGAAAGTGCGTCCCTTTATACCGATTGACAACACATCTATATTCCGGTGTGATATACGATGTAGACATTGCGATTCCCGACGATGACTTGCCTACCATCATTAAACCGGCAAATCGGGGCATTGTAATCACTCAGGTACACTCTCTTGGGAAGTCACGCTGTGTGAAACTAGTCTTCAAAGGTGATTGCACACCATCCCATGTCAAAGTCGGACATTTTCGACATCTTATTCGACCTTTTTTGCAAAATCCACTTCAATGTCACCAGTGATTTAAACCAGGTCACGTCAAGGGCATTATCCCGAACTCGCTACGCTGCCCGTGGTGCGCAGAACCCCATTCGGAAGATGCGTGTGAATCACATTTCTTAAATACGTTAACTGTAATGGCTCACACACTGCCTCCTCGAAAGACTGCCTTCAAATTAAAAATGAGCGCGCGGTGCTTAAGCAAATGGTCAGAGGCAATTCAATCCACAGGGATGCTGCCAAAACAGTCCGGCGTCGGCAGCGGCGTCAGCGACATGGTTCGACCTCAAGGACTGCGCAAACTTAAGACGACAGCACCACGTCTTCTGGTGCACCATTAGGTCAAGTTGTAACAGGACCAACAAATTCAAAGAAGATGGCGGAGAGAAATATCACTACAGAAGAATGGCCTATGCTTCAAAGTCGTCCGCTAACCATAGAACGTCAGAAGACCAAGCCCACTCAGGGGTCTTCACCAACCGCTGATGAAACACATAAGAAAGATGGTAAAGTCAAGAATATGCTTCGTTCTCTCATGAATGCCATCTGAGAGATCTTGTTGGACATCGCGACAACGTCTGCTCGAAGCACTCTCAAAGTGCTGGATGCCTTTAGCCCAGCAATTGAATCGCTCGTGTAGAAATATGGCTAACGATGGCCACCATTTCTGAGAAGTCAAGGAAGCATCCATCACTCAGTGGTACGCCAGTGGACAAAAACCGCGTTTTGTGAACTTTGGTCTGTTAGTGTGCTTCAACGTGTTCAAAATCATCAGCATTTGTGAAGACAACGCGTGCGCATGCTGCCCTCTCTCTCCCTTTTTTCCACCTTTCAAAATCTCTCATCCCAATCCCCGGTGTAGGATAGCATACCGGTCGCTCCAGACTGGTTAACATGCCTGCCTTTCCTTTTCCATATTGTTCTTCTTCCTTCTATTAAGGTATGTTATTTAGTGTGAATTACTTCTACCAATACTCGTCTTTCTTCGTTTCCAAAGTGAAAACAAATATTTTTGACGCAGTTCACCTGCCTTCTCTTCTAGAAATATTGCGGCTACATGAAAATTACAGCCAGTCATCTTGTTCAGATAGTTGGGAGCAGCTTGCGCTTAGAAAATAAAAACCGAGTTGTCTATACTTCGCAACCCCCATCTCGGCTTCTTTGATTACCTCCGTCTACAACACCAGCGAAGTGCTTTCGTCTCAAAGTTTCAAGACAAGCCTATGACTGAGACTTCCGCCCATCAGACCTTTCACAGCTTTGTGAACTTTTCGTTTCGCAACAGCTTGAACTCAGCCAAAGCGCAAAATTTTAAGTTGATTTCATCGACTATACTTTTTTACGTCATTTCAGCTTCATTCGGTGGGTTTGTCCAATTCGTGCCTTTCCCTGAGAAAGAAAAAAAAAATGATGGATGTAGAAACGAAAGCGTACATATCCAATGGAACTGCGCTGACGGTAACCGCAGTGCGCCGTTCCGGATCAGAAATTTCGGCCACTGATTCGATTACTATAGTTGGCAGGAAACGCTCCGTTGAACTTGAAAAACTACACACTTTTTGTTCTTTCATAAGGCTTAGACGACACACAGGATTGTTCCACGGTTGTAGCCGGTGTTCAAGAGAAACGTTGAACAGAGAAAAAAAAACGACAGAGTAGACATAAGTCGAAATCATGGAAAAAGAGGAGAAAGTTGCTCAGTTCTGAATTCGGGCAGGTGAAAAAAGTGTTTATAAACGACTAAACTTGGATTGTAGCAAGACATAGCTGGAAATACGGTGTACACAAACAGGAAAACGTTGCGGTGAACAAATGAAATACAGCTGCTGATGGAGAGTTCCGATGGAGTGCACCAGGGATGTGACATTTATGAAAAGTTCTACGCATGGATGCTCATTCGGGTCAACGCGCAAGACAGATGTTTCACCATTACTTGTACAAGTTGCCGTTTTGTTCTTTGCACACGCCGGTTTAAAGTTTTCGGGTACTCAGTGCAAAAAAAAAATATTATGGCGAGTATTCGGAACGTCAGCTTCAATAAACAGACATGGTCAAAAACAAAGAATGAATGCGAAAATAGAAATAAAATAAACATCTACAATTGACCCTTATTGAAGCGCTGATTACGCGTTTAATGTAGCACTCATGTGTTGCTAGTGTAGGTCTAAGTGCATTTCTAACACCCGCGCTATATATACTCTATGCTTGTGTTCTAATGAAGTAGATCCCAGTCTATGACATTTAGTCGCCAGCAAAAAATATACATACAGGAGAAAACACAACATAGGCGCCATACTTAACTATTTAGTTGAAGATAAAACAAAGCAATACATACAAACTACCATACCATGCATAGGGTAGCAAACACTGCCTAACCAACCTATCTTCCAAGCAATCTTATCTCAGAAGACCACAGATGTGTTAAAGTGTCACTAATACTTTCTCAACACAACATAGTGATACAACGGCTTCAAATAATTCACGTGTTGTCCGATACTTTCTCTTGCCCCAGACTCTTACATCAACAAATTATGATTCGCCTATACAGACATTCGAGACTATGCTGTGAATTCTCCTTAACAGATTCTGGTGTAGTTCCATAATTCTGTGTGAATCTTGGCATTATTTGTGTTCTTATGTAAGTGTTGAAAAAGTTGAAAATGTTGCGCCTTAATGCAACTGCGCTACTGTATATCCTCAGGAAGTGCAGTACCCAGGTAGACAAGTAATAAGCTTGGTAGTCACTCGCTTGTCCGGGCTGTGGCTCCTTCTCTTTTTCAAAGTGGGTATCAAATTAATTTGTGAGAAGTGGTTTTCTCGATTTGAGGTAAGTTGTTGTGAGCAACTCTTAGTTATTTTTTGTAGCATATGTTATTTTAGACCTTATTTCTTTTAAACTTGTTTTCAACATTGTTAGCGTTGCTTCAGGTATCTACTGAACGCTGCGTTACCATGCGACAGTAGAATGTGGATAGACAGCAAGCTTCGTCCCTATAGTTAACTCGAAATGACTATCCCGGGCTTATGCCATGTACGTCTTGCGATCGAGTGATGATGAATGCATCGCATCATTCGCTTCATCTGGTGAGATTTGTAATAACTATACCTCATACTATTAAAATAGATGGGAATACAGGCATGCACAAACTTTTACAATAGAGAGGGGAAGATTCACCACAGTGCATCCTCGCATTGGCAGTTATCGAAAGAAAAAAAAAAAGCTTCTGAAGGTATAGTGCACAACAATACAGAGAAGTACCACTAAAAATAAAGCTTGCGAATGGGCGCAAAAAAAAAAAGAAATGAGCAAATGGCATGGTTTTTGCGAATACCTCGACGTGATCTCTAGATCATTGGCAAAAAAAAGGTTCAACGTGAAAAATCACTGCAAGGCAACTTCAGGATTCCATGGTAACCACTATTATCAAAAGCCCGCGTTTTCGTAGTCTTGCACGTTAAAGAATTGCACCGCATGCCTACATGTGTAACAATATGGTGTGTACGTGGCGCCTTCCTTAGATGACCAGAAGTAAGAAGTGGGGTGGTCTCATCTGCGTACGTCTGTAGGCGTGAAAACGTTTGTTAAGACCAGTCCTTATTGGTCGGAAATTAGGGTGTTCGTGAGTGCAACTATGGTAAGAGAGACAATGAAAGATGCGTAAGGATATGTTGCAATTCTTGAAAGAAGATGCAGTGTCCTACTGGTTGCTGACTGTTTTCGAGGGAAAAATACTTAGTGTGTGACCACGAGTGTCGGCGCCTTGAATGTTCACGCAAGCGTCGTTGTTGTTAATATTGGATGGACTCTGTAATTCCCTCTGTGCTTAAAGAATGCGTATCCAGTACTCGGGACGGTTTCATAGATCCTTTGTTTATTGAACCTTACGTTCTGAACGACTACAACTCGCGCTTGCTGCTTGCCCACTCTACCGACATCAATTGACATGCGGCCGAATAAGCTATTGTGTAATCTCAAGCTGAGGACAAATTATCATTTTAGTTCCGTCTTTATTGGTGAGATCGGTAGTCTTTTTCAGCCGGCAGTGGTGGTATAGTCCCGCATGACAAGTGGTCGCAGAGGGTGGGAATAAAAAAGAAATAAAACGAAATCATGTTAACTGAGTATGTTCTTCTAAATGATCATCATGATGGTCTACTTATTCAAGTGCACGTATTTCAAATCAGGCAAGGGGATTCTGCAAGATCTCGGTAGGCAGACACACACTAGCGTGCTGATAGCGTTGCGGTACGATGGTTTTGACAGCGTGCAACAGGCTGAAACTATCGACCACATTTTTCTTTCAGCTCTTGAGCCTATGACACGTTCTAGTTCACGCGATGAATCCATCTTGCAGTTTCCCAGTGTTCGGGGAATGCATGCGGCTTGATTATCGAAATAAAGTGAGAAGACTCTTTTTCCTTCTCTATACACACAGATTCGAGAAAATGGTGGTCATGTTCAGCGAAATATTTCTGTTTGTGCCAGGCGCTGTCTCAAACTCAACTTTTTTGCCTTTCAGTATCTACGGCACAACCATCACTATCTTTCCTTCATGAACAGGCTGGAACGACACTGCAATAACTCATGCGCTCCAGGAAAGCAGAATAGAAGAAAGAGAAAAGGAGCTGGAAGTTTCTTGAAGCAAAGAGACGTCAACACGGGCAATCTCTCTCGAATTCCGGATCGAAGTCGGTTGCAGCACAGAGAAGGCTTCAGCCTGAGTCAGATAAAAAGGCCTGAGTTGGAATCAAGTAAAGGCATCTGCCACGCGCGCGCAAATGCATTTTGGTGACTCCATTCACGCTGCAGGCGTCATTTTGACACCAGTAGCGCGTTGCATGTTGAAATTCCCTTTAACTATTCTCGTAAATCCGAGATCTCCCCTGACAATACCTAGAGAGCCAAACATTGCACAGAGGCTGCTCCTCTGAGTACAGAGTGGCGAGAAGAATAAAGATTGAGAGAAGCAGGAGAAAGTTTAAAGTGGGTTGAAATAGATTTTGGTAGTCAGTCACTTGTTCTTCTTCATTAGAATGGCACGTTTCGAGGAGGAAGAACAGTTAGCATTCCGAGAGTCTGAAGGTGATGTTACCATTGTATTCACGTGGTATCTATTGTTATGTACAAACGATGGTGTATGTGGCAAGCGCAGCCAGAACCTAAACTGAGTGTTGGTGTACGATTAGTATTAGCAACACTGTTTGTAGTTACGATTGGGACGTATATGTGACAGTCGCGCTGTGCGATCAGTCAAAGGACAGTAGTTGTCGCTTTAGTGAACTCTTCGACAATACCTTAGTAACACAATTACACATGTCGAAGCCTTGGCTCAATCAAGCACTAACGCTGGGGCGTAGGTAGAATTTTTTTTTGCGGGAAGGGGCTCCGCCAGCCCCAATGTATGTTCATGCGTAATTTTTTTTTGTGTACGTGTATATATACGCATGCAAAACTGGAAATATTTGGTAGATGATTCAGCCCCATTCCACTCTGTTTTGGCTATGCCGCGGTAGCAAGTATTGTTCAGCGCTTTTTAACGTCTTCAAACCTCTATTTTCCCCCAAGCCCCCGTTTTGTTTGGACGACCCGCATAGAAACTTAGGTTTGCTTACGGTGTAAATCAGATGTGAGGGCACTTTCGCCATCTGTGACATCCAGTTTAAAACGTCGCGCTTTTTGCGCCCATCGGCAGCCACTATGATTTGATCATCGCAGATGGCAGCTTAAGGAAGTGCACGTAGGCAGGACGACAGAAAAACCTCAGCAATCCTTCTTAAAGGATTAGATTCTCTTAGAGAGGAAATTGTTTATTCTATAACATATATCTCTTATAAGCTCATCGGCTCAATGCTTGTGGCATTGTATCACTCGTAAGCAATGTTATTAGGAAGGCAGGGGGCCCCAACGCCTCATACATCATATACCGTTTACTTACGATATAAAAAAAAACATAGTCCCTAGGCTCTCATGAGCCTCGCTAATGATAAATAACTGCAAATGCTCGTTTTGATTTTCTTCGAAATTACTGATTACTGTGTCTCCTTACAATCTGGAAGAACTGTTTTAACTCATTGGACTGAGTAACAAAGAGCTGCACGACTTGATAGGTGTATTCAAATGTAAGAGAGAGGCCGTGCTAAAACAATTATGATGGATGACTAAAGATACCAGAATCACCGATTTACTCATATTTATGCATTGCCATGTGCAGGTATGTTTTAGTACCACATACTGTTTTTTTCTTTTCTGCCGTCGTGGGCTTTCGCAGTCATCAGTCGCTGTTTGTGGTCTCGTTACTTGTCTGTTTTGTGTGTGTATGCACGTCCTGTCTTTCAAACATCAATATGTAGGCTAATAACTTGGTATGCTTCTCAAAGCGTTGAGGGAACAACAAGCGAAAAAAATTAAGTTGATTTTTCAGCTCCACGTGACGAAGTGATAACGGTCGCTACTAATTGGCCGTAGTTGTTAACAGCAGAATAATTTGGAAATATCTCGCATTTTTTCACGCGCAGCTCATTCAGTATCTCATTTACTCTGCATTGAAATAAGACGGGCATCGAGCTCACGACCTCTATCTGAACAGTGACAAAAAATGCACACTTTACTTCCACGGCGAGTAATATTATTCTCATTGTTATCGTTACACGTGGCAGCAAATGCACCGACATAAATTTTGCAGATGATGATGTATGCCAATTGAAAGCAGCGGCGACTGAGAAACATCAAGGCCAAGCATTGCGATTCTTTCACAAGGTCGGGTGTCACAAGTACGTTATATAAAATCCATGTAAAAGCTATAACTCTAGGTCTAATCTAGTCTTACCACAAATGCTACAACTGAGTGGCAAATGAGATTAGCTATAGTCGTTAACATTGTGAGAATAAATTTGAGCTCCACCTACAAACTTAACTCTTTACTCACCCCTCCCCCAAAATTGCATAGGTAGCTCGTCCAACCACATTTTCTCATGAATGTGGCGCCCAGGGGTGCCCACTTAAGACAACATTATCCCTAGATCGGCCCTCGAAAGTTCCCTAAAATACAAGATAAACCACTAGATTGCCTTTTACTGTCATTATTTAGGCTGATTCAATAAGCTGTGTGACCAAAAAATTCAAAAGTTTTGTTAAAGGCAAAAAACAAAATTTTAAAATCATTTAGGGCGTTTATTCAATGTTCTGTGCATTTCCATATACAGGGCTCACACGTTACGCCAGTTGCTAGAAAGACAGATTTGTGTGTCATGTTCAGTTTGCGCACTCTTTTAAGGCATACATTTGACGATTCGCGTCGACTGTAAGTTTCTGGTGCCTTTTTGTAATTCCAGCTTGCGAAGTGCCAGTAAATATGCAATTTTATACAGTTGCAATCAGTGTACCGTGCAGTAAATGTGTGTGGGCCCTTTATTTAGTTATAAACAGCTACGCTTTCCTTATGTACGAACCCCCCTAATTCAGAGTACATAGTACTCCACTATGATGCCAAAATTCTTTTGTCAAAAAGCGTTGAGTTTTTGCGCAATTTCCGCAAACATTTCTACATCACTCTCTGCCAAACTAGTGTTTCAATTAGAGACGACAAACGTTTATTACCATTGGGCATATTGTTTGTGCTAGCAGCGAAAAACTGCCTGTGGTTGCAACGACAAGCACATCGCACGACTATCTCACAGAGATGAATGACAAGTGAATTTATTCCTCATCGTATATACTAGATAACTTTGGTTTTGCACAAAAACAGGCATCAGAGTTGTTTTTTGAGCAAAAATAGGTTCTGTAGTAGTTGTCATAAGGTGAACAGAGAGGAAAGAGGGCTTCGCGTGTGTAATAAAAAAAACACGTTATCAAGTTTGTTGAATGTTGTTTCTGTGCGGTATGCGAAATTCCCCTCTCATGTGGCCACTGTTACAACGGGTAATATGGCCGCTGTGTAAATGACCACCTCAGGGAAAACTGAAATGTAATGTGCGAATCTGTTGGCAGCCAATGAGCTTCGCATAGCTCCGTTTGCGGATGTCATTCATTGTTTGATCAATGAAAGATTCTGCAACGCTACAGAGATCGACGAGCACGTGAGATTTATGAGGCGTTCTGCATTAACAAGAAAGGTGATGTGTGTGTCAGTGCAACTTCGATAACGTTTCTCACCAGGGCATTGGCGTATTTGACAAGTGAATGTTTGCGTAATCACAGTTTTTCGCAGAAGCATACAAACATAACAAAAGTTACTCTTCTACGCCACGCTTCTCCTGTACCATCTCTTTAAGTTTCCTGTGCTCTAAATACCCCTATACGTGAAATAAATCTTAGTTGTAAGTTCAGCGCTTCGCTCATCTCTCTTACTGTGTGGTGGTACGCACTGTTTTTTCGCTTAGCTAAAAAATACGCCTCTGTGCCCTTCAAAGCATCGATAAGGTGAGTTAGTAAAATCTTAGTTTACTTAGATTGTTAATTTAAGAGAAGAAAAATTGAGACGCAAGGAAAACATTTGTACATAGTATCTTTTGCACATCACGCATGATACAACCTTGTTTTTTATTTGCTTGTGGCGTAAGCCTTTCGAAAGGCAAAAACGTCTTAGGTCGTTCACGTACTGTTTTTTTAGTTTTTAAAGGCCCGGGGCTTGAAAATCTTGAACAAGATAGTTTAAGTAATTCTAATTAGTCAGTCGACAAGTTTATCGACATCGATAGGACACATGTAAATGGGAAATAACAAGAAAGGCTCACGATTAAAGAAGTTGGAAGCAGAAAAGTCATGTGCTCTAGCTTGAGCCGCCCGTTCACACAGATATGGTACGGGTATTCGCTGTACGTTGAAGCATACGTGCGGCAGAAGGGGCTTGCTGTAATAGAAAATTTGGTTAAGTTTAGCATGCAACACTTGAATGCCTATCGATTCGGTGTTCATTTCTAGAGACCATAAAGGCAGTACGACGCTGCGCCATGCTCGCTTACGGGTTCCAAAAATAAGCGTCGCCTTGTCTCCCTAAGCCCTACCCAAGCGAAGCTTGTTCGACACAGTGACTTCCGTTCCCGCCACCGTGGTGTAGTGATTATGGTGGGCCACTGCTTACCTGAGGTCACGGGATTGAATCCCAGCTGTGGTGGCCGTATTTTCAGTGGAGGAGAAAAAACTTCAGACCAGCGTACTAATATTAGGTGCACATTCGAACGACGAATCGGTTGAAATTTGCGGAACGTTCCATTACGGTGACTATATTAACCACATTGTGGTTTTAGAACGTTAAATACCAAAAAAATATTATTACTATCACTGACATTTAGGGCACCTATTCGAGAAGAAAAAAAGCCGATGCATGTGGTCATACAAGAATGCGGACTTTGAAAAAGGCTGTTGACAGGCGTATTTGTTCGAGCCGTTTTCTGATAACTCATGCTCTTGATTATCACCAATCAGCGATTTATGACGTAGCAGTCTGATGTTTTATCAATGTCAATAGTCTCTTCATGCTGGCACATTTTACGCTTGCCTGGATCTCAACCTATGACGGGTGCTGTTACCTGCAGCAACTGACGTACTGGGCTGCCATCCACTAGGAAGAAGCGACGTTTCCCGTAATGAAGGAAAGAAATTGTTAAGAGGGAGCATCGTGCAATGCGAAAAGAGAAAGTGAATAAGTAAAGAAGTCACAGCTTTGCCGTAAAGGCGCAGCAATGAACGTGATAGCAACAAATTGAAAGGTCACGCACAGAATGGCAAGTAGATCGAAACGTGTCCCACGTTTCGATCGCACAAACAACGCCCAAAATGCACTCACAGGTACAGATGAATGCAAATAAGCGTCTCTGTAGTTACTTTGCTTTGTCGGAAAAGCGCACCTTTCTCGCAAACGGAGACTGTGCTCAAAATTTTCGGGAACTTGCATTAAGAACATAAAAAAGAAGCTGAATACTTGCGGTGTCATTACTAGTTTTCTGCAAATGCGACTCTTCGCATCATGACACACGCAGTCAGAACGGGTGGCCAACCACAATGAAAGCGCCGAGGCCAGCACCATTCCAGCGTCATACGTTGCGCCCTAAAGATAATGAACCTGACACCTCGCAAAGCAATGTGAAGGTTCTGTCCAGGAACCAACACGAAATAAACCCAAGTACATGAAAAACACTGCTAATTACATTAGCACCAAACTAAGAATAGCTGAAACGATAAGCCACAGGCGCTCTTTGTAATAGAAAGCTATAAAGGATGCGTCCCCTTCCCAACCACTGTGGCCTTTACTGCCTTAAAACTCTGCAGAGCGTGCTTTGCCTTGCACATGCTCTTAGAGTGGGAAAGTCACCACAAACATGGCAGGAGAAAATTATTTGTAGAGAAGAGAAAAAGACAGTGCGAGTTCATAAGCAACTACCAAAAAGAGCATACTTATCAGTGTAGAAATATTGAGAAACTTATTAATAAAAAAATTCCGCCATATCCACGAAGTGAATGATGATGAGTGGGCGAAGCTCCGGAGGTAAACCTGGTAAACCATGAATCCTCTGTACATTTTGCCCACTCGATTTTATTACATCGCTCCCCCTAGCGTACGTCGCCGCACTAAATCGAACGATTGCCTTCAACCAATGACACGCGCCATATGTGACATCATTCCTATTTTATAAGATCTCGCGTCTTTCATCAACTACAAGTACCGCTTTCTAGTTTATAACATCTTGCATCTTTTCATCATCAGCTACAAGTACCACCATCTAGTAAACACTACAAGAACTAAACGAGAGTTGGCTACATACAGGAGACGGTACCGCCATCTAGTGAACACTGCAAGAACTAAACTAGAGGTGGCTACATACAGGGGACGGTACCGCCATCTAGTGAACACTGCAAGAACTAAACTAGAGGTGGCTACATACAGGCTACAGGGGACGCACAGCCCACGCCCTAAGGAGCTTCGCCCCTAAAAAGCGACGTTGACGGCAGTTTAATAAATGAATCGCATATAAGCAATATCTTTTTTTGGCCAATATGAGTGTTTAATCAACGATTCTAAGGCGTTTCATCTCAGTCACCAAATTTTGCAGAAGTTGCATTAAGAACAATAACCAGAAGCCGAACCACTTGTGGTGTTATTGCTGGTGATTTATGGCGCTGCGACTCTTCTCAAAATGACATGAACGCCATCAGAACGGGTGGTCAACCACAATGAAAGCGCTGAGGCCAGCCCCACTTCAGCGTCACACATTGCGACCAACGAGAATGTACCTGACACCTCGCAAAGTAAGGTGAAGTTCCTGTCAAGGAACCAACATGAAATAAACCCAGATACATGAAAACAGTGCTAATTATATTAGCACCAAACTAAGAATAGCTGGCAAGATAAGCCACAGGCGCTCTTTGTGATAGAAAGCTATAAAGAATGCGTCCCCTTCTCAACCACTGTGGTCTCTACTGTCTTAAAGCTCTGTAGAGCATGCTTTGCCTTGCACAAACTCTTAGCGTGAAAAAGCCGCCACAAACATGGCAGGGGAAAATTATTTGTAGAGACGAGAAAAACACAGTTCGAGTTCATAAGCAACTACCAAAAAAGACCATACTTATCAGTGTAGTCATATAAAAAAAACTAATTAATATAAAAGGGAGGTTGACAACAGGTTAATAAAATGAATCGCTTAAAAGCAATATCATTCTTTGGCCGATATGAGTGTTTAATCAACGATTCTAAGGGGTTTCATCTGAGTCAACAGAATTTTGCAGAAGTTGCATGGTGAACAATAACCAGAAGCCGAAGCACTTGTGGTGTTATCGCTGGTGATTTATGGCGCTGCGATTCTTCCCATAATGACATGAACGCCATCAGAACGGGTGGTCAACCACAATGAAAACACAGAGGCCAGCCCCACTTCAGCCTGACACATTACGACCAAAGAGAATGAACCTGACACATTGCAAACCAATGTGAAGTTTGCGTCAAGGAACCAACATGAAATAAGCCCCGATACATGAAAACAGTGCTAATTATACTAGCAGCAAAATAAAAGTCACAGCTTCTCGCGAAGGCGAATCAATGAACACGATAGCGAAAATTGAATGGACATGTAAAAAATGGCAAGCATATCTGAAGGCGCCCCACGTTTCTCATGCTCAAATGACACACGAAGAGTACTTACAGGTACATATGAACGTGAATAAGCTCTGTGTCTGAAAAGCGCGCCCTTTTTATAAACAGAGACTGTTCAACGAGTGCAGTGACCATTGTGCGCCCGTTGACTACAAGAGAATCATTTCGGCGAAAGCCCAAGGTTTACGATTGTGTACAATGCGGGATAAGCTAGCGCATGCGGGAGCGTCCCCTTTCCGTTGAAAAGCCCATGTGGGAGATGAGAACGCACGCGACCGCGGCATGACGATCTGATCACGCACTCTCATTGCGCCATCTCGCTGCTAATGCTGAAAACACGATAGTAGTTCCCCGGAGATGTCCATCACTAGCGCTAAGTGGTAGGTATGAATAGCTTGCTGTTAATAGGTTGCTGTGTCGGGATTCCGTGGCTTACGCCTTGCACTCACAATTAAGAGGTCGGAGGTTCCATTTCGTGCATAGAGACTTTTTCTGGATTGTTTTTCTTTCTTGCATTTACGTATATATAAACACGTAATCATATATGGTGAGTGACGCCAGCGGTAAAGCCGAGCCGTGATTGTTCATATAATTGCTATTGCAATAATACCTAAGGAAATAAAGAAAAAATAGAAGAGAAGGAAGAAGGAAAAAAAAGGAAAGCATGAGATTGCCAAGATTCATTCGCCTCTATTTATTGAATTGGACAAGAGCTGTTGAATTTTGGTAATTGATAACTCCCAATTTCAGGAATTCCTTGTATCCAAACATTGTCAGCGCAGTCACCTGATCTCTTACAGTTGTTGGAAAACCTAATGGAAGTCTTAAAAAATGTAAATACACAATGCAAGGCGAAAAAAGTATTTGCACCAGCAAGAGCGTCCTGATATATTTCCTCTCTTAGCTGTGCTCCTGTTATCTTCCCCTTGCATACAGTTAACTGCCTTTTTTTTATGCAGTATGAACCAATTCAAATGACATGTTGCATTACGTATTATAGGTTATAAAGAGTTTGCTTCTAATCTCTTTAAATAAAAAAGGCGGCGACTAACAAGTAGGCGTTCTGCATACCTGTATTCTGCGATACCCTGTATTAAGAAAACATTAATGGGGAAGACCAACATAAAGTGAGGTATTTACCCTTCTGATTTTCATATTGCATTAGTTGGAACGACATTGTAGACTCTAGTTTACAAGTAAAGCTGTGTTCAAATCTGTTTGATGTAGATTTTCACCCTGGCACTGTCTTTCATTCATTTGACATTTGTTGAATTTTGGCGGCGTGAACACATACGAACTACGTTGTTGATTCTTCAAATCATTACTCTAAAAGTTTGAGTGTCGAAATGTGCACTGTCCGAGATGCGAGTAACTAGTAAAATTGACACAGGAACACGGGTCAATGAAGGAATAATTGGTCAGTGTTAATAAAGGGGTAATCAACATTCATCACAGTCAGCATGAATATAATAGCGATGCTGTGCTCAGTTGCGCTCACAATCGCGGCGCACTCGGGCACTGTTTTAAGAAGTTAATAATCAGTGAGACTAGGGTGCTTCTTGTAATTAGAAGCAACGTTACGAGACAGTGTCGAGCTTCCACAAGAAGGTGAACTGCCGCCACTTACGCAATCTCCCAATACAACTTTACTTTGTAAAAGTAATACGTGTTTCTGATTATAAGTTTTATTTTTTGAAATTTTACGAGCTGCGTTACTGAAACGTTTGGAGCGTTCTAACCTCTAGACAACTACGATTGAAATGGTGTTGGACCACACGTCAACAACATTATTTTTTTTTGTTTTCAAGTTGTAAAGAGATCGCAATATTTTTCTATTAGGAATTCCAAAAACTTTGCCATAAACACAAAAACGAGGTGACCGTATAAATCGTTCGTAGGTTATCACAACGACGACATAATATTTTGTTGAAGCTTCCTAAGCATGTACTAGAGCCCACCAAATGGTTTCATCCTGAGAGTTAAAACCAAAGGTACGTTAAAGCTATCACTATCGTTCTTTTTTTCCTAGCCTTCATTGGTAAGCAGTAACCAGCGTATACTTTCTCTAGTCCTATAGGGCGGCACACTGTTTATTACATCTAGTTTTTGAGTTTGTTAAATAAGCCTTTGACTATAGCGCTTGAAAACTGCTTCAAAAATAAATCTGCCTGCGACTTGAGAGGCTCAGCCACAATGACCCTCCAGGAGCCGTTCGGGGTAAAAATTGAAGTTGAAAAGTTGCAAGCAAGACAACGTACACAAATAAAACGCTGATAAAGAAGGTGCTAGAAGATAGTTCTGTCTTGTCACCTCTTTTTTACGTGTTCGTTGTTGTACGAAGTGGCCGCACATCTCGACTTTGTGAAGAAAAGTTTGTGATCGCTATATTGCGATACAGAGTGCTTACAATCATACCCGAACGCGCGCGAATACAAAGTTGAAGTGGTAGAGTTATATGACAAATTTAATTTCCATCTTACTAATTTGTGGCAAGCCGATAGCTGAAGAACTTCACACGAGTTTAACGTGTCGACATCGAGTAAAACGTGTGCGAAGGATTCTCCTTCAGGGAAGGTGCGGGGCGAAGATTTGCTGCAAGCGCCCACTTTCCTAATATGTCCATATACGGGGCTGGCTTTGCGCCCCCCTCTCACCCAACCCTCCAGACCTACCCCTAAACTCTGCATTTCCGATGGAGGCGGAAATGTCGAGGCCCGTGTGCTCAGATTTGGGTGCACGTTAAAGAACCCCAGGTGGTCAAAATTTCCGGAGCCCTCCACTACGGCGTCTCTCATAATCATATGGTGGTTTTGGGACGTTAAACACCACAAATCAATCAATCATTACCCCTAAACTCCCAATCATATTCCACTTAAAATTCTACATATAGCTTGGAAACCGAATATTTTTCTTCTTGTTTTCTCGATATAGCCTACATTCAACCAGGACCTCATTAATAGTGTGTCCACTGAGTGGAGGTGTTGCGCCAGGCCAGTCTTGGCCAGCTTTCCGCGATGAAAACAAATTGAGCCGCGTGATCTGCGAGCCACATGCAGAACACAATGACTGAGCTCTTGACCTGGCTGAACGCCGTAGCCGCAACTCCTTCAGTCTTTCACTTCACCTGCGTCCTAATAAAGCTTACACTATGGCTCTGCGTCATCCGACACCGTCTGGTATGCTTGCTCTACAGAATCAAGAGATGAAAGGCAGCTCAAAAGAACGCAGCGTCGACACGTTGCCAAATTTTTTCTGGTAACAAGGGCTTGTGGGATATAGTATCGTTTAATGAACCGTGCTCGCCCGCTATCTGCAGATATGAGAGTCGATACACTGTCGACAACACAAGTGTCGTATTACTTCGAGTCGAACGCCTTTATATTAGGCTGAATTCCTTGCTCACGCTATTTCGTTCTAATCCGCTTGAGCTGTGAAGCAATGCCGGCAAGGTATACTGAAGACTTGCTCTGACAAAGAAATTGGATACTTCGTACCGGCAAGGACTTTAGTCGCAAATATCCTCCACATGTGTAAGTGACCCCTCGTGTTTATACGCGTGAGCTTGAAACCACTCAATAGAAGTCGTCGTTATTTCCACGGACGTGTGCGCCGGATCCCTTATCAAGATTGAACGAAGCAGCTGCAGTGGGAGCTCACTATCCTGCTAAGATTTCAGGCACCATAGCTGATTTACCAAGACACTTGCGTAAGTTTAGGGCTAAAAGACATACGAGATGGTGTTTCGAAAGATTCTGAGATTGCTAGACAAGTTGAAATAGAGGCGTAATTATTAAATAGTTGAAAAAATCAGTGGTATTTGCTTTGGAGCTTGTTGCCGCATGTTTATTGTCAGCACTAAAGCTCACGTAGCAAAGCCTGATCTCGTAAGAAAACACAGGAACTTATACACAGGAAGAGCTGCCAACGTGTTTGTGTTCAGGCGCGGTAGGTTCTTTTATTCATAACAAAACTGTTTTTTTAACATGTGGCTAGCCGTGCACCTGACTTGACGTACCAGCAAGCCACAGAAAAATTAGTATACCATTTCCGCAAATACTTTACTTGATTGGCTAAATTTTTTGTTGTTGCCGTTATTGTTGTCGTTCATAAATTGTCGTGCACTGTCGCTCTTGCATTGATTATTTCTTTGAATAAAGTGGGACATTACTGTTCTTTCACTGCATGTTGATCAAAATTTCTCGCATATTAAAAGGCTCCTGAAAACGTCTTACATGCTAGTGCATTTGCTGGCTGAAGTGCACCGAATAGCCAACTATGCATTTATTGTTAAAACATTATAAAGTTGTGTCGTATCAGTTAGAGTGTCGCGACACCTGTGAGTTGTTTCTTGAACCAAACTTAACTCTACCAGAAGTGTGAGTCACTGTTAGAGATGAGATGAGAATCCAGAATAACACTCGCATTTTAAATTCTCGCATGTAAAATATTTTTCGTGGATATTCAGTACACCAATTCTCGTGAATTGAATGCACAGGCCAATATTTTAGGATACCAATTCTTCTTACAGTTTTTCCACGAACCGTATTAATCTTCTATAACATAGAATAATCAACTGCGACTATTTTGAATACAGTTTCTGCTTTTCACTTTTACGTCTTCTCGATTGCAAACCAGGGTTAATTATCACACACCTAATTTGACAGAAAATGACGCAATGTGCGATCATTCGTGGGACATAAATGCTGTAAGCGGTTGCTAGGAAAGTGCTATTGGTGGCGTTCGCCTCCATCGCTCACTAGCAAGATTTATTGAGATAACGACGCTTGATTCCACCATGAACGCTGTCGTGATATGAAGGATATTACTGAGTTGAAATGCTTAGAGTCCTCATCAAATGTTAACGCCGACTATCACTGTCAGCGACGTAAACACCACAACATTGCAGAACTTCACACGATGAGAGATTGCTGGTTATGAATTCACCATGCTGTGAAAGATTATAGAAATTTGGGAAGTTATAATGGCGTCATGAGATGACGTCACAAAATAAAGTTATCACATGGTTAAAGATAGGCGAATTTCGCTGGCAGCACCGAACTATGGTAGATTAAGAAGGCTTTCGGGAGTGGGGCGGAAGGCCAAACACACCGACTGAGAAAAAAATGAAGCTGGCTATTGCCTTCGAGTTCCCTTATGTGAGTGGATAAGTTGCCCTGTGAGTTTGTGGCATTTGCGATGAAGAGTTGTGTGATTTGTAGTAATCGCTACGAAGAGGTGCCCACTGGAACTTGGCACCGAGTTGCCGTGCTGCGATTGCGAAAGAAATATAATTTTTGGGCAACATTGTGGCTTTTAAGTTGAAAAATGTCGTTACCACGCAAGCGTTTCATTTCGGGTGTTTTAGTAGGCAACCTTTTTATGTCCACCGCAACTTTAGTGACGTATTTCCGTCACGTAACGTCACTGTAAGTGCACGATCAGACGGCCAAGAGAACAGTTCCGTCAAAGAGAGTCAAACCAACGACCTCTCGTTCCGCGACGACAGATGCCGGGAACGCTACCCTATTCGCAATGGTCCCAAACTTCGAAAGCTTTCCAAACGTGCCTTTTTTATAAAACACTTTTCTCTCAGAATGCTCTTGGTAAAATTATTTATTGCATAATGATTGCTGAATACACAATTACCTCGTTCAACATGTCTTTGCTAGGCATCCGTCACAGTCAGCGCGTCTTCGATAGAAATACAAATTCGTAGACGCCTTAACACACCACCACCTGGTGACCTTAGCCAAGCGTCAACTTTGCTCCTATCATCAATTCCTACCAAAAATAGTTCTGTCACAAGCGCTTGCGTCAACTCTTTTGGCTGTAGGCCTTGCTCTAACACGGTGTTTTTCGCTTACGCTTGCCACGACAAACGTCGCGTTCTGTGAACAGAAAGGACACTACGCGCATTACGTTTTCTTGTGGTCGGGTCATTAAATTCTTTGACTTGCGGTGAGTAGGCAAGCTTATCCATAATTCTCTATCAAATCGGCGACATTCCTATGCCTGTAACACCGCTTGTGAGAGGCGAAATACTGCTCTCACCATTCTGCCCTCGCCGATCTGCTATCGCCATTCGTTCCCAACTACAGCTAGCACAAGGGTTTTTTCAAGGATTGACCATAGACGTTGGTCATTAAGGTGAAGATCCGTTAACAATCTTCAACATGTGTTCATCCACGTTTTACGGTGGCCTAGATTTGAAACACGAAAACCATAGGGCATGCTATTTTATCGCAATGTAGGGCAAACATGAAACTTATGTAAGGAGATGTTTTAAATTAGCGTTATATCAATTCCTAGCATGCAGGGATCAACCAAGTTTTCTCTACCGTTTTATATCATGATGTTATTATCTGAGAAGCGTCTGTTGAATTTATGCACAATGCTAAATTCATTAGGGCGTGCAGGTGATGTTTTAACATCTAAAGCTAACTTTTGTGAAAGGTTTACCAACACAAAAGCAAAATACTACATACTAAAACAGTTTTTGTTCTTAGCTTTTCTAGCAAACCACTCTTTCATAGTTTTGCTCAGCTGGGTCTTTTTTGTACGTTCCACATTTCTGACAACTCAAAACAACGTTTTACCCAGCTCGTGTCAAGCAACGTTCCTTTTCTCAAATAACTGTTCGCAAACCACGTGAAGCGGCGTCGCAGCACGTTTAGGTTAAGTTTATATGTCTTTCGATTGAAATGCATTTCTATGTTCGTGTTTACAATCGATCATTGTTTTTCAGTGAAGCTGCGTGGAGAGCCGCGAGATTCTTAGTTCCGACAGGGACACGACGTCATATCCTATCTGCTTTGCAAAATCCGCTTAGCGTGCAGCGCGGGGATTGGAGCTGGCGATAAGCTGATTACGAGCGCCGTCGAGGATCCGTGCTTACTGCTTTGAGCGTTCAAAATTTAAGACGTCGTCTTAAAATTGTTGCGCACCCCTGTTGGGGCCTAAACTCGAAATTCAAGCACTTTGGCATACGAGATGAAACCGAGTCAAAAACGACAGCGATGTTGCTCTCGTGAATAAAGTGGATCTAAAACAAGCAGCTTTGACATAACAGCAATTGAAGTTTGCAATTCAAAAACCTTGCTGTTTTACGAAAATGACAGAAGGTATGTGATACACAGTCTGGCGCGATCGGAAAGTTGTCGCGCGAGCGTCGAATGGCTTAGCACCCCTGAATCAGCCTAGTGGTGCATTTGCGCACGGTGAAAATATAGATTTTGTACTCTTCTCTCCCTCTTTAGCTTTTCCGTGCTACAACAGTCAACTTCACAACAAATACCTGGCCCTTTCCTTAGATTAGAAGCTTTCAAATAATTGTGGTCAAGAGTGTATTGAGTTGGTATCTCGCGGGTGATAGCGAGATCGATAATGAAAATCTGCTAACGCTGGTGCTTGCCACAATACTTCATTTGAAGAACTTGAAAAGTGGCAAGAAATAAGCATTGCATTGCTACAAAAAATGTAAGAAATGAAACAGCCCCTTTCTCATACAGAAGTGCTCGCCGGTTGAGCAACTCTAGAAAAGTGAGGGGATCTTGCCTCCTGCCTTTTTCTCCTTGACAGTTTTCCATACCGTGGCACAGTTGCTCTTGTTCAATGCCGGACGGCAACATTCACATTAGGCTAGGTTGTACATACGCGCAGAGGCTACTGATGTTCTTCTAGCGCAAATGTGTGCAACCCATGAGCATGAAATAGAATCGTTGTGTTCACAGGACGTTAAATTGAGCAAATGCGAGGATCTGCACTCTCAGGACAGGCCCATTGATTTAACTTCGCCTTCCAAGTTTATTGCATTGTCCCCCTCAGAGGAAGTTTTATGCTGGGCACCCTGCGTTTTAGAAACACAGTGAGTTGCCCACTTTTAGCCTGAAAACAATGTCGTAGGATTACGTCATAAACGTTTGCATTTTGTGACGCCATGTGAGAATTTCTTCTTTGTGAATTGGAGTTCCAAATTATACCACTAAATTAAAAACGTGTCTGAGGGAGCTGCAAATGATGGCTATCAATTCAACATGGGGATGATGGGTAGGACGTAGATTTTCCTCATACTCGTTCTTTCAGGCCAGTGTGATGGGAAGCCGCTTTTTTGCTTGCAATACGAATTACAGAAACTTTTCATTATTCCTACTTTACGATCTTGATGTTGTCAGGCTAACCTATCCAAATAAGCTCACGATGTTCACAACAAGCCATACATCGACCATAAACAAAACACAAAAGAGAAGAATGAAGAAAGCCACACGCGCTTTCGAAGCCGCGAGCACAAACACTTTCCAGATACGTGTAATGAGCATAGTTCTCTTCGTGATCGAACAATGACAGCACCACAGGTCTCTCTGTCAGTGTAGCTCTATAGTCTATGCCTTCGAAGATTTTTTGACTATTCGCACTGACACCAACTGGTCCAGTAATCCGACTGAAGTGGCATATGTGACTTTTGTCTGTGTGTTGCTTTTTACCGTACCGCAGTAGTAAAATTCCGGGTCCCGTACTTAAAATTCAACTGCTATCACCTGTGCGGCAACATAGCTTGCCCCAGCAGGCATAGCAGATCACCTATGCAAGGCTCAAGATATATGTCCGAAAATATTCCCAAATAAGAAAAAGGAAATATGAAACCACAAAGCACTCATGGCAAACAAAGGGTTACAACATTCACATTTTAACCACCTTCATTCGCTATAAAAAGTGATTACTAATCTAATTTATTGATTTATTACAGGAATAAAGCTAATTAGTCTTCTTATAAAGTCTGACGATGAAGAAAGAAAAAGAATTTATGCACCTGGTGAGGAAATAATAAATGCTGTATATTGTCACGGGGTCGTGACGTGGCCAAAGACAGGAAACTTCGTGTTGGGATTTAACTGTTTATTTGGGCGAACGTGTGCCCGGTAAAGGGAAAGTCTAATTACAACAGCAGTCTTGCACAGATAGCAGTCTCGGACTGACAGCGGCGAACACAGCGTCGGCCTTCGATCAACAACCGACAAGCGGTGAAGCGCGTCGGCATTTATACCCTTGCCGTCGAATGTTCTAGCGTTATCGCTGGCGGTGGCTTAGGTTCAAGAACAATCTGTACCGTTCGCACAGTGGGCGTGATCTTATCGAAATGATCTACTACAGTCTGGAACCTTCTCGAAACCTGCAGGCGCGGTTCGCGCCGAGAATCGTGTGGTGTTTCGGAACGATAACAAAAACTTGTGAAATGGAACGTGGCATTGCCCCCCTCTGAAAAAAGGCATCGTCCCGATGCATTAACTAAAGATGAAGGTACAATAATAATGCAAGAAAGTACAATGAATAAATTACGATACAACAATTATACAAAAAAACACTGTTTCAGTTTGTTAACGTGCATGAAACGACTTGAGGCGCGCGACATGGACGACTTCAGGTCGCGATCGGCGTCGTTGAGAGTTCGTGATGCCGTCGGGGACAACCTCGTAATCAAGTGCGCCGAGACGTCGAACCACCTTGTACGGTCCGAAGTACCGTCGCAGAAGCTTTTCACTTAGTCCACGTCGGCGTATCGGTGTCCACACCCAAACACGTTCACCGGGCTGGTATTCCACGAAGCGTCGTCGAAGGTTGTAACGGTGGCTGTCGGTCGTTTGTTGATTCTTGATATGGAGACGCGCAAGTTGTCGGGCTTCTTCGGCGCATTGAAGGTACTTGCTCACATCGAGGTTTTCTTCGTTGGTGACGTTGGGTAACATGGCATCGAGCGTCGTTGCCGGGCTCCTTCCGTAGACCAATTTGTATGGAGATATCTGCGTCGTCTCCTGCACCGCCGTGTTGTATGCGAAGGTCACATACGGAAGAACGGCGTCCCACGTCTTGTGTTCGACATCGACGTACATTGACAGCATGTCGGCGATCGTCTTGTTAAGCCGCTCGGTGAGGCCGTTGGTCTGTGGGTGGTACGCTGTCGTCCGGCGGTGGTTTGTTTGGCTGTATGCCAAGATTGCTTGAGTTAAGTCGGCAGTGAATGCCGTTCCTCTATCGGTGATAAGGACCTCCGGGGCGCCGTAACGTAGGACAATATTTTCGACGAAGAACTTAGCTACCTCGGATGCACTGCCTTTTGGCAGGGCTTTTGTCTCGGCGTAGCGGGTGAGGTAGTCGGTAGCTACCACGATCAACTTGTTTCCGAAAGCCGACGTCGGGAACGGCCCCAGTAGGTTTATACCAATCTGCTGGAAAGGTCGGCAAGGTGGATCAATTGGCTGCAGAAGTCGCGCTGGCCTTGTCGGCGGTGTCTTGCGTCGCTGACAGTCCCGGCATGTCCTCACATAACGAGTGACGTCAGTGGTAAGACGTGGCCAGTAGTACCTTTCTTGTATCCTCGCGAGCGTGCGGAAAACACCGAGGTGCCCTGCCGTCGGATCGTCGTGCAGGGCCTGCAGGAGTTCTGGTCGCAGAGCTGAAGACACCACAAGGAGGTACTTAGCTGGAAGCGGTGAAAAGTTTTTCTTTTGTAGAAGACCGTTTCGTAGAAAGAAGGACGCAAGTGCGCGCTTGAATACCTTCGGGACTTCGGCGGTCCTGCCTTCGAGGTATTCTATTAGGGCTTTAAGTTCCGGGTCGGCCCGCTGTCGTTCAGCGAAGTCGTCGGTAGTTATCGTTCCCAAGAAGTAGTCGTCATCCGAGTCGTCGGGTAGCGGTTGGTCGACAGGCGCACGAGAGAGACAGTCAGCGTCGGAGTGTTTTTTGCCGGACTTGTAAATGACAGTAATGTCATATTCTTGAAGTCTCAGGCTCCATCGTGCGAGGCGACCTGAAGGGTCCTTCAAGGTGGCTAGCCAACACAAGGCGTGGTGGTCGCTCACAACTTTGAAGGGCCTGCCGTAGAGGTAGGGGCGAAATTTCGACGTAGCCCAGATGATGGCGAGGCACTCCTTTTCTGTTGTGGAATAATTTGCTTCTGCTTTGGATAGCGATCGGCTGGCGTAACTAATAACCCTTTCAAGTCCGCCAGCCCTCTGCACAAGAACGGCGCCAAGACCTACGCTGCTTGCGTCCGTATGTATTTCTGTCTCGGCGAATTCGTCGAAATGGGCAAGTAACGGAGGCGTCTGGAGGCGATGTTTAAGCTCCTGGAAAGCGTGTTTCTGTGGCGTTTCCCACTTGAACTCCGAGTCGGCCTTGGTAAGGTTAGTGAGAGGATCGGCGATGCGAGCGAAGTTTTTCACGAACCGCCTATAATAGGCGCACTGGCCCAGAAATCGGCGCACGGCCTTCTTGTCAGTGGGCGGCGGGAAGTCGGCAATGGCGGCTGGTGTCCGTGGATCGGGACGAACTCCAGACTTGCTGATAACGTGCCCCAGAAACAAGAGCTCCTCATACGCAAATCTGCATTTTTCTGGCTTCAGTGTGAGTCCGGACGTCTTGATGGCTTGAAGTACAGCTTCAAGGCACCGAAGATGCTCATCGAAACTCGAGGAAAACACGACGACGTCAACCAAGTACACAAGGCAAGTCTGCCACTTCAATCCTGCCAGTACTGTATCCATAACGCGTTGAAAAGTTGCAGGCGCTGAACAAAGGCCGAAGGGCATCACGTTAAACTCGAAGAGGCCGTCCGGTGTTATAAACGCCGTCTTCTCTCGGTCTCTTTCGTCGACTTCCATTTGCCAATAGCCAGTCTTGAGGTCCATTGACAAGAAGTACTTGGCGTTATGGAGCCGATCAAGTCGTCTATTCGTGGGAGAGGATACACGTCCTTTCTTGTGATTTTGTTCAGGCGGCAATAATCGACGCAGAAACATAGGGTCCCCTCCTTTTTCTTCACTAACACCACAATGGATGCCCACGGACTCTTGAACGGCTGGATAATGTCATCTCGCAGCATTTCACCAACTTGTCTTTTCATTGCCTCACGTTCTCGCGTCGAAACCCTGGACGGACTCTGACGAAGTGGTCTGGCATTTTCTTCGGTTATGATTCGATGTTTCGCGATTGGGGTCTGCCGAATTTTCGATGACGACGAAAAGCAATCTTCGTATTGCAGGAGCAGGGCCTTGAGGTGTTCTTGCTTATCGTTCGGAAGTCTGGGATTGACGTCGAAAGCTATGGGAGGGGCTTGGTTCCTCTGAGCAGGTTCCGCAGAATCGGCGAGGGCGAAAGCACTGGTGGCTTCGACAATTTCTTCGATGTATGCGACCGTTGTTCCTTTGTTCACATGTTTGTACTCATTGCTGAAATTCGTGAGCATAACCGTTGCTTTGCCTCCCCGCAGCTCTGCAATTCTTCTTGCGACGCAAATATTTCGGGTGACCAACAGATGCTGACTGCCTTCAACGACGCCTTCCAAGTCAGGTGATTTAGGAGCGCCGACTGAAATAATGACGCTTGAGCGAGGCGGAATGGTGACTTGTTCTTCCAGCACATTCAAGGCATGGTGTCCTGACGGCGTGTGCGGCGGTAGTGCTTCTTCTGTGGATAACGTTATCGACCTTGTTTTTAGGTTGATGACAGCACCATGGAGGCATAAGAAGTCCATGCCAAGGATGACATCTCTCGAGCAGCGCTGTAGGACTACGAAGTCTGTAGGATAAATACGGCCGTTAATGGTGACTCTCGCTGTGCAGATTCCTGCAGGCGTTTCGAGATGACCTCCGGCTGTGCGGATTTCAGGGCCTTTCCAAGCTGTCCTAACTTTCTTTAACTTCGCGGCGAACGACCCACTGATGAAAGAATAGTCGGCTCCAGTATCGACGAGAGCAGTCACACTGTGGCCGTCGATAAGAACGTCGAGGTCGCTAGTTCGCCGTCTCACATTACAGTTAGGGCGTGGCGTCGGGTCACGGCTGCGTCGGCTTGTTCCGCTGCTTCCATGTTGCGTCGTCCGGCCACTTCGGTAAGTGAGCTTTTGCCTTCAGGGCTTTGCCTGGTTGGTGTTGTGTTCAAAAAGCTCCGTCGTGTCGGCGTCGTCGTCGGAGGATCTTCGGTAGTTCGTCGCACAGCAACCGCACCTCCATCGGTTGCTGCCCTTAGTTTCCCGGATACGGGCTAGGAGACCGGCCCCGCGTTGGGCCTGAGTACTGCCGGGGGTGCGGTGACATGCGGCGGCTGGGCGACGGCGAACGGGAAGGACTTCGTGGTGTGCATTGAGTTCCTGCCAGGTAGTCGGCGATGTCACGTGGCCGATCTCCTGGCTGCGGACGCGGTGCATTGATGGATGGATGGATGGATGGATGTGGCTGTACCCTTTAGATCGGGCGGCGGCTAACGCCACCTAGCCGTAATACTTAGTGAACTAACCATTACATTTATCTTTTTTTCCTTTAAATAATGAAGTTGAGGATTCGTACTTCGCAGTGAAGGGTTTAATTTTCACTCGTGCCTTGACTTTAGCCACCAATCAGATAACCTCCTTCTAGTTAAGTCTACCCGCTTAAAGTCTATTTTGCCCTCGCTGTCCCTAAATCCCAGTGCTTTGAAAAACTCTGCGCCATCATCCTGAACTATAGGGTGAAGCCCTTTACAGAACATTATCAAGTGTTCGGCAGTTTCTTCTTCCTCTCCACACGCACTGCATATTGTGTCGACCCTTTCGTATTTGGCCCGATATGTCTTGGTTCGCAGTACTCCCGTCCTGGCCTCAAACAGTAGAGAACTACCCCGAGTATTATCATAGATCCTTTCCTTGGCAATTTCCTGCTTAAAAGTTCGATAGATCTCTAGTGCGGACTTCTTAATCATGCCCATTCTCCACATGTCAGTCTCCGTTTCCTTCACTTTTTTCTTAACCGATAGTTCTTTTTGGTTTGGCCACCTGCTGTTTTCTAAGTATTTACCAGTCAACTTCCTGGTTCGCTTCCTCCATTTTGTATCGACATTCTTCATGTACAAGTAGCTGAAAACCTTCCTAGCCCAACGCTCTTCCCCCATTTCTCTCAATCGCTTCTGAAATTTTATCTTGCTGCTAGCCTCCCTGCCCTCAAATGATGTCCATCCCATATCACCTTGTACTCCCTGATTTGGTGTATTCCCGTGAGCTCCTAAAGCAAGCCTACCTATTCCACGTTGCTTAATTTCTAATCTTGCTTGATGGCGAAGCCACGCAGTGCCATCTGTCGGTACTGGCAACGGCGGTATGTGTGCCCGGCCTCGCCGCAGAGGTAGCAGAGCGGGCGGTTGTCAGGCGCACGCCAAACGTCCGTTTTCCTTGGTGCACTGCGCTGGCCCGCTGGGGAACGGTAGGACGTCGGTTGGGGTGGTGGCGGCGGTGGCGTCTGGCGACGGAAGTGTGAAGGGGCGGCGTTTTGGCGTGGACGGGGAGGAGCGTTGTGGCGCACTGCAGCGGCGTAGCTCATAGTTTCTGGCTCGGGCGGCGGTGTTTCGGGAATTCGAAGCGATTGCCGGACTTCTTCTCGCACAATGTCGGCGATCGAATCCACTTGAGGCTGCGCCGAAGGCAACAGTTTGCGCAGCTCTTCCCGCACGATCGCTCGGATCGTTTCACGCAGGTCGTCGGAGTCACTGGCTTGAGCAGCAGCGCATTCTGGAGTCAGGCGACGATTATACTGTCTGGTGCGCATGTCCAGCGTTTTTTCGATGGTGGTCGCCTCGGATACAAATTCTTGGACGGTGTTCGGTGGATTCCTCATTAGTCCCGCGAAGAGCTCCTGTTTGACCCCTCGCATGAGGAAACGAACTTTCTTTTCCTCAGGCATGTCTGGGTCAGCGTGACGGAATAGGCGGGTCATCTCCTCTGTGAAAATTCCAAACTTTTCATTTGGTAGCTGAACCCGGGTCTCGAGTAGAGCAGCGGCCCTCTCTTTGCGAGCGACGCTTGCGAACGTTTGCAGAAATGCGCCGCAGAAGACATCCCACGTTCGGAGCGTGGACTCCCGATTCTCTAGCCAGGTCCTTGCGGTGTCTTCAGGGTAGAAGTACACACGACGGAGCTTTTCTTCGTTGTCCCAGTGGTTGAGGGTGGCCACACGGTCGTATGTTTCTAGCCAGGTTTCCGGGTCTTCAAACGATGAGCCATGGAACGTTGGTGGTTCCCTAGGTTGATGAATGACGATCGCGGGCTGGGACGCTCCGGTTGTCATTGTCGCTGCAGTCGAGGTCATGGTCTTGGTCTTCCGGGCCTTGTCTTGTAGAAGGCCGTACTCCGGTGGGAGACCTTGCTGTCGGTGGCTCGTTCGCTGCTCTTGGTTGGCGTCGGTGTCTTCTCCGCGACGGGGGCTGGGTTCACGGCTTGACGGGGGCGTCCGGTACATGGAAGAAACAGCACCTCCACCAGATGTCACGGGGTCGTGACGTGGCCGAACACAGGAGACTTCGTGTTGGGATTTACCTGTTTATTTGGGCGAACCTGTGCCCGGTAAACGGAAAGTACAATTACAGCAGCAGTCTTACACAGATAGCAGTCTCGGACTGACAGCGGCGAACGCAGCGTCGGCCTTCGATCAACAACTGACAAGCGGTGAAGCGCGTCGGCATTTATACCCTTGCCGTCGAATGTTCTAGCGTTATCGCTGGCGGTGGCGTAGGTTCCAGAACAATCTGTACCGTTCGCACAGCGGGCGTGATCTTATCGAAATGATCTACTACAGTCCGGAACCTTCTCGAAACCTGCAGGCGCGGTTTGCGCCGAGAATTGTGTGGTGTTTCGGAACGATAACAAAAACTTGTGAAATGGAACGTGGCAATATATGTGATGCTTTGCGCAACGTTGGTTGCTGTAAAGCTCTTTTTCTACCAGTCTTTCCATTGCAGCAATGATAGTATTTTCCATAAACTTACGAAAAGGTAAATTAACAACCTCACAGGAAAAAAAACAACCCAGCTTGCACTGCGTTGCTGGAAGCTTCAAAAAGTAATACCGGAGAATTTCGAAGTGCAACAAAACCAGCAGTAACCTAGATATAACCTAAAAAACTAGCTAAAGCCCAGCAACAGCGCAGAAGCAACCAAGAAAACAACATAGCTAGGATCAAAGCGCTTGATCAGGGGCATCTCGGCACCACCCAGCTAAGAACCAAGGTACTGCATCGAAACAACCAGGCATCACTAAGCTAAGATTCGGGAAACAATTTGAAAGTGACGTAGAAAGAACGTGGCATCACTTAGACACTGGTACAACCAAAGATATGATAAACATGACTTCATAATAGTGCAGTTTTGTTCTTTCAAGCCTTGCTCGACTTTGTGCGAGCTTCCTTTTGTTTTTCTTCCGGCGCTATACTCTATAGACGTTGAATTTTCAACACTACCGTCACGCCTAGCTATCCTGAGTTATGCCTTTGTCTAGCTTAGCCACGTTTCACTAATCAGAGAAAAAGGAGACAAAATTTTATGTTCGATAGCCATAACTTCAACTTCCTACGTCACGACTTGCCTTCGTGGTGTTTTGGTCATGAGACTCGACCACTAAACCGATGGTCGCGAAATCAAATACCAGCCACGGCACCAGCGATTCCATGCACGTGAAATGCTACCTGCTTAAAAAAACAGAGACGCTAAAGGATGCCAGGTGGTGAAATTCTTCGAAGCTCTTCGCTATACGCTGACACCCGTCATCATATTGCAAATTGAGATCCTGAAACCTCAAGAACTATTATACCATTGCCGCTTTGCGTACGAGTTGACAAAAAAAAAATGTGGATCGATTTGTCATTAGCGCCTGCTTTGAGACTTCATATCTCAGCAGCCGCGGGGTAAAGCCATCGCCTTATAAGCGTTAGAAAGGATATGCGTTAACATAACCTCCCTGGTTTACCGTGCTTTCTTTTTCCGCGTGCAAACGTAACAAGAATATATAAATAAATGGAGCTTGAAACGTTCGTCAGTGAACATTAAAACTAAGTCCTCCGCCAAAGGCAACTATGACTCCAGGTTATTCTGAGATCTCTTTAGCATTCAAAATATCGCACACAAAGCAGTGGAACGAAACGACTAAAAAAACAAGCAATTTCATTGTTCAATGATTCAAGTGAACCGTCTTTCCGCGCACATTTCGTGATAATGCTGTGCTACATGAATGAGTGTCACAAAGTAAAGCTCATCCTAAAACCTTTATGATTTCTCGTGGTAAATATAAATTTGCTCCTAATTTAGTTGTGTTTTGCAAACACGGCTTTGGCACCTCCATAATTGTAACTGTGGACATTTTCGTGTCGTTAAGACACTTATTGTAAACTTGTAATTCATGCGTTCAAGCCGGTGAAAAAAAATAGAACCTAAGACTTTTGCAGCACGTGCGTTATACAGCACTGATATACCGAGTGAGCAGTTTGATAGCAGAAAAAAAATCTTAGATCGAAAGGCAATTGGAGCTATTCATTTCGGTGGTTTGGTACGTCGTATCTCTTCTATTTCTGAAAGGCCCCCTTCAAAGGTCAGAAAATACAAACAAAATCGGCATGTTTCACGCACCATTGAAATCGATGTCACACGAGGCATGCGAAGGGGCGGTGAACGTAGTGTAATTTTTTGTCGAAGGAAACGTTTCGAATTCACGCGAAAAAGTTGTGCAAATTTTGCAAACTGTGCAATTTGTGCAAAGTCTCTGTTGGCCCTTGATAGTGCTACGAAAGGTGCTACATAGACCAACTTCAGTGGATGGCGCTTAACTTGAATGGATCCGATCCTGACGTGATGCCTGTATCATTGGAGTACGTATTGAATATTTGTAAAATTATATGAACAGCACTGCAACCACAATTCACGTTTCACCAACATTGTGACGGCGTAGGGTCGTTTTCCAAAGTTGTTCTGAGATTCGACGTGGCTTTTTAATAGGATACTTGATCACCACGCAGAATGGTTGTGTTTTTTTTTCTGTTGGGACCATATGAGTGATTGTTTGCATTGGATTTTTAAACGCAAAGCATTTCTTAACCGAATTCAGTGAACTTGAGCGAATTTATCTATCTATCTATCTATCTATCTATCTATCTATCTATCTATCTATCTATCTATCTATCTATCTATCTATCTATCTATCTATCTATCTATCTATCTATCTATCTATCTATCTATCTATCTATCTATCTATCTATCTATCTATCTATCTATCTATCTATCTATCTATCTATCTATCTATCTATCTATCTATCTATCTATCTATCTATCTATCTATCTATCTATCTATCTATCTATCTATCTATCTATCTATCTATCTATCTATCTATCTATCTATCTATCTATCTATCTATCTATCTATCTATCCGCCTACGACTTTTAGCTCTGCTGGCCGTTTCGATAGTGGTATCAATACCAAAATTTGTAAGGCCGAACATGACGGTATGGCGAGCATAAGTGACTAGTCATAACATTAAAAGCTTGATGTGTATGTCATGAATCTCATAATTTGCTTTTCATGGTCTTGCTGCTCTTGGTAGTTTTGTCAACATGACACATTGCGAAAGTGTTATGGTCATCACGACATGCATGTCATGTCAGTCGAGACTACATGCCACGCTCATGGTGCGCCAGCGGTCGTTTGCTAGCCTTAATATATACCACATGTGGTAATACGAGACGTGAATGAATGACGGAGGTATGTGACTAATGCTAACATTATAATCATGAGATGCCTGTGATGTAAGAACATGACTACATACCCCGCTCATGATGCACTCGCGGCCGTTTCACTAGCTTCACCTATACTGCAATTGGTATTACGTGGGGCGAACGGAAAACAAATGTGAATGACACTTCCAAACATAAAAGTTATGACATGCGTGTCAAGTAAAACACGACTACATGCTATGCTCACATTGCGTTTGCTGTCGTTTCGCTAGCTTCACATATAACCAATTTGGTGTTACGAGACGTCAATGAATGACGAAGGTATATGACTGGTGCAAACACGATAATCATGAGATGCGCGTCATGTAAGAACTTGACAGCATACCACGCTCATGTCGCGCTCACGGCCGTTTCGCAGCTTTACATATACCAAGTTTGATATTACGTAACGTGAATGAACGAAGAAGGTAAATGACATGGCCATACATTACAATCATGGCAAGCATGTCATGCAAAAAGTGACTTCATGCTACGCTCATAGCGCGTTCTCGGCTGTTTCGCTAGCTCTGTTACGTGACGTGCAAAGAGGATGAATGTAAATTGTGCGCGCAAACATGTTTGCCCCAAGCTTTTGTGGTTTGGTGTGCTGGATCTTTTCAGAGATATAAAATGGAATGCCGTGTGCTATGCCTTTATCTGTGTTTTTCAAACTCTTGTTTGCAGGTGTTTTACAATAGTACAGTGAGTGCTGAAGCTCATCAAAACACAGCTTTTTATCCGTGGCCATTGCAACGGTACTACTATGACTTTACACTCAAGCATAACGTTCGATAAAACTTATTAGCTGTGCAGCACTGAAAAAGTGATCTTACGTTTTAAATAGAAATTGACACAAATATGTTTAGTTTAAGCACGGCACAAACACATTCCCACTAATAACACTTCTTTAACGACAACTGGCAGGAGTTTGTTACTTTATATTGGTTAACATTGTTGAAAAGAAGAGGTATTATTCAGTTCTGCTGTGATCGAGACGTTTTTGTAGAGGTATTTCTGATGCAGAAGATATTCTAGTACTGTCACGGGACTTGTTGGGTATAATAATTTCGTTGAGCTGAATGTGTAGACAACCAACCAGCAGGATTCATTTGTTCTCTGCATAGTGCATTTATATCGACGCATTCTCATTTCATCGATTTCAACCGAGTAGTTAGACCGCTCCGATTAGGTTTTACGATGCATTGGTGCCGGTGACGATTTCTTTACAATAATTGTCTCAATTATATTCAGAAAACTGCACCGACCCTAAATAAAATAAGTGATGTGAAAAAGAGAATGCATCTGTGAAACTTCATTTGCCTAACGATTTTATTTCAAATATTGATTCGTCCGAAGAACTCCTTATAAGAACCAAGATTTCAGTTCGTGTAAACCATGTCGCTTCTATTACAGATCATAAGAATGTCCCTACGCAATGCATTCCATTCGCTTTTTAAGATTTACGTAATGTCTTTCACACAATAGCATTGTACGAACGTGCTACCGAATATACTAATAATTCTTAGTTCAGTGTTCTCCTATTGTCTAGGAAGAGCCTGTCTTAAAGATGTTTCATTATCGAATAAAATAAAATAAAGAAAACTGTTTGTTTAACCAGCATACTGGGGAAGGTCTCTAGAGCTGAAAGCTACTTTGGGATGCTTGACTTGCTCCCTGAAGGCCTTTTGATTTGCTCTACACTACCTTCGCAGCAACAATAAACAAGTAGTCGCAGGACAAATAACGTAATCTGCCGGCTATTCAGTCTCACATTTTCTTCACCACTTTTAAAATCCTTGCGCGTATTTTTACTCGGAGATAACAACACAAAGTCGGCTATTCTCTACGGAATTAGCTTGTTCCGGGAATTGCGAATACGTAACAATACTGGAACCGTCCATACGACGTACAACCTCTTCCTTCGAAAGCGCGTACACTTGTTGGAAAGCATGACAACCACCGTACATTACAATCTAGGCACCTGAAAATTGATGTTTGTGTATTGTCTCATCGAGACTCGGCCGATATTCTCTCGAAGACGAGAACAGGTTCATGAAGCGTGTAGCGGAACTTCCGCTTCCTTGTTTGTCGAGAAAAGCACTCTTTGTGAGCTCGCCATCAGGGACGAATAATTGATGACACCGCTGTGCGATTATATGCAAAAGTTTAAGACAAGTCGCAGTTTGTGAGGTCGCGTACGTCTTGAAGAAATTACGTGCCATGAGGGCCCCAACAATGGCCGGCAAGTAAGTGGTTATGGGTGTCATTTGTGTCGTGGTTTGAGACGCGATAATTGTGCCGACTGCACATGAACACTGCAAACGAAAATATTTCGAAAGCAGAGGCCGAATAGCCGTCGTTGGCCTCAAGAACACACCATGACGCCACCAATGTCGTAATGTCACTCATAGAATGCCGAGTGTGCAGGTCGCTTTTCCTGCGGTTTTGCCGTAATGAGTCTTTGCTGTGGTCACCATGCAGGCTTTCACTTGTATTCAGGCTGATTACGTAAAAAACGGGCATCACCTGACGATCCGGGCAAGCGAACCCCGAATGGGGGCTCATGTTAGCACCCACGTGTGTAATTTTTGTACTATAATTACGACCGAGAATTGAAGCTGTTTATTGACGATGAGAAAAAGCTTAGATCTGATATTTATACATGAACGACTGACTTGAAAATGATCCCACGATTTGTAGTGCTGCTTGCACTCCTTTGATGACGTTACACGAATGAAAGTGACACCAAGGGGAATACTTGTCTAGTAACTGTTGCATTTCATTGTGATAGTTAATCTGTTAGAGCAGTTTAATGGATCTGTAAGCGCGTTTTCTCTTAGTGCATAAAGCTTGTAGTGAAAATTTGCTTGCCAAATCAATGAGCACATTGAATTTTACTGGAGCTTCATTTTTTTTGTAGTGAGAGCTGCGTACAATGACCCTATTCTCGCCGTTTAAAAATGGATGGCAGGGCACTATCCAGAAATATTATTCGAGAAGGGGCACACAGAATTTTCCTGGAGCTTCATATTTTTTTGTAGTGAGAGCTGCGTACAATGGCCGTTTTCTCGCCGTTCAACAATGAATGGCAGGGCACTATCCAGAAATATTATTCGAGGGGGGGGGGGCTTCATTATTTTGAAGAGGGCATCTCCTTAAAATTGTTATTCCTCACCCTTTATGTCATAGTGAAAAAAATTTCAGTGGGGAGTGCATGACCCAGTGTGCCACCTTCCGGGCTACGCTCCTGGTGAGCGGTGGCTGCATCACTCGCCGTGTTGTCTGGCTTGATGTCGAAGGAGGAGCTCGCGAAGCACTACTCGTTTTTTAAAGACTTTTCAGTTCGAAAGATTTCGCTCGGAAGACGTCGGCCCTACTCGTGAAACTATTGAGCTGAATGTATAACCGCTACGATGAAAAAGCTTTTCGGTGAGCCGTAAAAAACCGGATCTAGAAAAATCGCTTCTCTATGCCTGCTATAAAAAGTGTTCCAGTATATGGCACGTGAATAACGTTCCGCACAGAAGGAGTGAGGGAACTCCTTCGAACATTAGGGTTGCGGTGGCGTTAGGTACACGCGAAATCATGAAGTCTACCTCGCATGACTGGTCAGAGAACCAGCCAAGCGTGGAGAAGCACACCGACCGTGTTCGTATATCTCGCGGATCACAAATCGATACCGTAGTCGCGCGCTTCATTACGACAGAGTTTATCGCCAAATCCTGTCTTATTCAGCCTGCAAAGAATAATGAAGCAGTACGTATGGGACCGATTGGGGCATTCCCTTTAGCCTCGATTAACAGTGGTCGCTCGTTCACTTAACATACACCTAACCTACTAGACCTTTTTTTTCAACAAGTCTTTCACGCCACAAGAAATAATAGCGACGTCACAATGACGTCTGGAAATCTGGAGGTATGTTACATCGTGTTATTGTTGTATGATGACGCCCTTGCGCGATGATATTTCTACCACATTTTTTGTGATTCTCGATTACAAAAGTCGTGATAGAGTAAGAAATTACAGTTTTTTACACGGCTGCAATGCGACCACCTTTGTAACACAAAGGGTGACTTTTCATTACGTCCAGGGAAAAAATGAAATTTCAGTATTCGCTTGTGACGTGATGGCCGAAATTAAGTTGGAAAATTTGGAAAACAAGTCATGTTACATTTGAATGAATACTGTATATGCATGAGCTGGAGCATTCATATAGTGAACGTACATTTTCAGTAGGCCTTCTTTGTAGGTGAAGAAGCGTTGTCCACAAAGTGTGTGAAAGAAGTGTGTCAGAAAATGCTAGAAATTTGGGGTAATGCGTTAGTTGGTCACTATTTATTCCTTGACAATAACTTTCTCTATATACGTTGAAAGCCGTTTCAACTGGCGACAAGGATTACGGTAGTAATGTACTGACCAAACCAATATATATATATATATATATATATATATATATATATATATATATATATATATATATATATATATATATATATATATATATATATATATATATATATATATATATATATATATATATATATATAGTCTAGTAGATCCTCCGTGAGCGGTCACAACGTGGTTTATTTCGACGTTTCGGCCTAGAGTCTGGCCTTCATCAGGAATAAAGATACAGTTTGTCGGTGCTCAGCTTTATACAATCTCAAATCAGAGGGCAAGATAAGAGG
This sequence comes from Rhipicephalus microplus, assembly GCF_043290135.1. Lineage (NCBI taxonomy): Eukaryota > Metazoa > Arthropoda > Arachnida > Ixodida > Ixodidae > Rhipicephalus > Rhipicephalus microplus. Next base: position 62,228,158 of record NC_134706.1, on the reverse strand, counting down.
GAAAAAAAGAAAAGAAAAAAAAGGAAAGAAAAGAAAAAGAAAGAAAAAAAAGAAAAAAAGAAAAAAGAGAAAAATAATATACGGTGAACGCCCCTCGGGTGCCCCCCTTCCACTTTTCCCTCCACTCCCCCCCATCTCTCTCCCCCCTCTCCCCTTCACCTTTCTGATGTCAGCGGTCTGTGTATGTTTCCGTTCACTAGCGCATTCCTCCCGATCAGACGGTCCCTCCTGGCACTGGCGGTTCGGTGTGGGGCAAAAAAAAGCTTTTCAGGAAGTCCTAAGCCTTTAACTGCTCGGGGTCCCGTAAACAATTCGTCGTAGAAGGACGGGGGCCGCGTATTGTGGCAGAGGCTGGTCAGCGGGCATTCTAGGAAGTTCTAAGCCTTTAACTACTCCGCGCCCTGTCAACATTTCGTCGTAAAAATAGGGGTGCCCCGTATTGCGGTAGGCTGTGCAAGCGCGTGCAATGCGAATTCCTGGCCCGCTTCTAAATTACGCGTGTCGTGGGGGCCTCCCGGCTGTGCACATGGTTGCTGTTGGGCATGTCGTGCATGGCACAATTGATTGGGTAGTAAAATAAAACAGAAAACAGACGACAGCTGCACTTAGGAAGAGTAGTTACACTTGGAATTGTTTTAGGTTGTCCAGTGCCCTTCGCAGCTGCAGTGCCGTGAACTCAGTTACTATTTTCATCGTTGCCGTTATTGTTTTCTAATGCTTTAATTGCTGCAAGTGTACCAGGATTCTCATTTATTCCTCTATCGAGGGTGTTAAATCGGTGGATACGGTATGACTCTCGTTGTTCACGTTCTCGATTTGATTTAAATCCCGTCTCTAAGAGCGTTACTGATAGTTTGTCGAATGCATGGTCGGGAAGATTGAGATGTTTTGATAGAGGTAGACTTGGGGCTGATTTCGCATGGGCTCCGTGATTATTGAAGCGAATCCTAAATGGTGTTTCTGTTTGTCCGATGTACTGCATACCACACACGTTGCATATATATATATATATATATATATATATATATATATATATATATATATATATATATATATATATATATATATATATATATATAGCCCCGCTGTGGTGGTCTAGTAAGTAAGGTACTCGGCCTCGGCTGCTGACCCGCAGGTCACGTGATCGAATCCCAGCTGCAGCGGCTGCATTTCCAAAGATTTGGGTGCACTTAAAGAATTCCGAGTGGTCGATAGTTCCGGAGCCCTCCACTACGGCGTCTCACATAATCTCATATGATGGCTTTGGGACGTTAAACCCCATATATATATATATATATATATATATATATATTGTGAGCATTATTTGTACGCGTCATCTTATATGTACATACTCATCATCATCAGTCAGCACTGTGTTGTGGGACAGAGGCTCGGCAAGTAATTGAAGTGTCTTGCAGCCAAAACATTGCCTTACTAGTGGTGGAGAGCGCTTTCCGGTCCCAAAGCCCTCTCCCTGCAACGCTTTTTTGTTATCTTCGACTACGAACAATCCCTGGAGCTCCGGTCGGGTCGCCGTCTGCGCAGTCAGCCTACAGTCATGTCGCAAGACAAGCACAACAACGCGGCTCCGTCCACCGAGCCTGCACCCCTGGGCATGCCTTCTTTGACTGTCACCGCCCCTCAAAAAGATCCAGCGATGTTCGCCGGCCTTCGCGATGAAGACGTTGAAGACTGGTTGAATGAGTACGACCGTGTGAGTGCGCTTAACTATTGGCATGATTCTGTGAAGCTGTCCCGCGTACCATTCTACCTGACGGGTGTCGCTAAGACATGGTTTCTCAACCATCAGCCGGATTTCCAAGACTGGCTTACGTTTAAGCAGCAGCTCCGTCAGATATTTGCCAACCCTTCTGTACGTGCAGACATCGCCAAACGGAAGCTTGCTGAACGTGTCCAGCACTCCGTTGAGTCCTATACTTCGTACATTGAAGATGTCCTCGCCCTATGCCGTCGCGTCAACAGCTCGATGGTGGAGCATGACCGCGTTCGCCACTTGCTCAAGGGTATAGGCACCGCCGCAATTAATGTTCTGGCGGCAAAGAACCCGACCACGGTCGCCGATATTATTAGTACGCGTCAGCAACTCGATGACCTTCAACTTATACGTTTGCAACCTGAAACAGCAGATATCAGGCCAACGCATGACGGTGAGCTCCGTGCGCTGATACGGTCCATGATACGCGAAGAGCTGCAGCGCCAGGCCACCTCGTCATCTTGTGAGCTCCGCATGACGCCTTCTGCAGGCAGCCTCCGCAACATTGTGAGGGAGGAACTAGCGTCCATGACGTGTGAGCAAGTCCTGAGCTCGCATACCACTCCAAAACCGATGTACGCTCAGGTGGTTGCAGCGTCACCTCCTCAGCAATCAACACAGTATGGGTCCACTATGCAGCCTCCACTAAATGTCCTTGCCCCAAGAGCAACGCCTCCTCCTTTTCAAGCCTGGCGTCCATATAGACCCATTTGCTATTATTGCGGAATACGCGGCCACATCTCACGGTTCTATCGTCGACGTCAACAAGACGAAAGGCGTGGCTATGGTGACTTCGAGAGGGATGAGTTTGCCCCCTCTCCACAACATCACCACCCATACCAACAGTACCAACGCCGCTCACCCTTTCCACAGCACTTCGATGCAGCCAGTACCTTCCGCTCCTCGCGCCGTCGCTCCCCGTCACCTATGGGCCATTCCTCGTCACCACTTCGTCAGGCTTCCATGGTGTCTGATCATCGCCCAGAAAACTAAACACTGCAGCTTCAGGAGGAAAAGCTGCATTTCGCGGACTGCATCGAACTCCTTCGGAACGCCCCTAAAATGTACTTTCAGTGTGCGTTGAGGGTATATGGACTGAAGCGTTGGTGGACACAGGTGCATCGCTTTCAGTTATTAGTGTGGACTTGTGTTCCCATTTGCGCAAAGTGAAGACACCGTATGATGGCCCTCCCCTTCGTTGTGCTAATGCGGTTTTTGTTCAGCCTTTTGGTGTTTGCACAGCACGAGTCTTTATTGAGGGCATCCTTCACCATATACAGATCCTCGTTCTGTCATCGTGTACAATGCGCTCATTTTAGGAAGGCACTTTCTCTCCTCAGCTTCAGCCGTGACCTCTTGCCATCAGAGGGTCATTCGCATGTCAGATACTGCGGTTTCGTCTGATAACTATGCCCATAGCCAGTGTTTTATCACCGCTGACGACTGTTTTATTCCTCCAGGTAATGAGCCTATTCTGACCCTGACATCAGATAAGATTGGTACTGGTGATGTGTTCCTAGCACCGCGTGGACGCTACATCTCTGGTGGACTTTATTTATTTATTTATTTATTTACATATACTGCCATTCCCAATAGGGATTATTGCAGGAAGCGCACATACATTGTGAAAGGGTAAGATTTATACAGAGGGTACTCACTAAATTATTATAACGAGTGAGACAAAGCCGACAGAAATACATTTGGTGACTACATCAGTACCTCTAAAATACATTCAGTAGCATAGGACATCAATTCCAACTAGTACTGAAAAAAAGAATAGTGACACTTCAAACAGCGGACAAGAAAAAAAACAGAGTTCGTCAATTTTGAAGACAATAGATAACATTCGAGCAGGGATGAAAAAGTTTCCAACGATTGACTGTTTCTTATACTGATTGGCAAGTTATTCCACTCGCGAACTGCTAGTGGAAAAAAAGAATATTTCAGGCAGTCCGTCCGGCACTGATATTCATTCAGTGTCTGAGAATGCTTTTGTCGTGTTGGCCTTGTTTCTTTAAATGACATGTACTTTGAACTGTCTATGGTTAGGTGTTGGTGAACTAACTGATATTGGAATTTCTGACGTGCCAGTTTAGCGCGGTTTTTTATTGTTAAGACACCTGCTCTTTTACAAATTCTGTGGGTGAGTCAGTTATTCTGTACTTGTTATAGACAAATCTTATCGCTTTTCGTTGTATTCGTTCTAGGGCATTTATGAGAATGTTTGTAAAGGGAAACCACGCGACGTTTGCATATTTTAAGACAGGTCTGACGAATGCTTTGTAGGGTAGAAGTCTCGTTTCAGGTGGCGCGGACGCGAGACTTCTACGAAGGAAAAACAGCCGTTTTAATGCAGCTGATGTGACATGACTAACGTGGATATCCCTTCTAAAATCTTGCGTTAAAGTTAATCCTAGATATTTGTGTTCAGTCACTACCGGAAGTGGAGAGTTATTTATAACGTAAACAAATTCAGATACTTGCTTTTTTCTTGTTATCCTCAAGAGAGCAGATTTTTTAACATTCAGGGTCATTTGCCAAAGAGCACACCACTTAGATATGAACTGCAAGGCATTGTTCAGTTTTACATGATCTTCTGGAGCGTTAATTTCCTGGTAAAGTATACAATCATCGGCGAAAAGCCTCACATTAACACCAATGCCAGCAGGTAAATCATTATTGAAGATCAAAAATAAAATGGGGGCCAAAACCTTGCCCGGCGGTACACCTGACGTAACGTTGGCTATGGTAGAACTTTCGCGATTGACTTGCACATACTGTGTTAGGTTACTCAGATAATTGTCGATCCAGTCGGTAAGTGGGCCTGCGCCTATCGTTGCTTCTAATTTTTGATAAGTTTTTTGTGTGGCACCCGATCAAACGCCTTTGAGAAATCTAATAGAATTAAATCAGTTTGTTTCGTACAGTCTACATTGAGGGAGATGTCGTGAATTAGTTCAACCAGTTGGGTAACGGTAGATAGTCCTTTGTGAAAACCGTGTTGTAGTGGCGATAAGATGTGATTCTGGTAAAGGTACAATGTTAGATGTTTAAGAATAATGTGTTCCAGTAGTTTGCAAGTTGTGCTGGTTAGTAAGATGGGTCTGAAATTTGAAGGGTCAGCTTCACTACCAGATTTATGAACAGCGGCTACTTTTGCGATTTTCCATTCTTGGGGGAGGGAACAGGTCGATAGGGACTTATTGAAAAGTATACACAAGTATTGGGCTACCCATTCAGCATATCACCTAAGAAATTCATTTGGAAAGTTATCGGGACCGGCACCCTTCTTAGTATCTAATTTTAACAACAAATTAAGCACTCCGGACTCTGTCACAACAAGTGGTTCAATATGTCGGGTGTTGCAAATGTCAACATCAGGCACATTACCATCATCAATCGTGAAAACATATTGGAAATAGTTATTTAGCGAGTTTGCTTTATCTTTGCTTTCTTCCGGGGCCGAGGGCCTAATACGGTTCTTGGGATTAAGGTAGTTCCAGAACTTCTGGGGAGACGTTTTCAAAAAGTTGGGTAGCGTACTTGTAAAATAGTTTACCTTGGACATTCTTATTTGGGATTTCATCTTAGGAATAGCTTGACTTAACTTGTTCCGAATTTGTGGAGCAGGTTTTGCCTTCAAAGTTTTTCTGAGGCGCTTTACATTACGCTTGCAATGAATAATTTCACGCGTTATCCAGGGAATATGTTTTCGTGTTTTCTTTGTTTTAGATGGCACATAGTTAAGAACGCAATGTGTTACGACTGATTTGAAGCTTGCCCATAGTATTTCCACATTTGTGTTTGAATATTTCGCAAGTAGTTCAAATGAAGCAAGTTCATGAAAAGATGATCAAGTATAGTGGTGTCATCGGCATGGTTAAAGTCAAGATAGGCAGAAAAAGAGTTGGACAGTATAGGGATGTCAACTATAACACTTACCATCGCTCCTATCCTGGTGTGCTTTCGTGATGGCAGAGCATTAGTTACGGCAGTTAACCCCACTTCATTGCCTGTTGCACTGCCCCAGGGCACCAGCGTGGTTTGCTTCACAGATACTGAACCACTTTCTCTGGTGCCCCTTCACGCAGACTCGCCATCTTTCTCTACGAGTACTGATGACGATGCTACAACGGCTGCTTTAACAGCCGCAATAAATACCGATCTCACGTCAGCGCAAAAGCAAGAACTTTTGGGTATGCTTCAAAAACACAGCGCTTCATTTGATGTATCTTCCAAGCTCCTGGGTCACACGTCTGTCGCCGTGCATCGAATTGAAACGGAAGGCAATACAATCGTACGCCGCCGCCCATATCGAGTGTCGTCTGCTGAGCGGAAAATCATTGAGGACAACGTTGCTGATATGCTCAAACGAGATGTTATCCGGCCTTCGTCCAGCTCGTGGTCATCACCTGTAGGGCTAGTTCGAAAGAAGGATGGTTTGATGCGATTCTGCGTTGATTATCGAGCACTTATTAAGATCATGCCCAAAGACGTCTACCCGATGCCACGAGTCGACGACGCACTTGATTCTCTGCAAGCAGCTGAATTTTTCTCCAGCCTCGATTTACGGTCTGGTTATTGGCAAATACCTGTGCACGAAGCGGACAAAGAAAAAAAAACTGCCTTTGCAACACCAGACGGGCTGTACGAATTCAACGTCATGCCATTCGGTTTATATAACGTTCCTGCCACGTTTGAACGCATGATGGACACAGTTCTACGCGGCCTGACATGGAAAACATGTCTCTGTTATCTAGACGACCTTGTAATTTTCTCCTCTTCTTTTCGTCAGCATCTTAATCGTTTGGACGAAGTTTTGACGTATATTTCTAGTGCTGGACTTCAGCTAAACACAAAAAATGCCATTTCGCCAACAAGAACATCAAGATGTTGGAGCTCCTTGTCAGCAAAGATGGCATTCGTCGGGATCCTGACAAGCTTGCTGCAGTGATACGCTTCCCTCAGCCAGAAAATCAGAAACACCTATGAAGTTTCCTGGGCCTGGCATCCTACTTCCGCCGCTTCATTAGTAATTTTGCTGCCATTGCGTCGCCACTGCACAAGCTGCTGATATCCGGATCAACTTTCGCTTTGCACGACGACTGTGAGCGTGCCTTTCAAGCCCCCAAGAATGCTTTAACGTCCGACCCTGTTCTATCCAATTCGACGGGAACGCACCTACATATCTGCACACCAACGCGAGCAGCCATGGCATTGGTGCAGTTCTTCTACAGCGGGATGTCACTTCACGAGAAAGAGTTATAGCGTATGCTAGTCGTGCTCTTACCGCTGCTGAACAGAACTACTCCATAACTGAGCAGGAGTGCCTCGCTGTCGTTTGGGCCATACAAGAATTTAGACAGTATCTTTACGGACGCCACTTCAAGGTTATTACAGACTACCACACCTCGTGCTGGCTGTCGTCACTGAGAAACTTTTCTGGTCGCCTCAGTCGTTGGGTGCTCCGCCTACAAGAGTACGATTTTGACGTCGTCTATAAGTCTGGAAAAAGACACCAAGATGCCGATGCTCTCTCTCGCTGCTCCCTTCCACTTTCATCACGTACGTCAGGTTATTGCTCGTCTGGTGGGCAAGGCACTGCATCACCCCTCACATTATCACACCTTGCGGTTATCGACACGCCGGCTTCAAATCGGTACACCGAGTTCGACACACGCCAGCGTGATGATCAACTACTCCTAATGCTAGATTGCGCCGACAACTACGGCAATTTAATCTCGATAACAATGTGCTCCATCGTTACGTTTACACTACTGATGGACACCGTTGGGTTCCAGTACTTCCGCGTTCTCTACGTCAGCAAGTCCTCGAAGCCTTTCACGATGACCCATGTGCAGGACATTTGGGATTTCACAAAGCATAAAGCCGCATCAAAAACCGTTTCTTCTGGCTGGGCATCTCTACCTTTGTGGCCAAGTACGTTGCATCTTGCCATCTGTGTCAATGGCGGAAGCAACCAACTTCGTCTCCTGCTGGCCCTCTGCAACCTATCCCGTGTCCCGAGACTCCATTTGCCATCGTTGGCATGGACCTACTCGGACCTCTCCCCATCACGCCAGCAGGTAATCATTGGATTGTGGCTGCTGTCGACCACCTGACATGGTACGCAGAGACTGCTGCACTACGAACAAGTTCTGCTTCAGACGTCGCAGACTTCTTTCTCAACGCTATTATATTGCGTCATGGTGCACCTCGCGTCCTCCAGAGTGATCACCGCAAGACGTTCCTGTCTACCATAATCAAAACCCTGCTCATAGCCTGTGGCACAGTACATAAGATGACGTCAGCCCACCGTCCCTAAACTAATGGGCTGACAGAGAGATTTTATCGGACACTAACAGACATGCTGTCGATGTACATCGCACCAAACCACAACTGGGATACGATTTTGCTTTTTGTGACGTTTGCCCATAGCACCGCTGTTCAAAGAACTACTGGCTACTCGCCTTTATACCTCGTGTACGGCCGTTCACCGACATTCACCATCGACGTCTTTTTCCTAAATGTACCAACCGACGCCTCGGCAACCGTATCAGAGCAGTGCATCACAAGGCTTGAAGAATGTCGGCAACGGGCTCGCCTTAATACAGAAGCCAATCAGCAAGATCACAAGCAACGCTACGACAGCTCTCATCGCGACGTCTCCTTCAGTCCGGGGGATGCGGTGCTGCTTTGGACGCCTATTCGTACTCCAGGATTGTGTGACAAGTTTCAGTCACGCTTCATTGGACCATGTACAATCAATGAACAAACGTCCCCAGTGAAATATAGTATCACTTCCACCAACCTTTCTTCGGATCATCGCTGTCGTGGTTCGGGGATTGTCCACGTATCACGTCTGAAGCCATTCGTTCGACGTTCCGTTTCCGTATGAGACGCGTCCGGGCTGGCCGCTTACGCGTGGGGGACAATAAGGGTTAGCATTATTCATACGCGTCATCTTATATGTACATACTCATCATCATCAGTCTGCCCTGTGTGTTGGGGCAGAGGCTCGGCAAGTAAAAGAAGTGTCTTCTTGCAGCCAAAACATTGCCTCACAATATATATATATATATATATATATATATATATATATATATATATATATATATATATATATATATATATATATATATATATATTGTTGCATTGCTGAGGCAGACAGGAAAAAAAACAAGCGTATTTATTAGGGCGAATTTGTGCCCACGATTCTAAAGACTGGGGTGTTCAAGTTCGAGTAGCCGAGTGGCACAGATACAACTATCTTCCTCTTCCTCGTTGCCGGAGCGCACGAACGCGTGGCGCATGCCAGCCGGGTCTTGCTTGTGCTCTTGCCACGATGATTGCGGTGGGCTACTTGAACGTGGCCAACCTGTCGCGGCATCATCCCCCTCCTCAGACGCATCGTCCCGATGCTTAAGACAGTGAAAAGATACATGCGCACTCTCACTCGTTTTTCGACGATCTGTCATGATAGGGTTTCATGCGGACTACGTGTACCACTTCCGTGGGATTGCGGCGTCGTGAAGTCACGTGTCCAGCGGTTCTAACTTCATAAGTGACGTTGCTGATACGGTTGAGTACTTCATAAGGGCCGAAGTATCGGCAAAGAAGCGTTTCAGAGAGTCCGCGGCGGCGCACTGGTATCCATATCCACACTTTGTCACCAGGATGATAAAGTGCGTCACTGCGTCGCTTGTTGTACCGACTAGAATCGACGTGCTGTTGGTGGCGTATTCGGTATCTTGCCATTTGCCGTGCTTCTTCGGCTCTTTGCAAGAAGTCATCTAAGTCAGGTGGATAGCTGCTTTCGTCCTGTAGTGGTAACATGGCATCCAGCGGGGTGGTCACTCTTCGGCCGAATACTAGTTCGAAAGGAGCAACGTGGGTTGTTTCTTGAACGGCTGTATTATATGCGAATGTTACGTAGGGTAATATTTCATCCCACTGTTTATGTTCAACATCGACATACGTTGATAGCATGTCGGTCAGAGTTCGGTTGAGGCGTTCGGTTAAGCCATTTGATTGAGGGTGATACGCCGTTGTTCTTCTGTGATCGGTATTTGTCATGCGCATCAGGCATTGCATTAGGTCTGCAGTAAATTCGGTGCCCCGATCCTTAATAACCACGATGCGCGCACCATGTCTGAGCACTATGTTGTTAACAAAGAACTTGGCGACTTCGGCAGCTGTCGCACTGTACAGAGAGTCAGTCTCAGCATAACGGGTCAGATAGTCTGTGGCTACGACTACCCATTTCTTGCCTGCACACGATGTCGGGAAAGTTCCTAGGAAGTCCATGCCGACTTGTTCGAATGGGGCATCTGGAGGGTCTATTGGCTGGAGAAGGCCGGCTGGTTTTACGGGTGTAGTTTTGCGCCGTTGACATTGACGACAAGTTTTCACGTAGCGCTGCACTGATGCGAGCAACTTAGGCCAATAGTATTTCAGGCGAATCCTGACAAATTTTCGGCTCACACCCATGTGTCCAGATGTTTGCTCGTCGTGGCATGCGTGCAGAATTTCCTCTCGCATGGCTGTGGGCACGACTAGTAAAAACGTTTCACCATTAGGTTCGAAGTTCCTCCTGTAAAGGACACTTCCTCGAAGGCAGAATGCGGAGAGCCCTGTGGAGAAAATGCGAGGGACTTGAACATCGAGACCCTGCAGGTGTTGTATAAGCGCCAGCAAATCCGGGTCATCTCGTTGTAGTTGAGCAATTTCAGATGCGTCGACAACGCCTAGAAACGGGAAGTCTTCCTCTTCAGGTACACTTGGATCGACGGGAGAGCGTGACAGGCAGTCGGCATCACTGTGTTTCCTTCCAGATTTGTACACGACCGTAATGTCATACTCCTGCAGCCTGAGGCTCAATCTTGCTAGTCGACCTGACGGGTCCTTGAGATTTGCCAGCCAGCATAGAGCACGGTGGTCACTGACAGCTCTGAACGGTCTACCATAAAGGTATGGTAGAAACTTGTTTATTGCCCAGATGACTGCGAGGCACTCTTTTTCAGTTGCAGAGTAGTTAGCCTCAGCTTTTGATAGTTTGCGGCTGGCATAGGCTAACACTTTCTCCTGACCATTTTGCCATTGGACAAGGATGGCGCCGAGGCCGACATTGCTGGCATCGGTGTGGACTTCAGTGTCGGCTGTCTCATCAAAATGGGCAAGTATTGGTGAACACTGTAGTCATTTCCCTAATTCGTCAAAAGCTTTCTGTTGTTCGCTTTCCCATGTGAAGGGCACGTCGTCTTTCGTCAGTTTTTTAAGAGGATCCGCAATCTTTGAGAAATTTTCAACAAATCGCCTATAGTAGGCACATAAACCCAACAATCGACGCACTGACTTTTTGTCTCTGGGTGTGGGGAACCTCTGAACAGCGGCTGTCTTTTCGGGATCAGGACGAACACCATCGGAACTAATGACATGTCCAAGGAATCGCAGCTCTTCGAAGCCGAAGTGGCATTTTTCGGGTTTGATTGTCAATTTCGCTGACCGGATGGCTTCCAATACTGTGCGTAGTCACTCTAGATGTTTGTCAAACGTTGCAGAGAATACCACCTCATCATACAAATACACTAGGCATGACTACCATTTCAATCCAGCAAGGACAGTGTCCATCATTCGCTGGAACGTTGCTGGTGCGGAAGAGAGGCCGAATGAAAACGCTTTAAATTCGTAGAGGCCATCTCGTGTTACGAATGCCGTTTTTTCACGGTCCCGCTCGTTGACCTCTATTTGCCAATATCCGCTTTACAGATCTAAAGAGGAGAAAAACTTTGCGGATCGCAACCGATCTAGTGTATCGTCGATACGTGGCAAGGGGTAGACATCTCGTTTAGTTACACTGTTCAGTTTTCTGTAGTCGACATAGAATCTAAATGTGTTGTCTTTCTTCTTAACGAGCACTACGGGGGGCGCCCATGGGTTATTCGAAGGCTGGATGACATCATCCGAAAGCATCTCCTCCACTTGCTTCTTGATAATTTCCCGTTCTTTCTGTGACACCCGATATGGATGCTGGCATATAGGCCTCGTGTCGTCTTGCGTTATAATTCTGTGTTTCGTGATTGACGTGCGCTAGACCTTCGAGGCACTTGGAAAGCAATCAGAGAATTCTTTCACCAAGGCGTAAATCTGCTTCTTTTGACTGTCCGGAAGGCTCTGATTGACGGTCACGGATGTGTCGATGTTGCAGGCCACTGGTCGAGTGGTCGATGTCGTTAAGCTGCATAGTTCAGTCGCCATACAAAAGTCGTGTATATAGGCAATAGCCGTGCCTTGAGCGATGTGTTGAAGTTCATTGGAGAAATTTGTGAGTAGGACATCTGCACGGCCTTTTGTCAAGTGAACAAGACCTCAAGCTACGCAGACACCTTTGTTCAAAAACAGCCCTACATTTGTATCCACTATGCCTTCGCGGTTGTACAATGAGTCATTTTCTACGAGCACCATTATATTGCAGCGTGGCGGCACAGTTACGTCATCTTGAACAACGCGTAGAGCAGTTAGGCGTCGTTCCTCAGGTTCCTCCACAGGTATAGCTCGTTCAGTCGAAAACGACACGCTGGATCTACGCAGGTTAATTACGGCACCACTAGCTCGCAATAAATCCATTCCTATAATGAGTTCCCTTGAACATTCTGGCAGCACAATGAAATCGGCCACGTAAATAAAGCCCCGTATTTCAAGTCTTGCAGTGCATCTGCCAAGGGGCGTAATAATGTGACTGCCTGCCGTGCGTATCTGCGATCCACTCCACTGTGTCACAACTTTGTTTAGCTTTTTCACCATCTTGTGACTTATCACTGAATAATCAGCACCGGTGTCGACTAAGGCATTCAACTCCCATCCTTCCATTCTCAACCGCAAATCTGAAGTAACGTTTTCGTTGCTCCTCCCATCTACCGGAAATACACCATCATCACCCTCAAACCATAGTGGAGGATCTTCGTAACTGACGTTATCAGCGGCCTCACCTCCACAGGTCGCTTGCTTCAGTTTTCCGGGAGTGGACTTGGAGAGCGATGACCAGGCTGCCTTGAAGGTCTACGTAGGCTGGAGGACTGGTAGCGCATAGGCGATGGTGACCGTGACCGGTGTTGGCGTAGAATCGGCGAGTTCTGGCGCGTAGACAAGTACTCCTCAATTTCCGCTGGTCGTTCGCCGTTTCGGGGGCACGGTGCATACGACGGAAAGCCTCTTAATCCAGCCTGTCGGTAAGGACAGAATCTGTACAGATGACCCGCTTCCCCACAATGAAAACACAGAGGCCGGCGCTCGTGATCACGCCAGACGTCACTTTTCCTGGGCCTACGCTCCACATAGTGATGTGTGCTACGTGCTCCTGGGGACATATAGGTAGCTGTTGGTTCTCGCGGACGAGGTGCGCTGCGTGCCGCAGGTGGGAGAGGAGTCGTCGCCATCGCAACTGCTGCATTGCTGTGTACGGTGGGTTGTCTGACAACCTCAGAATATGTTCGGATAGGTCGATCCGGCTGCTGCTCACGCTCTGGCTCTCGTATCACCTGCCTCAGTTCGTCACGAACAACGTCCGTAATGGATAGTGCAGTTGGAGTCTGGGGCATTTGCAGTCTGCTCAGTTCTTCTCTAACAACTGATCTATTGAGCTCTCGCAGGGCTTCAACGTCGTTTTGCACACCTCCGGAGAATACCTATGCAGATGCGCAGTTAAGATTCCGGTTGTACTGCCGAGCCCGCTGTTCCAGTGTTTTTTCGATGGCTGTCGCTTCCGAGTAAAACTCAGCAACTGTGCTTGGAGGGTTGCGGACGAGAACGGCGAACAGCTCTTGCTTCACTCCGCGCATTAGATGGCGCACCTTTTTATCTTCAGCCATGTTGTAATCCGCCCGCTTGAACAGACGTACCATGTCCTCAATGTACATAGCAGCACTCTCGTTCGTGAGCTGGTTCCTCGATTAAAGAGCAGCCTCCGCCTTTTCTGTCCAGTCTATATTCGCGAACGTAGCCACCGCTTGTCGACGAAATACCTCCCAGGTAGACTACCTCTGGTTTCATGGTTCTCAAACCATGTGTTTGCGAAGTCTTCCAGGGCGAAGTATACGCGACGGAGCTTCTTTCTTTCGTCCCATTCATTCAAGCTCGCCACTCTCTCGAACAGGTCCAACCAATCTTCAACATCCTCGTACGAGTCGCCGTGGAATACTAGCGGCTGGTGCGGTTGGCTAATGAACACTTGTGCCGGTGTTACCTGGGTAGTCATAGTGGTGGCATCCATCGTTTGAATTCCCCTTGGTGTAAAGTGAAGAGGACCGATTCCAGGTGAGTCACCTTGAAGACGGCGACTTGCCCTCTGGTGTACAGGAGTCACTTCCACAGGGTTGATACGCTGGTCGTCGTGGCTACGCTGTCTTGAGATCGCGGGGCTTCGATTCATAACCCAGCGCCTCCACTAGAAATATAGCGATGCTGAGACAGACAGGTTAAAAAACAAGCGTATTTATTAGGGCGAACTTGTGCCCACGATTCTAAAGACTGGGGTGTTCAAGTCCGAGTAGCCGAGTGGCACAGATACAACTATCTTCCTCTTCCTCGTTGCCGGAGCGCACGAACGCGTGGCGCATGCCAGCCGGGTCTTGCTTGTGCTCTTGCCACGATGACTGCGGTGGGCTACTTGAACGTGGCCAACCTGTCGCGGAAATATATATATATATATATATATATATATATATATATATATATATATATATATATATATATATATATATATATATATATATATATATGTGTGTGTGTGTGTATATTACAATACCACTACCCTGTGGAACAGCTATTGCAGGAGTGGGATTATACAGTGTGGAAAATCTGAAATCTCAAAGACAAAACATACGAGAGATGTAACAAGAGAGAGCATGCAGAATAAAACAATTAAGCTTTTGGTGTACATAAAATCTGATAGCAGGGTTAAGTTTCTGTTATTTGCGCTCAGAGGAATGTTTGATAAAGGAAAAAAATCTAAATTACAAATGTGATATGAGTACTATGAAGAAACATAAAGAAAAAAAGGTTTTTAATAAGCTAAGACAGATGGTCCAGTCGAATAGAACAACTCAAGTGGATGATTGGGCGTGTCGGTATGTCATTTAGGAAAGAAAACAGCGCTTATAATGTTCCTAATAACGTGCCAATTAAGAAACAAAATATTCACGTTGTCTTTCGTTACTTACCCCTACAGTGATTCACACAGACTCAGTTTGTTTTATCCCCTGTGAATTTGTCAACACTACAATAATATAGTATTGAGAAGTACAACACACTTCTCTGGCAGACGCGCTATGCTGCACCGAAAACAACCTCGAGTCAAAGGCCTTTCATATGCACTTAAACAAAAGTGTGAAGCAAATGTTCGTTAAACACTGTTTTTCCGCGGGTGCCTTGCACTGTGCGTAAACAACAAAGGTGCGATAAGGTTGGGAAAGTACAGTATTCAGCGTGTTATGAAACCTATGCGCATTGTACTCACCTCGCCCGTTCTTCGGGCATAGTCTCAGGCGTAACCTAAATTAAGACATCTCTACTTGGCATCCTGATGTGACGCATACAAATGTTACGTTCGTCCTGGGACAATGCTCAATTGTAGTGCAAGCCAAGACACTAATGCTCGAAAGAATGAACGTGCGGGAGTTAAAATGATATTACGTGGCATAAGTAGGGAAACTGACAAATTATTTCTCGCATGTGCGGAGACTGTGGCTACAGCGTGCTTTGTCGGGAAATGAAGACAGTGCAATTGTTGAGACAGATTCGCGAAGACGAATGCGAGAGCCAACTTAAGCGGAAAGACGTAAAACACGTGTGAGTCGTGCAGCTTGCCAACACGAACACGCCACGTTCGTGATGCCAAGCTGAGTTTATACCATAATGTTGCCACTGAAAACTCATCTAGCGTGCCGGCATTGTCGCAGCGACAGGGCGATTCGTCTTCAAAGACATAGGAGAAACCGAGTTTATGGGATAAGCAGGGTAAGCCAAATGAGCCTGTAGTCGCAATCGGATCAACGCAGCCAGACACGAAGTCTCTTTGATAACACAAGACATGAGTCGGGATAGTGGAGTAAGCACGCCCGCAAAGAGCGATTAGATCAGGACGCAAAAGGAATGAACACACTGGGCGACCATGTTTCAAGTTAGCTTTCATTCGGAAACGAGCTCGTGTGGGTTTATGGCGCCGTTAACAGCGAAACCACACTTTTCATTTCGCGCAATGCAGAAGTGGTGAAAAGTGAGCACTACGAGACTTGACGCTCATTGCTTCGACATCCGATCCGAGATGCATGCCGAATCAGGAGCAGCGAGGGTTACGTCATGGAGCCAGGGAAACTGGGCTGCCGCCACCACTGCGTGTCAAGGAGCTGCGGGCCGAGCTATGTATCGAGATTGCCTGCAGTGCCATCAAATTGTGACACAACCACTGAACTCTGGCCTGAACGAATAGAAAACACAGACTTTGGGGGCGTAGTGGTATCTAACGCGCTACAATTAATGTTTCAATTGTATTAAGTTACATATCTACGAAATTTTGTAATGCAATTGATTATATTTTGTGAATGAAATGCTTGGAATAATCCACTCACCTTTTTTGTAACTGATTACCGGCATTTCATTGCTTCTTTTTTTTACCATGATTAAGCTGTGTACCCAGTCTCTTACTACTACAGTATTTCCAACCCAGGAAAAAAATCACAGCATATTCACGGAGTGAATGAGGATGAATAGGGCGATGAATGCGTCACTCCGTCCGTGCGACCGTGCTACAGTCCGTCCATGCGTCCGTCCGTGCAACCGTCCATTCGTGCGACCGTCCATTCGTCCATCCGTCCGCCTGCCCATGCGTCCATCCGTATGTCTGTCTGTCTATCCATCCGTCAGTCCAGCAGTCCATGCTTCTGTTCTTCCGTCCATTCCTCTGTCTGTCCATTCCTCCGTGCATATACTGAGCACTCCAAGTACCGTCATGTCGCACCTTTTCATCATATATTTATCATACACAAGTACCACCATTTAGCGGACATTCTAAGGACTAAAACAGAGATGACTGCTACCACAAACACGGGATGAACTGCCCACGGGGTAAGGAGCTTCATCCCTAAAGAAACGGGGCTGATCCTTCTGTCTAGGAATCAGTATAACACCAAAGTGAAACATGTTGTAAAAAAGAAAGCTTAGTGTTTATTGTGCACAGTTTCGACACAAGGGTGAATGAATGAATGCTATACAGCAAGCAAATGTATAATCACACGAAAGACGCCAGGCAGCTCCAAATTTGCAGCATAGGCTTCAAGAAAGAAGGTCGCACAAAATGAGAATAAACAAGACGAAAGTAAAAGAACAACTAGCACAATGAGGCGCTTAAGGATCTTTTCTCAAACAGATAGGAAGACGTAGTAAACGAACGCACAAATAAAGACAGGACAAGCGCAGTACACGTTCGTGCTTCCTTTAAAAACTGTAACGTCCAGGCGAATTAGCGCTTGAAGCACGAGAGACAAAGCACCCGGGTCACGAGACAAGAGCGCGCGTAGAGCCACCACGTCCTGCAGACCCGCGCACGCATCTAGCCAGCTCCCGTCGTAGCCAGCTCCCGTCGACACTCCGGTCGTTTTCTGATCTTCACTTCTGATGCACCCATCCTGCCATAAACTTTCTGTTGTCTACACTCGTAAAGCGCGCTTGGAGGATTTGTTCTAAGGAAGAAGACGCAGTAGAAGATGTACAGTCCGTTTGACGGGAGCTGGCTGTTTCCCGATACCCGCTTTCCTTCTTGAACTCGGTGCAGCGACAACTGTAGCGCCCGGCTCGATCACACACCATTGCTACATGAAAACGTGCATCGCTGCCTAATTACATCCCTGGCTTCAGTGACACCCTCGCTCGGGTTTTGCGCGGCTACCACGTCCAAGCGGCTCACGTTCTGACACGAAAGCTCATAGGCCGTCTCACAAACGTCAAAGATAAGTTGGACAGACAGGCTTTTTTCGGTTAGTGTATAAAATTCCTTGCAAAGACTGTGGATGCGGATACATTGGCGAAACGGGCAATTACAAAGGAAGGCTGCGGGAACATTTGATTGACGTCAAGTACAAGAAAGTAGCTTATAATGCCCTCGCAGAACATGTTGCGTCTACTGGGCACGCTATCGACTAGGATAAAAAGCCTTCATCATTGCCACGGAAAGTTGTTACCACGGTTGCACATGAAATCTATGGCAATTCAATCTAGTGCGCATACGTTGAACAAAGCTATAGGGACACTCCCCCCTGTGTACGCGCGATGTCTGCCACTCGTAATAAAGCGTGCATAAGAAAGAGAGAGAGATAAATAGAGAGGAAAGGCAGGGAGGTTAACCAAGCTTGGCTCGGTTGGCTACCCTACACTTGGGGTGGGGGAAAGGAGAATATTAGAACGGAAAGAGATAGAAAAGAAGAGAAGTAAGAAAGAGAAGCATGAATAGTCAGCTCGAGACTACACAGCATGGTCTCGCACAGTTATTTTACAAGCGGCCGTGAAGTCTGGTGGTCCTTAAAAAGTGCAAGAGGGCTTTCGTGGCTTTGCGCGTATGGAAAGACGTCGGACAAGGTCCCAGGATCTTCTCTTCTGTAAGCGGCCGTGAATACAGCTGACAGAGCTTGGCTTCCATAATTCGTCGTTCGGTCTGGTATGCTGGGCCATGACATAGAATGTGCTCAAGCGTTTCCTCGCAGGCGCAGATGTTGCATGCCGAAGTGCTCGCCATTCCAAGGAGACGAGAGTACGAATTCGTAAATGCCACGCCCAACCTCATGCGACACAGTAAAGTTTCAGCGCATCGTGGAAGCCCGGATGGCAAACGAAGTTGCAAGTTTGGGTCGGTCAAATACAGGTGCGTGTTGGAGAAACCCTGTGTATTCCATTGTAGGAGAGTTATACGGAGAGCAAGTGATTGTAGTAGCCTTGCAGCGTCCGTTCTCAAGAGTGGTACGGGCGTGCGCTGGTCTTGGTCATGAGCCGATCGAGCAGCTTCATCCGCACGGTCATTGCCGACCATCCCGCAATGACTCGGCAACCACTGAAATACAATATCGTGACCTTCCTTGAGCGCTTCGTGGTAGTCGTGCCTTATCTGATATACTGATTGTTCGTGTCACCCGTGCTGCATAACAAACCTTAGTGACTGTAAGGCGGACCTGGAGTCGCAAAAGATGGCCCATTGGTTAGGTTGCTGCCGAAGAATGTACTTTACTGCACCTTGAAGTGCTGCGAGCTCTGCTGCTGTCGACGTCGTGGTGTGAGAAAACTTGTACTGAAGCAACACTTTTTCAGATGCAACAACCACTGCTCCTGTAGAGCTGTTGGAATTAGTGGAGCCATCGGTGTAAACATGTATGCGGTCGAAGTACATTTCGTCCAACAGACGCAAAGTCGATTGCTTCAGGGCTAGCGTTGCATGCGTGCTTTCCTAAAGATTCCAGGAACTGATAGGCGCACGTCAGGTTGACGAAAACTCCATGGCGCAGTCGCTGGATGCATCGCAAATTTGAAGCCCGGCGGTAGTATGTTCTGATGTTTTGTCACGATACTGCAGTACGAAGAATGGGGCCTCCGAGCTGTCAAACACGCTAAATGATGTGACGGTAGCCATGATAAATGCCGAATGTGCGCTCTCAGCGTCTCGACAATGATATGCGTTGTGACCGGTTGTTCTTGTGCAATAATAATAGTTGGCACTGTCATAAGAGACTGTGCGTAAGAAGAGCGCACTACGCCAATTGCGGTCACTGTGAACAAGGCTCCCGTGTGGTGAGCCGAAACGTCTTTTTATTTTTGTGTATTTTGACTTGGTCGGCGTTTTTGTTACTTTGCACAATAACAATTGATTGATTGATTGATTGACATGTGGGGTTTAACGTCCCAAAACCATCATATGATTATGAGAGACGTCGTACTGGAGGGCGCCGGAAATTTGGACCACCTGGGGTTCTTTAACGTGCACCCAAATCTGAGCACACGGGCCTACATCATTTCCGCCTCCATCGGAAATGCAGCTGCTGCAGCCGGGATTTGAACCCGCGATTTGCCGGTCACTAGACCAGCGCGGCGGGGCGCACAATAACAATTATAATGGCAACACTATACAAATGACTATCATAGTTATCTTATACAATGACTAATATAGTTATATAGTTAATATAGTAAACTGAATAAAAGATACAAAATGAAGGTTGTATACAGGCTTACGCGCCTACATCCTGCCATGAAGACGCTACAGTTGAAAGCTTCTATGAAGACGTGGAATCGGCAATGAGTAAGGTAAAAACACAGTATACTGTACTGATGGGAGACTTTAATGCAAAGGTAGGGAAGAAGCAGGCTGGAGACCAGGCAGTAGGAGATTATGGCATCGGTACTAGAAATGCCAGAGGATAGCTACTAGTAGAAATCGCAGAACACAATAATTTACGAATTTTGAATACCTTCTACCGAAAATGAGGAAACCGCAAGTAGATATGGAGGAGCCCTAATGGCGAAAATAAGAACGAAATAGATTTTGTGAGTGCACACCCAGGCATCATACAGGATGTGGAAGTGGTTGGCAAGGTACGATGCAGTGACCTTAGATTGGTATGGCCTTGAATTCACCCAGACTTGAAGAAGGAACGACAGAAACTGATACACAAGAAGCCAATCAATGAGCTAGCACTCAGAGAGAAAGTACAGGAATTCAGAATCTCGTTTCTGAACAGGTACTCTGCTTTTCGTGAGGAAACCAACCTTAGCGTAGATACAATGAATGATAATCTGACGAGTATCTTTACGGAGTGTGCAGTGGAAGTTGGAGGCAGGGTAGTTCGACAGGACAATGGCAACCTTTCCGAGGAAACGAAGAATCTCATTAAGAAGCGTCAAACTATGAAAGTCTCAAGTACAACAGGCAAAAAAGAACTGGCAGAGCTTTCGAAGTTGATTAATAGGCGTAAGGTAAGCAATGTAAGATGGTATAACATGGAGAGAATTAAACACGCTCTTAAAAACGGAGGAAGCGTCACAGCAGTGAAGAGGAACCTTGAAATAGGAAAAAATCGGACTTATGCACTAAGGGACAAAGAGGGCAAAATAACTACCAATATGGAGAGGATAGTTAAAATAGCAGAGGAGTTTTACAGAGATCTGTACAGTAGCCGGGACAACCACTACCTTAATACTAGAAGAACTAGCAGTAACCCAGATGACACCCCGCCAGTAAAGATAGAAGTTAGAAAAGCTTTGGAGAGCATGCAAAGAGGCAAAGCTGCTGGTGAGGATCAGGTAACACCAGATCTGCTGAAAGATGGAGGAAAGATTGTGTTAGAAAAACTAGCCACCCTGTTTATGAGCTGTCTCCTGACGGGAAAAGTACCAGAGTTGTAGAAGAACGCTATCATCTTGATACATATGAAAGGAGATGACAAGGACTTGAAGAATTACAGGCCGATCAGATTGCTCTCTATAGTGTACAAGCTATTTACAAAGGTAATTGCTAACAGAGTTAGGAAAACTTTAGAATTCAATCAACCAAAGGAACAAGCAAGATTTCGAACAGGCTACTCAACAATCTACCACATTCATACTATCAATCAGGCAATAGAAAAATGCTCAGAATATAACCAACCACTATACATAGTCTTCATAGACTACGAGAAGGCGTTTAATTCAGTAGAAATATCAGCTGTCATGCAGACACTGCGGAATGAGGGCATCGATGAAGTATAGATAAATATCCTGAAAGAAATGTACATGGGATCAACTGCTACCATAGTGCTTCATAAAGATAGCAATAGAATACCAATCAAGAAGGGTGTAAGGCAGGGGGACACAATCTCCCCAATGCTATTTACCGCGTGCCTACAAGAGGTTTTCAGAAGCCTAGAATGGGAACGGTTAGGAATAAGTGGTAATGGAGAGTACCTTAGTAACCTGCGCTTTGCCGATGACATTGCATTGCTGAGTAACTCAGGGGATGAATTACAACTTATGATTATGGAGTTAGACTAAGAGAGCAGAAAGGTGGGTCTTAAAATTAATCTGCAGAAAACGAAAGTAATGTACAACAACCTCGAAAAAGAGAAGTGCTTCGAGATAGGTAATAGTCCGTTTCAAGTTGTAAAAGACTATGTATATTTAGGGCAGGTAATAACCGCGGAGCCGAACCACGAGATTAAAGTAACTAGAAAAGTAAGAATGGGGTGGAGCACATTTGGCAAGCACTCTCAAATTATGACAGGTAGACTGCCACTATTCCTCAAGAGGAAGGTATATAATATCTTTATCTTGCCGGTACTTAGCTACGGAGCAGAAACATGGAGCATTACAAAGAAGGTTCAGCTTAAATTGCGGACGATGCAGCGAGCAATGGAAAGAAAAATAGTAGGTGTAACCTTAAGAGACAAGAAGAGAGCAGAGTGGATTAGGGAACAAATGGGGGTTAAGTATATCATAGTTGAAATCAAGAAGAGGAAATGGACATGGGCCGGGCATGTAGCGCGTAGACAGGATAATCGCTGGTCATTAAGGGTAACTAACTGGATTCTCAGAGAAGGCAAGCGGGTCGTAGGGTGAGACAGAAGGTTAGGTGGGTAGATGAGATTAAGAAGTTTGCGGGTAAAATTGGCAGCAGCAAGCACATGACCGGGTTAACTGGCGGAACATGGGAGAGGCCTTTGTTCTGCAGTGGGCGTAGTCAGGCTGATGATGATGATAATGATGATGATGATGATGAATATAGTTATCAACGTCATCATAATCATCATCATCGACTCAATACACTAAAATTTTAGACGAAATTATATCTAACCACGGTAGTATTGAGACACAGTAAGTGTACTTGAAATGTATTGAAGGCTTCATCACATAAGTATGCATACGTCACAGCACAAAAAGTTCAAGACAAAGCACACACGTTGAATCGTATTACAAACTGAAGCTTGTTATAGAAAGGGCTGGGTAGATATAATCAAAAGAGTTTTCCGAAATACAGCTATGAAAATACATGCGCTGAAGCCCTGAGTACAGTTACTGAGATAGATTTGCTCTTGACGTAGCGAAATCTTTCTGAAATATCAGAAAGACTTGAGAAAAATAACGCAAATAACATTTCGGAACGCAGTTACGAGAATACAAATACCATTGCAAAAATAACTAGAACACATTTAATAATAGGAATGCTCATGATGCTTCGCAAGGACATTGATTACTTACCGGATACTATTCCTAATATAGTTCCTCCAAATTGAAGTTTTCGAGTGAATGAATCGCTGGAATGATGAACGAACGCTGGTGAATTACCAAAAGTACATCCTAATACTAAACATGTGCTCTTATGGTTGTTTCGTGAACTTCATTTAACCCTTTGAGACGCTATGTACAATATTGAGTACACCACTCGTTTTACATGTTAGCATTGAGTAGTCGCTAAGAAAATGCAAAGTATATTGTACTTTGAATGTATTGAACCTCTTGCATAATAAATTTGTTTCCTTTGAACTTCATTTTGCTGTGTACTGAGAGATATGATCACTTTTTTGAAGGCACTCTGAGTCAATATGACGCGCCGCTTCATGCAAGCATCTTAAAAGCAGGTTTTTTTTGCTTAAAATGGGTATAACCAACTTTGAATTAGCACTATTTTTTTAACCTGAGATTTTCTTCTGCTTATGCCAAAAATAAGCATCGAGGACTTCAGGGCGAAGATAAATAGTTACAACTTGATTACGATGAATCGCTACACCACTCATAATTTCAACAATTATCACAATATTCTTGATGCAATAGCACGTTGGGTGCTTTGAAGTAACTTTGTAGTGACTTGGTAATTTTAAGAACAGTTTTTCGTTAGTGGAGTCTGAAAGGGATAAGCAGCAGTAGCTTCTCACCCATACTGTCATTTGGACGACTTCGTTTGTTTTTCAGTGAAAGACACACCAAATATGTTGCCTTCTAAAAAATTAGGAATGTGGAACCTGGCTTTGCAGCTCAAGAATTCTAGCAGTAGAGCATCAAAATACTGCCTCCGTGATTCTGACCTCATGGCATAAGACGCCTGCTACATAGGCCGTTCTGTTCGTGTAAGAACCCCTTCGCCCCCCCCCCTCCAGTTTTGCCGACTGGCCACGCCTCCTTGCATGGCTTAGCACACACACACACAAGTCTTCCATCCTCCACTGCAAACACATCAGCGCATTTCCCGACCAAAAAAGTTTCGAGATAGCCATGCCCTTAACACTATCACTATACAAACAATACATAGCAAAAGTATTTGAGTAATGAGATACAAATGTAGTTTTAAGTGTGTCTTGATTCAGAAATAGATATTCCAAAGCATTCCTAAAATACTGTCGCGATACTCTTGTTTTTCTATACTGCCCAGTGCAGGTAATAGGCTACTGCCACTGATAAAAGAGCACTCTTTTCAATTGAGTAATCTAATCTTTGGAAATGGCCTTTGAACGTTGAGAATGCCTTTTTAAATCCCAGTTTTTTAGATAAACTTGAAGTGCCAAAACTTTTACCGGCAAGTGCTTATCGAACCTTTTTCGGCCTATTCCAAAAACACGAATTTTCATTATTATACTAGTCCTATATTTGGGCTTGGTTCGTATTTAGTTACACACGACACTACCAAGGTGTAGACCACTGACACATCGGTCCAATATACATGCGCTAAGCAACTACACTTGGTGGTCAGCGCCAGTACCTCTCTGTGCATCTTCTGCCTGCGTTCCGGTCAAAGTGCACGTACCTGATGAAAATTGAGCATCGAACACTGTCGGCACCCGATAGAACTTTACTAGGTTTAGGAAAAGTTTGCGACACCCTGGCGCAAACACGGATGCCAGCTTTATCATTTCCTCTTCATTAGTTTGCGTACCAGCATTTTCTACGACCAACTAGTAAGCGAATAAAGCTGCTCCGAAAGAAGCTGTGCAAGATTTCTTTACCCTGGAAAACAAGCCCCGAGGCAATTCACCGAAATTACTCAGCGTGTGGTCCTGCACGAAATTACCTCTCACACTGTCAGGGTTCCCTTCACCGCAGTCGCGTTGGCTTCCACTTATTTCGGCTTGGCCACAGGTTTTTTTTACATCTACTTTGCGGAGACAGGCACTGTGCGAGGGAGGTGCAGGGACGAGGTATATTCATCCAAAAGGAGCTCGGTCATTAAGGCCAGTCATTAAGCGAGGGTGATGTTTCCACGACACACAGGTTTGCGCTAGCGTAGGCCACGCCCGGACTTGTGCCGCTTCTTCAGTCCTCTATGCGTAGGCGCACATTGTAAGAAATGAAAAAAGAGAGCTGTACGATTATTAAAGATCATAGTATTTCTTGGAATACTTCAAAGCTAAAATATAGGCATGTCAGTCTTTTCGTTAGTCTGTCTTTCACGAATAACCTACCAGGTGAAAGTTTAAGCCATTGCTCAACACCCGTATCTTGATCTTGTGTCTGCGCTCATACTTGTCAACATTGTCGATCAAAAAGGAATATTACACCCATCTGAAGCACAGCATTAGCAAATAAGTATAGTATGTCCTTTTAATAGGAACAGCATAGATACGTAACTTTAGAGGCCCTAGTGTTTCTTACTGTGCACTAACAATGCGACGCTGTGCACGGAAACGCACATGTTTCTCGAGCTTCGCTGACACAGGGCTGCTGCCGTTTGCCAGTAGCTGTGTTATACACAAGCTTTCGTTTCCTGACATTACATCCAGATGGCGTCCAGCTATCAAGTAGCGCCTCCATACAAAAGACTATTGTCTTTCGACGACATTTGCTGGTGAGAACGCAGATACGTGACCAACTTCAAAAGACGATAGCCTGTCGTGGGACACTTTGACGCAAACATTTTGGTCCGTCCGTCCGCCCGTCCGTCCGTCCACCCGTCCGTCCGTCCGTCCGTCTGTCTGTCTGTCTGTCTGTCCGTCCGTCCGTCCGTCCGTCCGTCCGTCCGTCCGTCCGCCCGTCCGTCCGCCCGTCCGTCCGTTCGCCCGTCTGTCTGTCTGTCTGTCTGTCTGTCTGTCTGTAAACTTGTCTGTTTGTCAACCAAAACGTCTTGTTTTTTTGCTTTTTAATCTGTTAGCATTTAATTCCTAAATTCAGCCACATAGGCAGTGCCTTTTAATATTGCTCTAGTTTCTGCGTTCATACTTGTGCGTAGTATCGAATTATAAAATGCCCCCACCTCCGCAAAAAGGATCGTGCAGATGCGAAGACATTTCTTGCGCTAAGAAAATATACGCTTGCCATCAGACTTTTGCCTTCGCCGACTTCTGCCATCGGTTCAGAGGCTTCCCAGCCAGCGAATGGTGCACAGTGAGGAGTGAGTGGACGAAAAAGTGGGGTTCCAGCCTTCTCGGCTCCGTGTTGGCATTGGCATATCATTGTCGAGACGCTGAGAGCGCACATTCGGCATTTTTCACGATTCCCGTCATAACATTTAGCGTGTTTGACAGCGTGAAGGACCCAGTCTTCCTTCTGCGTTATTGCAACGAAACATCAGGACATATTACCACCTCACTTAAAACTTGCGATGCGTCCAGCAGCTGCGTTATGGAGCCTCCATCAACCTGACGTGCCCTTATCGGTTCGTGGAATCGTTAGGAAGGCACGTATGTCACCGCTAGCTCTGAAGAAATTGACTTTGCGTGTGTTGGACGAAAGGTACTTTGACTGCATACATTTTGGCACTGATGGCTCCACTAATTTCAATATTTCTACAGGAGCAGTGGTTGTTTCATCTGGTAATTTTTTGCTTCAATACAAGTTTTGTCGCACCATGACGTCAACAGCAGCAGAGCTCGCAGCGCTTCAAGGTGCAGTCAAGTAAATTCTTCGCCAGCAACCTAATAAATGGGCCATCTCTTGTGACTCGAGGTCAGCCTTACGGACACTATGGCTCGGTATGCACCACGGGTTACACGAACAATTAGTATATCAGATAAGGCATGACAACAATGAAGCGCTCGTCGAAGGTCACGATATTGCATTTCAATGGTTGCCGAAACGGTTGCCGTGTCATTGCAGAATCATCGGCAATGACCGCGCTGATGAAGCGTCTCGATCGGCTCATGACCAAGACCTGCATACGCCCATACCCTTCTTGAGAACATATGCTGCAAGGCGGCTACAATCACTTGTTCACCGTATTGCTCTTCTACAATAGAGCATGCCAGGTTTCTCCAACGCGCACCTGTATTCGATCGACCGCAACTCGCCACCTCGTTTGCCACCCAGGCTTCCACAATGGGCTGAAACATTGCTGTGTCGCACGAGGTTGGGTATGGCATTTACGAGTGCGTATTCTTGTCTCCTTGGAATGGCGAGCAGTTCGGCATGCAAAATCCGCGCCTGCGAGGAGACGCTTGAGCACATTCTATGATAATGCCCAGTATACCAGTCTGAACGACGTATTATGGAAGGCAAGCTATGTGAGCTGGATTCACAGCCGATTGAATAAAAGAACATCCTGGGACCTTGGCCGACATTTTCGAATACGCGCTAAGTCACGAAAGTCCTTTTGTACTTCTTAAAGGAGCACTGGCATCAAATTTCAAGCTCGAGATGTGCTCATCATTTATGAATAGGTCTTCTTGGCCAAATTTGAATGCATCAGTTCCGTGGAAGTTATTTTAATTCAATGTGAAACAGCATAGAAAAACTAACGCGAAAAAAAAACGAAAAATAGACTGCCATGTGACATCGACACTAGTGCTGTGTGTTCGGTGTGATACATTCCACGAATACCATCCTGAGTGACGATACGCTGGAACCAATGACGTCGACGATCTCAGAGTGTGTTTGGAGCCGACTCCTGGCCATGCTCTCCCTATTATTTCTCCCTGAAATTTGAAGTTGTTTTTCTAACTATTCCAACTATTTTCTCTTTTCCCTCCCCACTCTTTCCTTTTGTTGCTTTTGTATAAATATGTCACGCTTTCCAATTTTTACTCTCTTTATTTGTTGATGTTGTTTTGAAATGTGTATGACAACTGTACTATCTTGCCCCTCCTGCTTTGGCCTCTGGCCAGCAGTATTTGTGAATAAATAAAAAATATTTCTCCTTGCTGTGTTGAGGCGTTCGTGCGACTCATTGCGTCGAATCGACTGATTTCACATGTGCTTCACCGCGTTAGTACAATCATTCAGACTGACAGTACGTGCCATATTGTTGGGTGCGGTAGACCTCTGAGTCTTTCTGCTGCGGCGCGGCTCACATGAAGCAAAAACACGTGTTGCCATATGAGAGGCTTTAATGGATCTAAAGAAGAAAGAAAAAGGCAAGGTTGAGGCGACGCTGCCACAAGGCCAAGCGTCAGCTCATGAGGAGGCTCGGCTCAGTAATGATGATGACCGCTCTTCTGTTGCGATGGATGAATAAAGGAAATCACAACAGTCTCCCACGCCGACAGATGACGCTAGGTGGCTTCCAATAGGTACAGTAGCTGAAGAGGACGCTTCACAACAGTGCCGTTGGGCAAGCGTACAAAGCAAGTCTTCACGATGCCGTCATGTCCACCGATCAGTTCTATGCGAACCAAGCTCCACAGTTGCCTGGGACGATATTTTTCTTTGAGTAGAACTACATTGCCTGCCTTCAATATGTGATTTTTTTGTTTCGTTGAATGTGTAATTCTCGAGTTCCCTGAGGTACTCCCTTAACCAACGAGACCAGACAGTTTGCAGATCCTCTTCTCTCTTGTTCCAAAGTTTCAGTAGATCGTTGGTCAACTCGGTTTTGATTTTGAGGTCATGAACTGGTAGCGTTGTCAGTCTTCTTCCAAAGAGAAAATCTGGTGGACATAGGGGGTACGGCTCATCCACGTCATCGTACACATATGTTAAAAGCCGAGAATTTATTACTGCTTCCACTTTCGTTAGTAAATTGACCAACTCTGTCTGATTTACCAAACGCCGACCAAGAATATCCTTCAAGCAGGTCTACACAGAACGTACGAGTGTTTCGTGAAATCCGCCCCACCAAGGAGCACTCGGGCAATGGATTTCCACTGAATCTTCGAGGAAGAGAAATATGCAAGTACATCGGGGTGCTGAATTATTCGCCAGAGCTTCTGTAGCTCTTTGGGCGTTTTGACGAAGGTTCGGGCATTGTCGCTGTACATTGTGTGACAGAGGGCTCGACGTGGTACGAATCTCCGAAGTTCACAATGAAAAGTCACCGTCGTCAAATTTTCAGCAAGTTCCAAGTGAACAGCTCTTGTTACAGCACAAGTAAAAAGAGCGATGTAAAAGCGCTGGTGAAGATGCCCTTTGATGTAAAGTTGACCCGCAATATCGACTCCACTTGCATGAAATGGAGGGGTTTGATTACAGCAATCCTGGGCATACAAGGTGAAGCTTGCTCAACTGGTTTCGACCGTAGGCATTGACAGATGACACACCGTCGTATTGTTTTTTTTTCAACAGCGGTCGTAATTGTGGAATTCAGTATTGCCCCCTTATTTGAGTGAGTGTGTGTCGTACTCCTCCGTCGGTGGAATACGAGACACACTCACTGAATTCGTCAGCATGATTGATGATTAAAGTAACGAAGTGACAGCATTTTGGTAGGAGGATTGGATGGGGAGAACTGTACGAGTTATCTGTCATCCTAACTTTTCTTTGTACCCGAAGCAGCCCGTTGTTGTCGAGGAACTATCTTACTTGCCCAACTGGAATTTGGGAAGCAATCGAATTCTCGTTTGTGACGCAGTTACCTTCGTTACCAAAGTGAGCTATCTTATCTACGCGAGTCAAGTAGTACTCCGCTTGTTGAATTTCTTCAGCAGACAGCTCCTCGCCTATCGCTTTCCTTGTTCGACTTTTTAGCATAACGGAAAACCCATGCCGTTACTCTTACATGTTTTGTGAGGCTGCTGAATTGTTCGTTATCAATCAGCGTTGGCATTGATGTTCTCGTGTTAACAGCGTGGATATTGATTTCTAGCCCCGTCTCAGCTGCCTCGAGTTTTCTGTTTTCGAGGTCAAGTTTTCCCCCGAATTCCGGCCAGAATATATGAGACATGGCAAGCCATCCGGGTGCATACCACCACAACTGTGATCTATTCAATTCGTGTACAGTCAAGCCTCGAGTGAGCAAATCTGCACGGTTTTCTTTTCCGGGACGAAATCGCCATCGAGAATATGCTGTCAAATTTCTGATCTCCTGCGTCCTGTCCCGTACAAATGCCTTCCAAGAAACAGGGTCCTTGCAAATCCAGCAAAAGGTAATCTGGGAATCCGACCAAAATGTTACTTCACCAATGCCCAGCTCGCTGTTCTGGATGATGTAGGCATATAAGCAGGCTGCAGGCAAAGCTGTCATGAATTCCAGCCTCGCCAAGGTGACCGTTTTTAACGGCGCAACTCTTGTCTTTGCCATTAATAGTATAGTGTGGACGGTACCACTTGAGTGGACGGTACGAAGGTAGGCTACAGCACCGTATGCTGACTCACTTGCGTCGGAAAAGATGGGCAGTTCTGCCTTTTGATCAGTGCTTTCGCTGCCCACTGCTAGGAACCTGGGAATACTGATCTCACGTGGCATGGCTATCTCCTTGCTCCATTTTTTCCAGACAGCTGACAGCTTCATTGGCATGGTGTCATCCCAGCCGAGGTTTTACTTCCAGACATCTTGTAGGAAGATCTTCGTCCTTACTATAATGGGTGACAGAAACCCCAAAGGGTCGTAGAACCTTGCAACAGCCTGGAGCACAAAGCGTTTGGTAATTCGATGCTCCTCCATAAACTGCAGAATATCCTGGGGACTAAACGAAAAGGTATCCATCTGTTTGTTCCAATAAAGTCCCAGGACTTTCAGAGGTCCAGAAGGTGAGCAAAGTGATTGTTTGGAAGAAGTGATTCCTTGTACGAAGACGGCAGATACAACGCGGTCATTGCTGGCCCATTTACGAATGTTCATCGAAGCATCTTTGGAGACTTCAATTATGTCTTTATGCATCTGAATAGCTTTTTCAATGGTGTCAGCGTCAATAAGAAGACCATCCCTGCATATGGAGTCTTTCAATAGCCGGGCTGTCGAAGGAAAGCAATTTTCTTCAGACCTGAAGTGGTGCTTTATAGTAGCAGTCAATGGGAAAAAACTTGAAGTAGCTCCAAAGAGCACTCTCGTCATTCTCCAAACTTCTATTTCCGGCAGTGGGCTGTCCACTTGAGGTGAAGTCTTGAACCACAAGAAGCGAAGCGCATCTCTGTCGGGTTCTTGCAGGCCAATTTGAAGGAATGCCTTCTGAACATTAGCGTTCATTGCTATGTTGTAGCGTCGGAAACAAAGCAGTAGCGTTACTACGTCGGGATTTAGACTTGGGCCGGCTTCCAGATTTTTGTTTAAGGACTTCATCTTGGATTCGTGAGACGATACGTCGAACACGATGCGTTCCTTCGTAGTAGATCGGTTCACGCATGACGGCTCGGCGTGGCATATAATACCAGGGTCTAAATGGTTGGTCTTTTTTTGTAGGTACTTTTTCAGCATATCCTTCTTCGAGATACATTAGAATGGATAAATAAAGGCAGTCACAACATCGGGGAACCGCTGTGCAGTGAGAATCTGCACTTTGAGGCACAGAAAAAGCGCAAATTGCGTGGCGTTTCACGTCTTTCAAAGCCACGAACCTCGACGTAGCCAGTGGGTTGACTTCATACGTGCCAATGAACATTTTGTAAGTGATTCTTGAAAATGAGAAAAGAAGACGAAAGTGAGCCCCGTAATTGTCTGCTTCATGCTGTGACACCTGAACAGCGAATCACGAGGGATGGGGGTAAGGAGACATTAAAAGGGATAAGGAGGATTAAACGGGACAGAGATAGAGATGAGGACACCCACATACAGAAGTGAAGAGAAGATAGAGAAAGATGGACACGGTCGCAGGAGTCCGAGGATGGGGCACCACTCAGCGAGAGCTACACGGCGTCAGGAGATGCGGAGGGCGAGCCGGTCGGCTAGAACTTCGCTCTAGTCGGAGAGCACGCTGGCACAACCGGTCGGCACAAAATCCAGCGAGCGAGATCGCCGATGGAGAGAAAGACTGGACGCCTAAGAATAACAGCCACATTTTTTCGCTTCACTTTGCGCCGAGCTGCTCTTGGGTAAATCCTGTGTTGGCGAAGAAGTTGGCTTTCACTGGCATCAAGAGGCCAATTCTCGAGGCCGGGACTAAACGGAGTTGCCGCTACTTAGCCTAGCCGTTGGAAAACGTATGGAGGGGCTTAAGTCTACATCATCTGAGACACAGCTGGACTGACTGCACGTACGCTCATAGCAGACGAAATGCCAGTGTACATGACGTCAACGTTTTTTGTGAAAGCAGCATCAGCTGTGCAGGGGCCTCGACGTGGCCGCGATGAGGGGCGGACAGTGCTAAAATTTGGCTGGATTTTGACCCATTTTGAACCACGTTTGGTAGCGGATATATAAATCAATATTACAGATATTCATTCAAACCACAGATGCGTATTAGATTCCGAATCACTACTACGGGTCAGTAGCTACGCGTTGACGCAAAAATCTTGACATGAGTAAATTTGATGTGAGTGCTCCTTTAAGGACCACCAGACTTCACGAGCGCTTGTGAAAAAACAGCGTGAGACCATGCTGCGTAGTATCCGACTATTCATCCTTCTCTTTATTACTCTTCTTTTTTATCTGTTTTCTTTCTATAATTTCCCTTTTTGCCCACCCCAAGTGTACGGTAGCCAACCTAGCCAAGCTTGGTTAACTTCCCTGCCTTTCCTCTCTATTTATTTCTCTCTCTCTTTCGCTCTCGACCACATATTTTGGATGTTCTTCAGAGGCGCCCAGCCAGCGAATGCCCGAGAGTGAGGTTTGATTGGACGGGAAAGTTGGGCCCAGGAAAAAGAGAGAGCGATCGGCGAGAGTAGGAGCGGCGAAGCACTGCACCTACCGTCTCCAACACATTATTGCATCACAAGCTGCAGTTGCTAGGAGCGCGGATAAGCGCAGTGTCCGCAGCTGCTGCTGTGGGAGAGGGAGTGAGAGCGGAGAGACAACACCTGCCGGCGAGCGGACACCACCACAGACAACGCTGGATGCCTGACATAGCCCGACTAAAAAATGAATCCGCATGGAAAAAAGTGTTGCGCATATCTAAGGCAGAACATCAACACGTCAAGATACTGTGGCGTATTTCTTTATTGTATAGAATTCATACATAAGTAATTATAAGACATGTAGCGTTCATTATACTAATCTCACAATGCAATGGCATGCACGAAAAAGTGGGTGCTTCTTGCGCTTTGCTAAGACGATACGGCGGTGGCACCTACCAGCAGTGAACATCGAGGCAGTTTAACGCAGCGCCTCTGGAATCCCATTGACCAATTTATATGCGCAGAACATCAAAAAACTCTTTTATTCACTCTCTCCAGATGGAAGACCATCATAATTGAACGACATTTGCAATAAAACATGTAGATATGGAACCAACGTTTTTTTCCTCGTGTCCTCACTTACCACATATATAGTAGGGTGTTTCAAGAAATATGTCCAGTATTGTTGAAAAAATCAGGAAAAGACATTATTTGCCCACTGTCTTCACAGTTGATTATTCTGTAGCGGCAGGTATCGAGATAGGATGGAAGACATTAATTTAGAACAGTAATTAAGTAAGCTAAATATTTACTTTTTTAATTATTAAAGTTAAGCAGTTAAGTGAATTGAGTGAAAAGCCCTTGTTTGAATTGAAAACGAAATTTATTGTTTCACTTCTCAATACAGAATGGGAGATGGCCAGGAAAGGCCCACCTGCTTCACTACTACATCGCAGGTGTCCCCTCAATACAACATATCTCATATGGACATCGAGTTTCGCTTCTAAAAAGTGTACAAACATTGCGTATTGCCTGTTGTCAATGAAACGGTTGCTTTAAGAAGACTAATATATGGGGAATTTTTTGAAATTATCCATTTAAATACACTGCGCCCATGTTCTCCTTCGCGCACTGCTGCCCTACGTTGACACCAGGATAACATATGCGACACATCGGTCAATCGTGGCACTGCATAAATATCAAAACATCAATTTTGGCGTGGAATAAAAATGGATGCCCTAAATGGCGCATATAATAGCAAAATTTTCGAATTTCTGAGCCGAAAAAATTAATCACGAATGTTTTATGCAGATGAGGGGGTGATCTATTAAACCACAGGTGTGACAGCGCATTAAAGGTCGCTTTTCTACGAGACAGAAAGGTTGCATAATACTCCGATTTACGTGTTTTTCATAGGACCGCAGTGGTGAAAGTCATTTACCACGAAACGTTTATTTCACTGCTTCAATTTAGGCAGTTATATTACAAGGTTCATTTTCAAGTATTGACAGAAAAAGAAACACAGGTACTGCCAATTATTCCACCCTCCCGGCTGGTTCTCGCAATGTAATAAGAGTAGCATGCGTTGCTTCTCGTCTCTTCAATTATTGCTTTCGAACACCAAAGGGAAAATTTGTTTTAGGAGCGAAGCTCCTCTTAGTTCAACTTTATTCAGCGCCAAACATAACCGGCAGTATCCCCCGAACAGTATAATAGATGTCGTTGTTTCATAGAAGTACACACAAACTGCAGTTGAGAGAGGATATTTTAGATGGCGCAGTACCGCTACTCTGCGATTGGCTGCTGCGCGGGCTGGGCCTGGGTGCGTGGGAAACGACTGCCTCTCTCCGACTCCTGGGTCGTTGGCGTATGTGGCGGATACTAGGTGGGGCACGGACGAAGGAGAGCAATTGTCGAAGAAGAATGCGGCGGCTCGTGCTCGTCGCGAGACAGACAAATTCTTGGGTACGTAGGGTACGAGCACGGAGGTTATAAAAATGCCGGAGTGGAAATGTTCCCAGAAATGGAGCTGTGCGTACGGTAACATTGCAGCTGCGGCTGCCATCTTGCTAAGCGCATGACAACGTAACACTATTTGTGTTTAGAGAAAGGTTTTTAGCGATAAAACACATAGCGTTTCTCTCGCAAGTCTTACGAAAATAATGTAGAAACATTTTCAGGTCACATAATACTCCAAGTGCGTAAAGGTCTTACTAGTTTTTCTAAGTAACCTTCTAACTGGAGGCAAAGTTTATTAGAGATTCAGACACCCGCTCTTGTGTCTTTGTGTTATTTTGTTGGAAACAACTATCTTTTAATACAGAATTAAGACATCATTTACACTTACAGGCTAAAGTCACTTCATCTTTAGGTGGGCACTACTAGAAAAGACCATGTTTCCGACATCTTTGCAGGGCAGAAGCTGGCTTCAAGTCTGCTGGGAAAGCGTTGTGTGAGATTCCACTCCTACTGCAGAGCAAAGTGAGCGAGCGTCCCGAAGCTCCAAGCAGCGGCACCAGATTTGGACCAAGACCTCCTCCGTGAAGCGCTGGAGGCAGCGATCTCTCAGCCAAACCGGCCAGCGTCAACTCGTCGCTCGAGCCCGGCGGGTGGTCCAGGCGGGCCCCTCCAACCCTTACTCACAAGCTTTACCCAATGAACGCGTTTCCTCTCTCTCTCTCTCTCACTCTCCTTGGGAACAACCAGCACCTCTCTCAATCTCCTGGATAGTCACCGTATGTGTCAGATCATTTTGTGAGGCATGGATGAAGTGGAGCAGCGGGCGTGGAGGACCGCGGTGGCTCGTGCTCATTGTCTGTGAGACAAACAGACAAAGTAACAGACAGGCAAACTGATAGACAGAGAGACAGAGACAGACACACAGAAATACAAACAGACTGGTAAACAGACAGAAAGACAGACATATATACAAACAGAGAGAGAGACAGGCACATGGACGGACGGATGGATGCACGCACGCTTGCTGGAAAGCACGGATAGATGGACGAACGGACGGACGGATGCTGTGACGGACGGACAGAGAGATGGATGCACGCACAGACAAACGGACGCACTGACAAATGAATAAACGGGTGCTTCGCCCCACTCATCATCATTCACTCCGTGAAAGTGCCGTGATTTTAGAAGTTATGCTAGAGTAACGAAATACTTTTTTCTGGCTTTCAGGCAAAAGGAAGGTGCTCTATTGTTAAGGACTAACTGTTTTAGTTTTGTGTGCAGCTTATAAAAATGTGTTCGAGATATTTGGCTATACACAGAGGAGAAAGTGATGAAAATTAACAGGCTACTTGCTAGGGCTTTCGTTCCCCTGGCAGCGCTACTAGACTACACTGGCCGAAAACACAAAAAGCTACCCAAGACGTGCGTTTGTAAAAGCTTTCAATGCGCCCTAAAAAAAACTGTGTAAGCCGCTTTCTTTCCTTTTCTGTCGACGAAGGTGGATACACCAGATGTTCAGCGTAAGTAATCACCACGAATGCATTCTTTGCCCATATTTGTATAATGTTGCTAATAATGCCTGTATGGTCATGGTTGTTGTTGTTTTGGATAATGGAGCTTTGGAACTACGTACAGGGGCGTCGTGTATATTGCGTGCATGCGAGAAGTGTCTCTTTAAGGATTCTTCAGCAAGCATTGTAAAGGGTAATGGATGCTTTTCTGAATTCCTTGCTATACAGCAAAACTGTAATTATCTTTTAAGTATATTGAGCAGTGTGTTGACCTTTATTAATGATACGCTGCGACTTGACCACGTCATACGTACAGAAGGCGGAAGCTGTAATAAATTATAAATAGAGTAAATGAATGCTTATAAGCAATTTTACGAGTCATTCTATCTCTTAAGTTCGAAAATGAGCTACATAGGGAAGCTATATAATAATCTAGCTCCCTGATGCTACATAAGTTGCATTTAAGTAAAAATCAGTGGCTGAATTTTCGATGTCTTACATGGGTTTCCACAGTTGGGAGCCTTAATCTGTCACTGTCATGTGCCTTCTACAGAGGAACCGCAACAGAGGAACTAGCGATTTTTCCCCTTTTCCTGCTCTCTCTTTTTCTCTTTCTCGCTAGCTTGAACGTTCAATTTTAGTATGTGGTTTTTGTGACGATTTCTTTTTGGCACGAGCGCATGCTATATGCTATGACTGGCATTGCTACGTGTCATTTTGCATGCTTTGCACCAAGTGACAAAGACAGCATACGAGAGTATGTCCGACTAAAGTGCTCATTCTTTCAGTAATACCCCCCCCCCCCTATATCGTTAGCACGTGCGGTGTCTGACACAAACACTACTAGCTTTCATGTTCGCACAGAGAGATGGTGGCCTTTTTAACACGTGTTTTCTTATTCCGGGGCTCGTCTAGGCTGCAGTGAGGCGTTTCCGCCAAGAAAACGCGTGAACATTTCGCGTCAACACAGGCCGGGCACAACATCTACTGTCAGAAATGCCGACGATATATCCATTGTCGCATATTTCGTAGGCTTTACAAAGGCGCATTTTATTGTAATTTAGTTGCGTCGTGCGAAGTGCATGCATGACTAACTACACAAGAGGACCGGACATGTGGTGAACAAGTGGCCCTCTTGTTTCGTTACTCATTCTTGCATTCAACTCAGTGCAACTGCATCGCAATACCGTGCCAACTAGTTCAAGTTGAAGCTTTATTATCAGTCTATTTCCCGAGTTTTCATGAATACTGTTTACTCTCAATAAGCCCACCGTGACAGAACGAGCAGAAGTATAAAAAATGGGATGTTCATCTTTTTTGTCCAATTCACATTACCAGAACTGCAGCTTTTTACTCATGGAAACCTGAACAAGAAAGGGTACAGTAGCGACAATATTAAATATAGGAAGAGCATAAACGGCAAAAACAAGAAATATATGAATTAAAACATCTAAAAAACGATACCTGCAATGTAATGAACAAAGCAATGCTACAATAATATCGCAGTTAGTGTTTTCCGGCCTTAATAGCTCAGCCAATGGTTATTTTCGTCTCAGAAAACTGATGCCGTGCAACCTGTCATTTAGGAGATTTAAGCTACTCCAGAAAAAAAGTAAATTTGATGTCGTAATGCACAATAACAGAGAAGACATCTTCTGACTTTTCTTTTTTTACTCAGTCGACGACTGTACTTACACTCCGCCCAGCCCCGGCTTCAAAAAACTACTGCTGCAACTAACATTGCTTAGCATTGCCAGAACGATCGACGTAGGTTCGAGCATGTGGCGATGTCAGGAATATGACGTCACTACGCGACACCACACTATATGAAGCGACGGTGATGCCACATCACATGACGGGTGACTTCGTCACATAACTGTATTTTGCATCACTCATGTTGGCACCACAAACGCCATCAGCACTGACAGTCAATTTTAGCGTTCTTGAACCACCTGAGGCGTTCGCCTGAATAGCCAGCCAGAACTTTCGTCTACGTTCATCTTAAATTTAGGAATAAAGTTGTTTCATTCCAGAGTATCAAAAGACATTTAAAATTAGTCAGCATGGGCTGGGTTTTCTTGTTCCCTCCATTTTACGGATATGCGCGTTGAATTTTATTTCATTACCTATAGCGTGTTTTTTTTAAAATCGAGGCTGCGACATTTGCTTGGACATAGAGGAGCGGTTAGTTCCCAATTCAGTGTCAGCTTACAAAAACAATGACTTTTTGGTTTCCAGCAAGAACTTTGTAAAAGAACGATCCCAATATAAATGCACCTAATTCCGATATTTGTCCCTTCCACGTACTGCTTTTGCGTAGTAAATATATGACCTTATATACCATCATCTATATTGACTACTAATAATAAATATATAATGAATCATCCGTATCGTCAAGCGCTGCAAAATCTGCTTTTCTATTAAGGCTTTTCTGCTTTTCTATTTTTTCAGGGAGAGGCACCTCTGTAGAAACGTACGAGTGGACTCACACTGCGAAAAAATTCTGACGCCCAACTTTTTCTTAAGCTAGGCGTATCATTAGTAAAGCCAGCTGGCCAATAGGCAAAGCTGCATCGAAAAAAAACTATTTCTAATTGGGGAACCACCCCCATAGGTTACGTTGGTAACAAACACCTGCCTTTGACCTGAAAGAGTTTCTCGCAGCTGTTTGTTGCAACGATGAAGCAAATCTTTTGGCTCAGTGAGGATCTCAAAGAACGCCAAGGTTTGAAAAAAAAAGAGGAAGCAAACAGCACCGATTGTCTTTGCTTAACACATAACAATGCGGTCACCAAAACGCGCGTTGTGTAAAAATGAATGACACCAAACCTTTCCCTAAAGAAGCTGCAACCTGGTGTTTTCGTTAACTTGATTAGAATCATTGAACACACACGGCGTCCACTTACCAGCATCGTCGATGTTTACACAAACGTCTACAATTTGCCCGCACACAACTCAGTATTTGTCTTTCACTGTGAGCTCCTTGTGTAGAGCGATCGAGTAAACACCTATGCGGGCGCACAAATACGAGGAGTATAAACGGAATCCCGTTATGACCAGCTTAGTATGTACCTTTAGTCAATGTAGTGGTAAAGGAGTTCTTGTGAGAAACTGCTTGCGGGCATTGGTGGCTTCTTCTTCTTAGAAGTGGGTCCGAATACGGGCAGTAAACTTATCTGCCCATGATAGCAGTGTAAAGAGAGGCAAAATATGAAAAAAGCAGAGAAGTTACCTAGACTATGCCCTGTTTGCTAACCTAGCCGTGGGAAGTGATGAACAAGGAAGTAAAAGAAAGGAAGAGAGAGGATAGGCACATTGCACAAGAATACACCATGCTTATACGAGATTGTACACAAAGGAGTTATTGCATCAAATCAGTTAAGGAGTGCTGTGCAATCTCGTCACACGCGAGAAAGACATAGCTGGCCTTTAGAACATTGTCACCAGATCAACGCGACAATTGGAGAGAGGCTCACCACACAGGATGGGAAAATGGCGGCGGGAAATGTCAACGCGCGGGCCATCTTCAAAACTCTGGCCACCCATGTTTTTGCGTCAAAAAGATAAATTGCCGCAAGTTTGGAAAGAATAACCAAAAAGGAAGCAACCTGAATATATAAAGTAATAAAAATGGCCGAAAAAACACGAGGCGTGTTTGGAAACTTCTTCAACATTTTCATTTAAAAGACTAACATCGAGAAACACTGCCCGAGAATGTAAAATATGTGGAATGCGACCAATTCAAACTAAGAGTTATTGAGATGCCACCCTTAGATCTTGACTTTAGCAATCGTTTTCCTCGCAATGACGATGTCTTGGTGCTGTCACTGATATAAATATCTGATCACGCATATATTATGTGTTGCCTTGACATGGCATGTAGTTGCGACAATACGAATAGGCACACCTTGTTAATTACGCTCTAATCCCAGTTGCTGGCAATACATACGCTAAATTGTAGCCCTTTTTTCAATATTTACTTTCGTGATGAATAATATAGAGTCGTAGTTCGTACCTCAGTCGAAGAATATATACAAGTGGTTCGTTAGATATGCTAGAATAGACTATTGAGTGAGTTCTTATGACATTCCAAAGACAGAACTAAAGAACTAGAAGGCAAGAAACGACAACAAACATGCTCATTAACATCTGTTAGGTCACGTTTCTGTTTTTATGTTTATTTTATCAGCTCCACCAATGAACCTCATTTGTGTTAAGCCACTGAGCCACCCTTTTTTTATAAATAGATTGTCACCTGTATGATGAAAGTGGCAAATTATACCTTGGGAGCTAGAACCGTGCTTTAGGTGCCTTGTTTTAACAGCACGCACATAAACATCACACGGCTGCGATATTACACGCGTTGACAATTTGGATCAAATAGAGAGGAAAAGAAAGTAGTCAGAATGGAGTCTAGAAGCCAAGACATTTTTTCTGCTCTCACTGACCGAAAAATCTAACCAAATCGGCGTAAGGTAGCCAAACCCTGCAACTCTGCCGGAAATTTTTAGTGGTCATGGAAGCTTGTAAAGAATTCCCACCTTCCTGTACTGTGAAGTGGACTATGAGAGATACTGGAGATATGAAACCTATACCCAAGATCCCACAGACTCTCGCTCAGTGTTTACTGCTATGTTTTCATGCTGTAAATGGTGTACATTAGATTAGTTTTGTGTAAATGGTGTAAATTAGATTATTGTACATAGATTACTCTCACACTTCTTCAGCTTACGACGTTGAAGAAGTGTGAGAAAGTTTCAGCAATATTTACAAACATTCACTGGCGCACCTCTGATAGATATTACTCTCAGCATGTCAGCTCACCGGGGAGTTAAACTAAAGCTTCGTAAACACTTCGTAAAGTTCGACTGTCCGATGTTATGCTACTAAAAAACTGGGCTGAGAGTTGGGATTTGAGAACACATTAAAGAGAATGGCTGTGTGTTTGTAGTTAACTTTGTGTTGCCTGTCCCGCCGCTGTGGTCTAGTGGCGAAGGTACTCAGCTGCTGAAGCGCAGGACGCGGCACCGAATCCCGGTTGCGGCGACTGCATTTTTGATGGAGGCGAAAAAGTTGTGGGTGCGTGTGCTTAGATTCGGGTGCACGTTAAAGAACCCCGGGTGGTCGAAATTTCCGGAGTCCTCCACTATGATGTCTCTCATATTCAAATGGTGGTTTTGGGACGTTAAACCACACATATCAATCAATCAAGTTTCAAGTTTCAAGTTTATCCGCAATTTCCTTTTTACAAGAAAGAAAGAAAACGCAAGGGCGAGGAATGAAAAGCAGCAAAACAGCAGCTTGACGAGGTTCCTGCCCCCTTGGCTTGGCCAAATGGTGGTTTTGGGACGTTAAACCCGACATATCGTATCATCAGCTTTGTGTTGTCAGTGTTTTACGGACTGCGCTGTCATGATATACACAATCGATAGGAGGTATGACACATTTCTGCTCAATGCTTTTCGTGAGTCAAAGCATACGTTTAATGGTTTAGATCTTACGGACCCCACAACTCAGGAAGCAGGGTTTAGAAATTATAACGTCATTATTGGGTGCCGCCATGTTCTCATTACTTGATCATTTGTGAGCAAATATGATAGCGTTGGTTGCTGCCCTGTGCTCGCTTATATTACCTAAGGCTTCAGTGCCACGCCATGAGACGCTGGTCAGACAACGAAGCGTAAATGAATTCGCCGTGAATGACTTTCTGGTTTCCTACTGGCTAACCAGGCCCCCTTTTTCCCTAGTGTTCGCCCTATATCATGTTAGATTGATTATAGTCCCCTCAGTGCTCTAATGCATAGTTTGTCTGCTGTTTTAATGCCCTGTGTAGCTGGAGGACTCGGTTATTTCCGTCTCAAGAAATACAGCCCAGGATCATCTCGCACATTGACCTCCTGGTGCTTTTCCAGCCTCAAACTGTAACTGTTTTTGACAGCGTCAGCGAGAATGCGAATCATAACTTCTGAACTTCTTCAATAATAGACTGATAATGACCAGTAATAACGAACATTACCGGAATGTTGAGAAAATACGGGTCACTGCTGACATTACAGTGAAACTCTCTTCATTGAATGACAGCTTGAATACTTTTTTTTCAGGAATTGTTGTTTTCCACCATTAAACACAACGCTAATGCAAACACTTTCGAAACAGAAATGTGTCTCTGCCACTTCTCTTTGTATGCCGAAGCTCCGTTAGCTTGCACGCCACCGAAATTGTAAGTGAAAGATCAAAATATTATATTGGAAGTGTTGAAATGGTTAGCCTCTTAGATAACAAGCACACGTCATGGTCAAAGTTTTGTAAAAAAAACTTTGACTGAAGATATTTCGCAACATTATATACTAGAACATATTAACGGTATCAGCTAATGTGTGTAGAGCTTTGATAATATGTGTGAACAGT
The DNA here is from genome assembly GCF_043290135.1 of Rhipicephalus microplus. NCBI lineage: Eukaryota > Metazoa > Arthropoda > Arachnida > Ixodida > Ixodidae > Rhipicephalus > Rhipicephalus microplus. The sequence goes on along the minus strand of NC_134706.1, from coordinate 62,185,597 downwards.
GACGTGTGCATGGTGGCTTCTTTATGCATTGGGTTCCGTAAGCCTAGTTCGTGACTGTTCATTTCCACCTTTCGGCGTGGGGCGTGGCACCCTCGGCCACATATCCGCAATGCGGCCGCGTCGAAACGCTGAACCATGTCTTTTATGAATGTATAGTAGCAGGCACCTTTTGGCGCATGGTTACCAGTATGTTTCAAATAATTATGCAGTGGAAGTCTAGCCACAGGGATAGCTTTGTCGAACTCTTAATGGCTATCGAAGCCTTCGTCTTATGGAAACGAAGGGGACTGGCCCGTCTGAGGGGACGCCCCCAGAGAGTCATGTTTCCCCTACTACATCGGCTAAGAAACATAATGTTTATGCATATTAACACAGAACTAGTCATGGTGGGAGACGAGGCTTTCCTCCAACGCTGGTCTACGCGATTCATTATTGTAAAGAAACAACAAAGTGTCCATGCCTTTTCTCGCCTAATGAGGAGGTGGGCTAGAGCTTGTACCACTGTGAAATTGCAGTGTGTATTTTTCTTTTATTTTTTAGAAACATGTCTTTTTTGTGCAGTACTGTTCTTGAGCACGAGAGCAAACTGTCTTCACATGTGAATTCAAAAACATCACCCAACACTCTGAATGACCCCCCCCTCCTGTTTGTTCATATTGCCTTACAGTTTATTTAAATAAGTTAATCATCTATATGGTCATGAATGTCGTGTCTTTGTTGTAGAATTTTTACATTTTACATCACTACATACGCAAATAAGTTCTTTTCGCTGTATATAACAGCTTGCATTGTACAAACGCATTAATCACCATTGTCCATTTTTCTGTGTGCACACAAGCTATGTAACATATATCCGGAAATAAAATTCTTTTAAACCTTATGACTGGTTGAGATGACAGAGGGTGGTTTCTACGCTTAAAAGGTTGGCTATATGCGAAGTAGTTCTGAATGACCACTGTCCGAACTGCGGCAAAAGGGAGACGGTCAAACATCGGTTTGAGATCACGGCAACGAATGGCGTCTGGCACATGGAGCGGCGACACTGTTAAGTGGAAGTGGAACACAAACATCACAAACAAGCTTAACGCACACTCCAGAAAACACGTCTCAGTGAGTGGAAGTACCTCGATGAGCAGATAGAAACACACAGCGAAAAGGCTTACCGCATACGATGGCACACACGTTCTTTCCCCAGTAGGGAAGGGACAGCTGGAGCTTCCAGTTGTTCCGCACTAACCAAGCCTCTATCCTCTAGTACGCATGCATGCGTAGCAGTATCTCAAATGTGAAAATTTGGTCTATTTTATTTTCCTTCAACTTTTAGCACTCGGGTATATAAAGGATGCTGGTGTTTTAGCGCTCATTTGTAAGATGTGTAAATTGTTAAAGATTTTTTTTCATTGTTCCGTTTGTTAACGTACTTGTTACACGTACAATCAAACTTTTCTTTTTCAAGTTATTCAGCGTGGTTTTCTGAATGTTTTATTTCGCTTTCATGAAGTTCACTATTTTTTGGAAAGCGGGGAGGATATCAAGCCATCCACATCTTGTTCTTTTCGAACTTGTTTATTTCCGTGCGCGTATACCAATATCGCATACGACATTTGATGAATGCATGACAAATTTAAATCTTGGGATATAGCACATTTATCATAATCTGCATGCCATTACATTGTAGGAAGACATTGTGGGGATATTACATTGTTTTACGACAAAGCGACAATCATATGACATAGGTGTATAAAGTGGTCATAACATCGCCAAATGACATCATGTGACCGTCTTCAAGGTTCCGTGGTTATATAGGTGCGCACGCTATCATGCGTACGCAAAAATAAATGCCTTCCTTTCGGAAAAGGCTCGGCATTCGCTATCAAAGCGTCAGGTCAAACAATGTTGTTCACAGAGGGCGTCCGATGTTCTATTAGCACCGCAAGTGCAAGCCCCGGTGAGAAATATCTAATATGCAATATATATTTTTGGTGAAAAATACCCTACTTTTTCTTAAGAAATAACGCACGTGTTCGATGTTCTATAGCCCCGCCACGTAGGTCTAGTGGCTAAGGTACTCGGCTGCTGACCCGCAGGTCGCGGTATCAAATTCCGGCTGTGGCGGCTGCATTTCCGGTGGAGGCGCAAATGTTGTAGGCCCTTGTGCTCAGATTTGGGTGCACGTTAAAAAACCCCAGGTGTTAAAAATTTCCTTAGCTCTCCACTATGGCGTCTCTAATAATCATATGGTGATTTTGGGACGTGAAACCTCACATATATATCATCAATCAATCGATGTTCTATAGCTACATATTGCTGCTTTGCATGATGACGAAAGTGATGACTTTTTCTGCGCCATTTGTAAACTTTAGTTAGCTGCAATACACCCACTAATTAGGCTTTTCGCCAGCTGTAGTACCTTGTACGATTCAACTTTCCCATTAAACCTGCTATAATGGTCTAGTGGTTAGGACACTCTATTGCTAGACCAAAGGTCGCAAGATGTACTCCCAGCCAGGGCATCTACTTTTTCGATGGAAGCGAGAGTGCTTCAGATCCAAATACTAAGGGTTATGAAAGAAAATATATGTGTGGTTTCGTTCATTTCTTTAATTGGAAATAGTTTATTTTGTTTATGAAGTAATTTGCACATTCATGGGCCAAGGTATGGCACTTTATGGCACAAATATCATATATGAACAAACGGCCCAAGCAAGAACTCTAATGTTCTTGAAGAGAAGTGTATTCATCAGAGATTGGGACAGAGGTGATGAGTTCGGTGGGTGGCGACCGGATTTCAGAGCTCTACTGGCGGCTGCCACCTGCCTGACGTGACCTAGAAGCACAAGCTGTACCTCACATTGCTATAAAGTAATGTAGAGCTTGTATTGACCTGAAAAAGAGTCTAAGTTTGGTGGTTAGTTAAGGCATCCCCACGAAATGTGATAGAGCGACGATGAGCCACCACACCGTGGTGATGATAGCCTCCCAATTAGTCGTGATACAAAGGGGATTTCCAAATATGGTCTCAATGCTGCAGTGGCGAACTTCTCCTGACGTGTCACCAGTTAGAACAATGGCTGCTGGTTTAAGAGAACTTTATTTCCAGATATATTTTACAGGGCTTATGTGCACACAAAAAGATGGACAATGATGATCAATGCGTATGTACAATGCAAGGTGTTATATACAGCGAAATGAACTTATTTGCGTATGCAGTGATGTATGTACAATGCGAAAATGTTACAACAAAGACTGGACATTCATGAACATCGAGATGATTGAACTTAAATAAACAGTAAGGCTTTAAGAACAAACAAGGGGGGTCATTCAAAGTTTAGGGTGATGTTTTTGCGTTCACATGTGATCACAGTTTGCTCTCGTGCTCAAGAACAATATTGCGCAAAAAAACATGTTTCTAATGAAGAAAAGGAAAATACACACTGGAATTTCGCAGTGGTACAAGCTCTAGCCCACCTCCTCAATTGGGGAGGAAAAGCATGGACACTGTTGTTTTTCACAATCACAAATCGCGTAGACCTGTGCCGGAGGGAAGCCTCCTCTCCCAGCATAACTAATTCTTTGTTGAGATGCATAAGCATAACGTTTCTTTAGCGATGTAGCAGAGGAAACATGGCTATTTGAGGGCGTCCCCTCAGGCGGGCCAGTCCCCTCCGCTTCCATAGGATGAAGGCTCCGATAGTCATTAAGAGTTCGACAAAGTTATCCCTGTGGCCAGACTTCCACTGCATACTTATTTGGAACATACTGGTAACCATGCGCCAAAAGGTGCGCGCTACTATACATTCATGAAAGACACGGTTCAGCGTTTCGACGCTGCCGCATTGCGGGCATGTGGCGGAGGGTGCCATGCCTAACGCCGCAAGGTGGTCAGCCGTTGGTAAAGCCTCCCAATCCCTAAGCCAGTTTAGGTCACAGACTTCAGAGGGGAGTGACGTATTTGTAAGCGCCCAACATCTTTTCGCGCGGCATTTCCGGCGCTGTTCCTCAGACTTTTAAATGCTTTTATTCCCTCATGTCGGTGGGAGACATCTCCATCAGTTGTTGGACCGAAAAATTATTTCGCCATTGTTGACTAACTAGTGAAGCGGCAGCTAAAGAAATAGCGGCAGGCGTTGAAACGATGGCGCTGGTTTAGCCACAGATCAAAGACCAATGGGGCACTCTGTGTCGAACGCGTGTTAGCCGTTTATTGAAACTTTGCAGAAGCACCTTAAATGGGTGTCATGTCTGTTGGACATCAACGTTATAGATGCAATATTACGTGGCAAAAAAGTGAAATCTTACCAGGTGGCGCACGTTTGGCCTTACGTGATGAGTACACTCCCTCCCCCCCTTCCAGGCGAGAACAGCTGAGTCACACTAGTTCCAAACAGCGACATCGTCAACGAAGTGTAAAGCTGAATTGGTGCACGCATCGCTTTATTACCACGTCTAGACTATATTAAAACATCCGCTATGGCATTGTGCGCCCTGTCCTGCTTCATAACTGATTCATGACTATAGTGTATCGTGTAATTTTGAACGACACTTGCACAAGTCGGTCTTGCAGGTACCTCTACGTCTTCGACAGATACGACTCCTCTAGTTTACATGGTGACTTTGTGCTGAACGCAGTCATGGCGTTTCCCTATTGGTTTATCATTGTCACTCCTACGTCTCTCGTGATATATGTCTATACATATAGGTCAGCCAAATATATGGAGACTCACTAAGACTCATTCAATAAGCTTATTTTGCTTAGGAGTCACTCAGCCTCAGAATTATGCCTCGAGTCGGTAGGACATGACGACTTTGGCTGCTTTGGCACTGTATATTTTTACTACCGTTTCGTCTATTGGACCAGACTTCGTCAAAGTAAGAAGTACATAGTCATCGTACGAGATTAGGTACTGACGTATTGCGTTGTATTTATCGTAATCAGTGTGTGTGCTTCGAGCTTCTTGTTGTGTTAGTCTTAACGTGTGTGAAAGGCGGTTCAGGGATGCTATAATTCGATATGTGGAGTTAAACGTCCCTAAAGTATCATATGGTTATGAGAGACGCCAAGTGAAGGGCTCCGGAAATTTCGACCACCTGGGGTTCTTTAACGTGCACCCAAGTCTGAGAACATGGGCCTACAGCATTTTCGCCTGCATCAAAAATGTAGCTGCCACAGCCGAGATTCGACCCCGTGACGAGCGGATCAGCGGCTGAGTACCATTACCACTATACCACTGCGGCGGGGTGAGGGGATGCTTTAAAGAAAAGAATAATTGATCTGAACATGAGATCTTAGCGGTGTGTGCCCATTTACTGTTCACTATCTCAAACTTATGCAATATGACGCTACCATGTACCCAAATTCTGATCATTAACTTGCATGTATGAGCCTGCAAATGTGAAAAATTCGAGGAACAAGACTTGTACCCTTGTGCAAACCACCCCAGTCTTTGCCAATGCTTAAGCGCTACGCGCGCTAGCTGGTAACAACAAATATCAGTTCTTTTTTAGATGCGGAGCATTTAATACTCGAGGCTTGTAGTGCGGCGCCGTCCGCAAACTTCCTCCTCTTTCTTCCACCATCTGTGCATCCCTTCCTCCTCTACACAACGCGCGCGCTTCACTCCTCCACCATCTGTGCACCCTTCCTCCTCTACACACCGCGTGCGCTTCTCCTCTTAACGAACATTCGCTAGCTGTATAATGTAGCGCGCATGCGCCGTCACGCTTCGAGAACATCGGCAGCTGACGCGCGCGCATGCGCCGTCGCGCTTCGAGAACATCGGCAGCTGACGCGCGCGCATGCGCCGTTGCGCTTCTCCCCCTTCTCGAACATTCGACAGCTGACAGTGCATGCGCCGTCGCGCTGTATATATACTCAAGGTCGGCGCTCGCTCGCTCAGTTGCCGCTCGTCGGTTGGTTTGTACGGCGCGTCGACGTCCAAGGTCGCGGTGAAATGAATTCCAACGAATCCACAAACACAATGATCGACGCCCCTTCGACCAGTGCCGCCCTTTCGCATACGTGTGTACGTGTTCACTCATTTAACACCCCCTCCTACAACCACGTTAACCAATTTAGCCATCGACCCAAGTAAGTCGCAATTTAACACCCCATTTCACAACCACGTTAACCAATTTAGCCATCGACCCAAGTAAGTAGCACTTTAACACCCCGTAAACCAATTATGTGCTCCGCATCCTCCTCAGTGTTCCCCCGAGGGAAGCTGCGGGCAATTTTTTTATTCATTTAAGCTCAAATAAACTGCATCAGTGCTTTTCTGCGTCCATTGAGATTGTAATAGGTCCCAGCAGTGCTAGTACAAATAAAGTATTACTACCGAGAAACCGTACATCATCTCTCAAAGGAAGTCCGGAAAGGATAGAGCAGAAGTTATATTTACAAATTGATGGAAATTCACTAAAACTACAGCAGAAATATTCGCTCAACCCAACATTTTGTTCACGTGTAGCAGTGAACATTTTTAATTTTTTGCTTCATTTTGTTATACAAAAAGCAGCACGTTCTTCTCGAATGCAAGTTATTCAGCAGCTGGATAGAACGAGACCACTAGCTTCCAACTGACGTTATTGAGAAATTATGCTTTCTCCAGAAGCATGATTTTGTGCTCTTATATTACCATAATGACCTAAAAGCGCAAAAAAAGGAGTCGACATTTTCCCAGCAACCATCGATCGCCGAGAATCAAGTAGAAAAATTTTCCGAGACAAAAACGTTTAAGTAAAAGTGAGTAATATTAAGAAAGAAATCTCGGGTAATGGCCCGGAAGTATTGACATAACATGATTAATTGCAGCAGGTTGTTTGCTCATATCGAACGGGTAATCAATATCTGCTAAAGTTTCTATGCAATAGCCTTCCTATTTATACCGAAGGGTACCCCGGTTCGCGGCTCTGTTTTATGAGGATGACGCCACGTAATGAAGAATATTTTGTTCCCTTGATGCATATTAACATGCCGCCATTAATGTTTTTCCTTGTTTTGGCGCTTTTAAAAAGGTAAGACCAGGGTGACTGTTACTGATGATAATAAAGTGGTATTAACGAGATAGGAAAGCTATTTGGAAAGACATTTATTACAAAATTTCTCGAACCTTCGTGGCTGTAATCTGACTATCAGGCTCCTAGGAGACAAAAATCTATACTCATACCTAAGAGAATAAAATCATACGAGCAGACAGGAGAGTAAAGTACGTTTGTAGAGGTTGCGAGAAGAAATAAGAGAAATGAGAGGAAAATACAGGGAAAACGGGATGTGCCATCCATGGTCACGCACTGCAGAGAGAGCAATGTCTAACTGTCAATCAAATGTAACTGTACGTGAAAAGTGCTCGTAGTGAGACATTTTGCTTTCGATTGCGAGTTTCCTCTAAACACAACGATGCATAAAGAAAGAAATAATAAAGACCCAGAGGTGAGCCGGCACAGAACATTTTGTTTGATTATATGCTGCTCATGAAGGTGCTGAATGAAACGAAGCCAACCTTCGTTTCAATCAATCGCACATCGACACAATGATTATTTTCCTTCCGCTTGGAACCAGATTTCGTTATTCTCTTTTGTATATCCTTAGTATCATTGAACAAAACTTCAATTTCACGAGATTGCGCACAGTTGGCGGGACTTTTAAGCGCCAGAAACACACATTCGTGAGACGAGAAAAACCCATCCTGTTTGCTCGTCTGGTGAGTTTGGATGTTTGTCGGCTCAATAATGTAGTCCAGTATGTTGTCGCTTATTTATCATTTAGAATTTTGAGTGATCTCTTTTTGTGCTGGAAATCTTTTAGTTACGACAGATTTGAGTAATCTACAAGATTGCACAAGAGCAGTTACATTATGTTTTTGCTATCTCCTGAATGGGCTGAAAGTGTTAATCAATATTAATGGTGTTTTGTTTTCATGCCAGAGCGTAATGTTTGTCACTACTCTATTGCCTTCCCTCGATTATGATATAAAATATTTGATGATGATGCAACATATCATTTATGAAAAAAAGGAAGGGGAGAATTTTAAGGGTGATTTGCCGCAATATAGGACAGCAGTGGCCGCTGCAGCTCCACCGGCCTATTCCAGGAGATCCCTTTGGGTCTTCAGGTCAGGTCGGGCGAGGACTGCCTCTCAAGGCTCCCCAAGCAGCGTGACTACCAGAGGCGACTGAACCACCATTGGCTTGCTCCGGCAGTTTTGTGGGACGTGTTGCAACGTGGGTCGTGACTCGCACCATGGACATTGGTTAACATATTCATTGGTGTTTATGTCATGCTATACATTTCCAAATGTGGATAGGTGTTAACCTGAATTTGTCTTGGCCGGCGAGCTTCGTCAACTTTAAGTGATTTGTGTGGTGGGACATTCCGCTGTCTTGTCTTCCGTTGATGCTTGAGTATATCGCGAGCAGTGCAAGGTTCTTACCGATTATAGATGTCGTTTAAAATAATTGAATTCAACTTTCACAGTACCTTTTCACTGCGTCTTCTTGCTTTTTTGACACGTGTGTTGCTGCGAAATCGTCTGTTGATTAAGTGCAGGTGGTCGCTTGTTCAAGTCTTGTTTCACTAGATATTTGCGTGTCATATCATTGTGCAATCAACAAAATGATTGCTCAACAATCGCATTGGTCACTTGCGAAAATGGCGCTATTTTACCACACGCGACGCAATCGCAGCTGCATGTTCTTCATCATTCAGTGATTACCGATGCAAAAAACGATGTGCAGTCGTCTGTCCTGCTTGAAACGGCTTACGAATTATTTTCAACCTTCAAGTCACAACATTTATTTATATAAAGTAATTTGTTCCGAGTTCGTTTCTGTTTACTAAGCGATACACTGAATCAACAACAGAAACAAATAGTGAGCTAAATAAAAAAGAAACATAATGTGATTCGAAGACTGCAGAATGCCTAATGTAAGCGATGAGCCAACCGTGCAATTTCCGAGTGGTTTTTAATGCAAATGAAAGCAGGGCGGTTCGCCAGTATCGCAGTGAAAACGATGAAAGCGACAGCCTCGAGCAAATGGTCGTGGCCTTCATCGAAGCACAAATAAAAAGCAAAATGCCATTTGCGAAATGTATACAAATGGCTGGTACTAGCATGGGACGAAAGTTGTTGCAGCATGGCTGGTGCAGTTATAACGACCGTATATGGACAACGAGATTCAAAAGTCGCACTTTTTATGCCCTGTTGAGATTGCTTTTCATCTTTTTGCTATGCTTACTTTTGCGCTGACCACGTGATAATATTTCTAGAAATCAGCATCCGTCAAAAATTTTGAGGCCAAAGAACTGGTAAGTGAGAGCATGGTACTTCTTTAGTGTTCTCATGACTGCCATTGATGACACAGAAGAGCAGTAACCTAATACTCACTATGGCACCTGTGGCGTTTGTTTTAGCCACATTAAACCACTTCCACTCCAGTTTCATAACCAGAACGATATCATGCAAAACGTATCTGAATGCGAAAATAGGATCTCTAGGGAATGCTGCGAAGCATTTTGCCGCGCTTGGGGGTTCGGCTCCCTTATCGATCGTCGAAAATTCAGCAGATCACTCGTATCGTAGGAAGCAATTTTATGCGAAGCATGGACGAGGAAGTTTTTTCTATGTGGCACTTTCAAAATGAACGTATGGTTACGAAGCAGATGGATGTAGGATCAATTAAGTATTTGCAGAGTTGTTATTTAGGCCGCCATTGTGTGCGCATTGTTGGCTCGCTACGAACGTGCACTACGCTAGGTAACCGTGGGGAGACATCGGCACTCATGTCACAGCACGACAGTTAGTCGAAAAAAAGTGCACTTTATATAATGGTGTTACTCCTTTAAAACTACTTTATTAATGTCACAGAGAAATGTAAACTTTGTTGTGGTACCAGGGGTAGAGATCTTCAACGAGGAGTGAGATTTGCAACTGTATGTAGAGCTCCCTTACATACCTCAAACGCCGCCGCAAGTACATCCACAGTACAACAGAGAAAGCAACGCCATCGTAGCGCCTAATTATCAATGCTGACATCGAGAAGGTCCTCGTCAACCTCAACACGAAATCAGCCCCAGGCCTTGGTCCACAAGTCACTCAAACATATCCAACATATCCAAGAAGGCATATCCAACAAGGCACTGCAAAATATCCGACTACAGATCGCTCAAGGAACTCACAGTCTTCGTTAACTCACAGAATTCGTTGTTGACTGCATTTAAATCTGCCTCAGGAATGAAAATAAGCACAGGTAATGCTAATACTAAAACACTAAAAAATACGTCAGAAGAACCTGCACCACATCTCTCTCGCGTGTCGTGTGGTAAGTTGATGGAACATGCGTGTCTCAGTAGACTCACGGATTACCTCGAAGACAACAACTTATTATGACACACAGTTATTCGAAGCAAAAAAAAAAAAACATCTCTCCAGATAAAACGCCCTTCTGCAACTCAAACTACAAACAATAGAAAATCATGGGCACTCTGTGAGACCCATCCTCGGCCTCGACCTGAAGAAAGCCTTCGATAACACTCGCCACGATGCCGATATATGCGACAAATAGGCAAACTGAATCTCGGATAGCGAACGTACAACTACGACTCACGTGAAGAAAAATCACGCGTGCAAGTGACACAACTACAGTAAAATAAAATGAATTCCGGGAGGCCGGGTACCCAGCAGGATTTCATCATCTTGCCTATGATCTTCAACCTCGTGCTTCTGGGAGTACCGAATCAATTAAATCAAATCGAATGACTGTGCCACACGCTATAGGTGTAATATATTACGACCTGGAGACTGAGAATAGTAAAAGCGCGCTTAAAACGAGGACACAAAGAAGGCAGACACACACACCTTCTTGGTGTCCTCGTTTTCAGTGGGCTTTTACCATTTTATTCTTGGAATATCAACGTGCCCAGATGTCCACTTCGACAATATGAAGAACAGACATAATTGATGTGATCTAAGACCGCTTGCAGGAGGCCATCGAATGCGTAAAGGCTACCTCGTGGACACGAGACTGACCTGATTGGCCAAAAGTTTTGAATCGCCCTTATATAGACTGGTAAGAAAAGACCACACGCTGAAGAACTAATGCCCCTCGGAAAAAAAAAGAAATCAAATTAGCAGATTAAGCCGTCAGGATTGTCCGGACTTAATACATATTTCGAACCCTGCCCATTCCTATCTATCTTCTACCGCCAGCCTCCCATGGTGCCGGAAGACCGTATTGTTCAGATAGAACCTGGCAGCACAATTCTAGGCTGTCGAGCGTGTCGAGGAAGCCGTCTCAGACAAGAACTCGGAACGCCTTCAGAGGTGGTGCGCAGGCACACTAAAAGACAATGGACTTCAACCTTCTTGATCCGCAATGAATTATAAGTGCTTCTTTCAGGCATACACTCACCAGAAAACCGTCAGCTGAGTTTCGTACCTAATTAAGCACTTGGGGTGATGCGGGAGGTTGAGGACAATCTTGCCCTGTCTCTGATGCAATCGACTGAGACTGCAGGAAGGTGAAAGCGAAATTTTTCTTTTTCTTCTCATTCCAAAATCTTTTGCACCTAATGTGGTTTTGTCTTACCTTCAAGATTGAAAGCACTGAAAACTTTCGCGGTGGCGTGGCGTTCCCTTTAAACAAAGACACACCCGAACCCAGTGGTCTGCAGCCACTATTACGCAGGCCAGTCTATCGACAGGTGCAAGTAATGCAAGGAAATGCTGGACCTATTTCTCTTATTGTACAAATGCCCAGAGGCGGTCTCACAATTGCTACTGATAAGCAGTGGGAGACCATGCTGCTGAGCACAGATCATCAGGAAGAGCTCTGGACAATCTGACAAGCCGAGGACATCACACGGTTCAAGGCCTGTTTGCTGACGCTAAGGCTTGAGATCCGCTCTACCTAGGCCACTGGATTTTGACAATATTTTCTTCATCCTCCTTAACGTCCTCTGCCCATCAACTGATTCGGACTGCATACATGATACACCTACCTTCCACCAAGTGGCACCCTTACAGAATGAAGTGATTATCGGATGTCCCAGTAGTGTGCTGAGTACGTCATTACAATGTCCACGTTTTCTTTTGCGAGTTGTGACGACATGGTTACGTCACATAGTGTCGCCATCAGTCATTTTCATGCTGTCAGTGCCACGAATGTTTGCGTTTAATAAGGAATTTGAGGCTTTCGCCTTACAAGACAACTTCCAAGTAGATGGCAACAAGGGTAACAAAGGTCTGATGCACTGCAGTTGGCGGAAAAGGAAACGCATCAGGAATGACCCCGTATCTCAGTCTACTGTTAAATACATAGAAGAGAGAAAAAAAAACTGTAGTGATATACTCACATTACACGCATCTCATGATTATCATGTTTGCACCAATGACATACCTTCGTCATCCATTAGCGTTGCGTAATACCAAGTTTGGTACATGTGAAGTTAGCAAAACGGCCGCGAGTGCATCATGAGCGTAGCATGTAGTCATTTTGTTACATGACACTCATTTAATGTTTATCCAGTTTGCACCAGTACCATACCTTCGTCATCCATTCACGTAGCGCAATACCAAATTGGGTACATGTGACGCTAGCGAAACTGCCGCAAGCGCATTATGAGCGTGGTAAGTAGTCACGTTGTTACATGACACGCATGTCATGATTTTCATGTTAGGGTCTGTCGCTTGTGTTTGCCATGCAGTCATGTCATACTATACCAGTTTTGCAACATGCCATGTGAACAAAACCACCGCAAGAGCTGTAGGAACATGAAATGTAAATCATGACGATCATGACATAAATATAACGATTTTCACGTTATGACTAGTCAAATATGTTCTTCATACAGTCATGTTATGCCATACCAAGTTTTGTATTGATACCATTATCGAAATGGCCAGGAGAGCTAAAAGTCGTAGGTGGCTAGATAGAAAGATAGATAGATAGATAGATAGATAGATAGACAGATAGATAGATAGATAGATAGATAGATAGATAGGTACGCTCAAAGTCGCCTAAGTTTGTTAAGAAATGTTTCGCATTTAAAAAGCGAAAAATTTCGGGGGTTATTCAACCAACACAGGCACTTTTTTGAACTATGTTGATATAAAACACATGGGCAAGCTTTCTTGAATACTTACTTTAAAACATTCTTTTGAGAGCTTCCTAGCACCTCGATTTCACGCTTTCGTAAAGACGAAGTGAGCGCGCAGCTTGAGCTGCATCTTTATTACCTTGACCTTTTTTTCCCCACGACTCTAACTGTAGTCAATCGTGGTGATTTTTCTGCTCATGAGAAATAGATCTAAAAAAATCCGTCCTAATCTATAACTGCCGATAAGACACGGCTAAGATTACCCGTCGGCAGCACAAGCTTGACTCAACTGTTTGTACGCACGCCCTGAACGACACGTAGCGTCGTCGTCTCCAAGCTTGGGAGGAGGAAGGGACGCACGTCATGCTGCACCTCTGTGCACCTCCTCTTGAGCAGGTGCAGGCCGGCAGAGAACTCGTGTACCGCGACAAAACGAGGAAGCCAGTGCAGAGCGCGCGCGCGGCACCAGTAAATCGAGGAGAAAGGTGCTGCACCCGTTCAACTGGGTCTGCTGGTGCAGCCAAATCGAAGATACCTTTTATGTAGGTCAAATTACGGCAGCAGTCGAGAACGCACTTGGTGCATGTGCTCGGGACGCAAAGCAGAAGATGAAGAGCACGAAGAGAGCACTCCTAACCGAGCTATGTCGCACGAGCTAGTGGACGCGAGATGGCGTAAGAAGCGCAACGTATCAAGGAATGTAATGTGTTATGATGAAGTATAGATGTACCATCTAGCAAAGGCTACTGTCGCTGTATAGCAGTTTACTATTTCGACCTTAAGTCTTGACTGTTTCGCCGAACGCTTCCTCACCAAGAAAGCTTCCGAAATCCCTGAATTCCAATCAAAGAGCAGTGTAATCTTCTCCTAAATGATGTGCGGCAAGGAACCTTTGTAAAAGGCTAATGTTATGTTCAACAGCTCTCACCATATTTTATCTACTTCCAGTATATTCGTTTCTTTTTATCTACAAAGATTTCTCTTTCTGGGAAACGTAACATGAGTAAGTAAGAGGAGCGAAATGAATTCTTGATCTTAATTGTACGTAAAACGTTCACCCTGACCTCCATAAAAAACAGAGGTAGTGAATGCCGATGAGTTTAGGCAGTCTAGTTTATTGGCGGGCCATGAAACCCTGTAGCTGTACTAGTATAAAAGATCGACATTTCCTATGCTCTCACATAGATATTGCCACAGAAGCGTACTGGTTGAGATATACCAGCTGCCTAAAGTCTACATCATGTAGTCAATACATCTCAAATTAATCATAGGCTCTTTCAAACTCATCCAGTACCATTTCATCTTCAATGAACACTAGTTTTCTTGGATTTGTCCTTATCTTTTCTTTTACGGTAAACTGAGATTTTATGTTTTACTTTTGTTGCGCAGAAAAAGAGATTTTCAAGCGCTCTTTTTTCAATTCGTCATCGCTCATTAATTTCGAACTGGTCATAAAAGGTAATCTGCCACTGATCCTCAAGAGAAAGGAAGGAGAAAAGGAAGGAAGGAACGAAGGAAGGAAGGAAGGAAGGAAGGAAGGAAGGAAAGAAGGAAGAGAGCGAGGTTAACCAGCAAAACATCCGGTTGGCTACCCTACATTGCGGAATTAGGGAAGGGGACAAGAAAAATGAGAAATAGGAAAGAGAAGGAAAAGAAAAGGGGAGAAACAGACAGTAAATTGACTTAAGCGTGCAGTACTCCCCCGCAAGTCAGAGGCATTCACGCAAACCCGTTCTCCTTAAAAAACACTAGAGGGCTTTCAGTGTCTTGTGGGCTGTCGAGGGATGTGTACGGTGCTGCAATAGCACATGCCCAGAAAGTGGCCGAGCATCCACTAGCCGCAATGCGTTGGCAAGAACTGGTCTCTCTGAGGCGTCTCGAGGTCGGTGGCACAGCAGGTGTTCGATATTTTCATCGGCACCAGTTTATAGCATCAGCATCCTGCCAGTGCTTAGCTGCGGAAACTAAACCTGGAGGCTTACAAAGAGGGTTCAGCTTAAATCGAGCACAAAAATGATAGGTGTAACATCAAGAGACAAAAAGAGAGCACAATGGGTCGGGGAACAAACCGGGGCGAAGAATATCTTAGATGAAATCAAGAAAAAGAAATGGAAATGGGCCGGGCACGTAGCACGTAGGCAGGATAACCGCTAGTCATTAAGTGCAACTGTTTGGATTCCCAGAGAAGGCAAACGCACGAAGAGGAGACAAAGTAAGCTGGGCAGATTAGATGAAAAAGTTCGCATGTTTAACGTAGCAACGGAAAGCACAAGACCAGGTTGATTGCCGGATTATGGGAGGGGCCTTCATCCTGCAGTCGGCATAGTCAGGCTGATGATGTTGATGGCAATCATGATGATTTATTTCGAAGAGCTCTAAACAGGCAGCCAATTCTTCTTCGTTTATTTCTTAGAAACTTCCACATGTGTCCGCACCGTCCTCGATAGCTCTAACTTAGGAAACCATCATACTGTATTTATTATTTATTTATTCATTTATTTATTCATTTATATATACGAGAACCGTAAGGGCTCACAAAGGACATTACGTAGGGGAAATCGAAAGTAAGGGCACAAAAAAGATGTGTACATATAATAAAAAAATGAAGACAGAAACCGAAAGTTTCCTTCAAATAGACAAGTGCCTGCCACTCTATGAAAGATGTGAAATTTACGAAGAAGCCCTGAGTGAGGACAGTGAAGTAACCTACTTCTAAAGGTATTGAACTTTTCTGAGGGCAGTGAAGTCACAATTTACATGGCTTGGGGAACCGACCAATCAATGCTGATGCGACAAAAATATTAGTTCGCCATATTATAGGTAACGTACGAGGCGAGATGTGCTTACACACGTGAGTTACTTGTGACCAAGTTGCGTGGAAAAATCTTAGCGGACCGGATTACGTGCATGGTTGGAGGGCAAATTTTTATTTCTCAACACGTGACTGACTCAAAGAGGTTCGATAGGGCTGAGTGGATTCCGCTTTCAATCGCTCTTTCCGAATACAAACGGAGCTTAGTCTTTTGAATTGTGCCAGTTGAAGGAGCTTGATGTTGCGCGTATTCAGTTCATTCTATGAATGTTATACGTTGTTTCGAGAAAAGGCGAAGGTAAAGACACAAATTTCCTCTATCCTTGCAAGTGACCTGCTTGGTAATTTGCTGAGCAAGGTGTTTAAGCTATATTAACTATAGTATCATTAGAAAATTCTTACGAGTCTTCGTTTGCAGCGCATTTTCGATGGAGGCAATAATGCTGTAGACCGGTGTGCGCAGAATTGGGTGCACGTTAAAGAACCCCAGGTGGTAGAAATTTCCGCATCCCTTCACTACGGCGCCTATCATATACCTGTGGTGTTTTAGGACGTTAAACGCCCGATATCAATCAAAAACTCAATCAATCAATCAACCAATCAACTGGTTTACAGAGTCATGAGAGGCTCATTGTTTTGCTTTAAATTACAAGATACATATTGTATATGTCTAGAATGGACATGCGTACAGTGTTTATAAACAGTGTAACTGCAGATAGGATCTATCGCTAAATTAAGGATGCGAATAAAAAGCTAAACAAAAACTAGGCTGCTTGAAACATTCAGTAAGGCGTTGCAAATAAATTAAAAAAAGGCCCATGCCAGGTATCTTTTTCAGCTGTTCCTGGTGCACGGCAAATACGTACTGTGCCCAGAATTTCATTGCATCAGATTTTTTTTGCTAATTTAGCTGAAAATTTAAAACCAGAATGGGATTAGATATGTCTTCTTCATAGCTATACGCAGTAATTAACGTTATGAAGACCAAATTTCACCGGACGGAGCCCTCCACCACCGCATCTCTCCCAATTGTATCGTGGTTTTCAAACATTAAGCCCCTTTTAGATTATTAGTAATATATTATGATTATTATGGCACATGAACCGTGCCACACACCTTTCATCCTCCTCCATTTTGTGCAGCGACATTGCTTTCTGAGTCACCAGTGCTCACTGCCGTGACTCTTGGCCTATTGTTATTGAGGACGGCCTGGGGTGCGCAGACGTATCCCTGCTCCTGGTAGACGCCACGTCCCATATAACTCCGCAAACAGGAAAGACTCAGATGTTGTTCAGTACGATCAGATGGCTGCCCAAAAAATTGCACGAAGCCATACCACGCGTTTCTGAGTAAATAAAAAAAGTGACACTGCAGAATATCAGGCGCCGTAGCGAATTAATGTTGTAGTCCATAGTGCCTTGTAGTGTGAATATATCCTGTGTACCTCGTGCTATTCACACTGCATTTTTCTGATGTTCTTTATCTTTTCCACGGCGCTTCCCACAGCGTTGCCGTTACCCCTTTCTGTCTTTATTAAGGTATGAATGCCTAGAAGCAGTAAATGTTCTTTGTATATAACAAGTGGAAACGTGTTCTATGTTCAATTTAATTGTTTAGCTGGAGGAGAAGATATCTACAGAGGCTTTGACTTTGGTAGCTATGCACGCTTGGCGGTTTAACATAGTTTATGGCACTGCGTGCCTGGGAGGACAGGCACGAAAAATGGAGCCCGTGTGTTACCCCTCTTCCGCTCGTTCTTGTTCCCTACTTTCCGGCCCACAACCATTCTCTCGTTTTTTTGAACTGACGCAATAAAAAATGGTTCAGATATGTACAGCTGTGAGAAGTGTGTATGAACAACTACTAACGTGATGTATGGTCGTCAACCAAGTGACACATTTGGATGGAACATACATGTGGGGACGATAACAAAGGAAGCGTCTCAATTTTTTCTACGGTTAACCACTATGGGTCGACAAAGTACGGTGGCAATCGACTAAGTGCACGTTAGATCGCTATCGTACCATACGCTTCACTTGGAAAGTAAAATACGTGACCTCAAAGGTTTCTTCTTGAGGGTGGCATGGCAATACTGGGAATGTTTTGGTGACGCATTCGGATAATTCAGACGCAGATTGCTTACGCAGCACTAAGTCTATACTATTTGTCTCGGAACGCCCGTATATTCAACGTAGGTAGTACAAACAGACGAGCAGTTTTGATCAAGCGCTGGTGAGCCTAGGCACACCCATATTTCCGTCGACGCACTGCGGCACCCCTTATCGGAGCGTTCACTTCAAGGCCCTCAAAGTGAAGTGCCCAAAAGAAGTGTGAAAGTTGCGTCTTATCGGAACAACGCACTCTAGCAAGCTCTATCTTGTTGGTGCATTACGTAAATTTGGAGGTCTACCTTGAATCTTTTGTTCGAGAACTTGCGGAATTTTCTCTGTCGTGAGCTTCGAGTTCTGTACACGTGGCTGCATATCAGTTTGACAGCTTTGCTTATGCAGCAGAGCTGTGATGATTTAGGCATGCCTTGTGTGGTATATAAAAAAAATTCACTGCATATGCACGGAGTGAATGATGATAAGTAGGATGAAGCTTCGATGGGTTTATCGACAAAACACGAATCATGCACTGGCCGTGTCCGTCCATTCGTCCATATGTCTGTCTGTCTGTCTGTCTGTCTGTCTGTCTGTCTGTCTGTCTGTCTGTCTGTCTGTCTGTCTGTCGGTCCTTCTGTCCATCCGTCCATCCAAATGTTCGCATATCCATCAGTCCGTGCGTCCGTGCGTCTATCTGTCTATCTGTCTGTCCATCGGTCCGTCCACCTGTCCGTCTGTCCATCCGTCCGTCCGTAGGTGTGTCTGTATGCCTGGCATCTGTCTCTCTGCCTAGCGTCTATCTGTCTGTCAGTCTGTCCGTCTTTCTGCCCGCATGCCCATCTGTCTGTATGTCTGCCCGTCGGTCCATTTAGTGAACACTCCAAGTACCACCGTCTCGCATTTTTCATCATATATTCATCATATACAAGTACCGCCATCTAGCGGATATTCCAAGGACTAAACAGAAGATGGCTACAAGATACAATTGAGCCACGCCTTAAGGAGCTTCACCCCTAAAGCTATTGTCATCACGGACAAGCATGATGTGAAAGACCACCCAACTATCATGAGCAGATAGATGTATTACCCAAGGATCTCAAATGGGCCCGCGACCTTTGCTGTGACCCAACCTTGCGACACTAAGTGAAAGCTGCTTTTATTCCTCTGTTAAATATTTGTCTACCTTTATGTGTTTAGAGAATTTCATTCTCACGAACAGTGATTATCAATTACTATCCAACAGAACATCACAACGGAACAGAACATTCACAGACACACCCAATATTGTTATAAAAATATGTTTACGTATGCACACGGAACAACCACAAACACACCAAAAGTTGTTGCAAAAAGATATGTTTACATAAGTACATTACTTGGTAAACGAAGAACACACACATGAAACGTAAATATGTATATGTTAGGTATTTACATGGTATTTACTAGGTAATTATGCGACTACTGAAGAAACTATAACCTACCAAAACAGACAGGCATGAAAATAAGCTCTACACGTCCCTCGCAGATGAAAACAAAAGGGCAGGACCAGTGTAGAAGGAGTTCCTTGCCGAGAAAGAAAAGTTCCTCCGACAAAACAAATAGTAGTTCTTTGTAATGTCACTCCAAGATCGGAAAGAGAGCGCGACGGCAACGACCTGCTGCCACCTACTCACAGGGATTGGGCCAAGTACAGTAGGCACCCGCAACAATGAGAAGGCAGGCGAAGTGGCCTCGAGAACAACGTCCAGAAGAAACAAAGAGATGTACTCCAAGGCCACATATTTGAGCATGCACGGCCCTTCAGAAAACACGAGTATCGGCGCATTGTTTCAAAACATGCCTAAACAGTCTGGGCATGTTGCTTACTGAACCATTTTCCACTTTTCGAGGATATCAAGAGTAAGAAGACCCCCCCCCCCCCCCCAACCCAAAGCCACCACATGAAGTCCGGAAGGTGGCCAGACAGAAATGATGCCGTCAGCGCGCTCCAAGACACACGACTAGAGCGGGTGCGGCAGGCCGGAGGAACTAACGGGAGCAACAAAGTGGCTGTTGTGTCAACGATTGGATTGTGGAACACATCTACCCCAGGACAAGTCCAATGGATATGGCGAAAAAGTGCGACAGCTGTTGCAGAAAACGAAGGAAGTGTTACTAATTTTGGGCCCCGAATAATATGCACATTAGGCAGTAAATGCCGAAGGTGAGTGCCTATAAAATATTATGTCAGAGTCTGCGCGGGGGATTCTTTTTCTTGTACGATGCGCAACAGGAAGCGCAGGGCCAGTAGCCGGCAGCGTATTGACACCAAAGGGAAAGCATAGCCTTTCTTGGAACGCTGCTGTCCTATCACCGCACGAGAAATGAACTCAGTGCCACCGGATCAAAAGAAAGAACATAAAGCAGACTGCAATGAGCTAACGATGCGTAAAGGCGGCTGCTCCACGTGAGAAAAGTACCAAATGCGACCGCAGAACGAAGTCTGCGCAAGGTAGCTCCGCTCAAGAAGTGGGATGTCAAAATCCTGTGCGTTTTTAAATCTTTGATTTACTTCGCCGAGGGCATTTGACCAAATAGAGTTACAAACGCCGCAGAAGGTTGTATTTAATTCCTAAAATACGAAGATCCGCAGCCGGCTGCAGAAGAGATGCGGAGCTAAGTCTGGAGTTAGGAGAGCCAATGAAGAAATACCGGGAATGGGTGATGTTCATCGCTGCACCTTAAATGTCACCATACTGAAAGAATGAACGCAGGCTATGTGAAAGACTATCTTCATCTGAAAGGTACAAGGTCATGTCGTAGGCAAAAGCTGTGACTTTCATGGCACTGCTGCCAGAAAGCGCAAGACCCTGGACATGCGAATACACTTCAAGAGGATAGAGAAATGGCTCAAGGCTGAGGACAAATAAAACAGTAAACAATAGGCATCCCTGACGCACCCCACGTGTTATAGAAAAGACAGCACTATCGACACCATCTAGAACTAGTGAGCTTTTTATACCAGAGTAGGTATTTATAATTAATTCCACAAGAGAACCAAGAAAACCAAAGGCTGTGAGCACTTTAAAGATATACGTGTTCTTTTGTGTTTGGAAAAATTTGTTTACCCTATGTACAGAGAGCAAAGATTTCATAACATTTCAGTAATAAGGGCACACACACTTTGGCACATCTATGTACCAAGACAAACATCACTACGTTGCAATGAAAACATCACTGCTCTAATACACATGACAATGTTGGCATACACGTACACAAGAACTCAATGTGATGTCAAGATACAATGAATGGTATAACAATACAATATATGCAATGGAACACAAATAGTTGCAAACTAAATTATAAATAACTTCTCAACGAGGCCTCACTAACAGCGATATGCGGTGGATTCGTCATCGGATGATGATATTTTGCGGAGGATATCCCGGAAGCCACCATGGCGGTGGCAAAATCGACTCTTCCTTATAGTGGATTAGATGTCTGTGTACTATAATGCTTAGATTCTTTTATACACTTATTATTCAGAAAGGGACAGATACATCCCTTCTGTTATTCAGACAGGGCCTCACAACTCGCTGGTAAATATCTTAATCAAATAACTTTTTCAGCATGGCGGTCCCCCATAGTAAGCACCTTTTCTTGATTTTTTCATCTTGAGACACGTGAGCCCCGCTGGTCGGATTCGTGATGGCACATTTTTTGAAGCTCTAGACAGTCTGACAGATGTGATGCTACTCTATTTGGTGCTTTATTTTGGCATGTAGTGTTTCTTCCGGCTACCGTCATCCCCAAGGTGCGCAAGATAGTAGACCCGATGTGCTTTTAGACATAAAAGTATGTGCTGTTTCTGTTATGTTGATAATGCAGGCAAGCATGTTGCATTAGGGGTCAATGCAAAGGAGAATAGAACTGGCCTACTGGCGTTTCACCGTAAGTGACCAGTAGACCCTTCTTACATGGTCGCCTCAGCTGACCAACTAGTATCTTTTAAACAATAATCGCCGTTTTTTAGTTTTGTTCGCTAAAATCATATTCTGCTGAAGAGCTCGCCATTTCTTCAAAAAAAAAAAACCTCTGTTTCGGCAAAAACAGAGTTCTGTGCATGGAAAAGGGAAACGCATAAACAAATATCCAAATTTATGCGTATGCGCCATGTCCTATAGCTGCGCCAATGAAGAAGATAAAGCCAGCTGTTTCAGACCAAATTTCTTACTGCACGTAATTGCGCCACGCAAATAAAGATGTCAAAGTACAAGAAATTCACACTGTACCCCAATTGCGTCATTAACAGCAGTAACACGTCAATATTCTAATTAGCGGTCTAGGCACGTTGGTATTGGTGGCCGTGCTGGTTTCAAAGTAAGCTGTATTGTTGATGTTAGCATGCTTAGCAGAATGATCTACAATAATGAGAAACGTTTATGCACGCTATACAGTGAGGCGGGCGCAATGCCATGGTTACATTGTCACCAAATTGTACGATGGGTGTCAAATAAAACCGAAGCATTGCCGTGCGTGCTCCCAGCACAAGCCCTGGTATAGTGGGCACTGTAGAGTAATTACAATTAACTGCTATGCAGATCGGGTGAGACAGCGCTGAGCGATCGGAAGCAATGTGTCGCACGAGCAGCAAACTGCGTCAGCCTATCTCTAATCATGAGGGCGAAAGCTGACCCGGACCACTGCTCGCGTTTCACTCGAAACCTATGGCACGTGTCCCAAACTTTCTTCTAAAGGACTAAGTCGGCGCCACCATACCCAATTGTTAAATTAGGTTATGCGTTTTTTGAGTGCGTATGCAGAAGCTTTGTGTCCACATATCCGCGTGCCTGCAAATGTGGGCGAAGTCTATGAGACATGGAAAGAACACAAGAAAGGCAGGTAGATTAACTAGACAAAGTGCATTTTACTACCCTACACGTGGGGAGAGGGTAATGAGCGAGTAAAAGAGAGGAAGAAGGAAAAGATAAACATTGCACATAACACACACACACACACAGCACACACAGAGCAGGTTTCACAAGCAGTCGTATAGAGATGTGACCCTTCAGAATAGTAGAAGGGCTCTTGAGTGAAGGGTGGATTTTAGTTCGAAGTGCAAATTTTTTTTCAAATCAAGGCTGTCTACGCTACGCTAAGTTTCATGCGTAAGCCATAAAAATTTGGACTTTCGAAGGGAACCCTGACGAGATGCGAAGCGAACAGCGTTTACTCGGTTAAAACGGGTGTAGACGCGGGTGCTTGAAAAACAGTTTGATGTGAAATTCGGTGTAGCATTGGCATATAAACGAGCAACAAGAGTGTTTTCACTCGATGGACAGTAAAGAGAATGATGCGAGAGAAAAGTGTGTTGCGAGCGGGCGCAGAAGCCGGCAGCTGCGAGCGCTATGTCGAGAGTGCTGCGGGGGAGGGAGAGAATGGTGTCAGCACGCATCTCCGAGGGAAGTGTGCTAGGGGAGCGTGACATCAACGCGCACCGGCCGTGTGACCTACTTGGCACCGCTCTAAAACCAGCGGTGAAACAAACGCGTTGAAGTCCATTCGTACGGACGCACGTACCTACAGCGTTAGACACGTGAGAGCTGCTTCGAATCAATCCAAACCTTCGCATCTACCAAACAACTCTTCTAAACCCGCGTAGAATCTCGTTGAAGCAATAAGTAAGACGTAAGCGACTTCACGTAAGATGTTTAGGCCAGGTCAAGCAGCCTGTAAAAATTGCAGTTATTTTTGCTGGAGCCCAGAAGTGGACGAAAACCGTATCCTTTTGCTTGCAACACTACAACGCCATCCGTAAAGAGCTGTCATTAGCCTGTCCCTTTCTGTTTTTTGAAAGACGATTATGTTTCTTTGGTTACTTCGACGCAAAAATTTGTCTTTCTGTCTGTCTGTCTGTCTGCCTGTCTGTCTGCCTGTCTGTCTGTACACTTATCTGTTTGTCCACCGTAACAATACCCCAGGCGGTACCACAAACGACCTACCCCTTCCGCAGCACCCACCATTAATCCTCAAGTTTTAGCGGTCGTACTTGTGCGATTGTCAATTAACAAAAAATGTGCATATCTGTCGCACCGAAATAAGACGTCCAAATTTGTATGTGTATTTATACTAGAGAAGGCGTACATGAGTAATTCTAAGGCCCGTAGCGTTAATCACGCTGAGCTGACAATGCAAGGCCATGCTCAAAAATGCAAGTGTTTCCAGCGCTTTGCTAAGACAACAGTGTGGTGGCTCCTCCCCGTCGCGTTGCGTTCCACAATTTATCACCTCCGAGGCAGGCGCGCATACCTTCCTTCGTTTTCGAAGATAACTGCCAGATAGCACGCGTCTAAAGTGCCTCGATGTGCTCGTTTGCCTTCGCTGCAGGGATCGACACTCTTTAACGCAGCGCCTCCGAAATTCAATTAACCGATTTTCTCGCACATAACATCAAATAAACGCTTTGTTCAATCTCTCTATACGCAAGACTATCGTCTTTCGATGACATTTGCAGTAAAACACGTAGATACGGGGCCATTTCTTTATTAGTTAGTGTTTAATGTTTAAAAAACTTAGGCGCAGAGCGTAATTATTACTGTAATCTTCACAAAGGTTCATGAATAATTCAGGCTCCTAAAATTAATTTGTTCACAACAATAGACTTCACAAGAGAAGTTTTGGAGGTTCTTTTCTGTAGTCTGTAGAAAGCAAGCAAAGGGCGTTTTGGCTTCATATGCTCTCGCACAGTGTTACTACGGGGGTGTTCCAGTTGTGCATTTGAATGTATATTCAGATATATTAGCAACGTAGTGAGAACGAACAATGTAACACATAAGATATCTTCTGTGTATGTATGATTTATTCAGAAATAATATTCTCTTAAACACGTGAGGCTCACGGGACGGCTTTATGCTCTTCCCCAGTAGAGTACCCAGTACTCAAAATCGTTAGTCATTTTTTAGGGGCGAAGCTCCTTATAACGGCACTTGTTCGTCCCTCGTAGTCGTTGTAGAAGTGTGTAACAAGTATAACATTTTGACCTCCAAGGTGGTGCTGGTGAGAGATTTCTTTTGTGCGTTGTTGAGCAATAAGATATAGCGCTAAATGTACATGCTCATGGGTGCTAAGGGGCAATGAGAGACAGGAGAATTCGGCTTTTAATTAACGCGCACGCTGCGAATTTTTTATTGTTCAACAGCGCACAGAAGACAAGAAAGGGTTGCTACGCTATACTCACTGGGTATAACCTCCTTGGTTTCAGAAAGGTTCAGTGAGCGTTGGGCCGCAGTGCCAGGAATACAGTGAACTAGTATATACCATGAACTCGAGGTGGTTAAAGGTGCGAAGTAGACACGAAGCGCAAGCCGTAAGAAAGTGTGCGTGTGCCTCCTTTCGTTCAGTCCTTGGAATGTCCGCTGGATGACGGGGCTTCTATATGAGGAATAAATGATAAAAAGATACGAGATGGTGGCACTTGGAGTGTTGAAAAGGTGGACGAACGAACACACAGACAGATGCATGGACGGACGCACGGATGGCTGCACGGACGGATGGACGCATTGACGGACGCAGGAGCGGATGTATGGAAGAAAGCAGGCACGGACGCACAGATGAACGTGCAGACGCGCGAACAGACGCACGCCCGGACGGGCGAATGGACGCACGGGCGGTCACACAGACGCACGCATTGATGGACGGAAGCAAGAACAAATGGACGGAGGGATGCTTCGCCCCACTATTCATCATTCACTCCGTGGATATGCTGCCATTTTTTTTTCTGAACACACATGTGTTATGTTTTCCCAACTCGGGTCACGCGCAGTTGTCCACCGCCGGGATTCGTAATTACATCGCACGAAATTCAAAAATGAAACCTTGCACCAATGACACGGTGGTACTTGAACCCAGGCGCGCTGTGTACCAGCCAAGTATTCTACCACTGAGCTACGCCAGTGCATGTGACCTGATGGCAAACTTAACGAAGGCAGGCTTGATGTCGGGAAAGCAATCGCGATATCAAGACAACATATAAAGCATTTTAAAACAGCGAAAGATTAACCTGTCGTCGCACAATGCGAATAGCGTAACGAGTGGGCCGTCCAATGCTGAAACCCATTACAAAAGGTTGTTCTTGTTCCCCTATTAACTTTGGCGCAGACCCACTTCGGCCATAGTTTCTCGTCTTCATCAGACTCTGCATGAACCATTGCCGCAAAAGTTCTTGCTAGTGTTTAGCGGGTACTACGCTCCTGAGAAGAATGACTTGAAAATTCTTGGCAACGAAACGAATATATATATATATATATATATATATATATATATATATATATATATATATATATATATATATATATATATATATATATATATATATATATATATATATATATATATATATATATATATATATATATATATATACATTTGTAGCCAAGTGGAGAGCCTCTCGGTAAACGCAGTCATCAAAACTGCGAAATCCATGTAGTGAGTAGCACTGTCTCGGGACACAATTTTATCGCGACAATGAGTGCCAGTGACGCTCAGCTGAATGTCACCAATGTCTACGCTTACGCCGACAAGTCATAGGCACAAATGACGTTTCACAGAAAGAACAGAACGCGCTAAAACACATATCTTCTGATCACAGAGAGAACGCATGTGGATGTCGTCCCGATGAACGGCACGCCTTCATTTCACTTTTTAATCGCTTCTTGGGAATGAGAACACTTGCCTTTCAGTAGATTGTCGATATCGGTGACAGTTGGCCCTGCCCCAGTGTGGGAGCTCTCAGGCACACACTACACAAACTCACAGCGAACGAAGCACATCGCAACCACCACGCAGCACTTCACAGGTCCAGAAAAACACGGTCATCTTCATGCAGATCACGAAAATAAGCCCCAACCCGCCACAACAGGCTTTCGCAGGCTTATAGCAATCTTGCTCACTCGAATGACGGAAACATTCATGCGATCGACAGAAGAAGGAAAACTGAGTGACGTCACAGGCTGCGCCTGGAGTAGCGAGCAGGCCTGAATTATTTTTGTAGGTGGAATCGGCTGGGCGCTTATGATTGCTGCGACAGTACATGCGACAGCGATCGCCACCGCTTCCTTATAAAAAGGAGTTCACAGTTTTTAAAAGTATATGTAAACTGGTAGCGTAACTTCCATAGAAGCACATGCATCTAGTGAATGCAGGAACAGCGCAACCTAGAAGTAGTTACTTCGTAACTACGGAAGCGAAAAAACGAGGACAGAAAAGAGCGCTGTTTTCTGTCCTTGTTTTTTGCTTCCGTAGTTACGAAGTAACTACTTCTAGGTTGCGCTGTTCCTGCATTCAGTTATGTTCTACCAACTTGCCCAAGCTTCCACGCTTCATGCATCTAGTATTTGGCGGCTCGTAGCCAACGTCGCCTTTTACGTACGGAGGGAAAAACTAACAGAAAAAAAACTAAAATAATAAGCTATGACGTCACAACCAAAAGCCCTAACGACATCGCGCATTTGCACTCCATGGCGTGAAAATTACTTTTCTTAATTGCTTACTTTTTACGTGGCGATATAAATACGCAATTTTATTGAGGAACAAGGAACAAAGGTTGTTTTGTTAGCAAAGAAACCTATAGATACTCGCAATATAATGCGAGATCTTCGTAGACAAAATTGTGACACAACTGTTCACGAGCACAATAAAATTCTAGTTCGAAAACTCACGTTTCCTGATCGTAGAAAACCACTGCAGCTAGACAGCAGCTTTGACGCTAATGATTTTGCTGCCGTAGAGTACAGCGTCTCGTCGCTTAGCACGTCGCATTCATCATCGTCATAGGCGAGCGCACGGCGGCCATGTACCAGCGTAGAGAGCTGGCAGTCACAGGAGCGGCTATCTACACATTCTGTGAGCTTGTGCAGCTCTGAAATGCCACGCCAGTGAACAGCACAAGAGCTATTAAATAAATAATGGAAGGCACGTGTAGAGTAACAGTTAATGAGAGGACACTCCCATACGCCCCTATGGCTGATTTAGGTACACAACACTCCAAATGGTCGTTGGGAACTTTCACAGCCTCAGAGATGAGAGACCACAGTAAAGGATGTATTGAAATCATTGTCGTAGTGACTAGGAATATTATACAGCCTCCGATACCACTTCTATGTGCGTATCATGAATTACTGGAACATTATCAGCTCGAACACAGGTCATACCCTCCGCCACATGCAGAACTCAGACGAAGGCATTGACTACAGGCGCCTTCAAAGCAACTTGTTCAACCACGGCGTACTGCTGCACTATATGAGGACACCATCGCACAGCTACATCGGTCCTCACTGCAATGCGTTAGACACTCTGGCGCACCTCCTACTGAAGTGCAAAGTAAGCGTCCCAAGGCTACAAGCAGCAGTACGAAATGTGGACGAAGACCTCCTCAGTGAAGCGTGAGTCGCTGCGATCGCTGCGATCTCCCAGCCGAACTTGGTAGAGCAGCGTCAACTCGTCGCTCGAGCCTCGCGGGCTGTCCAAGCCAGAAGGTTTCTGGAGTTAGGCACCCTCCCACCTTAACCCAGAAGCTTAATTCAATAAATCTTTTCTTTCTCTTTCAACGCGTCAAATACATGCATCGATGTGCTTCGTGTGAGCTGCACCGCTAGAGCGGCGAGCACATGATGGTAATGTGTGTCTAACATGAGAAATATTGAGGAGAAAAAACTTTTATTTTCGAGTCATATTCTTGGTAAGAACATGCCCACTTTGTTAATGTTTAATAAACGCAAGCACAAAGAAAGGTTACTTGCACTATGAGACTTGGAAGTACACCTGCCTTATCACGACTCTCGATTACACACAAGAAATAAATGTATAGGCAAAATTATAAGACCCAGAGTAGAGTGAACACTTACAACATCAAATAGAGTTCACATCGAGACACGGCAGTAGTTGCCTCAGCACCTGAGTCTAGCATGAACCGGAAAAAGAAAAAAACAAATGCCTACGTTTTAGTTTCCGCTTCCACACTAATTTTCCCCTACACACCTTACATCGCTCTTTCGCGAAAAATAGTCACAAGCAGTTGTCGCAGCAAAAACAAACGAATTTTAGGTGTCATGCAAGCCGTTAACGAGGCAGGAGTGTTTACTTAGCTTAAGCTAGCAAACATTTTGCTAGATTCACCAATTCTCTCTTAGACATGTAGACGTTTAATGCACTAGAAAAGGTACTATCTGCGTCAAATGAAACCCGAACAGCGGCAAGCCTTTGCGATAGTGCCGTTCAATTATCACCATTGGCAAGCGTGCGCATCATGTTCGGCAGCTGTGTGCATATATACGTGCCTGTTCGTAGTGATAAGTAGACAACGCACACTATAGTATCGCTAAAGCTTGCCGATGTTCGGGTCCCATTTGACGCTCATAGTACTGTAGTAGATAGCTAGGAAGCGTCTTTCCTTGAAAGCAGTGAGTGATGTATTGCCATCTTACGGCTGGCATGAAGCTGCGTAGCACCACCACTTTGGCCAGAGTGACTGCTCTTAATTTTTACGTTAATCCATAAGGTGCGCACGAAACCATGACGCTAAAGTTGGCGATGCCTCGAGTACCGCGCTGAACTAAGCGCAAGCGCAAAAACCCTGAGAGCAGATTGCCTGAATACGCATCCCCCCCCCTCCCCACCGCCCATTTATGGCACTCAGTCAATAAACGAGGCAATCAACCATTTAGCAAATGATATATAAATTTTGAAGTTATTTGTAATTTTGGCATATATAAAGTTATGACTATTAGAAAATACTTATATTGGATATAACGTACAGTCGTTAAAACGTGTTTGAAGTGGTGTTTGAAGGCTTCTTATTCAGGGGCGAAGCTCCTTAGGCCGTGGGCCGCTTCCTCCTCTGTAGTAGTAGTAGTAGTATGTAGGTACGTATGCACGTTTAGTATTTGAGTTGCTCAATAGGTGGCGTTGTGCGTATATGTCCCTGGAAATACTATAACTAAACGACGTTAGTGGTTTTCACAGCATATCCACGTAGTGAATGATGATGAGTGGGGCGAAGCATGCCTCCATTCGTCCATCCATCCGTCCATACGTTCGTCCATGCTTCCTTCTGTCCGTCCATGCATCCATCCATCTGTCTGGCCATCCACGCTTCCAACCGTCTCTCACTGTGTCTGTCCATGTGTCCGCCCGTCCGTGTTTCCGTCCGTCCGTCTGTGAATTCCTCCATGCATCCATCCGTCGGTCCGTGGCTCCGTGCATGCAAGTTTCTGTCCGCAGATGACTCTGTTGGTCCGTCCATCCCTCCGTCTGGACACACATACGGATGGACACACAAACTAACGGCCGGTCCCCACACTACACTCATTATTATCCACTCCGTGGATACACTGTGATTTTTTTTCTCATATATCTAAGGCATCTGAATCGACAGGATGCCTGAAGCACTTGCTTGGTCGGCTAAAACACGCACGTACCAGCACTCAGTTTCATACGTAACATGCAATGTCGGGGAAGCTTGGGCAATTCAGCAACCAGTGCGCGTTAGATTTTCTGGTACTTTTCATTTCAGATTGTTCTTAGCTTAAACTAATTAGTAAAGAAACGACGATTTGCAACTTGAGGACGAAGAAAGAGTAATAAACGACCTTTAAGCCCCCTTTCCAGGACAGGTACTTCTGACTGGGCGACTTAGTGCATGATAAAATGATCAGGACAGCACACGTTTAGTTTCGTCCTAATTTTTTGTTTTACATCTCATCTCGACGTTTCGAGTTCAGGGCTCTTGCACGCATTTTTAATAATTAGAGCTGCACACACTATGAAGACATGGGATTTTTTTTCTTGTCAAACTTATTGTGTGGTTCAAAGGCTGTATCACAGTTTTCCGCTCAGGCGTGCTGTGCAGGATGGCCCAAGCTTCTCGGGCAGACTAGTTAGCTTCGAGCTCGTTCTTCGGTGGCCATGACATGGTATTAGCGCTAATAAATATCGCTACAAGAACGTAGTACGTAGCTTCAGAAACGCACGTTGGGCCTTTGTGGTGCCTTTCAAAGAAACACCACCACTTGCATACGGGTCAGTGCCGTCGCCGCTCAGTCAACATTTCAGCAGTGCAGGACCACAAACTTTATTCTCGCACTGTTTTTTTTGCCAACTGAATACGCGCCTTCCACGGGTGTGCTTGAGGGTACTTGTCCTCTTCCGCCCAGCTTCTCTCATTCCACCTGCAGCATGGAAATTTCCACTGTCGAAGGCAGCACTGGTGAACACGCAGCGCTCTCATGCTGCTCATTTCGCTTGTATCAAATATCACAGATAAGTGTAAGGAGTGGTTGTCACCAGGGGCCCTCACATCATGGCGGCAGTGCGGCATGAATGGATACGTCGTAAGCACTGGGAAATTAAATGCGAGCCATTATAACCACGTGATGATATAACTTTTACTTATACGTGCATGTGGGCCTAGTCTGCGTGATAAAGCTAATAAATAAATCGCACCGCTCAATGGCCTTGTGGAGGGAGCACTTCTCCTCTGTGGGAGCAAAAGTGGTAGGTAGGCTGACCCGATCTTAGCCGCGGGTGCCTGTCAATCTAACTGATTGTCACCTTAACTTGAAAACAAATTTATAGATTCTAAGAAAGTCCTAGTTCAACTCGTAACTCTCATAGCGCCTGTGCAACTGTCAAGCGTTTGATGTGGTGGACGCTAAGCCGCAACTTCTTTGCACGTTAAATAATTTGGTCATCTACTGACGTAGAGGAGTTTATGATAACCTAGCTTCATCCAGCTTTTCAGGAAAAGTCGGTCGTCTACTCATCTGCTTGGCCTGCTGCTTCGAAGTGAAGGCCACATGAGCTGTACCCTAATGTTCATTATACCAATCACCTAATGTTCATTGTATGTATGATTTAAAATAACAGTGAAACAAAATACAATAACATGAACAGTTTTGTTTTAATTAGCAAGGTTTCAAAAGAAAGGGCAATCATCTCCGGTACAATTAGCAAAGCATTCAGTATGATTCATCTATTGACGTAAACCTCTTTAGCACGATCCTAATTGCCATCATACAAGTGGTGTCTAATCAGTGTGGTTTTACTTAGCTTGCTCATGATTAACGTCGCGAAAATCAGCACGGTTTACTGAACGTGGTTTCAGAGTTACATGGCTTCATTTAGCATAATCCCTTTAAGATGTAGCGTAATTACCTTAGTCTTACCATGACCTGGCTTAATTACCTCCGGAAAAGCATGTCCTGACATAATCAGCAAAAAATACTGCCCTGCCTAATGACTAATAAGCCGTCCGCACGTGTTCTAGTGCTCACGGACAATGAAGACGACAAAGAAGGTGCACACCGATACACTGTCTTCCTTATACATCTCTTTTTTTGTAAGCAATAGTGCAGTAACTGTCAATGGGATACTATATCTTTTCTTTGCCATTCCCTCAAAGTGCGTCTGTCGCATGGAATCCAGGCTACAAACAAACAAACAACAAACAAACAAACAAACAAACCAATCAACCTAGCAGCGTTCTAAAATGTGCAGGTCGACTTGATGATGAACACGTGGCCTCAGATTTAGCTGAGGTCGCGTTGGGAAGCGTTCGGCCTGGCCGAACGGAAGAGCTCAATTGTATCGCTCGGTCTTTCGTTTCTTGTCTATTTACGTGCTCAAAATACCTCCATGTTTGTTTCTCAGAGGCCACCATGCTGGTTATTCGAAAGCAGACTTATTGCAGGCATTAAAAGCTTCAAAATGAATTTATACAGTTCGCGCCTCTAAAAATTATTATCAGGGAAAGATTCTGACACTTTGATTGCGTGGGTGCACTTTCGCGCTCAGTGGAATGACAAAAAAATAAAAGAAGTTGCCCCTGGTTTGAAAACAAAGCCTAATTTTGTCGACAGTCCTTGACGGGATGCCGAGTTCCTTCGTAACCAGTCAAACGCAGTCTGAAGAGGGAATTGGACTTTTTTGCGCTGTTGGCTAATTTAATAGGGGTGTTTCCAGAGCTCGCAAGGATCCTGTGTTTCGCCAAGCTCGGGTGATCTTGCGTGGCGCCGCAGGTCAATAATTTTGTCATGTTTTGAGTACAGTGCTGTTTTAGTATTAATTCTCGTTTCCTTTTCTTTCACCACACGTTTTGAATTAGTGACATGTGCAATCGAGCCGTTGTTGGCTCTAGAGAAACAAGACTATTACAAGACAAAATAAACGAAAACAGCTTCTCACTCCGAGAATGTCATGAAGGACGCATGTCTGAGAAAGTCCCGGAACCAAACCTGAAAACGAATCACATTTCACTCAGGCAAAAGACGTTGGCAGAATTTGGTCTGAGGTATATCTTTCTTGTCATCGGCAATTTATGTCCGCTCGCCTCCGGCGATGGTGCTACGACCTGATCTACAGCTGTGTTTGTTTTTTGCTTTTGTTTACCAAACCCCTTTCGTTGCGTTTGTACGGTGTACTAGCTAGGCTTTCGTCATTCGAAGAAAATTAAATTCCGTTCGTTCATTTCTTATGTTCACACAGATCACTGAAAGCGGCAATGGACGTTGTGTGAAGATTAATGTCCTTCCGGACGATTCATTTGACGCCAGCACGACCAGCTTTCAGTTGCAAAGAAAAAAAACTAAATACATTCGTCACTTCGCTGTTTCCGCGCCTGTCAACACTACTCGTGTTGGAAGTAAGGCACACATTTTTTTTCAGCTGATTCGACAACTACAAGAAAACGTGCTGCCGTCAGTTGGCTGACTGGACAGCTCTTGCAGAAGTAACGTCCCACCGTAGTTTACCTTCGTCAAAGCAAAATATTCATCGGAATGCGCCCTCTTTTTCGGTGCAAGCTATAATGAACCGGTCCTCAGTTGCCTGAAAAGACAGCGGATGGGCTGACAAGTGAGGCTTGTTGGCAAAGTTGGTAAAGATGAAGGACATGAAATCAGTGGCCCTTATAAAAATGAAGCAAACAAATAGAGACGTAGACAAAGCAAGCGCTAACCTGTCGTGACGCTATGTGACGCTAACCTGCTACGCAGACTGACCCTGTCACTTGTCCTGTGCACGCACATTTATTCAGTTCTCGTTTTTGTGTTTGTTACGTAGAACCAATTTTTCTTTAAATATCCTTGTGTGGAACGCAAAAGCGACTGTCTGCGTCTTCATAACTCTTTCTTCCGCCGTTAGTCACATGTTAAACTGCGTTGTTGTTGATACGACGTCTGAGAATCTTGTAATTACTTCGTCCGAGGTTTTTTTCTTACTAATTTCCTACAACACGATAAAGGCCTAACACCTTAACAGCTTGAACATATTGGCAATCTCTGAGCAAAAAATCCCCGAAGCTCCCGAAACGTAACGCTTTACATATGGTTGTGTATATAGGAGCACCCAACAGAAAAAAAGAAAAAAGTTCGAAATACTATCCAAGTGTTAACAATAACTCTTGAGCGCTTCACACAGGAACATTTATTGCGTACTAGTAACAGGAGCTCAGGTGAGTGCAATTGCACCGTGTAACAATATGACTTAAGTGACACGTCTAAACAACAGTGTATAGGCACGATGTCACTCAAAACACTGCCACACTATCAGAGAGCACAGATGGATACAAATAGATAAGGGAACACAAAAGGCCATTTCACATATTATTTGTAAAAAGCAACAAGTTTTTTTTCCAGCCAGTGACTTCTAAAACGATTGTAGCGGGAATGAAATATTGTCATTCCTCACTCCGAAAAATCCTGTGTGCCCCTTTCTGATGAAGGCTTCTTTCCCTTGAGTTTCTCTCTATGTAACGCTGAGTATGCCGTTCATTGCAGACGTCCACGCGTTTTGAAAAAGCGTTGTGTTAAGAAAAAGTGAAAAACGAATAAGAGTACTACGCTCATTACTATGTTACATGCACAGACAGTGATCGGTCAATATATAAGTGCGAAGCGTTTAATGGTCGAGCTCACTTAGATGTGTGGCCTGACTACCTTTACTACGCATGTGCGACTCCCGAGCACCTTGGATATTGATGGGTGACTTCAACGCCAATCGTACACTGTGGGGAAGCATCAAGACAAATCGAAAAGGCACGACCCTAGTTGATTTCGCATCAGAGCAACGGTTTTCAGGTGCTGAACGACAGCAGACCTACTTATCTCCGAGGAGTAACTAATAGCAGTAGTCTGGACTTCACATTGGTGTCGCATTTTTTTAAAGAATGCCCAAAATAAATAAATAAATAAATAAATAAATATATAAAACAAATAGTATTGTCACGAAAGTCCACTGCTTCACAGATATTGAAACCGATGGCCGTGACCATATTCTCAGGTACGTGACAGCCAGAGGTCTGGACGATTCTGCTTCCCCAGGACACTCAAGACTTATTGACTGGGAAGAGTATCAGATTTCAGTGGAGAGCAGGTGCATGCACGAACCACCGGAATTTATTGAAGGGGTGATTAGTTGCGCGATGGAGAATTCCACGAAGATATGTTCGAAAGAATCGAGACGTTCCGCGCTCAATCTAGAGTTGGAGCAACTTCGAGCTGTCCGCCGGCGTGCCGAAAGACGATACATACGCACGAAATCTATTTATGACCTAAAAGAATCCCGACGCATTAAGAAGAAAATCCAGCATCAAATGCACTAACTCCAGGAAAACAATGGAAGAGTTTTTGTGACTCGCTAGACCCTCGAAAGCCTTCGTCTCCCGTATGGAGGACTCTTTGTGGTATCCACTCGCATCTGCAACAGCATCATCGCTTCGCTGCTCTGGCGCTACATTAACGTCACTTACAGCTTGATGTTTCTGGTGAATTTCGTGCAAAGATCGCCGGTGACATCTCTATACCAATCAATCTATTACTACAGCACGTTCCAGCCGCACGAGATGAGCAAATGGAGGTTGCATTCACTATGGAAGAAATTCATGCAGCATTGAACACATGCAGGCACTCATCGTCTCCAGGTCCGGATGGAGTGACCTAAGCTGCCTAAGTCCCCTAGGCCCGAAGGCACAACGCTGTCTCCTGGACGTTTTCAATAAGTCTTGGCGTGATCAAATGGTGTCTAATGTGTGGAAGTGCAGTCGCCTGTTGCCTCTATTGAAGCCCGGAAAGTCTCCATTCGATCTGGCATCATACCGGTCTATAGCACTAGCAAGCTGCGTCGGCAAGTTCATGGAGAGGATGCTGCTTACACGCATGGAATGGTATCGGAAACAATTTAACATCTATCCTGATGTTATGACTGGCTTTCAACGAGGTCGGTCTTCAATCGATAGCATCATTGACTTAGTGACCTCTCTTCAGCAAAAGAAAGCTAAGAAGTGGCGTTCGGTAGCTCTGTTCTTAGACGTTAAAGGTGCCTTTGACAATGAGAGCCATGAGGATGTTCTCAATGCTCTCGAAGCAGCTGAACTTGGAGGTCGTGCCTTTCGATGGGTAAGAGGCTACCTCGCAAAGAGATCCATGTTCGTTCTAACTGAAGATGGGTCTACGAATAAGCATTTCGAAAGTCGTGGGGCGCCACAAGGTGGTGTTTTGAGTCCGACTCTTTTCAACCTGGTTCTGGTGGGGCTCAGCAAAATGCTGCCACAGACGGCATATATATCTCTCTACGCTGATATCTACATTTGGGCGTCCGGCATGACACGGCCTCAAGTGCGCGCAAAGATATAGAAGGCGGCAACAATGACATCGGCATACCTTCGCCAGCAAGGTTTGACTGTCGCCACAGAAAAAGGCGCAGCAGTGGTGTTTACACGTAAACCGATGTCTTTCTACCCATTGTGCGTCGATGGCAGATCAATCGCATATAAAAGCAACCATATATTTTTAGTTGTCATCGTAGATCGTGACCTAACATGGAGCCCACACGTCGCATACCCGAAGAAAAAGCTCATTGGCATTGAGAATGTAATCAAGTTTGTCGCCAGAAAATCATGGGGCCCATCCGTGCACTTCATGTTGCAGCTTTATACGACCCTCTTTCTCGGACAACTCCGGTACAGCTTTTATGCTCTGTCCAACACGTGCAAGACTAACATCCGTGCACTATAGAGCGTTCAAGCCCAAGCACATTGGACATGTCTTGACCTTCCAAGATGCTTATCAACAGTAGCAACGACTGTTATCGCACAAGAACGGCCGGTCACAACGCATATAATTGTCGATACACTGGAAGCGCACATTCGGCATTTATCATGGCGTCCATCACCTCATTTAGCGTGTTTGACTGCGCGGAGGCTCCATTCTTTGTTATGCGGTATTGTGACGAATTATCAGGACATATTATCGCCTGGCTTCAAACTTGCGATGCGTCCAGCAGCTGTGTTAAGGTGTCTCCGTCAACCTGACGTGCGCTTATCAGTTCCTGGAATCTTTAAGAAGGCACGCATGTCAACGCTAGCCCTGAAGCAACTGACTTTGCGTCTGTTGGACGAAAGGTACTTCGACCGCATACATGTTTACACCAATGGCTCCACTAATTCCAACAGCTCCACAGGAGCAGTGGTTGTTCCATCTGAAAATGTGTTGCTTCAGTACAAGTTTTCTCACACCACGACGTCGACAGCAGCAGAGCTCGCAGCACTTCAAGGTGCAGTAAAGTACATTCTTCACCAGGAACCTAACCAATGGGCCATCTTTTGCGACTCCAGGTCAGCCTTACAGTCACTACAGTTTGTTCTGCAGCACGGGCTACATGAACAATCAGTATATCAGATAAGGCACGACTACCACGAAGCGATCGCGGAAGGTCACGATATTGTATTTCAGTGGTTGCCGAGTCATTGCGGAATCGTTGGCAATGACCGCGCAGATGAAGCTGCTCGATCGGCTCATGACCAAGACCAGCGCACGCCCATACCACTCTTGAGAACGGACGCTGCAAGGCTACTACAATCACTTGCTCGCCGTATATCTCTCCTACAATGGAATACGCAGGGTTTCTCCAACACGCACCTGTATTCGATCGACCCTAACTTGCAACTTCGTTTGCCATCCGGGTTCCCACGATGCGCTGAAACTTTACTGTGTCGCATGAGGTTGGGCGTGGCATTTACGAATTCGTACTCTCGTCTCCTTGGAATGGCGAGCACTTCGGCATGCAACATCTGCGCCTGCGAGGAAACGCTTGAGCACATTCTATGTCATTGCCCAGCATACCAGACCGAACGACGTATTATGGAAGCCAAGCTCTGTCAGCTGGATTCACGGCCACTTACAGAAGAGAAGATCCTGGGACCTTGGCCGACGGCTTCCCATACGCGCAAAGCCACGAAAGCCCTTTTGTACTTTTTAAGGAACACCAAACTTCACGACCGCTTGTGAAGTAACTGTGCGAGGCCGTGCTGTGTAGTTTCGAGCTGACTATTTATGCTTCTCTTTCTTACTCCTCTTCTTTTCTGTCTCTTTTCGTTCTATTATTCCCCTTTTCCCCCACCCCAAGTGTAGGGTAGCCAACCGAGCCAAGCTTGGTTAACCTCCCTGCCTTTCCTCTCTATTTACCTCTCTCTCTCTCTCTCTCTCTCTCTCTCTTGCTTGCCGTTTATCTCTCCTACAATGGAATACGCAGGGTTTCTCCAACACGCACCTGTATTCGATCGACCCAAACTTGCAACTTTGTTTGCCATCCGGGCTCCCACGATGCGCTGAAACTTTACTGTGTCGCATGAGGTTGGGCGTGGCATTTACGAATTCGTACTCTCGTTTCCATGGAATGGCCAGCACTTCGGCATGCAACATATGCGCCTGCGAGGAGGTGCTCGAGCACATTCTATGCCTCTGCCCAGCATACCAGTCTGAACGACGTATTATGGAAGCCAAGCTCTGTCAGCTAAATTCACGGCCGCTTACAGAAGAGAAGATTTTGGAACATTGGCCGATGGTTTCGCATACGCGCAAAGCCACGAAAGCCATCTTGTACTTCCTAAGGACCACCAGACTTCACGAGCGCTTGTGAAAGAACATTGTGAGACCGTGCTGTGTCGTCTCGAGCTTACTATTCGTCCTTCTCTTTCTTACTCCGCTTCTTTTTTCCCTCTCTCCTTTATAATTTCCCCTCTTTCCCCCACCGCAAGTGTAGGGTAGCCAACCGAGCCAGGCTTGGTTGAGCTCTCTGCCTTTCTTCTCCATTTATCTTTCTTCCCCCTCTTTTTCCTCTAAAGCCGACCCAGGCAGCACCACTGTCTTCCCTATAGCCATCCCTTCCCGCGGCGTGTACAAACCGAGATTCCGCAAAGTGTTCCCTCCACCTCCCTCGCCTCGGAACGCAGACGCAGGTAGGGTCTCCTTACGAGTTTCTCAATTGAAGAAACCGACGGCTCGCGCTGCGCCACCGCTCGTAGCTACCCCCTCCCCCCCCCCCCGCTGCATATGTTGGCACTGGAACGAACTCCAAGGCAGTGCCGGCGGGAGATTGCTCCTGTCCGTTGTTGAGCAATAAAAGTTCGCAGCGAGCGACTTAACTAAAAGCGAACTGTGGGTATCTGTGTCCGATCGGGGTTTTTTCGTTTCTCATTGCACATTAGCAGCGATTGGTATGTTCCCGTAG
Source organism: Rhipicephalus microplus (assembly GCF_043290135.1). NCBI lineage: Eukaryota > Metazoa > Arthropoda > Arachnida > Ixodida > Ixodidae > Rhipicephalus > Rhipicephalus microplus. Next base: position 62,146,050 of record NC_134706.1, on the reverse strand, counting down.
GAAACACCAGCCCACCACTGCGTGCTTCGTGCCTCGCTAAGTTTCTCTTCTGCGCAACGCCGCAATGAGCGCCGGCGTCAACGCTACCATCAGTGTAAGCGGTAGTGCTCACTGCCTCGTATCTACACACGGTTCCCTTGAGCGGGAGAAGATGTTTTAAAGACGATAGTCTTTCTTGGGGACCTTTGACACAAAAATTTTGGTCTGTCTGTCTGTCTGTCTGTCTGTACATTTGTCTGTTTGTCCACTCTTAACAGCATCGTGTATTTGAAATGACCGACACCATCCGCAGCGCCCACCAAAGTTGCTGAAGCTTCAGCGTTCATACTTGTGCGATTGTCCATTAGAAACCAATTATCGCGCATATCTGAGGCATCATAGCAACACGTATATATTCTGTATGTGCGTCTTTTACTAGAAAAGGCACACATACGTTGTTCTAAGGATCGAAGCATTTATCACACGGCACTGACCATGTAACGCTTGCATGAAAAGGGAAGCGTTTCTAACGCTTTGCCAAGACGACACGGTGATGGCACCTACTCGTCGCCTTGCGTTATGCACCTTATCACCTCCGAGACAGGCGCGCACGCCCGTCTCAGAGCCACGCATTGTGTTTTCTAAGATAACTGCCAGATAACGCTCACGTCTCACGTGTGACGTGACTTGCTGCTCTCGTTCGCCTCCGCTGCACGCTCGAGGCACTCTAACTCAGCGCCTCCCGAATACCATTCAAAGATTTTTTTGCGGAGAACATAAAATAAACGTTTCGTTCAATCTCTCTAGACGCAAGACTGTCGTCTTTCGACGACATTTGCAGAATACCATGCAGATACGGGGCCAATTGTTTTTCTAATCTCGCGCGATTAGGTTACGGACACCGGCGGCAACGGCACACATCTATGGCGCTGAGCGAGACCCAGGTAGTGATCCAATAATAGCTGTCGCTGTAAAAATTTTGAAGCAGGAACCTTGAACAACTGATTGTAACCCAGATGGCTCGGGTTTGATAGTCACTCGAACGGTACTTCTTTATATATTTTATTTTCATATCTCTCGATTTTTGATCAAAGACAAGACGATAATTTTACTTTCGCTCACCACAAATGACGCCGACACCAAAATTTCTGGGAAACGAGCTCTATAACACTATCGCAATAAAATGAACATGCGTTTCAAAGAACAAGAAGAGTAAGTGTTTTCCTAACTTTGTAAAGTAGAAATAATTGTTCTATCATATTCTTTGAAGCTCTATACTTTTTTTATTGGCAGGTCGAGGTTTGCCACAGTGGAACTACTGTTGGCCATGGAGATTACAAGGACCCCTCAGTGCTTTGTCTCGTATTGTACGTCATCGTGCGTCATATTTCTGTCCCTAAAATCCTGAACCTCTACCTATCTACGCCTTAATTGCCAGTTTAAACATTATTTTCATATTCGGTACAAAATCAGCAACATAAACATTTTTAACAAGGAAGTATTTTATGCCGTTGTTTCACCCCGACTCCGCTGACGTACTTCGGTCATGGAAACTACGGTGAAAAACATATATTCAGAGCTTGCAAAGAAATAAAACCAGAAGGCGAGCATCTGTCGTGCCGAATCCAATCAGCGACTTCGCGATTCTCAGCGCGCGGTGATAATTATGCCACAGTGCGTACGTATCTTGTCTGGAATGCTACCGGCAAGCCATTCATATAAACCACACACCGTTTGACAGTCCTCGGAGCATCGAAACTTCAGCGCGTTTTCTTTATCAGCGGCGAGATGGCGCGACATGTTCACGTTGGGTAAAACGTTGGGCGTAAGGTTGTCGCCAACACGAAGTTCCGCATGCGCGGAGCGTGGCCTTCTCTGCGCGCGTGCTTATCAGTCTCTTTATTCTGGAAAGGATGAGCGTCACTTCGCACGCTGCCACGGCAGCGTTTTCGAAAGGGGCGCGTTTATTACACACGGCGCAGGAAGAATTGTGACAGTTCACGCTTTTCCTGTGTATACTTGCGCGCCAGTTTCGTGCGTCCTTCTTTCTGCTCAAACTGCGCGCTTTAAGCTTTAAGGGTCAAGCTGCGACAGTTGTTAGTCCGCACTCGCCCTGTGTATACTAATTTCGTGCATGCTTTAGCTTGAGCTGTGTGCGGGAAGCTTTGAGCTGCTGGCCACTCCTAAAGTCACCTTGCAATTTTCGCTGTTGCCTGAACAATGCACAATAAACGGTCAACTACCTGTGTGAAGACATGTTTCACTTTCGTGTTATGACAATTACTATATAGGGGGATAACCCACATTCTTTTATTACCACAACTCTGAATCATATTCTGATTCACCCTCTCTTTGGTTTGCACGGCATTGTTATTCATTCTCTATACATATCAGTGCCTACTATATTCAGTGGCGAGGAAACCAAAAACACGTGATTTCACATTTAAAAAGCAGTCAACTAGCGTTTTTATGTTTTTTGTCCGACCAAATAAGACTCGTTGCAAAAAATAATAAGCTTCCACTCAACCCTTTTGAATGCACCTGCAAAATTGCTTACTAATCATACCAACGATTCTCAAAAGTTTAAGTATAAATGGGATAGCAGCAACTTGGAATGCGGTGTAAAGTAAGACTTGTATATATGTAACGTAAAGGTTGTGGGATTGTCTATGGACATGTTCCACCGCCGTTAAGCGAACCTTCGTCCCCTCTGGAACAGTGGCTTGTCGTTTGTGACAGTGAGTGCGTGACACTTCGGCTTCTTGAGCTCCAACGTCTGTGTCTACACGGTGAGCCCTCGCTGCAACCGCTCTGCAGCCGTCCGCTCCTCCGCCTTGAGTTCTTCATTCATATTATCATTACTGAATCGCAAAGACAGGTGACTGTCGAGTGAGAAAGAAAGAGCGCGTTCGGTGGCATTCAGGAGTTGGCCGCAGGAGTTTAGAGAGCGCCGAAGAGGCATCGAGGCGGTGCTCGAGTATTAGCGGCTGGCTATGAGGCGACAACAGACAAGCCTCGATCTTAAGAAACTTCGCCCTTAATAGCCTAACGTACCCTTCCTCACCAACAGCATGACATAGATAAGACTACCCACTGCATACTCAAATACCCATTTGTCAAAGCCAGGCCGGTTTCGTGGTGCGCTGCCCTGCGAACGATAATCATTCCCTGCCGAGCAATAGAAGGCTGACCAGTTTGAGAAGGTCACCAGCCTTTTTTCCTCTCTTTTTTTAGTTTTTTACATTGACACACTTGCTCCTGCAATGCCAGTGCCATGAAAACTACGACATGCAAATGGAGCGGGACCGAACCCCAAGAATAAACGACGACTACCTAATAGAAAAGTGGGAGGCCAAGGTCGTCCTCGAGGACCTGGAAGACCAGCGACAACTCGTCGCCAGGGCCAAGAGGGCAGTCGAAGCCAGAGGGTTCCTTGGCTTGGGAATCCACCCACCTTAGGGTGATAAGTTGTAATCAAACAGCTTGACTTGAGCACAGGAGACCAACTACTTAGCAAACAGGTCACAGCTGAAGAGATTTGCAACAAATACGTAGCAGATAAAGATAATAAAATAATTGATTGATTGATTTGTGGGGCTTAACGTTCCAAAACCACCATATGATTATGAGAGACGCCGTAGTGGAGGACTCCGGAAATTTTGACCACCTGGGGTTCTTTAACGTGCACCCAAATCTGAGCACACGGGCCTCGACATTTCCGCCTCCATCGGAAATGCAGCCGCCGCAAAAAGATAATAAAATAGCCGTACTATCCACATTACTTTTTATGAAAAACTGTTGAACAACACACAATACTAACCAAAAGCATTGAAGAAAGGTATTTACCGAAAATAAATGGCAGTAATAAATATATGAAAGAATAAAATTTATAATCCAAAGCACACGAATAATTTCGACAGTAGACTGCTCAAAATATTAGCATCATCACAATAGAATAAAAGAACGAAAATTCGTACTTAGAGCTGCATACAAAGAGAAATTCAGTACAAGGTTGCGAAATAATTGAAATGTATGAACACTAGTAGTACATAAATATTTCACGTAAATCTGTAAGTGCAGGTTGAAGTAAATGTTTGTGGTTATTTAAGGTACATGGGAGGTTATACTTTAGTAGCCGTAGTTGATACTGAATGCGAAAACGCGGTATAAGCTAGTATGCTATAGTTTTAATCAGCCAATCATTTCCATTCTATGATGATCGTATTCGTTCCTGTAGCCGTCAAGGCTGATGCAAGCGTGACCTGTTTCCTAGAAGAAATGCTAGTGTACAAATTAATATTTATTTGGTGAGATAAAAATGACATTGATTCACAAATTCTCGCTCGTTTTTACGAGAAGCTGAAGTTGTTTTAGGCTTCGATAAGTCTTCGTACTTACCAAGGACCAAAGATGCTATTGCCCAGAATGAAGTAAGTTTCTTTTGCAGTTGCAGGAGCAGGAAAGTACACGAAAATAACGCTTGTCTGGTCAAATAAACGAATCAATAACTTAACGCAACCTATGATACTTAGATAAAAAACGCATGAATAGAGAACAGCCACCGTGAATCACAAAATATAAATGACAAGCAAAATATGGCGAAATGCTATTAAGAACGACAACATCGCGTGTTTTGCTTCAGACTGCTAACGACATAGCAGCGCTGCAGTGTACTCTCAGGATAACGTCCGAGCGATTTCCACAAAATGGGTTGCATGCCCCACGCAACAAAAAATATGACAGAAGGGAATTCTTCACGAATACCAGCCTGTTAGCGTTTGGCGAAGTATATTTAGGCACAGCTTTTGTGAGTTGCAGATTTATTGCCTGAGGCAACGTGCCATACGCCAGAAACGTTGCGCTGGCGAGTCATCAAAAATAGCGCGTACACGAAACGGCGGCCCACTATGGTGCGCCGGTCACATGCTTCTATACGCCGTTTTCCAATCACTGATGCGCTCTCACTCTTGCGCTATTAGGTGACGAAATGCCTCCGATATGGCGGTGTGATCTTTCATCGTGGGCGTATCTTCATAAGAATTGATTTCGTTGCTGCCTTTCGCTGCTGTATTTTATTGTTCGCTTAACTGTTTCACGCATGCACATCGTAGTTCCGTGTAGGAAGATGAACGTTATTCTGCTAGGCACACCAATGAAGGCCCACTTGCCAGCATACAGGAACAAAAAAGTCAGAATGCAGCATTGCAAACTGCTAAGAAAGAAAGAAAGAAAGAAAGAAAGAAAGAAAGAAAGGAAGGAAGGAAGGAAGAAAGAAAGAAAGAAGGAAAGGAAGAAAGAAAGAAAGAAAAAAGAAAGAAAAAAAGAAAGAAGGAAAGAAAGAAAGAAAGGAAATATTTAAAAAGTTGACAAACAACATCATGCTCACGTGTTGATGTTGCAGCCGACAATGCATAAAGTTTGCTTTTTGATTGAGAATGTTCGCTAGTATGTACGCAACCAAGAGATGAAGATGAATAGTCACTCACCAACGGGTTAAGCTTTCACACTGGTGGCTCAATCGAGCGACAGACGAGAACGGAAAGACAGACACACAGAGAGACAGACCAAAATTTTCGCGTTGAAGTATTTCAAGAAATACTTCACCGCGTCAAGCTTCTTGAATTAACACAGGGGGTGTAGCCAAATAGAAGAGACGCATAGATAACAATTTCCAAGAAAACAGTTCACTGGCAATAGCATAATTATGGAATGGTAGATTATCGGTAGTCAACGCTTGGCATAAATGCTGAGTAGCAATGTTTATTTTGCCTCAGGAGAGAATTATGTACGCAAAGATAGACAGCAATTCTATAAATATTTGTTTTTTGTTTGAATAAACAATTTTTTTCTTTGCAAATATTTGAACATATGCCAAATAAACATGGAAATAAAACTCTGCTCCTTAGTGATTATATTATGTACTCCGACTTTAAGCAACAAAATATAACAAACCTACACTGACATTTCACACAGACACTTCCTTGAGAAATTTACTTTTGCGTCGCTTCACTCATCACTTCGTTCTGACACGCGCCCATGAAATTCATTGCCATAAACTTACTGGGGCAATGAGCCATTGCCTAAAACAAATAGTTAAGCTAATAATAGTTAAGGTAATAGAAGAAGAACAACGCTACCACACTACACTCTTTTTTATATTGTAGCTTTCAGAAATGACATAAATCTCCGTTTGCTTTGTGTTCCGAGATAAAACTTATTTTGAGCGCCAGCTGCGATTTCTAACTGGAATGTGGCGTGACCTGTCGCACGCGATGGTTCTTAGCCCACTTAAGGGTTGGGCAGCAAACTCAATGAGTGCGTGAGAAAACGCAGCCACAATAGAGCAAGGGCTGCCTCGTTGCGCTTACTTCAAACCCATTTGTACCTGTCGTTAGCATACCTAAGGCAATTTATCCTCACAAATTCCCCGATGCCGCCTGCGCCGCTTGCGGGCAGACCTCTACATTAGCACACAGGCTCTGGTAGTGCGGGTCGCTTGGACCGACTTATAGCAAAGCCGAGTGGGATGCGCTTCTGCACAGCCCAGAACTTCAGGACCAAATCCTGGCCGTCCAGTGTGCCCGCGACAGGGCCGTCAGGCTAGACCTGCCGGTCCCGACGTGGGAGTAGCCGGGTGACGCGTGGCAACCTCAGCGTCTGCGCTGGACCATAATAAGGTTGTTCTCACTCACTCACTCACTCACTCACACGTGACAAAAATGGAACCTCTCAAGTTAATATAGTTGACCTACCGGTCAGGTAGAAGAGAAACAAGTTTTCCAGCGAAATGTACTGCCGTTTCATCTGTTTCGCTGGAGCAAACATACCATGTCGAGCACTTGGCAGCGCTAGAATATGTCGAAGCCGATCGAGGCCACGTGGTGGAACATTAAAGATAACTGTCCTGATCGCTGCACGTCAAGATTTTCGTGTACGTATTTTCACGATAAAGCATGAGTACCTGAACTTTTTTATATGTGTAATTCTGGCACTTTGTTTACTCTTCGCCGAAATTGGCCCGACTGTTTTCTATTCTGCCAGAACTATCGTTGTTTGTTATAGAGACCGTCTAGATAGAGTACCCTGCTTCGACTCCACGGCAAAACTTGCTTCTCGGAAACGCAGACAAGGACATCCTGGCACAGCCACAACGCTCGACTGCTTTTTCATTGTCCTTCGAATCTTTTGGAGCGTGTGTGTGCGCGGACAAGTGCTAAGCAAACAGTGCTTCCGAAGGGGCCTCTGTAGGCTTGTTCACAATGGAAGACGAGCCACTATGCCCCCGTCCGGTTTCGTCACGGCAACTACCTATGTAGCACCTGACCTAATTACCGCTCAATGTGCCACGGTTCCCTTCACGACGAACTTTTAATTGTGGCTATTTAGCTCGGGCAAAGACTGTAACGTATTTTGTCAAGTAAAAGCTTTTTTCGGCAGTTTTATGTAAACAGACCCCTTTTATCTAACGTGAGTCCACTTGAGAGACAATAGTGGCGCGAGGCTGACGTTTACACCATACTTGGTGTTATGCGAGGCTGGGTGAACAAAATATTATCAACTCTTTCAAAGACATACCCAAGCTACAGACATTATCTCTATTCTAGCTCTACTTAAGATGTGCTGCTATTAACTTTAAAAAATACGAATGAGCAGTGCCAGGAAAATATTGATTTTGAAGGTTCACCAATGAAGGCTTATCATTGGCGCTTTTTCTAGTCCACTGGCAAATTAGAAGGCGAAGATCAATCATAAATGTGATGCAGACCAAGTAGCCTTTTATAGAAATCTTCCGCCCCGCCGCGTTGGTCTAGTGGCTAAGGTACTCGGCTACTGACCCGCCTGTAGCGGGTTCAAATCCCGGCTGTGGCGGCTGCATTTCCGATGGAGGCGGAAATGTTGTAGGCCTGTGTGCTCAAATTTGGGTGCACGTTAAAAAACCCCAGGTGGTCGAAATTTCCGGAGCCCTACACTACGGCGTCTCTCATAATCATACGGTGGTTTTGGGACGTTAAACCCCACAAATCAATCAATTTACAGAAATCTAAACTTTCACTTTTACCACAGCACACATGTATCGTAGTGATAACACAAATGCATAGCAAAAACTAACGCTAATCAAGGTTGTTAGACGATAAAAGTTGCCACTTAACTCTTATGTCATATTACTTTTATTATTTATTACTAATATTTTAATAATAAAATTATTGTTACTAATTATTATACTATTATTGTCGTCAATAAATTCGTCACTGGCATCTCCACCGTTTAACAATAGCAATACTGCATTTCAATAAAAGGAAAGCACTATCTAATGCAATACGCACGACGATAGGTGACTAGCTATTTTCATCCCGAATAGTAGAAAAAAAAAGAATCACGAATTTCACCCCAAAAATAAATCTTTGTGACCATTAGGCGGACGTAAAGCTTTTCTTGTTTTTTTATTGAGATAGAAAATACATGGACACTCTCGGCGACTTTTTAATGTATGAGTGCACGCGATGTGGAATGAAGCACTGCATGGAAATAAAATAATGAGAGACGCGTGCCGTGTTGAGCGTTGCCCGGTTCATTTGCACCTTATCACTGGCGACATACACCAGCTATTTTTGGGGGGTGAGGGGAGAGGGTGGGGTCACACTTTCTGTATTAGAAAAGTGGGCAGTGTCCTGCCAGTTTCGTCTCGTCAACTATAGTCACAGATTGAATTAAAAAAAGTGCATGCTTTCACGCCTCAGCCAAGCACGTTGTATCTTGGTACGGTATTTACGAGCTTCATTTCCCGGTCACTAACGCCGTACAACTGACTCGCTAACTCGCCGTGCATCACCACATGTCTAGTCTTGCTAGATAAAAGTTTATTTTTTTCCTTAATAAACCTTAACTATTCTGTTGTAGTTACTCATAGGTGGTATCTCTATTACCTGATTTTGCCATAATTGATATGTGTTGCCAAAACCATGCCTATTTTGTAATATCTTTGCACTAAGCGTTATTTCGTCTTCGTCGTGGCTGTTTGCAAAGTACCCGCTACGATGTACTTTCGGTCGCTTGTTGAGACTTGATGTAAATGCTGTTCGCATTACTGTGGAGTGTTCTACTATCTACATTTGTTTCTATTTGTTAGGCGGCACGTTTTACTGTTTCAATATCACCAAACTTTCTGTTTGACTTCGTGTGTTTTGTTTTCTGAAAAACTGTGGTTTTAGAAAAATTTATTATCACACGCCGTGAGCATAGGCAACATTCCGGTGGAACATCTCGACAGAGCAAAACTTGCACTGACGCACAAAGTTTTGTCACAAAAATATATGTATACACGTGTACGTACATTACATGGTAAACTAAAAACACAATTTTTTTCTCGGTAACCAACAAAAATGAGCCTACCAACACCAGGCAGGCCGAAAGATAATCTGCTCGTAGAAAGATGATCACACAAATCGGAGTACAACGTTCGAAATACTGCACCAGTTTGCTCCGATAGGCCATTTACTCTGCAACTGTGAAATCAAGGCAGCTGATTTCTAAATTAGTCAAATAACATTCAGTATATATGTATTGGATGTAACGTGGATTATGCCATCTTTGAAACAGTTGTGCATGAATCGTGCATTAAACTGGTCATAAAAAAAGGTGTATATTTTGAAGACAGCGTTCTCTATACTTGATTTACGGTTGTTCCTACTTACGCAGTGGTTTACTATTTGTAAACAGCCGTTAGGAGATCAGTTTAAAAGCAATTTATTTCTCTAGGTCTTTGGTGAAGGATTATCGTACAACTTAATTTCATCAAGCAACCCGAAACGAACGAGATAACAAACATTGGACGTCAGTATCAGTTACGGTGTTTTAGCCCAAACATGTGACGTATTTTTGAAGGGGCCGAAGATTGATGACAAGGAAGAATAGCTTGCATTCACTTCTGAATGTTAAGACATCTTCAAATCAGATACGTCTGCATGCTGCTCATCCTGTGCAGAATCGTTCATCTACTGTTGATTGTGTCTTCATAGATTTTTCAAAAGCCTTTGATACCGTCCGCCACAAGTTATTTCTTCTGAAACTAAACGCGCTAAATATTGATGCTAACGTCTTAAAGTGGATTGAATGTTTTTTATCTAACCGCACCCAGTTTGTAACTGCTAACGACCATTGTTCCCCGACTAGCCCTGTAACGTCCGGCGTTTCGCAAGGTTCAGTTCTTGGTCCCCTGCTATTTCTTATCTACATCAACGACTTACCTAAAGACATTTCATCATCCATCAAACTATTTGCCGATGACTGTGTAATTTACCGTGAAATCCAGACTAACGCAGATAATCTTGCTCTTCAAACAGACCTGGATCACATTTCATCATGGTGCGACGCATGGTTAATGAAGCTAAACGTTACTAAATGCAAGGCTATGCGAATTTCCCGTTGTATTTCTCATAATGTACCGTGCGACTACACACTTAAACACAGCAATCTCGATCTGGTTTCGTCCTACAAGTACCTAGGAGTATATATTTCTAACAATCTCTCTTGGAACACGCATGTCGATTATATTACAAACAATGCGAATCGCACGTTAGGATATCTGCGCAGAAACTTTTCTTTGGCTCCGAGTAACCTTAAACTTCTGCTTTATCAAACATTAGTCCGACCCAAACTCGAGTACGCGTCATCAGTCTGGGATCCACATACCAATTACCTAGCTGACAGCATCGAGGCGGTTCAAAATCGCTCGGCACGTTTTGTCATGTCAAACTACCATCGCACGTCCAGTGTTACCTCGATGAAAGCCAACCTTCACTTACCCACTCTCTCCCTGTGGCGTAAAATATCTCGCCTTTGCCTGTTCCATAAGATCTTTCATTGTATTCCGTCTTTTAGCAACACTCTTTTCCAGCCCCCATCGTACGTTTCCTCACGCAACGATCATCAGTTTAAAGTGGGCGTTCCTAGCGCCCGCATGAATTTATATTTTGAATCATTCATCCCGAAAACTGCAAATGAGTGGAACCACCTTCCCGCCCCTATCGCTGCTATCACTGACCTCACTTTGTTTAAAAACGCCCTCTCTAACCATTTCGCGTTAATTCGCCACTTAAGTCACGCTGTGTTTTCTCTTGTTAGTTTTTTTGTGTGGGCGTGTCATTGATTGATTTATATGTGGGGTTTAACGTCCCAAAACCACTATATGATTATGAGAGACGCCATAGTTGAGGGCTCCGGAAATTTAGACCACCTGGGGTTCTTTAACGTGCAACCAAATCTGAGCACACGGGCCTACAACATTTCCGCCTCCATCGGAAATGCAGCCGCCGCAGCCGGGATTCGAACCCGCGCTCTGCGGGTCAGCAGCCGAGTACCTTAGCCACTAGACCACTGCGGCGGGGCACGTGGGCGTGTCATTCAAAGACGCAACCATGTTGAACATTGTTGTTACAACCACCCTGCCTCTTCTTCACATCACGCAGTCTTTCTTTTCTTTTATGGTTTTCAGACCGCCATTGTGCGCATATAATTTTGATTTGCTGTATTTCCTGATTTTCTGTACGATGTATACCCGCTCCTCTCTGTAATGCTTCGGCCTTGAGAGTAAATAAATGAAATGAAATGAAATGAAATGATGAAAAACAACAACGCAGTAACTAAATGGTGCAATGTCTGGTTTATCAAGAAATATGAAGCCTTGCTTTTTGTCGGGGCAGGAAATTCGCTTTGTTTTTCTCGCAGAGAAAGCTATCAAGAGTGCCTTATTTTTTAAAGTCCCGTGAATATTCATGTTGTGTTACGAAAATCGGCCTTCATAGGTTATACCGCATGAGAAAACAATGATTAAACTACCACCTTACTGTATACGCTTTCCATGGATCTAAGATTTCGCACTGGATCCACAACCACTGCCCACTAAATCACACAACATTCACCTAATCCAGATCGCGCTCGATTGTCTTATTCCTGGTTCCACCATATCCTTTTAAGAGTCTTGGCTACACTGGTTAGGGCGCGAAAACCAACCACACAGCGGCCGCGCGTTGTCAGACACTGTAGTTGAGTCATTGAATAGGTTCGGGGCTCACTAATTAGCAGATAAATTTTTCACCAAGAAACAGTAAATATTTCTCTCTCTCTTTCTCTCTCTCTGTTGCTAAGAGTGACGGCACCACCAAAATCTAAAGCACTATTCAAGAGCTTCTTTTTTAATGGAGGCAGTTGCAATTTTGCAATTTTGATTTATTTCTTTACGCCAGAGTTCTTAGGAAAAAGTTCAGGTGTGTGATCAGTAGAGGGTCGATTTAGAAGAACTGAAATACCAGGTTTTAGGCACCAGATAGGCAGGAAAAACACTGTTTTAGGCCCCCAAATTCATAATAATAGGCAGAATAAACTTTGTCAAAATTCAGATTTTCGAAAAAAGACGTGCAGGATCTGTGTCCATGACAGGAAGCAAACAAAATTGTTTCAATTTATGCTGCTGTAAATACGGCACTGGTCTAGCATAACCATGCAACTTTCTTTCCCTCACAGGGACTGCAGAATACGGTTGCCATTTTTTTAGCCCAGCATAATGATTTAAGAGTCCACCATCGAATGAGTGACCTCCTGGGTCTTTTTATTTTCGCCACGGCCTAGAAAAGCCATACAGGAGCAAATAGTCTGAGCGCTAATAGACCAGAAGTGTCTTATTGCTTTGGATTAGCTTGGTCTAATCACACAGGCTCGATTTCTCTTCACTTTGTGAACACTCTAAAGGGCCCTTCAACAGGTTTGAGAATTTCCAGCAGGCCAGAGGAATGCCTGCACTGGGCGCTTACGATCTGATCTGCCTAAAGATCTGCCTAGATTTGCAGCACTGCGCACACCGGAAAGATGTGAAATGTCAGACTGAGAGCCACAACACCTTCACCTCAAGGCGTGCGCCCAGCATGTTGGAGGTGACGTATACAAGGAATGTCCCTGCTAACGTCAAAGTAGAGCGTGACACTGGAAGAATAATTCAGGCAACTCCTGTAATTTGTGCTATCTGTTGCCTGTATGAAGGTTGACAAAAATATTAAAACATGCGAATGGAGCCTATGAAAGCTTTATTTTTAAACTTTGTATTGACCGAGACGTGAGGTTAAGCTGCCTTCATTTCGTTTGCATTAATGTTCTTGCCATTCTCGCTGCGTGCCGGTGCTAGCATTCACAACACTTGGCGTGTTTTAGGAGCATCCTCCCTTACAGCAGTTCCATGCAGTGTGAGACTGTGTATCGTGGTAAGAATGCATGATCCGTGCGAGCCTTTTCAAACGTGCGCGGATGGAGGGATCCATCCCACAGAAACAGACATTACAAGTCAGATAACGTCGAAACGACACAACACTGTTTCGGTGCACGGCCTGGAATGGGCATGTGATGCGAATGTAAACTTGTGTGCGCATGGCGTGTTTACGCGTTTGCTTCATGTGAAATTCTGGCTTCAAATTGTTCCGGTACCGAAGAAGGCACAGAAAAAATTTGGCTTGCGAAGTCCAACTGGGCGAGTGGCAAAAGTTTCAAGCTCACCACTTGTCATTATGCTTTCGCAGCTTGTAATGAACGAGTTAAAAAATTATAGTGGTGCAAAGCTTTCCATCGAGCACGCAACAACTTCCGGTGTCTAAGTAAAATTCTCATGTGACCTAGTGATTCGCCTTTGAAGAAGTAAGGACAAGAAAAAGAAAACCATGCGGGCATCTTTTTTTTATCTACACTCGAGTTTTCCCTGATGACAATCCAAGATTTCGCACTCGTTTTCCCCCGTCCAGCGGCTACAAAAAAGCACCCGCTGTTCACAATGCATTCGAGCAGACGCCGGCAACATGAATGCATTTTTTGGCCTTCCTTATTGGCCTTCCAATTGGCTAAGAGTCTTTGTAGCCTTGACAGTGCTAAAAGAAACTTAATATATGGAGCATAGGGTGCACCCCATAGAGTTCCAAAAGCTCAGTTTTGCCTGGTAACCTAAATACCGGTCTGCAACTGTGCTCGAAAGCAACATTTTTGGTTCAAAGAATTCATATATAAGCACCAGTTTAGAAAATTAGGCATTTATAAACACTTATTGAAATTTCAGGCAGGAACGTCAAAAATAGGCATTTATAGGCACTATAAGAACACTATAGAAACTCTTCTTCACTTGTAGTTCATGCTCGTATTCCAAAGTGGCACGATAGGAATGCAATAAACAAAATAGGCATTTGCCTATAATCCGGTCTCTAGTGATTTGTGATTAATTAACATATTATGTTTGTGCGCGCAAGAGTATTATTTTGCAAAAACCCACACTAACAGATATATACTGAACGAGGTGAAATATATAGTGAGTTTCTTAATCATTATAGATAAATCTGGGCACAAGTTTGCCGTGTTTTGTGTTTTGTGTCTATCAGCCTTATGTCACGACAGCTTCAATTAAAGTTCAGGCAAATGCTCAGAGACTGTTGTGCAATGAGCCTAATTAACACTTCTGTAGAGCGTGATCATTCCAGCTACGCGCACGTAAACCTCTGAACACATCGTGGTTCCATGCACAAGCCTCTCTTATGAGAGCATTACCGATCCGAATATGCATTCATGGGTAAATTTTGTATTGTTGTATGAACCACGAAACTTCACAATACAAATCTTACCTCAAGAGAGGATGGCTATCCGAGGCCATATCTACGCACAAACTTTTCTTTAAACACATTCAATAAAAAAGAGGGGCACGTTCATTGTGTATGATTTCATTTGGTACGTAAAAGCGGTGTAGGCTGAAATAAACAGTTCGTAGCAGCACTCATCCTCACCTGTCAAATTTGCTTTAGTGCCTGCGTTAACTTTTCCAGCGAATCTAGTTATAGCGATGTTAGACAAAATAGCCTAGCAGACTGACCCTTCGAGTGAAAGAGAAACAACGAAAAGAATAAACGTCAGTATTACTTTCACTTGGCCTAATCCTCCTAGATTTCACGCCTCGTGATCAAATTAAGGCATGCCCAACTTCCAGAATGCTTCAAGTCATTAACCCGACTTGGAATATTTTGTTAGTTACCCGGGGTGCCAGCTGGTCAAACTTGGTTCAATAAATTCTGACCACGTTTTCGCATCCGGTCCACTGTCGGGAGACTGACTTCTCTCCCACTGTTCTAAGTAGTATGTTCGATTCCCCACACGAAGCGTCTCTGCACAAGAATCTCCGAAGTTTCCGGATTGAAGCTCTCCTTAACGAACACTAGCTCTTCTCTTTAACGAGATTAGTTTCTGAATAATGGCTTCTGAAGTAGAAATAAAGAACCAGATCGTTTTATAAAAGAATAAATACCACTGGGCAAGGAATTTTTGGCAACGCACGCTTACTCAATCTGCATCTGCTGCCTAAAACTAAATAACACGTCATTTATTTTTGTGTTCTAGACACAATGCACAGCAGTGAAATATAAAGCACAATATAGTGGTGATGACAAGAGGTACTCTAAATTTTAACAAATTATTTAAGCGTACGAAGGAAAGGTTAAGCGATTCGGTAAGCTTCCATGTTTTTTACTGTATTAACAGAACATAGACAATTCTAAGGAAAAAGAAAAGGATAAGCAATGGCAAGGATGCTGATTTGTCTGTATTTGTGATGTACATTTTCACTATTTTCTACGCTCTGTTTATTTGTTATCCAAAATGTGTGCTTAGGGAAACTTCCCGGAGCCCGCCACAATGAGTACTTGGTACTTTGACTACTTGGCACTCTACTATGGAAGAGTATGAGGCCATCCCGCGGGCCTCGCGCTTTATGAGGCCCTCTTGCGAAAAATTCAATCTAAGTGCAAAATGCACAAGTATAGCATTTGGAGCACAATTCGCTATGCTTTGAGTGTTTTTGCCCAGTTAAGCTTTAGTCACCCCCACAGTGTTTTGCTTTCTTCACTATTGCAACCACATGACCATGTCCACTTTACTTCATATATGTTATAAATGAAGCTCAAGAACTTTCTAGCTGAGATTCGTCCACTTTCTCGTTCTTCTCCAGAACTCTTCTCTAGCTAGTTGCCGTTTACAGTGAAGACATCAAGCATAAGTATGGCGTCTTTGCGTCAGTGACATTGACAATGCAGTCTCACATGCTAAACTTGTGCCCCAATTTTTAGTTTACTGCTACTTTTATTACCGGCGTTGAGGAATACATCACCTAGACGAAGGCGAAAAAATGCTCATGTGCCTGCTCCAAGATAATGATCTAAAAGCCGTGTCTCCTATGCAAGTGCCAGTGGACAAGTGACTAACAGCGCGATAACCTGATACCTCTGTCACACGAGAAAGTTTATTGTCATTTAGTCTAATGACATTCGACGCATCGAATGACATTAGGAGGCGTATGCTGCTACACGGAAAGATATATTGCCATTTGTAAATAATGGAAATTGCAGTGGCGCTAAGACGGGGCTGAAGAAAAAACAGTCGCAGCATGTGTAACAAATTTATTTTGTATACTAAGCGTTATAAAAAATATCTCTACAAAAGCAAATTGAGAATGAAAGGTTTTTATGCATTTTTTCGAATATTCAAAGAAAAGCTCGGAGCTCATATGAAGTCGAGGAGAGACTGGAGCCACTATCGCTCTTGGGGTCACGTGGTAAACGTTCAATATGGCTGACATGGTGGAGCGCAAGGAAGCCACTGCAACTTCTCGCGCCGATCGGAAAAGAAGCGTTGTCTCGACGTATTTCTCCATTCGTGCCAGGCATGTTAATCAAGAAAGGCCGATTCACATCGAACTAGAGGAACAGGCTAGTCAGTCGCGAGATATTGAAGAGTGGCTACAAGCTCCAAAGGCTAGCGTAAACACTGAGCACATGGCTGACATGGCCAACATGGCCGGCGACTCTTCTGAGAATGCCGCTGTGAACAATAATATTCAATTTTTTTTCTCACGACTCAGTTGAATTGTATGCAAATAAACTATACAATACTTATAAATAAAACAATAATAATACTTGTAACAATTTATTGCCCCTTTCATATATAATCTGTTCACGTCCCTCTTCCGGCGAGAGCACATCTTCGTGGCGAAAACTCATTTGAACGAGTTGGGCTAGCTCATTCGTTTACTGAAGTCGTTTTCTTTCAATGACATTAGACGTCCCCGTGTGGCAGCCAAGTAATGTCATTAGGTTAAATGTCATTCGGTGCAAATCACTATAAACCTTCTCGTGTGACAGGGGTGTAAGCCGTACGGGAACGCTACACTCTACATGCATCTATTCACCCACCGGTATTAATGCTGTTCGGAAATGTGCGCTTTCTCGCTTCAGAGAGGGTAGACAATCAAAATCTGATGTCTCTTTGTCAGGAAATGCTGATGCAACCAGTGCGGATGGAACTGCATTTCTGAGAAAGGATGGCTGCGAACCATGTGCTGCAAACACAGAGATGTCACGGCAGAGGAGACGTCTCATCTATGGTGCCAAGTCAAACAAAAGGAGTTCCACAAGATAAAAGTAACAAGTGAGTATGAGATTGCGGTTGACGCCAGTCGTTGAGCAAACGCCACACATATGGAATACGTTAACAAAGCCAGCCGGCCAGATTGAATGAGACGCATGGGCCTAACGATAAAGTAATCACGAAGGCGTTCTTTATTCTTTAGTTCGCTAAGCATACGTAAGTCCTCTACCGTGAAGACAATACAAGTATTTATTAGAGTAAGCGTTAGGTGGTTTGGTGGAGACCTTAAGGAAAGATAACACTAGATACCAAAAAATAATCAAGAAGGCAGGATAGTAATCTGACATCCTGTCCCTTTTTTATGGACGATAAGTGAAGCCCTTCGACGATGTGCCCATGGAGCCACAAACAAAATCGATTCTTCAGCAACAATCAGTGATGCCGTCTTAAGGAAGGCACAAGGAAACATTAAACACAATGCGCTAACTAACAATGAAATTGTTTGAGAACATCAAAGACGCTTTCAGCCTTGTTTCAGCTGTGACAAGCTTGTATTAGTAAAGACATACTAATACAAGCTCGTAGCGTGATTAAGTAATGGTTGGACGATGATCCAAAGCGTATTTTAGAATTTTAGTATATTTAAATGCAGCCGTGCTTGAAGCAGCTTCCCGATGAAATCATAACCGAATATCGATTCCGGCAATACGTTGTATATCCTCAACTTATCTGTATTAGAACAAAAAAAAAAAAACGTTTGTGAGCTTCACGAATTACTGGCGCCGGACATGCCTAATTAGCGAAAAAAAAGACAAATGACGAGGTTAAAAAGAGCGACAGGACACAATGCTTGGCCAGGGCTTATTTATTTATTTATTTATTTATTCCTTTCTTTGTTTTTTTCTTTCTTTCTCTCACATGATGCAATGATACCGTGTAACTGTTTACTTCCCTTCGTGCTTAGGAATTGGACATTCTTCCAGGTGATTAAAAGCGCGACACTTCATTTGCTAACAACAAAGGTCATGCGCTCATATTGAGCCAAGTTTGGGATATGTAAGGTCGAAATTAAAAGTAACCTTGACAACAGACCATGTTGCCGTATAACAAAGGGCTGACCACTCCCTACCATAATATCGAGAGCTGCATGAATTGTGAAAAACTGGACATGTAACTACGCAGTTGACCAGCGCAGTATAGAAGGCCCCATTCCTTTAGGCTCTCTGAAACCGGCTTGGTTGGCTGGTTGGCTCCTCAGTACTTTAGTCGGCAGCACGTCGAAAGAGATTATGAAACTCATAACGGGGACGGCTTTGAGCTCTCCCATAGTAGAGTACCAAGTGCTCTAAATCGTTAACCATTTCTTCTAAAAAACTCATGATGCCCAGCTAAAAAAAAAAACTTATTCTTTTACCGAAGAAAATGGTTGAAAGTGAATTGTTTAGTCACTACAGAGTCACTATATGAAGCCGCAAGACTAAAAAAACTATACAGAAACAACAAAAAACAAATATATCAAGCCACAAGTATGACAATTGAATAACCTACACTTAAACTTAAATTAATTTAGAATTTCGTAATGCTGCTAAGTGTTTATACTCTGAATAAAGTAAATGACACAGCAAATAGACTAGTTTACAGTTCATGGAGTGTTAGTTTGAAGTTTTACCGTTGTGGAATGTTAGTCTTTTTTATTGTCGCACAACGTGCGCAGATAAATAAATCGCACAGAACTTAGCTGACTTGATATTACGAGAATATGATTTGAAATGTTGGGTTTACCATGCCAAAACCACCATACAATTATGAAAGACGCTGTAATGAAAGCCACCAAAAATTTCGGCCATCTGGGGTTTTTTAACGTGCACCCAAATCTGAGCACACGGGCCTAAAACATTTCCGCCTTCATCGGAAATGAAGCCGTCGCATCCGGGACTTGATCTCGCGACCTGCGAGTCAGCAGCCGAGTACCTTAGCCACTAGACCTGCATTTCATGCTACCACCATGCACCTCTTTGGGGCACCTGCCTACAGTTTCTTTCTAATAACTGACATCAAATATTGGCGTTCAAATATACATCGGTGGAAAATTTACAAAACCTGCCTATCGTAAACGCGCTTTAATTAGCAGGCATCGCTAATCATACGTCTAAGTGTTTGGTATAACATGATTTTATCAATACGGACGCTGATTAGTATTCTATATATTCTCTACTTTATAAAATAACGTTTGTGTCCCCATCTTAACTTAACCATGGTCACTCCTTGTTTTATGCATGAGATGGACGTGCGTATGATTGACCTTCTCGTTTCTTGCATCTATTTCTCTCTATTTTTGGTAGTCAGCTTTGCATAGTTGACCTTGCTTAGGTTCTTGGCATATGTGTTTTTGCCTGTGGACGACCAACATCCATGACACACATGTTGTTTTTATGTGCAGATTGAATATGAAAATATATTTTCAGAAACGCATACATCACACTAATAAACGTATTATAAAAATACGTTCGAACGATTTGACATATGGGTAACTTTGTTGTCTTTTCAGATACGTTTCGTTATTTTATAAAATATTTCTTTTTGTGCTTGTCTTTTGCTGCTGTCCTTTTTGCTGGTGTCGATATGTTTTTTTTGAGACACAAAATTGCATATGATGGGCTGGCTTAGGTACTTTATTATTGAATTGCTCTAGTATACTGGTATTGGGAAAAACTGTCACAGCTTTGCCGTAAAGGCGAGGAAATGAACGCAATAGCAACGAATTGGAAGGTCACGCGCAGAACGACAAGCAGATCCAAACGTGCCCCGCGTTTCTCACGCACAAATGACGCGTAAAACGCACTCGCACGTACAGACGAACGCGAATAAGCATCTCAGTTGTTACTTTGCTGCGTCTGAAAAGCGCGCCAGGGAGGCTGTGCAACAATTTCAGTGTTTTTTTTTTCCGCCCGGCTACTGCAACAGAAACGTCCCGACGAACTCAAAGGCTGACCAAGACGTACAATTCTCCCGACTGCAAGATAAGGGCACGTGATCGAGCGTATAACCCAGACCGCCTTATTCTCTATGCGGGCCAAAGTACGCGTGAGAGATGAGAGCCGCCACGCACTAGCTGCGCCATCTTGCTGATAATACTGAAAACAAGTTTCTCCCCCCGAGATGCCCGCCAACAGCGGTAAGTGGTAGATATGAATAGTTTGCCGTTTGAATGTTGAAGGAGGTACCTCTTGGTGGCTCAGTGGTTAACGCCTCGCATTCACGACGCGGAGGACCCACGTTCGATTCAGCGTGCCCGAGTCTCTTCCCTGAGTTGTTTTTCTTTCTTGCGTTTTCACATCTATAGACACGTATACAGATACAGTGCATGGCATCGACGCGCAAGCCGACGCCGGCGGCAAAATCCAGCCGGGAGTGTCTATATAATTGCTATCGCAATACTTATGAAAACAACCCTTTATACTATCGTAGTGGGCACTTTTCGAAACTTATAGACCTCCTCCTGATGAAATAGAGGGGATTGAATTGAAGGTTCATCTATCCAGTCTTGGTCTCTGTAATAGCTTTTACTCCATGAATGTCTTCCTAATTACATGACAGCCTCCACATACACATGACTGTGAATAGGAATAGGAAATAAAAAAAAAATACATGGTCTATTCTGATAGTAGCAGGTTTATTAAAGAAACACAGTAAGAAAGTCAAATCTTTAAAACAAGTTCCTAAAAGACAAATAAAGAATAACCTGTCATGACAGCTTACAATTATGCTCACTCTTTTTTTAACTTTTAGGCTCTAATTTGTTCACAGAGAACAAACTGTAATGATTTATTTTGGTATTCGCAAAGCTTGCATCCAGAATGATGAGCGTTCAGTTGCTATAATTCTTGTTTGCGTGTTGAATGCTTCAGAGGAGATGGTGAACTCGTGAGCAGTAAACACCGCTGAGAAGGTAAAGCTAACAACGAGTGGGCATGCACTAAACACTTCTCTCACTTCTACCCTAGCTTTAGCATCATGCAGGTTTTTCTTAGAAGGCGAGGTCCAACGCCTTGGCGCACTTGTGAAGTTAACTACCGCATAGCGAATGTTTGTGTGGAGCATACACAGAAGCTGAGGTACAAAGTAGTTTGGAACTCTTTCGCAGTGACAGCGTTCTCTTCTTTGTTGATAATTTTGATTTCTGATCACTTTTGCAGATGATACTTGTCTCGCGTCGAATGTCTCGGCGTGTGTAGTAATGTTATTGCATTTATTTCGCGTTTACAGTGGTTCAACAATATTATTCTGTCCATGTTTAGGCTTTCATATACCATGTGTGCCTTCACCACCTTCTCCCAGTTCTAGGCAAACTCTTTCGAGTGGTGCACAAACTTAGAGTATCAACGAGCGGTGAGTGCTCGCATCTTGCTCAAATGGACTTAAAGAATCAACAAGAAAGACCTAAACAGCCATTCTAATATTTGTTTACATTTACTTGCATTCTTTCCCAGGCTAATGTCATGCATGCTGTCTTAGACGTGAAGAAATAGCCCCACCAAAGTAGCAGGGATATTCGTTGAAGACAGATACGAGGTTTACCCATCAAACTTCCCTTTCGTGTCAACACTACCTGAGGGCACTAAGGTAGGTATTTCTTTTTTAGCAGCTGTCAGAAAGCTCGGAGAGGTCTTCCTGATCCTTGAGTCTTCACTAAGAGCCTTTCGCCCATTAGCGAGTGATGTCTTGTCTGACACATTGAAAACAGAGCATCATAAAACGCAACCTCGACGAGTTCTCTAGAAGGCAAAATATGAAGCTGCTTTTGTTGAAGCTCAAAAAAGTTCACCGTTTTTACATCAAAACTATCTCTGGAAGAAACGAAAGTTTGAATTTTTTCCAAGAGAATCTTTAAAAAAAACCGCTAAAGCTTACAATAAACTCTAAAGCTGACCATCTTACCTCGTATTACAAAGAACAAGGTTCCAAGTTTCGGTATAATCCTATAACCTTGCAAGTTCTCCCATTTTGTTGTATAAAACTTAGGAAAGGGTAGTTCATGTCTTCGTGTGCCGTTTAACAAACACATATCATGTGTTCAAATATATTGGTAATGAAATATAAATGCAAGGCCTAAATATGTGTTAACGCACCCATAGAAATATTCGGCAAGAGCCTACAAGGAGCAAAAACTGCAATTCAATTACTGACCATGTGCTACAAAACTATATTTTTACAGTTCAAATGGCAGAAAAATAAAATGAAGCTTGAGCTTTGTTTATTTATATTGCGTATAATAATGAGTGCAGAATTAGCAGACAATAATGCGCACGTAGAAACGGATGGAGTTTCACCGAACTGTTTGTGCTCTGAGAATTTTGAGAATTTTTTTTTTCTCAGGAACTCAGCTTCATTTTTGTGCTGGTGTAATTTTAGCTCTTCTTCATCTTGAGTAATCTGTAGGTGAATTCCACTAATTTCTGACCTTCATAACACAATATTTTCAGTCTTTATTACTCTAATATAACTTCTTTTTCTTGTTGAGATCAATAGTTGCAGCGTCGTGTTATACGAATTATTTCAGTAAGGTGTTTACGCAACATCCCATTCGCGTTGCGGGGAATCGACTCACATCATGCTGATCGGCGCGAGGGCCGAATCAGATGTGAAGTTGAAGAAACACCGGCCACCCGTCAGTAACCAATAGTACGTACATAATAACTGAGCAACTAAAGCTTTTTAATGATCCCAGTTTTTGCTCTCAACCAAGAACACTGACGCCGACACAGAAATATTGTGAAATCGAGCGCTCTAACACTATTACGTACAAATGCAGTCTTGCAAATTACAATGTCTTCTCACCAATGCAAAGACTCCATTTTGGTGTCGTAGATAAATAGCTTACAAAAGAAATAATGCAAAAAAGGTGAGCCTCGCGCTGCTCAATATTCATCAGCAAAGCATTGATCGAGACCACCTACCTGACCTGACTACTTTCTCATGCTCACCTCGAATGACAACGTGGGGGTGCAAGTCTGAAGCAATATACAGGCATATTTAGAACATACATTTCACACGCCCATGGTACTCACGTGAACCTATTCCCGAGCTCAATTTATTCTAAGGTGGCGATCTTTCCTTTTGTCATGTCATCTTCACTGTCAGATCTGGCTTGAGATACAGTCGCATTATTTATGCTTTCAAGGACCTATTGTTCCACACGAAAGTAATCGGCATCAATATTTTATCAGGTTAATTTATTTAAGGTTGCAAGCACTTCTGTTGCTCTTACCGGGGCTTTAACCCACAAATGTCGTACTAGAATGATAATAACCACTGGGAAGCACTATACACGAGACCACCGCAACACTTATCGGTTGTGTAAAAAAAATGACACCCTCAAGAGTGCTTGGTGGTAGCATTCACCCCACGTTCTGCCTCAGCGGAAGTTTTGTTTTAGCGTGATGTCCATACTTCAGTTATTCTTCATGTAATAGCAGCCTCCTGTTTTGAAGATGTAAGCATAAGTACAAATGGTAAGCTACTTATGCGCTGCCTGATGCGATGTTGCCAAGGTGCGGGACCCAGCTTGTCTTCGATCGCGTGTATTTGTTTTCCCAAATGACCATGCATGTAATAACGGGACTGGCGGCCCTGAAAGCAATTTCACTGTTATCTGCTTCTTTTGTGTCTTTTCGAGTGCACTCATCCGAACAATACGATGAGCCTCAGGGTGCTTTATTTTTTTAACCAAAATAAAGATCGCAGACTACTTGAGCCAAATGGGCTTTTCAGTGCTCTTTCTTGTTGTCTTTCCTTAAAGTTTGTATCACTACCAGTCCGTGGATATCATCACATTTGGCCAGCCATGGTAAAGGGTGACATTTTTGAATAATAATAGTAAAAAGTGTAGATATAATATTTTAAGGAATACATGGGGTGCGAGGGAACGAGAATTGAAAGACCCTCCACTTGCACCACATGGACCCGGACGAGTGTACAAAAGGCTGGAGAAGATGTAGGAGGTAGCCAATATAATAAACAAAAAATAGTTGATATGGGCAGGGAACGTCATGCGCAGTACACTTAAAACTGCTGCCACAAAATCACAAAAGAGGCGTCAATAAAGATGATTATGATGATCTAGTAGTGTGTTGCTCCTTTGCAACAGGGAAACACACTGAGAAAGTACATTGCCATCCTTCGATGATCCCGTAGGCTCTATCTACCATCTCATGTTGAACACGAGAATCAGATGAGTCACATATCACAGCATTTACGGTGCAAGTTGCCGATTGTTTGTCTTCCTTTTGTGAAGACTTCCGATGCTTCGTTTTCTGTTCAGAATATGACAGGGCCCTGATGCTGCCACTACCAAGGTACGACAAACGTAAGACCAATCTCGATCGAATTTATCAGTTACACGAACGAGGACAAGAACATACCAACGTGCACTTGTTTCGTCAACAATAGCTGCACCTTTGGGAGTGACAGGTGCGAGCAAAAGTACTGTACAACCGCAGTTCTTACTTCTTCATACCATTTAATTGCTCGACTGCAACATAGGCAGACACAAAGAAAAATATATTATAATATATGCATTTTAAAACAGAGGGCAGACCTTGCATACGAGCGCGAGAGCATGGTTTCAATAACATAGTCCATCTCTGTTGCAGATTGAAGAAAGCAAGAACGTACACGTGTATAGGCAGTGTAACATACCCTGCTGCGCATCCGTGGTAAATCAGGGCTTCCACACGAGAACCTATCTCAAAAATTCACACAGACACTGCTTTGCAAGCTATCTATAGTATTCACAAGGCAATGTGCCCCGACCTCTGTGCGCCGATGTTCATGTAGTTCACATGCCTCGCACTCCGCTTCTGCACATCGCGTTCAAGCCTCGACTTTTATTTTTAGATGCGAAGCAGCTTAGGGTCGAGCTCGATGCGGTGTGCGGCGTGAATGCACTCACGTGGGCGGTTATATTTTTCACATATGCTCAATTTCTGTGCAAGTTGTAGCACTACGAATTCTTAAGTTAGGCTGAAGTCGTTTGTTGTTATTTCGCATGTGTGTGCGCGCGTGAAGTTCGTGCGTAATATATATATATATATATATATATATATATATATATATATATATATATATATATATATATATATATATATATATATATATATATATATATATATATATATATATATAAAGTATTGTATATATGTTGCTTCCAGCGTGTCTTGAGACGTATTTGTGCGGACACTACCCAATTACGGAAACACTTTCTCGGTTGGCTCATTTTTCCCTCGTGGTGAACAATGGCAGTATCAGGCAGTATCAATAATAACCTGTGCGGGTGGTTTTTGAAACAGAGGTCCAAAAAGTCTATAAGCTGTTTACGCCGACAATGTCATCTCAATCAAAATTATAAGAAGCGTCATCCTACTTTTATGTCCACAGCATGACGAAACTTCCAAAGAACAGTGTTCAATTTGCCTGATCTTGCACGAGCTCATTCCACGTTGTACAGACGAAGTGCTCAAATTTTCCTCACCACCATTCTTCTGCCAGTTCTCAGCGGTGCTTAACCCATATTGAAACCGATTCGGCCATTCTAAGCAATCACTGTTCGTTTCACCTGCGGATTACGTGGGCTGTCCTTCCCTTTTTTTTATCACCTCAGTGTGAACTAAACTATCTTATTGCATTTTAAAGCTGCTGTTGCAAGTTTTTGCAACAACTTACATCTCTTAAAAATACTTTCCATGTTAATTCATTTCTATAAACATCGGGGCACATATCAGAGAGTAATACAATAGGAAATACCAAAGGCATGTTATTTTGAAGGTCCTTTGTAATGCGCTGGTATGAATGTCAGATATGAACGCTAATTTGACCTTTGCAGTTGACCATTTAATGATATGCGCATTTAATACTCACCAACTGCTATCGCATTTCGAACAGTTTTTTAAAGGCGAAGCTCCTTAAAGCGGCACCCGTTCGTCCCTCGTCGTAGTACGTAACATTTCTTATGTTTCAACCTGCAAGGTGGTGCTGGTGGGGGATTTCTCCTGTGCGTTGTTGAACGAAAAAAAATTCGAAGCGTGCGCGTTAACTAAGAGCCAAGTTATCCTGTCATTCATTCCCCATTAGCAGCCATTGGCATGTACATTCAGCACTATCTGACAAGAAAGTGTATACAATATACTCGGTGGGCGTAGCCTTCTTGGTTTTAGAAAGGTTTAGCGAGCGTTGGGCCGCAGTGTCATGAGAACAGTGAAATAGTATATACCATAAACTTTAGGTGGTTAAAGGTGGGAAGGAGACCCGAAGCGCAATAAGTAAGAAAGTGTGCGTGTGCCACCTCTCGCTTAGTCCTTGCAATGTCCGCTGGATGGTGGTGCTTCTATATGCGAAATATATGACGAAAAGATGCGAGATGGTGGTACTTGGAGTGTTGAGTAGATGGACAAACGGACACACAGACAGATGCATGGACAGACGCACAAATGGCTGCACGAACGAATGGACGCATTAACGGATGCCGGGTTGGATGCATGGACGAACACAGGGACGGACGCACGAACAGACGCACGCACGGACGGGCAGATGGACGCACGGACGGTGACACAGACGGACGCATGAACGGACGGAAGCAAGAACGAATGGATGGATAGATGCTTCGCCCTACTCTGCATCGTTCACACCGTGAATATGCTGCCTTTTTTTTTTCTGCTTCGTCTCGTATTACTCACACCTCTACTAAGTTTTCTCAAAAAACATACATGTTGCAGTAGCGAAGGTTATGACACAATCATGCTTTGTGTGGCGAAATTCCTGATGAGCTGAATAAAATTCACGGCTAAGCAAGAACCTGAAGCGAATTTCGCATTCTTTATTCAGCGTTTTATTAGTTTACGTCCTCAAGTTGAAGTAAAGACGATTGCCGGCCACATTAACGTTATTAGGTCCTTCATAGAGCACTTGTTTTAATTCTAAACAAGGTGCACGTGTCACTGTACGTGGCAAAAAATTGTACATTGGCTCCGTGAAATTTCCTGAAGCTGCATATGCTACCTCTATGACACCCACATATTACAATGTACTTTAAATTTATTGATTTAAAGTTGTTTGATTGATATGTGGGGTTTAACGTCAGAGATTACACCATATGATTATGCGAGCCGCCGTAATGTAGGGCTCCGGAAGTTTCGACCACCTTTAACGTGCACCCCAATCTGAGCACACGGGCCTAAAACATTTCTGCCTCCATCGGAAATGCAGCCGCCGCAGCCGGGATTCGATACCGCGACCTGAGGGTCAGCAGCCGAGTACCTTAGTCACTAGGCCACCGCGGCAGGGCTGTTTTTAAGTTGTTTGAAACAAAGTAGACAGCTTCAAAATCTTCGTCTTCTTGTGGTTGGTACTGGAATGTCGAGGTGCGTCTCTACTCGCATTCAGGTTTCGCTAGTTTCGGAATTTCAAAATTGTACTAAACTAAAGCACAAAATACTCTTTTTCTCTTTAGGGTCTTTTAGTGAAGCTCCGCTACCCTGGAATGTGAGGAAGTATGTTACATGGCCAAACCAGTGATTACCGTGGCAATCGCTCGCTTGCCGGGCCGGTGGTGCCCTATCTTGCTCGGTGTTAGTATCAACTCGATGTCTCAGAGGTGGTTTTCTCAATTTCGAGTAAGTTATTGCGATTGACTCGCGGTTATTTACGTAGCTTTAGTTCAGGGCTCTACCACTGCGTGACAATGTGACCTCACAATTTGGATATGCTGGCTACCTGTGTTCCACCTGAAATGACCATCCCGGTCTTATACTGTAGACGCCATGCGATCGAGTGACGATGAATGTATCGCATCATGAGCTCCATTAGCGGACGTTATAGCGGTGCTTTCTAATATTGAAATAGTTGACGGGTACAGCCATCCACACAGTTCTGCGATAAAGAGGGGAAGTTCCACTGCAGCGCGCCATCCCATGCGTCGTGTTTGAAACAAGGAAAGTTTCTGTAGATAAAATCGTAGTGAAAATATCTGTCCCTAAGGACACAAATAAAGAGCTTGTCATGTCTTGTCACAAGTGCACAAACAAGAACACGGGACTGATAATATACAAAAGAAAGCTGCCCAAGGAGTGCAAGAAATGAAATAAAAAGAACGACACGCTTCAATTGAAAAGTTGCCTTTAATCCTTAGCTCTTTCATGGTAAGTTTTCGACGTAAAGAGTTCTTTCAAGGCAGCTTCAATATTTTTTAGCCATCGCTGTCGTCAAAAGCCTGCCTTGTCAAAATCTCGCTCGTTAAACAATGACATGACAGGCCCATGACACGTGTGTAACTCCTTGGGGTACATTTGGGGCACTTCTTAGATAACTTGAAGTGAGGGGCGGAGCAAGGTCTCCTCTGGGAACGTCTATAGGTGCGAGAAATTTTATGAAAACCATTTCTCTGTCCTCAAAAAGAAGGGTGTTCTTATTTGTAAATACTGCAATAAAGACGATGAAAGACGCGCTATGTGGATACATTGTGAGCACTCGAGTGTCGTCAGATTACGTGTTCACGTAGCTGATGTTGCTAATGTCGACTAAGCTCATTAATTAATTGTATGCATAGTTGACAGCCATGTGTATTCAGCCCTGAGGACGGTTTTCTACATCCTTAGCTTACCGTACTTTAGGTTTTGAATTACGACAAGAAGCGCTTGCTCCTTTCCCACAGTTCTGACAGCAATTACACATAATAGAATCAGCTATCGCTTTGAGCCCTCTCATGCTGAGAGCAAAGAACCACTGAAGTGTCGTCCTTAATCATGAGATCAGCTATTTCTTCTGCCAGCAGTAGCTGTATGATTATGTAAGTCAAGGGGCCGGAAAAGGGTGTGAAAAAAAATCACTCAAACAATATTTTACTCAATGATCATGTTGATCTAAATGATCATAATGATGCTTGAAAATCGCAAGTGCGCGCATTTGAAATCAAGCTATGAGTTTCTGATACGACGTGGTCTCTACAGCCATTCATCCACTCTCGTGCTCGGCGTTGCTGTACGATGGTTTTGACGGCGTGCAACAGGTTGAAATTTTCCATCGCATCTTTCTTTCTCCTTTTGAGCACTTCACAGTACTTTGCGCTGTAAAGTTGTCTTGCAGTTGCTCAGCGCTCGCGCGTGGCATGCTGCCTAATACCGTAATTTGCAACTCAGTGAACATGAGAGGGCGCTGCGGAGTTGCAGCATGGCGGATTCACGGAGGTCACCGCATCCGCTTTCGCTAACACCAATAATGAGTTTTCTGCACCGTGATTACAGATTGCGCAGTTTTGTAGAAGGGGAGCGGGTTGTTGACGCGGAACATCTTATTTCAATTGGCTCCAGTGGCCCGCAAGCGCGAGCGGCGTTCTTGAAGTGGTCGCATTCTGTGTATAATGCCCATCGCGCACCGCGTCTCTGCGAAATTTGTTTACATACTTCGGGCGCCGCAGTGACATATAGGCACTGGATACAACGATCATTTAATAGGTTTGAGATAACAAGTTAACACTGGTGCCTCATCTAGAAAAAACAAATCTGCTTGGCTGTTCGTTTTTTCTTCACGGGCGGCACTATCCTACCGTGCTCCTACCGTATACGACTGGCGCTTGGACTGTTTGGACCTCAGTACGTCGCTTCCCTATATTGCCGCTGGGTGCCGCATGAATTACTAGCGTCGCAAATATTCTGAGTATTTTCCAAGCGCGCCTTTTGTTTTTGGTTTTTTTACTGCTATGAAGTGGCATATAATAGCGATGGGTGTTAAGCTTAGCGAAAACTTTGTGTTTTCGCGAGCCCAGGCCTACATGTACAGTTTTTCTTCTCACCATGCATTTAGCTCGATCGCCACTGCCTTTTCTTAACAGGTCGACCAGAACAACTCTGGAATAACTCGTTTGCTCGAAACAAGCAGTATACAAGGAAAAAGAAACCGGAAGCTTTTTGAAGCAAAGAGACGTCAACGCGAGCAATCGCTCTCGGTTTCCGGATCGAAGTCGGTTGTAGTCAAGCGAGGACATTAGCAGGAATGAAAAGGCTTGAGTTAGTCCCAAGTAAAGGCATCTTCCATGCACGCAGAAGTGCATCCTGACAACGCTGCTCACACGAGGCGTAACTTTGTGGCCACTGGCGCGTTGCATTCTGAAATTCTCTTTGGCCATTTGCGTAAATCAGGGACCACTCCCCTCAAGGTTTGAAAAGCAGAACAATGCAGAAAGGTTGTTTCTCGGAGTTGTGATTGGTGGAATGAAGACATACTACGAGGAGGAGCAAGGTTAAATTGAGTTTAAATCGATTGCGAAAGCCAATCGCTTCTTCCTATTCATTCGAATGACGCTATGAAAGAGAGGCCAATCGTATAGTCGGTGGAAGATTTGAGGAAGTAAAACAGTTACCGGTATGAGGTTTTGAAGATGATATAATTGTAACGCTGTTTAAACTATTCACGCGACCTCTATACGTAAAATTGAGGTGTACGAATTGCAGTGTATGTAGGAAGTACATCCAGGTTTGAAATTGAAAGTTGGTTTATGGTCAATATTCAGCACAGTGCGTTCAGTGACTACAGCGATGAATATCTTTGTGACTGTTCCCAGTATATTTATGACCGTCACATTGAGCGAACAGGGGTAGTCACTTGAGCCAAAGTTATGAAAACAAAACTTGCCCTGTTCAGTACAGGAGATAGCCCGAAGAACAAAAGTTTTCTTGCCGGAGCCTTCACTCGCGCAAGCAGCAATCTTTGTCCAACGCTTTTTCATCACTTCAAACGTGTACTTTCGCCCGAGCTGCTGTTTTGGTTGGATGACCCGTATATGTACATTAGGTTTACTTATGATCCAGGTCAGTCACAAGCGCGCTTTTGTCGATTGTGACATGCTACTCAAGGTGTCGCGCCGATTCGGAGCCAGAAGGAATTTTCAAAATCGCAGATTCTAGCCTCAACAGCTGCATGCCTGCAAGAAGGTAAAGAGCCATGTCAAACTTCGTCAACCCATTTTTATTTTTATTAATATTTGGTTTTTATAATTTTTTCGTCCTATTCTCGTGTATGGAAAGAGCACCATTGTAGTATTGTTTCACTCGCTATTGTAAGTGTTCCGCTGTTGCACGTATTGTCCCTCAAAATATTGCATTTCCTCAACTTTGTCTCTAATTGTTTACCGGTGATGTTATATGTTCGCTTCCTGTATGGGTCTGCAGAAGACCTACAGTAATTTTAAACAAATAAAATAAATAAATGAGCTTCACTCAGTAAATAAATTGTTTATTTCTTAACATATTTCAAATGTAATCGCATCAATGCAGTGCATGTTTTGTAGTACCGCGCCTCAGCAGTGTTAGAAGCAGAACAGAAGGGCCACGATGTACCATCCAACCCCTACCGTTTTCCTACAATGCAAAGCACAGTCTCGAGGCTCACACGAGCCTTGACCGTGCTGATTCGCACGTGCTAATTTGCAATTTTATCAAAACATTTATCACTGTGTTTCCCAACAATGTGGAATAATGGCTGCAGCTCGTCGATAGAATAGCAAAGAGCGGAGCTACTTGGTAGGTATACCCGTATAATAGAGAGGGCGTGCTAATACAGATAGAAAAGAGAAGTCAATACATCACAAACGCCGAGTTACAATGATTAATGAATGGGCATTCGCCAATATGCTTTAGTTTCTATTTCTTTTTTGTCGTTGTGCGCCTTTACAGTTGTCAATGTGCAATTGTGATGTATTGAATGCTCTGTTCTGTTTGTCGTTGCTTGTCCTGTCTCTTAAAAACCAATATAGGAACTTATAAAGAAAAAAGCTTCTAAAAACGTGCAGGAGAAATTAAGCGCAAAGGCCTGAGTGAATTCTGGAGCTTCACGTGCGTGATAATGGAGGATACCTCATAGGTCATGGTAGTGGGCACCAGAATAATTTCGAAATATCGACACAGGGAGGGATGGAACAGGGGCTGATGGTCCCTTCTTTCACCTCACTCCAACAAAAGTACCAGAAGAGAAAAAAATATCAGAAAGCCAGGGAGGTTAACTAGACTAAGTTCAGTTTGCTACACTACACGGGAGAGAGGGGAATGAGGGAGAAAAGATGGAGAGGCGGAGAAGAGACACATTGCGCATAACACACACATCACACACTGTTCAGGTTTCACAGGCGGTCGCACCATGATGTTGCCCTCAAGATTGGTAGAAAGGCTCGTGTGGCTTTCTGGGCTGAAGTACTTGAAGAGCCAGATTTTCAATGAAGTTTATTCATCTCGCATTCTTTCACGTGCACCTCGTTCAGCATCGCATTCCGCCTTCTTTGAAATGCAGTGGGAAAAGAACTCGTGAGCTTTATCTAAACTGCCAACAACATGCATACCGCTAGGTGGCAGAAAACTGGCAGACTGAGCGGGTAGAATTAACTAGAAGGAGGTTATCTGATTGGTGGCTAAAGTCAAGGCACGAGTGAAAATTAAACGCTTCACTGCAAAGTACGAGTCTTCAACCTCACAATTTAAAGGAAAAAATAAATCTAGTTTTTGGTGCATTAAGTATTACGGCTTGGTGACTGCCCGATCTAAAAGTTACATCTATATCAATCAATCAATCAATCAATCAATCAATCAATCAGTCAAATCGAGGGTGTGCAGATGTTGATGTAAGCCGTCGTAATGTAGTGATGGCTAAAAAACCAGCTGAACCAAGTTGTGTGATCCTGTCGTAAAGTCGGGGTTGTAAGAAGCTTGATTAAGCCATCCAGAAACGATCAGTCTAGGTACGAATAGGCGTACCACAAAAGTGGAACAACTGATAGGTTAATAAGACAAACTAGACAACTTTGGTCGGCGGCGTAGAGACGCAATTTTGCGCTGAGGCGTAGTCCCTTATAAAGGTTAGAAAAACGCTTGACCAGGTTGGAAGCACTCGCCTAATTTAGGACGAGTGAACGACGGTCATTTGTTCAAGCAACTTCAATTATACAAGACGAGCAACACGGAGTCTGCACTGCTACGCTGACGAGGACATGGACGAAGGGAGCTGGTTAGGGTCGTTTGCGGCTTAATTGCGACGCGGTTCTCGTTTAGATCTGGCCCAGGCACATGGTCTTGGGCAAAGTTAGGAGGAGCCTTGGACGAGCACTGTGATTGCCACGGAGAGTTTGCGAAAATGCAAATATATTTATAATGAAGGGTCTGTCATTTTCCGACCGTCCTTGAATGAGGTCTGTCATTTTCCGACCGTAAAGGGAAATCGGTTACTTCCCTTTACAGCGAATCAGTTTTGCTATGTGCGCAACATTGTGTGCCTTTTGAAGTGTATATAACTGAAAAATAATAAATACCATTGTAGTTTGTATGGAACAATGCTGTTTTGACCATCATTTTCAGATTGTTTGCTGGAACTGCCCAGCGGCAACGCTAACATATGCCCATGTGTAATTTGGCTGGTGCTATTCAAGACAAAGAAAAAAGGGCTCATGGCGCACATGAATGACAATAACAAACGAGGCTCCCATATAGGCTGTAATAGTTACCCTAATTTACTTATTTACAGTGACACTTTTCCTTGGGTTAAGCAAGAATTGTAATAGTAATAAATCGAAATACATATTACGTTTCCCGGTGTGGACAATACAGAGACTGCACTCACACTTTCATGTGTCCCAGGTCCTTCGAAAAACTTTGACACTTTGAACACAATCGCGAGTCTAAGCCTTCTTCCAGAATGCTGACTGACTAGGTCACTGCCTTTCAAGTGGGGTCTCGTGGAGACCCATCTAAATATAACGGACGTATTTTACACTGCGCTTCTATGTAGCGACCCTTCCGCCTTTTTTTTTCTTACACTGCGAATGGTCTGTCATGTATTCCACCGGTTCATAAAAATCGCCGAAAATTAGTGGCTTATAAAACCCCGATTAAGTTCCACAACAATGAGCTGCTTGGTAGAAAGCTCTAGACACAGAAAATTCTGCGTTGTGTCAATGCATACTGGTTAAGTATGCTCGTGTGCTTTGTGTGCTGGCTATTACCTTTTTATAGTATTGAGCGGCCCTTCCACATAGGCCGACCTGTCACGCTTCCTTTTCTATTGCCCAACCGCTCAGCAGTTTAGCTTTTAGCCTCACTTTCTGTTTTCATCACCACCTGGCTCGACTGGATCGACTTGACGCATAAGCGGTCGAAATGCGCGGCCTTGAGTCTTGGCTGAAATAAAAGTCTATTGCTACTACTACGACTACTTGAATTTACTACGCAGGTTCTGTGATCCTTAATTGAGTTTGTTCACTGGATCTTTTTTTGTTGCTTCCTGAGAGGTCGCTTTAATATTCCGTGTACAAGT
Source organism: Rhipicephalus microplus (assembly GCF_043290135.1). Taxonomy (NCBI): domain Eukaryota; kingdom Metazoa; phylum Arthropoda; class Arachnida; order Ixodida; family Ixodidae; genus Rhipicephalus; species Rhipicephalus microplus. The sequence continues at coordinate 62,111,295 of NC_134706.1, read as the reverse complement.
ACCTCACACCATACGCCGACATTAGAGATAAATTTTGTAGCAACACTTCCTTACGTCGAGCAATCACTCATATAGTTGGTATCGCTAAAACATTGTTGTCATGTTACCTATGTTGGAACTTATGCGAGATTCATATATAGAGTGGAAACTACATCAAAATAAATTATGCTAATCTGTATTAAGTCGGGAAGGTCCTAAAATAATAAAAATCACAGCATACCACGAAGTGAATGTTGATGAGAGGGACGAAGCGCTGGAGAGTTATATATACAAATACTGTGTCTATTTAAACAAGAAATTCTACAATTTATTGGTAGTAGCTATACGTCACTTCCGCTCCCTCTTCATTACAACGGCTTTATGTGTGTGAAGTGGTGGATCGGTGATGGGGTATAGTGGGATGTTTACAAGGACGAAGTTGTGGGCAGTTGGCAAAGGTGCAACTATATGTGGTCAACTACAAACAAGGAATGGACACTGTGGGACAATCTATGGTTGTTCAACGGGCACCTGAATACAAGTACACGACCATCTTGCATTTAATATTGGCTACTTTTCAACAGTATTTGCTTCATGGGCGGTGAAGTGGTGTATCGGTGATGGGGCATAGTGATGTTTGCAAGGAGACGAAGTAGTGGGCAGCTGGAAAAGGTGAAACTATAGGCGGTCACGTACATACATACATACATACATACATACATACATACATACATACATACATACATACATACATACATACATACATACATACATACATACATACCTACAAACATACCTACAAACATACCTACGTACATACTACCTACGTACATACGTACATACATACATACTACCTACGTACATACGTACATACATACATACATACCTACGTACATACATACATACATACATACATACATACATACATACATACATACATACATACATACATACATACATACATACATACATACATACATACATACATACATACATACATACATACATACATACATACATACAAGGGATGGACAGGCCACCGCCTTTAGGAGCTTCGCACCTAAAGAAGATCGTGAAAATCTCAACACGCGATGAAATCAAAATAAAAGTGGCCACTTGCAGAAATCAAAAACGTACCACTGTTTTGCATTTGCTGTTAAATCTTGGTGCGCATACCAAACAACCGCGAGCATTGCCCGAAAGTGGTCCGTACTTACAAACTCTGATGCCACTCGAGCAGGTGATGCTTCGTACCCGGCAATCAATCACGGATCTCGTAAAGCTAACACAAGCTGATTATCAGCGAGAAAACGGACAAAAATGCAGTGTATATGCAAGCTAGCCGAGCAAAACAGTTTTCTGGGGTGCATCAGTGCTATCCGCACATAAACCATGCAATGACAAAAGTAGCTTTGCGTAATCTCTTTAAATATTTCATATAGTAACACTTTATTTTTGTTTCACATGCTTAGTTTGCGGTGTGATGATCAGGTACGCCGTAGCGGAGGGCTCTGAAAAGTTCTTCAATCTTGTGTAGAGTACAAAGGCCTCTATCATTCGGCCTCCACTGAAATGCAACTGCCGTGCACGGGTTGACACCGATATTTTTTAGTCGGCAGCTGAGCACAAAAACTATTGACACAGATAGGTTGCTTAGACCGTAAAACAAAAAGTGAAAGTCTGTCTGATGGCAGACTTTTGAAAAAACAAAACTGTATCCCCTACGAACCCGAGACCCACGTGGTCTCTAAACTGAAAATATAAATAGGTGCTGATTGGCAAACATCGAAGGGGTCACGCACACCCTTGAAAGCAGAAAAACGCCATTGCTGCTGCATTTGTTTAACTCTTGCCGGTTTATGTACCATGCTGAAAAGAGCTTTGGAATATAAAGTAATACGAATACCATCCTTCCATGAACCCCTAAACAGATAATTGAATTCTGCAGCCCCGAGAAAAATACGCCTCTTTATTCTTCAGAACTTCTATGAGGCAAGCGGATAAAAACAACTTCAACTAAGACGCATTGTTCTGATAAAGTATATTGTCATCTAAATAAAATAGCTGTATAACGTATGCTGAGTGCATAACTTATAACAACATTTTGTTTTTTTTTTTGCGCTTAGGCCATAAGTTGTTCTCAAGGCAAGAACGATCACGTACCAGCCCAGTTTTGTAACTTTATTTTTAATTCGTCCAGACCTGAAAAGCATGAGCGAAGACAGGCTTAGTAAAACTAGTAAGTTGCTCCAGAAGCTTGTTGACGCCAATGGGAGTGATGTAAGACCAAAAAAAAAAACAAAAAGAAAAACTCACGAAAGAAGGAGCAAGAAGCAAAAAGGTCGTGTGCTTCACCTGCTGACAGCGCGATATGCCACGAATAGTTGCCGTTGGTTGAAACAGACGGGCTACAGAAGGAGCCCACTGTAATAGAAATAATGTTGAATATGACTTGCAGCTTTCCAAAGCTTACCAGTTTGGCGTTTATTTCTGGAAACCTGATGGGCGGTACAACCGTGCGCCAAGATCGCTCACGGGTTCCAGAAAGAAGCGTCTTTTACAGCGAAAGCTGTTACGAGATCACGATTCGGGTCACGCGTGGCGCCGTAGTTGTCCGCCGCAACCACCGCTGGTTTCCGTACTCACTATTGCACGAAATAAGACAACAAAAAGCTCAGCAAGTGAAAAATGCGAAGGGCACAAAGGGGCTCAAACCCTGGTCCGCTGCGTGCCTGCCCAGTATTCTACCACTGAGCCATGCCGGTGCTTGTGAATTGTACGCAAACTTGCCTTCGGCAGGCTTGATGTCGGGCAAGAAATCATGTATATATGAATAAAAAAGCGTTTTGTAACAGCAAAGGGACAACCAGATGGCACACGAGGCGAATTCTGTAATAAGTGCGTCCAATATTCTAACCCATTACGAAAGCTTGTTCTTGATCACCCTATAAATGTGGCATATACCCACTTCAGCCATAATTCCTTATTGTCGTCAGCCACTGAATGAACAATTGGCACAAAATTTTTGGCAAGTGTTTAGCGCATACCATGGTTCTTAGAATGACGAAGGATAGCATAGTGAATGTCGGCCTACTACTATGGAAATATTATTAATGATGCCGTAGTGTGTACCGAGCAAGTGTGCTTACAGCAGTTACCCAACGAATGTTTACAAAAGGTTCTCAGAGGCCGCTCTTCTAGCCTTGGCGGTGACTGTACTGCGCCTTCCACACAGATCTGGTTTATTTTCTTTCTTATAAGCCACACTCTGGCGAAGTTTCTCAAGACTCACTGTCATCGATTCCTCCCGAGGTAGTCTAGTGGTTACAATGCTTCACTGCTGACCCGCAGGTCGCGGGATCAAATTGCGAACGGAGCGGTTGCATTTTCAATAGAGGTTAACGTACTTGAAACCTGCGTACTGACGTTAAGGTACACGCTGAAGATCCTGAAGTGGTATGAATTTTCGGAACACTAAAATACGGCAGCTCTCATCATAAAGTGCTGCTTTAAGATCACTAAACAGCAATTATTATATTACATGTTTCCCAATATCTCACAGTCCACTGTCGTTGTTTTTATCGCAGGTCTGCACTGTATTAACATAGTTTTTCAAAATGTAGAGATTCCTCAAATTCCCGTCTTTTAAGAAGGATTGTACATAGCCGTGTACATTCTCCTTTAATTTTGCTCTCCAATTGCATGATTCTTGTTGTCCCATTAGTCTTATTTCGCTCTGATTTCTTTTTGTTTGTGTGTTCTCACTCATTCGTTTGATAACGTTTTCTGAAGACTGTCTGCACTGTATTGTCTATTTTTATTGTTTTATTTTTCCGTCCGCCTGCACTAAGACCTCTTAGTTCTGGGGGGTCACGGTATATAAATTAGCGACTTATGAGTATTATGACTACTATCATGAATAAAGTTTTATCCCAACTTTCAAAGATGAAACTGTGCGTAAAAAGAAAGGTGGTGCCCGTGGGCGTACAGCAATGCGCCCGGGAAGTTGGCCGTTCACAGGCCTATTTTTTTGAGCCATTTTTTGATAACTGATCTCCGTGATCATGCGAATGTCGCCAATCAGCCATTTGTGATGTGGTAGTTGGGACTTTTGTAAAGGCGAATATTTCTTTTCCAATACCACATCTTATCGTAACCCGAATGTTAACATGTGACAGCTCTTACCTGCAGCAACTTACGTGCTGCACTGCCAGCGTCGAGGAAGAAGAGCTGCATTCTAGTATGAAAGAAGGAAACTGTAAAATGAAAGCATCGTTTGAAGCGAGTTAAAGAGGGAAAGAAAGAAAGTCAGGCACGGATGTGCGACACATCGCTTACATCCAATCTAATAATTTTTGGGCTTTATCTTCCCAAAACCACCCTAGTTATAAGTGACGCCGTAGTTGGCAGCTTCGGATATTTCGACCAGGAGTGTCTTTTTTTTTTTGTTCACTAAGTCTTTCTTCGGTTCTTGGTGCCGCTATCAGATCTGAATTACGTTGTGCAGTCTTGAGATCGTTAGTGTCATGCGTGGAACTGTGCATGCCCTAAGTCCGTATGGCTATTAGCCTTGACATAGGGGCACGTGTTGAATAACGAATAATCCGTCTATGTCATTGAAGGGGTAAACAACATCCGTTAGTGTCAGCGTCAGTTGAGTAGTACTGTTGTACATTGCCGTGTTCAGTCATTCCGCACTGACCCGCTGAATTAACACGCTATATAATTATCAATGAGAATAGGGTGCTGTTTGTAATTAGAAATAACGTTGCAAGACCGTTTAGAGCAGCCACAGGAAGGATAACGGTCACTCCTTCCAAAATCTTTAAATGTATCATAATTTTATGGAAGCAACTCATGTTTCTCGTAAGAAGTATCAACTCCTGAATTGCGCGAGCTGCGTTACCTAAACGCATAGATCATTTTAATTCCTCGACAACTATGTATAGTTCACACATCCTCAAGATCAATTTATTTCTTTTTAAGTTATCAGAACATTACAGTATTTTTCTTTAAAAGTCCCAGAAACTCGACATTAAACACCCGGGCAATGTGGCAGTAAAAAGTGATAGTAGATTTTCACCACCACGACAGAATCTCTCGGAAGCTTGCCTAGCTTGTTTTGGAGGCTTCCAGGTGTTACATCTTGATTAGTAAATAGGACTGCAAGCTAAAGCTATCGTATTTATGAATGTTTTGCCCTTGCCTTGATTGTGAAGAATTAACCAGTGTTTAATTTCTAGCGCTATAGACCGATGATAAGTTTATTACATTCAATTTTGGTTTTACTAGGCATACCTTTAACTACCACTTCCAAACTGTTTGGTAGAATACCACTTTTCGCCATGTAGGAGGCCAAGCAAGAGCGTGACCCAGCCTCCAGGTGTCAACCGCGCGCACTTATTAAACGCGAATTTCTAAATAAAGAACTGAAGACTAAAAGTAGCAAGCGAAACAACAGACAGGATTAAAAGACTGATGAACATGGCGAGAGGACATAGTTCAGTCGTGTCACAATCTTTTTGTGTCTCTGTTTTTGTCTGTGCTCATTTTCAATCATGTAGCAAGTGGCCCAACTGTCGGCATTGCAAAGAAAATTCCTGATCACTATATTGAGACATATACTATTTGAATTGCATTTCTACAGTCTTTTTATTGTGCAAATTGCAGTTGTATTTGAATAAATAGTAGCAAGACTAGAGTCTGCCTGACAAAGCTCTAACATCTCATACACGGTTGACATAGACGATGCAGCTCAGAGGGCGGTGCGCCGACACACTGACCAATGTTACCTAAAAAGAACAAGAAAAGACCACGTGAGCTAGAGTATCATTTAATGAACCGGGCTCGCCTCTATCCGCAGCCTTACGAGTCGATACACTGTCAGAAAAACAAGTGTCATATTACTTCGCTTCGAACACCCTTAGATTGGGCTGCATTCCTTTGCCTACGCCATACCGCTCTAATCCGCTTGAGCTGTAAAGCAATGCCGGTAAGGTATATTGAAGACTTGCTCTGACAAAGAGATTCGATACTTCGTCGTTCCGGCAAAGACAGTAGTCGTCAATATCCTTAGCACGTTGAAGTGGTCTCTTGGATATATGTATACCTGTGAGCTTGATACACTCTAAGTAGAAGTCATCATTAGTTCTGCGAAAGAGTGCGTCAGATCGCTAATCAAGATTGCAGAAGGAGCTTAGTGAGAATTCAGTATCCAGCTCACATTTAAAGCGTTGGCGTACAGCTATCGATACCAAAGTGATAGTTTTATTTAAATCCGGCAACACAAATGAATTAACAATTTATAGGCCAGTTTCTGTACTTCCGATAATTATAAAGTCCTCGAAAAAGTCAAATGTAAAATAATAACGTCATTTTGTGATAAACATAATATCTTATCAGATTCACAGTATGGATTCTGCAGTGGAATGTCAACGGAGCTTGCTCTGTTATCGCAAAAAGAATTAATCCTAAACAACTTTGAGAACAAAATATTACCTCTAGGCATTTTCATTGACTTTTCGAAAGCTTTCGATTCTATTTACCATCAAACCCTATCCTCAAAGTTGGAGCATTATGGCTTTCGTGGAATTACACTCAAACTTCTAAAATTATATCTTCAATACAGAAAAGACTGCGTTGCTATAGGATCAAAACTCTCATCAGCACAATCCTTAACACAATGTGTACCCCAAAATAGCGTACTTGGACCTGTTTTACTCAATATTTACACTAGTGACGGAACAAATATAACGAAACTTGCTCAGTTTGTAGTTTACGCTGATGACACCAGTCTTTTTTTTTTCAATCTCATGACATCATAAATCTTGTAAACGTAGCAAATACATCCTTAGGCGTACTACAAAAGTGGAGTGATTTAAATTCAATACCTATTAATGCAAAAAAATTTAAGGCTGTATTGTTCACACCACCGAAAAAACATGTAAACTGCAGCAGTGCTCTTTACCTAGGTTAAGACAAGATAGAATTAGTTGACAACGTAAAAACGTAAGGCGTTATCTTTAACATAATATAAGCTGGGACGCACATGTTGAACGTATATCGTCTAAACTAGCTAGAACATGTGGTGTTATCTGCCGATTAGAATACATGCTTCCTACCAAAATACAGCTTATGTTGTGTAACAGTCTGTTCCTATCACATGTCAGTTATTGTACTCTAGTGTGGGGCACAACATCAAAAACAAACATTCATATCTTACAAACTTTACAAAAGAAAACTATTCGGCATATTGTCACTGCTCCATTTAATGCACATACCAACGAAATATTCCGCACTCTCAATGCAATGCCTATCGAAAATTTTTACGAATACAGCCTTGTTTTGAAAATAAAGAAGTATTTCCGGTGCAACAATGCGATATTTTTAAACTTCTGTAACCGAGTTGTATCACATGAACCATTGTCGATATAGAAGAGTATGAATACGTATTTTATTTCTCTATCTCTCTTTCTCTCAATATATATATATATATATATATATATATATATGTATATATATATATATATATATATATATATATATATATATATATATATGTGTGTGTGTGTGTGTGTGTGTGACACTACGATGGATGGGCGACGTGGCCCGGCTCATACTCCATGTTTATTCTATTCTCACTTCTTCCTTCTCTACTTCTACAAACCATCGCTACCTTCATACCTCACATGATTCCCCCTCTCTCCGAAAGAATGCGCAAGCTACAAACTATGAAGCATGAACAAGTGGTGTCTCACCATAGGAAAAAATATCAGAAAATAGAGTAGTTCCATGTAACACGGCAGTTTCATGCACTTGCACAAAAACATTCACAGGGAAGGCAGTCCAGTGAGATCTAGGAGACCTCAGGTGGGCGAGGTTGGCTGTTGCGTTCTGGAGGGCATAACCATGCATTCGACGTGGAAAATGGTGATGACACAGACTGGATAGTAGCGAAAAACGAACAAGGTTGGGAGTCTTTGTAGCGTTGGAAGGTTCGATGTCTAATGCGTCGGATTCTTAGTCGTGGCTGCGACAGATGCATTGTATCTAGTATGCGTGCTTTTTGAGAGATGGTGACGGCTAAACGCCAGTGTTCTGGCGGCGTGCAAGAAGTTGCTCCGCGTATTAATGAGCGTTTTCCGTGGTGTTGTCGTCTGTGTAACCGCTGGCGCAGAGAGCGTCTGTGACGATGTTCCTAGATCCGGAAACGTCTTTTTTCTTGAAATGGCCCTTGGATCAAAGTTCTTAATTTTTTAAGTCGTTCATGTTGGGAACGTGCTTCCACTGAAGTTTTCATTCGTCGTCGTCTTTTTTTGATTTGGTGATGGTGTTGAGAAAATAGCGGGTGGTCATTGTCGTTGAATAAGGAGACACTGTCGGTAGTACCAGCATTATTTACGAGTGGGATGCAAGCATGATTTGTGTCAAGGAAAGCAGTAGATACATTTTCGTTTTTATCGGCGAGACTTGCATACAATAGTGACTCCGTACTGCTCGGACTTTCGTTTGTTCCGGTTCCTGAGGATGACATCACCGCAAACATGGCTTGACGTGGTTGTGATTCCGCATGTTTGTTTTTTTGCGGGAGAATTGAGCCAAGCGTTCCTGAAGTACAACCGCTTTCGGAATGGCAGTGGCTTGAAAAGTTACTTGGCCGATATTTCAGGGGGTCTGTTGCGTATGTGGCGATATCTTGAGAGTGCGATGAGAGTGACGAGCACCAGACGAGCTACTTGGCACAGAACCAAATGATGGCTTACGTAAGCAAGATGAAGAGTCAAGTAAATTGAGTGCTTGAATATTGTCTTGATTTGTGTTTTGCAGGGAAGAGGTTAGCGTTGGCGATATTTGTGCAGATGCGAAACCAGGTGGAAGGTTGGGCCTCGCAGAAAAACGGCTTGGATGTCTTTCTATGAGCAGATGACTGACTTCGCCTGACGGGAATTGCAAACTTCTGCTCTGTGGTCGAATGCGTGAAGGCTGCGTATGACTGTGATTACTGAATTTGAATGCATCGATTTGGCTGGTTGCAAGCGAATCTTGATTATAGTCTTGAAACCAGATGATCAATTCTTCTTTTATCTTTTGCCAAGACTCATCGTTCTCGAAGACGTGGGTGAGGCAAAACTTGAATGCCTCACCTGAGATGTAATCAGTGAAGTTTATGATTATCTCCCGTTCCGACCAGTATGCAGCGGCGGCGTGGAGCTCGAAAACGTTGAACCGGTCCTGTACGGGTCCGTCGTCCGCTGATCCGGTGTACTTGGGGATGTCAAGGTGGTCTGATGATGCTGTCATGATGCTGGTCTTGGTGTAGAGTTGGGATGTACTTCTGTGGTCCACGTTCGGTCACTGCGTCTTGCTGGGACGTTCGAAGATGGTGGCTGGTTGATGACGTGGCCGCCAGGTCTTCATCCTGTCGGCTCGTGTGACGCTACGATGGATGGGTGACGTGGCCCGGCTCATACTCCATGTTTATTCTATTCTCACTTCTTCCTTCTCTACTTCTACAAACCATCGCTACCTTCATACGTCACATATACATACCTATATGCTGTACGTTTTGCGCCAAGCCAAGAGGGCAGGAACCTCGTCAAGCTGCTGTTTTGCAGATTTTTATTCCTTGCCCTTGTGTTTTCCTTTTTTGTTGTAAAATGGAAATGGAAGATAAACTTGAAACTTGTCCCATTCTTAAGTTAAGGAAAAAGAATGCTTACGAGGTGGCGTTTCGAATGTTGTTTATTTTGAGATTGCTAGACAAGTTGAAACAGAGGAGTATTTATGACATAATTTGAATAATTATTTGTATTCATCGTGGTGCTAGTTGCTGCTTGTTTAGCATCAATATTAAGCCTCATGCTACAAAACGTCACCTCGCGAGAACCCCCAGGGACTGGTACACCGGAATTTCTGCCTAAATGTATGTGTTCAGGCATGATGTTTTGTTTTTATCATACCTCTTTGAGGATGTGCTTGGCCATGCGCCGGACTTATCAGCAGGCAATACAAGAACAGTAGCATACTGTTTCTGCAAACCGTTTACGGCATTACCTTAGTTTTTTTGTTGTTGCTGTCCATAGTTAATTGTTGCGCAGCGTTAGTCTTGCATAGACGTTGTCGTGGAGGCGAATGGGGCTTTAGTGTTGCTTTCGTCGCTTTATGCCCAAAATATCTCGCTCATTAACTGGCTACTGTAAAGGTAGGCCCTGCAGGTCAGTACATTTGCTGGCAGATTGATTTGATTGATATGTAGGGTTTAACGTCTCATAACCACCATAAGATTATGAGAGACGCCGTAGTGGAGGGCTCCGGAAATTTGGGCCATCTGAAGTTCTTTAACGTGCACCCAAATCTGAGCACACGGGCCTACAACAATTACGCCTCCATCGGAAGTGCAGCCGCCACAAACGGGATTCAAACCCGCGACCTGTGGTTCAGTAGCCGAGTACCTTAGCCACTAGACCACCGCGGAGAGGCCATTCGCTGGCAGAGATGCGCGTGATTAAGATATATGCACTTACTGAGAAGGTATGGTGAAAGTGCTTTAGTGCAGTTATGGTGGCATGATGCTTTTGAGCTGTTTTGCTGAACCGAATTGAATACTGCCCCAAGTGTGAGTCGCTGTTAGAGATGAGATACGCATTCGAGATAACACCGTAATTATAAGTTCTAACGTGTAATGAATGTTTTGTAGATAGTAAGAGCACCGCTTCCCATGGCTCGAATGGGCAAGCAGGTATTTCAGGATACTCATTAATCTCTTAAATTTTTTATAAACAATTTTAATCCTTCAGCATACAAAAAAAGTCAACTGCGACTATTTATAATTAGTGTTTCTGCTTTTCCATTGGTACGCCTTTTTGATAGCGAATAAAGCCTAATTATGACGTCTAATTTGGCAGAACACGGTACAGTGTGCTGCTACTGCCATCATAGGTTGGACATAACAACGTGATGTTGCCAAGTCTCGCAATCTGGTAGCCCTGTCTTGCGTTTTCACAACGATGGATATCTGGAGTTTAACGTCCCAAAACCACTATATGATTATGAGAGACGCCGTAGTGGAGGGCTCCGGAAATTTAGACCACCTGGGGTTCTTTAACGTGCACCCAAATCTGAGCACACGGGCCTACGACATTTCCGCCTCCATCGGAAATGCAGCCGCCGTAGCCGGGATTCGAACCCGCGCCATGCGGGTCAGCAGCCGAGTACCTTAGCCACTAGACCACCGCGGCGGGGCGTTTTCACAACGAGTCTGTTGACTTTACAGAACCACGCTAGGCCTCATCACTCAGTTCATTAGAGCGTCTGCTACTTATAGCGCTCCTCGAACGCTGCGATACCCTTAATAAATGATCTGGGTAATTAATCTAAGCTTGCTAATGAACTCAGGCCCGAAGCGCCTTAGAACGTCAAGCACTTCTCGTTAGAGACACCAGTGTGCAATTTGGCCCAGCTGGCGTGTTTGCGTGATTCCGAGAAATGAGCACCATACATGAAAGCAGTCAGCTGTTGCTAGAAATGTGCTTTAGGTTGCGTTTATCTGCACCACTCACTTGCGAAATTCCACCACAAACACTGTTTTGACATGAGGGATATTGCTAAAGTGGACTATCTGCTTCTTTGCGTCAACAATGCAGCGATGCAAAAAGTGAGAGTATGAGAGATTAGTACATTCAAAACTTGGAACATTAAAATGACGTCATAAGATGATGTCATCAAATAAAGTTGTCACATGACCAAAGGCAGGCCAGTCTCGGAGGCAGCGCAAAACCACGGTAGGCTCAGAAAATGCTCGGGAGTGGGATGGAAGGATGAATACATCAACTAAGAGAAAATGAAGCTAGCCTCGGCTTTTCAGTTGCCTTACGCGAATAATTTGATTAATTTGTGGGGTTTAACGTCCCAAAATCACCATATGATTGTGAAGACTCCATAGTGGAGAGCTCCGGCAATTTCTACCTCCTGGAATTTTTTAACGTGCACCCAAATATGAGCACACGGGCCCTACGGGAATAGATGGGTGACCCGGCGAAGCCTAAATATCTGCGACGATGTGTTGTGCGAAGTCCATTAGGCGCTACAAAAAGGCGTCCATGAAAATTCGGAACCACTGTCCTGTGCTGTGATGGTGAAGCGGAGGAAGTTTTGTATAACACAGTGGCTGTTGAGTTGAAAAATCTCTTTAGAGCGGATTGGTTTCATGTCAAATGTTTTAACATGCAAGTGTTTTGTGTCCGTCTAAAATTTAGGCACGTGTTTCAGTCACGTAAATAGCGTCACAAAAATGTACACTGTCAGACGCCTAAGCAAAAAAAAAAAAAGTTCTGTGAACGGGAGCCTAAGCAGTTATCACTCAGTCCACGACGATCGAAAGATACCGGGCACGTAACACAATGTGCCATGGTCACAAACTTGGAGAGCCTAACAAACACGCCTTTTAAAGACGATAGCCTTTCTTGGGGACCTTCGACGCAAAAAGTTTGGTCTGGCTCTGTGTCTGTACTATTGTCTGTTTATGTGTTTAGAAAAAATGTTTAACGATTTCGAGGAGTTCGTACTCAACTATGGGAGAGCACTGAGCCGTCCGTCTAAAAGCAAAAACGTTCTACCCAGTAGCGTTGCAATACGACATTCGGCGGTATGCTCTTAACAGTACCCTACACGGCACCATAGTGGCCAAACGATACTGCAAATGGCCGACCCCGTTCGCAGCGCCCACCAATATTGCTCAAGATTCAGCATTCATACTTCTGTGATTGTAAATTAAAAAGCAATTATTGCGCATATTTGAGGCACCATAACAACACGTCAATATTATGTATGTGTATTTTTAATAGAAAAGTCAAACATAAGTAATTCTAAGGACTGCAACAGTGCAACAGTCCATGCAACATTTATCACGTTGCACTGACCCGGCATTGCTTGCCCGGAAAGGCAAGTGTTTCCAACGCTTTGCTAAAATGACATGGTGGTGGCACCTTCCCGTCGTCTTGCGTTCTTCACATTATTACCTCCGAGACGGGCGCGCAGGGCACGCGCGCTTCGTTTTCCAAGATAACTGCCAGATAGCGCTCATGTCTCAAGTGTGACGTGACTTGATGTGTTCGTTCGCCTCCGCTGTACGCTGAAGGCACTCTAAGGCAGCGCCTCCAGAATACCATTCACCAATTTTCTTGCGCGGAACATCTAATAAACGTTTCGTTCACTCTGTCCAGACGCAAGACTATCATCTTTCGACGACATTTGCAGTGGAACATGCAGATACGGCGCCAATTTTTTTATGTAACGCTTTCTTCTCGCAGAGCTCTTCATAAAATAATTACTGCATGATCATTGTCGAATCCGTCATTACCTTGTTCAACATGTCATGGCTACGTATCTCTTACAATCGGCGTGTTTCCTTTAGAAGTACAAATTGGTCGACACCTTAACACACCGCCAGATGGCGACCTCAGTCAAGCGTCAGCCTTGCTCTTAGCATTCATTCTGACCGAAAATAGCCCTGCAACGAGTGCAATACTTATCTTTCTAGCCTGGCAGCCTCACTGCAACACCGTGCTTCGCGCTTTCTGTTGCGCCGGCAAACATCGTGGCCGGCCAACAGGCTAGACCGACGTGAGTTAAGCATTCGTGTAGTCTGGTCGTCGTGTTTATTAACTCTTGAACGCGCTGCGATCAGGCCTCCTTAGGCCAAGTTTTGCGTCAAAGCTGCGACACTCTTCTGCCTGTCACACTGCACTTTTTTTTATAGTACTCTCACCCAGAACTACTAGAGTGACCGCAAGGGTTTGTTGAAGCATTGATGATGGACGTTTGTCCTTATAATGTAGATACATCAGCAAGTTTTAGCTTGTGTTCATGTACGTTTAATGGTAGTCTAAATGCGAAACACCAATTTACATGGTGCTGGGCCTCTTAGGTGATTATAGAGCAAACATAACTCTTCTGTGTGACTCAGTATTTATGATTCAGGTTGCCGGTGAATCTAGGCTTCTAAAATTTGCAGGTAAGGGCGCCGCCCAGTTTCCTCTTAGCTAAATGTATAGAACTAATGTTCTTTTTAAAACGGAAAGTGGCTGTGCTTTGAGAAAGAAGCACTCAGCTCGACGCACAACGTGATAAGCTGAAGGCATGCGAGCTATTCCGCATACAGTGTTCAACCAGACCCCTATCGTTAAAGCATCTCTAAGGAGGCGTTTTACATTCGTGTTATATCACTTTCTAGCATAAAGGAATCAACCAACTTTGTATTATCGCTTTATATTAAACAATCTTCCTCAATTTAGCCCTAATCATAACTACATGATGGCCTGTGGGCGATGTTTTCACTCGGAAAGATACGTTTTTGGAAAGATACCAGTTTAGGCAGGAAGCCTACTCAAAAGCAGCATATTACGTCTTCAAAAAGTTTTTTTTTTGTTCATTGGTGTGTGGTTTTTAACGTCCCAAAACCACAATGTGATTATAAGAGACGCCGTAGTGGAAGGCTCCTGTAATTTAGACCACCTGGGTTCCTTTAACGAGCACCTAAATATAAGCACACAGGCCTACAGTATTTTTGCTTCTATCGAAATACTGCCGCCGAAGCCGGTATTCAATCCCGCAAGCTGCAGGTATGCAGACGAGTAGCTTAGTCACGAGACCACGGTGGCAGTGGAGCAAAACGTTTTTTGCTGTTCGCATTTCTAACAAATCCCAATCACTCTGCTTAGTTTCTCGTCTCCTTGGAATGGTGAGCAACTCGGCATGCAACATCTGCGCCTGCGAGTAAACGCTTGCGCACATTCTGTGTCATTGCCCAGCATAGCAGTCTGAACGACGTATTATGGAAGCCAAACTCTGTCAGCTGGATTCACGACCACTTACAGAAGAGAAGATCCTAGGATCTTGGCCGACGGTTTCCCATACGCGCAAAGCCACGAAAGCCCTCTTGTAATTTTTAAAGACCACCAGGCTTCATGACCGCTCATGAAAGAACAGTGTGAGACCGTGCTGTGTAGTCTCGAGCTAACTATTCATCCTTCTCTTTCTCACTCCTGTTCTTTTCTATCTCTTTCCTTTCTATTATTCTCCCTTTCTCCTACTCCAAGTGTAGGGTAGCCAAGCAAGCCAAGCTTGGTTAACCTCCCTGCCTTTCTTCTCTATTTCTCTCTCTTGGCTGAACGAACCTGAAAGCAACGTATTACCAAACGTGCGTTATCTAACGTCACTTTCCACAAATGACTTTCAGCGAACCACATGAAGTGGCATGGCAGCTCATTTAGGTTAAATTTTCATGTCTTTTTGTTTACATGCTATTATTCATTTGTATTTTATGGGAGTATAATCCTTTAGTATCTGTAGCTGTGAGGACAGACGTGCGATTATTAGTTTCGACAGGGAGCCGACGTCGTAACCTATGTGCTTTGCGAAATTCACTTAGCGTACAGCGGGGACCTCGGAGCTACCAGTAAGCTCAGTATGAGTGCCGTCAATATCGGTCTTTACGGCTTTCACAGTGTGGAAAATTTAAGATGTTCGAAAAGTGTTGCTCTCATCTGTTCATGCTTCAACTAAACATTCAAGGACTCGGGCTGACGAGATAGAACGGCGAAAAAAAAACGACCACGAAGCTCCTTTCGTCAATTAGGGCTGTATAAAAAAACAGCTTCGGCATAACAACAATTCAAGTTCTCAGTTCAAAGACCTTGCTGTTTTACTAAAAGGGCACATACACAGTCTAGAGCTACTGGAAAGGTATCGCGTGAGTGTCGAACAGCCTAGCACCCCTGAGTCTATGGGCCCGTTTTGTAACAACAAAAACGAAGATTTTGCATTCTTCTTTACCTCGTTAGCTATTAGGTGCTACAACATTCAACTCCATGACTAACACTTCACCCTCTTCACTGTATGAATCATTTCGATTTTTTGCGGTCAAGCGTGTTGTTCATTCGCTGTTATTATGTGAATGATAGCGAAATGGAATCACGTCGTATGATTACGCCACAAGTTTACGCATTTTGTGATGTCAAGTGAGAATTTGTTCTTTGTGAAAACTGCTCTGACAGAGCTACAAATCGTGGCTTTTATGTCTACATGAAACTCGTGTGTAGAACGTTACCTTACGCTCGAAAGTTTCCTTACGCTCGCCCTTTAGATACAGTGTGGCCTGTAGTCAATTTCTTTCCCCGTACGATGTTGAGAGAATTTTCACCCGTCCTGAATCGCCATCTTGACGTTTTCAGCTGGCGAACCTAAATCCGCTCATGATGTTCAGAACAAGCTATACTTTGATTCTAAACAATAAACAACCCAAAATCGAACAAAGCACCAAGTGCGTTTGAAGTAAGAAGCACAAACACTGACCAGATACATGTACTCACCGCCATTATCTTGGTAATTGAGCAATCACAGCACCGCAGTTCTCTCTGCTAATCCAATGTAGCTGTGCGTGCTATAGAGGGTTTTCGACTAACTCGCGGTGAGGCTGACTGTGACGGACTTTCCAACTGAAGTTGAATATACGACTTTTCTATGTGCATTATTTTGTTCGTATCATATCGCAGTACTTGATTTCAAGGTCCCGTAACTTCACGCCACCAGCCCTCGCCTACGCGCCAGCAGAGGCTTGGCTAACCAGGCTAACTAGATCAGCTATACACGGCTGAAAATTTGTCTCCGTAAATTGTCCCAAACAGAGGAATTAAAATGTGACATCACAACGTGCCAATGGCACTTTGTGATGTGTCATTGGCCCTTTATAACCCAAAGGCCAGTTTTCGCCATTTAAAGCACTACTTAAAGAACTTTGTTCGATCATTACCACAATTGATGTTGTTGGGCCTCCTAAAACCCAAGAGCTAGAGCAAAAAAAGTTATAAATTAGCTGAGCAAATATTCAGTTTTTCTTATATTTGACGGTTTGCGCAACGCTCATTATTGTAAAGCTCCCTTTCTGCGAGGCATCGCATTGCGAGAAAAGGTGCGTTTTCCAGAAGGCTGTCATACTGCCATCAGTAGTGTCCCTTCATAAAGGCAAAAATTTGTCTTACCTAGTTTCGTGATCATTATAAGCAACACGGTGGCAGCTGTCACACATCAAAAAAGTTTGAGGAGGAACCACATGCTGGCAGCAGCCTTTAAATAGATTTCTTTAAACAACTTTATTGTCTGGAGATGGCATGTTGTGTACATTTCTATCTGGCATACCTGCATTTGCTTTTCTTGAAGATTTATGCAAATTTACGCTGCTGCACGTGTTTCTTTTTGCAAGCCACTCAAGATTACACGCTCGCGCATATTTTAACTTCGACATGCAAGCTATTCACTCTCTTGTTTTTGCTTTTGCTTATTGTTTCCAGAACAATTTCTCATTCTTTTTCAAAAGTACACCTTGCCGTAAAATATTAGTCTGTGCATTCTGTACAAAAAATTATCATGATTAAGTTCAGCACACGTCATTTTTTTTCACTTTACAGTGAAAGCACTTAAGCTCTCGGTAACATGTGCTCCGTCATGTGAAAACTTCCAAGGTGTACTTATGCCACCAGAATCAGGCTAGTCCCACTAAGGAGTACAAAAGGTGCGAATGTTATCTGAAAACCAGCTCAGCGAAGTTAAACACGGGGTAAAGAGAGATAAAAAGACACATATGAAGAGAAGAAAAGAGAGAAAATGAAGAGAGAAAGAAAGAAACACACACAAAATAGAGAGGGTCACAAAAAATGTGAAGAAAATAGTGTGAAAGATGGAAAAGAAACGGTGAAGCTTGAACCATGTTACTGGAGGCTTCAAAAAGCGATACCGAAAAATTCCTAATTCAAATAAAACAACCGATAGCCGACACATAAACTAAAACCAACTAGCTAAAGCCCAGCAACAACTCAGAAGCAACCTCGAAAACATCAACGCTATCGGCACAGCAGCTACTCAGTAGCAGTTCAGTATCGCCTAGCTAGAAGCCCAGGATGTGCCTTCAAACAACGAAGCATCATCAAGCTAAAATGCCGGAAATAACCTAAAAGTAACATAGAAAGAACGTAACCTAACTTATCTAGGGCATTCATACAATCCAGGTGCAACAAGCTTGACTCAAGTAACACCAGCTTTTTTGTTTCAGGTCTTGTTCAACTTCCTGCAAGATTCCTGCATGATGCTTTTGTCTACCTTTAGGATTCTCTTTAAACAGAGGAAGAGGAAAAAAGTTTCGCTATTGACAAACCTATATAACGACTGGTCCGCGCGGTCTTGTGGCTCTGGTCCTCGACCGAATCCGAAGGTTGCGAAATCAAATACGAGCCACAGTGGCCCCAATTCTACGCACGGGAAAGCTACAATAGGTGACCAGTAAAACAGTGAATAATTGTGGGATACACCGTCTGCTACCAGCTTCCGGTTTGAGAAGAGTACACAACGCGAACCGCTTCGCCCCAAGCCTCAGATTATTCGGGATTTGCCCACCCGGTCACCCGTTTATCTTCATTCTGACAAGCCACGGCTGGTTGCTCAGCCGTTGGCTGCTTCAACTAGAGCGTGAAAGGCAAACGCAGCTATCAATTCTCATGGAATAAAGAAAGAAAAATGAGATGGGCCGTGGATTTGAAGAGTACCACAGTGACAGGTAGCCATGGAGTACGGAACGCTGAAACCAGAGTGCGCGAAAACCACATTATCACAAGTACGTGTGTATTTCACACAAGAAAAGCTTACGCATGAATTTTCTGCGTATATTATATTCAGAAATAAATTTTCGCGCATGCGCGCCTAGCAAAGATAATAAGGAAACACGCGGGCGAAATCTACCTGCAGCCATACAAGATGAGCGCCGACGATTACACCCATATCTATGACAAAAAACTCTAAAGCTTCAGTCAACAATAACTTTACAGGAAGCGCTGGATGAGTCCATTTGCTATTATCTTGGTCAAACTGTGCGCCAGGATGGCACACAAAGAAAAAAGTGCGTTAAACATGCGCAGAGTTTTGATTATTCGGCGCCGTTTGTGTATGACTGCATTGTTTATGTGCCGCCATGCCGTGCAGCTTGATCAAGATCAGAGTTCAAATAAGCATCTTGCTTCGACTAAGTAATGCATCTTATAGCGTGCTGAAGGCTAGAAACAAAAAAGATATCTCAATGCGCTCAATAACTAGTGCTGCGCTCCATGCCGATTGACCGACGATGTCAGCCGAAGCAGCGATACCGAAATGAACTCTTAGCACACTGCTACAGTCATTTTCATCCCCTGAGATCTTTAAATTGGTGACTTTTTATCTGCAGTGCCATGTCATACAAAGAAAACTGTTTTATGTATCGACTGATCTGCTGGCTACACTGACAGTACCCCCGAGCAGCCTAAAACCATGCAGATCATTCAAGTGCGATAAAAGAAGTTTCCTTACCGTTAATGACTTTCGTAGCTTATCATCGTCCCAGTTACGGTTAGCAGAAACAAAAACAAAAACAAATTCTAAAGCACTGACATTGCACGGAGAGGAGCTTTTTTCAACGGTTGGGTACAGAAAGGCGGGCGCGCGCCGCTTCTCACCAGTTGGGTGCGTCGAACCGGAAGCCGTCGTATCCCACAGTTCTCTGCGATTGCCCATATTACCGGTCACCTATTGCTTGCACGCAAAATGATTCTCCACATTCAAATACGAGGAGGTTATCTTCTCCGTGTGTATTCATACACTCGATGCATCCTCCTCGCCCCTTAGTTTTTGTACGCATGCACGTGAACAATATCTGCACTAAGCGCTAGAGCGTATAAGAATTTTGCGCTCCTCGGCTGCACGCTGTTATCGCCGCTTGCGCAGTTGTAAACACTAAAAATGAAGTTTGATTGGTTGATGTTCATGCGAGACAAAGAAGTACGGATGGGCAGCTGCATGGTAAATCAGTGCAGCAGACAAGACAAATCATATGTGATATATCACGTATGTGAACGAATCGAGAGCATGTACGCTGCAGACGTCACGGGAACTACTGTCTACGTCACAGTAGTGCGCCAAGAAGGACGAGAAACATAAGAGAAAAAAATATAGCGCTCTTTTTTGTATATTGGGAGTATGGTGAGTGCTTCTTTAAAGAATCATTCACCAGAGACGTTAAACAACCCTATAGGCTGTCGAAATTTTCGCAATATTTTAAATTAGGCTACGGGCAGACGTAACTCACGAAGATGCCCCAATTGCTGTAACAAGTGCTTATTGGACATGATGTTTTCGGCGGCTGGCACAGGAATGCGATCGGAGGACGACGCCATTTAAGATGCCAGTGCATTGCGTGCTTTTCCCGCTTCGCCTCTGGTCTGAGCCGCGGTTCGTCCACGTTGTCAAGGAACTCAGCCAGCCGCGAGTGTTGCACAATAAGAATAGCACATCATACGCAATCGCATACGACATCGCTCCGCGGTAGCAACCCTGAGGCGACCATGGCAGTGCCATCACTGCGGTCGTCTGTCTCAAGCTGCCGCAGAGTTTGTTGCCATGTTAGCTCGAGGGTGATAAGCTTTCATCGTTCAGTGAGCCGCGGTGCAGGCGCTCACTTTCGCTCCACTGGCTCGTCACCTCCGTTGTTCACCAACAATTTCATGCGGCCGCAATCAACTGAGGTTGCAGGACGTCAGGCAAAAAAAAAAAAAGCAGATACACCACTCCAGCTCTCTCAGGGCTGCTAACAATTCACCTTCTTTTGAAAGCGAGCGCGAACGAAAACACCCCAAGCGAAGCGCCAGAGCACGGTGCAATGGCTTGCCGCCGCTTGCGTCGTGAGCACCTATATCCCGTCAACTCTGCATGCCGTGGCCGCTTTTGTGCTTGAGGCAGCGCGTGGCTCCTACCGTATGATTGGTGCCTGCGTGGTGGAACATATAATGGCATCGCATTTTCAGAACGTGAAAGCACAACAACTATTATATTATTCTTGTTTTGCATACGTGCTTCGAGGGGGATTTTGCGTAGATTTATCAGCAGCGCCTTTTGCCTTGAGGTCTTATATTACGGCCGCCCCGTCGTAACGCCATCCCCTTAAGCTTTAGAAAGGTTATGCGGCAACATAACCTCCCTGGACTTTTTTGCTTCTTTTTCGACATGCAAACATGAAAAAATCTAGTTGAAGACATCTCTCAGTGTACAAAAGAATATGACTTCTTCCAAGGGTATAACCGTGGCACCAGGCTCCACTGAGATTTCTTTAGTATTCAATTATCCCCGTCAAGAGAGCCGAACAAAAAGAGAGAGAAAAATACCCAGATTTTATCGTTCGGTGGTTCCAGTGTATGTTTTATCCGCGCAAGTTTCCGGATATCGCTGTGATATAATCAAACTAGCATCACAAAGCAAAGGTCACCCGAAGACCGATCTCATTTCTCGTGCGGAGAATTAGTTCACCCCCTATTTAGCTGTCGTTTGAAAACACGACTGTGGCTCCTCCACGAATCAGAATTTCGGTATTTTCTGTCGTTAAAACAGTTTTTGTCGGCGTACCCTTCGTACCCTTAAGCCGGTAAAAATGTAGAAGTTAGGGATTGTGCAGCACGCCATTTATATAACGCTATCACAATAGGTGAGCAGCTTAAAAGCAGACAAAAATTGACAAACGATGAGGCAATTGGAGTGAAGTATTTCTGTGGTCTGGTACTTCGTCGTTTTTTCTTTCTAGTAGGGCCCTTGACAAGGTCTGAAAATACAAAACAAAAGGCGCAGCTTCCAATATTTCGCGAAAAACTGCGCCACGCCATAGCTAACGGGCACCTAGCAGGTCCTGCTTTGAGATAAATTTTCACTCTCTCACCATCCCCTTTCGCTCCCATTTGCTATGCTTGCTCTTGTTCCTTCACACTCTGTGTCTATATTTGTTTATTTCTCTATTTCTAAATCTTTGTCGCCCTTTTGTTCTTGCTATTACTTTCTTTCTCTCTCTATCTGCTTATTTCGTTCAAGTTACCTCGCTCTCTCTCTCCCCGTCTTTCTATTGTATTTTTCACTCACCCCTATTTCTTATCCTTACCCGCTCTTTCGGATAACTTTACCCTTACTTCCCTTTGTCAAGCCAACTTTTTGCAATGTGATAGAACGTTATTATATGCATGATTAAAAACACAGCGCAAACAACGGCAGGAAGAAAGGAAGAGACAGGACAGAGCGCTGACTTACAACTGATCTTTATTAGGAAATGCGAACAAATATATATCATGGCAGGCAAATAACACGTGTCCACCACAATATCAAAAAAATTCGCACAAGCGTCACCATCACCATATCGCTACTGTCTCACCGCACACGTGTTCATCCTACAGATAAGAAGTCCATCTCTTTTTGAGAGAGGGTTACAGATGCCCTACTTACACATTGATCTTTCAGACGTGCAATTTCAGCCGCTTCCATTATCTCCCTAGTTTTTCTTTCTTTGTGCCTGGCTAGGATTTTAGTGTCGCGAAACTGCGGTGTGCACCCACAATCCCTACAATGGATGCCAAGGTGGCCGCTAATAGTATTTTTCACGTTGTACTCGTGCTCCTTCAATCTTGTGTTTACGCACCTTCCTGTTTGGCCCACGTATATCCTTCCACAGGACAGCGGGATCGAATAAACTACATTTTCCGCGCAAAGTATGTAGCTAAATTTATGATTTACTGCACGAGTACAACGGAGCACGAGTACAACGTGAAAAATACTATTAGCGGCCACCTTGGCATCCATTGTAGGGATTGTGGGTGCACACCGCAGTTTCGCGACACTAAAATCCTAGCCAGGCACAAAGAAAGAAAAACTAGGGAGATAATGGAAGCGGCTGAAATTGCACGTCTGAAAGATCAATGTGTAAGTAGGGCATCTGTAACCCTCTCTCAAAAAGAGATGGACTTCTTATCTGTAGGATGAACACGTGTGCGGTGAGACAGTAGCGATATGGTGATGGTGACGCTTGTGCGAATTTTTTTGATATTGTGGTGGACACGTGTTATTTGCCTGCCATGATATATATTTGTTCGCATTTCCTAATAAAGATCAGTTGTAAGTCAGCGCTCTGTCCTGTCTCTTCCTTTCTTCCTGCCGTTGTTTGCGCTGTGTTTTTAATCATGTATTTGAACCAACTCGCCCAAGCTTTAACCTTAGCAAGTTATTATATGGTTTTCTAGCATGCCTTGAGAGCGGAACCTGACTTATTTCATGGTTTCCAAGATTTCACCCTGGATCAAAATGATGTCACGAAAGCCAAGATTACGACCTTAAGGATTAGTGGTCGAGCTCCATAACCAATGGAGAAGATCTTCCATAAGTTCATTGTTGAAACAATTAGGCAGACGTCACTTTTCTTCTTTTCGTCATAGGCATCACCTGAGAAGACATGCGGGCTCATCTTCACAAGCGTAGTGAATTGTTTATTGTACATTTAGAAATGGAGCGTGTTCACGGACTCTAAGGCAGCACTACAGTGTTAGATATTCGCCTTACGCCGGGGACCTCACGAAGAACTAGTGCTGGAAATTAGAGAGCTGCTTCATCACCTCTTCGACGAAGGACACAGAATCACGTTTCAGTGGCTTCCAAGTCACTGCGGCTTATTGGGCAACGAACATGCCGATGCAGCTGCTCGATCAGCACACGAAGATGGTGAAAAAGAATCTATACCATTTTCAAGGACTGATGCTGCAATGACCATCCGGAAAATTGCTAATGCAGAATTAAAATTCCTGTGGAACGCCGAGTCCTTACGGCACACGTGACTGCATAGACTGGACACGTATCGTCGACACCGGCCTCCGTCTGGACTCGCTCGACTCGAGACAACACTGCTTTGCCGACTATGGCTTGGTGTCGCCTTCACTAAAGCTTTCGCCTTCCGAATCGGCATGGAAGACAGTGCTGCTTGCGGTCATTGCGGCAACGATGAAACTATAAAGCACGTTATCTGTCACTGCCCTCGTTACAGCGTGCAAAGACGGCAACTAGCTGCTGTGTTAGCTCGTCTTAACGACAGACCTTTGTCTGAACAATCAGTGCTGGAAAGACGACATGATTTGTGTGCTCACAGAAAATCAGTGAAGGCCTTACTGAACTTTTTGCGTGGCAGCGGCCTATTCTATAGACTGTAGCACCTTAGCCCCCCCCCCCCTTTTTTTTTTGCGGGCGTCTATTACCTTCTTCGCTTTCTTTCCCATCTTTCTTTCCCATTCCCCCTTTCCCTAGTGCAGAATAGCAAACCGGATACTCCATTTTCTGATTAACCTCCCTGCCTTTCCCTCATTTTATTCTCTCTCTCTATCTTATTGTACATTTATGTGTGACAGCTTCCACAATGTCTGCTGGTCTGTTGGTGTTCGCCGGTTGTGACGTCGTTTCATGTGAATGTGTCCGCGCTGTCCCCTAGTGACGAACTCAACTAGCGTCAACAATCGTAGCTTGACGCTTATGGTAGCTCAGCCAGTCCATGCATTGGACACAGCATATAGTGATCACCACCCAAATATGGCATCAACAACCAAGTTTCGGATTAGTTGAGCCAATGCTCACGCACAGTGCTGACAACATAACAAGTAGCGTTGGTAGATTGAGCCATCAAGGCACGGCTTCAATCTGGCGTGTGTGTATTGGATATATATATATATATATATATATATATATATATATATATATATATATATATATATATATATATATATATATATACAGGGACGGAGGCATGAACGAACGCAGGGACAAGCGCACGAACAGACGCAAGCACGGACGAGCGGATGGACGCATGAATGGTCACACAGACGGACGTATGGACGGACGGAAGCAAGAACGAATGGACGGAGGCATGCTTCGCCCCGCTCTCCATCATTAACCCCGTGGATATGCTGCGATTTTTTTTATGTTTTCGCCTGCATTTTACAGAGGCGAAAACTGTAAAATTAAAAAATGAAATATTTTATGGGTGTTTTCTGACTCTCGTGTGTGGAAAGCGTTTACACTGCATACCAAGGAAACAAAAAATGTCCTTTCAGCGATGTCTTGTGCTTGTGTCAGTACTCGTTTAAATTAAGTAAGGTGCGAAAGAAAGCATATCAGAGAAATGTCAATATCCTAACCAATTCGGCTGCAAATATTGCTTTGTGATGTGAATAGCATTTCAAGAACCATGATATCTGAGAACATACACCTCGCCAGTGTCACTACAGCTTAGAATTACGTAAATACAGAGTGTATTGGAGGCGATTTTGAGGAATAACATAATTTCTGTAGATCTCCGCATAATAACATTACTTCGAGGTAGTGCCGAAGAGAACTTTCAGTGCTAATGCAGTGTCTACGAAGAGCCTGCCTTCGAAGCAGGTTCAATATCGAATGCAATAAAATCAAAAGGTTATCTTGGTCGAAAATTCTCTAGATGCGCAATTTGCTTTTTTTTTTGGACGCAGCATAACCCAGGGAATTTTCTT
This sequence comes from Rhipicephalus microplus, assembly GCF_043290135.1. NCBI lineage: Eukaryota > Metazoa > Arthropoda > Arachnida > Ixodida > Ixodidae > Rhipicephalus > Rhipicephalus microplus. Next base: position 62,085,907 of record NC_134706.1, on the reverse strand, counting down.
TTTTACGTTTTCTTTTCTTAGTCTTTTTTTTGGGGGGGAGGGGCTCTACACGCGTTTGTTTCCGGTTGTGTGCCATCGATAATGGCAGTGGTTTTTTTTTGGTATATCACGTTGTTTATGATGACACGGAGGGTTCGAAATGACGTACATGCGTGTTGTGCATATATTAGTTTTCGCTTAGAAATAAAATTTTGATTTATTGATTGACTGATTTGTTGGGTGTAACGTCCCAAACTCACGATAAGATAATGAGAGATGCCGTAGTGGAGGGCTCCGGAAATTTCGGTCACCTAGGGTTCTTTAACGTGCGCCCGAATCTGAGCACACGGGCCTACACAATTTCCGCCTCCATCGGAAATGCAGCCGCCGCCGCCGGGATTCGATCCCGCGACCTGCAGGTCAGCAGCTGAGTACCTTAGCCAGTAGACCACCGTGGTGGGACTCGAAATTTAATTTTCCGTTGCTAGTAAGCGCTCCTCTCTATCCTCTCTGAGGGTGTGTATTTTTTTGTGCTTGTTTCATCACGAAAATTCTTGATAACCTCTAGGATTGAAAGCTGCTCTAGGTTACTGCCTGAAAACCGTTTTATTTTGTACACGAGTTTTTCAGTACCAATGCACAAATATTCACAGGACAAATAGTGGAATCGTCCACCTATTCAGCCTCACATCACTTCGCCGCTTTGGAAATCCGTGCGCATATTTGAACTCGGAGGTAACTACACAAGCTCATCTATTCTCTAGGGAATGAGATCGTTGCGGGAAATGCGAATACGGAACGCTTCTGGAATTGTGCGCACTACGTACAACCTTTTCCTCCCAAAGTGTGTACACTTGTTTTGGAAGTCGTGCAACAACCGTATTTAACAGTAAGCACCTGTGAAAATATGCCTGTGCATTGTGCATTGAGGCTCGGTCGATACTCTCTTGAGGACGAGAACAGGTTCATGAAGCATGCAGTGGAGCTTCCGCTTCTTTCTATGTTGCGAAGAGTGCTGCGTGTGCGCTAGTCGTTAATGACAAATAATTGATTACCCGCTGGGCAAGACTTACATAAAAGTTTAAGAAAGTTTGTTTGCGCAGTCCAGAACGCCTTGAACAAGCTAGGAGCACTGAGGGCCCCTACAAAAAGAGGAAGCTGGTTCTGGTTGTCTTTGTTGTTGTGCTTTGTGGCGCGATAATTCTTGGGACTAAATACGTGCAGTGCAACCAAAAATGTTTCGAACGCAGAGGTCGACTGTTGCCATAGTCGTATATCTGCGAATTCAATATTGCTATTGTTAATAGAGGGCAGCAAATCCTTGAAAAAAAAAACCTTATGATGAACAGGATGATGTTATCCTCTGCTTGTTACTGTTGTTATTATTGAATACAAAGTGCGTCTGCTATTACTACCTACCGCATTAGTGCACCTAACAAATGTTGCCATGACGTCGCGATGTCGCGTCTGTTGGTAGTCAGCGATGACAAAGAACTTCGGTTAAAAAGTGGTACATGAAACAGTGACATGGATGTGTGTCACAGGTCCCGTTAATTAGGGAGGCGATCGCCGGGCTAATTCCAAGGGCCGAAGTATCAGCCCCCCGAACCGCACCACGAAAGCGTGGACAATTCGGAAGTGGTCCTTTTTGGCGCGCCAGTGGACGCCAGTTGTAGCCCAAAGAACAAGTCAGACCCGAGAGTTGATAAACAAAACAAAATTATATTCTCAATAATGGCAGATCAAACACAATACACAAGTATGCACACTCCACAATAGTTGCATACAATATGTCACTAATCAAACAACGTACTACACAGTACAATCAGCCACATTCGAAACAACGGACACAGACAACAATACGCACTACAATGCAGTCGCATGCATTGAACGACCAAGACACTTACAGACTAAAGAGATAGAAAACCTATTCAGTCCAAAGTTCTTGGAACAAAAGTCTGAATCATACTCTTCCGAGAATCACTCACTCAAAGTCCAGCGTTGTTGTCGTTCTGCTGCCCCCGAAGTTTCTCTTCCAGAAAACCTCACGTCGTCACTTGGCCGCTCTTCAAGCTTCAAACTTCTTCGCCGTAAACACGTCGGCTTCACACACGCAGCTGTTGCCATGCGTCTTCGCTCGATAGCGGTAGACACACGCTCTTGCCTGTAGCTCGAGCCTTCACCCCTCAGGTGGAAATCCTCTTCTTCTCCTGCTTTTTCACTACGGACAAAACCTTCGCCGACTACACGGCGGAATACCCTACGCGCTCTGGCGCTAACTTCCGTCTTCTCCTGATCTTTCATCTCGGCTGCTAGATTAAATGCCTTCCATGCGAGATTCCAGAAAGTTCTCATCATTTCGTCGGCGCGATGCGCAGCGAAGGCTGCGGGAAAGGCCGAGACGATACGGGGGCCGTCCGCGAGGGATGACTCAGCCCGGCATCACCACGCCCTTTTCCGTCGAGAAATTTCGAGGGCTTGCTCGGCCGCCGATGTGGGGTGAGGAGGTTCGTTGGCGAACCTACGCTTCCGAGGGGAGAAGGACGCGTGCCCGGAGAGTCTTTGGATGCTTGTTTTCTTTTTTTTATCGTTGACCTCGCGGCGTCACTCAGGCGTTTCGTCACGAGAATTTGGTGGCGTGCCCTTTTTTGAGCGCTCGTTTTGTGACAATGTGACACCAGAATTTGGAATTGCGCTTAAACTCCTCAGATGACGTTACAGGAATCAAAGTGGAACTTCGGAGAATACTCAGCTCGAAACTGTTGTAGTTAAAGGCGACAGATCCACCCGTTACAGCTATTGATTAGATATGCAAGCGCCATTTGTCGCCCTGTGTGGCGTTTGTGATAGAACGCTTGGCTGCCCCGCTGACAGAGTGGATTAGAATAAGCCTCGACCACGCTCTTTCATTATTGCGAGAGCTACGTTTGTTGTATTCTCGCTGTATTACAGTGAACGGTGGCTGCACCACTCACCGCGTAGTCTGGCATGACGTCAGAGAAGGGACCTACAAAACTTTAATCTTTTTGAGACTTTCCTGTTCAAAAAGTTTTCTTTACAAGACGTCCGTGCTTCTCTTGGAAATAAATAGTGAAAGCAAAACCATTACCGAAGACAAGCTTTCCGTTGAGCCGTAAAAAAACTGGGTTTAAGAAAATCGGTTGTCAGTGCCATTAAAGAAATGTTCCAATAAATCGCACTTGAATAACCTTCAGTACAAAACAAGCGAAGGGGCCTGATTGAAGAGTAATATTGCGGTAAACTCATGTACGCTATATCACGAACTCTACTTCGCATGACTGGTCAAGGAACCTGCCAAGCGTAGAGAAGCACACCGACGGTGCTCATATATATCGAGGGTCACAGATCAATGGTGGTAGTACACGAAAACTAGAGCGTCTCTATACCACAGCGTCTATCGCCAAATTCCGTCTTATTCAGCCTGCGAGAAAGACTGGATGCCTATGTGCCTGGCGGAGACATAAAATTTGGCTTCATTGTTATGTGGTTGCTTCTTCGCTAAACGTGCACCTAAGTTGTCATCTTTTTTTTATTATATGTTTCACTTTGATTGATATGATATGCGTGGTTTAACATCTCCAAACCACCATGCATATGATTATGAGAGATGCCATTGTGGAGGGCTCCGGAAATTTCGACCACCTGGGGTTCTTTAACGTGCGCCCAAATCTGAGCACACGGGCCTACAACATCTCTGCCTCCATCAGAAATATAGCCGCCGAGGCTCGGATTTGATCACGCGAACTGTGGGTCAGCAACCGAGTACCTAGGTCTCTAGACCACTGCGGTGGGGCATGTTTCACTTTAGAATAGGTATAGTAACGTGAAAATAATGTCGACAAATTTAGAGCATGTGAAATGATGTTGATGTTGTATACATACATGAGGACGTTACTATCCTTTTTTTCCATGGTAGAAACCATGATAGAGTAGGAAGTCTACTCATTTTACTTCGTTACAATGTGAACATCATTGTATAACGCAAAGAGCGACTTCGCACTACGTCCAGCCTAAAAAAATAAAACATGTATTCGCTATATTGTGAGGCGATGGTCGACTTTTGATAAGAAAATGTCTCAGAAAAAATACTGTTACAATTGAGTAAATTCTGTACGTTTGTGAGCTGGAGCATCCTTGTAGTCAACCGATATTTTCAGTACCTCTCGTTTAATGGGCAAGGAGATTGGTCATGCAACAAGGTGCCTAAATAGGTGCGTCAGAAAACGCTAAGACATAATTGGTAATACGTCCGTTGCTAACTATGTGAACCTTGATAGTAGCTGTTTCTACATATGGCGATAGTCATTTCAGTACAACTCTTTGAATCAATTACATTAGTGATTTACTGACTTTCTTATTTATTATTCAATACTGCAACCCCCTGAAAATGCTATTGCAGGAGTGGGCTTATTAGTACGGTAAACCTCGCAGCAGACAATATATACGAGAAAAATAACAACAAACCCGTAAACATCAATAAAAGCATTGAACTTCTAGTATACATATAGATTTCAAACAAGAATAGTTTTATCATCATTTAGGGCGAGTGATTGAATTCTATATTACTATAGTGCGCAGAAAGACTATACCTAATCGTGTCAGTGCCTGATAAATGTTAGGTAGCAAGTTTGAGTTCGTAAAAACTGCGCAACGCTTCGAGGAAAGCTTGCCAAAAAAAAAAGAAAAGCTGTTTGAAATGCGTTTGGACTTCTTACGAAGGAGCTTGGAGCAAAAAAGCTTTTTATTCAGCTGAGGAAAACAACCCAGTCAAATAGAACAGCTAAAATGGATGTTTAAACGTGTTGGTATGCCTTTTCCGAAAAAGAAACAGTGCTTATAATGTTCATAAGGATATTCCAATTAAGAAACAAGAAAATCACGTTTCGTTTTTGTTACTTACCCTAGAGGGATGCACATGGGCACAGTCTGTTTTATGCCTGCCTGTTCGCCAACACTTACCTAATTTTATGTTGCGAAATGCATTACATATTTCTGAAAAAGGCACTATGCTGCTCAAAATAAAAGTGTGAGTCAAATTCCTTCCAAGCCCACGTGAATAAAACTATCAAGCTGGTGTTCTCAAAACACTTGTTTTGCGTGGGTTCTCTACACTGTCCGTACACAAACTAATTGTGGCAATAACCTGAAGTTTTATCGGTCAGCCGAGATCGCGCACCTACAGTGATGTTCTTGGTATATAACTTATGTGCATTGCATCTACCAGGTCCCTTCTTTGGGCAAAGGCTCACGCATAACCTAAAGCAAGGTATCTCTTTTGTGCATCTTAATGTGATGCCTACAAATGTTACGTTCCTTGTGCGAGCATCGTTATTAGTATTACAAGGGAAGATACTAATGCTCGAAAGAGAAAACGTACCAGAATTGGAGAAATATGTTGTGTAAGTAGGGAAGCTGACAAACTACATTTCGCGTGTGCGCAGATTGTATGCTACAGCACGTGCTGTCGCCGGGACAGCTTCTGGAGACAAATGCCAGAGCCAAGTTTATCAAAAAGACGAAAAACACACGTGAGCCAGCCAGCTTGCCCTTGCGAACACACTGCTGCAACCGGATAGCTACGTTCATGATGTCGAGTCGAGTGTAACATAGTGTTTATTACAGCGAACTCCTTTACCGTACCCAGCAGTGTCGCAACCATGGAGTGATGCGCCTTGAAAGAGGCACGATAATCTTAGTTTACAGAGTAACCGCGGTATGTGAAATTAGTTTGTTGACCTAATCAGATGAACCCAACCGGACACGAATGCCCGCTTATAAAACATGGCAAGATTTGTGATACCGCATTAAGCAAGCCCTGACGTAGCAATCAAATGAGAATGACCTAGCTGCGCTTTTAGCGTACCAGCATATTTCAAATAGGGTTTTACTCGGAAACAAGCCCCTGTCGATCTACGGCCACGCTAACGGATAACCGCACACGTGATGTCACCCAATGCAAGATTATCAGAAAGTGAGTGCTATGGTTTACGTGCATTGCTTCAAGACCCCATTTTGCTAAAAGAGACACGTTTGGGTGAGAGACGTGATATAATTAATGGTGATCAACCCATTAAAAACACGACAAAAGGAAAGAAATCCCAGCATATCCACGGAGTGAATGGAGATGAGTGGGGCGAAGCGTCCGTCAGCTGGTCCGTGCTTCCGCCAATCCGTTCATTTGTGCTTCCGCCCGTCCACGCGACCATCCCTGCGTCCATCCACGCGTCCGTCTATCTCTCCGTTGGGCTTCTAGTCTGTCTATCCATCCGTCCGTGCGTTCATGTAGCGAACACTCCAAGTACCGCCACATTGCATCATCTCCCGTGGCACATACCCATTCCGCACGTCCGTCCATCGGTCCGCCCGTCTGCTTGTCTGTCTGCAGACACGTTCATGCGTCCGTCCGTGCGTCCATCTAGTGACCACTCCAAGCACCGCCATCTCCAATCTCGGATCCCGGTGGCTACGAACGACAACGACAGATGATAGACAGACCCACGCCCTAAGGAGCTTCGCCGCTATAAAACAAGCGCATTAGTGTTACGCTGTCAGTATAGCTTTCACTCGGACGGACTCACAAGGCACAATTTTTGACGCGATTTGACGCACCGCTGGATGAACAAGCCCGTCTTTCAGACGAACGCCCACGTGAAATCCCGTGGTGTCTTCGAGCATAATGCGACTGCAGCCTTCTGTTGCTGAAAGCCAGTTGAGGTCGAGTTCATTTAAAGCCTACTGGCGTGTTATTTGGTACGACATAACGTCATATGACAGCACACATCGACTTACACAGCGAACACGCACACAATGGGAACGACACAAGCGCAGAACTTCAACTCATCTTTATTACGAGAGAGAACCGCTTGAGGGAGGCATAACATGCGTTGCTTGCACATCACGTGTGCCTAGTGCAACGATCAAAACCAGGAACATTTTTATCGTGTAGCAGCAACCAAATGCTGTCTTTTGATACTATTGTATATGCGAATTGGTTGCTGTCGCATGATAGGGTGCTCTTGATTTAAGTTATTTCACTCAGAACACGTCACGAGTGAACGACGCGTGAGTACCTACTTGAGTCATTCTATCCTGTAGTGAAGATCAGTTTAAGTTCAGCGCCTGCATCGTCCATCTGTGCCAGTGTTCGTTGTGTAAAGCAGTCAGCGCTGCCATAAGCAGTTGAAACTGTCTAATCCAATAATGCACTTTTCCTCCTTAACTTGATGGCTCAGATGTTATCGTATACCTCTGTGACAATCACTGGGTTCAGTCTTTAATCTAAGAAATCTGAGCAGGCAACCCTACCAAAGCATGCAATCAAGTGTTTATATTTTCTAGTTTTCTTCCCAATTTTCAATTTTGATAAATGACAAGCAGTGCATCCTCATGCCCGGCGACCAATCTCGCCTTTAGTTGCAAACTTCCATGTGGACCAGTCGGAGCAACTGCCAACATGGCTAGAGGACTCACATTCGTTGCAAATTAAGAGTCGCCCATCACAAAGAAAGGGCTCATCAAGAGACTGGCATGTGCTTGCCATAGTTCGTCATCCGGGGATTCCTACTAGCACTCAGTTCGCATTTACTCCGGCAACATTAGGTTTGGAAAAAGGCACATTTGGCACATAGCACTCAGCAAAGCCCCGACACATGGTGGAAACAGCTATACGGTAAGGTGGCGTGAAGAAATTGTAGCGACTTTACAAGCTTGATTAGGTAGAAATGAGTTGATTAGATGGATGTGCTTTCACCGTCGCCACCACCACACACGTGTCCAAACATTATGTTGACGCCGAAAACACGTGAACACTTCCACGGGCTAAATGACGTTATGATGCGATTCCGCAGCCTCGACAGCACTGTTCAGGTAGTGTGAGAGATAAAAAAAAATTGGCAGATCCCTCGTACAGTGCGAATCGATGATTCCCACTGTACGTGGCAATCATCCGTACATGAATTACGTGTCTTGATTATCAGGTTTGGATGTGTCGATTACCTTTGTTATCCATTCTCATAACGTGATACCGAATTTCGTATAGGTGGAGCTAGCAGAAGAGCCACGAGCACACTATGAGCCTGGTATGTCGTCATGTTTCTACAAGACACGCGTGTCAGGATTATCATGTTCGCACTAGTCATAGATTTCGTCATCCATTGACGTCACAAACACTAAATTTGGTATATGTGGAGCTAGCAAAACGGCCATGAGCGCATTATGAAAGGTTCATTATACTCAATGTAGCGCTGAAGCGAACGCACGTTGCGCAAAGAGACGCTATACGTTTGCAAAACGTGAGCACTTAAAGTCTGACGCCAGGCGCGACCAGCGTCCGTCAGCACGGCCCGACGGCAACTAGCGCGAAATACGACAAGCTGCATTTCGCGCCGAAGCGTTACCCGGACTACATTGCGTCTCCCTCTTTTCGTGACAGAGGGATGCCGGATGCGCTGAAACGCGCACGCGTCAAAGCAACGCAGCGCGGCGCACGCCTGCGAGTATATGGCAGGACTGTTGCCAGCCATGGCAACGCCGGCGCGATGCGACGAAATGAACGCCGTTGAGCACGCGGACAGCGTCACGCCGAAATGTATTCGCGTCTTGACTGTGGCATGTAGTCGTGTTATTACATGACACGGATCTCGTGATTATCATGTTTGCACCAGTCACATACCTTCGTTATCCATTTACGTACCGTAATACCAAATTTGGTATATGTGACGCTAACGAAACGACCGCGAATGCATTATGAGCGTGGAACGTAGTCACGTTGTTACATGACACGCATGTCATGATTTTCATGTTATGGTCTGTCGCTTGTGTTCGCCATGCAATCATGTCATACCATACCAGTTTTGCAACGTGCCATGTGAACGAAACCGCCGCAAAAGTTGCAGGAGCATGAAATGTAAATCATGGCATTCATGACATACCATGATTTTCATGTTATGAATAGTCGGATATGTTCTTCATACAGTCATGTTATGCCATGCCAAGTTTGGTATTGACAACACAATCGAACCAGCCAGGAGAGCTAAAAGTCGTACGCGGCTAGATAAATAGATATGTAGATACGCTCAATGTCGCCGAAGTTCGATAAGAAATGCTACGCATTTAAAAGTAGTTAACGATTGGGAGTACACTTACTGTGATCACCCAGGCGTCCCATGCCCAGCCACGAATCTGCAGGCTTTGAATAAATCTTTGTCCATTCCATTGTAAAGGCAAACGCAGAATACAATGCGTTTAGAAGAGGTGTTTAACAATTTAGAGTAGTAGATACTCTACTATGGAAGAGCAGATACGTGCGACTGCTACTTCCCATATGTGAAGTGTGTTTGGAAAAAGTGTTCAACGATTTAGAGTACTCGGTACTCTAATATGGGAGAGCTGGAAGCCGTCCCTAAATTGCGAATTTATGGAAAGCAACTGAGACGCACACTGCTCTGAAGGACTCACAGCGTTAAACGAGCTAAGGCGGCGGGGCGCTTCTATCATATGCCGTATCAAAAAGCCCCTGCACATTCTCAGAGTTGGTGTCTAAATTGTTCTTCTTATCTAGCAATCAGTACGAGCGACTGAAATTTTTGGATTTCTGTGTAAATTTCTAAAACATGCTTCTTGTATCTTTTAATTGAAGTTTTAGAGACAAAGTCGTCATACGCTTGACACTGTGCTCTGAAGTTTGTAGTTTCAGACATCATGGAACAATCGAGAAACATCCTGGTTTGGCAGTTTTAAGTGCCGCAAGCTTGAAGGGAGCCGAGTCGTTCATATGCTGTCGCCATCATCACTTCCCTAGCTCAGGCAAGCCACATGTAGCATAACCAGCTGAACCGAGTACAGCTGTGTGCATCACAGTTTTTCTACGCGTCTCTCAATGAAGTACCTTAAATGACAGAATTCATTGGTTTTACTCTGTTTAGGAAGATATTGTTACACGCAAGAAGTACACGAAAAGGTTGAAAAACAGGCGAGCCTGGATGGTTCGCGTTTACTTCCACAAGGGGTCTCGAGACAGCACACCCAACGTCGTCTTCCTTCTTCCCCTTTTGTCTGAATGTTCATTCGCGCTGTATGCGCCGTGCATTGCAACCGCTCGTGACATTTCCCCGTTGGCAGACGAAGCCCGCCGGGCGAGTCACTCAGTGGTTCGTGCATTGCATAGCTTCATGCGAGCGACGTGCGCCACTTCTGTTTTAACCGAGCGCCGTCCAGTGCTTGTGAGCCGTGCTATGCGGTAGTTGACCTCACTGAGGCGTTCGAGGATAACGTAGGGCCCGACATAGTGAGCGAGAAATTTCTGGTACAGGCCACGTTTCCGTAAAGGCGTCCAGAGCCACACCTGATCTCCAGGATTGAAGTGAACATGTCGGTGACGGTCGTCATAGCGGATCTTTGACCGGTCTTGCGAGGTGACGGTGCGTAGCCGAGCGAGGCGTCGCGCTTCTTCTGCTCTACAGAGAATCTCGTTGATCGGCTCACTGTGATGAGCAGAGTAGGGAAGCATAGTGTCAAGATTATAGCGTGGTGGACGAGCATAAAGGAGAAAGAAAGGTGAGTAACCAGTGGTCTCATGTCTTGCGGTGTTGAAAGCATAGGTGATGAAAGGCAAAATTGTGTCCCAGTTTTTGTGCGCGGAGTCGATGTACATGGACAGCATGTTGGCAAGCGTTCGGTTCGTGCGTTCCACTAGACCATTAGTCTGTGGATGGTATGGAGTGGAATGGCGGAAGCTTGATGAGCACAGACGAAGGGTCTCTTCGACAACATCCGCGGTAAATTGCCGCCCACGGTCGCTGATTACGATGCGAGGAGGTCCGTGTCTGAGGATAACTTGAAACAGCAAGAAGATGGAAACGTCTTTTGCTGTGGCCGACGGCAGTGCTGCCGTCTCACAATAACGGGTTAAGTGGTCTACGCAAACGATGACCCAACGATTGCCGTCTGTGGATCGCGGAAAAGGGCCCAGAAGATCTATACCAACTTGCTCAAAGGGGGTGCTAGGAGGCGAAACAGGCTGAAGGCGACCAGACGGCGCGTCAGTTGGTCGCTTGTAACGCTGACATTGGGTGCAGCTGGCGACGTACCGTTCGGTATCATTGCGCATCCGGGGCCAATAAAAGCGTTCCTGAGCACGGTAGAGTGTTCTTGTGCATCCAAGATGTCCGGAAGTTGGTTCGTCGTGCATGGCAGATAATACGTGACTGCGAAGGCTCTTGGGGACAACCAAAAGGTAGCGCGCACCGGTAGCCGAGAAGTTCGTCTTATATAGGGCGCCGTCACGTAAGCGAAAACGATTGTCTGCAGCGGACTCCCGCGCGGCCGCGAATAGCGGCTGTAAGCTGTCGTCTTTCCTCTGCTCTGATATGAAGGTATCCATATCCGGAAATCCCGTGGACACAAAAGCGATGTATTCATCAAAGTTGTCCGCGTCACATTCAGTCGTTGGGAGTGGCAGGCGAGAGAGACAATCAGCATCAGCGTGTCGCCGGCCGCTCTTGTAGGAAACAACGAAATCATACTCCTGCAGACGGAGCGCCCAGCGTGCTAGTCGACCAGAGGGATCCCGAAGATTCACAAGCCAGCATAGAGAGTGATGATCCGTGACGACAGTAAAGGGGCGCCCGTAGAGATACGATCGAAACCGTTGCACAGCGAAGACGACCGCCAGACACTCTTGTTCGGTGACAGTGTAGTTGCGCTCGGGGCGACTCAATGAGCGGCTAGCGTACGATATCACATGCTCGCTGTCGCCGACACGCTGAACTAGTACGGCGCCAATGCCAACACCACTAGCATCGGTATGAACTTCTGTCGGTGATGACGGATTGAAGTGGCGAAGAATAGGCTGGGACGTCAACAGTAGCTTTAGCTGCCGAAACGATGAGTCGCATTCCGAGCTCCACTCGAAAGGAACACCTTTTTGGAGAAGGCATGTGAGCGGATGAGCTATGTCAGCAAATTTGGGAATGAAACGGCGAAAGTAGGAGCATAACCCTAAAAAACTTCGTAGCTGCTTCACAGAGCGAGGTGCCTCGAATGCCTCCACAGCTGTTGTCTTTTGTGGATCTGGTCGTATACCTTCTTTGTCGATCAGGTGTCCCAGCACAAGTGTCTGTCGTTCACCAAAATGGCACTTTTTAGAATTAAGCACAAGGCCGGCCTTCCTCAAGCAGTTCAGTACCAAGTCCAGGCGCTCGTTATGCTCACGAAATGTTCGGCCGAAGATCACAACGTCGTCTAGGTAGCACATACAAACTTCCCACTTCAAACCGCGAAGTATAGTGTCCATGAACCTTTCAAACGTTGCGGGGGCGTTACAAAGCCCGAAAGGCATCACGTTGAATTCAAATAGTCCATCGGGCGTTACAAAAGCGGTCTTCTCTCTGTCATCCGGGTGCATAGGGATTTGCCAGTAACCTGATCGTAAATCCACAGAAGAGAAGTAAGAAGCCGCAAAGAGGCAATCGATGGCGTCGTCAATTCGTGGGAGTGGGTATACGTCTTTCCTAGTAACGGCATTTAGGCGACGGTAATCGACACAGAATCGCCACGTGCCGTCTTTCTTCTTCACCAGTATCACTGGAGCTGCCCAAGGGCTAGACGATTCCCGAATTACTCCTTTACCCATCATTTCTTCGACTTGAGCGCTGATGATCTTTCGCTCCGCAGAGGACACACGATATGGTTTTTGACGAATCGGTTCAGCGGATCCTGTGTTGATGCGATGGCGAGTACGGGATGCAGGAATCGATGTGGGGCCGTCGTGCTGTGCAAAGTTGAATATTGAAGAGTGTTTCGAGAGCAGGGCCATCAAAACACGACGTTCATGGTCACTGAGCGATGTAGCTACCATTCCGAGCATGTGTTCGTTTGCGGTGTGCGAGACACTGGTTTGTGCTGTATCCGGTAGTTCTGTAAGCACTGCCATAGGTATAAATGACTCTCCCTGAAACGTAGCAAGTTTTAGGCCTTGAGACAGCACTACGGCTTCAGTGGAGCAATTTAGCGTCCATAGCCCTGCGCATCCATCGGTAACTGAAACCATACAATACGGAACCAACACATTTTTCTTAAGACAGTTTCTATGGACCGGTTCCACCGCAACATCGAACGAAGTACTAACAGAAGACGAAAAAAGAACAGGAACGCGCATCGCGGATAAAGCGGGCACAACAGTGTCTTCAGAAACACAAAACACACTCTCTTGCTGGGATGATTCTTCTAAGAGCGCAGAGGACACACTTCCGCAAATACTGAGTTCTCCTGTTCGGCAGTCAACATTGGCGCCACACAATTTCAAAAAGTCAATGCCGAGAATTACATCGTGTGTGGAACGCGGAAGCACGGTAAACTCAGTGTTAAAGGTTTGACCACCCAAGGAGACATCCACGTTACACACACCAACCGGGTATAATGAGTCCCCACTCACTCCACGAAAGCTTGTGCTGTGGTCCCAATGAAACATAACCTTGCGTCCCAGCAGATTTTTGAACACCACACTCATGACAGAAACAGTTGCTCCCGTGTCGACTAAAGCCATGGTAGAAACGCCATCAATAAGTACATTAACCTTATTCTTCAGCATGAAGATAGGTGGAGGTATCCGAGTCGGCAGCAAAGATTTTCCAGCGACCTCACCTCCATCGGCCGCGCTGGCTAGTTTCCCGGCGGTGGTGACGCGAAGCGGCGTCGAGGAGATGATGACGTCACACGCCGTCTGGGAGATGGAGATCGAGACGCTCGGAAAGCTGGTGGTGGTGTCAGAGTACGTTCGGAGGCAGGAGAGCGGTAACGGTTTCGATACCTTTCTTGTTCTCCAGAATAGCTGTCCAGAGGGAAGTGACGGCTTCCTTCTTCTCGGAAGTAGCCTTCAAAAGTGGTGTTTCCTGGCCTATTAGTGTCCATTGCACGACCACCGTGTTGCATAAACGATCCCGACTGTCCATTGCTGAATGCCCGACGTCGGTTACAATACCTAGCTATGTGGCCAGGCGTGCCACAGTTGTAACACACGGGCAGAGGGCGAACTTCCGGACGCTGATTGAAATATTCCACAGCGGCCACAGGCTGAGAGTAACTCATCCCCTCCCCTTGGATGTCGTAGGCAGTGCTGGGTCTTCGTGGGCGAACGTCGCGTGGATGCTGATCAAAACGCCGATCAATCGAGTCGTAATGGCGTTGTTCGGTCTGGCCATAATGCGGGTCGTGTCAGTAGCTGTTACAATCCGCAGCATTCACCGAATGCTGCCAAGTAGCCGGAGGAGATGCGCAGACGGCGTCTCGGAAAGCGACGGAGGCGCAACGCGGCACCGCATAACGCGTTTGTTCTTCGTGCCGCAGGAGCTCCTCACGGACAATCTGCCGAATGGTAGCTGAGAGGTCTGTCTGCGGACTCGCGTCAACGCTGGCCACAGTCGTGACATTGGCTAGCCGTCCAAACTTCGGCGTGATTCGGCGAGTTTTCAGCGCCTCGAATGTGCGGCAGTGCCGAATCACGTCTGATACGGTGTTCAGGTTGTCTTTTCCAATGAGGAAGTTATAGACGTCTTCCGCAATACCTTTTAAAAGGTGTCCCACTTTATCTTCCTCGGTCATTCGAGAGTCGATGGTCTTACACAGCTTGAGAACTTCTTCAATATATGTCGTGCAAGTCTCGCCGATCACCTGAGCTCTCTGAGCTAAAGCTGTTTCCGCTCGTTTCTTCTTAGTGTCCGAGTCGCTAAAGCACTTCTTCATTTCTTCAATAAGACTGCTCCATGTAGTAAGCGTGTCGGCGTGGTTTTCATACCAAACCAGGGCCGTGTCCGTCAAATAAAAAACGACATGCCTGAGCTGACTGGCCGGGTTCCAGTTGTTGCATTGGCTTACCCTTTCGTAATGGGTCAGCCATTCATCGAAGTCTTCCCCTGGCTTTGCTGAGAACGGCCGTGGCTCTCGGTAATGCTGATACAGCGGTGGTCTTGCCGAGGCATTGCTGAGGGGGTCATTTTGCTCCAGAGACATGTCGGGGCGCGATGGCGAAAGTCCGGCAAGGCGACGGCTTCTACGAAGTTCTGGTGCTGACGGCTCCGTCGTAGGTCGTGGGAGGTACCCAGCACAGCTCCACCAAATGTTACACGCAAGAAGTACACGAAAAGGTTGAAAAACAGGCGAGCCTGGATGGTTCGCGTTTACTTCCACAAGGGGTCTCGAGACAGCACACCCAACGTCGTCTTCCTTCTTCCCCTTTTGTCTGAATGTTCATTCGCGCTGTATGCGCCGTGCATTGCAACCGCTCGTGACAATATGTAATATTATTTGTATAAAGGAAAGTACTTCAGCTACTCTAGCTCAATGGCACGTTTATAGATCTCTTCGCTAGAGTGGATTTTCAGCTAGTGCATTTTCCACAGAGGCCAAGTCGGTTACTTGGTGCAGCGTTATAAGTTTGTCGAGTGATTTTCCAGTTTTTACATACGTTCATTTATGAGAGGTGCTTGCGTCTGGTAAATGGGCTGCGAGTGGCTGCAAGTTTAAACAGTCCCGGAAATCTTCGTCAAAGATGACATCAGGTGCGACTTGTTCACGCGTCTCTGTACTTCTGCTGCGACACTCCTAAACCAGCAGTACAATAAGCACGCACATGTGAGGGCTTTTGTACTGTGCTGACAGTAACTGTGTACAGTTAGAGACGGCTGTACAGCTTTGTGGCCACGATATAAAAATCAGATTGCGAGTAACACAGCTTGGGCTAGAATTATGAGCTTTATTTTAATCCTGAAAGGACATGCGTGTAAAATAGTTCTATTGGCGCACTTCGTTTAATATCTTTGCATGATTTACTGCAGCCGATGACGAGTAAATATTATGGAGTCTTGGTTTGGAAGACCTTTATTAGGCCCGAAGAACCGGCAGCCGACAGCTGAGATGATCGGACCAAGATGATGATGCTACGCGACAACGATGGGGATGCATGAGCCACACATGATAATGATGATAATGTACCGGTGAAGAGGATGCGTATACTAAATGCCCACATCAATTCCCCCCACGTGAAAGCGGCCAGCCTGGCCGCGTCAAGTCAAGGGGACAAAGAACGTCGCATGAAGGGCTTCATACGGGAGACATGGACGACCTCTGTAGTTCGATAACGGCGATCTGCTGGGGCTACAAGTGGCGTCACGCGATAATTCACTGGTGAAGTCTCTTCAAGAACTGTGTACGGTCCAATAAACCGAGGCTGAAATTTGTCGCACAAACCAGGTGTGCGAACAGGCGTCAAAAGGAGCACTTCGTCTCCAGGTTGGAAGAATACATCACGATGCGATTCATCATAAACTAGCTTTCTGTCTTCCTGGCGGGCTTCAGTGTTTATACGAGCTCGTTGGCGGCACTGTGCGAGTCGTGAAACGTATTCCTCTGAAGAGGATGGAGATGAATTCACTTGGCAGGTAAAGAAGGAGACGTCCAGGAAAGTAGTAGGGGAGCGTCCATAAACTAGGTAAAATGGCGAGTAGCCGGTTGTTCGCTGAATGGCCGTATTGTAGGCGAAAGTGACGAATGGGAGAACAACGTCCCAGTTTTTGTGGTCTGGTTGAATATAGGCGGCGATCATGTCAGCAAGAGTGCGGTGGAATCGCTCAGTGAGGCCGTTAGTCTGGGGACGATAACTAGAGGCAGTCTTGTGAGTTGTGCCGGAGGCCTGAAGAAGTTCGTTCACTAGTTGTGAAAGGAAGGCCCTTCCACGGTCGCTGAGCAACACACGTGGAGCACCATGACGCAGTATAATGGCTCGGAGGATGAAATCGGCAATCTCAGAAGCTGAACCTGTAGTAACGGGTGCCGTCTCGGCGTAGCGCGTCAAATGGTCAATGACTGTTACTATCCACCGGTTTCCAGCAGCACTGACTGGGAGGGGGCCATAAAGATCGACGCCTACAACTTCGAATGGTGTGGCTGGGCACGGAAGAGGCTGTAGTTTACCGGCGGGAGCAGATGTTGGTAGTTTTCTACATTGGCAGGTAGTGCAGGACCCGACGTACCGAGCTACGCTAGTGGTAATGCCTGGCCAATAAAAACGACTTCGAAGGCGATCGTAGGTTTTATGGTAACCAAGGTGACCAGCAGTCGGATGGTCATGAAGTGCCCTGAGGACTTCGGACCGAAGCGATCGGGGTAGAACGGGAACCCAGCGCTGACCGTCAGGATGGTAAATTTTGTGGTACAGCACCGAGTTGTCCAGCTTAAATTGCGAGAGCTGGCGACGGAGCCTTGCATTAGGTGGACGGGAACTGCCAGTGAGGTAGTCTATAATACGTCGACAGTATGGGTCAGCCAACTGTCGAGAAGGAAAATCGTGCGGGTCGTCCGAAGGCAGCTGGTCCATAGAGGCGAGAGAGGAAACCGCCGTAGACGTGGACTCCGAGGGCGTGTTGTGCAAATTGACGGCTGAAACCCCGAGTGGAGTCGCTGGTAGTGGGCAGCGAGAAAGAGCATCGGCGTCACTATGCTTCCTGCCACACTTGTACACGATCTCAAAATCATATTCTTGGAGGCGTAGGATCCAGCGTCCGAGGCGTCCCGACAAGTTCTTGAGTGTCGAAAGCCAACATAAAGCATGGTGGTCGGTCACAATGGTGAAATGGCGGCCATTCAGGTATGGACGAAATTTCTGTACTGACCAAACGATGGCGAGGCACTCCTGCTCGGTGATCGTGTAGTTCCTCTCGGCTGCGGAGAGGACGCGGCTGGCGTATGCAACGACTCGCTCTCGCGAAGAGTTGTCGCGTTGCAGGAGCACGGCTCCTAAACCGCGGCCGCTAGCGTCTGTGTGCAGGAAGGTCGGTGCATCATCGTGAAAATGAGCAAGTACAGGGTCGGTCGTGAGGGCACTCTTCAACCTGTCGAAAGCTGATTCACATTCCTGAGAACACTGAAAGGGCATACCGGAAGCAAGTAGCTTATGAAGTGGTGCGGCTATGGAGGCAAAGTTTTGTATGAATCGCCGAAAGTAAGAGGCGAGACCAAGGAAACTTCGCAAATCTTTTGGTTTGTCAGGG
This sequence comes from Rhipicephalus microplus, assembly GCF_043290135.1. NCBI lineage: Eukaryota > Metazoa > Arthropoda > Arachnida > Ixodida > Ixodidae > Rhipicephalus > Rhipicephalus microplus. Next base: position 62,067,866 of record NC_134706.1, on the reverse strand, counting down.
CGAGGGAAGCGAAGCACTGCAGCAGTTTTATCAGGGTCTGGGCGAATTCCGTCCTTGCTCACAATATGACCGAGTACCTTGATAGATCTGCTGGCGAAATGGCACTTTTTGGTGTTAATTTGAAGACCAGCGCCCGCAAGACAACTCAGGACCTCGTCCAAGCGTTGCAGATGTTGAGAAAACGTCGATGAAAAGACAACAATGTCATCGAGGTAACATAGGCAAGTCTTCCATTTCAGGCCACGCAGCACGGTGTCAATCATGCGCTCAAAAGTTGCGGGCGCATTGCATAGACCGAACGGCATAACATTGAATTCGTATAGGCCGTCCGGCGTTGCAAACGCAGTTTTTTCTTTATCATCTTCGTGCATGGGGATTTGCCAATAGCCTGAACGCAAGTCGAGGCTCGAAAAGTATTCAGCACCCTGTAAGAAATCTAGGGCGTCGTCGATGCGTGGCATGGGGTATACGTCCTTTCTAGTGATCTTATTGAGTGCTCGGGAATCGACGCAAAATCGTACGGAACCGTCTTTTTTACGCACCAAAACCACTGGAGACGACCAAGGACTGGTTGAGGGTCGGATTATCTCCCGTTGCAGCATATCGTCTACGTTTTCATCAATGATTTTTCGTTCGGCTAGGGAGACGCGGTACGGACGACGATGCACAATGGATGTTCCGTCGGTCTGAATACGATGTGCTGTAGCAGTTGTCTGACCCAGGCTGGATGAATGAACGTCAAAAGAGTTTGCATGCTTTTGCAACAAATCAAGCAGCTGCTGCTTCTGCAAGTCTGTCAAGTCCTTGTTGATGGCTGCTGTAAAGGCCGAGGAAGCAGCATGATCTCCAGGATGGCCTTTAGAGGAGGCAGGGGTAAGAGGCACGACGCACACAGGCTCCAGATCGGCAACGCAGGCGACAGTAGTGCCCCGCGGCAGTAAAATTTTATCTGGTGTGGTGTTCGTAGCAGCGAGGACAGCTGATCCATCGTTGAAGCGAGCCACACCTGATGCCAGAGCTATGCCTTTATTAAGGCAATACGGTGACGGAGTGACCAAAATGTCACCAGAGTCGACGTCGTTGGACAAAACTGTGACTAATTGATGTTCGTTTGGTGGTAACTCGATGTCTACTGCAGCGATGAGTCGAAGTGGCCTGTAGGTTTCGTCGTTGAGCAAGTGGTCCGTGTCAGTAAGATGTACGACACGTTGTGCACAGCGAATAGCCGCAGAAGCAGAGGAAAGAAAGTCCCAGCCTAAAATGAGTTCATGGGAGCACGGGGATAGCACAGCAAATTCTATATGATGAAGAATTTCGTCGATTAGTACACGGGCAGTACAGAGAGCGGAAGGGCGAATCATTGTTCCCTGGGCTGTAACCAGTGTCGGTCCATCATAAGGCGTCGTGACTTTTCGAAGACGGGCACACAAATCAGCACGAATAACAGAAAACGCAGCCCCAGTGTCCACCAAAGCATCAACGTCCACTCCCTCAACTGTGACCGCAATCATATTGTAGGGGCGCGCTGGAGGAATTGGAGTCTTGTGTTGGAATGCAGTTTGTCCTCCAAAAACTGCATCGCTTAGTTTTCCGGACGCCGATCAGAAGTAAGGGAAGCGGGCTGAAGAGGAGAAGAAGAGCGACGGTAAGGCGACGGTGAACGGCGTCGGGTTGATCGGTGACTACTGCGCAGTTCACCCGATGCTGGCGGAGATGGAGACCGACGCGGCGGTGACGAATAACGGCGACCCTGGTACAAGGCTCCTGCGGTATAGTCCCGTTCGCGTATGTCATACCCTCGGCGCTCGTCTTGCTGGCGCTTGCGGCAAAAGCGTGCATTGTGACCACGATAGCCGCAATAATAGCACGTAGGCCGAGTCGATCGATGAGGAGGGTAGTAGCTTGCGCTAACTGCACCAGGAGAGAGAGAAGTCAGAGGGACAGGTGACGGCTCACGCGGTGGTGATGAAAAGCTCGTGGGAAAGCTTGTGGGAGGTGCGGCAGCAACCGACGCGTACGTTCGTGGCGGTGACGTCGAGCTGACGGTGCCTGGTGGTGCGGCGGCGGTGTGCGGGAACGATGGTAGAGTACGAGAGACAATGGGCTGCAGGTTGGCCATGTGGGTCATGGACGTGAGCTCTTCCCTGATGACATCCCGCAATGACGTTGAAGAAGGCTGAATGGTAGATACTGATGGTAGTGTGAATCCCATTGATTCTAATTCTTCGTGTATTATCACCCTTATCGTTTCTCGTAGGTTTGGATCAGTCGTAATACGGGCCGCGTCACTGTCCGGTTGTAGGCGCATCGACTCAAGTTCTTCGAGGCGCTGACAGGTTGTCGCAACGTCAGCAACGGTAGCCGGATTCTGGATTGCAAGGGCATTGAATGCGACGGGTCCAATGCCCTTAAGAAGCTGGCGTACCTTGTCTGACTCTGTCATTGGGGTGTCAACCCGGCGGCAAAGTGAAAGGACATCCTCGATGTAGGATGTATACGACTCCCCGATGTGCTGTTTCCGAGTCGCAAGAGCTTTCCTTGCGAGAGCTGAACGGACAGCCGGTGTGCCAAAGACATGGCGAAGCTGATCTTTGAAGGCTGACCAGTCGGGGATGTCCATGAAGTGGTTGAGGAACCACGTCTTCGCGACACCCGTGAGGTAGAATGACACGTAAGCGAGTTTGTAAGTGTTATCCCACCGGTTAGCAGCGCCGACCCGTTCGAAATCGACCAGCCATTCCTCCACATCTTCCCCGCGCATACCAGCGAAGGGATGGGGCTCACGCTGGAGGCTGTTAATGACGTGGAAAGGCGCGGCACGCGGTGGCGGAGTGGGAACGGCTGCAGCACCGACCTCTTCTTGGTGCGACATATTTCCGGACACCTGGCCCAAGCGGCGACCTGAACGTAGCTCCAGGGGGTAGAGTGGTCGAGAGGATGGCGGGGGATCCAACAGCACGCTCCACCACGTATGGAGTCTTGGTTTGGAAGACCTTTATTAGGCCCGAAGAACCGGCAGCTGACAGCTGAGATGATCGGACCAAGATGATGATGCTACGCGACAACGATGGGGATGCATGAGCCACACATGATAATGATGATAATGTACCGGTGAAGAGGATGCGTATACTAAATGCCCACAATATTGTCACTGGAATGAAGACTCGAAGCTTTCTCCTAGCAATAACACCCAACAAACTCAAGAAATACGGACCTGACTCATTTTTCTGGCATGATGACTCGAAGCCTTCCTCCTGCTATGATATCCGATAAACTGGACAAATACGGACGTGCCGCGTTTTTGTTATGTTTCCCACGTGATTTTTTTGAATGCGAATCATTTCTTAACGAACTTCGGCGATTTTGAGCCTATCTATCTATCTATCTATCTATCTATCTATCTATCTATCTATCTATCTATCTATCTATCTATCTATCTATCTATCTATCTATCTATCTATCTATCTATCTATTTCTATCTATTTCTATCTATCTATCTATCTATCTATCTATCTATCTATCTATCTATCCGCTTACCTTTTGCTTGCTTCTGTGGTGTCACCCTCTTAACTTCGTGCGAACCAAAATTTGCATGGGAAGGTAAGATGGTTTGACGAATATGACGCACTGATCAAGACATGAAGAAGGTGATAATCCCGTCCCGTACGTCGTCAAAAACGTCTTGCCAGACAGTGGCACATACCCATAGGCGGGGTGCCACTGGTAAACGGGTATGCGCCACAGGTGATTGACACTTAGTATCTACCTAGAAACGATCAGAACACACATGGGCAATTTCGACACGTGAGCGTTAAGAAAAACCCGACAGCGATAGCGTTGATCTGACGAACGCAAAGAATAAATGCCAGGTTCCCAGCTGGAATCGAACACAAGCATTCTACGTGGCAATAAAAGATTTTACCACAGAGCTATGCCAGGTCTCCGAACTACAATTCATATAGACACTAATCTTCGCGAAACGTGACGTGAAATGCGTGAAATGCCTACCAAATTCTATAAACATTACATATGTACTCCTGTGATGCGACCGTCACATCGGGTTAACGTCAATTGTGGTTATTTGTCATGCGCTGAAGTTGATTTATGCAGCAGTGTCCAGGGCCGGCATCCTCACGAGCATCAGCGCTTCATCAGCTTCTGGTGTCGCTAATACGCATGTTTCATTAGGCATCATTGTGCAAGTGCAAACAACTGCTTATATAAATATCTGCAACTCTTCAACATATGTCTGTGTGTGCAAATATTGTACATATAATTAGCGTCATTTCGTGACGTGTCGCTCAACAAAAAAAAAATTGCAACTCGGTCACTTTCTTTCTCTGCGCAGGCTTCGCATAAGGCTGATTACCAGGTACGTAGGACTTGCCGAATTTTTCGGACTTGTTATGAGTACGTTCAAAATGCATTAGTTATTATGATTTGCATTTGCAATAAAAACAAAAACTCGTGTTATTGTTTTCTCATCGGTTGGTATTGGGCCAATCGTTTTCGATAATTACTAGCAACACATTTCAAAAAATTATGAATTCAAATTGTAACTAAGCGCGCCTCAGTTTGGCGCTTCTAAGCAGTTGTTAGTTTTACTAAATTTCAATGAAATTTTGACAGTATGAAGGTCTCCGCGAGAAGTTAGCGCATCATGAGTAATGTTATTCTGATAGAGTCGTGCCCCCATCAAAACTTCATTAACTAATCAATCACTACTCTTGTGTGTAGGTGTTTCTGAATGATTAAATGTCAGCCCCCTCCTACATTTATCAAGACTGACCAGGCATCTAAACGAAGCACCATATATAGTCGTCGCCCTGAGTAAAGTGGCAAATATCTTCAGCGGGTCACAGTTGTGATGCAAGAAAAAAAAACACTTACGTGATATGTGCATCATAAATTGCAATGCGTTGAGTGTCTGTCCTGAAAAATACACGAATACAAAAACTATGAACATACAAAAGAGAACAAAACTGCGCTGATCACTTTTTTATGAAATCGGTGTAACATGAAAGTCAAATGGGCTGAGGTAGGTTAGCGTTCATTGTGCATTGTTTCAGCGCAATGGGGAAATAATGAATGCTGTACTAACAAATTGCAATGGCAAGCAAAGAATGGCAAGCAGCTAGAAATTCGCAGCGCCCATCTCAAGCAGAAAACGCACCGAATGGAGTATGCACACATTATGAGCACGGACAAAGAACTGTCAAAGCTGGACACTTAAATTACGTGGCTCAAACAAGAAACAGAAACGTTGAAAAGAATGCACATGGATACACAGGGCAGCGTAAATAGTTGTCACATTTCTCACTTTTTTGTGTGCGAGCAGCACGCTCCCTTTGTAAACGCGAAAGCGGCAGCGAGAGAAATGACGTTCGTGGTCGCTTTACCTGCTGTAATTTTGTAAGCAAGCTTGCGGTAGACACACAAGAGAGCGAAAGTGTCTGAATCGAGAGGTGGCCGCATATGCGAGTAAGCGACCACTCTATAGAACATCTACACGCACTTGGACTACGTCATGTGGAGGCACGCGCGGGGTAAGGCGGCATGACGACCTTCAGAGCAAGCACGCCCAAAGTGTGCCTGTCGCGGCATCTCGTTACAGAAGACGAAAACGCACTGTAGTTGCCGAGGTCCGAAGATTGCCGGCGCTACATACAGGAATGTTTCGTCGTCAACACGTGGAAGAAGGGCTGCTTTGGGTTGTAGTGGTTAGCGTTAGGCGATGAGCAGCGTGAGGTCGCCGGTTCGACGCCCCGCTGTGAAGGTTTTTCTTCTCGTTTTTTAAGGACGATAGTATTTCTTGGGGACCTTCAACGCTAAAATTTTGGTTTGTCTGTCTGTCAGTACAATCGTCTCTTTTTCCGCCCTTAACAGTACTCTAAACGGCACCGAAGTGGCCGAACAGTACTCCAGACAGCCGACCCTAATCGCTGCGCCCACTACTAGTGCTCAAGGTTCAGCGTGCATTATTGTGCGATTGTCAATTAAAAAACAATTATTGCACATATCTAAAGCATCATAACAACACGTCAATATTTTGTATGTATAACTTTTACTAGACAAAGCATACATATGCCATTCTAGGGACCGTAGCGTTTATGACGCTGCGGTGACCGTGGAACGCTTGCACGAAAAGCAAGTCTTTCCAACGCTTTGCTAAGATGACACGGTGGTGGCACCTACCCGTCGCCTTGCGTTCTACACCTTATCACCTCCGGGACAGGCGCGCACGCCGCGCGCAAGCTTCGTTTTCCAAGATAATTACCAGATAGCGCTAATGTCTTACGTGTAACGTGACTTGATGCGCTCATTCGCCTAGCTGCATGCTCGAGACACTCTAACGCAGCACCTTTAGTATACCATTCACCAATTTTCTTGCGCAGAACATCAAATAAACGTTTCGTTCACTCTCTCTAGACACAAGACTATCGTCTTTCGACGACATTTGAAGTGTGACATGCAGATACGGGCAAAGTTTTTTCTTTGCGATCAGTTAGCGTACAATTAGGAACATCACATTCATGGCAAAAATACGTTGGTGCAGCCCGGCATAAAACGCTGTTGTGTTAAAAGACACACGAAATCATAAACTAAGCCCACTTACCCGGAGGAAACCAAACCCTCAATAAAAAGTGTTCCTTTACAAAAGGCCAGATTTCACCGCAGCATTGAAATATCAATAGTGGAAGTCATGGCACGACGTTCAATCAGAACGCATACAGGCTACCTAAGAAGTGGTACTTCAGAAGTCAACAGCTATGCTCGTGGTCAAGTTTTATCGACAACGAAAGGAAGGCTACAGAAACAAGTCACGCCTATCCTAATGCCTCTGTAATATGAGAAGTGCGTTCGTAATTTCTACGTAGGGTGTAAACACAAGGTCTTTATTTTATACGTGTAGCTTATTGAGACATGATCCTGTAAAGTTCACATAGATTTTTGAAATAATTTAAATGTATGCATTGCCACACATTGTTTTTGCACACCCGAGAAAATCCTGCCACTTACGACTACTTGAAACGCTAGGTGGCCTCTGCATCGGTAGGAAATGCTGATGGCGAATAGCCATTACTTTCCTCTTAGAGTTACGGGACGTGTAGAAGTAGACGTGCAGAGGCTCCACCCTTTGAGTTACTTCACGTAGACATACACGTGCATGACCTCCATCGATAGAGTTACTTCGCGGAGTACCCACGCACACGTTCCGCCCTTAGAGTTACTTCACGTAGAAGTGCACGTGCAGGAGCTCTCCCCACAAAAGTACTTCGCGTGAATCTACACGAGCAGGAGCTCCATGCATTGAAGTACACGTGCAGGTGCTTCGCCCACAGAGTTACTTCACGTAGAAGCACACGTACAGGACCTCCACTCATACAGTTTCTTCGCGAAAAGTTACTTCGCGTTGAAGTACACGTGCATGATTTACACTCACGTAGCTTTCCTTTCATTGCCAAAGAGTTGTGTCCGAGTACAATGTTTTCTCAATGCACGGCCTCAATGAATGAGCTGCCGTTCTGAAAATTGCGTTCTGGAACTGTCCAGAACCGCAATGGGTTTTCTAGAATTACCTTAAATCCTAACCATTTTCTTGAGTATGTGGGCAATCAAAAACATGAAAGGGGACAAAATAAGTGATAACGCTTCTTGTATTACCTCTGCCCGCTTTAGCCTGTTTTACTTTCTTCAATATAGCTGACATCTTTTGTTGATATAGAAATTCCACTAAATCCGTTTCTAAATGGGTGAAACGGGACTCTGTTGCATTCGTTCTTGTCGCTCGTTGTGCCCTAAGTTGCAACGTGGAACCACTTCATGGAACCCCTGGGTACCGTGGATACCTAGTTGAAAAACTCATTTTATACAGATTTCTAATCATAGTGTTTCGGTGCGACACAGACATGACCAGGGTGGTGGTTTCTGCTGATGAAGACGACAAGAGCACGTGGAGCGCTTGCGCCTGGTACTCATCGGCCATATCGTCTAGCCGACAGTACGCTGTGTGACTAAATCTGCATCTCTCCTCCGTCACACTCGGTGGAGGTGCTGGGTGCGGGTACAGCGGCTCGCAACGGAACACTTCGCAGCGGCCGTCGTTTGAGGGGTCACTCTGCAACAATGACGGGAAATAAGGCGTGTGCATCTGTTCCCGGTGTTCCTTAGGCTGAATATGATGCGGCAACTGCATCTGCTCCTACGACTACAATTACCCCTGCGGTATTCTGGCACGTTAAGTGATTGCGGTGATCCAGATGAAGATGACGATGAGGATTGGCTGGAAGAGTACGAACGTGTCAGTACTCTATACCGAATGGGTCCTAACTGTTATACTGCGTAGCCTGTTGTTCCACCTCCAGGGAGCCACCATTATGTGGTATGAAAACCATGAAGCAGAACTTGGGAGTTGAGCTACGTGCAGACAGAAAATGTTGTGCTTGTTTGGAAAGCCCCTTGGAAGAAAGATGGCCGAAAAAAAAAATGCTCGCGTCTTGGCCGCAAATGTCCACGAAATCCTACCTCTTGTACATAGATGTGAAATCTTTGTGTCGGAAATGCAATGTCGAGTGGCTGGAGGTGAACAAAGTTGGCAATATTCTTAAAAGGGTTGGCGACGATGCCTTCAGTTTTTTAATCTGTAAGAATTACTCAACCGTGGATGCCATTTTAGAGGAGTGCAGCTGCTTAGCCATGGTAAACGATCGAAGGTCAATAAGAGATCAGCCACGTGAAGATCAAAGGCGCTTACGTATAGTAGGGACACGATAACCACGATTAATTTTACATTGCGCTTCCGATCGATGGAGAGCAGCTACTCAGTATTCCGTAATATATATAGCTGGAATTTCCTGTTAGATTTTAGAATCAAGAAGGCTGCAGAATTTATTTTTAGCACTGTAACCCTATCGCAAAAACCAGCGCCACTGGGTACCATTGTTCAGCGCTATGCATGATTATGGGCCCAGTATGGCGCTGGTACAAGCGCCTCCCAGCGCAGGTACCAGCGAGGGATAAACGGGGGTGCCTATTCGCCATAAATAAATAAATATATAAGTAAAATAACGCGCATTCACCAGCAGAATTTGAAAAAACGAAATTGAAAAAAAAGTAACAGCGCTTGAAGGGACTTGAACTCGCTACCTCCTGATCTTTAACTGAGTACGCTATCCACTACGCCACGCCAGAACGTGCATCACGGGATTGTAAAACGACTATTTATCCGGAGAACGCGCCGTTCAACTTCATGTTTACAAGTCGCACAGTCAAGATTGACACGATATTCCTTTCCAACTAACAATTGCGTCTTGATTCGACAGTAACGACCGGCTTCCGGGCACCGAATGACGTGCAGATATTAGCACCAGTGCAAAGGTTTTTGAAGCATCTACGTCTTAACTCTAAAAAATCTCAAATTGACTGGAGGAGCAGCCACAGATTGTCAGCTGTTGCTGCCGATAGTCTTTTTTTTTCCTTTGATAGTCGTTTCTAGCTACTGGTCAACAAGTACAGATAATTTACATGTCTTGTTTTGTAGTTATCCACGCACACGAGTTAATATTGAGTATTTTTCTTTCACGCAAGCGACGATGTAGCAGTACACATCTGGCGTGCCAGATTACATATTTGTTGTTATATCGACACCTGCAACTAAGAAACCGCCGAAGAAATGACTAATGCAATCCGCTGAAAAATTATGCCAGTACCAAACGCGTACCAAATCGCTAACTCAAAATTGCGTGTTCTTACGTACGAACCAGAGAAGTACCGGCTCCTGCGCTCAGAAGGAAGCTTTCGGTGACAGCCTGCGTTGCTGAAACCACGACACATTGATCGTCGCCGCTCCTTGTACGGGCACCGCACACGCGAATAAATGGTTGATTTAGGCTAAGGATTGTCTAAACTGTACTTTACAGTCATTCTTACACTTTAAAATTGCGCCTACTTAAAGTAAAACGCGCCGGCAGCACGTACACCGACGCGGGCGGCACGATAGGCCTCGCTGGGACGGGGCCCCAGGTAAGGCTGCTTTCGAAGCAGCTAAGTTGCGTTGCTTGAAGTTTCTGCATTTAAGCTTCGCAATATTTTCAACTGTTACCGAAACTGTACCTGAAGTAAGTGGAAGGTCAGTAAATGCTAGATATGCATTTACGGAGTGGCGATGGCGAGCGAAAGCCGTTTTTCTGGCCTCCGCTGGCAGTAAACAGCGGGCGTGCCAGTGTACAGATATATGCAGTTATATCAATACCGACAATTAAAAAAAACACCGATATAGATACCAATGCAATCTGCTGAAAACGTATGCCGGGGAGTCAGTTCACGAAGGCGTACTAAACTACGAACTGAAAATTGCGTGTTGTTACATATCAGTCGGAGAAGTACCGGCTAAGTGCGGTCGGCAGCTTTCGGTGACAGCCTGCGTAGCTGAAAGCGCGACGATCGATCGTCAGCGCTCCTTCTGCGAACATCCACACAAGACAAAATAGTTGATTTAGGTTCATGGATGTCTAAACTATACTTCACAGTTATTCTCACACTTTAAAGTTGTGTGTACACGAAGCAAGAAGCGCCGGTAACATATATGACAGGTTTAATGCTCGCTGGGCCGGCCACTGTGTAAGACCGCTTACGTATGCTTGGTATCTGTTAAAAAATTATGTATGCTCGGTATCTGTTAGGGTAGCATCTATCCCTGCCATCGAATCAAGTGTTTTATGTTCAACGACACCGAAACAAACTATGCCACACGCTACAATAACATGCATGCTGCAGCTGTGCTGGTAGAAACAGTGCGTGCTCCAGTATTCACCAGCGCTTGCCAGTGAAAATTCCAGCGCTTCCAGCGCTTCGCAGTGCGCACCAGCATCACAGTGGTTGAGCCAGCGCCCCGACCAGTGCGACACAGCTTTTTCCCAGTGCGCCCAGCGAAGGGCCAGTGATTACAAGCGTGTACCGGCGTCTCCAGCGTGTACCAGTCCCAAAAAACGCACTGGCATCACGCTGTTCTTGCAATAGGAAAGCATTGTTATTTCTAGCAATTTTATATCGCTCCGACAAGATGGCGGGGTTGTTTATTTTATATAAACGCTCATGATTGGCACGTGTAATTGCTTTGCCCATAAGCACTAAAGATAGAAAAAAAAGGGGATGCTTAGCAATATCTAATTTTCAGCTTTCTTGTCTTCCATTGTGCAATTCTCAAAGTACCTTTTTTTACACAAGTCAAAGCAAGCCGAGACCATGCGTGTTCTAGAACCAACGTGTGATCTGAGAAAACCATTTTAGAAACATCGTCCACAGCAGGGAAAGTATGACGATGATTTAGGAAATGCTACTATTTGTGCAAAAAAGCACGCATAACACTTTGTTTAGTTTCAATTCAAAGCAAATATTATCGTTTCCTCTCGTCTTGGTGAAAATACGTGCAATGTGCACTACAAAAACATGACACAAAATTTTATCAGCATTATGAAATGAGCTTAGCGTGCAGCGCTCACTCTACCCAGAGGTAAGCCGATTACGATTTTCGATAACGGGGTCTTATTGAATTGCTCGGTAATATTAAGCCTTTATTTCACTTGGTATTTCCTTGTTGTATACTGCAGTACGGCCAGGCAAGAAATAATGAGAAAACGGATAAGAAAAAAAAGGCACGGATATAACTTTATTGTAATTCACTTAGTATTCCTTTTTTTGTTGATGAATGGTTAGTGGGACAGGACTGAATAGTGACAAAAAACTTACTTCATTATAAGCATTCTTGTAAAACCAAGTTTTAATATTCAAGAACATCGATGTGGCCCTTGTACATAAAAACTCCGTCAAACATGCGTAAAGACAGCTCCAAAAGGTGCAGTGGTATTTAGCGTATTCATTTGAATAAAGACCTGTCCAATAAGAAAACACAACTTAGGGTTTAACGCCTCGAAACCGCAATATATTCATCAAAGCTGCCCCAATAAAGCGCTCCAGAAACTCCCATTAACTGGTGTTCTAGAACACGCGCAGACATTGCACCGTTCACGAGTCTCTAGCTTTCTTTCTACTTCCATCGAAAGGCCCCTGCTGCGGACGGTATTAAACCAGCGACCTACGGGTCAACATCTGGCTGCACACCGTAACGGCTGTTCCACCACTGCGGACGCTTTCCAACTGATACACTCAAGATCATGGGCTTTTTCGGTCATCAGCTATCTCTAATATGGGCATCTGATCTTTTATCGAAGTGACTCATCAGTTCACGTTGTCACAATTATTTTATTTGTTGCCTAGATATGAACACACACATTGACGTTGCTGCCTGCAGCAACTGCGACGTTGCAATGTGAAGGATGTAGATGAAGCTCCCATTACGGGTGTAGAGGAAAGAAATATTTAGGAGCGATCTAGGCCAACGAGGAATAACGAAAAGGGAGAGAAATGAGGGTTATTCTAAACCAAAAGTCCCTTTTACATTGCCAACCGTCTGAAATGTTCTGAAAAATTTATACGTTCCAGCTCTAGGTGCGTGTACCTATAACTCTTTCTAGGAACACGTGTTGGCGCATGAGAATTCATTTAAGTCGGTGCCGGCTCACCACTCTTCAAAGCATCTTGCGAATATCCGCAGGGAATGACCAATGACTCTTTCTGGAAACAGCTCGCTTCGAAGAGTGCATTCTATTGAAGTGCTCTCAGAACAACGAGAGAAAAGTGAAATCAATTCACCCATGAACATTTTGATTGATAAATAACGTTTAACGCCCCAAAACCACCGCATCAATATGACAGACGCGCCGTATGGCAGGGATGCGGAAGTTTAGAGCACCTGGGGTTCTACACCGCGTACCCAAATCTGTGCACAGAGTCCTACAGGATTTTCGCCTTCCATCGAAATTGCAGCCGCTGCAGCAGGGTGTCAATCGCGGGACCTGCGGGTCAGCAGCCGAGTAATACAGCCACTAGACCACCACGGTGAAGTCAATTCACCTATAAAGCGCGTACAGGTTTGGAGAGTGTGGTGAGAATGGAATACTGTGAAGAAGAAGATGCGCCTCATTAAAACAGCATCGCCAATGACCGTCTCGCTCGGCTCGTGCTTCGAATCGCTGCTGTGCCTCTGGTCCACTCTCAGCCTCCCAACCTTCACGCTGCCTCAACGTTGAGAGCCATAACGCTGTTGAACAACTAATAAACCTCTTCGCAAAGTAAAATAAACCTCTTCACAATGTAAAATCTTGGTATCTGTGTGTTGATTGTTGGAACATGGCTTGAGGAGCCCTCGCGAATACTCCTTGGGAGGTAAGAATCGATCATGCCCCTGCTGCGAAAGTTTTGCACTGTTCAGTGTCGACAATAGTTCCAGCTACTCATCTAAAGCCATTCGTCAATATTGAGTGACGGTGCGCCTGCTATTATCACAACAAAGCCCTCAGGTTTTTTATTAGGGTATCTTCTCTAGTTAGATGACAGCCAGTCCAGTTAGAAGACGGCCACTGACATTTTTTGAAGGAGCCAATGACTGATTACATGTTTCTACGGCTGCATATGTCCCTAAGTAGTCAACTGTTTCATTCACAAAACACCATTTTTGGTGGGAAACAATGCGTTATTGAAAAAATGCCGAAATCTTTTGCAGAAAAAAAAACGTTTTCTCACAAGAAACAAAAAGTTGACAGTTGTATAAAAAATACGAAGTGATCACTTGACGTGACAGCCGTCCAGTAAGGATCTACTGGTCACTTTTTTTGTCGATCAATATAAAGGTTCTTTTTTATTCACTGCCCCACGAGGCGATACTGGCTTGTGTCGAGGAATGTGAAGATATGTAGCTTCATAATTCACAGGGCGTGACACTAGGCTCGAGCCTTGGAACACATACCGGGTTCGTGCCTGCGCCTGCGTTCCTTGTTCCATCCTCAGGGTTGCGGTCAAGTAGCCGGTGGTTACTTTCATTTAATTTTATTTTATTAGATCTACGTCTTGTTCCGCAACTGTTTTAGTTCATTGATAAGTGTAACTTCTTCTTATTTCATGTCTGTTTCTTCTCCGGGCCAGAGGCCTGCCCTCTGGTCAGCCTCTGTTCCCCCTCAAGATCTTCCTCTGGAGTTGTTTCTCCGCAATGGAACCCATAGCGTTCCTGTCGCTTTGGTGCCGACCACCGGTGGGTTCATCCGCATGAAAAACCCCAAGACAATCCAAACGGAACTTCGTGCGATCACTCCCCACTCTCTACTGATAACAGAGGTTCGTCAGTTTGGACGCGGGGGGATACTATGCTGCTCACCAGACAAGGCCTGCATCCAAGACCTTCTGAAGTGCACTACTTTTGCATCACATCCAGTGAGCTCTTTTGTCCCACCTCATCTAGCTTGCTGCAAAGGATTGGTTCGGGGAGTAGACGCAAGTCTAAGCCCAGCAGAAGTCTTGGACATCTTTTCCCCAGCAGGTGTTATTTCTGTTTACCGCTGCACCAAACAGGAAAACCAACAGAAAGTTCCCACTGAAACTGTAATTGCCACATTCGCTGGAACAGATTGCCCTTCGGAGATCAAGGCATGGCCGCTTATCTATAAGGTCGAAGCTTTGGCTCCCCGTCCGCTGCAATGTGCTAAATGTTGGCGCTTTGGACACAGTACTAAAGGTTGTCGATCGGAGACTCGATGCCGCATATGCGGAGCCATATACGAAGCTGGTCATAGTACTGCTGAGTGTCAATCAGACAATAAGACATGCTGTTTGTGCAAGGCAAATCACGATGCAGACAATCCTAACTGCCCTGCAAAATCAAAGGAACTTCAGGTGATTGAAATCATTGAAAGGAGACGATGCTCTCGTAGAGAAGCAATTGCAGAAATTCAAAGCAGGAGTCAGGGTTATGCCGGTATAGCAGCTCGTCCACCTCCATCTATGGATGCATCACTTTCTCAGTCCATTTCTGCTATGGTAGAAAAGGCCGTAGAAAAAGTATTGGAAAAATTTTTACTCAATCTGTCTGACTCACTCAATAGTATTATGGATTCACAGATGTCGGGTGCATCTGATCGAATAACTAAGCGTATCCAACTTCCTAGTGCTTCAATTAGTAAACCTGCCGAACATCAGTCAGATGTCTCTATCGATAATGAGGCAATGCTTTCCAGTCCTAACACAACTGAGCAGGAGGGTATATCTGATTCAGAATCAATAATTATTCGTGATGTAGATATGGATGCTCGCCTTTTGAAACGCACCAGATCACCCACTAGCCAACTTAATAATTCTTCTCATCCAAAAACAAAAAAGAGTGTGAAGGAACCTAGGACTAAAGCGGACTTCTTAAAAGATAGTATCTTAGATCAAGCAGTTGCTACTGCTTGCTTATCATCATAGGGTACCTTAGAGTACTTCAGTGGAACTGCCGTTCAATTTTCTCTGCAACTACAGACTTATTGTACCTAATTTCTCAACAATCTCCAGACGTCATAATTTTAAAGAAACTTGGCTGTCTGCTGATCAAAACTTCTATCTAAAAGACTATCAGTGCTTTCGACTGGACCGAGACTCACGTGGTGGAGGATTAATGGTTTTCATTTCATCCAAAATTTGCCATAAAGCACACTTAGTTTACCAACAAATATCACACGATTATGAAGTATTGGTTCTTTCGTTCTGGAAATTCACTTTCCCGGATGCCCGCCACTATCTATAGTCAACAACTACTTTCCGGCTGGAATACAAGATGAAAGAGCCCTTGACGTGACTGCGAGTTTTTGCAGAAACAGTATGCTATTTGCGGGAGACTTCAATTCCCATCACGTTTCATTGGGATTCCGCACTGATTCATCAGGAAAACGGTTGTGGGACTGGACTAATCGGAATAACCTTATTTGTTGGAACTCCAGAGTTCCGACATTCGTTCGACGTAATTCGAGGTCCGTCTTAGATTTGACATTTGCTAGCTCAAGTGTGACAATATCGTCTTGGACTGTTCTTGATACTGTTACAAGTAGTGATCACTGCCCCCTGGTATTTGAAGTCAGCATTCCTTTAGTGACGGCAGATCGCCAGGTGCAAAGTTTTGTAAACTACTCTAAATTTAAAAAGAACTTACAGTCAACGCTGTCTTCCTTGCCCAATATGGAAGCAAATATGAAAGCTATGAGCCTTTGTTCCACCCTAAAGTGTACAATTAAAAATAACAGTTCACTATATCTTCAACAAAGGGAAAATTCATATCTGCCTGGTGGAATGCGGATTGCGCCAGAGATTATAGACGCCGCAACGCTGCATGGAAAAAACTCCTCACCAACCAATGTCCGACTAATTGGAGAAATTATTTATTTGCTAAAGCTACCTTTAGGAGAACAGTTTCATTAGCGAAAGACGATTATGAAGAAAAGCGGTACAGCAACTTATCCAAGAGTGGCAACAAGAAACCTCTATTCAGATTTCTCCGTAATCGTAAAGCTATTACAGCACACGTAAATATTGACTCAGTTATTTTTTCTCCAACTGATTTGGAAGATGCAATAACGGAAATGGCAATAGAATTGGAAAAGAGATTTACATCACAAATCAAAATAAAGTGTGCAAAACCGTCATTCGGAAATGATTTTATTGAAGTAGGGATGAACTTGCGCACGTTGTTCGTATTCTGCCAAATACAGGTCCTGGACCAGATGTCGTCACTTCAGAAAGGTTAAAAATATTATTCGACATTTCTCCTGAAGACCTCCTTAACGTTGTCAACTATTCACTTGAAGATAGTTGGATACCTCCTGACTGGAGATTTGCAAAAATAATACCGCTTCTTAAAAAAGAGGGACTAGGAATGCAGATAGATAACATTAGGCCAATCGCTTTAACATCACACGTAGTTAAGTTAATAGAAAGAATATTTTACATTAGAGTTACGAAGTTCATAACAGGTAATGCGATACTCAGTGCGTGCCAGATTGGATTTAGACCAGGTTACTCTATATGGTGGGCGCATGTTGAGTTAGAGGCTCATATAAAGCTTGCTCGGCACAGACGACAATATGCGGCCCTAGTAACCCTTGATTTAGCCAAGGCATATGACATTGTTGAACATGCTATTCTTATTAATGTCCTAAAAGAGCTTACGTTCCCGCACTACATAACAAATTGGATATACGAATTTTTAAAAGACAGAAAATTTTATTGCTTCCAACGAGGTGTTTCCACGCCGAAGTATAGCCAAACGAGAGGTGTTCATCAAGGCTCTGTTCTATCGCCTGTGCAATTTAACATTTTGTTAAGTTCAATACCACAGAGTGATAAGGTACACGTATATGTATATGCAGATGATATCGCGTTCTTTGCAACTGACAACGATATTTATTCACTACATTCGACTTTACAGTGTTGTTCGGCTACATTAGAAACCTGGTTTCCAAAAATTCATATGAACCTGAACGTAACAAAAAGTGCTGTAATAGTTTTTTCGTTGGACGCACCAGTTACTATTTCTCTTCAATACCATCAAGAAATAATACCCCAGGTTAATTGTATTAAATATCTGGGCGTACTGTACGGTCAAAAACTGAGCTGGCGTGACCGCATTGAATATATTAAAATTAAGGCTACACGCGCTGTTGGAATGATAGGTAGGCTTGGCCGCCTCCGTTCCGGTCTTCGCAGAGATACGCTGATCATGATTTATCGCATGTACGTTCGTCCGATTCTTGAATTCGGATGTGTACTATTCTCTGGTGGACCAGCATACAAAATAAACCCCCTCATTCTCTTAGAGCGGGAAGCCCTACGTAGTTGTTTAGGTGTGCCAAAATTCACAGCTAACAATGTTTTGTATCAAGAAGCTCGGATACCCACCCTTGCTTGCAGATTTCGTATTTTAACAGTAAACACCTATTTAAAATTTTCTGAATCCACTTTAAGAAGGCGACAATTTGTATTTTTTGCCTTTTTCAATGAGCATTGGTCCCGTGTATATAAACCCCAAGTGCTAATTGTTCAAACACTTCTAGATGCTTTAAATGTTCATATATTCGAGATCACACCATCTGTCAAACCAATCGGCCAAGTGCAAGTGCAATCTTCCCCATGAACGCTAAACACTTGCCCTCTAAATATTTGATTGGTTGATTAGAACAACACCTGTCTCAATTAGGTACTAATACAGTAATTGCAACGAATGCATCTATGAGTGGCGAGAAGGCAGGTGTGGGTGTTTTTTCTCTCTCATTATTCTGGTCATTTTCATTACGCCTCCCAGATTATACACCAATATTTGAAGCGGAATTAATGGCCGTTATACTAGCTATTCGTAAACTTCCTGCGACTCATTGGACAGCTGTGGTAGTGACTGACTCGTATTCCGTGTGTTCATTCTTATCATCGTCGTCGACATCAGCAGTACTAGAGACTTTTAAATCATTAATCCCAGCAAACATTCGTCTAGTGCGAGAAATATGGGTGCCAGGCCATCGTAGTATATGTATAAACGAGATGGCTGACAAACTTGCGCGAACATCTCTTGATCTTCCGATTGTGCAAATCATGCCTCCTACAGCTTATGTAACAGCAGCGAGGTTTAGAAAACTTTCCCTTCTTGAAGACTCATCAAAAACCATGATACCGAATCCAGATTTCTCGCACCTGCACTTCACATGGAATAATAAATGGTGTCCCACGCGTAAATTGAAAGTCTTGGTAACAAAATACGTTGCCGTGTACCACCTCTTAATTTATACTTAAACAGGTCTGGTCTGGTGCCATCCCCTCTGTGCTCAAGCTGTAACGAACCTGAACATATTGACCATTTTCTTATCACATGTCACCGATTCAAAAATCAAAGAAAAAACTGCGTCGAAATTTTATTCAGAAAATTAGGAATATCACCTAATACTTCCAATATATTGTTTTTTGGGGCCACTTCATTGGGACAAAGCGACAGGAACATCTGCGGGGCTCTCTGCGAATTCATATATAACACAAGAAGATTACCTTGCTGAGTCAGCGATCAGCTCTCGAATTTTACTAGTCACACTACCACTTATTATTTAGCTGATACACTGTAATGATTCAACTTTCAGGAGAATTTCATATAACGATTCCCCCACAGATATTCAACAAATTCTATTATTTCTCCCCCCCCCCTTTTTTTTTCTTTTTTTTCTAACATTACGCCAAATTAATTTCACAGTCAAAACACAGTAATCATATTCCCCTAATCTAGAAAATCTGTAGGTATTTACTTGCATTAACCACCGGCTTCTTGGCCAATCCCTCTTAGTGGATGAGAGCCACAAAAGTAAGGAACAAGCAAGCAAGCAAGCAAGCGTGAGCTGGTGAATGTAGAAAGTTTCCTTGAGCATCTTTCATTTTATTTACAATCGACACTCATAATCTGGTAAAACAAGGTGTACAAACAAAACAATAGGATGGAAACGTGGGCTAGTTGGTTATCATCATGGTTCAGCGAATGCATGCTGTGTGATGGTGGTTCATAATGGTTCAGCGCTCATGCTGTGTGCCTCTTCTTTGCTTTGTGTCTGTGTTTACCCCCGCGCTCCCAGTTAGCTGAACCTGTGCATCGGTTCCTGTATCGCACCGGCGCTGAGTGACCTCCTGTTTGCAAAGCATGACAAAGCGCTCTTTGGCTTTTTGAATATAACGCAGGCAAAGAAAGTGCTCAACTACGTCGATGATTTCCTAGTGGTGACTTCGGGTCTTAACTAGATGGCTTATGTACTGGGAACCTTTCAGGCAGAACTGAGACCCTTGACGCTGACCCAGGAGTTGGTGAAACAGAGAGCCATCAGGTTTTGGACCTGCGGCTAAGCTTTCAGGGTACTCATGCGTTCCTGAAATACGAGGTGCGCGCCAGTAAATCTTTCTTCCTTTTCTGTTCCATTCACTCAAATTTTGTGAAAAGAGAGGTTGTAAGCACGTACCCGAAAAATTATTTGCAGAAGTCTTGCCATCACCTGGAACGAGAAAGCTTTCAAGCTTTGAACTTGGTTTGCTTCTGCAGGCTGTGTATTCTGAATACATCACTAGTTCAGTGGCCAAGTCTCTATTTAAATAAGTCAAGAAATCATCGGAGGAGCCAGAGCAGCGCAAATCCCAAAATTAAAATGGGAAGTTTCGTAGTACCGTGGCGATACCGTACTTTCCCGACATCTACCATCATAATAAACAAATATGGTGTCGTGTCGAAGTGAGAGTGAATTTTACGGCACCCCGCAACTTGTAGTTTCTTTGCAAAGTAAGAAAAAAACGTGAAGGAAACAAGTGTGCAAAACTAACCACAGACACAAATTTGGGGAGTACGTTGAAAAAGTGGTATACGTAATTCCACTCTCATGTAAAAAGAAATACGTAGGCCAGACGGGCAGGTGCCTAAATGAAAGAGTGCGAGATCATTACAGCAATGTGCATAACTTGGTGCAAGACCACCTCGGGGCACTGGAGTTCTAGCCTGGCTGGAGTATGTACATAATAACGTTTTCTACTACTACTACTAACACCTAGGCTTGCATTGTCCAGATTGCGGATGCCAGCCAATATTCCGTGAAACTAAGGTGGTCTCTAGGCACAGTCACCAGGTGACGCGAAATAGTTTAGGCGTCCAAGACGGTCTACCTGGGGGATGACTGCGTCAGTACGGCTTCTCTGGCACTGATGCAAAAAGAAATGATGTGTCTTGGCCCGTGTTACCTCAGCATGATTGGTCCCTTGAATTGTAATGTTTCGAAATTTTTGTAATATATTTTTGTAAACCTTTTTTTGTAACCGCGAAATGCAACTACATAAAATCATTATGTGTGTCTGGTAAACTCAGTTGAAAGTTTGCGTTTGCGTCCGTCTAGTCTTTCATCTCAAATGTTCGTCTTTTAAACAGTGTGCAATAACATAACAACAATCAACAAAACTTCCTCCGCCTACCCTCGACGTTCCCTGAAGGAAAACCAAATGTTGGAGGTCCTGAATGTGGCGCTGCATCACTTAGACTGAAAGAAAATGCTCTATTGACCATACAGACGGACCGAAACCTCATCGGGGCTCAACTTGTGTAATGACCTTTGGTTTTCGCCGCAAGCTCAGGAAAATTCCCACTTCTGTGATGACTAAGTTTGTCCGTATTGGCAACGACGGAGCTGCATTTGTCGTTGGAATGGGCATCACTCATGCAAGCATCCCTGATCGACACAGAGTTGTTTTTTTCGCCCCTCCTCGACAAGTGCCCGCATGGCGTTATGTTAGGCATCGAATTCTTGTAGGCGCATTCAGCCCTTATTCCCTGTTCCAGCAGTACGCTCCGTGAGCGATACATCATAACAGACCCCGCTGAACCACAACTGAGTCGCCTCTGCACTGCCGATTGTACTGATCTTCCACCTCAGGCACTGCTCTACGTCGAGTTCGTATCAAGCCCACTAGTTCCTGACGTCTACTATGTACAGACTTCTGTCACCGATGTCCTCAACAGCAGCGGCATTACATTATCTCACACCATCCCGTCTTTCGTAGGGAACTCTGCGTGCCTCCCGGCAGCCAATTTCCGTCGGGTGCCGCTGATGCTGCCGCAAGGCATCGCTTTGGCACTGGTTTGCAGCTTGTAAGACAACGCAGTAGATATTTTCACCATGGCTGCTCCTTCCGACACCCTATCCAGCCCTAATCCGTTCATTGCCCTGATAGTGCAATTAAGACAATGATTGCAATAATTTAATCACACCGCAGACTGACGAGCTCCACCGGGTTCTGCTTTCTTACATCCACGTTCTATACCTCGGCGGCCATTCATTGCGGCAAGCTACCGGTGTGACTTCCCACATCAACACTGGTGATTAGCTTCGTATTCTTAGGCGTCCATACCGCGTGCCGTTGACGGAGCATCATATTATCCAAACTGAGGTCGAAAAACAGCTTGCCAAGCATATCTCCGAGCAATCCTGCAGTCCTTGGGCACCTCCTGTCATTCTAGTCCGCAAGAAAGACGGCACATGACATTTCTGTGGTGTTTACTGGCATTTAATCAAAAGCACACAAAAAGGGCATGTACCCTCTGCCACGAATAGATGATGCACTCGATTGCCTCTACGGTACCGGCTATTTTTCTTCCATAGACCTGCGTTCCGGGTACTAAGATATTGAGGTAGATGACACGAATAAGAAATATATGACATTTGTCACACCCGACAGCCAGTATCAATTCAAGCGCAAGCTCTTCTGCCTCTGAAACGCTCGAGCCACATTATATCGGATGATGGACTCTCTGCTCAGAAGCTTTAAATGGTCTACGTGTTGGTTTTATTTGAATGATGCCACTTTTTCACCTACATTTGAAAATAACACAGAGTACCTATCAGCCATGTCAGGTATTTTTTTTGTTTGGCATTCAGCTGAAGTCGTTCAAGTATCCCTTTGGGTGCCTCCAAAATGCAGTTCTTGGTCATTTAGTGGACGCTAATGGCGTGCGATTCGAGCCAGCAAAAACCAGCTCATTGAAAAATGTTCTTGCACCACGATTTTTAAAGGAAGTACGCAGCTTCCCCGGACTGTACTCTAATTTCATCACTTCATCAAGAATTTCGCCAACAGAGCCAGGCCTCTACACGTAACTACTCAAGCCAGACAACTCGTTTGCATGGGTCAGCAAACAGGTATCTTTGTTCTCGAATCTAATAGCGCACTAACTACATTTCTGATTTCGGCCCACTTTGACCTTGCTGCTCCTAAAGAGATTCGTACTGATTCAAGTGGCCATGCCATCGGCGGAGGGCTAGCCCAACGACAACGTGGCCACGACTGTTTTGTCGCATACACCAAATGCTTCTTATTCGTGCCCGAACATAAATATTCCATCACCTAGCGCGAGTGTTTGGCTCTTGTATGGGTGGTTACCAAGTTCAGGCCATACCTATACGGACTCCCATTTTCGATAGTCCCAAACCACCAGTCGCTCTGCTGGTTGAACTCTCCTAAATATTTTTCAGTGTGCTTTAGGCACTAGGCGTTGCACCTGAAAGAACTTGCTAGGCCGTGTACAATTCTGGCTGCCTGCACCAGGATGCCTATTGTCCCTCCCGGTACCCTGTCGACGATCCTGCTCACCCCGACACGATCACAGTGCACTAATCTTTTCAGTATCCGACTTCGTTCACATTGAGGGACAACAGAAAAAAGATCCATTACTGCTTGATTTAATCAGCCACACAGAGTCTTTCCCAACAAACGTTTCTGCTCGTCACTTTTTGTTTCGAGAGGATGTCCTATGCAACCCCGATTTCCGACTTGACGGGCATGGACTTATCATTGGCGTGCTTAAGCAATCACGGCTGATTGCTCTCGCGGAAGTTTGCGATGCACGTGCAGTAGGACACCTTGGCGTACCTCGCACGCATGAGCACGCACGACTGCGTTTCTACTGGCCAGGCCTTGCTCTCTCCATACGCCGATACGTCACCACGTGTGAGTTATATCAGCGTTACAAAACATCAACGTTACTACCCGCTGGTCATTTCCAACTGATCCAACCACGAAAACATTTTAAAGCATAGGGTTAGACCTTCTTGGTTATTTTCCGGAATCAACAGTAGATGAAGAGTAGATAGCCGTGACTGGTGGTTACGCCACACGCTACGCTGTCACTCGAGCTCTAACGACGAGATGTGTGACTGCCGTCGCCGACTTCTTGTTATTTGATGCTATAATTATTCACGGTGCACTAAAACAGCTGCTCAAGGCCACGACTTACATTTATTTTGCAAGTCATCGCCGACTTTCCACGTTCTTGTTCCACGTGACGCAAAGTGGCCACAGCTTACCACGCGTAAACCAATGGCCTCACGCAACGCTTTATTTGTACTCTTACAGATACGCTTGTTCCGTATGTGTCACCGGACCATCGAGGCGGGGAGCTTGCCCTACGCTTCGCGACATTCGCCTACAACTTGTCCCAACAAGACACAGCAGGCTTTTCACCTTTCTACCTCTTGTAGGGAAGAGAGCCGACTGTACCGTTGGATGCCATCATTTCAAGCACCTCGACCACCAGCGAGTATGCTGGTGAAGCTATTGCGCGAGCCGACCATGCTCATCAGCTCGACCGCGCTCGTTTGACGGCATCGCACACCAAGTAACGACCTTGTCATAGTGCTTCGCATCGTGACGCACATTTTGCTCCTGGTCTCCTTGTGTTAATCTCTTCATCGTCGGGTGGGCCCATCTGAAAAATTTTTGTGTCATTACATGGGACCTTACCGAGTAATGTGGCAGGTATCGCTTGTTACTTTAAAGATTGGCCCAATCCCTACGTCGTCATCAGTTCAGTCGAGTGACGGTTTTCACGTGTTATGGCTCCAAGTCTACAACTCTGATTTTGAGGGTGGCCTCTAAAGCTCTAGGACGGTGCTTCTACCGCCGGTGGCCCTCCTACTTACCAGTGATATAGCAATGAACAAGACGAAGAAGAGGACGACAACGGATAGGCTGGTGCGAGCTCTTAGTATCAGCAGCTCTGCTCGACTAACTGTTGTAAATACACAAATTCCCTCAAGTCTGTGCCTTCTGGGTCTATATTTCCCGCGACAATGTTATGGACCTTATAATTTATTTTTGTTGTCGAAGCTTAGTGTCCGCTTATATAGTGGTCAGAAAACTATTGCTGCAGTCGGAACACGTGTATTTGTGAATAAAAAGACAGAATATCCACGAGCTGAATGATGGAGAGTGGAGTGAAGCTGGGTCCGCATGCCGCTTCAGTTTCTCGTCCACGTACGCCGGGATCTTGTCGGCACCGCCGCGCAGCTTTACGGCACGCTTCTGCCTCGCACGCTCGCACATCGGGGTTCCGTGTTCGAGCGCGAGCCGCCGCCGCCATGCGCGCACACCGCTCTGCAGCCTTGTCCTTCCGCCGACCATCTGAACGCGCGCGTGCGCCAGAATAGCTTTGATTTTACTACGCCGCGCCCCCTAGCGTGCGGCACCGCCGACGAACCCGCGATCGCCAACGTCTTCGCGTGACATCCTTCCTATATTCTCGCGCGTTCGCACACCGGAGTTCCATCTTCGAGCGCTAGCGGCCACCGCATTGCGCGTATCATCCTTTTTATCGATAAACCACGAATAATTCCTGGTCACGTCCATCTGTTGTCTGTTTGTCCTTCTGTTGGGCGCACGGACAGATGTACACACAGATGTACGTATGGTTGAACTCAGGGACGTATGGATGAACGCATGATAGGACGGACGGATAGACTCATGAATGGATGCAGGAATGGAGAGACACATGAATGGACTGACGAACGCATGGATGAACGGATGAACACACAGACGGACGGACAGTTGTATGCATGAACTAACGCGGAGACGGACGAATGGATGAACGCATAGACAGATGTATGAATGGATGGACGGACGAACGGACGGACGGTTGGACACATGGACTAACGTAGAAACGGACGGATGGTGGACCCATGATCGGATGCACGAATGGATGTACGCACGGATGTATGGAGACGGACGGATGAATGGACGCGTGGACGGATGGACGGAAGCAAGAATGAACAGACGGCCGGAAGCACGGAAAGAATTACGGACACTTCGCCGCACTGAGTGTCATTCAATTCATGGATATTCTGTAATTTTTTATTATTTTCAATACTTAACAAACATCCTCTCTTATCGTATCATGTGCATTTTTCAGCGTATATGCATTTCGTTATATGTAAAAGTACCACCCCAGAAAGCGAATAAAGCACTCCTACTTTACTTAAAGTAACAAACCTGAGCGACCGCCTGTAGACTGTGTGTGCTCCCCCAGTGTGCTCGTGATTGTGTGTACCTTCTTATCTCTCTGCAACCTATTTTCTCCCCTTCATCCCTTCCCCAGTGCAGGATAGCGAACCGGATGTGCGTCTGGTTAACCTCCCTGCCTCTCCTTGCATCTTTATCTCTCTCTCACTAAACTGTTACCTTTTTTTTTCTAAAGACTATGTCCAACTTACAGTACCAATTACTCTGAATTATTACCAACTTTTGTAAAACACACGATCCCCGTGCCCACTCTCAATACACTTTTTGCCGTAGTGCGAACAGCATTCGCCACCTCGGCATAGATTTTGTGGACGTGGCCTCATGAAATGTGAGGCCCACGGGACGGGCTTTTTCTCTCTCATAGTAGAGTACAAGCTGCCCTTAATTGTTAACAACTTTTTATAAACACACACTTTCTTGTACGCGATTAGGAATTTGTATTCAGTATACGAAGAGTGCATTGCTCTCCTTCAAAAGAGTGCACCGTACACTGAATCATTGAGCATTTTTTTTTTCTACACACGTGTGTTACGAGTACTCATTTCGTACGAATTGAAGCTGTTAATAACGGTCTTGATAGGAAGGCTTTCTGATCTCCCATACTAAAAAACCAAGTACGCTAAATCGTTGAACAATTTTTCTTTGATTCGTATAGCTATATGTTCAGCAGTTAGTGCACAAACGCGAAGCTAACACTGTGACGCGAGACGACCTCCGTGTCAAAGCATGTATATTTGATCACTCGACTTTGATGATATTGTCACGTTTCTTAAGACAAACTTGGTTTATTGGGTTCGTTGAGTCGACTAGCCAAGCAGCAGCTCAGACAGATCGTCTTTGTCTTCTTCCACTCCTGGATCTCACCCAAGCATATCAGGTGGCATTAGTCCCCCCTTTGAAAGCATCGACTCGATGCTCGTAACGAAAAAAAATGAAGGCATACACACGCAGATACAGAGAACCAAAAGAGGGAGAGTGCCAGTACTCGCAGCGCAAATGAGGAAATTTCGCCATTGCTTGCGCCAAGCGCAAAAAGAAAAGGCATCAAAACACAGGAGAACACAAACAGCAGCAGCAGCAGCACAATGTCACGGCATGTCGCAACATGTGAACCACAAGGGCTACTGTTTGAAGTAGGGCTTCAGCCTAACGACATGCACGGTTTCGGGCCGAAGCTGTCGACGAGAAGACGCTGCGCCGTCCGGAAATACCTCGTAGGTAAGATCGGTGACACGTCTAAGAACCTTGTACGGTCCAAAATAACGGCTCGGCTTAGGAGTTTTTCGAATAAACCTGGTCGCCGGACAGGGGTCCACACCCACACTCGGTCCCCAGGGTGGTAGGTGACGTTTCGATGGCGGAGGTTGTAACGTCGTGCGTCTTCATCTTGTTGGTGACTGGTGTTTATGCGAGCTAGCTGACGAGCTTCTTCGGCGTATTGAGTGTATTGCTCAGCGTCTGGAGCGATTTCATCGCTTTGGTCACACGGAAGCATAGCATCGAGCATGGTTCGCACGTTGCGTCCGTAAATGAGTCGGAAAGGCGGAAATCGCGTTGTTTCTTGCGTTGCCGTATTGTATGCAAACGTTATGTATGGAAGAATTTCGTCTCAGGTTTTGTGTTGCACGTCAACGTACATTGACAGCATGTCCGCTATGGTCTTGTTAAGCCTCTCTGTCAGTCCATTCGATTGCGGGTGATAAGCCGTCGTTTTTCGATGACTTGTGCAGCTCAATTTAAAAATGTCCTCCATCATTCGTGCTGTATATGACGTCCCTCTGTCCGTAGTCACGCATGACGGGGCACAATGCCGTAGGACGGTTTTGTGCATGAAGAACTGCGCGACTTCAGAGGATGTGCCACGGGATAACGCTTTTGTTTCAGCATACCGAGTAAGATAATCTGTCGCAACTATAATCCATTTGTTCCCAGAGGACGACAAAGGGAAGGGTCCAAGAAGGTCCATTCCCACGAGGTCAAACGGTGTCTATGGTGGTGCGATCGGCTGGAGCAGGCCCGCGGGTCTCACAGGCGGAGTCTTCTGACGCTGGCACTCACGGCAGCCTTTCACGTATCGATGTACAGTAGTTGATAGTCGTGGCCAGTAATACTGTTGGCGTACTCTGGCGAGAGTTCGCGAATAGCCCAAATGTCCTGACGTGGGCTCGTCGTGGCACGCAAGGAGGATCTCGTCCCGCATTTCGGTAGGAACAACGAGTAGGAAGGCTTTGTCGCTACCACGGACGTTTTTCTTGTAAAGAATGCCTCTTCTTAGACAAAAAGAGGACAGTTCGCGAGCAATGTGTCGACGAACCTGAGAGTTCCGGCCTTCCAGGGAATCATTAGCTGGGCGTAATTCGTCGTCTGCCCGCTGTTTTGACATAAATTCGGAATCGCTGACTGCTCCGAGAAAGGCATCTTCATCCTCGGAGCCCCTGACAGCGTGCCCCACAGGCGCTCGAGAAAGTGCGTCGGCATCTTCATGTTTGCGCCCTGACCTGTACACAATCGTAATATCGAACTTCTGCAAACGCAAACTCCACCGATCGAGACGGCCGGATGAATCTCTGAGATTTGCCAGCCAGCAGAGCGAGTGGTGGTCAGTCACCACTTTGAAGGGACGACCGTAGAGGTAAGGCCGAAACATGGTCGTCGCCCACACGACTGCGAAGCATTCTTTTTCTGACGTAGAATAATTGGTCTCGGCTCGAGAAAGAGTACGACTGGCGTAAGCTATCACATGCTCAACGCCGCCGTGTCGTTGTATAAGGACAGCGCCAAGTCCGACGTTGCTGGCATCTGTATGAATTTCTGTAGCAGCGTCCTCATCAAAATGGGCAAGAACAGGGGCTGTTTGCATTCTCTGCCGTAGCTCTGTGAACGCTGCATCTTGTTCGGCGCTCCAAGTAAAAGGCACGTCATCTCGGGTGAATCGCGTAAGAGGTTCAGCTATCTTCGAGAAGTTGGCGATAAATCGGCGATAATATGCGCACAAGCCGAGGAAACGGCGTACTGCTCTTTTATCTGATGGAACAGGGAAGGCGGCGACAGCAGCAGTTTTGGCTGGATCAGGTCGCACACTATCCGCACTAATGACATGTCTGAGAAATTTCAGCTCTTCGTAGCCAAAATGGCATTTTTGGGGTTTCAGCGTGAGTTTAGCTGTGCGAATGGCGTCCAGAACCTTTCTCAGACGCTTCAGGTGTTCTTCGAAGCTCTCGAAAAAGATGACCACATCATCGAGGTAGACAAGGCAGCTTTGCCACTTCAAGCCAGCGAGAACTGTGTCCATCATCCTCTGAAAAGTGGCTGGGGCAGAACAGAGGTCAAAGGGAAGAACACAGAATTCGAAAAGTCCGTCTGGAGTCACAAATGCAGTTTTTTCTCGGTCTCGTTCATCCACTTCAATTTGCCAATAGCCACTCTTTAGATCGATGGACGAAAAATACTTCGCGCGTGGTAATCTGTCGAGAAAGTCGTCGACCCGTGGAAGCGGGTAAACGTCTTTTTTCGTGACGCTATTAAGCTTCCTGTAGTCAATACAAAATCGCAGCGTTCCGTCTTTTTTCTTCACTAGAACGACTGGCGAGGACCAAGGGCTGCTGGATGATTGAATAATCCCGTCATCGAGCATATATTTTACTTATGTCTGAATAGCCGCACGTTCTTTGGAAGAAACGCGATAAGGCTGCTGCCGGATGGGGCGGACGTCATCGTCGGTAATAATTCGATGCTTGGCGAGGTGTGTTTGATGGACTTTGGAAGAAGAGGCGAAGCAAGACCGAAACTCCCTTAAAAGGTCATGAAGTGCAGCCTTTCTCTTGTCTGACAGCGTCGAATTAATGTCGATGTGGTCTAGAAATTCTTCATCCTCATGCGTTTCCTCGGACGCGAAGCACTCCGTGACGTCGGCAACAGGGTCTCCATAGGCTACGGCGGTTCCGCGTAAAAGATGCCGGTGCTCGTAGTTGAAGTTCGTAACTAGTATTTGCGACTGTTCGTTACGGACACGCACAACACTTTGGGCGGCACATACACCTTGGAGGAGCAGAAGTGATAGGTTGCTTTCAGCCACCACGTCACCATCCCGGAGGTCTTCACAAATGACTTCGATGGGAACGGTCGCTCGAGGTGGCAGCGTCACACTGTCGTCAGCAACACACAACGCAGGTCTACGGCAGTTATCAGCGTCTAGAGCTGTAGCGCCTTGAGTCGAGAAGGTCATGATGCGTTCACGAAGATTTATGATGGCACCGTATTCCCGAAGGAAGTCCATGCCGATAATCAGCTGACGTGAACAGTCGCGCAGAACGAGGCAGCTGAGCACAAACGTTGACGCACGAATTTTCACTCTTGCGGTACAGCGACCCAGCGGTGTTACAACATGTCCTCCAGCAGTTTGAATTCGCGTTTCATTCCACGGCGTAGTCCCTTTCCGGAGATCTTTTGCTAGCCTCCCGCTGATAATCAAATAGTCTGCACCAGTGTCTATCAATGCATTGACCTGAAAACCGTCAATCAGCATAGGTATGTCAAGTGACACGTGGTCACTGGGTTCAGATGTGGATTTCGGCGTTTCTTCGGTACTGCGATTACTCTCTGATTGAATGTCTTCCGTGTTGCGTGCAAGCGTCGATGGGAGGTCTTCCACACTTTGAGTCCCAGCGACCTTGCCCCCGAAGGCCGCTGCCTTCAGTTTTCCCGACGAGGGCTTGAAGAACGTTCCCGTGCCGACACATCGAAACGTGACCCAGTGGCTGCGGGTCTCCTCGGAGATGGCGACCGCGATTGCCGTCGTGTAAAGGGTGCACGCTGTTGCGCGAGATACTCTTCGATGTCCCTCGGCCTTTGACCCATTTGGGGACGAGGTGAATTGACGGAAAATCCACGCAGGCCAAGTTGCCGGTATGGGCATACGCGGTAAATGCGACCAGCCTCACCGCAATGATAGCATAGGGGTCGTCTGTCCGGCGTACGCCAGAGATCAGACTTACGCGTCGGTGCACGGCGACCATCGATGTCCAAGCCAGCGTGCGCCGACTGAATCGCGACTGACGGCATCATTGTCTGGATCGGTACGTACGGCACTGTCTGAAGCGGAACGTGCGGCATTGTCTGGATCGGGACATGCGGCACTGGCTGGGTCGGGACTCCTTGACCAGAACGAGGCGTGGCAGATTGCAAGGCTTCCACGTACGTACGACGGCGACTGTCAGTAGACACAGGAGCCGTTTCCGGATCAACCGACATCAGCGGAAAATGATGGGCGTGCAACACCTGTTGGACCTCGTCACGGATGACACTGGTGATAGAATCAACATTGATTGTTCTTGTCCCGTACATCTTTTCCATTTCTTCCCGGACAACAGATCGGATGATCTCGCGAACCCATTCGGGGCTCTTGCTCCCAGGGGTGGCGAAAATTTCGAGGGTTGAGGCAGCATTCACTTGACGGTCAAACAGGGCAGACCGTTACTTGCTCCATTGTTGCCGCTTCACTAAGGAACTCAGCAACACTCTTAGGGGGACTACGCACCAAACCAGCAAAAAGTTGTTCCTTCACACCACGCATGAGGTGGCGCAACTTTTTTTCTTCTGCCATATCAGGATCCGATCGCTTGAAAAGCCGTGTCATGTCCTCAACGTACATCGAGACGGTCTCGTTTGGCATCTGGATGCGTGATTGTAGTGCACGCTCCACCCGTTCGCGGTGGTCGGGACTCCTGTAGGTCTCCAGAAGGCGACGCTGGAACTCGCGCCAAGATGTGAGAACATCCTCCCTGTTCAAAAACCACGTCTTGGCACCGTCCTTTAGGCAAGTGTACACGTTCCGAAGCTTCGCGGCATCATCCCAGTAATTTATCGCTACGACACGTTCGAACTCACTCTGCCAGTCGTCAACATCTTCATGCTGCTCTCCATGAAAGGGGCTAGGCATCAGCGGGTTCTGGACGGTGAAGTAGATTGGCGTGGAAGGTGTCGGAGCTTGCACGGGATCTTGTGTCGAAGTCATAGTCGCTCCGTCAGTGGTTGGTGTCTGAGGTGGTAGGCCTCGTTGGCGGCGGCTTACTCTGTGAACAGGAGTGTCCACGGGTGCAGGGCTTGTGTTCCGGCTGCTGGGTGGGGTCTTGGGCATCGGGTGGATTGTGAGACGTTGTACCCCGCACCTCCACCAGTCTTGTCACGTTTCATAAGACAAACTTGGTTTATGGGGTTCGTTGAGTCGACTAGCCAAGCAGCAGCTCAGACAGATCGTCTTTGTCTTCTTCCACTCCTGGATCTCACCCAAGCATATCAGGTGGCAATATCGAGTTAAATGATCGATCGATCGCCTATTCTGGGGCTTTTTAACAAGCATGCAAATCTAAGCAGACGGGCCTACAGCATTTTGCCTTCATAGAAAATGCAACCGCCGCAGCCGGAATCGGATACCACGACCTGCGGGTCAGCAGCCGAGTACCTTAGCCACTAGACCCCCGCGGCGGGGCAAGATTAGTGAGCGAGCACCCGCAGTTTCTCAGACTGATTCCGTGATAACGATGCATCATTAGAGCGAGAAAGTATTAATCATGTGTTTTAAACAAGAGTTTTGTTTGATATTTAAGGAAAAAAGCCACTTATGTTGTGGAAACTGCGCCATATCTATTTGTTTTAACGATGAGATTTTAATGATGAGCTCCGTCCATTCATGCGTGTGACGGAGTCAGGTTGTCTTGTAACTGTTGCATGACTTTTTGTTAGCTTCTAGTTGTCAAGCTTTATCATTTCTTTATCTGTTTCTTTTATGTCGAAACGCGAGACCTTGAACGTGGAATATAAATGACAACAAAATTCTAACTGCTAATACAAAGTCAAGTATGGCACCCTCCTGGTATTGTTGATGCGTGAACATGTGCAATAATAACGCTGATGGCAAAAGAAAAAAAGAATGCCTTGAAAGCGAAATCCTACGTGGTCGTTACGTTGTGTAGGGGGTTTCTAAGCTGCTCGGCCCAGAACTCCGCAGGGAAGGCGTAGGGCCAGACCAAGAACCCTCTTCATTCCTCTAAGCCTCGGCCACAACGGCCCGCTGCCAGCCGCTGCCACGTGCCACTCCGCGAGCAGCCGATCGTCGTCCTCCTCTCCTTTTCTCCTACTTTCGGCGCGCTCACGGCCACCGCTCCCTAAGTTGATACGCTGCAGCTCAATTTGTTAACTTCTTCAACTATATGACCGGTGACAACTATTCAGACGTCCGCGTGTATAGAATAGGCGTTACACAACCGGAAATGTGAAAAACATGCCGTATGCTTTGGCATAACGCATCTCTACGAAGTGGTATGCATCCACGCCACTTGATAGGTCACATATGGTGATGCTTTTTAGTGTAGAGACCATGCGCCCAGAAGAGTTGCAGGGGTTGGCTTGGGCAATTCTGGTTTGAATGAAGTGGTCCATGTCACGTTGTTGGAAAAATGTTACTAAAAGTATGCCTGTCGTGAGTAAGGTGTGAACTAATAGGGTTGGATGTCGTAGGGTACGAACCGAACATGCATTACACAGTAGACGACGCTGTCTGAGCTCAGTGCAACTTTAGATGAACGTTTTTGCGTGTGTACAAAAAAATAGTGTGGTTGGATTGCTCATCTTGTTTCAAGTTAATAAAGAGGAATGGATAAGAGAGTATAGACAAACAGGGCCGTAACTAGTTGAGGTAGCTGAGGAGATTCTGGCGCGCTTCAAAATTTTTCATGCCTTGACTTTTCACGTGATTCGCACGTACTCACGTTGTGACCACGAGCAGTCGAAGTTAGCCCTTGTCCACAAAAACATCCCTCGAAAAAATTTCTTGGCACCATCCTGCATACACACTTCAATGTAAGGGATGGCAGTGTCACCGTTCCCGTTACGCATACCGGTAGAAGGTAAACAATACGGGAAAAACCTCGAAACACGAGTGTATAGTTTAAACACTTCAGCAAAGTTTCTTTGATCGATGATGAGAAGTTCCTCGGTAGCCTGATTGAAAATTTAACAAACTTTTCAGTAGGTTCTGAGGAAAACATCACGAACTTTTGTACAGAAGCTAAGCGCAAGAGCGCACATCAACGTGCATGTTTATGCGTTCATCATAACTTACAGCTCATCAGAAACTTCAAGAGGAGAGATGAACTGCAACAAGTGCACTTCACCGACGTGTTAAGAGCAGTAATGAAAAAGACACTCGATCACGTAGAGATTATACGACTGCATAGCTCAGGAAAACGTCTTTGTATCAACAATTATAGGTTGCAACTCGTGCCCCAGCGGCCCTCAGTGGCAGCCACATGCCTAAATGCGCGTCCTGACAGTCCACTCGCGAACTCGACCGCAAGAGCCACAAGGGTTGTGGTTCCTGTTTTGATACTGCCTTTTCCATCAGCTGCTCACACTGTGGAAAGAAATCTTCGGACATCATCCGCATGGTGTGGGCCTGCCGCTGCAACCTTGCTGTATCCCCTATTCCAAAACCTTACCCGGAGGATCGGGAGGCAATCCTGCTTGGCTGCTTTAACCATCAGGACTGAGTTCGACGAGCCCCAGCAGTAGCCGACGGCAATGGCGCCCCGTTCAAGGGAACCCCACCTACTAGTAGTGGGTGCACGTCCTCTTATGAGGCAGTCGCTGCATACCCCCTTTTTTTGTTAAATGAAGCTTTTAGCTTCTCACTTGCAATTGCCATAGGCCTGAAAAGTTCCGAATGTTTATGCTACGTGTGACACCTGCCTTGCCACAGTGAATTTTCGGTTTTGAAGTGTTCGTCATCGCAGAAGGAAGGGCCGAGCTACTGCAGCGCTGAAAGCTGTCATAACAGTGTGTAGTGGAGCATACGCACTAACGTGTATGCGCCTTCCAAAGAGAAGGAAAAACCCCGTGCTTTGATTGCACGAGAACCTGGGCCGCCTTTTGCCAGACTTGTCGTACGGCCATTTTTCGTTGCGACATCGTTGCGACTTCTCCGGTTCAATAAACGTCATCACATTTGGTGGAGGCTGCTGAGATCCCCAAGCAGACCTGGAGCTCCGCTCTCGCAAGTTGCCCGAGAGACCACTGCAAAACATGACTGACGCAGTCGCCAACCAGCCCATCCCAGCCCAGCCAGCACCACCGGCTGTCCCGTCTACCTGCCCCGGCGCTACTCGCCAACGGGACCCACCAATCTTCAGCGGCAGTGGCGAGCAAGACGTCGAGGACTGGCTCTCCTTGTACGAACGCGTAAGCGCCAGTAACAAGTGGGACAACGACTCTAAGCTCGCCTACGTTATATTTTACTTGGCAGACGTAGCTAAACTTTGGTTTACGAACCGCGAAACCGCCATCGCCAACTGGTCTTCCTTTAAGACACTCGTCACTGAAGCGTTCGGCCGACCAGAGGTCCGCAAGCTCCGCGCTGACCAGCGCCTGCGCCACCGAGCCCAGCAGCCTGGCGAGACGTTTACTAGTTACATAGAGGACGTGCTCGACCTCTGCAAGCGTGTGAATCCATCTATGCCCGAAGAAGAAAAAATTCGGCAGATTCTCAAGGGCATCGAGGATGGCGCATTCCAGATGTTGCTAGCGAAAAGCCCGAACACGGTGGCAATCCTCGTAAGCCTCTGCCAGAGCTTTGATGAATTGCGCCGTCAGCGTTCCATCGCCCGACAGAGTGTCCTACCGCCGGATTCGATCTCGGCCGTCACACTCACAAATGCCGACGTTTGCAAAGAAAGTCTGTCCAATCAGATCAAAGACTTCATCAGGGAGGAAGTCGCCCGACAGCTCTCCCTGCTGCCGCATAGCGACGCGCCCACCGCAAGCCTGCCTACGACACTGCAGCAGGCCATACGCACGGAAATTTGTGATGTCCTCCCTACAGTGCAGGCCCCTTACCCGTGCACTTCAGTAGCGCCTAATCTCTCAGCTGTCGGCTATGCACCACCTGCACCACCTTCACCTCTCAGCTACGCAGCTGTGGTCGCGCGGCCCCCACCGCATCCAGTCGCCTTATCAGCTCCACCTCCTCCGGCCTCGCCTCCAGTTACAGGCCCTCACCTCGCTTTTTCCATCGATCTAATGAGTGGCGCACTCAAGACAATCGTCCTATCTGCTTCGCCTGTGGCATCGCTGGCCACATTGCACGCTTCTGCCGCCGTCGCCCCACACCTGCAAACGCATACTTCGGAACTCCTACCTACGCGCCGCAGCAGGCCACCGCATCTGCATATGAACAGAGGCACTCAGACTCGGATCGCCGCCCATCGACTGCTCGTTTCCCATCCCCTCGTCGCCGGTCGCCATCGCCTATGCGTCGTCGACCACCTCCTGAGGAGGGAAACTAATCAGTGCAGTTCCGGAGGCAAGAACTGCAACTTGTGCGCAATTCCCAAGGCCTCCGTTTTCGCCGAAAAATGTTGTTGATGTCGATGTTGAGGGAGTCGCCATATTAGCGTTAATTGATACCGGGGCCGCCGTTTCTGTGATGGACGTCAAATTTTGTCGGAAACTAAAGAAAGTGACCACATCTCTCTGTGGCATGGTGCTGTCCACGGCTAGCGCGCAACGCATTCATCCCTCGGCTCTGTGTACGGCGCGCGTCGTCATCCAAGATGTTTTGTACGTCGTACAGTTTTTTGTTCTGCCATCTTGCTCTCATGACCTTATCCTCGGTTGGGATTTCTTATCAGGTCATGAAGCTATCATCGATTGTTCCCGTGCCGAAGTGTCCCTTGTGCCAACATATGAATTTCCACCACCCGACCGGTCTCCTCGGCTCTGCAAACTCATCGCTGACGACGACATCACCTTGCCCCCGGAAGCTTCGGTCCCTGTAAGCCTTTCATGTGTGGCGCAACCTGACGCCACGGTGGTGTTTACGCCATCTCCTGTTTTTACTGAACGCAAGGGCATCGTTCTCCCATTTGCCGTTCTTACAATTGCATCTGGTTTAACCGTAATGCTGGTTACCAACCACTGCAACTACCCCATCAGCTTACTTCGTGGTGAAACGTTGGGATATGTGCAACCTGTCGACCATATCGATGATATTATTCTTCCCGACGAAACGCCATGTCACATTGCCGCAATAACTCATGCGTCTGAGCC
The DNA here is from genome assembly GCF_043290135.1 of Rhipicephalus microplus. NCBI lineage: Eukaryota > Metazoa > Arthropoda > Arachnida > Ixodida > Ixodidae > Rhipicephalus > Rhipicephalus microplus. Next base: position 62,030,996 of record NC_134706.1, on the reverse strand, counting down.
ATCAAGTTTGTCAGCCTTCGACAATGCTATTGACGCAGACCTTCCCCTCTCGCATCGCCGCCAACTTGTTGCTCTCCTTAACAAGTTTCGCTCTTCTTTCGACATTCAAGAACCTGCTTTGGGCCGCACCACGACTATCACTCATACTATTGACACCGGCTCACATTTGCCTCTGCGACAGCGTCCTTACCGCGTTTCCGCCGAAGAGCGCAGCGTCATTACGGAGCAAGTAGACGACATGCTTAAACGTGGAGTGATACAGCCTTCTCAAAGCGCTTGGTCATCACCTGTCGTTCTGGTCAAGAAAAAAGATGGCACCGTTCGATTTTGCGTGGACTATCGCCGCTTAAACAAGATTACGAAGAAAGATGTCTACCCGCTACCACGAATAGACTATGCTCTTGACTGTTTACAAGGCGCCGAGTACTTTACATCCTTGGATCTGCGTTCTGGGTATTGGCAGGTGCCAATGGCTGAATGTGATCGCCCTAAAACAGCCTTTGTAACGCCAGATGGTCTATATGAGTTCAAAGTGATGCCATTTGGGCTCTGCAACGCATTTGCCACATTTGAGCGCATGATCGATACCATCTTGCGTGCCCATAAGTGGAAAACTTGCTTGTGTTGCCTGGACGACATCGTAGTCTTTTCGTCTGATTTCCCGACACATCTTGTTCGCCTCCACGAGATTCTGACGTGTCTAACTTCTGCGGGCCTACAACTTAACTCCAAAAAGTGCCACTTCGCAGCACGAAAACTAACCATCTTGGGACATGTCATCACAAGAGACGGTGTTCTTCCGGATCCCGATAAGCTTCGGGCTGTCGCTGACTTCCCGTGGCCCACATCACTGAAAGCTCTAAGAAGTTTCGTCGGTCTCTGCTAGTACTTTCGTCGCTTTGTGCCCAACTTCGCGTCCATCATCGCACCTCTAACAAGTCTGCTCTCCAACAGCAAAGGTATATCTGCATGGTCACCTGCATGTGACGACGCATTTCGCCAGCTGCGCCGCCTGCTGCCCTCACCACCCATTCTTCGTCACTACGACCCCGCTGCTGCCACAGAAATTCATACCGATGCAAGTGGCATCGGTCTTGGTGCAGTTTGGGCACAACGGAAAGGCACCCAAGCCGAATACGTAGTCGCCTATGCAAGTCGCTCTCTCAAGAAGGCTGAATTGAATTACTCCGTGACAGAGAAGGAGTGTTTGGCCATAATCTGGGCCTTGACGAAGTTTCGCCCGTACCTTTACGGCCGCCCTTTCGACGTGGTCACAGACCACCACGCTCTATGTTGGCTGTCCACATTGAAAGACCCGTCCGGACGCCTGGGACGTTGGGCACTTCGATTGCAAGAATACGACATCCGTGTAGTATATTGTTCCGGTCGCAAGCATGCAGATGCCGATGCACTTTCGCGATCGCCTTTGACCCCAGATGTGGCTTCTCTGTCACCACTTTTTACCACCTTGTCACCAATAGACACCACTGACATGCTTTCGGAGCAGCGTAAAGATCCATACCTTGCATTGTTACTCGACTACCTTACCGATCCGTCTGCTGTCCCTTCCACGAGAACGCTACGCCGACAAGCAGCCCACTTTTCCGTGCGAGACAGCATTCTGTACCGCCGCAACTACATGCCTGGTGGTCGGAAGTGGCTCCTTGCTGTCCCAACTCATATGCGCTCTGACATCTGCATGAATTTCCATGCAGACCCTCAAAGTGCTCACGCAGGTGTCCTGAAAACCTACGAAAGGCTGCGCCAACGATATTACTGGCGAGGAATGTATCGCTTTGTGCAGAAACACGTTCAGTCTTGCACCACTTGCCAACAGAACAAGACACCTCCGCGGCACCTTACTGGCATGTTACAGCCGCTCCCATGCCCGGCTCGCCCATTCGACCGCGTGGGTATCGATCTCTATGGCCCCCTCCCATATAGTCGCTCTGTAACCGGTGGATTATTGTCGGCGTCGATCATCTGACACGCTACGCTGAGACTGCAGCTCTACCAGCAGCGACCGCCCACGAAGTAGCACTCTTCATTCTCCGCAGCTTCATTCTCCGCCATGGGGCTCCACGGGAATTACTCAGTGATAGGGGTCGAGTGTTCCTGTCGGAGGTCATCCAAGCTATTCTCGCTGAATGCAACATCATCCACCGAAAATCTACCGCATACCATCCACAGACGAATGGTCTCACTGAACGGTTCAACCGCACACTTGGCGACATGCTGAGAATGTACACCTCCTCCGACCACACTAACTGGGACGCTGTCTTGCCTTTTGTTACCTTCGCTTACAACACCGCGACGCAAGCGACTACCGGTTTTTCCCCGTTCTTTCTGTTGTACGGCCGCGAACCATCCCACCCACTCGACACCATACTTCCGTACCGCCCTGATGTATCGGAGTGCTCCCCGCTTTCGGAAGTCACCAGATACGCTGAAGACTGCCGTCAGTTGGCTCGGTCTATGACAAGTGAGGCTCAAGGTCTACAAAAAACCCGGCATGATGACGCTCATCACAAAGCGCCTACGTTTCGTACTGGCTCCCTCGTGTGGCTTTGGGTGCCCCCGCACGTTCCTGGCCTGTCTTCTAAACTTCTGGCCCGGTACCATGGTCCATACCGTGTCATTGACGCAACCTCACCAGTGAATTACATCGTCGAGCCCCTAACACAATCGCCAGATTTGCGCCGTCGAGGACGCGAGACCGTAAACGTCGACCGTCTCAAGCCCTACTACGACCCCCTCATTGTGCCTACTCCCTGAGTCGCCAGGATGGCTACTCTTCAACCCGGGGGGTATTGTAGTGGAGCATACGCACTAACGTGTATGCGCCTTCCAAAGAGAAGGAAAAACCCTGTGCTTTGATTGCACGAGAACCTGGGCCGCCTTTTGCCAGACTTGTCGTACGGCCATTTTTCGTTGCGACATCGTTGCGACTTCTCCGGTTCAATAAACGTCATCACAAGTGTGGCAGTTGCGACACATCGTCCAATACATCGTGATAGGCATTTATTAGTGATGACAATCTGCGTAGCCTGTGAATACGTGGGGTGCAGCCATCATGCAAAACGTGAACAAATAAAAAATGACCACATTTGCTAGCTCTGAACATACTGTATCTTCACTTAGCTGTGTCTAAAAAGAGACCAGAAAAAAAAACAGAATGGTGTTATCAAGACGGTGGGCACGTACACGAGCCTGGGTTCTGAATACTCTGTGCTAAGAGAGCCCACAATGCGGCTGTCAGGCTGAGTCTGCTTGAGTCGCCTTTGTCAGGACAATAAATAAAGTCGCACTATTCATCTATTCACCACAATGAAGTAAACTGATCATGATTGCTTGAACGTTTAGGCAGATTGTAGTAGCATGGAGGTGGCAGTATAGCTGCCTTCTGCAGGGAGCTATGAAACAGGTGAGAAATTCCACAACCGTGGTGGCTCATCGCAAAAAAGCGAAATGCGCACAGCTCGACCACCAGGCCCATAAGTATATAGAAAGTGATGGACTACGAAGCCTTGAATCAGCCGTATTAGCTACTGCTCTGCCTACACGACACTGATAAAGTGACGCATATTGCATACCTATAAACATTACTTTTCATATAATGATACCACTGCACGTTAGACCAATTGGAGGTACTAAGCTTCCTGAAAAGCGCGTTCGCGATATCGTGGTGATGGACTTAGCTTTCCGAAGAGTTTTACATAATTCCGCAGTTATAGAACAGTTATACAGCAGTTATATAATTATTTGGCAAGGTGAAATGGTCTGTGCAACAATGGAAGGGAATTAATCTTTTGTAGAGCGACCACGACGCGATTATGTACTGTATAGTCATTCAAAGGCATGTGATTTGAAAGGTTGCCGGCCGGCTGCCAGACAAGGGAGTTGTGACGTCACTTCTTCCGAGGAAGCTGACCAAGTGGCTTTGTGCACGCTCCAAAAACGCTGAAAGTACGATTGACTGCTGAAAGCTTCGGTATGATTCGACCTGTTATTGATGTACACTGAAAGACTATTTTTACCATTTCCGTAAAAATTTTAAATTAAACTTCAGTACCACTTTTCGCATCGCAACTTTATAAAGCAGTTGACGCTCAACTTGCGCGTAACTGTTTCCACACGAAGACATTGCTGGCATTGCAATATCTGAGATGTGTACGCTTCTTCTGTTTTGTCTCGACATGCGCTTTTGCTCATTTGTGCAGCATGCTCCCGTCGCGTAGTTAGCTCACGTTGCCATGCAAATTTACTGATTCCCGAAGCGCCGTGCACTTAGACAAACCTTTGTAGTTGTTTGAGCACGCGTACTGCGTGTTAAGGCCTAATTACCACGCACTATGCCACGGCATGGTTCAGATAGCTGGCCAACATACTTCATTCACGCAAGGCAGGCTTTGTACTTTTCGTGAGGCTAGAGAGTCTGCTCCCAAGTGGAACGGGGCGAGTTCTCGTCAGTAGAGCACTTACTGGCTTTATTCGCGCATAGGCTGCACTTTTTGTTTTACTCAGCATCTTTACGAAAAGTTCGGGGAGCCAAAACTGCGTTGGGGAGGTTTCCACTTGAGTGTACAACTAAAGTGTTCAATACTTGAGTGTGGAAGGGTTGAGTGTCCTAGAAGAAAAAATAAAAGCCATCTTAGCTGGGTCATGCATAAAATTGGATCATTGTGCGTGTGAGAGCATTGTCGAAGGATGTACGGTACCTCAACAACTTTTCTTTACAATCCGAGCGCAATTAGTGTTTAGAGGAAACAGTTGGATGGAACGAGGTCGGCAACGCAACATTGATGAAGCAGTGACGCGGCTATCATGTAAACAGTGTAAGGCACGTGATGGCTCTAACTCGAATGCCATGACTTCAGTTTAATGTACAGTACATAAAACGTAATTTAATATTACTAAATCCGTGAGCACACAATTTCGCTGAAGGCGAAGTGCGAGAAGGACATGTACAAAAAGCCGGACAAGTACCACCATTCAAGTATGTGTGACTAGCAGCGATAATGATTTTTCTCTAGTATTACTATTGCACACTTCTTAAGCTCTCATTAGGTTAATAAAATATGAGGTTGGTCCCCATACACGACTGATTTATATCGTGCAAGGTTCAGCAAATAACCGAGAAAACTCAATATTTCAACTAATACCAGGTTATTATTTGTTTTGTCTCTTTCTTTCCCATGAAACAACTGATATTTGATAAAACAATTTATTATATGACATACTTCATCCCCCTATAGTGTGATGCCATATTGTGGAGGTTGAGAGCCGGTCTCTAAATTGTCAACTAAAAATACAGTGGCGCCGTGCTTCCGCTTCACAAGTCTTCTTTTTGTGAACGGCGAATACACACTAAGCGTCCGTAAGGGAACACGCAAAAAACTACGCAGCCACGCTCTTCATTGAAACCCTTAAAGTTGCTGACGCTAAAATAGGGTCTCAGTGCTCAGTGCTTTGTTATGTGGGCTTTTTAAACACCTACACGGTACGAAAGTTACTTGTTTCGATGCCATGCAGGCATAATTTTACGCTTCTGCCGCCTATTTTAACTTGTGTAAAAAAGACTTCACTGCATATATATATATATATACATACTGACGTTTAGCTCCTTCAGATGCTGTGTGTCCGACATACTTCATAATAACGAGATCCTTTCACTAGACTACTTCGTTAGGTAGAATTTATGTATACTGTTATCTAAATTAGGGAAGCACCCTCCTCCAGTGAGCATATGTGCAGAAGCTGCTCTAGTCAACACCAACCGAACAAGATTTCGCAGCTAATAAGAATGTAATAATACCATTAGTTCATACTAATTATGGAAAACACTCCGGGTTGTTTCAACGACGTTATCCACCTGGAACCGTCTTCCTCTTAACTTTAAGCAGTTCTCATCAATAGCACTTTTTAAAAACACGTTGTTCACATTCCTTTTAGATACTTTAGAACTTTAAGATGTGTAATATTATCTACACCTGTTCATATACATTTACTCCTAACTGTGTCATAGATACTCATTTTTTCTTGCTTTTTTTCATTCCTTTGTTCACTTAATCAAAATTTTTCAGTTTTTTATTCTAATTTTTAAATGTTCTAAGCAGTGCTCTTGTTTTACTTATGATTGTTAAAACTTGAATATCTTTAGTCTGTATTATATTTAAAACTTCAACTTATTCCACGTTGTTTACAGAGTTTAATTTCACTAGTTCATATTTAACATATTTTTCTGACTGGAGGTCCCCCTTCAGCTAAGTGCTCTGGGACTTCCTATGTATACCAATGTAAGCTTGTATGTTTTTTATGAAGGTAAATATACTGAACTGAACCGGAGTACATTGTAGCAATGCCGTGGAACACTCGCTTGTCATCCAGACTGTCGGGGCCATTATTACTCTAAGTATTTTCAAATAATTTGTTGTAGTAACTTTTTGAATTTCGCGGCCATGGTTACCGCCGACTTTTTGTTCACAACAAACGACACGCACCGACGCTGACACAGACACCGATGACAACACTATTATTTCTGCGAAGCGAACGCTTTTATGCAACCGCCTAATTATATACGGCTGCCCCACTAGCTTCAGGGGCGCCCCGGCCGTTTTTGTGAATTTTTTATTGCTGCAAACTTCCATAGTTGCTAAAATCTTCCCCTTTTAATTGAATTTAAAATGCCATAACACTTTATCTATATGAATGAGCGCAAATGAATGGCTGACCTATCTGGGTAATCCAGAAATAGAGCTCTCTTGGGAAGATTCTGCTTACCTGGCGGCCCAAGCACATGATAGACCTTTAATTCTCAATTGAAGTCGGGTATATTCCAAGGAACACATCATTTCAAAAAGCTTGCATATATATATATATATATATATATATATATATATATATATGGTTGAAGTGTGAAGTGTGTATAAAAAATGGCCAATAGCTTTCTTGTTCAGAAAACTGGTCTCGCGATCCATGGTACAATGATAAGGACTCGAACAGCAAGCAATTTTCTGCAAGGATAGTCATGGCCTAAGTTGTTTCTTGAAAGAAAATTTGAGTTTGAAAAAGGCAAGACAGCGATGCTCCAAGATAACAGCAGAGCATATAGTTGATAGAGTACACCTAAGGCTGATTTTCTCGGGAAAAATTTTACTTCATATTGCGACCCGAAACATCAGCAAAAATACCTTTAAGGATTAAAACGTAAAATATTGTTCGTGGCCGCTATTCTTCAACCGAATGCGCTCTATTAATAACAGCAATATAAAGTTACTGAAAGTGTGGTATAACGTACGTGTTCACTTCCGCACTCGTTTTAGATGTGTTTTGTGTGGTTAAGCAATTAAGAATGATTTTTTATTAGAAACGAAGCATTTCAGTGAATCCTTTATAGTACGTTCTCAGTTATTTTTCTCTGTAACAAAAAAAATACGACAGATTCACGTACCTTGGGAATCGACTTATGTGAAGCATGCGGAGCGAAGGTGAACGTTATGTCATTTTTATTGAGCGAATTGTTATCAAGTGGTGCTTAAGATATATACAAATGTTGTGCACACCAAAGTTATAGAGCCGCATATGTTTTATATTACCAGCTGTTTGCTGTTGCGTTACAATGCCAACATCAACTTATTAGTTAGCAACACCAGAAGTGGTAAGCTGATATATGTAGCGCTTGACCTCAAAAAAATCGTAGCCCTGGACACTGCTACACATATGAACTTCATTGGGTGGCACTTAAATACAATTTACGTTAACTCGACGTGACAGCTGTATCACAGCAGTACATATGCAACGTTTATAACAGTGGACAGCAAGCGCTGCAACCAACATGGACGTTTCACGAACATATGTGTCTATTTGAATAGTGGTTTAGCCCGTTCAAAACGATCCTGAAGTGGTTTTACATTCACAAAATTATTGCGAAGTTAGTATCCATAACCTCTTACAACAAGCCTACATTAGATTTTTTTTTCGCGACTTATGATTAAAGAACGGCGGTGAAAGCAAACTCTGATCGAGGGAACGCACCCCGGAGTGGACGAAGCGCAGGGGCGGAGCGTTGAATAGAGGGCGATGAAGTCAGTGGCGGGATCAAGCCGGGTCTCCGGGGCCGCTCAGCTTGTTAGCTTCTGGATCGTGGCTCGTTTCTTATGCAATCTGCTGCCTAATGAACCATCACTTCTGCCAGCTTGTAGGGGTTTCTTGCCATGGCACCGTTTTCTCCTTCTGATTAGAGATATTGTGCCATTCGACATTTTCTCGTTGTGTTTGTGCGGCTTCAAATAGACTCGCAGTGTCGAGTCACTGCCCGGCGTATGGCTACCGCAGCACTTTCGGTAGTGATCAGGTCGCTTTTCACAAATTTCCTCCGGATCAGGAGACGACTGCGAAGTGGGCTGCCGCAGCTAAAATAAAAAGGCTTCAAACCCATGAGAAAGTCACAGGAATTGACGATGAAGTGTGTGCGACTAAACAGCGACGCGGTTCCTTCTGTGTTTCCGCAGCCGAGGAGACCCTCGCTGGCACCACGACTTGCCTTGGCGAAAAGGAAAACTGGGGCAAGGCTGCAGGACTACTCATGTGCCATTGCAGCGCGTAGTTCGTTGGTGAGCATGAGCTTACCGCAGCCGTGATCAGCTCACTCTGCTGCCTCGCTTCCGCGACGCTGACTTCGAATCTTTATGGAACGCGTGGATAGCGAGCCGTTATGCAGACACCGTTCATCGTAGTTTCGCTCGATCTGGGAACCAGTAGGCCAGGATCTCTTCGTTGTAGTGACAGCTCGCTATCGTGTGTTTAATTGTATTTAGCAGAGCCAGTCTTGATCGCCGACGAAAGTGACCGTGTAACACGGGTTTTTTTATTTCGACTTCGGATCGGGTAGTATTTTTCGGTTGAAATTCAAAATAATCGATGCATTGTTGCAATAATCACTTGCACGATTGTTAAGACACTTAATCACTACCATAACATTGCAATGCCAACAGACGAAGCAAACATATAGTTCAAGCTGTCAGCGTAGCAGCGCTTGATTCTAATAAAGACTCTCGATTTCGATCATTGCTGGTGGGACAGATTTGATAACAGTGAATACATCTGCCCCGCCACAGTGCTCTAGTGGCTTAGGTACTCGGCTGCTGACCCGCAGGTCGCGCGATGGAATCCCGGCTGTGGCGGCTTCATTTTCGAGGTAGGCTAAAATGCTGTAGGCCCGTGTGCTCAGATTTGGGTGCATATTCTAGAACCCCAGGTGGTCGGAAATTTCGAAGCCTTCCACTACGGCGTCCGTCATATGCATATGGTGGTTTTGGTACAGTCAACTTCACATATTAATCAATCATTATTAGAGAATACATGTGATTTTGCATATTGTAGGCGAACGTAGCAATGACATCTAAAGTATCCGTACCCCTAGCCTAGCTTTCTTCTCTTGTTCAGAAGGCTGGCTTGTACAACATTGTTCTGGTGCTTACAATCTGCACTGTGCTGAATGGGGCACATCATGGGAGCAGTCTTGATATTCATCTATGGAAATGTGCTACGTATCAATATGTAAGATAATCAGCGCAACACTGACTCCAGGAAATACTCACACAAACACTTACTCATACAGTCGAGCAATACTCGCGACACTCAGCGCTCAGCACAGTTTACTAGAAATATATTGCAATAAATCTTGTTGTTGGGCTAGTTTGCCGTTCGTCATAGTGTAAGGTACTTAGCGCAACCATGACTCCCGCCAACAAACACTCACTCATCCACCTGAGCCACAAACATGACAATCAGCACTCATCACCTATCCCAACAACATGTTTTATTATGCAACAGATCTGTATGTTGATACGAAGGTGATGGGACTTTTATGACACTGCACAGAAAAAAATAGTTGTGGAGCTGCAAATTAATGTTCCAGCATGAACGTGCAGGCATGCCTTCTTTTTTACGTATTCTTCTCTTTCCCTATTTAGACGCAATAGGAGCTTGAACAGCTGCGACGAAAACACGTGTAAAGAGATATCAGTTGGCAGCCTCGAAATCGGGCACTCTGCACGACATTCGCATGTTTCCAACGCAGCTAATATACCGCATGCACTTTAACACACCACCACTGAAGTGCTGGCCAGAACTTGGAAAGCGCAAAGGTATTGTAAACAGAACTGTTATACGAGACAAACTACGTATCCGTGCATGCGAAAGTTTGCACCGCAGTACCGAGCTCATGTTACATGTGTGATAAAGTGCGGCACTCGTGCGGGTTGATTTTTTTTGGTGTTTTTTTTTCTCGCGGCCGCGCACTGGCTGATACACCGCATGCTTCATTCGCGCTGCTTATTGCCCACTGTATCAACAGCACTGCCTTCTGAGCAGTGAAAATAACCATATAGCTTTTGTTTCTGAATGCAGGAACAGCGCAACCTAGAAGTAGTTACTTCGTAACTGTGGAAGCGAAAAAAAAACAAGGACAGAAAAGAGCGCTGCACTCGGAGGAACAAAGGAGCAAGAAAAAGATCCCGTTGTACTAGAAATTAAGTTATGAAGCGTGCAAGCTTGGGCAAGTTGGTAGGACATAACTGAATGCAGGAACAGCGCATGCAGGAACTACTTGCAGGAACTACTTCTAGGTTGCGCTGTTCCTGCATTCAGTTATGTCCTGCCAACTTGCCCAAGCTTCCACGCTTCATAGCTTTTGTTTCCCCACGATGCCCGCGCGTAGGTCGGACCGTGCCAATACGTGGCTAAAAGCGACTGCTGATGCTGATGTTCCTTATGTGATTTAATATCTGCGGTTGAACGTGTCATTTGTATCAGTTTACTACAGTCAAATTAAGAAATGACGTACATCTTATACTTACCAATCTACGTTTCCGACGAGGGTGAAGGTGGCTGGTTGGGAATCGTTTTTCTGTGCCGCAATAATGGCACTGACATCGTCTTCGATCATCGCTTTTACGGTAGCGACTGGCTCGAACATGCACATTGAACAGCGAACTCTTTATGACTTCCTCAGTTCGCATACTAAGAGCAAGAAGCGTTGCATGGTCCGCGCAGCGTGATAAACGCTATGGTCCTTAGAATCACTTATGTACGCCTTTTCTAGTAAAGGACGCGCATGCAGAATATGTACGTGGTGTTATGGTGCCTCAGATATGCGCAATAATTGCTTTTTGTTTGGTAATCGCACAAGTATGAACGCTGAACCTTGAGCAACATTGGTGGGCGCTGTGGATGGGGTCGGCCGTTTGGGCTATTGGCTCGTCCTGTTTATAGTACCCGGTACCATTAAGAGTGGACAAAGAGTCAAGCGTACAGGCAGACAGACCAATTTTTTTCGCGCCGAAGGTCCCCTGGAAAGACTATCATGTTCAAAAACCCGTTTCGATCAGATAAACAAGGCATCACCTGTCGGCGCGCGCAGTCAGTTGTCTTCACCATCCGACGCGTGATGTCTTGGAATTTCGACGAATCACAGGTGATGACGAAATTTGTGATGGTGGCCTGTTGCTTGCTTTCGGCAAGATAAAGTCATTTTTGTTTATTTATGCAAATTTTCACTAGATTTTTCAGTTTATCGCAGGAAATACGTATCACGGCAGCATAACTTCTTTTTTCTAAGAATTGTTTCAGTTCCCATTGACCTGCGTCATCTCCTACTTCGAAAGAAAGTTAGCGCAAAGTTCAGCATGAGAATATAAACTACACCATGGTTGACTGAAAAAAAAACTCCCTCCTCCTCAAGTAGACATTGAAAAGAAGCGAGCTCTATTTCTTTTATTTCTTTTTTTTTTCCTGGCGGACTTCAGAGCATACAAAGTGCGCAAGTGTGACCTATGATTTCATGAGGTAGCGATCTAGAGTAAAAAGGAAGCATCAGGCAGCGTGTGAGTGGTTTAAAGTCGTCATATCGCTATAATATGCGATGAACAAATGAGTGTCTATTCAATGCAGCTGCAGTCTTCTGATGTATGATTGTTTGAGAGATGGGACGATTAGGCAGCCTTGGTTATTTTACGCATATGTGAGCAACCGTATAGATTATTTTGTTTGATGTTTTACGTAAATCACTATGAAGCTCCCCCCCCCCCCTTTTTCTATTCGTCTCTCCCTTGTAGGTGTGTATTTTTACTAGCGGCACAATGTCATACTGTAGCAAGTGTTCTCCAGAATAACGCTGGCGTAGAGTCCAGCGCGGGCGTCATAAATACACTTGGACCTACACAAGGAATACATTAGCGCTGCATTATTCACAGAAACTGTGTTACAACAATTGCTATATAAAGAGATTCTTTTTTGGGGGTGAAGGCCCTTAAGGCCTGGTTCTGTACATCCTCTGAAATATGTTGTTGTAGTAGTAGTAGTAGGTAGCCACCTCTAGTTCAGTTCTTGCGGTTATCACTGAATGGTGATAGTTTATGTGAGATTTTATGAAACTAGATGGCGGTATTTTGAGTGTTAACTAGATGGCGGTACTTGCAGTTGATGAATAGATACGAGATGTTATAAAACTAGATGGCGTTACCTGTAGTTGATAATGAAAGATACGAGATGTTATATTAGCAATGATGTCACACATTTCGCGTGTCATTGCTGGAAGGCAATTGTTTGATTTCGTGCGGTGACTTACGTTCGGGGGAGCGTTGTAATAAAATTCGTTCGCTGTTGGCGAGCCGTGAAGCTGTGCGACACTGCAACCAAGACCCTGCCGTAAGAGAGCAGGAGGCTCAAGTGGCACGGCATCCACACACAGTGTTTCTCACGTTTTTAAATGATGGTCGTCGTGACGAATTACACGGAAGATTCACAATTTACCGATGATTGCCTCCAGAGATTCTCCCACTGCAGTGATTTTTTTGCATTTTATGTTTTTTCCTCACCACGTCTGTTCACTGAAGAAGACGTTACGAATGATCTCAATATTCGTTTCTCTGGGTACTTGAAAACGTATAAACCAGGCGTGTGCTGGGAATCAGTCAGCAACTTCATCAAGTAATGATGAAACACCCGTGTTCCACGTTGACCTCAATGAAGATTAGTGCGTGGGACATACCTCAGAGATAATATATCTGGGAAACTCCGTCTCAATTCTGAACCAGCAGTCGGACTTTGTTTCTTCACCACAGTCTTTTCATGTCGGCGCGCGCATTATTTCCAGCTATGCGTTGCTGCAGACCAAACCTAATTATTCACCGTAACTTCTTCGCGTGTATCAAGAACCTAGTATCTTTTTTGTTTTTGTCTCCCTGACCACCATTTCGATATCTATTCTCTATTGTAGTCTGTTTTTTATTAGTTCAGCTTCAAGGAGACCAGCAACGACTGTCGAACAATGGTCTCATGTGTCTTCTTCTTACAGAAAAAAAGAACATGGCCCTCTTTCTCCCCGTTCAAGTAAGCTTCCCCTGCCAACTGCAGTAATCGAATCAGCGGCCAAATTTTTGGCCCGGAACAACGCATCGCGGTTACCGGCAGCGCAGTTCGATCGGATACATTTCCCTCCAATTTTATATCCTTCATTTTTCTTTCTCTGAAAAAGACCCAGCTTAGAAAAATGCACCGAACCTAACTATTATCAACGAAATAGTATTGCAGATGAAATGAGCTCAAGGTCTTGTGGTTCGACCAGGTCCAAGATGTCGCGAAATGAAAAGTTCGCAAAGATGTAAAAGCTGTGTTGTAAGAAAGTCTCGGATGTAGGCTCGTGTTGAAACTCCGAGGAGAAGACACTTCACTGGTGTGAAAGAGGACTTAGAAAGTCAATACGACGAATACGCATTAGAGACAACAATATCTTATTTTTTTAGGCTCCATAGGCACCTGCTGCCGCAAACACCGTGACGATGATGAGCGGACGTAATTTTCTTTTTGACGAATTATTTTCAATAGAGAGTGCAGGTGAAGCGCGTCGAAAATGTTTGTTTCTTGAATAAAGATATGAAGAGGAAAGTCGAATACTGACAGAAGAAATGTGCCCCAAAGCGCGCACAAAAGAGCTATGAGCACGTGTACTACTGCTCACTTGAATGAATGAATGATTGAATATACTTTATAAAAAGTCCGGACGTTTCCTTCGACTGAAGCATGGAACAGGGAAGAGTGAATTATCTCATCGCAGCATCAATCGAAGTTCGAACAGGGGGGGGGGTGGAGGGGGAGAGTCGTTTTGGTGTTGGGAAGTGTCAGCTTTTTAAGAGCCCTCGTGAAATGGTCTAAGTGGTGAAACTCATGAAAAAAATCACAGCTTATTCACGGAGTGAATTATGACGAGTGGGGCGAAGCGTCCGTCCGTCCAACCATCTGTGTGTCGTTCAGTTCAAGCATGTATGTGTTCGTGCGTCTGATCACGTTCGAGAACGCAGACGGTGCACGGGTCACACCGACATGACGCCAGCCAAAGAAGCCAGGCGCGAGCGTCTTCAACGCGCCCGCCACTCTGCTTCGTCCATGCCCCACCAACTATCTGACCCGTACGGCTACTATCCAGGAGACTGAGAGAAGCACTCGTTCTCCGCGTACCCAGGCACAGCCCACAGGGCAGCCAATCTGAGAGTGGCGATACAGCGCCATCTAGAAAATCTTCACTCAACTGCAGTTTGTATGTACTTCTATGAGGGAGCGCCGTCTATTATACTGTTCGGGACACACTGCCTTCTTTTCTTTCTCGTCTCTTCTCTGGCTTACGCGTGATGCATGACGAGGTTAGACGAAGAGGAGCTTGGTCCGTAAAAACGGCCAACATACTGAAACTGACAATAATAAAGTAGTATCTAGCCCAGAAAAGAAGGTGTTAGCCACGAAGGATTAAATGTGATTATACTTAAGGTGACCACCTCAACTAGCCACCATTCGTACAAAGTGCGTAGACTAAAGGAGCAGCGACAAAAGCGATTCTTGTATACGCTCATCACACAGTCATAAACAAAGTACGCACAACGAATTAGGAGGCTTTGCCTTATCAAGTAAAACAAAGCAAGTGAAGCATGACACATGTATGCGTGACGTAGAGCATTTCTTTTTATCTATCTGATTCTGCGATTCGTAGCCTCGCTTTTTCTTTGATTCGACCGTGTAATTACATCTTCAGCCCCATACGTAGGAGTTTAACACTTCGGTTGCGGCAGACAACAATGACTGACACTCGTCCAAGGATAAAATGCCTGAATGGAAGGAAACAATGAGAAGTGACAACGTTAAATCATAGGTACCCCTGATGAAAGAATGGATTACTTTTTCGGAAACTGCTTGGTTCGATCCGAGAAATAAGATGAAGATGAAGCGGAGGGGCAATTCAGAACGCACCCCGTTTGTTCCTATTCAGGATTATATCTCCAGTAAAAGCGATCGAGGTACAGTTCAGTACGTTTCGCCTTCTTAATACCTTGGCCTAAAGGGCCGTATATGTCTTGTACTAACAGGCTTATCACCAATGAACCCATGATTAAAGGAGCAGAAATTACTAGAAAGCGGCACAACCAAATGCACGTGTAGCCGGCGCACCTTGGAAGGTATAATTACTGCGCAACTACAATTATGTAGATGCACTGGTGTTGGGCTGGTCGCGAACTATGCCATAGCAGTCACGGCCGCAGTAATTTTCTCGTTAATAAAGGCTGTGCCTAAAAATGCATCTAAGAATATTATATCTGAAAGGCAACGTCCAAACCTACGATATTATTGTGAGAGAGGCCGTAGGCGAGGGATGAGGAAATTTCGACCATCTCGTCTTTGTTACTGTGCACGAGCATTGCACAGTACAGTTGCCTCTGCTTCGATTGAAGTGCGACCGCCGCGATCGAGATGGAGCCGTGACCTTTGAATCAGCACTCGAGCTTCCTAACCGCTACAACACCACGGCGGACTTGAAGATGCCTCTCAGTTTTGAGCGTGAAAGACGGCATATGTGCGGCTGAATACGCCTAAGAACTGGATGACCTACAACTGACGGCTTGTAAATACGAGTCTGATAGGGCTACTGCATTTTGTTTCTCAGTATATTTTTATCGATCTGTTTGAAAAATTCACACGTGCTCTGAAGACAGTTTCCTTTTTCTGTTGAGATATTCTCGTATCAGGCATAGCTACACATCTTTTTCTTGTACGTATTAGCAATCTGTAAATATTATTTGTAATATTTTGAATGAATTGCTACCCTGAATAGTTCTGCCTTAAGACCTTAGGTTTTTCGCTATGACCTTTCTATTAGCAGTCCCTGTAGCCGTGCGAGTCTTGAGGAGATTAGAATTCAAGGCCGTAACGAAGCAACTAAGGCAATCGCCCTGACTTATTTCAACTGCCTGTGAGCGCGGGCCAACGAAGAGGCGCTGAAGGTCATCCACTTCGTTATGCAGACCTCACAACTAACAAGGGTATGCGAGATATTGGTGAGTGGGTGCCGGTCTGAACTATTCTGCTTCTTGTAGAAATAGAACGGTGCCTTACGAAGACTGCCGATGAGCCAACATTCCTTTTATGAGAAGAAACTTGATCCTTGGAACGCGTGCTCTACAAGACCTCAGCAAAAAAAAAAAAGATCCTCATGTATGCGCTTCTCAGACTTATATTGACCCGAGCGTTCAAGCATTCGAATAAAGGTCATCGAATTAACCATGGATCAACCTACACTTTGAGAGTGTGTTCTACGAAAAAGACGGACGGATTATCCTTTTCATATGTATATGCGAATATACCCGTAAAAAACACTTATTATCCGAAGAAACAAATGCTTTGCTTCCTATATCATTTTTGTCACTGTTCAAATAAGCCCACGCTTTGTGGAAATAACGTTGATATGTGGAAGACACATGGTGTATATATTCTTTTAAGAAAGCCACTACACAAAAACAAGTCCAGATTTCCAATTGACCAGTCCACAAGCGAATGTGTGACACCGAGTATATACCAATACCTATCCCTGGTTAGGGAGCCTTTACAAGATATTCACCTTAAAGCACTCCGACAAACGTCCGAGGTGACTCACTTCTGACGCTGCAAGATGTAGCGTACCATACCGGTATGTTACGCGTTGTATACTTCTTTATCTGTAAGACGTAGCGTACCATACAGGTATGTTACTTGTTGTATATTTATTTATCTTTTTTCATGTTTCCATTATCCATTTGCCTTCTTTAGTATCTTTCGTTCTTTCTCTATTTCATGCTCACTTCTTTCTTTGTACATATTCTCTCTCTCACACTTCCTCAATTTCACATGCAAAATTTACGTGCTTCCCTCAATATAACCTATAAATTTTTCACCCTCACTTTAATTTATTTCCTTCCCAAAGGATAACATAGAAGGTCATGGCTTCATGGGAAATTTGTTTCGCCTATATTTTCTGTCGCGAAAGATTGTACTGTGTTTCCGTCTATATCTCTGCCCCCTCTATTTTCTCTCTCTCTCTACACGTTTTGTTCTGTGAGTCATCAGGGTTATCATTTTCGCACCGGAAAACTCGGCTCTAGTATTTGGGAGAGAATGAAGAAATGAAGATGACTAAATATGAAGAGGAATACGGAGAGAATGCGTGCCAATTTTTGATCATCAAACCCCAAGTGCTTTTTGTTCAAACACTTCTAGTTGCTTTAAATGCTAATATTTTCGAGATCACACCATCTGAAAAACCAATCGGCCAAGTGCAAATGGAATTTGACGATATCTTCCCCATGAATGCTAAACACTTGCCCTCTAAATATTTTATTGGTTTATTAGAACAACACCTGTCTCAATTAGGTACTAATGTAGTAATTGCAACTGATGCATCCATGAATGGCGAGAAGGCAGGTGTGGGTATTTTTTTCTCTCTCATTATTCTGGTCATTTTCATTACGCCTCCCATATTATAAACCAATATTTGAAGCAGAATTAACGGCCGTTATACTAGCTATTCGTAAACTTCCTGCGACTCATTGGACAGCTGTGATGGTGACTGACTCGTATTTCGTGTGTTCATTCTTATCATCGTCGTCGGCATCAGCAGCACTAGAAAGTTTCAAATCATTAATCCCAGGAAACATTCGTCTAGTGCGAATGATATGGGTGCTAGGTCATTGTAGTATATTTATAAATGAGATGGCTGACACACTTGCGCGAACATCTCTTGATCTTCCGATTGTGCCAATCATGCCTCCTACAGCTTATGTAACAGCAGCGAGGTTTAGAAGACTTTCCCTTCTTGAATACTCATAAAAAATTACCATACCGAACCCAGATTTCTTGCACCTGCACTTCGCATGGAATAATAAATGGTGTCCCACGCGTGAAATGGAAGTCTCTATAACAAAATTACGTTGCCGTGTACCACCTCTTCATTTCTACTTAAACAGGTTTGGTCTGGTGTCATCCCCCCTGTGCTCAAGCTGTAACGTAACTGAACATATCAATTAATTTCTCATCACATGTCACCGTTTCAAAAATCACAGAAAAAATTGATTCTCAATTTTATTTAAAAAACTAAGGATATCACTTACTACTCCTAATATTTTGCCTTTGGGGCCGCTACATTGGGACACAGCGACAGGAACATCTGCAGGGCTCTCTGCGAATTCCCATATAACACAAGAAGATTACCTTGCTAAGCCATTGATCAGCTCTCGAATTTTACTAGCCAATCTACCATTTTTTATTTAGCTGTTACACTGCGATGATTTAACCTTCAGAAGAATTTCATGCAACGATTACACCTCAGATATTCAACAAGTTCTATTATTTCTCTCCTCCCCTTCCCTTTTTTTTACATTGCGCCAAATTAATTTAACAGTCAAAACAAAGCACTCATATTCCTGTCGTCTAGAAAACCTAAAAGTATTGACTTGGATTAACCACCGGCTTCTCGGCCAATCCCCCTTAGTGGGTGAGAGCCACAAATAAAAGGATCAAGCAGGCAAGCAAACCCATGAAACTTTTCCTTGCCGCCTCGAAACTTCTTATGCCTCCTCCCGATGATAGCCACGGCCACATGCGCATATGCTGTGACGCTCAAGTTTGCCAAGGTACGCTAAAATCCACACAGTTAATTGGCATTCCGTTCCACCTCATGGTTGGGGTGGTGGTACTATAATATACTACTACTACTACTACTACTACTACTACTACTACTACTACTACTACTACTACTACTACTACTACTACTACTACTATTGCTGCTGCTAGTACAGCTATTACCAACTACTGCTGCTTCTACTTGTTCTAGTAGCAGTAGTCAGTTTTATCCGGGTGCCTTCAAAACTGCGTAGTCGCCATGCATGAACGCACGCCCGTGAAACCACCACGCCATCTGTATCTCGGAACGTCTACGGTCGGCAGAAATTTGGCGGGGTAATGTTTCTTCCCGAGTGCTTGACTAGCTAGATACTACAGTAATGCGCTACTTGGTTGGACGCTCTAGAAGTGATTGATCTGTGAGGCTTAACGAGGCAAAATGACCATATTATTATGAGAGACGCCGTAGTGGGGGCTCCTAAAATTTCGAGCATCTGGGGTTCTTTAAAGTGGAGAATGTTCTTTAAGTAGTACATTCTGGGATGACTGCGCAAATTCTACCGAAGTGTATTCATGTGTTCTATGTGCACCCCGCCGTGGTGGTCTACTCGCTAAGGTACTCGGCTGCTGACCCGCAGGCCGTGGGATCGAATATCGGCTGCGGCGGCTGCATTTTCAATGGAGGCGATATTGCTATAGGCGCGTGTGCTCAGATTTGTGTGCTCGTAAAAAACCCCAGATTGTCGAAATTTCCGAAGTCCTACCCTACAGCGTGTATCATAATCATATAGTGGTTTTAAGACGTCAAACCCCACATATCATCATCATCATCATCATCTTCATCCTCACGCATCTCATGATTATCATGTTTGCACCAGTCATATATCTTCGTCATCTATTCACGTCCTGTAATACCAAATTAGGTATATGTGAAGCTAGGGAAACGAGCGCGAGCGCACCAAGAGCGCGGCATGTATAGTCATGACCTACATGACATGCATGTGATGATTTTCATTTTAGGGTCTGTCACTTACGTTCGCCATGCAGTCAAGTCATACCATAGGAGTTTCGCAATATGTCAAGTGAATGAAACAACCGCAAAGGCAGCAAGATCATGAAATGTAAATCATGACATTCGTGACACACGTCATGATTTTCATGTTATGACTAGTCAGTTATACTCTTCATGCAATGATATTATGCCACATCAATTTTGTGGTATTGGTAACATCATCGAAACGGCCAGGAAAGCTGAAAGTCGTAGGCGGCTAGATAGATAGATAGATAGAGGACTATCTCTCTCTCTCTCTATCTCTCTCTCGCCTATCTCTCTCTCACCCTATATATATATATATTGAGAGAGAGAGAATTAGATAGATAGATAGACAGATAGATAGATAGATAGATAGATAGCTAGATAGATAGATAGATAGATAGATAGATAGATAGATAGATAGATAGATAGATAGATAGATAGATAGATAGATAGATAGATAGATAGATAGATAGATAGATACGCTCGAAGTCACCGAAGTTTGCTAAGATATACTTCGCATTTAAAAACCTAAGTTCAGTCCCGAATCGGGAGTCCGGCTGACTTACTGCAGTTGAAGACAATGATGGAACAACCCAAACCGACAAGACGATACAACACCTCATTCTCATAGAAAACACACTGTAGCTTCTTAGTTCATTATCCGAAAAAGTGTTAGAGCTCGTGGAACAAAGGTCACCTAGAAGTGAGCGCCGCCATACCATTCTGTGTATACACAACTGCTCGCGGTTCCACGAAGCGTAATTACAGCGGAACGCCTGACAGTATGCAAACACGGGCTCCCAGACGCCTAACGCGTCGTCTTGGAATCGTGGTGAATACGCGATAGTTTTCGTCTGGAAGTACCACACAGCGTGCTCATACAACACCACCGTGCAGGCACGTGAGATCTCGGTGTGTGAAATCGCACAAAAAAAAAAACAGCTCAGAAGCTGTGAAAAAATGCCCTGAGTAAAGAGAGTTACGCATGAAGATCCAGTTGGAGTGCCTTAAAAGTTTTATTTCAGGGAAAGCAGGACGGGAAGGAAGGAACAGGATAGAAGGTAAAGGCAGGGATGTAAGACAGTCAAGTTGGGCAGATTATATGAAGCACTAATTAGCGTGAAGCTGCTCGAATGAAGTTGACTGCTGCTGTAGTTGGTATGAATTCTTCGCAGTTAACCGCGGGACCCAGAGCTTTCACGGAAAGAAAGAAGGAAATAAGGGGGAGGGAATTAACAATCTGACTTTTGCTTTGATTTGTGCAGTGAAATGTGCGGGGGGCAACTAAATAGCCGTAAAAAAAGAGAGGCGACCATTTTGTTCAACTTCAGTCTCTGTTGGCGGCAATCTCACCACGGCGGCCAAGTGCCATTGTTTACCCTTCATCGAACTGTAGTTGACCACATTGCCAATGTGGATCACAGAGGCAACATAGTAGGAAGCGCATGGTTCAAATTCTATCCAAAAGGTGTCGCAACGATCTGAACTGCCCAGAATAAAATACTTAGCTATCCAAATGTCGTCATTTATATAGTTCTTTTGAGCAATCCTCCGCACTGAGAAGTGGTTAAAACATCCGCTATATATACAAAACGCCGTCTGAACATGAAGCAATAGTTAGCCAAAGAAATGGCTGCATTCCGTGTATCTGCCAAAAAACGGTAAGCCCAAATTCTCATGACAGGTCGATTAAAAAGAGAAAAAAGCAACGCATAACCCAATAAACAGTTACAGTAATACAGGAATAAGCTGAAGATATGCAACGACAGAATACTACAGAACTTGAGAGCAATGGTGGCCCCCGAAAATCAAAAAATGATAAAAGCCCTAGGCCAATCTTGGCGCCTTATCTCAGAGGTGTGCACTCAGCTTTCCTCCGAGCTACGCTCTCTGAAGTTTTGGGCATCCGTGTCGTGACTGCGCTGATAATAACACAGAATGCCGAATTGAAGGCAGCCAACAGCTCCCTCACGGATGAATGCGCGCTTCTAAGAAACAAAGTGACTGAGAATGAACTTAGGATCACTCAACTAGAACAGTACTCTAGAAATAGGAACATTGAGATTAAGGGTGTTCCCATGACACAAAACGAAAACCTGAAAAGCGTACTTGCAGCTATTGGAAATTCAGTAAATGAACCTGTTTCCGAAAGTGACATTGAGGCTTGCCACCGTGTACCAACACGGGACGCTTCACGACAAAATATTGTAGTGCAGTTTCATAGCCGCTCAAAACGAAATGCCTTGCTTGAAAAAACACGACAGAAACGTTTGACCACGGCCGACATCGGACACCAGGAACGCCATCCTATCTTCATAAACGAGCACCTGTGTCCCGCATTGAAAGTGCTTCTCGGAAAAACAATTTGCAAGAAAAATGACGAAAACTGGCGTTTCTGCTGGACGAAAGAGGGCAAAATCTTTGCAAGGAAAAATGAGTCGTCACGTGTCCTACGCGTCACGAAGCTCAGCGACCTTGATAAGATAGAGTAAGTCGAGTACGTACATACCGTTTCCGATATGAAATATGGAAAACCGAGTTTTGTCGGTCTCGGAAATTTGCAGGTTGTCACAAAACAAATATTCATTTTCTGCACTGCATATTAACACACAGTCTGCTAGAAATAAAGAGGAAGAAATACAATGTTTGTTATCGCGCATGGATTTTCAGTTCGAGATCGTGATGTTTACCGAGACATGGTATCGCGATGCTACAGAAGTGATCAAAATTCCAGGATATACTTCTTTCTTCGTAAACCGCAGCTTTAAAAAAGGAGGCGGGGTCATGATGTTAGTGAAAAATGGCATGAATTGTGTTATTGTGGAAGAATTTTCAAGAGCCACTGCTGATTTTGAGGTTCTCACTGTCAAAAATGGTGCTAAAGTGTACAGCGTTATGTACCGTCCACCTCATGCGAGTGTGTCAAATTTCTTCACATTTTTAGATAGTTACCTTAGTTATTTTAATGATGATGCCAGCACTGTCATTCTAGGAGGTGACATAAACATAGACTGCTTGCAACAATCAACAAGTCATGATGAACTTTCTAGGATCTTGGACGCGAACAGTTATATTAATGCAATCAGTCTACCTACACGAATACAACCAACTTCTTCGACACTACTAGACGTCTTTATTACAAATATTTCACCCGAGCATCTTAGTTCTGGCGTCATCAGTTCTTCTGTGAGCGACCACCTACCCATTTATCTACTATCGGCGCAAACAAAACCCTCCACTGCGTCACGACACCCGTCCACTAAATCTTACAGACAGATAAACTCTTTCACGCTGAATAACTTTCGCTCTCATTTGCGTGTAACAGATTGGGGCAAAGTATTAGAAGTTGATGAACCCGAGACAGCGTACAATGAGTTCATAAATGTTTTTAAGGCAGCGTATGAACAATGTTTTCCACGTAAATTAGCGAAACGAGCTCGGAAAGCCCGTAAGCCATGGGTCACCGGGGAACACCTCAAGAGCATGAAAGAAAAAGACAAACTGTATCAGATCTTTATGAAAACAAGAGCTTTAACAGATTTACACGCTTTTAAGCGCTTCAGGAACCAACTGAACAAACAGCTCCGAGAAGCGAAACAAATTTACTTAAGCAATCTTTTCACCCCAGAAGTCCTTAAAAAGCCACACCTTATGTGGAAACGATTGAACACTGTGCTACACGGTGACCCCCAAGAACAATCCACTTTATCAATTAATAGTAACGGCGAAGAATTAACGAATGCACGCTTGGCGAATTCCTTCAACGACTTTTTCACATCACTTGTGAATAGTAAGCACGATCCGAATTGCATTCAATATTTAACAGCACCGATACAGAAAAGCGCATTCTTGTGTCCGACTACTGTGCATGAAATTATAACATCTGTTTTGTCACTAAAAAACAGTATGTGTACGGATGTTCATGACTTCCAAATCAGACCTATAAAATTTGTAATCGATATTATCGCACCAATTCTGGAACATGTTATTAACCTCATGTTTTCTGTTGGCACATTTCCCAAACAACTACAGATGTCAAAGGTAACTGTAATATTCAAGGGTGGTGACATCAATAATTTCTCCAATTACAGGCCAATTTCAATTATTCCAGTCTTTTCTAAATGCATTGAGAAATTGATATATAAACGCATGTCCAGTTTTTCAACGAAGCATAGCATTATTACGCCTTGCCAGTTTGGCTTCCGGAAGGGATGCTCCACTGAGATGGCTCTATTACGCCAAAAGGAGCTTATCTTACAATCTTTCGAAGATCATCTCTGTACACTAGGCATATTCATTGACTACTCAAAAGCATTTGACTCAATTAACCACGATTCCTTGTTTGAGAAACTGCAGCATTATGGCTTTAGAGGCACTTTCTTAAAACTTATAATTTCTTACTTTAAACATCGCCACCAGCAAGTCACTATTAATGGTTTTGTATCCGAATTCAAACCAATTAAGGCTGGTGTACCTCAGGGTAGCATTTTGGGCCCATTGCTCTTTAATTTATATGTGAATGATATAGTAAATATTTGTGCTAATACTAAATTTATCATTTACGCAGATGATACAAGTGTTTTTATTACAGGACGTGACCCTTCAAACCTCATTGAAAAAGGCAACGTCGTCCTAAATAAAATTCACACTTGGAGTATCGCCAACTCTTTGAACCTAAACGCGGCTAAAACGAAAGCTGTTATATTTCGGCCTCAAAACAAAACACTGGGCATCACAAACAGTCTAAAGTTAGGTACATCAACTATAGAATTATCACGCGTTGCTAAAAGCCTGGGAGTCATTTTTGAAGAGCATATGACGTGGACAGATCAAGTGAATGCCACCTTAAATAAACTTTCAAAAACTGTAGGTATATTGTCAAAGTTTCGTTACGTCCTGCCTCAAAACATAAAATTGTTAATTTATAAATCACTATTTTTGTCTAACTTATCTTATTGTCACTTAGTCTGGGGCACGACCACCAAAACCAACGTTCAGAAATTACACAAACTTCAAAAGAAAGCCATTCGTAACATCGTTAGTGCCGCATACGATGCCCACACGGAACCGATTTTCAAGGCTCTGCACTTATTCCCAGTACATGAGCTATATCACACAATTTTAAACAATCGCTATAAGTCGGCTATAAAAAATAACGACACATTTTTCACAGAATTGTCGGCGCTAACTCGCGCTGAACATGTGCGAATTTTGAGGACTCGTGAAGTCTGGAGATTACCAAGACCACGAACCAATTACGCAACACAGATGTTGAAATATCAGCTACCGCTACTACTTAACATATCCGAAAAACATAAGTAACACTTCCGCGTACTCAATTCGCATGTGTATGATGATAAAATGTACCTGTGAATCTCTCTCTCCCCCTTCATTTTGAACGAGTGCATCTCTGTATACTGTACCAGTGCCTTTTCTCGTATACCAGTGCCTTTTCTCTGTATACTGTACCAGTGCCTTTTCTCTTTATTGTGTACATTTTTCAGTTCCACTAGCTCGCTTATGTTGTTGCAATGAAGATAACTGTTATGTGCCCGTTTTTGCCTTTGTACGTCACGATTGTACGCCACTCTGTACGCCACGTTTGCCAAGCCCGGGGGTACGGACCCTGTCAAGCCTCATCTATGGCTTTTTGTCCGTACCCACCAAGCTCCACTGAATGTCTTTGAAGCTGAAATAAATCATGATTGATTGATTGATTGAAACAAGCTAGCGAACCCAAATAAAAAAATAGGAAAAATACAGAATCAGCAAGATTAGACTTCAATATTTTCCAGTTTCAGCGTTTCAAGCATTGCGTGACTCAATAAAAGCTTCAAAATTTCGCTATTCATATTTAATAGATCTTTTCCTTAATATTATGCTGTAACTTGTGCTATTATTAGGTGACAGTACTTTGGTCATTGCATTCTCTTCCTGATACATAGTTTTCAAACGGCGTTTGAAAACTCTATCTAGCTAAGATTCAGGTTCAGTTCAGTGATGAATAACTTTTCCATGTCTGTAGACTTCATTGTTACGTTTTTCTTCGTGAAAGAAGTTCTCACTACAGCTTATGTACGCAACACCTGCTAAAACATTTTTCCAAATTTTTGAAAAAAAAAAAACCAACTCGTAGCATATTTTCTCTCCGCCGAGAACGATACCTCTAAATTTCTATTTCAGTCGAACAAACTATAAATTGCATATGGTTAAGCTTTTCTGAAGGTCCATCAAAGATGGGGTTCTGGAGATTTGAGCAGACCTGTTTTCGAATAATGAGTAATCTTCTATTCTTAGTTTATTTTTCGCCAAAAAAGACTTTGACTTTTTAAGCGCCTCTTCTTTGGCTAACTAGTTTTGTATTTACTTCGTCATTTGCATCAAACACATTAAAAAAATAATTGATTTTAGAACGAAATCTCACACAAAATATCCTACAGTAGTTAATGCACAAAGTTGATCATTACGACCCTTTTAACTATATGCATGCGTATAGTCCGAGCGTGTCAGTTCTGATAACTCAAGGAATACAGCGACAGACTGTTTAAACCGAACTAGGAGAAGAGAAGCACAGATGTGGTATTACAAGAATTACACAAGCTAGGGCCATTGGTATTCATAGTATTACTGGCACCATGTCTTGTCTTTGTGGGACTTGGAGTACTTTTAGTATATTGAAGCTTGGGGCTAGTTGGTGTTTCTCTGTGAAATAGGCGCAGCCCGACATTCTATACGTGGACACAAAAAAACAACTTAGACAAGCGTTCATTGTCAACTGAAATTTTACTGCACATAAAGGAATCGTGTATACGGAAACAAAAAACAAAACAACACTAGAGCATTTTATTGTTAGAAAGTGCAATTCTGACAAAGAATCTTGGGCAAAAAAGACAGACGCCATAATATTGCTTGAGAAACAATGTTGTGCTTTACGACTGGTTTTTTATAGTTTAGTGAGTGCGTTGGTCCTGATGTCTGCCGATGATCTGGGCTTTCTTCGAAACACGCTTGCATCACCAGAAACGGCATGGAATAGCGAAATGAGGTGAAAACAGCAATGTTAGCAATACGTTTGCATTGCTATAGCAGTGCACCAAGTGGTCCTTATAATTAATTTATACGTGCTTAGAAATTGGGTTGACAACTTCAAGTAGAATAGAGGCCACTGCATCATCAGAGAGCGAAAAGTGGGGGAACGGGATCTACAAAAAGTAGTAAATGATTTGGAGTAATTGGTACCATAGAGAAAAAAAACGCAGCATATCCAAGGAGTGAATGATGGATAGTGGGGCAAAGCATCCGTCCGTCCGTTCGTTCTTGCTTCCGTTCATCCATGCGTGCGTCTGTGTGGCCGCCCTTGCGTCCATCCGCCCATCCGCGCGTGCGTCTGTTCGTGCGTCCGCACGTTCATCTGTGCGTCCGTCCCTGCTTTTGTCCATGCATCCGCTCCTGCGTCCGTCCATGCGTCCATCTGTCCATGCAGCCATCGGTGCGTCCGTCCATGCATCTCTCTATGTATCTGTTCGTCCACCTATTCAACACTCAAAGTATCACCATCTCGTATCTTTTCATCATATACTCCTTAAATAGAAGCACCGCCATCCAGCGGACATTACAAGGACTGAACGAGAGGAGGCACACGCACACTTTCTTATGGTCTGCGCTTCGTGTCTACTTCCCACCTTTAACCACCTCGACTTCATGGTATATACTAATTCACTGTATTCATGGCACTGCGGCCCAACACTCGCTAAATCTTTCTAAAACCTAGGAAGTTACGCCCAGCGAGTATAACGTAGCAACCCTTTCTTGTTTTCTTTGCGTTGTTGAACAATAAAAAATTCGCAGCGTGCGCGTTAACTAAAAGCCGAATTCTCCGGTCTGTCATTTACCCTTAGCAGCCACTGGCATGTACATTTATCACTATCTTTTATTGTTCAACAACGCACAGAAGAAATCTCTTACTGGCAGCAACTTGGAGGTCAAAATGTTATACTTGTTACACACTACTACAACGTCTACGAGGGACGAACAGGAGCCACTATATAAAGCTTCGCCCGTAAAAAAATTTAAAGCGGAAATCTCCTATAGACCCCGGAGGACCGATCGACCATAGCACACCTGGTGGTTGGTCAGAACAACTCACCGGCGCTTCCTGTTTAGAGAACTGTGTGCTACTGACGTCTGGCTATGATGAAAGTTAACGATTTAAGAGGAGATTTCTCAGCCCAAAAGGCAAGACTATCGTTTGCCATTTTGATTTAGCGATTCCCTATTTTGTACAGCTTAAAATTGTTCGTTGAATTAAGTCATGACAACATTTTTATTTCGACTAATTTCTAACAGAAAGAGATGCTGGTATTCACGCCCTTGGCAGCTGGATGCCACTTGCGTCGCAGGTGTTTCTGTAGCGCGTATGGAGCCTTCATGTGCGCGCGTCCCCGTCTTCTAGGGTGGGGACAACTTCAATCGTGGTTGCTTACAACTGGCTAAAACGGACACTATACTTGACGGGTGGCCATGTTAGTTCTCAGCGGTCGCTCATTTACATTGAAGGCAGCGTGGTTTTCAACGAGAAGGGGGTGGTTTTTTAAAGACGCTAGTCTTTTTTGGCCTACTTCGAAGCAGAAGTTTTGGTCTGTCTGTACAGTTGTCTGTCTGTGGCCGTAGCGAAACCTCAAACGGCACCAAGCAATTATACAAACGGCCAACTCCATCTGCAGCGCCCACCAATATTGCTAAAGTTTCAGCGTTTATACTTGTGCGATCGTCTACTAAAAAGCAATTAAGGCGTTTACCTCAGGCACCATAACAACACGTCGATATTTTATATGTGTGGCTTTATACTAGAGGAGGCACACACAAGTAATTCTAAGGGCCCATAGCGTTTATCCCGCTGCGCTGACGAAGCAACGCGATGCTCAAAAAGGCAAGTGTTTCCAACGTTTTCCCAAGACGACACGGTGGTGGAACCTGCCTGTCGCTTTGCGTTTTACACCTTATCGCCTCTAAGACAGGCGCGCAGCTTTCTCCGTGGGCGCGCATGCCTTCCTTCATACTCGAGTATAGCTGCTGGATAGCGCTCGTGTCTAACGTGCCTCGATGTGCTCGTTCGCCTTCGCTGCACGGTTGGAGACACTCTAGCACAGCACTTCCAGAATACAGTTCACTGATTTTCTCGCGCAGAACATCAAAAAAAAAACATTCTGTTCATTCCCTCCACACGCAAGACTATCGTCTTTCGACGATTTTCGCTGTGAAACATTCAGATACGGTGCCATTTTTTGTATATAGCAAGTTTTGAAAGCTGAAGGGTTGTTTTTTTTTAAATGAGCCGCCATTTTGTAGAATAGCAAAAACGTTTCGTGACTCGAGTTTGTATAAAATACGGTTTAAACGGTTCGTTTCTGCCACCTGGTCAACCCACCGCATTGCCGGAGTGAAGATATTTAGGGAGCCTATATTCGCAAAAGGGAAAACCAACGAACTTCAATCTCCGCGTGGCATTCCGGAAGAAAATTCACCTTAGCACTGCAGACACCTTGCAGACACGCGCATGCGTCAAAGCAATGCAGGCGAGCTGCGTTGCTTTGACGCATGCCCGTTTCATTGCATCCGACGTCCATCCGTAAAAGAAAGGGAGATGCAGTGCTGTCTGGGTAACGCATTGGCGCCAAATGCAGCATGTAGCATTTCGCGCCGGTGTCCGTCCGGCCGCGCTGATGGACGCTAGTCGCGCCTGGCGTCAGACTATAGTGTGCTCGCGTTTTGCAAACGTAGTGTCGCTGCGCCCATCGTGCGCGCGCCTCGACGTTACGTTGGAGTACATTGGACCCTTCATGATGCACTCGAGGTTGTTTCGCTAGCTCCACATATACCAAATTTGGGGTTTCGTGACATCAATTAATGACAAAGGTGTAAGACTGGTCTAAACATGATAATCATGACACGCGTGTCAATTAAGAACATGACAGCATGAATGAATGCAAAACTTTATTACAAATATTTTAAGTGTGAATACACTTTATAAGCGACCCCACACCATCCACCGCCGTCGGCGGCGTCCGCAGTCTTCTCTCTATCTTTAAAAGAAAGAGGATTGGCGGGCCACAGCGCGACGCTCTACAGAATAAGGGCCAAATTACATAAGCGCGAAAATGCACGCGACCGCGACGAGCGACGCTATGAGCGACGAAACAGGGCGTTCGCGCAGCAATCGCTCGGTTCTCCAGATTTGGAAACCGTCGCTCATCGCCCGGAAGTGCTGGGCTCAAGCAGCCAATAGCGAAATACCGGAAAAGACGAAGACTACATAGGTGCACGTGACCCTGCCCGAGTCACATATGCGCTACAAGAAATAACGCAATGTTTATTACGCATGTGCATGTAAAAATGCTCCAAGGCAATAATAAACACTTTCCGTTCCATTACACAACAATATATCTTATTTTTATATTGGAAACCGCTCGCTACGCGGTTTTCTTGGTGCGAGTTGACGGCCTCATGCCAGCAACAATGGAATTCGCTCGCCGAAGCCGTCGCGTGAATGAGGTTTGCCTGCGCTAGCGACTGATCGCGCGAAGACGATCTACGTCGCGTCGCTCGTCGCTGTCGCGTGCATTTCCGCGCTTATGTGGTTTGGGCTGAAGCCACGGACGCGACGCTGATATCGGTGTCAGTAACGCGTCTTATACCCCCTCCCCCTTCGCTCGCTCCTCCGCTCTCCTCGCTTGCTGCAGCTGCGCGCGCACCCCTCTCTCTCGCGCGCCCGCCTTCTCTCTCAGTCTCCCGTCGAGAGCGGGTCGAGAGGGGGAGTAAAGTTAAAATCCGTTGGCATTCGCCAGTGAGCTAACGTAAACTCCCCCGTGTGATCAAATTGCGATTCCCAGGAACCATTACACCATAAAGGCACCATAGTGTGATTAATAAATATAATAGTGCGAATTAATAAATACCCCTCATGGCATCACCCCGTGTATTCGCACTTAACCATGCTCACCCTCGGGGAAATGCTTGGGAGTTTTTTTTCTGATGAAGGTGGAGCCCTCAGTCTAGGGCCCCTGAGGCCTTTGCCATCTTGCAAGCTCTGTCGATCATCTTGAGCTGTTCTTCAAGCTTAGAGCAGGACAGCGTAACCTCCCACAGCTCCGGTGTTGGTGTACAGTTTCTTGGCACTACCTGTGTGTGTTGGCAGGCCAATGTCACGTGGGAAAGCGTGGGGTGTTCTCTGCATAGCGGGCATTTGTTGGCGTATATTCCCGGATAGATTTCACCCAGGATACTGAGATTGGGGTACGTATTAGTCTGCAGCCGTCTCCAGGCAACCGACTGCTCTCTTCTGAGGTCTTTGTGGGGAGGAGGGTATATCCTCCTTAGGGCTCTCTGGTGTTCTAAAATTCCTCCATAGCGTCTATTAACTGTGGCTGCTTCCTTGTCGATGTGCGCCCCCCGGTCACCGTATTCTCGGGCAATGGCTTCGGCACGCTGGTTCCCTGTCACAGGTTCATGGCTTGGTGTCCACGAAATGAGGCAGCTCGAGAAGTTGATTTTTCTTTTTTTGAGTATGCGGATGGCAGCACTGGGTATGCGTACACTGCTGTACCGTCGACACGCTTCTTGCGAGTCAGTAACTATTTCAGTAGTAGACTCTTCGCTCTAGTGTGTGATGGCGAGCGCGATCGCTACTTCCTCAGCCTCGAGGATGTTGTTGCTTTTGATCGAAGCGCTGTTGACTTCCCTAAGTTGATAATCAACAACGCTTACAACTGTCCCGGAGTGCTCTCTGTATGTGGTCGCGTCAACGTACAATACGTCGGTTCTCGCCTTGAAATTTTTTTCTTGTGCTCTGATCTGGTTTTTCTTCGAGCCTTTTGGATTTCTGGATGCATGTTTCGAGGTATTGGGCTGACTTCAATGATCTGGCGAATGTCCTTTGGTATGCTCGCCGTTTTATTGATTTCTCCACAAGCATCCCTCATACCCAATGTCTGCAGTGTGTACCTGCCCGTAGCAGTCAGCAGTAGTCTCATTTTCTGCACGAGAAGATGTGCCTCGATGTGTTCCTGCACTGTGTTGTTTATCCCGAGTTTAAGGAATTTCTCTGTTGAGGTGCTGACAGGTAGATCAAGGGCGCGTTTGTAAGCTTTTATAAAGATTGCCTCTAATTGTTCTTTTTACTGTTGCAGTGGTGTTTGGTAGGGGACACTGTATACAATCCTACTGACCATGAGGGCCTGTACAAGCCTACAAGTGACCTCCTCCTTCATACCCCACTTTTCGTTAGAGATTCTGGTGATCATCCTCGTGATTTGCGCTGCAGTGTTTGACAGCTCTCTAATGATGTGGTCCATACGACAGTTGCTTTGTATCCACATGCCGAGAATCTTAATTTGGGACACTTCTGGAATCTCCTTTCCCCCTATAGAGACGTCTATGGAGTTTTGCAGATCGTATCCTCATCTGTAGACTCTCAGGACTTCTGATTTCTCCGGAGAGCAGACGACGCCACATTGACGCACGTAGTCGTGAACTGTATCTGCTGCGCGTTGCAGAAGATCTTGTTTTTGTCCTAGAGATCCTCTCGTCCCCCAGATTGAAACATCATCTGCGTAGACGGGATGTTTGAGTCCTTCAATGTTTTCGAGGCTCCATGCTAAGCCGATCATAACGATGTTGAACAGCATCGGCGATATCACAGCACCTTGGGGTGTTCCTTTTGTGGGCATAATAAACGTATCAGAGCGGATGCCTCCCATACCCATTGTGGTGGTTATGTTACTGAGAAAAGCTTTGATGTAGTTGTGTATTCTCTTTCCAGAATCTAATAGCTAAGCCCCTCTAGCACAGCCTTATGACTGACATTGTCGAAAGCATACCATGCACCCTCATAGCGTGTTCGCGGCCGTTTCGCTAGCCCCACACATACTAAATTTGGCATCACGAGACGTGAATAGATGACGAAGGTAAACCAGACATGCAAACATTAAAATCATGACGCGAGAGCTGTGTAGGGTATAATTTACCTCCATCTCCTTAAGCTGAGGTGATTTGAAAGTGGCATAGTATCTACCTCCTTCATTCATTTGGCTCGATAGCAATCAACAGTGAAAAATAATTTTATCTATGTTAATGAAAAGAAAAACAGTCCAAAACAAGCCGAAGCAAATGTGTGGCCTACTCTAAATATACATATGTACAACTGGTTCAATGAGCTGACGCACGTTTTTTTCATTATTACTTGCCAAAAACGTAAACATGAAGTCAAGGCTTCCAAGCATGGCCAGAGCAACTGAGTTTGTCTCGTACCTTTATAAAAACTCCCAAGCATTTCCCCGAGGGTGACATGGTTAAGTGTGAAGAAAGTGAGCCATGTGCGTAAAGGCATAGCAGACGACGCATTTAATCTTTTAGTTTACAACAAAGTTGCCACCATCCACGCCATCATTAAAGAGTGCCGGCGGTTCGAAGAATCCAAGAGCCGCCGTATTACTCAGCGATTCACCCGGCTGCGACACGGCCGCAACCTCATCGTGTGAAGCCGCCCGCCAGTCTCCCACGTATGACAACGTCACACGCATTGTTCGTCGGGAAATCGAAGCCGCCTGTCCGGCTCCTCTTGAGCCACCCGTTTTCGCAACGCTCGCCTCTGACCAACAACAGCCGTCAGTGGCGTTAATACAAGCTGTGGTGAGGCAAGAGTTTGCAAACCTCGACCTTCCATCAGAATGTCCTTTGACTCGCCCTGAAGTTCCGTCCTACTCCCGAGGACACGCTCGCCGTTCACCTCCAACAATGCCCTTCTGTAACCCTTCCGAATGGCGAACACCCCACGACCGGCCTATTTGTTTTTCCTGCCACCAGCCTGGGCACGTTTCTCGCTATTGCCGCCGCCGTTGGTCAAACTAACCACGTCAGACTTTCTCTATCTGGGCGCTCATGCATCCTGCGACCCCTCGACGTTCAGTCGCCGCGCCCTTCAATTTCTATTCGTCGTTATCTTACGAGCCTTCCACTGACGCCCCTTTGCCCGGTCGCCGCTACCCTGACGCCCCTTCTTCCGGTCGCCGTAGCTCTCGCTCCCCGTCGCCGCTACGTCGCTAATCCCGCTCTCCGCCACCTCGGCGCTTTTCCTCGCCGAGCTTCTGTGGACGACCGCAGCAGGAAAACTAGATATTGCAGCTTGTAGAGGTGAAGCTGCAATACCAATGACGGCCGAAAATTCTTTACTGACGCTTCCCACGCACCATAGCCTGCTTGAAGTAGAAGTCGACCATGTTCCTGTGACCGCCCTCACTGACAAAGGTGCGCGCCTGTCTATTATGAGCACTTTTCTACGCTGCCGCTTACAAAAGATTATGACGCCATCTACGACGCAGGCAATACGTGTTGCCGATGGCGGTACTGTACCAGTAATCGGAATGTGCACTGCTCGTGTCAGCATTGCCAGTCCTCACGCCATGGTTCTTTTTGCCGTGCTAGCCTGCTGCCCTCAAGACCTCATACTTGGCCTTGATTTCCTTTCGGCACACTCGGCCTTTTTTGATTGTTCGTCTGGTACCCTCAGCCTTGATCTACCAATCTTTGCCGACTACTCTGCAAAGCGCACCAGCCGGTTGAGCCGAACCAATTTCGTTCGCCTGCCACCTCGAACCGTCACGTACGTGTCTTTGTCATCAACCCCTCCCGTTCCTGACGGTGATTATATCGTTACGCCAATTACTGACGTTTGGCTGACACGCAGTGTTACTGTGCCCTATACCATCGCGACCATAGCGGATAACTGTGTGTTACTTCCGCTCCTTAACTTCGGTTTCACCCCTCAAGTGTTGCCCTGCCAGATGTCTCTAGCCAAGCTAACTGCCATAACAGGGGACGATGTCAGTGTTGTCGCTGTATCTGCTCTTGATCGAAGCGCAGTCTCACGGTCATCCAGCTCAGACGATGGTATTTTTCGAAACATGATTGGATCGGAGCTGTCGTCTCACCAGGCCGACGCTCTCTGCCAAGTTTTGGCCTCATACAGTGACATTTTCGACACCGACGATCGTCTCTTGGGCCAGACTAAAATTGTCACTCACCGAATCAACACTGGTGACTCTGCGCCCATTCACCGTCGGCCGTACCGCGTGTCAGCGTCTGAGCGAGAAGTTATTCAGAAAGAAGTGGCCAAAATGCTTACGAAAAACGTAATCGAACCATCAACGAGCCCTTGGGCATCTCCTGTGGTATTAGTAAAAAAGAAAGACGGCTCATGGCGTTTTTGCGTTGATTATCGCCACCTCAACAAAATTACTAAAAAGACGTGTACCCTCTACCACGCATTGACGATACCCTTGATTGCCTCCATGGTGCCACCTTCTTTTCATCTCTCGACCTCCGATCTGGCTACTGGCAAATTGCTGTAGATGACATGGACCGAGAAAAGACCGGCTTTGTTACCCCTGATGGTCTTTACCAATTCAAGGTCATGCCATTCGGGCTTTGCAACGCGCCAGCGACCTTTGAGAGAATGATGGACACGCTCCTACAAGGATTTAAATGGTCGACATGTTTGTGTTACCTGGACGACGTTATCATTTTCTCACCTACCTTTGCAACCCACCTTGAACGCCTTTCGACCATTCTATCCATATTTCGACGGGCCGGCCTGCAGCTCAAGTCCTCCAAGTTCCACTTCGGTCTTCGTCAGATTAC
This sequence comes from Rhipicephalus microplus, assembly GCF_043290135.1. Classification (NCBI taxonomy): domain Eukaryota; kingdom Metazoa; phylum Arthropoda; class Arachnida; order Ixodida; family Ixodidae; genus Rhipicephalus; species Rhipicephalus microplus. The sequence continues at coordinate 61,995,289 of NC_134706.1, read as the reverse complement.
CGTATTGGGTCACCTTGTTGACGCTGCCGGCGTACGGCCAGACCCGGCGAAATTACGCGCTGTAACAAACTTCCCAGTCCCACGCTCTGTCCATGATGTTCGCAGTTTTGTGGGCCTCTGCTCCTACTTTCGCCGGTTCGTGAAAAACTTTGCGGCACTCGCACGGCCACTCACCGACCTTCTCAAACAAAACGTCCCATTTTTTTGGGGCCCTCCTCAAGCTGACGCCTTCTCACAGCTAATCACCGCTCTAACGACACCTCCTATTGTTGCACATTTCGACCCCGATGCTCCTACAGAAGTGCGAACCGACGCGAGTGGTCACGGGCATGCCTCGTGTCATTTTTACGTAACAATATATTAACTTCGACGCCTGTTCGACGCGTTCTGGCGTATGAAAAGAAACAATCCGCACCAAATGCGCGTTTGAAATTGAGTACACGAGACAGCCTAAAAATTAATTTCTTCCACAAACAGTAAGAGACACGACACTGAACGCGCGAAATCCAATATTTCAGCCTTTTTTTTGTCGGTTGCGGAAACTCAGAACGTTAAAGGGCCACTCACCAGGCCCCATACCGAATTTGAGTTAGACAGTGGAAGTTGTTGGGTGTCCAATGAGGAACGTTTTGCCACAAAATTTTTTGAATCGGGTCATTACGAGCGGAGAAAACAGGTTTTTTGAAGCGGCGCGAAATGTGGGTGAGAGAAGGTGAGCCAGAACCCTTGCCGCTCCTCCGCGTAGCCTTCGCAAGACAAATCTCTTCCCCACCTTCTCCAGCATCCGAGCATGCGGTGACGTGCGCATGACGTGCCCAAACAAGTCCAACCACCGAACACACAAGCAGAGTTGCTTTGTTGACCAGCGTTATTTTGTGGTCTTTTGCCTGTTCATGCGGGATGGTTTGGAAACGGTTGCTTCGACGCGGTAGAGTAGATGAGCACAATGAGTGAGCGAACGCGTAGGAGCGTTCCATGGCGGTCGTCTGCTCAATGCGCTGACCGCGGGGACAGGAACGCACGCGAAACGCTGGCACATTAACCCCGCATCTCGTAGCACTTCACGGGGAAAAATGAAAAAAAAAACGCGCACAAATTGTTATTGCATCTCATTATTTATTTCAAGTTTTAATATTCTCTTAAAGCAACAAGTACATAAACTACGCATGTTGTGTTAAATAATTTTTGCCATGTCACATGGTATACTGTTGACGACGTCAGAGCAGCGTCGTCTACGTAGAGGACCAACGTCATTGCATTGCCATGTACGTAGGGCCATTCATACGCCCGCGTCATGCCCTCGTTCTCTAGGCGTGCGCTGGCAGAGGGGAGGGGGAGCAGCGTTAATCTTGAAATTTGACCCGTTTTCGCGGCGCGTAGCGTTGCGAATTTCGGCAGACGTGATCGTGAACGCCTCGTCTACGCATTGCGCTTGTCAGCTCAAAATTGTCAAACCTGGTGAGTGGCCCTCTAAAGGTTAGAACTTTTAAAGTGAGAGCCATGGCGAGAATAAAAATACGTTATAAAAATGTTGACAAATCTCATGTACAGTGCGAATCGATGATATGCCAAGCACGAATGAGAAATGTTGATATGTCATTTTCAAATCAGCACAACGTTACGAGTTGGAGGTAAATGATTCCATACATGATCATGATTATCACGTTTGGATGCGTTCTTTACCGTCGTCATCTATTCACGTAACGTAACACAGAGTTTGGTATATGTGGAGCCAGCGAAATGGCCGCGAGCTCATCATGAAGGGCCCAATACACTCCAATGTACCGTTGACGCGCGCGCACGTTGGGCACAGCGACGCTATGTTAGCGAAACGCGAGCACTCTATAGTCCGATGCCAGGCGCGACCGCCGTTAATTGACACGGCCCGACGGCAACCGGTGCGAAATGCAACATGCGTCATTTCGCGCCGATGCGTTACCCAGACAACACTGCGTCTCCCTCTTTTCGTGACGGAGGGACGCGGGACGTGCTGAAACGCGCATGCATCAAACCGACGCAGTGCGGCGCGTGCCTGCGAGTAAATGGCAGGACCTGCGCCTGGCGTCGCAACGCCGGCGTGACGCGTCGAAATGAACGCCGGCGAGCACGCGCACCGCGTCACATCAAATTGTATTGGCGCTTTGCCTGTGGCATGCAGTCATGTTCTCACATATTACACATCTCATGATTATCGTGTCTGTGCCAGTCACATATTTTTGTCACCCACTGACATCACGTAATACCAAATTTGGGTTGTGTGAAGCTAGTGAAACGACCGCGACCGCATCATGAGTGTGGCATGTAGTCATGTTGTTATATTACACGCACGTTATGATTATCATATTCGTATAAGTCAGCTACATATGTCGTGCGTTCGCGTCACGTAATACCGAGTTTGGTACATGTGAAGCAAGCGGAACGGCCGCGAACACATCATGACTGTGGCATGTAGTTATGTTGTTACATGACATGCATGTCGTGATTATCATGTTTCTATGTGCCATTTAGTTATGTCGTGCGTTCGCGTCACGTAATACCGTGTTTCATACATGTGAAACTAGTGAAACGGCCGCGAGCACATCATGAGCGTGGCATGTACTCATGTTGTTACATGACATGCTTCTCATGATTATCATGTTTGAGTCACATACCTTCGTCATCTATGCATGTACTGTAAGACCAAATTTGGTAGATGCGACGCTTGCGAAACTGATGCGAGCGCATCATGAGCTTTGCATGTAGTCATGTTTTTACATGACACGCATGTCATGATTTTTATGTTAGGGTCTGTCGCTTGTGTTCGCTATGCAATCATGTCATACCATACCAGTTTTACAACATGCCTTATGAACAAATCCCACGCAACAGCTGCAGGACCATGAAGTGTAAATCATGGTATTCATGACATCCATGTGATTATTTTCATGTTATGACTAGGCAATTATATTCTTCATACAGTCTTGTTATGCCAAAACAAGTTTGGTATCGATGCCATTATAGAAACGGCGAGGAGAGCTGAAAGTCGTAGGCGGCTAGACAGATAGATAGATTGATAGATAGATAGATAGATAGATAGATGGATAGATAGATAGATAGATAGATAGATAGATAGATAGATAGATAGATAGATAGATAGATAGATACGTTCAAAGTCGTCGAAGTTCACAAAGACATGCTGCGCATTTCAAAAATAGGCCCCGTATCTATATGTTACACTGCAAATGTCGTCGAAAACGATAGTCTTGCGTCTGAAGAGAGTGAACAAAACCTTTTTTTGATGTTCTGCGCGAGAAAATTGGTTAATGGTATAGTGGAGGTGCTGCGTTAGAGTGCCTTGAGCGTGCAGCGGAGGCGAACGAGCGCAACAAGTCTCATCGCACGTGAGGCTAAGCGCTATCAAGTTATCTTAGATACCGGAGCGCGCGTGCCCTGCGCGCCCGTCTCGGAGGTGATAAGGTGTAGTACGCAAGGCGACGGGTAGGCGCCACCACCTTGTCGTCTTAGCAAAGCGTTGTAAACGCTTGCCTTTTTGTGCAGGTGGGTCAGCGCAACGTGATAACCGCTACGGTCCTTAAAATTACTTATGTATGCCTTTTCTAGTAAGGGACACACACACAAAACATCGACGTGTTGTTATGGCACCTCAGATATGAGCAATTATTGCTTTCTAACTAACAATCATGCAAGTATGAACGCTGAATCTTGTGCAATAATCGGTGGGTGCCCAAGACGAAGTCGGCCATTAGGAGTATCTTTTGGCCACTTTATTGCCATTTAGGGTACTGTTAAGCGCGGACAAACAATCAAATAAACAGACAGACAGACAGACAGTCAGACGCACAGACAGACAGACAGACAGACAGACCAACATTTTTGCGTCAAATGTTCCAAGAAAGACTATCGTCTTTAAAACACTGAAAACCAGAGGTACCTTTAGAAGACACGGAAGCGGGTGCCCCGCGAAAAGCTGAGTCATAATTTACAGCCAGGCGACCCACCGGAGGCATGGGGCTTCTGGGGCCGCGACGAAGTCCACAGGGGAGTTCTGTCTCTGCAGGGGCCTTCTGAATCACGACTAGATACTCTGTGGCATTTGATGCCAGGCCTCTTGAGTGAGGACGATACACGGGCAACCATGGATATCGCCAATGCTGGCGTCTTCATCAATTCGTACGAGCGTCTCACTCGCCGTGCTGCTTGACTCCTCGATGATGGAGACCTCATCACCCTGGGATAGAATCTCCTCGATGACGTGTTGCATTACACTTGATTCCGCAGCTATAGGATGAGCAGCAGGTGTAGAATCTTTTTTTCAGGTAATTTCCTAAGAGGTGGTTTGTTTGGTGAAGGCTCTGTCTGTTCTGGAGACATGATCACTGGACGGGGGGCACTGGTCGAATCCACAGGACCTGGAGGAACTGCCGGTTGGCCGAGGACACAGTAGCCGTTTGGTGCTGCGTTATGATTTCCGCCCCTTTGGGATTTTGGCCGTTGACCGGAGCTAGTAATGATGAACCCTCACCCTTGTTCTTGGACAGCGTTCCTGGCTGAAGTGGTGGAAAGTTCTTGGATGCCACACCAGAGTACGACTGTCGGATGGTGCAGGCGATGGTTGCATGTGGGTCGACGCAGCGGCGGCACGGCAGTGAACATACCTTCCCATCGTAACCTTAGACACCGTCCACAAAAAGGGTCTGTACAGTTCATACGGAAATGTCTACTATCCCCAATTCGGCGGCACACCCTTTGTATTCCATTGTACTCCCAAGTAACACGGTGGCCTGTGACTTTGAGATAGTTTGGCACCGGTGACGAGACTTCATTTCTAAGCCGACGTATCGCGTTCCAGTGTTCACGGTCGGACGCGACCCCGTAAATCCTCTGCTGATGTGCAGCAACTTCCCTTAGGAAGACAGTGCTTGTGTGAGGACTTCGCTGGGTACACCGCACGGCAGAAACAGGGCGGTAACTTGGGACAATTCGGGTCCCAGAGGTACGATGGCGACGTGCTCTTTTCGAATGATGAGGTGCAACGCGTCCACTATGTGGGCCAGTGCGACCTCATAGTTGACGGTAACTTGGTAGTTCAGGCCTCCAAAGCTCTAAACGCAGTACACTTCTTCGATTCCTACTTTTGAAGACGTCGTGTCAACGACGTTTTCGGGAGTAGTCTTGACGAAAAGCAAGTAGATGGACCAATGAGGTTAAAAAATTACTGGAACTGCGTAAGCCCTTGAATCTTGACAACCTAAGGCCGATATCGCTAACCTCCTGTGTAGGCAAGGTAGCGGTACATGTGATCCTCATTAGGATCTCGAACTACATAGAACGCAAGGAACTATTCCCACACAACATGATCGTCTTCAGGCCTGGCCTTTTCACAAAAGTTGTAATGCTACTTCTCAAGAAGCACATTTTCGATAACAGAACGAGAGATGTTAGGGAGATCTTAGCCCTTGACCTGAACCTTTGACACCGTATCTCATCGCTTTGTCTTGCAGGCCACAGCCAGCCTAGGTCTGGGAGCAAAGTTTCAGGCTTTTTTATGTCATTCCTGATGAATAGAACGGCTACCTTGAGGATCGCTCTACACTAGTCAGACGAGTTCGCCTTAGGAGCCAGAGGCACTCATTAAGGGGTGGCCATCTCCGCCTTGTTATTCAATATAGTCATGAAGGGCTTATCGGAGAGGCTCAGATCCCTGCCCAATACAGGCCACTCGCTTTACGTGGACGGTATCACGATCTGGTGCCCGGAAGGATCACTCGCAGAAGTAGAAAACGTACTTCAATTAGCCCTAGACGAAACGGAGTCCTACCTAGAAGGCACAGGCCTCCAACTCTCTCCAAACAATTCAGAACTGTTACTGTACAGGCCGGCCACCAGGCAAGGCGTTAGGAGACTTCCACACCTAGACCAAATTTCCATCTCCCTTTTTGCAAGAAATGGACAGCGCATTCCACCATTAGATTCAATCAGAATCCTAGGACTACTGATTGACGCGAGGGGGTGTAACGCCAAAATCCTGACGAACATCACGGTTGAAACCGAAAGCATGCTGAGACTTGTTGCTAGAGTATCAGGACGCAGAAAGGGACTAAGTGAAGCCAACCTACTTTGGATCCATCATGCCTTCCTAATGAGCCACATTAATTATGTAGCGTCGGCCCTTACCTGGCCTAGAACAGAAAGAAATAAGCTAGACACTCTCATTCACAAGAGCATAAAAAAGGTACTGGGGTTACCAGTAACCACATGCTCTGTCAAATTAAGACAACTCGGTATGCACAACGAGATTGATGAAGTGATCGAAGCGCAAGTCACCGCCCAGGTGGTCAGGCTCTCGTCAACCAGGGCAGCAAGACGCATCCTGGACGAGGCTGACATGGCTGTCAGAATGCTTGCTGGACAGAAAATTACCTTATCCCAGGAGGTGCGGGAAACCTTTGTGGTCAGCCCATTCTCTTGGAATATGCACCCGCAATACAATGTAGAGAGGCGAAAAGCCCGAGCACGGGCGATATTACAGAACGCCACCGAGAATTGAGAATCGACTGTCTATGTAGACGCGGCTCAGTATGGCAAGTCTTGCACATTCGCGCTGGCAGTCATTGATGGCAACAGGGAATTACACTCCTCAGCCTCGGTCAGCTTAGCTACGAGCGCAATTGCAGAAAAGGTCGCCATAGCCGTGGCCATGACCGACCGCTCACACACCACCATGTTAACAGACTCACGAGGGGCCATCAAAGCTTTTGAGTCGGGTAACCAAGCGCGAGAGGCTGCCTTCATTCTAGAAAGAAGAACAGACCCTGGCACTCACTTCATCTCTTGGTTTCCCGCCCATATAGGTTCGGACGTTCATAAGCACGTACCTAACCTCAACGGGCTTGCCCATGACCGTGCGCGAGATCTAACGCGCCGCGGAGGCATGGATGCCTTATGGGGTCAGGATGAAATCCAGCATAACAATCCACTTTTTACGTTTAATGAAATCACATCTCACTATCGGCTAAGTAGAAGGGCCTATCCTCTTCCTCACCCGAAGTTAGATAGGTCTCAGTCAATTACACTTAGAATGCTCCAGACGGGCTCGTTCCCCTCGCGAGGCCTTCTCAGTCGTATCTCCACAGACGTTGACTCAAGTTCTCCGGAATGTAACGAAAAGAATTATTTCTTAGCGCGCATGCTATGGCAATGCCCCGAGTTACCTAATGGCCCTCTATCTAGCGAAGCCGACTGGGAAGAGGCACTCCGGAGCCCATCGCTACAGGCACAAATCCAGGCAATCCAAAGGGCCCAAGAAAGGGCGGAACATCATGGTGCCCCAGGCCCGACCTGGATGCGGCCAGCGGCTTCCGCGTGTCCCCAATAGGGGTTCCCACGAAAGCTCCTCAGGATCACATAAAGTTCATTGTCTGTCTGTCTGTCTTGAATGAATATTCTTGCCCATGAGTGAAGCCGTGCGAACCGTACGATGGTGGCTTTGGCAGCCATCCTAATATAGGGCACGATGAACTATAGACGCTAGCAGGAGAGTTTTCCTCTCACGCCCGACGAGTGTAACGTGGTGACCTTTTCGGCTCAGATAGTGCTCAAAGTGCATCCTTGCGTTACTAGTTTTCCTTTGTAAGCCTCGAAGTGAAGGCAAATTTTATTAGAGATTAAGTCACCGATACTAGTCTCAGTGGATTACTTCTTCGAGAACAAATACCTTTTAAATTATAATTAACGTAGCCTTTAGGCTATCAACTTAAAGCCACTTGATGTCTAAGCAGGCACCATCAGAAAATAGAATGTTTCTGAAATCTTAGGAGGGCAAACACTGGCTTCACTACTGCTGGCAAAGCATTGCGGGAGCTTCCACTCCGGCAATTTTTTAAAATCTGCTTTAGATGAACTCACTTTCAAAGCTCTTGGCACAACACAAGCGGAAGAGCTAGCTATAGCCCTAGCCGCCTCCGACCATCGATCTCAGTGTATCATACGAGATTCGCGTGGGGCATGTCGACATTTTGAAGCTGGTTGGATCACAACACCAGCGGAAAGAATTTTGGAGATTTATAGAAACCAGCGATTCAACCCTACCCCTCGTTGCGTAGTCTGGACTCCAGGCCACCAAGGCCTAATGGGGAATGAAGCCGCGAACACGACAGCCTGAGCACTCGCTCACCGAGCATCCCACTTAGATCCTGAGTGCCTGAAACCCGAAAGCAGATAGCGAATATGTGCTGACATTCAAAGATATTACGACCTTACTACAAGAATTAGCATCGTCAATACCCACCTCCTACAATGGGGCTGGGGAAGGCTAATGAACGCATCTTGCGGAGACCTTTCGCCAATACTTTATTTTGCCCGGCAATTATGCAACATTTCGATTCCTCCTTCACTGGTAAGTGCCAATACTGTGGGCAAATGACTGACACCTACCACACAGTTTGGGCTTGCCAGCTCAGCTTAACTCTTCCCCCCAACCGTAATCCAACCGGAGAGGAGTGGAAGGCGACCCTGCTGGGTTGCTCGGACCTTAAAGGCCAAAGGGCCTTGGTCCAGAGGGCTTGGTTAGCAAGTGTCATCAATGGGGTCCCGGAATAAGGACTTCACGCACTGAAGGCTCTGAAGAACTGCACCTCTCCTCCTTCTGTTTCGAATAAATGTTTTCAGTCACTCGGGACTAGCCCTCTCAGGGACGACAACGTCGACAGCTAAAGTCTTCTTCGGTGGCTCGTTTGCCAAGATTGGCGCCCACATGCCGGAGGACGCCCTAAAGCGTGCGCTCGCCTTGCTTTTTGGTCACCAGTCCAGACAACAAGTGTAAGAAGTTGTCCCTGGTAAAAGTGCCAATAATTTACGTGCCATTCATAACAAACCAACAATGGTATACACCACTGGTGTGAGTAGAAAAAGTGGTTAACGATTAACAGTACCATGTACTCTACTACGGAAGAACATAAAGCCGTCTCGTAGGCCTTTGGTGCCCCTAATAATTCACAAGACTGTGTTTAGAAAAAGTGGTTAACGATTTAGAGTACTTAGTACTCTACTATGGGAGAGCTGATAGCCGTCCCGTGGATGGCGGAACAATCAGAAGCTAACCCTTGGGTATCGCTGTTGGAGCCAAAGATACAAGGGGACGGCTGAGTACCTATTCAAAAAAATCCGTCATGCTCGTTCTGCTTTATTCTTGAGATTTGACCTATGCTCCTTCCGAATGACACATGCATGTTCAAATTCAATAAGTGACATTTGTTAGTTTTTCGCTAACTTTATGTCCTTTATACAAAACAGAATTTTACATGTTTTGAGCTGGGATGCCTTTCAGCATATATTCTGTCCTCCTTCGAGTAGGGAGGAAACAAATGATGCGCTTTTTCTGTGTGACGTGACTGCGAATCTCAACCCGATCTACGCATAACTAAAGTGATGCCGTAACCTGGGTGCTTGGCAGTGAACTGCTGCTTAACTATCCACCCCTCGGATTGCGTGGTGCTGGTAGGCTTTCGTTGCCAGATGAGATCAGATGTCACAGCCAGTTTTGGCTGTTGGCAAGAAACTGGTTGGGAGAGGTGAGACTCGACTAGCAAATCTGCATCGGTGAGATTGACGAAGGTGATACTTGATGCACAGATATGCGCATCACCGCCATTGTAAGAAGCCATTCAAGGAAGCCTTCATGAGGGCTAACTCCAAGACCTTTGAAATAGAGGTGACGTAGGTCCAGATACGGACATACCGAAGGCATTCATCCGGCAGGTTTGGCACCGGTCTCCCTTATTGACGACATCTTTAGTACCTGCTTGCATGTTTGAGTGTCTACTCACTTTCACTTGGTGATTCGTGCAGATGGTAAGTGTATCACGTGTCACGATTAGGCGCCGGGGAGCGCGAAAGGCGCATTTACATAAACGCGACCATCAGTAGAAAATCTATCCTAATCACGGACAACATTCGAAATCCTGGAGCGGTAACCATAACATGGATATACAAATGATTCTGTGGCGCTGTGAAATAGGCCACCCAGTGAGAAATAGATAATATTTTGTGTTTTTAGGGGTAAATGGAAGTTAGCGTTTATATTTCTTGAGTACTTTCCTAAAAATAGGGCTGCAGAAGTTTTCACTTGCAATTTGTAGCGTTCCCGCAAGTGCATTTTTTTCATTATAGCCGACTTGAACCTGCCCCAATTATGACAACTAGAGTTATATATAACATATTTATGAAGGATGAAGTGGAAATTGAAGGACCTGTTTTTATTTTTTCCAAGAAATATTGATGAGAACTAAGAGACAATAAGCTCCAACAACTTATCACTCCAGTTACACCAGGGTTCCTAGGCGTAGCATCCGATGTGTTTATGTTTCAAGATACTTCCATGCCTTAGCACTCTACATTTTAAAGCACACGAACAAGAAAACTAGAAGGCTTGAGGAGTACCGGGCGATGTGTTCCGCCCATCGGATATGCCACCATATAATGACATATTAAAATGATTCGAATGCTTTTACTTAGAAGACATCATAGAAGTCAACGGGGTGTTTCTGAAATATAATGTCTTTAGTGCATTAGAGTTTTAGGATACCCCCCAAAGAAGATGCCGGCATATGAATGGCTGTCGGTGAATACACTTCAGGCAAGAATTCGCTGAACGTTCGGGGAAGCGAATCCCTGATAGCGAAACGAGTAACTACAATAGATGCCTGCAGATACGTTAGCGCTATGAAAGTCAAGTGGGACGTGAAGGCCTCGTGATTGTCTCTTACTGGTGTAATCGTTACTTTAGCCCGACTGACTGCCACGTGGTTAAAGAGTTCACTTAGTGACTGCGGAGCAAATTAAAAAATACTCATGAAGTAAGCGGAGTTTGAGTGCTTTTTTGTCAGCCCCTAAGCCTCATTCTGATGCAAGTGCTACTCTATGCGTAAAGGTGCTCACTCTGTTTGTAATGGAAATGTTTGCCTAGGAATCCAACAAGATCGGGAGAACCTAGCATAAAGAAAGGGAAACCAAAGTCTATCAATACAAAGTCCAAGAAAAGGGCGAACATTTTGGACCACGTAAAGTATATTTTAAGTGCAATAGGTACGTTAAACAAACACACTGCAACTTTCCTCTTGTGAAAGTGCGTATCTTCATAATTATGTGCGAATGTTGCAGCTCGGGCATGTATAAAAAGAAGCACTGTTTTCTTAAGGAGAGTAGAAAGCAGTTCAACTGTCTGTGCTCCCTCCAGTTCTGAGTAAAGAGGATCTTTAGAAAGTTAACTTCAGAGGTTCTGAAAAGTATGGCAGAGGCTTTGTTACGAAAGACTGCACCGCACGCGAGCAAACAAAGCCTTGAGATGAGTCCCTGGCGTAAACACCCTTTGCATTGACGCTGGCAAGAGCACCTAACAGCGAAGGCGTTAAATACAAGCTTTTTCTTTCGCTTATAGGCGGGTCCCACTTCCCAAAGGCGATGGGCATAAAGTGTGTTTTACGTAACCATTTCGCGAACAAAACCTAGCAAACGTATGCTCACCTATGCGGAGCTTATCGGAGGAATCTTCTGGCTGTAGGTGGACAGGACAGCCGAGAAATGTATACCCGATAGTGAGATCTGAACACCCTTTCTCATATCAGGCATCAAGTATTCTTTCGTTAAAGACAATGAGCTGACCTGAATGAGCATTTTCACTGTACACGCTGGATGGATTCACATTATGAACCCGTTTTCTGTTTTCGATGTTGGTCAAATGAAGAGTGTGAAGACATTTTCGCGAGTGTTTTGTCCTTAGGTTGTCGTAGCTGTGGTTAATCATTTTTAAACCTTTTATTGTTTCAGAAACTGACACATTCAGCGATAAACTCCTTTCAAATAGCAGACCCAGCTTACCATAGCCTGTAGAAGTCGAGTATCCCGGTTCACTTCAAAAAGACAAGTTGCACTGAAGGTGTCCTCAAATCAGGGGCTTATCCTAACAAGAATGCTGCTATAAAAAATGTCGAATAAATGATTAAAAGAGCAATGAGCTTGTGGTTATTCCTCAATCATATATTAAAAACATTTTTTCAAGACTTTGTAAAAAAGAACTATGCACTTCAATCACAATCACCTTAAAGACTGTATGCGTCATAAACGCTGTGCTACGGCCGTATTTGTTAGCAATGACAATGTCTCCCCACAGCAAACGTTCTTCACGCAAATACTTCCCGCAAAAAAGTTTCCCATTTAAACAGGCAAACTTAACCAACTACACACGAACATGAATAAATTCTATGAATAAATTTCTTGCAGTGTAATACAACAGAAAAGGTAGCTATTGAAGATTATAAACATGCGCTGGTATGCGGTATATAAAAGAATGCAGATGACGTAAGTGCGTGCAGAAATGCCATAAAAAACTGAAAGGAAAAATAAAAAGCGGGGTGTCAATTGCTCATTGCAAGGTCACTGAACCTACCGGAGCTGTTCCTACTATGGAAAAAACGGTCATTGTTTTCTTAAACGCCTTGAAATATTTGGTGATCACGTGTCTGAAAAACAATTGGCGCTGGCGGAAAGACGAACGCAGGTCAACAAAGAAATCTTATTGGACAAGGGCAGCAAGAACTTTAACACAACGAAGAATAACAAGCGCTTAATATTGACAAAATTACAAAAGTACGAAGATTAATAACGCCACAAAAAACTGGGCACTCCAGAGTATTGTTGAAAGAAAAAAGTATTGTGCAAAATAGAAATATGAAATCAAGGGTTGTAAGAGGCACATTAAATCGTTTGCCGATTATTGTTCAGAAAAACAACGTAGATTATGTTTGTATCACTGATTTCCTATAAATATGAAAGTCCACTAATGCGCGCATTCGTTTGGTGGGCTTATGTAGTAGAGATGACAATTAGGACACTGCAGTACCGAAATGCTTTCGGCAAAGCACTATCTTTTGCTATGTTGTGTACAATCCACTTTGGTACGTGGACTCAATCACCTATCTATCTATCTATCTATCTATCTATCTATCTATCTATCTATCTATCTATCTATCTATCTATCTATCTATCTATCTATCTATCTATCTATCTATCTATCTATCTATCTATCTATCTATCTATCTATCTATCTATCTATCTAGCCGCCTACGACTTTTAGCTCTCCTGGCCGTTTCGATAATGGTATTGATACCAAACTCTGTATGGCATAACATGACTGTATGAAGAACATATTTGACTAGTCATAACACGAAAAACATGACATGCATGTTATAAGTGTCATGATTTACATTTCGTGGTCCTGCGGCTCTCGCGGTGGTTCTGTTCACAAGGCATGTTGCAAAACTGGTATGGTATGGCATGATTGCAAGCGACAGACCCTAACATGAAAATCATGACGTGCGTTTCATGTAACAACTTGACTACAGGCCACGCTCAAGATTCACTGGCAGTCGTTTTCCTAGCTTCACTTATACCAAATTTGGTATTATAGGACGTGAATGAATAATGAAGGTATGATACTAGTGCAAACATGACAAACACGATATGCGTGTCATGTAAGAACTCGTCAACATACCACGCTCATTACGCACTCGCGGCGCTTTCACTAGCTTCACATATACCGAATGTGGTAGTACGTGACGTGAATGGAAGACAAAGGTAAATGACGTGTCCAAACAAGATAATCATGACATGCATGTCATGTAAAACGTGACTACATGCTACGCTCATAGCACGCTCGCAGCCGTTTTGCTAGCTTCACATATACTAAATTTGGTATCACGTGACGTCGATAGACGACAAAGGTAAATGACACATCGAAACTTGATAATCAATATATGCGTGTCATGTGAAACATGATTACCTGCAATGCTCATAGCGTGCTCACGGCCATTTCGCTAGCTCCACGTATACCAAATATGGTATCATGTGACGTGAATAGACGTCGAAGGTAGATGGCACATCTAAGCAAGACCATCGTGATATGCATGCCATGTAAAACATGACACATTCAACGCTCATAGCGTACTCGCTGCGGTTTTGCGAGATTTACATATACGAAGTGTGGTATTACGTGACGTGAATAGACGACGAAGATAAATGACACGTCCAAACATTACAATCTTGATATGCATGTTATGTAATAATTGACAACATGCTACGCTCATAGCGTGCTCGTGGCCGGTTCGCTAGCTCAACGTATACCAATTTTGGCATCGCAACACGTGAAAAGCTGACGAAGGTAATTGACAATGCCAAGCAGGACAATCATGACTTGCGTGTTGATGTTATACATGACTACATTCTGCGCTCATAACGTTCTCGCGGCCGTTTCGCTTGCTCCGCATATATAGTCACGTGATAATGCATTGCGTATCACGTGACGTGAATAGACGACGAAGGTAAATCACACATTCAATTATGATAATCAAGGCATGGAAGTCACGTGTGGCAGAAGCTACGTCCGCATCGTAATGCTGTTCTGATTTTAAAGTGGCATAGCAACCTTGCTCCGTCGTACTTCACATATCATCAATTTCCACAGTATGTGGGATCTGCAATTTTTTCCACTTTTTTTCGCTCAAATATGACATTAGTGGAGCTATGCCATGCCGAGGAACCCGTGATGGTTTCATTGAGCAGCGGCGTGGTGCTAAAACCCTATAGGTGCATTTCGCATTGGCTTGCCTTGCATCCTGGATTTTGGAGCTGGCACTAACCTGATTAGGAACGCTTGTATAAGAGTTCCTCTTCATCAGCCGTCGGGCTAGAAATTCCCAAACATCTTTGACATTCCCGCATAGCGGTTTACATAGGAGAAATGAAAGATGAAAAAGTGCGAGAACAAGGATGATAAGAGAAGCAAATAGATATATTGAACCAATACGGAACTTCTTTCAGCCTTTATCATCTCCTTTACTTATAAATAGGCCGCACTGCAGCACGTTTATGAAATCTGGATACTTAGAATTGTTTTTGCTAGCTTCTTTTTTCATTTTAGCGCGCAAAAGGGACACAGAGTTGATGTGGTTGATAATAGAACACCTTTACGTTGGAAAAGTGAATCACCATCTGCATCATTTAATGACGATAGTCGTTCTCTTTGGTCTTTATATCTGTCAGTCATTCAATTCAGCCACTCAGCCAAAGTCTAATCACTTGCTGAACGCCCAGCCGCGTTGAATTTGTAGCTGCGTTCATACTTCTGAACACTGTGAACGAAATAGCAAATACTTCGCATATCCGAGGCGCAACGTCAAGACGGATTATTAGGTGGTGTGTTCCTTTACTATAAAATATACAGATACACAATTCTGAAGAGGACCGTGTTATTTAGGCTGTGCTGTATATGCAACGCTATGCACAAAAGAAGGGCTGTTGAATACTGTCTTGCTTTTTACAACATTTGCAGCAAAACAGACAGATTTCTGGCAATTTTTTGTCATTTTTACATCGCGCCACACTTGAAACGCAAATCACTTAGTCAAAAGTCTGGATATCTTTGTCGACGGCTTTTTGTTTTGTCAACATATTTTTCAAACACGATAGAGACACTAAACTTAATGGCTGATACTGCGTGGTCGCTTAGCGCGTAGAATGTCACGCTACTGTGCTCCTGGGAACGGCTTATTTCAACAGCTAGAGCTGCCGCGTTTAGGTAGGGCGAAATTAAAAAAAAAACGCACATGTACCTTGATTACGGTTCTCGGTAATGAAGCCCGGATAGTCGAACTTCACCCGCCGTATTCTAATACGGCGTACAAACTACTCATACTGTGGTTTATATCCTTGTTACGAAGGCGGCCTAAACCTCGGTTAACGACACCGTAGTTACGTGCAACCACGGTTTGCATGTGGGACACGGTACGCGTAACTACGGTTATGACGCTACTGCCAACCTCGGTTAGGTGGTTAACCGAGGAAATGGTGGTGTCCTTGGAGGTGACGTTAGCCACCGTGGACGCTTTCGCACTGTGTAACATCCGCGAACCGCCATTGGCGCTAACTGCGGATTAACGCAATAAACCATGGTTCATAGTAATTGTAGTTGACTTGACAAACAGTATGAAACAGGACCTGAATACTAATAAACACTTTAGGTTTCAAGGAACAAGCACGTTTGTTGCAGGGGCCGGACATCCTAAGATATGGGTTAACGAAAGGAAGCTGATGTCAATGTTGAAATTCTTTGCTTTCAATAGATTTTACAAGTAAGAAAGTTTTCTTGTACCATACGGAACTATTGTTTTGTTTATTTGTCTTCAGTATTGCTTCGTATGTGGTTATTAAATAGCGCAACACGAGGAAAGTTTCCTGAGCTCACCCTTTCCACTAGCTCAGAGATATCAAAAGTTGGATTGTTCTCACGTATCTAGCTTCGCAAGTATGCCTTGTATGAATACGGTAAAGGAAAGACGTTCCATATGACATGCAGCCAACGGAAGCCATAGCCGACCACATCTAACAGGTGCACCATGCAGTATATATAAAGAGAAATTCTTTATTAGGGAAACAAATTTTTGCCGGCGCCAATATATCGCTGGCATGCTACTCTGTAAAAAATGGGGAAGGGGACAGGTATCTCGTGTTTTGACATGTCTTGGTGGTGCGTTAATTTTCGAAATTGTAGTTTCTCAATGGTTTTCCAAGTTTTCTAGTGACAACGAGTGAGCACAAGCATTGAGGTCAGTTATTTGAGCAGGTATTCAATTTCTTTCAGTACTTGGGTAAAACTAGGTGTCAGGAAGCGTGGCCGAAATGACATAGAAGCAGTGTCACTAGGATAGCTTGTTCTATGTGTTTGCCTTCGGTAAAATGAGCTTGATTAGTGGTTTGAATGTGTATGTGTTCGAATCAGCAGTCTGTTCGTCTTTTATTTCTCACCCGTTATTCAAATGATGTCAATAAGATAGAAGCTCTTTTATGCTCGTTACAATGCATGCAGCCAGCTTGCAACCTGTAGGTTTTTGTTTTAAGAACTGGCACTCAAAAACTTATAACGAATTTCATGTTTTTATTAGTTAAAAGAGAATGCTATTAGACAATGTTTTTATTAGTAGTCTTTCCTTTTTTCGAGGAAATGCTGCTTATTTAAAGAAGAAAAGTCCGCTTTGTACCCACCGGCATTTCCTGTTCAATGATTTCGCATCACTTCACATTACCATCTCCACCTTAACCTAGTTTGTGTTCGTTAGTAAAGTTCCGTCAGAAATAATTGTGCATTCATAAAAAACATCATTCGGCCAAGTTCGACTTGGTCAGCTCGTAATTGCTCATGGTTTCCGCATTGTTTCGGAAATTCTAATTTCAATATTTGCTCACCGTGCTAATATTTCAGTTGTGAATAGAAGCTGCTTTGCAGACTGACACTTAAACACGACATTGATGGTATTAGGTATTGAACGTTTGAAAAAAAAAGTTTTAGTCGTAGTAATTGAACTTTCTCTTAAACAAAAGTTTGTCACTTTAATTTGACTTCTTCACAGTACGTGACACACGTTAATAAAATGGTTGACTAAATTAAGCAAATGGCTGCGTTGCCTGGCCAGTGGACCTGCAAGAGCGCACTAAAACATGTGTGTTTAAAAAAAGTGGTGAACGATTCAGAGTACTTTGTTCTCTTCTACGGGAGAGCATAAAGCCGTCTAGTTTTGTGCAGTACATCACGTGACATGGAAACGCAACCTGGATACAGAAGTTAGAGCTTTCATCGCAACTGTTATTCACACGCGGGGCCAGCAATATACAAAAATGCAGCCCTTGAAGGGGCCGGAGTCACACGAGCATTTGTATGCGCACTTTTTCAATTATTTAGGCTCCCTCAATTGTAGGTATGTGAGTGATCAGCCGTTTTTGATATAATATTTTGATTATTCTATCGAGGTAAAATGTAATTTCATGCTGCCACTTTTCTGCACTTCATTTTGCCCGGTATAATAAAGCATGGAAGTCAGTGAGCACGGCTGGGCAAGATGAGCGTTTTACAGCTGAGCTCACTGAATGCCTTAAATGAAGTCACCTGGCTGACAGATAGATAGATAGATAATTCACGCTATAGGTCCTTTACGTACTAAAGACCGTCTGAGGCATACGAGTACGAGTACTGCAAATCATTAACCACTTCTTCTAAACACTGTTACTACCTAAAACCTATGTAGGGTAGTAATATATATATACATATATATATATAGATATATATTATAACAAAACATGACATGATAACATAACGAAACATGACAAAACTCCCTACTGGCACTGTAGCGTCGAGCAGAGCGTCGGCCGTCAATCAAATGACAAGCAGCGAAGCCTGCCGCCATTTATACACTTGCAATCTAATATTCTTGAACAGTGTAGGCGTGGTTCGCGCTGAGAATCATTGAGGGTAAAACGGGGTATATATATATATATATATATATATATATATATATATATATATATATATATATATATATATATATATATATATATATATATATATATATATATATATATATATATATATATATATATATATATATATATATATATATATATATATATATATATATATATATATATATATATTTATATATATATATATATATATATATCGAGCGAGAGAGACAGAGAGAGAGAGAGAGAGAGAGACTGATACAACACGTAATTTATTGCTCATTACAACATATATTCGAATCTTTTCGCCTGCGTGCGTGGGCGGGAAACTTGCTGAAGTGCTTACACTTACATGTGGTGTAAAATTTCCGAAATCAGAACTTTGACACCAATAGCCCAGACAACTGCTCATGTAGTAATAAAAAAATAAAGCTTGAAAGCTATTTTAAAACGAAAGGCGTTGTCTGGAAGGCCAAGAAAAATTCCGTCGAACATTTCCGCGACCAGGAACGCCAACTTGGCTTCCATATTCAATTATCTCACGTGAAACGCTGGAACAAGAGATGGCCGGAAAAGGGTCCACTTTTTCTTTGTGTATGTTTTCTGTTAATTCGTCTTTCTTTCTATTTTTTCTGTGCATGTAACTTTTTTTCTAAACATTATGCCTTCTTTTTTGTTTCAGCCTATATACAAGGCTCGTGCACGTGGGTTCGAGAAATCAGATTTAAGAAACTTGCTGTGCGTAGCAAGGTTTCTCATTTCCTTTCGTGTCCTGAAGCGCTTGAGTCGCCGTTATAAAGTTTAAAATAGTGCCATGCCACGAGCATGAAATATATTACGGCCTTTGTAGTTATCCAGGAACGGGAACAAATTGCACGTATAGAGGAAAATAAAGCCATTTTACGGTATTCTCAAAGGCCAACTCTTCTCAAAGGCCAACAACTTCGAAAAAAAAGCAAATTTATCGCCGACTTACAGTAATACTGAAGCCGAAAGGCATCTGAGTGCACTTCCAGGTGTGACGTAAAAATTTGGCAGAACCTGCCTGATTGCGCATAATGCACGCCCGGTGGCACCACCTGTCCAAGCCGTCCACCAGGACCGGGTAAGACGCTCACGCTCTTCTGGGAATATATGGCAAATCGTGCGAGGCTCGCAACGCAACACCATTTGCCACCTATCACACATCCACCAGTACGGAAAGGGAAATTGCATGCTCAACCAAGGAATCGCCGGCTAAACCCCACACAGTCCACTGCAGACAAGCGGAGCCTGCTCTGGCACATCAGGTCTGTCACTTCCGCCAGGAAAAACTCAACGTCATAAGCATAGTATTACCACCAATTCTGCGAAACAAGGTGGTGTTTCGAAGCAAGCTATAAAGATTCATTGTAAAAGAAGACGCGAATCTCTCAAGCTTGCAAATTGGCATGAATGGCGCAAACGTACCTATGAACGTACCCAATGAGTTTTATTGAGATACATTGAGCTCAAAAAATCGCCAGAGTTAGCCTCTAAATGTATTGTCCTCATGCCAGCAGAATTTATTATAGGTTGGTCTGGCTGGTGAGGTCCCTTGCAGCGAGCCATGCAAAGAAAAATCACACGCTGAAGCTTAAAGGACTAAAATAGACAAGAGTGAGTCAGGGTACAAACACGTGTTACAGACGTCTTAGTCAAAGTCAAGAACCAGAAACGGACTCGTGTACTGCATTTAGCGAGAAATCTAGATAATCACCGGTCAACAAGAGTAACATGCTGTTTTTCGAGGGAATCTACGAGAGCCAGAGGAAGCTGCGAAAACAGGTGAGCAGATGAGATTAAGGTCCGCGGATAGCTTAACAGCAGCAGGCATCGGACCGGGTAGATTAGTGGAACGTGGGAGAGGTTTTTTCCGAGAAGGGGGCATAGTAAGGATGACGATGATGATAATGATGTGTCTTTGTAATTTTAGCGGTACGCACTCCATTCGTCGGTCACCTAATGTACAGTAACCTTAAAGCCATTGCACTGTACGCATTGTGTTCATGTGCTGCTTAGCGCAATTAAAATTGCTGATAATGTGCTATACATTGGTGAATACTGATTTTTTTGTATTTTACATATTGCATCCATCAGTCAAGTCAAGTGCTTGTCAAGTGCTTGCCCAAGAAAGACGATGACAGTTGTGCATGTGCCACGAAGGACTACGAAATGGACGAAGAAGAAGAACTCGCTTGCACGTTCTAATTAAAAAGATCGACCTGCTTCTGGTGTCTCAGTCTCTACGGCAAGACCTCTGTTTTGACGTCGTGACACTGGTGGAAGTGCGGGGTACAACCGGATGCAGGACAGTCTTGCTCGGACCCGTTCATCTAGTCCAGAGACCCAGCCCCTCGTCACGACTCCGGTGCACCGATTCAGTCGGCGCCTACTAGGCCTAAGTCCGGAGTCCGTACCTGTTCCGCCTCTAACCAGCATGGCAGCTCCTACCACATCCACGGCTACCCTTCCATCGCAGACCACACTTCCCTCCCAGTTGACTCTTGAACATCCTCGCGTTCCTGAAGTTTTTCATGGAGAAGAGTACGAGGATGTCGAGGACTGGCTCGAACAGTTCGAACGGGTCGCTGTATCTAACCACTGGAACGAACAGCACAAACTTGGCTGTGCATATTTCGCCCTGGAAAATAGCGCTCGCACGTGGTACGAGAACCACGAGGCTACTTTCCAATCTTGAGAAGATTTCCGCCGAAAGCTCCTCGCCACATTTTTGAACACGGACCGACGGGATCGCGCACAGCAACTGATTGAGGCTCGCGCACAAAAACCCAACGAAACAGCCGCCATGTACGCAGAGGGTATGATCCGTCTGTTTCGACGAGCTGACCCTGACATGCCCGAGGCGAAGAAGGTGCGTCACCTAATGCAGGGTGTCAAAGAACCAGTGTTTGCGGGCCTCGTACGAAATCCACCTACAACAGTAGATGAATTCATAAGAGAGGCGACTGTCATCGAGCGCGCACTGCGAACGCGATACCGACACTTTGACCGCCTGCCGAACCACACGGCAGTAAGTGCTGCAGCTCAGAACACTGCCGTGTGTGAAAGTTCCCTGCGACAAATGATTAGGGAAATACTGCGTGAGGAACTTCGGGCCCTCTGCGTCCCTCCTACCCAACCGCCCGTCGCATCTGTTGCCGAAATCGTCCGCCAGGAGTTGAGGCAAGCCGTTACACCACCGGCGCCAAGTCCTGAGCCACATCCAGTGAGCTACGCTGATGTGGTCCGTCGTCCTCCACCGTCATTGGTGGCGACATCCTTCTAGCCACGACCCGCGGCCGTACCTTGGTGGCAACGGGATTCCATGAGACGACCACCAGTTCGCCGAACTGACTTGTGGCGCATGGCCGACCGTCGACCTATTTGCTTCCGCTGCGGAGAACCAGGTCACATTGCTCGCTACTGCCGTCATAGCGATTCCGGCTTCGGGAACTTTTCTCGTCCCGCTTCTTTCCGCTCTGAAGACCGTCAGGCCCACGATGCCGATCAACTGTCGACTGGCCAAGCAACTCCACCGCGTCGCTGGCGATCTCCATCTCCTGCGCGTCACCGTGACTTCCCTCAGAGCTACGCGGACGTCACCAGAGGCCGTTCGCCTAGCCCGCGCCGGGGAAACTAACTGCTGCGACCTCCGGGGGCAAGGTTGCCAATCGTCGAGACACCGAAAAGTTCCCCCTATCATCGCAAGAAGGTATGACGACAACCACGACGAATATGAAGACGAATACGACGACGAATACTAATGCCGGTGAAGTTGTACGTGCTGATCTTGGCGTTTTCATTGACGGACATTACGTTACAGTACTGGTCGACACTCGCGCCGACTTCTCAATCATGCGACAAGAACTCGCCGACCGCCTTAGAAAGGTAAAGACACCGTGGACAGGGCCACACATAAGGAGTGCTAGTGGTCAGCTGATGATTCCCACGGGCAAATGCACCGCTCGACTACGCATTGGGGATTCTAGCTTCGTGGCCACTTTCGTCCTTTTGCCAGACTGCTGTAAAGAGCTAATTTTGGGCATGGATTTTCTTCGAGATCATCGCGCTATAATCAACATCCCTCAACGTATGGTGACGTTTTGCACACATCCGTATGTCAACGACAGCAGCGACGAACTACGCGGCAGTTTGCGAATAGCCGACGATGTGACGCTCCCACCGAGATCCTGCTGCCTTGTGTCTGTGTCCAGTGGGTGGCCTTCCTATAAGGATGTGATAGTGGAGCACATAGTCGCTCTTTTGCTCACTCAAGGCATTTCCATCGCGAGAGGCATCCTAACGCTTACTGGTGTACAGGCAGAAGTGCTCCTTACAAACTTCACCAACGAGCGCAGTCAAATCCAGAAGGGTACCGCAATTGCCTACTACGACGATATAGACGAAGCCGCGGATTGCTGTGCTTTGCAACCAGATGACGCGACAGTCCCTGTCTCGACAACTTTGTCGGTGAACATCTGCTCCATGCTACCGTCCTCTGATACGAAGCGTCTGCTTGCACTTATACATCAATTCGAAGACTGCTTTTCGCGTACGTCAAAGGTACAGCGGACACCATTGACCAAGCACCGCATCACCACCGAAGGCAACACGCGACCGATTCGGCAGAACCCCTACCATGTGGCTCCGAAAGAACGCGAGGAGATTCAGAAGCAAGTACAGAAGATGCTCGTGGATGACGTCATACAACCTTCGAAAAGTCCTTGGGCGTCCCCCGTGGTTTTGGTCAAGAAAAAAGACGGCAGCTTGCGTTTCTGCATTGATTATCGCAAGTTGAACCAAGTCACGAAGAAAGACGTCTATCCATTGCCTCGCATAGACGATTCACTCGATCGGCTGCGTCATGCGCGCTATTTCTCTTCAATGGACCTCCGAAGCGGCTATGGGTGATAGAAGTCGACGAGAGAGATCGTGAAAAAACGGCCTTTGTGATGCCTGATGGCCTTTATGAATTTAAGGTGCTTCCTTTTGGGTTGTGCTCGGTTCCAGCCACTTTTCAGCGTCTCATGGACACCGTACTATTGGGCCTGAAGTGTCAAACATGCTTGGTCTATCTGGACGATGTTGTTGTAGTCTCAGCATCATTCGAGGAACATCTCAGCCGTCTAACCACCGTACTCCAAGCCATACGCTCGGCCGGCCTGACTTTAAAACCTCAAAAATGTCATTTTGGTTTCAACGAACTCAGCTTCTTAGGCCACGTCGTCAGTCACGAGGGTGTTCGACCTGACCCGGCCAAAATAGACGCCGTAGCGCAATTTCCTGCGCCCCGTGACAAAAAGGCTGTGAGACGCTTCTTCGGGTTGTGCGCCTATTACCGGCGATTTATCGAGGACTTTTCGTCTATTGCGGCGCCATTGACACGACTCACACGTGAGGACGTCCCCTTCTTTTGGGGTGAACAGGAGCAAATGGCATTCAATGAGCTGCGACAACGCTTGCAAACACCTCCAGTCTTTGCGCACTTCGACCAGGACGCCCCTACAGTACTTCACACTGACGCCAGCAATGTAGGTCTAGGTGCCGTTCTGGTGCAGTGGCAAGACGGCTGTGAAAGAGTAATAGCCTACGCCAGCAGAACTGTCTCTCGCACGGAGGAGAACTACTCGACCACCGAGAAGGAGTGTCTCGCCGTGGTGTGGGCAGTCATCAAATTTCGTTCGTATTTGTACGACCGCTCCTTCAAGGTTGTTAGCGACTATCACTCTTTGTGCTGGCTCACCAACCTTAAAGATCCATTTGGTCGTTTGGCGGGCTGGAGCCTAAGACTTCAAGAGTTTGACATGACCATCGTCTACAAATCTGGGAAGAGGCACACCGACGCCGACTGTCTCTCACGGTCGCCAGTGGAAACTGTCGCTCCTGATGACGAAAACATCGACGCGGCATTCTTGGGAGTTGTCAACACAGCCACTATTGCACGAGAGCAGCGCAGTGACCCTGAGCTGTTACCACTCATTGAATATTTAGAAGGACGACGTAAAGACGTGCCGCGGTTATTTGCTAGAGGACTGCCATCTTTTTGCTTGCGAAACGATGTTCTCTATAAGAAAAACTTCTCACCAACTGGTAACCCGCACTTGCTCGTCGTGCCTGCCTCTCTTCGAAAAGAAATTATGGAAGCGTGCCATGATGAAGCAACTTCTGGTCATCTAGGCTACACCCGAACATTGTGCCGACTACGATGCAAGTACTACTGGCCAAAGTTACCTGCTGCGGTTAACCATCACGTGCGAACGTGCACCGACTGCCAAAGACGCAAAGCGCCTCCCAGCAAGCCAGCCGGTCTTTTACATCCAGTCGAAGCACCAGAAAAGCCGTTCACCTAGATTGGAATGGATTTCCTGGGTCCCTTTCCAATTTCCACAACAGGGAACAGATGGATTATTGTGGTCACTGATTACCTGTCCCGTTATGTAGAGACTAAAGCTATGCAGCGTGGCACAGCAGCAGAAGCCGCTCAGTTTTTCATCGAAAACATCGTCCTTCGGCATGGCGCTCCGACAACAGTGATCACAGACAGAGGACCTGCCTTCACCGCAGAGCTTTTGGAGTCAGTTCTCAGACTCAGCGGTACAGCTCACCGGAGAACAACTGCATACCACCCGCAGACAAACGGACTGACAGAGCGCCTCAATAGGACCCTCACAGACATGATCAGTATGTACGTTGACACAGAACATAAAAACTGGGATCAGATATTGCCGTACGTGACCTTTGCTTATAACACCGCTCGACAAGAAACCACTGGAATGACACCGTTCAGTCTGATCTATGGTCGCGAAGTCACGACAACATTGGACGCCATGTTGCCGCATGAGTGTGACGACATACATGTAGACGCCGAAGAATTCACTCAGCGTGCCGAAGAAGCCAGACAGCTCGCGCGCGTGCGCATCTGTCATCAGCTGCATCAAGATGCACAACGCTACGACAACCGACACAAGTTTGTTAGCTACTCACCAGGCGACAAAGTGTGGGTCTGGATTCCGATACGTCGACGTGGACTGTCTGAGAAACTGCTAAGACGGTACTTTGGTCCATACAGCGTCACGCGACGCTTGAACGACGTGAACTACGAAGTTGTTCCCGACACTAATTGTACTTCTAAGCGCCAAAAGCGTCTGCCCGAAGTCGTGCACGTCGTGCGTATGAAACCATATTTATCGAGTTAATTAGCTCCCGGTTACCGTTTTCGTACGACCACTTCATACGCCTGGTAGAGCACCTAAGTTGCGCATCGGGACGATGCTTTTTTCGGAGGGAGGCAAATGTCAAGTGCTTGCCCAAGAAAGACGATGACAGTTGTGCATGTGCCACGAAGGACTACGAAATGGACGAAGAAGAAGAACTCGCTTGCGCGTTCTAATTAAAAAGATCGACCGGCTTCTGGTGTCTCAGTCTCTACGGCAAGACCTCTGTTTTGACGTCGTGACAATATAAGTGTCAGTCACCCCGTATTGTGAAACTCATTATTGATTGCGACAATATGGTGTTCTGTGAAAGACTACTAACATCTATGTACACAAGTGCTGTTAGCGAGTGTGTTTTGCTGTAGCTTCTTTGGCGTCCCCATTACATAATCTACTAGACGTGTCACACCGCAGTAACCTCTGAGCCATGCAAGCACAGTTTTCAGTACGACGTGTTTTTACAGCAATGCAGTGTTTCAGCATAAGTGTGCTTTTGAAAACGGCAGGTGCGATAATATTGCCTTTTCTTGAAATGTCGTAAATGACCCAACTGCTCTTACGGTTCTCAGATTGTCTCTACTGCACTCTTTAGGACACCTGCGGCCACTTCTGCGATCACACCTTTCCAAGTAACCATGGCGACAACCAAACCGAGAAGACCATTCTTGTATGATAATATTCATATACATTGTTCAATATACATCAAAGCAGACTTTGTTCAACGCATTACGATAATGAGCATTTATATCTGTTTTGTTTTGTGGTTGACTCTCAACGTCTCTGTAAGGCTAAAACTTTAGCCCTGCTCCGACGCAGTTATTTATGCATAGGCATGGCGATGTGCCTTTGCGCTCATGGCACTTGCCCCAAGCTATATAAATATTCACAGCACTGTATTGGTGAAAACTTTTTTCCATAACCACCGACTTATTGATGCCTGTCAGCTATGGAAATTAAGTGCCATATTTTAAATTTGCATCCCCGCAAGATGGATTTATGTTCAGCCAACGTGACTAAATCAAATCCTCATGCAGCCATGCTATTCCATTCAGACTTGTTTGCCCTGATTTCGAAGCAAAGCGCTAGTCTTCGCGTACGCAGCCTATGCGGGGTTTTTATTGCGAGAGTTTCTTACTGCCATAACCTTTGAGTTCAGCCCTTGATTTATTTTATTGATTTTTTCCTAGCAATGACGGCACGGATCTCTTTTGTACGAACTTCATTCGTCATTTGGATATGTTTATGCGCACCCACGTCAGTGCATCAAAAAATTTCCTCCTGTCAGCATAAAATCATTGCTGCCATGCCCATCACTGTCAGTTAAGTACGACATTCACACAGATATTTCTTCTTGACGCTTCAGTTTCGAGCTTTCGCGTTTTTTAGCGTAGGACAAATTTTCTTGTTGTATTCCTCCCGTTTGGATTGTTCTATTCTAAGATAGTTTATCATTTCAATTGCTTTTGCCTACACATTTACGAAAGTAATTTTGTTCTGTTCTTCTTTCACATACTCCCCCCCCCCCCCCCCCCCGATGAAGACTTGACAGGGCAGTTGGCGGAATTCAATCGAGATAAAATGTGGCGGGACGTAAGGCTCGGCAAACAAATGTAGACCTGTCCTCCCGCCTGCGCCTTCAATTCTACACGCCATGCAGAGAATGCCGAAGGAAATCTTTCCCTCAATATCATTTTTACGTGTGTTAGTCTTGAGGTTAGCAGTTGCGCGATCTAGCGACAAGTATATCAGGAGCGAGAAATGGTGAAGTAAGTAAAAATCACCCAATTAGCCGCAAAATTTTTGGTAAAGTAAGTAACAATCACCCAATTAGCCGCAAAATTTTTGTGGATATTTTAAAAAAAAGTTTGCCGTTGTTACGGCGATGATAGCCTGTCTATATACCACTGGATATTTATTCGCAGATATATTAGGACGTGCTAAAACAAACATGAGAAGAATTGACACATAAAGTATCACTAAAGGATATTTTATGTAGATCAATCAGACCATAAAAATTATCACATATTCTGAAAGTTCATTCATGCAGCGAGAAAAACAAAAACAAAATGCTCTCCATACACGAGAGAAATAAAAAATAAACTTTATTCACAGGAAGGCATCATTGGCAGAAAATAAATCAACACAGAGCGCACTCACTCAATAAGACGGAATGTGGCGGCTGAAGCGAATCTTCAGCGACTTCTCAAAAACAAGGTGTAGTATAACTATAGAACTCTAAACAAACGTATGTTACATAGGCTTCACCGAGCCAGCCTCGCCGATTGACAAACATTAAGCCACTATGCCGGAATCGTACAGCCAAACACATGATAATTTTGCACAACACTTAAAACATTGAGTCTCAACAAAAGAAACATTATTTGCTCTGCTTTATTATCGTTTATTCAGTATTGCGAATGAGTTCTGCAGGAATCCGCAAGGTGGTGGAAAGGTTAACAAAGGCAAAGAAGACAACCACCTGTTTGTAGCAGAAAACCATAAGAAAATCCGTATGAATTTCTCCGAAAGAAAAGCCTTTACGTAGTCGAAAAAATCGTCCGGGCCCGGGGTTCGAACCTCGGACCAATGCCTTTTCAGGGCAATGGCTTCACCAGTTGATGTAACCAGAAAGCTAACAATTGACAGCGCGAGGATGAAATAATTAGTGTTCTCTGTGTTTGTTCATCAATACAATGTTGGTTTTATACACTAGCTAAATGGGCCCTCTTATAATTACCCTTCTGTTTCGTTCGCCAATCGAGTCTATTCCAACATGTTCAATCTAGAAGTTTCTGCAAACAGTGCTTCCGTTTGCGATTGGCTGTATCTTTATTTTAAACTTATAGGAGAAAACATTTTTGTATAGTGTTAGTTGCTTCGCCACCTCACATAGTTGCTGCTGTGTAGGAAGGGGCACAGCTGAACTATTGAAATGCGTTAATTGTTTTCTGAACGTCCATATTCATCGCCAACCAGCGTTGTTTTACAGTGAATGAGATGACAAGCATGGCTGGTTAGTGTGGCACATTTTGTGTCGCTACCGTTTCTGCCACCAATGGTGTTCATAACCACATTCGCGCGAATTCAAGAGAAATATCTAAGGTGATACAGGATTCCAGCTCTTGCACTCTGCGTGGTAGCGAATTAGTTTATCTCAGAGTCACGCCCATGGTTGAGAGTCCTTCGCAAGAAGTCTCCCCAATGGCGTGGTGCAATGGAAGGAATCACGTCGACACATGTCATTACAGTGCAGTAAAAGAGGAAAGCACCAAGCAGACATCAGTCAACGGGAATGTTATAAGAAACGTATCATTTAATGCTTACTCATTAAAAAAGGCAACCATGGATTATTGCATATTGTCACAGACGTATCGCCAACGAAGTGCATTAAATGCCTTACAGATTTGTGGAGGGGGCACATCGCTTCTGCACAGATTAACAAATATTGCCGTGGTGGTTCCTTCTCTATACTCAACAAAAAGTACGGCTCTGTTGGCGTAGCAGGTGCATTTCACGTGCACTTCAAGATGTACCTGATTATATCAACAGTCAGAATCCTGAAGGAAGACTCAAAGATAACATGGCTCTACAAAAAAAATATAACGAGATCAGGCTACAATGGTACACTCAAGTAATGGCCAGAATGCCACCACTTTAAGGTTGATTGAAACGAAAATCGCCTTCTTCGTGCTGAACAGCTCTTTCCATTGTTTCAAAGTAAACAGCTTGTTTACTGCCCGTTCAAGCCGTCGTCTTGATAATTTTCTCCTCTATTTTTAACTTTGACACTTTGTAAACAGAGTTCGGATATCTCGCTGTCACCACTCTCAATGCGGAAGCAATGTTTTTGCGGGAGTCAGCTTTTCACCGTTCTATGACTCCGGGGAAAGGTATTAACTGGTTTTCCTTTTTTCCCCGCCATATTTCTTTATAATATTTCAAATTGAAACTCTTTGTGATTTCGGCTGCAATGGCCCTACTGTAAAAGATGTCCAAGAAGAATCGTAGTTTCTAGAGATGTGAAAGTCATATTACAACCACGAAGATTTGGCCAGTCTGCTAATTAGAACCTTTTTTTGGATTAGAACATAGTCGTTAACTGACACTGGATTATACTCCGTAAAGGCAGCGGCTCCTTTGATATTCCTTGATTTATCATCGAAGTGTCTGATCGCGGTAGGCTTACGCAGCTGTTTTGTGTTTATAGTCCTCTTCTTAACTTGTACACAGTGAAAAAAATAAATATTGGTATAGTGATGACTGCCAAAAAAAAAGCGCAATGCTCAAATGAATTATTTCGTACAAACGCACTGCAGGATGGTTTATTGTCTTGCCATATATTGAAGCCTCTTTATTCGCGCCGGTGTGCTATGACCAAGAGCTTTATAAATCACTGAATGGCAATGAAGTGGGAGCCATTGTTGAGAACCTTGTTCAAGGGAACACATGTTCCACCTCTGGTTCGTATTTAGTGCCATCAGAGCAAAATCAGCGGCCTAAAGTTGTAAACATGACTAAACATATTATAACTTAAATTGTTTTTATGTGTATCAGCTTGTTGACGGCTTTTTAAGTTTTATCCACTGTCCTTTCCTTTTCTGTATTCTACAATGACACTCCTTTTTGGGTCAAACGGACTAGAAGCATGAAGGAAGTTTTAGAAGTCGACTGTCATAAAGAATGTGTAGCTTATTCAGCGTTGCCACTGCACAAGCACGAGGCCGTGTTTTGTGCATGTTTTGCATCAAAATTCCACATTTTGCACGTGACTGCGCAAACATACTCCACTCAAACTTTGTAGGGTAAGAACTACATCTCTAGTTGTTGGCTATATGCGTCTTAACGAAGCAAGCCATACGAATATAAAATAGGTGTATCGTATGACGGGACTGACTTTGTTGTGCGAAGCTATTGCACCACTAGAAAATACAGAAAGGGATGTGAAATATGCACTTCGCAGTCTCTGTGTCGACGTCTGCGATATTGTATACAAAAAAAACGCCTATCTCAAAACTCCACGTGTGCCCGAAAGGAAAATAGTGATATCTATTTTTATCTATGCCGCGTTGGTCGCAATACATAAAATCTGACATATAACCCTACACTCTTGCTATAATTGGCTCGGAGCGGTCACAGTACGAAGTTAGGTAAGTTTATTTAGGTTTATTTTTGACGCAGCAATAGCATAGATGCAATGTGTCGATGCAATGACAATAGTACACACTGGTCGCTAAAAAACGTTTTAGTGAAGTTATGGGTAATTTTGTTTATCTTTTCGCCTGCCGTGCTACTTCAGTTGCCGGGTCATGATATGATAATATAGCCTATAGGCGCACAACACTATGAGCCACACACGCCTAGACTACAATGCTCACAGTGTCATTCACACTCGTGCCCTGCAAGAAAGTGAACAGCACTTTAGTTGTAGGTAACGTAATTGTGCTGCTTTGATATGGGCCCACAGCTTCACGGCCCACAACTCTTAGTCTGAGTTTCGTTGGATATTTAAGGATGCCTTCAGACACTCTATCTCCAGTGCGTATATCCTGCATTCACGCAGCTCATGATGGAGACCCTCGGGACGCTACATCGAAAGCGCAAAGGTGAATCCGACATTTAAATGTCGGGCCCAAAGCAGTTAGTGTATGCAACGTTGAATCTGATGTAGTGAAGGCACGTTCCCTTTGGCCCATTGTACAGGATTGATTGATTGATCTTGTATAGAGGCCCGTAATGATGACTAGCGTGTGTCCACGGGGATTTATGGAGGCGCCTAGCATATGCCGATGCGATTGTCGAAGCATCTTTTCTCGACAAAAGTATCTCGATGACTTCTCTCGGGGCGTAATGTCCAGCTTTGGCAGCGCTGTCAATATCTGAATCTCGCCTTGTATTGCGCAGTGGGCCGGTATTCACTGCTGAACAATTTATTGATGGAGGTCGCAGGCTTTGTTGCACAGGCACTTGATGTTGATGATGAATTGGTCCTGCCTGCCTGAAAGTTCCTGAGACTGCAGCGTCGCTCTTAGTTTGGTGTTTTTTCTGTACTGTTTATTCCTGTTCCACAATATTATATTACGGGCGTTGCGTAGGTGAGTGGCCGTTCAAGTTTTTCCGGTCAGACGGAGCACGGATGAACTTCCGAGTAGCGTTCTCTTATCTGCAGAGCCAAGCCCGTGAAAATGGTAACAAATACAAATGCGAACGCTCTTGAGGCTGTATATTGCAGTGTCGGAAACGTCGTTTTTCTCAGTATATGCTGAAAGCATTTAGTTGTTAACTGTAATTCATCAGCCCTTTTATTGCGACGAACCAGTTATGCAACCTCAAGTGACGTCAGCGAATAGTTATACAGCATACCACAACTTTTTTTTTCAGCACTCTGAGCAGAACGCTGCCTGTCTAACAGGGAATGACACGCGCGACCTTAGATGCGACCAAAGCAAACTCACCGGTAGTAGCGCTTGCTACTATCTATAGGTGCGCTTCCCCTTACATTTTGTAACTGTGTTTCATGGTTAATACGTAAAGCCTCGTTGTAATCTGTTTGCTTCACGTATGGTTACCACCTAAAAGTAAGTAAATGTGCCACTCGCAAAACCGCCCTGCCCCTGTCCTTCAGTTAAGCACGAATATTGGGGCAGATGCTTTAAAATGCGAAGGCATTCTTTAGTCGGGCTACGTCATGCGCCTGTCGCGATCCACCCACCATCCTTTCCCATAGCAGCAGCTGCAGGTGTGCGTGCTCATCCACGCCCTTAACAACCGGAGCAAGTGGTGCGAGAGAGTGTAGAAGAGGGTAAGTGCAGTGCTTTGCCAATCCTTCTCTCGCCTTTCATTCTCTCTTCTTCCTGCGCTCCACCTTCCCGCTCTTTGCCGCCTCACTCTCGACTGTTCGCTGGCTGGGTGCCTCTCTAGAACATCCCGAAATCTGTGCTCGAGACACTGCTGCGAAACGCCAACGCCGAGCCAATAACACTGTTTGTTTGGCTCACTTCACAGTACTTTTAGAGTGACAGTGGTTTTGGAAACACAACTTGGGTCACGCGCAGTTGTCCGCCGCCGTCGTCACCGGTGTCCGTAACCACATCACACGAATTTAGAAAAAAAACTTAGCACCAAGGACACAAAGAGGCTCGAAACTAGGGTTTGCTGGGTTCCAAACCAGTATTCCACCACTGAGCTACACCGGTTCTTGTGACTTGTTGGAAAGCCTAACACATATGACACAGTGGGGCTCAAACCCGGGTCCACGGGGTGCCAACCCAGTATTCTACCCCTGAGATACGCTGGTGCTTGTGCCTTGCTGGCAAACTTGCCTTAAGCAGGCTTGATATTGGGAAAGTAATCGTTTTATTACGACCTATAAAGCGTTTTAAAACAGCGAAAGAACAAACAGTCGTCACACAATGCGAAAAGCGTAACAAGTGGGCTTTCTAATGCTCCAATCCAATACAAAAACTTGTTCTTGTTGCCCTATTAACTGTGGGGCATACCCACTTCAGCCATAACTTATCGTCTTCAGCCACTGCATGAACAACTGACACAAAATTCCTTGCAAGCGTTTAGCGGATACCACGCTTCTCAGAAGAATGTAAAAAAAATAGCATAGCGAATGCCGGCCTACTATCCAAACTACCCAAAAGTGTATTAAGAATGCCCTAGTTGGTATCAAGCAAGTGTGCTAGCAGTAGTTACCCAATGGGCGTTTTAAAAAGGCCCTAACAGTCCGCTCTTCTAGCTTTGGCTGTGACTGTGCTGCGCTTCCACGCAGGCCTGGCGTTTTGAACCATGCACGCTCTCTACTAGAGCTGGAAACGCATACTGCGTTTCTCGCGACGGAAAAACGCCACGTGCGGTGAAAGGCGCTAGCGGCTGCATGGTGGAAGAAAAAAAAAAGGATGCTACGCAATGCATTCGCATTATCTTACAATTCTCTTCGAGGAGGTGGGGGCTTCTTTTTCGTCTCAAAGTGCAAATTCGACCGATGCAAGCACTAGGATTTTCAGACGATTTGCAACTTTCACAGATGGTGGCGTCGTCATGTGGCCGCTTTCATAACTGTCGTTTGGGGGATGGCCACGAAGCCAGCCCATGCCGGCGTTCAGTCGGCTTCACTTCGGCGGTTTGCGGGTGTTTTATATTTAGTCACTGGCAACTATTACCACGGTTATTTTGATTCCGCTAATGATTCCGACTACCGCAGTCAGGCAAGTACTGCGAGTAGTAGTAGCAATGATTTATTTTTTATTGTTTCCTCGCTGTACAAGAATCCCGAAATACGTCGGGTGCCGCTGGGCACATGCCGTGCAGTCAAAGGCGAGGTTTCCTGCTTTGCACGAGCAGTAGCCCTGCAAGAGAAAGAGAGCGAAAAAAATATTTCTTCTCGCGGTGCTTTGCTACCATAGTGATCATGCTTCAGCACGTAAATGCAACCAAGTGCATTTTGTTTAGAAGTGCATCAAAACAGCGTTTCCTGCGTGCAAAAAAATAAGTATGTGCAGTGCGTGAACTCACCTTCAGCGTTTAGGTGCTCCGGAATACGGCTCGTGCGTGTATTTCCATGGTCGGCAAGCCAACAGGCACAATACTTGGATAGTGTTCACAAAGCTGTACGTACGTTCTTTCACACTTCAGCCCGGCGTCCAAAACTTCTTTTAGGGGCAAAAAAGGGAAGTTTATTGTACACTTAACTTGTACGTACACAAACGAAACATCGAAAACAAGTAAAGACAGTGTATACATCTTAAAATGAGCACCGAAATTCAATTGATCACTGAGTATCCAAATGTTACAAGAGAAAGAAAAATTTAAAAGAATCAAGTTAACCACATTTAACAGGATAACACTTATGCATGCGTACTAGAGTGGGTGCATGGCTAGTACGGGACAACTGGAAACCTCAGCTGTACCTCTCTTACTTTGAAGAAACGTGTATGCCATCGTCGAAGGAAGGCTTCTTCGCCGTGCGTTTCCAGCTGCTGATCTAGGTAATTCCACACAATGAGCCGAATTTTTTAGAGTGCAGCATAGGCGCCTCTATGCGGCTTGTGCCGTACTTTCGCTAAACAGCGTCGCCGCCACAGTATACGTTCAAGGTTACTGTAAAGACCAGTCTTGAAAACAGCCCACGTTCTGCTCCCACGCGCACCGTGCGAAAGCCAAACAGGCGTCGTACCATGTGCCAGACACCCCTCGCCACTGAGCACTGAAACAGAGCATGTTGGGTCGTCTC
This sequence comes from Rhipicephalus microplus, assembly GCF_043290135.1. Taxonomy (NCBI): domain Eukaryota; kingdom Metazoa; phylum Arthropoda; class Arachnida; order Ixodida; family Ixodidae; genus Rhipicephalus; species Rhipicephalus microplus. The sequence continues at coordinate 61,960,477 of NC_134706.1, read as the reverse complement.
TCTTTTGCCACAGTTTGGGCAGTGGTCATTTGGAACGACTCCCCAATGTGCTAACCGGTCACGCGTAGGCAATGTCCTCCATCTTCTCAACCAATCAAATTCGCGCACTTGATTAGGTACGTGATTGCAACGCCATCGTTTCCATTTTCTCGTGTAGGATGCTGTTTCTTCCTCTTTGCTCAGTGGGCTACTTGTCACCATTTCGCTTATTTCTTGCGATGAAACATCCTCCAGACTGCATGAACCTATTGATTCCACTGTTCTGTTTAAGCCACTGGCAGCTCTGTAAAACATAAGCGGAATTTCTGCTCGTGGTCCGATGTACGGCTTGGCCGTGAAAGTACCTTTTAGTGTACTGATCCAGTACATCATGAGCCTGTACCCGGGGTAGTTGCTGTCATCGAACAGCTTCTGTGTTGTTTTTGCAGCCAGCGCTCTCGTAAACGTTGGTATATCTTGGAGGCTCAAGTCTCTACTTTTGTGGAGAGTTGGAGGTTTGTGGGAAGCTGTAAAAATTTCCTCCGTATCTTTGCTGGTTTTCTTCCCCAGAGGAAGGTCCCCGCCATAGCGGCGAGGCGTCCTGTAACACGGTGAGGTAGCAGGGCGATGTGTGCTATGTAAAACGCAAAATCGCATGCCTGTGTCTTGATGACTGTTGCTTTTACCGTTAGTGACAGGTTAAAATAAGTGGCTGCTGCTATGACAACGGTAGATCTCCTAAGCACGTCATCCCAGGTCTTTTTTGATACATCTCCTTCCTCAAAGTAAACGCCTAACACCTCAACAGCTTGAACGTATTCTAAGTCTTCTGGAAATAGTTCTCTGAAGCCTCCAAAGCGCAATGCCTTACATTTGGTGGTGTTTAAAACAGCATCAGACAGATAGGAATACTCAGCAAAATGTCAAAGAATGTACTATAGCTAGACAAGTTACAAAAAATACCGAAATATCATCGGCGTATGCGACAATTTTGAAGGTTTCCTTGTCTGCCATCCTATGATTAGAAAGGTTGCAGTTTGCAACCTTTCTAATCATAGGCTCTAGAGATAAAATGAATAACACCGGAGACTACGAACAGCCTTGCCTCACCCCTTTTTGAATTGCAGAGCTTCTGGTCACTTCATTGTTGAAATAAAAACAGCTTGATAGGTCCTGATAAAGTATATTTATACCAGTTGCACATACTGCTCTGGTAGGCCAAATATGCGCAAAATAGCAAAAAGATACCCATGTTCAACTCTATGAAATTCTTTGGCCTGATCAAGAGAAATGTATACTCCTGAGATCTGTTTTTCTTGTTTAGAAAAAGTGGTTAACAATTTAGAGTACTTAGTACTTTATTATAGGAGAGCTGAAAGCTGTCCCATGGACTTCGTTCTTGAGCAGTAAGCTCAAATGATCTCAGGAGCATAATTTCGCGTGCGTGTCTTACATGGAGTTGCTACTTCTTATGCTTATGACAAAGTGGAACTGATCTTCTCTCTCTCTTCTCCCACTCTTGGAAACACCTTTATGTGAACACCCCCTTTAAGCTCTATCTCAGCCTATGAACGCTGCAAATATTTTTTAATATAATATGTTACAAAATAATTTTGAACGATTTGTGTCGAGAAACCTTCAATGCCAACGTGTGTTTTTTATGTCAGAGGCTATTTTTCCAAGTCGCAAAGAAATCTGTTTTTACTTGGGCTTTGAATTCGGCCAAAGCGCGCACTGGAAGGGCTTTTCCGAAATTCAAAGGACGAGCGGCGGACAATTTAGGCGCATGTTGTTTGAAAATATGGTTTACGGAAGTGTTAGAAATAATGGAAAAAATGTTATTCGCAGAAAATTGGGTTTCAAAGCTGTCATTTACTGATCACAGGGCCGTTGTTATACGACAGGTAGTCATTTCAGCTAACATTCAGGGAACTCTAGGCTCCGCTGGTTGTAAGCAGTTAAATTCTCAGTAAGACAGGAGACAAATTGAACTCTTTGAGATTTTATGGTCATCGTTTTCGTAGACACCGTCATCAAACGCGACACAGTTACTGTGGTCAAGCGCGACACAGTCACTGTAGTACGTTAAAACCTCGCACAGTCATACATCAATCAAACAATTGATGATTTGATGATGATTGATTGATATGTGGGTTTTAACGAGCCAAAACCATCGTATGATCTTGAGAGACGCCGTAGTGGAGGGCTGCGGAAATTTTGACCTCCAGGGGTTCTTTAACGTGCACCCAAATCTGAGCTTACAGGCCTACAGTAGATTCGCCTCCATCGAAAATGCAGCCGCCGCAGCCGAGATTTACCTCTGCAGGCTTGGATACCTGTTTTTCCACTTTATAACTACCTTGTTACCTTTATATTTATCCTTTAAAAGATTAGTGACTTCATGTTCCACGCCTGGTGTGTCCAGTATTCCCCACAATTCCTCTTGAACCACGCTATCGTACGCTCCCTTGATATCAAAAAATGCTAGCCACAGGGGCCTGCGTTCCTTTTCTGCTATTTCGATGCACTGCATCAGTGAGAACAGATTGCCTTCCAACCTCCTGTGTTTCCGAAACCTATTTTGCAGTTCCCCCAGCACCCCCTTATACTCTGTCCATGCCTGCAGTCTTTCTTTTATAATCTTCATCGCCAGCCTGTAGACCACTGATGTCACTGTTATAGAACGGTAGTTGTTTATGTCAGCTTTGTCCCTCTTTCCTTTATATATCATGCTCATCCTGCTAAGTTTCTATCCCTCGGAGACATCACCATCGATTATTGTTTTGCTCGCTGCCTCTTTCAAAGTCTGCCTAGACTTGAGACCCAATGCCTTTGTCAGCATAATTGGGATGACATCCGGGCCTGTTGATGTAATACTAGAAACCCTCTTTTCAGCCCTTTTCTACTCTCGTTGGGAAAATAGAGCCACTGCGCCACTTGATGCATTCTTCTCTAATAAGGTGCATAGGGCACTTTGTTAAAATTTTCTGTCACACTTATTCTTATTTATTCAATATCTTCGTCCCCTTCTAGCCTAACACCTTGAGTTGTAGTTACAAACCTCTGCTCTAGGCTTGTCTCATTTTTAGGCAGTATAGATGGTTCCAAATTTTTACAGCTGCCTTTCTATACTTTTTATGTACTTCTGCTAGCCACTGAGCCCCCTTTTTTTCGAATTTTTTTCATTGATCAGAAGGGATGCTTCCCTTCTACAGCTTAGAAAGATGTCTCATATTCTTTTGACATATCTGTTAGTTTGCCTTGCTGCTTAGCACGTCTGTGCTTCCTTGAAGCTTCCTAACATTTTGATATGGCTCTGTTGATGTCCTCATCCCACCAACTTTTGGGTTTGTGTCTTCTTTTCCGGGGTGACTTGTCACGCGTTTTAGCAAGCTCTAGCTCAAACAGTGTAATTAGATTCGTGTACGTCCAGACTGTTTTATTATCCTCAGTGGTTACTTTCTCAATTTGTTTAGTAGCTATTCCTATTTACCTTTTTAAATAAAAATTCGCCCTTGGTTGCTCATTTTGTCTCCTTCCCACTTTGATTGCTCTTCAAATTTTAGCTTGGTACGTTTGGGATCACTACCAAAACATCTAGAGCCACATTCATCTATGATCCTTCTCACTGAGCCTATTATACATCCTACGTGACATAAGTGCATAGTTTATCGTCGCCTGAAGCCTTCCCACCTCCCATGTTATTTGCCCTACACACTTCTCACTACTGTTGAAAATGATCAAAACATGCCTGCCACACATATTCATGACCATTTTGCCTGTTCGGTCAGTATACCCACCTATGTCTTCTATGTGCGCTTTCTTATCTCTTAGTATATTTATCTCACACTCTCATCCTGATTCATCAATGTTCATTATACACTCTACCATTGCTAGGTTCTCCTCTCTGGCCTTTGCTCCCGTTCACAAGTAAACCAAACCAAGGAGTCTATCCACCCAGCTTCTTTTCCTTTTAACCCTTAATGTTCTGTGCATCCATGCTCGACTGTTTGCCAACACATACTTTTTTGTATACATGCCCCCATTCCACTTCCCTCTAGCTGCCTTCTGTTCTACGGCAATATTCCCATACGTAGTCCGGATTGCATAGTGGTTGCTCCAAGTCCAGAAGATGTGTCTCCTCAACCCCACATACCACCAGCTCCTCCTTTCTTAACTGCTCTTCTACCTTTTCCCACTTAAACCTATTCCTGCCACCCTGCACGTTACGATAGCCAATGTCTGATTTAGCTCGGCCCTTGTGCTCACGTCAATTTTTTTTCCTCCACGGACTCCACGTGGCTTGAATATTGGTGTTCCTTTAGAATTGTCCTTGGCTACACTGTTGACCTCAGGGCTCTGGGTCTCCCAAAAAAGGTGATGGCTTGAAGACCTATCATATGGCCCACCATCCTGCCCGTCATACCATTGTAATAACACCATCTTGTGCAAAAGGGCGAGTGCCGGGCTCGTACACGTCTTGGTTTACGTCCATCACGAAGACAATATAGTGCGCCACAAGCGTTCCAAGGATTAAGCGGATGTGCCGAGATTGCTATGAGAGCTAGTCATATATGCTTGCATCTCACTAAAGCTCTCTCTGTACGGCTACCGTTACTTCTCCGGGTAACATGTCAATTTTGTTTACAACGGTTTATGAATATTGCCTCTCCCTTTAAAGCGTGAGATATATTTGTCAGAAACGTCACACTGTTTAGCTGATTTGACCGAATAAAATGAAAAGAAAAATTTAGCACATGCCACATGATTTATGTGTCAATAATTTCTAAAGCAGCCAGTAAGAAACAGGGCATGGAGTTGTGTTTCACCTTGTGCCAAGCGTTATCAAGTTGACTAACGTCTTTTTGTTAGGGCTGTGCTAATAGTGAAGTTCCATTTCGAATCAAAGTCAAATTGCATTGTGACCAAAAAAGCAGGCTATCTAAAGAGAAAATAGTGAATACAGAAAGGGTATCATCAATTCAAAAAAAGAAAAGAAAGAAAATAAATCTTCTCAAATCTGGGAGCACATAATGGGGCGGCTCACTGCTACCGCAAGACCAGAAATATTGTTTCCCAAACACAAGCTGTTCTACATGACCGGCCTTCAGTCTAGCTTGGTGTAATTACGGTTTGTCTTGCTGTTGAACACATGTGCTCACTGGACCCCTCAAAAGCCGGGGAAAAGAAGGTAACCCAAAGCAATGTTTGCAGTACCTGGATAAAGCGTTGCTCTATGCTCTCTGATGAGGCAGTTCCCACTGCACAGCCTGAAAAAAATGTTTACGTGTGAAATCAACCCCCAAGTTTTTCGCAGGGCATTGTCGGAAAGTTTTATGCAAGGATGTAATAAAGTTTGGTTTTTTTTTTCACTTCCGGCTAGGGTAACCGAATAATGCAAGAACCCTTTTCTTTATGCCAAAAGTAAGGATGTTAGGAGCTTGTTAGTTTTTTCACCTGTGTGTGTGTCTTACCTGCATAAAGGAAAATTATCCTGAGGACAAACATTTTCTAACACTTGAATCAATACATCGGTGACAGTATTAATCAAAGGTCTACAGTAGAGTGTTATATTTCTCCACCCCTCCCTAACCAAGTCACACAATTGGTCTCGGTCGCATTTCAGATCTTCGTCCTTTTATATTATTCGAGCTTTCAAATACTAGCACATCCACAGACGAATCCACGTATTTGTTTAGTTGATACTTGCTTTGAATTCGACTCGGAGATTCACACACTCCTACTCTATATAAAAAGCATTTTTGCGCTAAATTAATGATTATAGGCGCTTGGGGTGAATAGCAGTCCTTGTAGTATAGCGTATACCCGGAAGTAACGTCGCCACTGCAATTCCAGCACTGACTTAATAACTATGCGTCCACCTGTGTGATGATACGGGTCGTTCATGGACGAGAAGTACGAACTATGTTAGATGCGATGCCACCGCACGAAAGTGACGACATCGACCCAGACGCCAACACGTTTACGGAACGCGCGGAAGAAGCTAGGCAACTTGCACGTTTACGGATCCGCCAGCAGCAAGAGTACGGTGCAGGCCGCTACAACGCTCACCGCAGAACAGTTGTCTATCAAACTGGCGACAAAGTATGGGTTTGGACACCCGTATAGAAACGAGGACTTTTAGAAAAGCTCTTAAGAAGATACTTTGGGCCATACCGAGTGCAGCGACAACTAAGTGATGTCACTTGTGAAGTTGTTTCTGACAGTTCGTGTAGTATACCAAGCGTCGCCAGCGCCATCGTGAATTCGTTCACGTAGTGCGCATGAAGCCTTACGTCAGCGAGTGATTGCGTGAAATTTTTCTTAAAAAAAAACTGCATTATTGACTTCGCATCGTGTCGATGCTCTTTGAGAGGGAGGGAAATGACCCGTGTACTACATGTGGACAAAAACGATGATGGGGGGATTTAGCGGACATCAGGTAGTGGGCCTCTGGCTTGACTCGAGAACGAAGAAGACAATCTTGCGGCTCAGCTGCTGAGAACAAGCTGCTTTCGCTGTCTCAAGGCGGACCTGTGCTTTGTTCGCGTTGTACCGCGAAAATATGTCTATCATCAATGATATTTCTGCCACGCTTTTCTGCGCAATGAAGTGATGCTACAAGTGGTAGTCGTGGCATAAATTGTATTAATGATTGATAGTGCAAGTAAGAAAATCTACATAGCTCTAGCTTGAGTTAGCCTGCACAATGTATGTTTAAAAATATCAGGAATGCTAGAAAAAGTATCGGACACGTTTTGAATAACGCTTCTGTTTTTTAACATGAAATTATTTCATGACGGGGTCCACCAAGACTGTAGTACGTATTTCCGCTTCAGAGAAGACGTTGTCAGATGAACGCTACCTTATGAGAATAAAAAGCAGCCTTAAAAGTAAGTTCAAGCACCGAGATTCAAATCTCTGACTTCTTCGCACACAACAAAAAGCGCCCTGTGATCGAACAAGTGAGCTATTCAAGCAGATGACAGGCTCTGTACAAACGCACCTTATATCCCTCAAGCATTCTCGGTCACATGGTGCTCTCTTACGGCAAGGTGGATTGGCGCTGCCATCTGTCAGCGGTGAAGAAAGATAATGTGGCCTGACACCTACTAGCACCGATCGAAAACGATTCGTCAAAGACGCACGTACAGCATGGCGTCCAAGATTGCGCGCCAGTGAACAGCCTTAGAGAACATGGTTAAAGCTCCTTGATGGTAGTGAAAAACCCTGACTTTTTATTATTTGTAAATTTTAGAAAATTTATTATTAGTAAGTGGAAGCTATACATTGCTCTTGTTCTCCCTTTATAATAACGGCTTTATGGTCGGTGAAGTGGTGGATGGGTGATGGGGCGTACTCGGATGTTTGCAAGGAGGATGTAGGACCACGGTTAGAATTGGTTGCTAGCAGTCAGTTTTTTTTTGCTGTAAGCTGAGTGCCATTAAGCATTGCTTTAATGGTACTCAGTCAGAGCTTGTCTGACCAGATTTGCCGTGACCACGCAGACAGTACGGCACCAGCATGGTATGCCGCGTAGTTGGGCAGCACCAGAGACGGTCGAGCGTTTCCAGTTACTCTTGATTCAGGATTAGGAAACCAACCGCCACGTGAACAACAAAAGGGGTGGGAATATAAACATCATTTTGACGGCCCCCAGTTTGCCTCACGGTACTGGCAGTCGGCGCATCAATGGGCCTCTTCTGAGACTGAGAGCGGCGTGGTGACTCCTCACTTCGGTTCAGCTGAAGCCCAGCCACACGCTGTGTTCACGCACGCCGTTTCGAGGCAGCGCGCATTGCGAGAACTCGGAGGTCATCGACAACCTTTTTTCCCGGTCCTTCTTAGCTCCGGTAGCTCTCGGAAGTGGGTGGACTAGCGGCACGTGAGAGCGTGGCTGATGTCGCGATGATCGGACTGCCAGTCAACGATTTGATGTGTATTGTCGCAGTGGCATGTGTTCGACTGCTCCCGTGCAAACGAGCTCATAAGAGGAACCACGTGCGGTCAGTGAGCAGTTCCTTTTACAGCGCACAGCGGACTAACGGATTATTGGCCCGTCGTCAAGAAGCTGACGTGTTACAGGGAAGTCGTCCTATGACTGCAATACCCAGTACGTGCAGCTCTGTCGAGACCATTGCACACCGCGGATCCTGCCCATGCCTCAAAGACTTTTTCCAGTTTTGTTTTATTTAAATTTTGGTTGTTGTGTTATTTTAGGAGAAGGCATGACCCCGCACGCGCACAAAGGTAGCGTCCTCATAGCGAGGTTTTGATTGACCAAACCTACTGTCCTATCGCAGGACAAACAGGCAATGTTTCACCGACAGTTGTGTAAGGGCGGAACACCGAGGAAATGAGAAGAGGCCCCGGAGGTCTGCCAAGTGTTCTGATTATAAGTTTTTCTCTGCCTACTAAAATGTCTCCAGCGTTTCTGCTTTATTTTCAAGTGACCAGCAAGTCGATAGTCGCTATCGGAATAGTGGCAGCCAGTTTTGTCTCCCACTTTGCTATACCCCCTCGGGTGGTGCGTCTCGGGCGCCGAGTGGTGAGAGTTGGCTTCATCAACATCGCAAAAAAAGACCAGGATATTACAGGCGAAGTAGTGGTCAGTTGGCGAAGGTGGAACTATAGGCCATCGTATACATACATACAAGAGATAGCCAGACCCACGCGTATAAGAGCTTCACTCCTAAACTAGCTGTGAAGGTGAGCCACAGGCGCCCTTTAGTGGAGAAAGCGCTAAAGGTTGAGTCCCCTTTTCAACCACTCTGGTCTTAGCTGTCTGGAAGTTCTGTAGAGCGTTCTTTGCCTTGCGTAGGGTCTTACATTGAGAAAGCCGTTGCAAAATTGGACGGCGAAATTTATTTGTAGAGACAATGAATGAATGAGTAAACTTTATTTAAATTCCGGCAGTTTTCACCGGGCGAAGTGGGGGAAGAGGGGATTAGCCCCTGTCCCTTCCCACTCTCCGTCAATTAGGATGGCGGTGCCTCAGGTGACCGCTCGAAGTCCTTGGACCCGGGCGACATATTCAACTTGCCGAACGACCCAAGAGCTAGTCGACCAACTTGTCGCTAGTTAGTGCCAACTCCCAGCGGCAGCACAGCTGCCGCCACCGATCGGCAATCGTGACAGCAGCCGCGGTGGAGGCCAGCCCCTGCCCTTGGTAGCAGCAGCAATTGGCCTCGGAATCCGTCCCTGCCTAACATGCGTCGCGAAGGGAGTGGCGGCAGTGACGTTAACTTTTTCACCATACTGCCAAAGCATGTGCTGCAGTGTGGCCCTTTCCCCGCGCGCTTTACACGGGTCCGTCGGGTATAGATGAGGATAACACAGGCGTAGGATCACCAGGCTGGGGTAGTATTTGTTTTTATTAACCTCAGAGTTACGGCCTGTATTTTGTCCACTTTGTTGTGTGGTGGTGGGTATTTGCGTCTGTTTAGTCTGTAATATTGTGTAATTTCATTGAATATGGCCAGACAATCAACCCACGACTATTCCAGTTGTTGTTGTGTGGAACGTGCCACCACCTCGCTCTCGGAGGCGAAGGTGGCCACCGACTCGGCCGTGGCTCGGTGAGTGAGATCTCGAGCCACGGTGTGGGCCGCCCGGTTACCTGCGAGCGGGACGCTGGTATGAGCTGGGGTCCACAGAAGGAAGACTTTTGCGTTTCAAGCTTTGAGATAGGAGGACGATGACGCAGAGGCCATCGCTTCTCGAAGCTCGCCGCCATCCTTGTTGACATTACTTGATTGTAGTATCCGGGCCGCCAGACACGAGATGCGACCGCGCGCGAAGCCACGGATGGCAGCTAGCGAGTCGCTGATCACGACCGCAGCCTCCGGTGCTGCGACCAGTGAAAGAGCAACCACCGCCTCTTCGGCTGCCTCTGTGTGTTCCGTACGCACCGTAGTGCTCGCGATGCATTTGCCTTTGCGATACACAAAGGCGATCACGTGAGCATGCCTTCCCTCTGGGTATCGCGTGGCGTGCTCGTACACCGCTTCGTCGCTCTTGCCATACATTCTTTGGAGTTCACTTGCTCTGTTGTTGCGGCGCCCGACGTGGTGTGTCGGGTGCATGTTCCTGGGGAGCATTGGGACGATAAGACGATCGCGGACCATGATAGGAGCCATCGTCTTCTCCACGAATGGCGTGCGGTATGTTATGCCTAAAGATATGAGATTGCGTCTGCCCGTCTTGTACTTTGACAATCGCTCGTATTGTGCAATTTGGTGCGCCTGGATCAATTCGTGCAGGGTGTTGTGCAGGCCCAGCTCGAAAACAACGTCGGTGCTCGTGTTGACAGGTATGCCAACCACCCTCTTGAACGCCTTGCGAATCACGCAATGGACCTTTTTCCGATGGAACTAGAAGAAGAAACTTTGAGTTCATAACCAACCATCAAAAAGACCATCCTTATCAGTTTTGTCATAGTAAAAGATATTGTTATAACAGTGACATCAAAAAAAGTTTATTAAGCAAATCGCTTATAAGCAATGGCTTTTTAAATGCGAAGCATTTTTCGCCAACTTCAGTGACTTTGAGCGTATTTATCTATCAAATTGATTGATATGTGGGGTTTGACATCCCAAAAGCACCACATTGATATGAGAGACGCCGTAGTGCAGGGCTCCGGAAATTTCGACCACCTGGGGTTCTTTAACGTGCATCCGAATCTGACCACACGGGCCCACAACACTTCCGGCTCCATCGGAAATGGAGCCGCCGCAGCCGAGATTTGAGCCCGTGACTTGCGGGTCAACAGCAGAGTACCTGCCACTGGACCACCGCAGCGGGGCTATCTATCTATCTAGCCGGTTACGTTTGGGTGCTCTTGTGGTCTGCCCCTTGGCGATAACCAAAATTAGCCAGGGAGGGTAAGATGGTTCGATAAATGTGACACGCTAGTCCAGACATGAATATTGTCGCTATGCAATCGCGTACGTCATCAAACACTTCCCGCCAGACAATGGCACATACCCAGGTGTGGGTATATGCCGCTGGTATGCGGGTATGTGCCAAAAGTGATTTACACTTAGTATCTACCCAGAAACGACGAAAACACGCAAGGCCAACTTTAATGCGTGAGTGTTAAAAAAGGCAGATCAAACGTACTGTGAGAATTGATATGTGGAGCACAAATGAGGAAGGTTTATGTGTAACTTTAAATTGAGCATAATGTTACAAAGCTGACGTAAATTATGCTGTTCGTAACTTCCATGCCGTGATTATCATGTTTGCATGTGCCATTAACCTTTGTCGTCAATTCACGTCACGTAATATAAAATATAGTATCACGTGACGTGATATGTGGAGCTAGCGAAGTGGCCGCGAGCACGCTATGAGTGTAGGATGTAGTCATTTTTACATCAAATGCATGTCATGATTATCATGTTTGGACGTGTCACTTACCTTCTTCGTTTATTCGTGTCATGTGATACCAAATTTGGTATATGCGGAGCAAGCGGAGCGACCGCGAGCATACTATAAGCATAGCGTGTAATCATGTTTCACTTGACACGCATATTATGATTATCATGTTTAGACGTGGTATTTACCTTCGTCGTTCATGAACGTCACGTAATACAAAATTTCGTATATGTTTAGCTTGTGAAATGGCCGCGAGCACGCTTTGAGCGCAGTTGTAGTCATGTTTCACATGACGCTCCGATCAAGATTATCATGTTTGCACCAGTCATGTACCTTTGTAATCCATAAACGTCCCGTAATACCAAGTTTGGTATATGTGAAGCTAGCGAAACGACTGTGAGTGCACCATGAACGCGGAGTGTACTCTTGACTAGTTGTAACATGAAAATCGTGACATGCATGCCATAATTTCCACGTTAGGGTCTCTAACCTTTGTTCGCATGCAGACATGTCGTTCTATACCAGTTCTGGAAAATGTCATGTGAACGAAACCATCGCAAGAGCAACAAGATCATGAATAGTAAATCATGACATTTCTGACACACATGTCAAGATGTTCATGTTATGACTAGTCAATTTCGCTCACAATACAGTAATGTTATGCCGTATCAGTGTTGATGTCAATACCATTCATTATTGAGACGGCCTGGAAGCTAGAAGTCGTTGGCGGCTAAACAGACAGACAGACAGACAGACAGACAGACAGACAGACAGACAGACAGACAGACAGACAGACAGACAGACAGACAGACAGACAGACAGACAGACAGACAGACAGACAGACAGACAGATACGCTTAATGTCGCTGAAGTTTCCCAAAAAAAGCTTCGCATTTAAATACCGGACATTGGTAGTGTCGACCCGACGAATGCAAAGCATAGCTATTAGGGCCCCAGATAGAATCGAACCAAAGCTTTCTGTGCGGCAATGAAGCATTTTCTACAGAGCTACGCCAGGTCTCGAAACTAGTTTTCAAATAGACCCAAACATTCGTGAAACATCGATAGTGGTTGCCCAGCTGCCTAAAAAATTTTATAAACATTAAATATGTACTTCTTTGATACATCCGTCACGTTGGGCTAACGTACATTGTAATTAGTTGCCATGCGCTGAAGTTTATGTCTGTAGCAACGTCCTGGGCGAGCATCCTCGCGATCATCAGTGCTTCACGTAAGCTTCTACAATTGCTAATACGCGTGTCTTAGTACGCATCGTTGTGCATTTGCAACCAACTCGTTACATAAACATCTCCAGCTCTTCAACATATGTCTGTGCGTGCAACATTTGTACGTATATTCGCGTCATTTTATGACGTGTCAGTCAATAAAATATTGTAACACGGTCACCTTCCCTCTGCATGCTTCGCGTAACGTCGATTCCCAGGTACGTGGGATCTTCCGAAGTTTTTTGTACGTTAACAGTGTTTAATGAACGGTTCTGAAGGGTTTCATCTCTGGTAACAGAATTTCAAGGAGGTTGCGTTACGAAGATAAACAAGAAGCTGAACTGCATGCGGTGTTATTGCTGGCTTTTCTGGTGCTTGCGACTCTTGGCGTCATGACGAAAACACTGCCAGAACGAGTGGACAGCCACAATGAAAGCTCTGAGGCCTGCGCCAGGCCAGCTGCACACATTGCAAACAAAAGGAATGAACCGGACACCTCGCAAAGCAATTTGGTGTTTGCGTGTAGGAACCATCATCAAGTAAAGCCAGATAAAAGAAAACACTGGAATGGTAAGCGACAGACGTCCTTTGGTGTATAAAGATATAAGGGTTGCGTTCCTTTCGAAACAACTCTGGCCTTTTCTGTCCGAAAGATCGGTAAAGCTTGCTTTGCCTTGAAAAAAGCCTTACAGTGAGAATGACATCTCAAAATTTGCCGGGCAAAATTATTTGTAGAGACGAGAAAAATAAAATTTGAATTAATAACCAACCACCAAAAAGGGCATTCTTATCAGAGTTGTCATAATGGAACTCGTTAGTATAAAAGTGACATTACCAACAGTTATATGAACTGAATGTCGACAAAAAATACCTTTCTTTGTACAGTATGAATGTTTCATAAACAGTTTTAAGGGGTTTCATCCCAGTACCAAAATGTCTAGAAAGTTGCGTTACGCAAGGCCAGCGTCACACAATGCGACCAAAGGTAATTAACCTGACACCGCTCAAAGCAACATAGGGTTGGCGCGAACAAACCAACATGAAATAAATGCAAATACAAAAAACACTGCCTAATGTATTAGCAGCACAATAACATTAGTTAGAAAGGCAAGCCAGATGCGCTCTTTGGTAAAGAAAGCTATAATGGTTGCGTCACCTTCTCAACCACTCTGGCCTGTGTTCTCTTAAGGGTTTTAAAGCCTGCTTTGTTTTGAAGAAAGCCTTACGGTGGTTAGGCCTTCGCAAAAATTGCAGGTAAATAAGTACTTGCGACGAGAAAAGCAGTTTGAGTGCATCACCAACCACCAAAATAAAACATCATTCTTATCAGTTTTGTCATAGTAAAACTCAATATTCTAACAGCGACATTAAAACAATTTATTTAGCTAGATCTCATATAAGGATAAGCTTCTTTTGGACTATATGAGTGTTTAATTACCGGTTATAAGGGGTTTCTTGTCAGTTAATATTTCAAGGATGTTGAGTTACGAAACATGAACGAAAATCCGAAAAGCATGCGTGGAGTTTGCGTCAACTAACCGCATAAAATAGGCACAAATACATGCGAACACTGCCTAATATATTAGCAGCAAGATAACAATAGCTGGCATGGCAAGCCAGGTGCACACTTTAATAAAGGAAGCTATAAAGGTGTCGCCTCTTCTCAGCCACTCTTTTCTTTGGTGCCTTAAACTTTTGTAAAGCGTGCTTTTCCTTGCAAAGGTCCTTACAGTGAGAAATCCATCACAAAATTGGCAGGGAAAAATAATTTTTTAGACGAGAAAAAGACAGTTTGAGTGTATAATCAACCACCAAAAAAAGAACATTCGTAATAGTGTTGTCACAGAAAAAATATTATTATAACAGCAATGTTATGAACAGCTCGTTGAGCAGGATCGCTTATAAGCAATGGCTATCTTTGGGCGATATGAGTGTTTAATCAACGGTTGTAAGGGGTTTTGTCTCAGGTAATAATATTTGTAGGAAGTTGACTTACGAACACGAACTAAAAGCTCAAAAGCATGCGGTGTTTTTGTGGGGTTTTCGGGCGCTGAAACTCATGGCATCAAAAACGCCGCCAGAACGGGCGGCCAACCACAAATAAAGTGAAAAAGCCAGCGCCCGCCTAGTGCCACAAGCTGCGACTATGGGGGATGAACTGGACACCTTGCAAAGCAGCGTGAACTTTGCGTCAACTAACCAACATGAAATAAATGAAAATGCAAAAAACGCATCCTAAAGTATTAGCAGCAAAATAACAATAGCTGGCATGGAGAGCCAGATGCGCCCTTTGTTAAAGAAAGCTATAAAACTTGCGTCTCCTTCTCAATCACTCTGGCCTTTGTTGTCCTAAAGGGATCCTGAAAGGGGTTTGACGATATTTATCAAACACATTGATCCGGTAGACAAAGTCACAAGGGTAATTTAGAGACTAAATTGAGCTCTCTGCGTAAACTGCGTATATTATTACAAAGCTTTAAAGAAGCGAATGTCTTGAGACCGCTGCAGATCGCTGCGACTGGGCCAAACGCATTTTCAAGTGCCCATACACCAAGCAACAGGCTCTGCCTCACTGACGTTATCGTTTCGAGCTCATTTGATTAGCTGTGGACCACGCAGCACAGACTGCCGGTATCAGAGCAAGGGTAGGATTTATGCGCATGCGCTCTAAGGCCGCATCGGGACGCAGGCACCGTGCAGTCGGAGCTTCGCCCAGGGCACTCGAAGGAAGAGATGGGGGCAGTCGAGGGTAACAAACAGAGTGGAGGAGGAGAGTACTTTTTTAGTACGCCTAGCTCTGTTAATAATGGGTGTGTCAATTAAACTCTGGTGTCAATGATTTGCTCCAGTAGTGGTTTAATCAAAAACGGATAGTGAAGAAACTGTTCCGAGAACCCTTAAAAGTTTTGTAAAGCGTGCTTTGCCTTGCAGAGAGTCTTATGGTGGGAACGCCACCCCTAAATATACAGGGGAGTAATATTTGTAAAGACGAGAAAAAGACATTTTGAGTTCATAACCAACCACAATAAAAACAGGCATTCTGATCAGTGCTGTTATAGTAAAACTCAATAATATAACAGTGGCCGTAATAACATGTAATTGAGCAGGATCGCTTCTAAGAAATAGCTCTCCTGGATGGTATGCGTGTTTCATCAATGGTTATATTTCTATGACGTTGAGTTATGAACATGAACTAACAGCTGAAAAGCACATGGTGTCATTTCGCGTATTTTCTGGTACTGCTACTTTTGGCATCATGACATTAACGCCACAAGAACGTTCGGCGAAAAACAGCCCAGCGTCACACATTGCGACTGAGGGATTGAACGAGACACCTCGCAAAGCAGTGTAGTTTGCTTCAACGAACCAGCGTAAAATACACGCCAATACACTCAAAAACAGTTTGTTATATTAGCAGCCAAATAACAATAGCTGGTATGGCAAGCCAGATGCCTTCTTGGTAATGGAAGCTATGATTGTTGCGCCCCCTTCTCAACCACTCTAGCCTTTCCTGTCTTGAATTTTTGTAAAGCGTACTTTGCCTTTCACAGAGCCGCACAATGAAAAATCCACCACTAAAATGGCAGGGGAATATTATTTTTAGGTTCGAGAAAAAGACAGTTTCAGTTCATAAGAAGCCACCAAGGAAGATCAGTCTTATCAGTGTTGATAGTAAAACTCAATATATAACAACTATTAGAAGAGTTCGTTGAGCAGCATCGCATATAAAGAAATGACTTTATTTGGACGAAATTATCGTTTAATAAACGACTCTAAGGGGTGTCATCTCAGTAACCAAATTTCTATGAAGTTGTGTTACCAACATGAACAAAAAGCCGAATCCCATGGGGTATTGTCACTGGAATTTTATGGCACTGCTACTGTTGCCGTCACGACAAGAACATCGACAGAACGGGCGGCCGACCACAGGGAAAGGTCTGAGGCCAGCGCAAGGCCAGCGTCACACATTCCGGACAAAGGAAATTAACTTGACACCTCGCAAAACAATGTAGAGTTGGCGTTATTGAACCAACGTAAAATAGATGGAAGTGCGAAAACACCGCCTAATGTTTTAGTGGTGAAATAATATTAGCTGGCATGGAGAGCCAGATGCGCCTTTTGGTAGAGAAAGCTATAAATTTTGCGTCCCCTTCTCAACCACTCTGCACTTTGCTGTCTTTAAGGGAACTTGAAATGATCTTAACAATTAAAAAACACGTTGGGCTGGTAGACGAAGTCCGAAGGGTAATTCAGAGACCCATTTGGGCTCTCTGCGTAAACTGTGTAATTTATTACAATGCTTTAAAGCTGCGAATTCTTCCAGATCGCTGCAGATTAGTGCGACTCGGCCAAGCGCGTTTCCAATCGCCCGTACACCAAGCAACATGCTTTGCCCTACTGACGTCGTCGTTTCCAGCCGATCTGATAAGCTGCGGAACACGCAATACAGACTGCCGCTATTAGATCGGTGGTGTGATTTACGCGTACGTGATCTCTCGCCGCAAAGTGATGCAGGCGCCGTGAAGGCGGGCCTTAGCCCCGAGCACTCGACAGAAGAGTTGAGGGCAGTAGAGAGTGAAAGGTGGAGTACAGGAGGAGGGTTCTTTTTCAGTAGTCGCAGCTCCTTTGATATTTGGGAGTTTGAAGTGAACTCTGGTGCCAATGATTTGTTCCAGTAGTGGTTTATTTAAAACTAGAATGTGAAAAAAAAATTCAGGGACTCTTGAACGTTCTGTGGAGCGTGCTTTGCCTTCAAAAAAGTCTTGCGGTGAAAAAGCCGCCTTTGAATTGACAGGGGAATATTATTTGTAGAGACGAGAAAAAGACAATATCTGCTCATAAGCAACCACAAAAAAGGTCATTCTTATCATTGCTGTAATAGTAAAACTTCATTATACAGCAGCGTCATTAGAAACAGTTCAATGAGGTAGATTGCTTATAAGCAATGGCTTTCTTTGGACGATATGCGAGTTTAATCAATGGTTGTAAAGGGTTTCATCTCAGTTGGTAATACTTCTAGGCAGATGAGTTAGAAACATGAGCGAAAGTCGAAAAACATGCGTTGTTATTTCTGGTGTTTTCTGGCAGTACAGCTCTTGGTGTCACGACATAAACACCACCAGAACGAGCGGCCAACCGCAATGAAAGAGAAAAGTCCTGCGTCACACATTGCGACCAAAGGAATGAACTGGACACGTGACAAAGCTACGTGGAAATTCGTCAAAGAATCAGTATAGAATAAGCGCGAATACATGCAAACACTGCTCAACATAATAATAATAAAATAACAATAGCTGGCATGGCAAGCCAGATACGCCTTTTGGTTAAGGACGCTATAAAGGTTGCGTCCCCTCCTCAACAATTGCGGCCTTTGCCGTCTTCAAGTTTTCTAAAGCGTGCTTTGCCTCACAAAATACCTTACGATAGAAAAACTTTTGCAAAAATGACATGGCCAATTTTTTTTATAGACGAGAAAAAGACAGTTTGAGTGCATATCCAACCACTAAAATTGTCATTCCTATTTTTGTTGTCACCTTAAAAGACATTATTATAACAGCTACATTAGAAACAGTTCATCTAGCTATACCTTTCATAAGCAATGGTTTTTTTAGACGACATGAGTGTTCATTCTGCGGTTATAAGGGGTTTCGTCTCACCTAACAATATTTCTATTAAGTGTCGTTACGAACATGAACTAGAAACTGAAAAGCTTGTGATGTTATTTCAGGTGTTTCCTGGCGCTGCCACTTTTGGTGTCATGACATATACGCCGCCAGAACGGGCCACTAACCCAAATGAAAGCGAAAAATTCAGCGCCAGCCAAGCCTCACATATTGCGACCAAAGAGAATGAACCGGACACCCCGAAAGGCAATGTGTGGTTTGCGCCAACAAACCAGCATAAAATAGGCACAAATGCATGGAAGCACTGCTTAACATATTAGCAGAGAATGACACTAGCTTGCATGGCAAGCCATATGCGCCCTTTGGTAAAGGAAGCTGTAAAGACTGCATCCCCTTCTAACCGCTCTGGCTTTTGTTGTCTTCAAATTTTGTAAAGTGTGCTTTGTCTTGCAGACGACCTTACAGTGGAAAAGCAATCGCAAAATTGGCAAGGGGAAAATTATTTTTTGAGACGACAAAAAGACAAATTGTATGCACAACCAACCACCAAAAAAGTTCATTCTATTTGATGTTGTCATAGAAAAGTTATTATGATAACAAAAACACTAAGAACAGTTCACTGAGCTGGATCGATTATAAGCAATCACTTTTTTCGGTGATACGAGCTATTAATAGGCTATCTAAAGTGTTTCATCTCGGTTATAGAAATTTCTAGAAAGTTGCTTTACGAACATAAACTAGAAGCTGAACCACACGCGGTGTTACTGCTGGTGTTTTCTAGCGCTGCGACTTTTGTCTTCATAACATAAACGCGACCAATATGTGTGGCCAGCACAATGAAAACAGTGAAGCCAATGTCAGGACAGCGACGCACATTGCGAGCAAACTGAACGAACCTGAGAGCTCTGAAAGCCATGTGGAGTTTGTGTCAAAAAATCAACAGGAAATACTTGTGATTGCAGATTTCATGTCTAATTTGCAATTTTCTAGGGAGAAAAGTAATTCACTGTGCCATCGATTGGCTATTTTTTATTGTAGCGCCCGCTAGAAAAAAACAACCACTAACTAATATTATTTGACGTCTGAGCATCAAGTTGTCCTTTAATTTTTAACCACGTCTTCGGTCTGTCGACTGAGGCCTGCTCAGCCTACTGACGAACTTGAAAATGGAGCTCGAAAACAGGTCCAACAAATTCCAAGTGCTTGCTGTCATCGGTGTAGGCAGAAGATGGCACACCGGACACGTACTGAAGCCCCCTTAATTCTTTTCGAATTGACATAAAGAGCGAATAATGACCATTTCATAACGGTGTCTCTTATGCCGCCCCCGAAAGCAATTCTGCCTACACACCTGCACCCGAAGAACCGGGTAAGTCAAATCGAGAACTTGTGGGTGAAACAGCGGCGCTGCCATGCAGCCGGATGGTCGCGGCTGACACTGATTTTGTTTACTAAAAGCCCGGCTGAGAGCAGGAGGTTCGTTGCACATCAATTCTCCATTTTCGTCGTTCCCTTTTCATTTGGCGGGCTTTTATTCAGCTGGGAAATAATGGTTCACGTGAAACATCAAATAACGCAAATATTGGAATAGGGATTTATCGCCTTAGCGTTAAAGAGCTCATTTCGCAGGAGTGTTTGGTGTCGGCATCTGTGTCATCGTCCACGTCGTTATATTTGAGCGAAAAACTTATCTTATGCGGGACCGGAAATTTGAGAACGATGCAAATAGAATGAATAAATGATAAATAAAGTTTGAAGCTGCGTGGGGACCAAACCAGGTTTTTGGGTGTAAGTGGAGATCGAATCCATGTCATTTTTGTTCAAAGGGGATGTTCTGCCACATGGCCACAATTCTGCTCGTAAAAACAGTTAAAATAACTTTTGTTGCTAGGAAATGCATTGAAAGTAGCTTTCATTCTTCACAAACACACGCTTTCTGGGTACACGCTTTACAATTCAACATGATATATTGGAGTAAAATAATGCATGGTACAAGCGTTCATTAAGAATTGGTGTCTGACTATGTGATAAGTATAATGACTCCGTAGTTGAAAGCCAGTACTTCAATACAAAAAGCACAAATGCTTCTGACCCTATTTTCTCAGAGCCAGGTAGTCGGTGCAAAGCAAATTCGCAAAAGCTTCATCTACTGCGTGTTTGAAGTACGTACTAAGAACAGGATGTCGTTATGGCGTTCAACTCTTAAAGACGAAGCTTTAGGAACCCCAACGTTTTTGAAGATGCTCCCAAACGTTGCCATTGATTGATTTGTGAGGTTTAACGTTTCAAAACCACTATTTGATTATGAGAGACGCCGTAGTTGAGTGCTCCGGAAATTTTGACCTCCTGGGGTTCTTTAACGTGCACCCAAATCTGAGTACACGGGCCTACAACATTTCCGCCTCCATGGGAAATGCAGCCGCCGCAGCCGGGAATCGAACCCGCGACCTGCGGGTCAGCAGCCGAGTACCTAAGCCACTAGACCACCGTGGCGGTGCCCGAACGTTGCCAGTAAAATTTTACGTTTTTTATCAATACTTGGTACCATAGTTATATACGCATATTTAACAAACTATTTGTTAAAGAACGAAATTTTTGTTGTTTGCCACAAGGTGACTGTCAGAATGCAACTGAGTTCACTTGCCTGCCAGGAATATTGCAATTTTTAGTCGTTGGTGAAAAATAATTTGGTATAATTTTTTCCTCGTACATGCGCATCCTAGGCCATCATGCATCATTGCCTAAAGAGAGTCAGGGTGCCCGGTATGTGCAGACGGGAAAAAAAGACTGTTGCTTGTTTGTCAGAGCCATGGCTGGTATCCTTTCTTCATCACGTCTTTAGGCAAAGCTTTCTACTGCAAATCATGAATCAATCAGCCAAATGCCTAGCTTACTGGAGTGTTTTATTGCCAACGTTATGCCAACGTGCATAACGACGACATTTGCGATGCCACAGATCTCGGCAGGCACTTTATCACGCATATTCAGTGGATGAGTCCATCCGCAATTTGCAGTGTCGCAGTATTTCTGTACATAACCTCATCAAAGTATAATATACAAGGAAACGTATATTCGCGGCTATTTACGATGTTTACACGCGACGACAATGGTGGGCACACAGGTGGGCAGGGACCAGTCTCTAACCATTTCGTAGTGTTTTCTTTCAGACGGAGTTCGTCTACCGCTTTATGCACCGATCCCAGTACTGCCTTGTGGCACCACCTCGCGGCGTTAAAGTGACGACCCGGCGCTTGTCACGAAAGTGGAGTGTTGGGTGACACATACGGCTTCAGTCTTACGACGTGCAAACAGTAGATGGTGGTGGCATTGAGTGCGCTTCATCACCAACTCGCTGTATATCGTAGGTGAGGTTAGTGACCTTGCGCAGGACTTTGTATTGTCCGTCATAGCGAAATAAGAGCTTTTCTGAGAGGCCGATGTGACGGCTTGGGGTCCACAAGAGTAATAAAGAACTGGGTGTATACGAAACTTCACGGTGGTGACAATCGTACCGATCTTTCTGAAAGGCTTAAGAAAGTATATCTGTCGTGCTGCGTCGGCTCATTCTATGGCATCGTGGACGTATGTGACAGGGAAGCTTGAACCAGCGGGAAGTGTATCAAGAGGCAGAGAGGGTTCACGTCCATAAAGAAGGTAGAATGGGGAATAGCCTGCGGTATCACGTCTGAAGGTGTTGTAAACGAAGGTGACGTGGGGTATTGTTGCGTCCCAGTCGCGGTGGTCTGGAGAAACACACATCGACAACACGTCGGTGATAGTGAAATTCAGGTGATCTGTAAGTCTATTAGTTTGTGGATGGTATTTCTTTGTGAACTTGTGGTTCGTGGAACAGGAACTTAAGATATCGGAACTTACGATATACTGGACGACGCGAGATAAAAAGTATCGGCCTCGGTCAGTAACAGGCTGTCGAGGAGCACCGCGATGATAAATGATGTCATGTAGTAGAAAGTCGGCCACATCGGTAGCGCAGCTGGTTGGGAGAGCGTGGGTTATCGCGTAACGTGTGGCGTAGTCAGTCGCCACGGCAACACAATTGTTCTTGGATGCAAAAGTGAGAAATGGCCCGAGAAGGTGGAGCCCTACGAGATAGAATGGTTCAGCAGGTATCTCAATACGGTGAAGGAGGCCAGCTGGAAGCGATGTTGGTCGTTTTCGACGTTGATAAAGGTCGCAGCTGGCGACATACTTTTGCACCGATCGATATAGGCGTGGTCAGAACAAAAGCGCTGGACGCGATCATAAGTGCGGGTGACTCCCAGGTGACCAGCGGAAGGTTCATCGTGAAGCTGTCGGACATCATCTACACGCAAATAGGAAGGCATGACGAGAAGGTGGTCAGGACCATTAGGGCGGATGTTGTTGTGATAGAAAACCCCTTCACCAAGGAAATACAAGTTCAGAGAAGTGGGTGGAGTAGCGGAACTCAGGCTATCTAGGATGGAAAGTAAATCCGGGTCGCGGCGTTGCTCAGAAGTGATATAAAGAAAGTATGATGTGGAGAAGATGCAAGCGTCAGTAGCTCTCTCTGTGGCGTCTGGCGGATCCACTGGATACCATGACATGCAGTCGGCGTCTTGATGGAGGTGACCAGACCCACTACTGCCTTGAGGCAATATCTATCCCTGCAAACAAAGGCCTTACATATATACAACACATTGTCTTCTGGATGCCTTGGAACGTCTTCTGTTAGCGTTTTCGGATGGGAAGTGCCATCCATCAATGTCAGATTATTTGTTTATATTCGCCTTAAGCGACATTTGTGACATGGCAACGCATCCTTCAAAGAGCGCTCAGCAGACTCTCTCGTAGCGCAACGCACGATTTTGAAGCAGTGCCGTGTAGCCATGAAGCCGATTAGCGGCCACTTTGGTGACAAGTTGACGTTTGGCAGACACGTAATGCTATGTTCACACTACGGTCGTAACGTGCGTAACAGCTCGTTCGGCGTATCGAATGCAACGGCTATAAAATGCGTTACCGCAGTTATGCCAATACCTTTGTTCACATTTACAGCTACGTACATTATGATTTTTACGATAGGCCAATCATATTTGTCGCATCGACGTCACTAGCGGTCCAATATGGCTCCCATCAACACGCGAGTGCTGGCCGAGTTGGAAGAAATTCACGCTCAAAGTGAGCTTATAGTCGTGTATTCAATCGCCCGAAGACGGCGAAGGCGACAGAGAAGAGTTTGGGTGCGCCAAGTATTCCTCGACAGGGCCGTGGATGGCGACTTTCATAACCTTCTCGTCAAGCTCCAACTTGGAGACGCTGCGATGTTTCATAATTTAATGCGCATGTCGCCCCAGCAGTTCGACTTCCTTGAGAACTTAGACCACTCATCGAGGTTCGGAGCACACATCTCCGTTCTGCCATTTCGTCGGCGGAGCATCTCGCAATAACACTCAGGTAAGCACATTGATGCGTGAAAGCAGCAAAAGTCCAAACAGATACGTATTCAATATGGGAGGCTGCCAAATAAATGAAAAACTATCTGAATGATTGGTTTAATTTGATAATGAGACAGGTTAAATATAATTAAATTCATATTACATTATGAGCAGATATTGTATTTTTCAGTTTCAAGCATTGTGTTGCACACTATTCCTAGTCGTTCGCTGCAATTTGGCCTACGCGTCTCCTATATCCGGTGGCCAATAGAGCACTGTTTTGCTTAATGGCTTGGCCATAATTACTCGTAGTGGGGTTAGCTTTTTTGCCAACTTCATACATACCTCCTTTTTTTAGGTTCCTGGCCACTGGTAACAGCTACCAGTCTCTCTCGTACAGCTTCCGCGTAGGCAAATCAACGATTTCGCAGATTGTTCCGAAGGTGTGCCAAGCAATATGGACCGTTCTTCAGCCTAGATTTCTAAAACCACTACATGAGCAAAGCATAGAGGCTATTGCAGAACAGTTTTGGTGCAAGTGGAACTTCCCTAACTGCGCCGGAGCGATTGATGGAAAGCATATTCATTTAGATGCACCACCAAACTCTGGAACATTATATTTCAATTATAAGCAAGGCTTCAGCATTAACCTGATGGCATCCTGTGATGCAAGCTACAAGTTTACATCAGTCTATATAGGATGCTACGGACGTGAAAGCGATGGTGGTGTGTTCGCGGCATCGCAGCTGGGAATATTTGTGAATAATGGCCACAAGAATTTGCCCGCTCCTTGCGCACTCCCAAACGGAGGCCCAGTGCTCCCTTACGTGTTTGTGGCCGACGACGCCTTCCCTCTCAAGACAAATTTGATGAAGCCGTACCCTGGCACGCAAGCGGCCAACAGTGCAAAACGGATCTACAACTACAGGCTCTCAAGAGCTCGCAGGTGCGTCGAGAATGCTTTTGGCGTTATGTGTGCACGCTGGAGGGTGTTGAGGAACCGGATGAGCCTTCTACCAGACAATGCTGTCCTCGTGGTAGCTGCCTGCTGTTGCCTACACAATTTCCTAATGCAGGAGGGAAGACAGGTTGGTGGCTACTGTCCTCCGCAGTTCGCAGACACCACTGGAAGCTCAGGAGAGCTCATTTCAGGTGACTGGAGGAACTCCACCCCACCACTTCCCCAAGCGTACCGACAAGGTTCGAATACGTACTCAAGGAGGGCAGCAGACGTTCGCGACAGCTTTGCCAGCTACTTCCATGGGCCTGGCGCAGTGCCATGGCAGTTTACCTAAAGGAAGAAGTCTTGGCTGCATGTACTGTTTACTTTTCAACTGTTTATTACACATGACAATTTATCTTGATGCGTTCGAGAAGCCACTTATGATTACACTCAGAAAAAAATCACCAGCAGAAAGAAGCGTGGATATGGTTGCTACGTAGAAAAGAGCACACCTGAGCTCCACCATAAACAAATAGAACAATCTCCACCCAAAATACACTGGCAATAAAATACTGTTTACAGCACTTCGTGTGTCTTTTTCAAACACCTTCACTGTCCTTTTCCGGCTCACACGTTGGGAAAGCTGCTTCCACTAACAACTTGTGGATTGTGATCTTTGTCATTTCTTTCTTGCGGTCTTCTAGCCTAGCCATAGGAGTGGCTTCATGCTGAGCAAAAAAAGTTCATCTTGATCAGTGTTCGAATATTTTAGTTCAGTCAGCCGCTTCCTATTTTCTGTTAGGGTAGCAACCACTAGCTCATCAATGCGACTTGGTTTCTCTTCTTTGAGGAAGTTTTCCTGGTGCCTGTAGGTGCGGTGGGCCTTGCAGTGGCACACGCGCTTGAATCTGCCTCGCTTCCTGGAAGTCCTTGATGGTCGTCTTCAACAACGTCATTGTCAGACAGTGAGCTGGGCTCAGGTACTTGGTAGTCGACTTCTAAGACGTATGCAGCTTGGCCAAGTGGATTGTCGCGAGTTCGATCGGTATCTTCGCTGCTGTCCATATACATTGACTGAAGAAGTGCCTCTGCCGACGTGCTTGAGTTACTGCTTGGGGTAAACGCATTTGGAGGTCGTACTTCCGGTGGCAAATGACGGGGTCCTCCTTCCATACTAGACACAGTACTGCATCAAAAAAAAAAGAGAGAGAACAACATATGTGACCGCGCGTCAAGTATTCAATCAAAAGGAAAAAATACCATGCACTCTGTACTACTTTATTTGATGCGAATGATTTCAAAATTATTCAAACGTAAACAATGAGTTCAATTAAAAATAATATTGAAATGCACGTAGTGACGTTTCGTGTTTAAACTGCCAATGTAGAACTGTATATCAGGATGCTGAAAATATCTTTCTCACTTCATCGCATACAAATAGTGCACAAAAATAGCATGAATTTAATTTGACGAATATTCCAGAGAGAAGTGGTGAGAGGAAAAACGAGAGAGGAATCGGGGCAGGTATATCTACAGCCCTGCTTAGCGGGCGCTCAGCGCACCAACTTGCAATGAGCAACTTAAAACGCCAACATCAGATAGCTGACTTCTGCTCTGGATGGCGTCGTTGAGGAACATGAGGTTGTCGAAGAGGGCCCATTTCTTCTTTACGGCGTCGGAGCCGCTTCTGGATTTCACGTACGCCTTCCGAAGCCGGAGAAACTTCTGTCGGAGGCTGTGCCATCGATGTTCAATATCAGGCACTGCACGAGTGAAAAGAGAAAAGAAATACACGGTACCCTGAAATAATTGCTATACATGGAACTCTGTAGCTATCAAACCTACAGGCATGACGTAGAAAAACAATACAGATCGTTAGCTCGAATACTTTTCTCCAATACATTTAACGACGAAAGCATGATTTAACCAACTGGTAAAATTTCAATCCACTATTTCTGTGACAACTTTGAAACTGATATCATGTTATTTACAGCTCATTAAGCTCCTTAGCTAGCCCATCACTGTGTTTGGTGCAGTGTTCTGCTTTCACGGAATGCTCCAAATTCACATGCACCGATCAGACACCCACGTTGGTCATAAATACCCTTCCTAGGTATTTCCCTTAGACAGTATCACAATGTTTACAAAACTTTGTATGGCGTAAAACTGGATATCATAAAAAAGCACCTAGGGAGTGAGCACTCGAATGAGCCAATTGACGCACACGGCACGGAGATAGCCATAGACCGCGGCAGCACAGACACTGCTGAATGACGCTGTCACCGAGAAAAGCGGCTCGTTTTGACGACAGTACTGCTAACGCCACTGTCGAGCACGCAAATGGTAAATTGATTCGCACTTACCGCTTTGTCCGAGTACTGTGGACACCTGCTCCCATGCATCTCGCTGAAGTTGTTTATCCCGGTACGTCTTCAAATGCTGGTCGTACAGCAACGGTCGCCGGCGCCCTTCTTCTATTAATAAATCGTCGCTAGCAAGCGAATCCATTGCGCACACTTTTCACTTCCCAGAAATTTCTAACGGCTAAACCACACCAAATGAAGACAGTACGGCAGGCAGCGCGGAACAACTTTTTACGCACGTTGCGAGCAAACAAAGCCAACCCAATCGTCACCGCGGAATGGCGAAGTAGCACTTCCCGCGCCGGCAGCTACCGCCATCGCCTCCGCGAAGCTGCTGCAGCCGGGAGGACAGAAGTCCCGTCAGGTCTTGTGACCGGTTGTTGAAAACCAAAAGCTGATCAGTCATTGGCTGTGTCGTAACAGTCGTAGTATCGCAGTCGTAAAAGTTGCCTAGCCTTTAACACTCTCACCCACGATTTATGCGTTCGTTACGAACGTTGGTACCTTTACGTTCACAGTCTGAACTAGACGCATACGCTTGTTGTGCTTCCGCTTACGCGTGTTATGAAAAATCGACGCCTTACGACCGTAGTGTGAACATAGCGTAAGGCGCGCGAGTGTACTTGCTGAAGTGCTGCAGTCTCATCGCTGTTGTCAGCTAGTTGGAAAGGTGGGCATGTTGGTATTCCATATTTAAGAAGGGTAAGAGCGCACTGAATACGAATACACACACACACACACACACACACACACACACACACATACACACACACACACACAGTGCTATGTGTGTGTGTGTGTGTCCTTTCTTTGTGTATTTGTATTCAGTGCGCTCTTACCCTTCTTAAGCTGTTGTCAGATACTGCATAGGCGGAGCAAGGATATGAAAACTGGCTTTTCTGGGCACGACCGTGAAGTGTGCTTGGACTGTTAGTTGTGTGGCTGTTGGAGATTGGGCATTGATATTGATAAACACCGCGTTTTCTCAACGCACACACCCACACACACACACACAAACACACACACACACACACGCGCACACACGCACACACACACACACACACACACACAGGCAGAGGGAGACGTAATGGATAGATAGATTAGATAGATAGATAGACAGATAGATAGATAAATAGAGAAAAATATTGCCTAAGGAAGCAAGTACTGACCCTCGCCCCAAAAAATGTAGTTCCTCTTGCAAGTTAAGGTTACTCGAGTGTAATTTTCTCTATTCAAGTTAATCAAAGGTGCGGATAGTATAGTGACGTGAATATAAAAATAAGTACTGTGGCTGGATCCGTCCTTAGGGGAAAATAGATGTCAGCTATTGAACCGAGTATATAATGCAGGCCTTCTTTCGGGTCATACTGAAATAAACAAAAAACTGATTGACCCTAAAGACATAATTTGTGCTTTTAGGACTCAGTATACTACTATATCATCAAGTTGGTGTTATAGAGAATCATATCTCATAGGAATTCTACTTACCATCCTGTTTCCTAAGCGAGCGAGGTCTTGATCTACAAAAGGAAACAAAATAATTGGATTAGTATTAGCTATATTATGATAGCATCGAGGAATATCCTCAATCATTGAGTAATTGTTATTTAATTGATTGATACGTAGGGTTTAACGTCCCAAAAGCACCGTATGAATATGAGAGACGCCATAGTGGAGGGCTGCGGAAATTTAGACCACCTGGGGTTCTTTGACGTGCACCCAAATCTGAGCACACGGGCCTACAACATTTCCGCCTCCATCGGAAAAGCAGCCGCTGCAGCCGGGATCCGAACTCGCGACCTGCAGGTCAGCAGCCGAGTACCTCAGCCACTATACCACTGTGGCGAGGCATTGAGTAATTGATCATTGCACCACGAAGTTGCATAGCCTTTCATGAAAGCAGGCAGAAAGATACTAGCTTTAAGGTCGGTGTGCGCATCTATTCTAGACTAATTTTGATTACTCGCATCAAGAGTGCAGCTGTATCGGAACAGTTTTCAAGAACCAAAATTGTTTCTAAGCCTACTGGCGTGGCCGGGCTGAGGCAGTGGTTACGCGTTGTAAAATTAAAAAAAAAAACGAGTGTGTCTGGCGATGAGCGTTCGATGCACTCTAAATATAGTCTTTAGGCCTACGTTTTCAACAGCTTTACATGAGCAAATAAATCGCAGTCGGTTGAGTCAATATTCTAATGATTTCAGGGGTATTACTTAACAAATAATATGTCTAAGACGCTATATATTGTGGTTCACTCAAGTAATTGTGAAAATTAGCAGTTCCTTAAAAACTGCTCAAATATAAGCCCATTGGGATTTCGTATTTTGGTTCATTCGAAATGCGACCACGATGGCCAAGAACAAACGCCTATATTTTTGCTCAGCAGCTCAGCCCCAATAATTGATGTTGCCCCACGGTGGACATCTGGGTTTATTAAACAATGTGATGTGTCCTAAGCCCCAAGGACAACCCCTTGTAAAAGCGATGATTTTGCACGTTCTCATCATTGCTATTTATCTTGGTGTTTTTCACCCCTCTATTGTCCTTTCGACACAAAAACACCTCTGATTGAGCTCGAATATATGAAGACTTTTGGCAGTGCTAAGAAAGAGCTCATTTTCGAAGACGACTGTCTTTTTTTTTTTGGCTACTTCAGCGCACCACCTTTGGTCTACTTGTCTACCGGTGTCTTTCCTACGATTCAGCCACCTGCCAAAGTGTAACCCTTTCATCAATACCCACCCATCTTAATCTGGTGTATGCGTTCGTAGTTGTGAACATTGTCACTCAAAAATAAAAGATTATGCATACGTGAGGCTCAATATCAATAGATAACGGTTAGGTAGTGTACTTTTTATTCAGAAAATGCACATATAGGTGACTATAAAAGAGAATGAGAAACGTTGATATGTCACTTTAAAATCAGCACAACGTTACGACGTGGAGGTAAATGATGCCGTGCATTACTTCCATGTCTTAATTATTAATTTTCGATGTGTCATTTACATTCTTCATTAATTCACGTCACGTGATACCAAATTCAGTGCATTTGGATCTAGCGAAACGACCACAAGCACGCTATGAGCGTGGTATGTTGTCATGTTCTTACAGAAAATGCGTGTCAGTATTATCGTGTTTGCACCAATCATATACATTCGTCATCCATTCACGTCACGTAACACCAAATTTGGTTTATGTTTAGCGAGTTTGGTGGTTTATGTGTAGCTGGTTTATGTTTAGCGCATCATGAGGGGCCCAATATACTCATATGTAGCGTTGATGCGAGCTCACGCTAAGCACAGCGACGCTGCGTTAGCAAAACGAGAGCACTGTATGCAGTCTGACGCAGGCGCGTCCGCCTCGACCAGCGTCCGTCGGCACAACCCGACGGCAATCGGCGCGAAACACAACACACTGCGTTTCACGCCAATACGTAACCCAGACAACACTGCGTCTTCCCAACACCACCTAGACTAGTCTAGGTGGTGTTAGTTTTCCCCTTTTCGCGATGAAGCGACGCCGGATGCGCTGAAACGCGCATGCGTCAAAGCAACGCAGTGCGGCCCGTGCTTGCGAGTATGTGGCAGGACCGGCGCCTGGCGTGGCAACGTCGGCGTGACCCGACGAAATGAACGCCGGTGAGCATGGGCACCGCAACACGTCCAAATGTATTGGCGCCTTCTCTGTGGCATGTAGTCATGTTCTCACATGATACGCATTTCATGATAATTATGTTTGCACAAGTCACATACCCTCGTCATCCATCGACGTCACGTAATACCAAATTTGGTATATGTAAAGCTAGCGAAACGGCCGCGAACGCATCATGAGTGTGGCATGTAGTTATGTTGCTACATGACATGCATGTCGTGATTATCATATTTGTATGTGTCTTTACCTATGTCGTCTGATCGCGTCACGTTATACCAAGTTTGGTGCATGTGAAGCTATCGAAACGGCCGCGAGCGTATCATGAGCGTAGCTTGGAGTCTCATTGTGACATGACACGCATCTCACGTTTATGATGATTGCACCAGTATCATACCTTCGTCATCCATTCACGTTCTTTAGTATCATATTTGGTATAAGTGAATCTAGCGAAACGGCCGCCAGTGCATCATGAGCATGGCATGTAGTCATGTTACAAGACACGCATATCAATGTTATCATGTTTGCACCAGTCACATACCTTTGTCATCTATTCACCTACCGTAATACAAATTTGGTATATGTGGCGCTAGTGGAACGCCCACGATTGAATCATGAGCTTGGCATGTGATCATGTTGTTACATGACACGCATGCCATGATTTTCATGATATGGTCTGTCGCTTGTGTTCGCCATTCAATCATTTCATACCATACCAGTTTTGCAACATGCCATGTGAACGAAACCACCGCAAGAGCTGCAGGACCATAAATTTTTAATTACGAGAATCTTGATTTCCATGTTATGACTAGTCAGATATGTGCTTTATACATTCATGTTATGTTATACCATGTTTGGATTGTAGACTTCAATTCCTCCCCATGCCGAGCCCTTTCGAATTTTCTGCGCTGAAACTTCGCCACTCTAACCGGAAAGACACCAACTCATGTCCGTGACTCCGGCCACTTCATGCTGCTAGCGTCAGATGTGAGCATCGACGATGACAAGAATTTGACGTCATTGTATTGTTGACCAATGTCTCAGTGCCCTTAGCTGTCTCATCCCCCCGTTCTGCGCTTGAGGTGGACGGAAGCCTGAGTGAAAGGACTCTTTTGGCGGTTGAGCTCTGCCTTTTACTGGAGTTCTGCCTGTCCAGTACGTACTTCTCCTACAAAGAAACTATTTTCAGGCAGAACAGAAGAACCGCGATGGGAGCTTCCATCTCCGTCACGATGGCAAACCTGAACATGGAGTACGTAGAAGAGAAAGCGCTCAGCTCCTTCTCACCGTGACCCCAGCCTTTTATCTGTTATATGGGCGATTGCTTCTGCGTCATGAAGACGTCTGAAGCGGAAAACTTCAGACAACCCCTAAATTCCGTGCACCTAGCCACACAATTCATGTCCGAGTGTGAATGAGACCGCTGCCTGCCCTTTCTCCACGTCCAGGTGGCACGAAAGCGCAACGGCCTCGACTTCTTCGTTCATAGGAAGCCAACGAATATTGGCCACTACCTTCAATTTGCTTCTTCCCACCCCGCCTGCCACAAGGCCTCGGTTGTGAGCACGCTACTCCAGGGAACTAAGAACTTATGCTTCAATGACACGGAGCAAAATAAAGGAGATGCCCGCGTAATTGCCGATCTTCATTCAAGCCAGCACCCGCTTCATTCAAGCCACCACCCGCCGCGCCGAGCAACAGAGGATACGAAAACCCCAATCACCCTAATTGACAACCCCCTGAAATGCGTTTTGGTCCCATAAGTTTAGGGAACCAGCGAGATGTTGGCGCGGATCTTCGAAAAGGAAGGGGTTCGCATCGCGCACGTGCCTTGGTGTACGCTGGGCTGCCTTCTCCACCGCCCGAAAGACCAGCCAGCAATGAACAAGACCCCCACTGTCGTTTACGAAATTCCGTTCTCGAGTGCCCTTCGTATATCGACAAGACAAAAAACCTACCGGAACGACTGAAGCAACGTGACAACGATGTGCAAAAGCTCTACAAAGAGCGCAGCGAAGTCGCCGATTATGCGGAGACGCTGGATCACCGGATAAATTTCAAAGCAACGCCATCCTTTAAAACGAGCCGAACTGGAGAAGAATGTTATTACTCGAGTCGTGGCACGTACAGAGGACAGCCCATAACATCAACCTCTCTTTCAGAACCCTTCCCCCAGTGTATAAACATGGTCTGCGCTCCACGGCAAAACGAGAGTGAGAGAGAGAGAGAGGGTCATTATCCGCCCCGCGAGTGCTTTGAAGACGCCGCTGCTAAGTCGTCCCGCAGTCGTCCCGCAGTCATCCCTGAGGAAGGAATCAAGTCGGTTTCGAAACGTCTGGTTTTTTCAAAACATCTGGTTGGAGTCTAAATCATCTCCCAAGCTACGTGATTGTTTGATCCGCTTCACCGTCGCTCCAGGCACCATCATGCAATGTAGAGTGGCCTCTTGCCCTGAAAAAAAAAATGGCTTTGTAGTACCTGCTGAGATAAGGTGGCTTTGGCTTCAGATATGCAAATTTAAATTTATTTCCGTTCGAAGCGACGTAAAAGTTCTCCCCATTCTAATAATAGGCTCCCAAATAATCATCACTCAGCTATTTCGGTGGGCGCACCAGCTCCGAGAAACGAGCTGCTTTCAGGTATACTATACAAACTTGGGCCAAAGTTCTCATTGTTTCTGTTGTAAAAAAGGGCGGTTAACAGCAGAGCACAAGCCTCCAGTTTTCAGAACTTGCTATATAACAGACCAATTCTCGCATAAACACATGCTGTCTCCCATGTAAGCGAGCCGCTACGAATAACCAACATGGCGGCTGGTCAAGTTTGGTGGCCGCCGGAGTCGGTCCTTAGTAACCGTATCACAGTTCTCACTCTAAAAACGGAGGCACGTGCAAATGAAGGCTCCCTAAACACGAGGAGGTTTGGTGTAGCGATTCGTTAGAACGGGGTAGCAGTATTGCTGAGTAACTCCGTTCTATCATGCCCAATGAGTCATAACGTTTCTCTGTTATATCAGCTCAGCTAGCGAGCCTTCATGTACGCACCGACAAAACGAAGGCGGCGCGCACTTGTGGGCTCCCTGGCTCATATGAGTAACTTAAGAAAGCAGTTTGAGGGTTTTCGATATCGCTGGTTGTGGTTACAATGACTCATGTTTATGCATCCCGAAGCACGAAAATAAAATGGAGGCAAGCTACGGGTATGTGTGTTTGGTCTACTAGTGATCCCGAGTTCTATTGCAAAGAGGCGTATTATATACATAAAAGTGTGGGAGACATTTGAGATTTGCTCTCGAGAATTGATCGCGACCATGTAATCAACTTTCATCTCATCATCTTCTCAATCTCTAGCCTCCATTCGTTTCTCAAAGGAAACATAAGCCGTACCCAAACCAAAGCAACGTCGATAGATCTATCTATCTATCTATCTATCTATCTATCTATCTATCTATCTATCTATCTATCTATCTATCTATCTATCTATCTATCTATCTATCTATCTATCTATCTATCTATCTATCTATCTATCTATCTATCTATCTATCTATCTATCTATCTATCAAGTTGCCTACCTCTGGGTGCTCTCATGATCCTCTCTTATTTTGGGTACACCAAAATCAGTGTGGGAGGGTAAGATGATTTGTCGAATGCGACAAGCTTGTCATGGAATTATTACTGTCCAAATCCCGTCGCGCACGTCGTCAAACCCTTCCCGAAAAAAAAAAGTGGCGCATACCACGGGCCGGGTACGTGCCACTGGTTTGCGGGCATATGCCACAGGGGATAAACGTTTTATATCTACCCAGGAACGGCGGTAACACCCATGGTAGGGGGATAATCATAAAATGAACAGATGAAGTGGTCGGAGGACCTATCCTTTTCAAAGGCGCTGTGTCGTCCTTGGCATGTTAGTTTTTAAGGGGTTAGTGGTGATGTCATATCATGATGGTGGTGCGTGTCTCTGTTCATGATCGCTGTCTGAAAAGCGAAATACTCTAAAGAGAAGAGTGCAGTCCTCGCTTCACTTCAAGTCAGGTGCGAGTGATTCAAAAGTGTTCTCAGAGAGTGGGGAAAAATGAAAACAAAAGGAAAAGCGCAAAGTTCGACCGGTGTGCTGCAAAAGGGGCAGCCGCTACAGACACAAACAAGTGAAAGAGCTTAAAACTTTGGAGTAAGCAGACGGTCACCAGGTCCGGATACCAGAAAAGGTTGCTGAAAATAGCGGTGTACGGCTCTTTCCGACAACCTTTGAATGAGACATACAACAAGAAAACAGTTACAAACGGGGGAGGGGGGGGAAGTAGGTGGCGTATTTTAAACGCCATGTCGAAGGCAAGCACTACCGCATAGGCTCTGCACAGCGCGTGTTTAATGGGGACGGTCATTGGCAAAAATATGCCCTCCGTATCTCAGTAGGGGTCCGGCTCAGTGAAATTGATTCAAGAATTGGGCGGCAAGTGGGCTCACAAAAAGGAAAATAGAGAATGCAAACAAAAGGAACAACTAGGAGTAAAACACACACAAAAAAGGGGGGAGAGAAAAGGCGGGGAGATACGTTGGACGTCAGGGTAAATAGATGAAAAAAAAGAAGAAAAAAAGGATAAGGAGGAAAGACGCAGAGGTATTTCTGGGTTGGCATTGTTCTATAACGATGCGTGGTAGGTGTGGTTTTAGAACCGAGGAAAGGGGAAATAAAGCAGTGGTTTAACAACTCTATTAAAATGAAACTTCGTGGTTTTATATACACACAATAATATCTATAACTCAAATTCAAAAATTGAAAGCCAACATTATTGTACGATATGCGGGCTGGGAGCAATTCAATGTACTGCCGATTTTGTCTATTTGAAGGTTGAACGTATCTTGTGTCTGTAAATATTGCCTCAATTATCCTATGACTTTCAGTGATTCTCAATTGGCAAGTGCTAAACTGATTCCTGATGGGTCTAGGGACCCAAATTTGTGTATCAAATATATTTCCATGCATTTTTTTCTCGCAGTGACCAGAAATTGGTTTGTAGAACGTAAACCTTTGCTTTGTCGAAATCGTGGTCCTGTTCGTTGAAGTGACCGGCAACTGCTTTTGGTAAATTGTGCTTTGTGTCTGCATGGTGGCCATTTAGTTTTACGTGAAACGGCTGCCTAGTTTCGCCTATATGCAGTTTTCTACAGGTGGCACACTCAAGACAGTATATTTAGTTGTTTGAAGCGCAGGTGATGCTTGGTGTGGCCTTGTGAATGTAATAAGATGCTGTGCTTTTTACGCTGGTAGCCGGCTGTATGTGTCGACAGGCGGAGCATCTGGGCCGGCAACAGGGGCCAGACGTTGTCTTAATCCTTGCTATAAGTTTTGCGGGAACAAGCATGCTTTAAGGTTAGCGTTGCGTCTATAGGCGACATTAGGCGGTTCGGGAAGTTTTTCTTTCATATATGACATATTTAAAATATGGGGACATGGGTAGCACAATCTCGATAACTACACCTCATTCCTAAACTCATTTCATACAACAATAAAGTTCAGCTCTGATACCTCGGATCAGCACATCAGCTTTCTGGACATGACCATCTATCTTGAAAATGGTGTACTAAAGACAACTCCGTATAAAAAAACCAATTGAAAAGCAACAATACTTAGATAATACAAGCCATCCCCCGAGACACTGTAAACAGGGCATTTTGAAGAGTCATGCAACAAGGTTACGCTGCATATGCGTAGAAAACGAAGACTACGCAAACAGACTTACCGCCCCAAAAGAACACTATCAGGCAGAAACCACCCTAACACATTCCTTGACAAAGGAAATATGGACGCTCTGGAGCTGGACCGCAATGAAGTACTCAAACGACGTCCCAAAAGCACAATACAGCAACTACACCTCTTCTCACTACGAAGTTATCTAACGCACTCCCTAACATAAAGAACATTCTCAGAAAATACTATCCAATTCTAACCACCAACCAGAAACTTAAGAAAATCTTTCGCAAACCGTCTAAAGTCGCCTACAGACGCAACGCTAACCTTAAAGGCATGCTTGTTCACGCAGAACTTAAAGCAAGGAGTAGCACAACGTCTGGTCCATGTGGCTGGTCCAGATGCTCCACCTGCAAACACATACAGGTGGCTAGCACCATAAAAAGCACAGCACATGATTACACTCACAAGGTCACATCGAGCTTCGCCTGCACTTCAAACAACCTAATATACTGTCTTGAGTTTGCCACCTGTAGAAAACAATATATAGGCAGAACTGGGAAGCCGATTCACGCAAGACTGAACGGCCGCCGTGCAGACACAAAGCGCAGTTTACCAAAAGCAGTAGCCCGTCACTTCAACAAACAGTAGCATGATTTCGACCAAGCAAAGCTTTACGTTCTACAAACCAATATCCGATCATTACGAGACAGAAAATACATTGAAATATATTTGATACACAAATTCTAGTTCCTATACCCATTAGGAATCAATGTAGCACGTGGCAGTTCAGAATCACTGAAACCCATAGCATAATTGAGGCAATATTTACAGAGACAAGGTACGTTCAACCTTCAAATAGACATAACCGGTACTACATTGAATCGCTCCCTGCACGCACATCGTACTATTATTGTTCCGCCTGAAATTTTCAATTTGTGTTATAGATATGATTGTGTGTATATACAACCACGATGTTTTAGTTTAAAAGAACCGTTAAACCACTGCTTTGTTTCCTCTTTTCTGATTTCTAAAACCCCTTCTACCACGCATCATTACAGGACATTGACAACCCAGAAAGTTCTTTGCGTCTTTGCTCTCTCTCTCTCTCTTTTTTCTTCTTCTCCTTTTTTTCATCTGTTTACCCTAACGTGTCCCTTGTTCCCCTGCCTTTCCTACTTCCCTAATTGTGTGTGTTTCACACTTCGTCGCTCATTTTCTTTGCATTCTCAATTTCCCTTTTCTTCAGCCAACATACCGCCAAATTTATCAATCAATTCTGCTGCGTGGGCCACCTACTGGGATATGGAAAGCATATTTTTTTCCAATGACTGTCCCCATGAAACGCGTGCACTTCAGACCCCATTCGGTATCGCTTGCCTTCGACATCTTGGCTTTTTAAAATACGTTGCTTACTCCCCCCCCCCCTGTTTGTAACTGCTTTCTTGATGTATGTCTCATTAATAGGTTTTCGAGAACAGGCGTACACCGCTATTTTCGGCAACTCTTTCTGGTA
This sequence comes from Rhipicephalus microplus, assembly GCF_043290135.1. NCBI lineage: Eukaryota > Metazoa > Arthropoda > Arachnida > Ixodida > Ixodidae > Rhipicephalus > Rhipicephalus microplus. Next base: position 61,922,698 of record NC_134706.1, on the reverse strand, counting down.
GCCGGACGCGGTGACTGTCTGTTGACTCCAAAGCTTTAAGCTCTTTTACTTGTTCGTGTCTGAAGCGGCCGCCCTTTTTGCAGCACACGGCTATCCAACTTTGCGCTTTTCCCTTTATTTCATCTCTGCCCACTCTCTGAGAACATTTTTGAATCACTACCACTTGACTTGAAGTGAAGCGAGGATTGTACTCTTCTCTTTACAGTAATTCAATTTTGAGACAGCGATCATCAACAAGGACACGTGTCACCACCACGATATGACGTCACCACTAGCCCATTTAAAACTAACGCGCGAAGGACGATACGCCACCTTTGAAATAGACAATTCCTCCTATCAAAACGTTGGCCAGCCACTCTGAGGCACTTCAACTGTTCATCTAATAATTATCCCACTACGTTATTTCAATCTGTCGGCTCCCATCAATATTTAGGAGAACACACATGGGTAATTGAACGCTTTAGCGTTAAAAAAAAGCTGACATAGGTAGCGTTGACTGAACGAAAGCAAAGAATAAATGTCGGTAACCCATCAGGAATAAAACTCTAGAATTCTGCGTGGCCATAACATATTGTAGCACAAATCCACGCCAGGCCTCGGACGTACATTGCAAATAGATCCTTATATTCGCGAAACGTCAATTAAGGGACAGTACCGGCTCTCAACTTTTATAAAAATTACAGACGCACTATTATACAGTTGTCATGTCAAGTTAATGTCAATTGTATTAAGGTGCCTTCCACTGAGGTGTATTTGTGTAGCAGTTTCGAGGGCTACTATCCTCGTAAGCCCCAGTGCAAACACAAACGCTCTATATCAGATTACCGCTGGTGGTGTTGCTGGTATCCATGTTGTTGTTGGCAATGTTGCGCAACTACACAGAACTGCTAAATGTAAACATAGGCGTCGGTTTAACGTGCGTTTTTGCGTGTACTTTACATATATGATTCGGCACTTGACAACGTTTCACTCAATAAAAAATATTTAATATAGAATCACCTTGCCTCCGCATGCTTCGCATACTACCGATTCTAAGGTACGTAGGACTTGCAGAATTTTTCTTTATTTCTTGCTTTTTTTTCTTTCTTCCCTTTTTTTTCTGCCTTACTTGCTATCTTTTTTATGTCGTTTTTTGTTGTTGCTGCCTTTCTTTGTTTATTTCGTCAAAAGCGAGATTGACACCGTGGCTGGTGCTTTTTAAAAGAACGCCCTAACGCACATTGTGGTGATACCTGTGCCCATGGTGCGGCAGCCATTTTTCTCTGTATACAACGAATTGCCAACCGTGCCACTAGAACTTTTCGAGTGAAAACATTAGCATTGTAAGCATTTAGAGTCTTAACCGGCTTGCGTCGAGTTCAGTAGTTAGTGGCTCCAACGGTTTCTAATGTTGCTGTAGTTATTACGGCATAAGCTGCCCTACGTCATCTGGTGATGTCCGGCTTTGACCTCTCCTCTCGCTCCTAAAGCCTCCTTGGCAGACCCCACCAAAAAAAATGGGCATCCTGGCCATCACGAATGTTGCATATATTGCCACAAAAAAGTTCCATGAGACAGGCAAGTGCACAGGTGGTAGTTTCAAGGACCAAGCCTGGATCATGAAGATTCTCCATGTGAATCTTGAGAGTCTCGAAGTCCCATTCGTTAGAGTAGTTTACTACGGTGCGTTATGTTGTTGCTGCTTGAAAGATTGCCCTTTACAGGAGGGGGTCTGCACGAAGATTCGTTACCCTGGCCTCACGGATCTCGAGAGTATCACAATCTTGATATGGGTTGAGATATACCATTGACTAGTTGGTGGGCTTTTAGGACTAGTCTTGCGAGTCTCAAGACAATGCTTTCATTGGCGTACTGCGCTGTGAAGATGTATGTCGTTCACCTAAATGGACTGTTCTAACTTGCGAATATTGGGTTTCGTCCCGAAAGGCGAGTCAGTATGAAATAGAAGTAGACGTATGGGCTCCGTCTCGTAGACCGCTTCACGATACCTGCAGTCACGCCAGTTCATGGGTGCTCCTAGTGGTCTCACTTCCGGCCAGAGTCATGGTTCCACGTTTCACGCCATAATATATTGACACACCTCGATGGGCGCATGAAGAGGAAGAGGTGGAAGCGGTCTGGCTCACGAGCAGCTCGGTCGCCGGTTTTCTGGCTCTGAGCTGTACCGATCTCAACCATTTCCTGTAAATAAACGCGTTCCTTCGTCACAGTTGTGGTGGAAGGTGCTGGGTAAGCCAGCTACTGTCAAGCGAGACCGGAGAGCAGCCGTCTACTAACGATGGAACCGCAAGAGCACGAGCTTCGCCGCAGCCGTCGACTAGCGGGCTTGCCACCACTACCTCAAGATATGAACTTGGACGGAGACATCCAGCAGCCGGTCGCGAGGGCGCCGTCTTTCCACTACCGAGAGCCACGCACATTTACAGGAAAACCTGGCGATGACGTTGAAGAATGGCTCAGCCACTATCAACGGGTGAGCCGAGCCAATGGCTGGAATGCGGCCAGCCAGTTGTCCCACGTGGGTCTATTTCTCGATGGCAGTGCTTTAGTGTGGTTCGAGAATCACGAAGACACCTTGACAACATGGGACCAGTTTATGGAGGAGATCAAGAAGTGCTTTGGCGACCCTGCGACGAAGAAGAAACGTGCAGAGCAAATGTTGTCGCAGAGAGCTCAAGCTTGTGGTGAGACATGCAGAACCTACATTGAGGAGGTACTGAAACTGTGCAAATGTGTGGACACCAACATGACGGAAGAGGACAAGGTGGGCCACATTCTCAAAGGAATTGCGGAAGACGTCTACCACTTCCTTATCGGCAAGGAGAGTCTTGAGTCTGTGGCCGATGTGATTGGGCACTGCCGAACGTTTGAGGCCCTGAAGACTCGCCGCATCACTACGAAGTTCGGACGCCTTGCCAATGTTACGACCGTCGCCACTGTCGATGTGTGCCAAGACTCCGTGCCTACCGACCTTTCGTCAACGATTCGCCTCATTGTACGTGAGGAACTTCGTCGTCACCTTTACGCGCCCTTGAACGCCCGAGAACCACCGTGCGATACACCGTCCACAAGTATCAATGCTACGAGTTTCGAGGAGCGCAGCTATTCCAACCGCGGCCCTCAGCTAAGGGCTCCACCACCGGCGTCTTCTTATGTAGAGCCGCCTTATGCTCCCCACAGTCGTTACGGCTACAACAGCCATCCACCTCCTTTTGCGTCTCAGTGGGAACAGAGCGCCGCGTACCCTCAACATCCAGCGACGTTCCCTATGCCCCGTGAACGGCCCGTCTGCTACCAGTGCGGTGTTCGTGGACATATCGCCCGATTTTGCCCAATGCGACGTAATCCACGTTCGACATTCCCTCAGAGATCCGCGACGTTTGCACAACGAAGCCAACGGCCTGACTACACCTACTGGCCCCCCAACCCAACTGACGAGCGGCACGCCTACCAGCCGATCAACCGGAGTGATTCGCCCGGATCTGTGCGCAGCTTAACGCCGCCCACCACCCGTCCACCTCGGTCACCATCTCCACGGCGCCGGTCACGAATGTCGTCTCCGCCACCGGGAAACTAGCCAGCGCGGCCGACGGAGGTGAGGTCGCTGGACGTACCGATTTTCATCAAAGAATGCCTCCACCAGTTTCTATGCTTCAGAATAAGGTTCAGGTACTTGTTGACGACGTTCCCACGATGGCATTGATAGACACTGGCGCAAGTGTTTCCGTGATGAGTTTAGTTTTTAAGCAACGACTAGGCCGTAAGGTTATGTTTCACTGGGACAAACCTGCCACATTTCGGGCAGTGAGCGGCGCATTCTTGCGTCCTGTCGGCGTCTGCACTGCGTCTGTTAGTGTTGCCGGTAAAACGTTCAAGGCGGAATTCACAGTACTGGCTCAATCAACGCATGACGTTATACTTGGCATAGACTTTTTGCGAGAGTGTCGTGCGACCGTGGATTGTGGAGCAGGTGAGGTTCTGTTGTCTACTCTCGCCCAGCAGCCTGATTGTGAGAAAGGTAACCTCACTGTAGCTAAAGATGTACTTCTGCCAGCGTGGTCCACGGCCAGCGTACAAGTGACCACTTCGGAAACCAACTCGAGTTTGAATTCACGTGACATAGTGATTGAGCCGTTGCCTGTAGCTTGTCTCAAGAAAAACATCTTTGTACCACGATGCATTGTATCTCTCGCAGACGAGACGGCTCAATTATGGGTGATAAACAGCTCACCCGAGTCGGTTGTACTACCGGCTGGTATGCGCCTTGCCCTGTTCGAAAAGCAGAGCAGCACCTGCATTGGAGCTTTAAGCGATCTTGAAAGGGCGGGTCCGGAAACTTCTGGTATGGAAGCTGAATTTTCAAAAATGGTTAGCAAGTCCATTTCCTCACAGAAGCGCAAAGACCTGGTTGCACTGCTGGCGAGACATGCTAAAGTATTTGATTTTGCACGGAAGGTGCCTAGGGCTCAGATACCGACCACGCGCGCTCGTCACAAGATCGATACTGGCTCTGCTCATCCTCTCCGACAAAAGCCCTATCGCGTGTCCGTGTCCGAACGCAAAGTTATTGCTGAACAAGTTGGCGAGATGCTAGCCACTGGTGTAATTCAAGAATCGTCAAGTCCGTGGGCTGCGCCTGTTATTTTGGTAAAGAAAAAAGACGGGTCCTGGAGGTTCTGTGTTGATTATCGGCGTCTCAATTCTATAACCAAGAAGGACGTGTACCCCCTCCCCCGCATTGATGACGTAATTGACTGCCTTCATTCAGCTTCCTACTTTTCTTCGGTAGACTTGCGATCCGGGTATTGGCAGATTCCCATGGATCCAGTTGATAAAGAGAAGACGGCTTTTGTAACGCCAGACGGTCTATTTGAATTTAATGTTATGCCGTTCGGCTTGTGTAATGCTCCGGCAACATTTGAACGCTATATGGATACCGTCTTGAGAGGCCTTAAATGGGAAATTTGTTTATGTTACCTGGACGATGTGGTTATTTTTGGACGAACTTTTGAAGAACATAATCATCGCCTTGACGTTGTTCTAACATGTTTGGAGAAAGCCGCCTTGACACTGAACTCAAAAAAATGTCGTTTCGGTGAACGGCAAACACTGGTTTTAGGACACCTTGTGGACAAAGCTGGTGTTAGACCGGACCCGCAGAAAGTGGACGCCGTCAGCAAGTTTAAGCAGCCACAGTCTATCCGCGAGCTACGAAGCTTTCTGGGCCTATGCTCTTATTTTCGCCGCTTTGTACCTAATTTTGCTGAAAAGGCCCAGCCACTGACTGACTTGCTGCGCAAGGACGTCCCTTTCCACTGGACACCAAATTGTGAGTCAGCGTTTAAGCAACTAAAGTTCGCTCTCACTTCCGGGCCAATACTATGCCACTTCGATCCCTCTGCTTCCACGGAAATCCACACCGATGCCAGTGGAGTTGGTCTCGGCGCGGTGCTTATTCAACGACACAACAATGCTGAACACGTCGTCGCCTATGCAAGCCGGTCCCTGAGCAAGGCAGAGCGTAATTATACGGTTACCGAATTGGAGTGCCTCGCCGTCGTTTTCGCCGTACACAAGTTTCGCCCCTACATCTACGGTCGTCGTTTCTCAGTTATCACAGATCATCACTCTCTTTGCTGGTTGGTGAGCCTACGTGATCCATCTGGTCGACTTGCGCGATGGGCCATACGGTTACAAGAATTTGACTTCACGGTCCGCTACAAGAGCGGTAATCGCCACGCAGACGCTGACTGCCTGTCACGGCTTCCTCTACCAACGACCGAGTGTGAAGCTGATAATTTTGACGATTTTATCACAGCTATTGACTCTCATTTTCCTGACATCGCGGCTTTCCGGACAGCACAGCACGAGGATCATTGCTTAGATCACCTGTTTGCCTCCGCGAATGACCCGGCCAGTTCAAGCTCTTTTGTAGTCCATGACGCCGTCCTTTACAAGAAGAATTATTCTGGCCAAGGCGCCCGTCTGCTTCTGGTAGTTCCACGCACTCTACGTCCCCAAATTTTTCGGTTCTGCCATGACAACGCAACCAGTGGGCACATGGGCTTCGCCAGAACGTTTCATCGCATCCAGCAAAGGTTTTACTGGCCCAAGATGCGACGCGACACAGAAAAATACGTAGCGGGTTGCGAACAATGTCAACGTCACAAGCGTCCCACGACTACATCACCCGGACTTCTCCATCCCGTACCACCTCCTAGCTCTCCCTTCGAGATTGTTGGTGTCGACCTTCTAGGTCCGTTTCCGCGTTCAGCCAGTGCCAATCGATGGGTCATCGTGTGCGTCGACCACCTGACGCGCTACGCAGAAACTGCGGCTATACCTACTGCAACAGCCTTTCACGTGTCGCAGTTTATGCTTCGGCATATCATTCTCCGTCATGGCCCTCCACGAGTCGTCATTAGCGACCGGGGACGTCAGTTCGTCGCTGACGTCGTTGAAGAGATCCTACGCCTGTCTGCCAGCCAATTCCGCCACGCAACCCCGTATCACCCCCAGACGAATGGCCTCGTAGAGCGGACCAACAGGACGCTAACGAACATGTTGTCAATTTATGTTGATGCCAAGCACAAAAACTGGGACGAAGTACTGCCCTATATCACATACGCCTACAACACCGCGAAACACGAGACAACAGGGTACGCGCCCTTTTTCCTGCTCTACGCCCGCTCCCCCCGCAGTTGCCTCGACACCATTCTGCCTTTTACGTTAGATGTGGAAACATCGGTTGCCGAGTCACTATGCCGCGCTGAAGAAGCCCGTCGCGTCGCACGCCTTCGAACCATTGCATCTCAACAGCGCTCCAAGACCCGGTACGACGCCCACCATCACTCCGTTGCCTACACAAAGGGTGACCTGGTGTGGTTGTGGACACCTGTCCGCAAACGTGGTTTATGCCAAAAGTTTCTGGCCCACTACTCCGGACCATTTGTAGTCATTGACCGTCTCAGTGACGTCACATACGTCATCTCCGGCGTCACAAGCAATGGTCGGCGCTCTAGCAAGACACAGCTGACACACGTCGCGCGCCTCAAGCCATATCACCACCAACCTTCCTATTGACTCGCCCAGTGGGCATCGTCTGCGAACGGGGGAAATGACACACCTCGATGGGCGCATGAAGAGGAAGAGGTGGAAGCGGTCTGGCTCACGAGCAGCTCGGTCGCCGGTTTTCTGGCTCTGAGCTGTACCGATCTCAACCATTTCCTGTAAATAAACGCGTTCCTTCGTCACAATATAAAGAAATGAGAGAAGCGTCATGATAGCTCCGTCGACGTAGTGTTCATAAATATGGTACTTAGGCCCTACATTCGGCAGTCGTTTTCTTCTATATTGAACACCTTTCTTTCCTGCGCATGAGCAATGTCTTGTCCTTACATTATAAGTAATGCATTCTGGGAACGGGACCTTGAGCCATAGGCTTAACCATGCTACATTTTAGGTACCTTTACTGACTACTAGTGTGGGCAGATACATCTAAAGCAAATCGGAACAAAATATTTTTACTGCAGAAAAAAGCGATTCGTCATATTGCAAACGTACCATACGACGCACATACAAGTCATTTATTCAGAGAATATAAGATTTTACCGATCGATCACATACACAGTTTCAACCTTATTATGAAATACAAACAAAGCTTGCTATCAAACAATGTTTGTTTTCTTAAACTGTGTAACCTCAGGAAAAATACACAATCCTATTATGACATTCGGAAAAGGCCTTCCTGGTTTGTTCCTTATTCGGGAACTAATCACGGTTTGAGAAGACTTGAACACTGTATTCCAGCTTGTTTTAACTTGTTTGAAAATAAAAGCATCGACATCTTTAATATACATAAAAAACAACTTAAGAACCTTCTCATCCAAAATGGTGCCGTGTAGTTTAGCATCTTCTAGTTGTCCGGCTACAGTACTATATGTAAAAGAAACGCCCTATAATAGTGCTTGTGTAACATGGCATCGTATAATGTTTGCTTTCTTTGACATTTTTTTTTCGTTGCTTTTTTTACGAGTAAAACATACAACATTTCACTCGTCAGTGTTTCCCTTGTGCATTAAAACTCGTGCTTTTCGCATACCCAGTGTTGTAAACGTTGTATAATCATTTTGTAATACTTTGGTAGCCGTTTAGCAACGTGTGCATTGTTTCATGATTGGCCGCACGCTGTTTTCTTTTGTTTTTTGTTGTTTTTCTCTCTATGTGGTTTGCTTATTTTATGTAAACCTGAAACTGATGTAATTTTGATGCATTTTCTTTTTATTTATTGAAGTTTTGAAAATCGACGTCAAATTGTTTTTTTATGTTTTGTGCTCTGCTGATTTTGTAATGCCAAGTAAAAAGGGGTAGGAGCCTCGTCAAGCTGCTAATATAGCAGCTTTTTGCTCCTATCCTTGCGTTTTCTTTTTCGCAACTCTGTGAAGAAAATGCTCAATAAAACTGAAACTGAAACTGAAACTGAAACTACTCGATTTTCCACCTTCGCTTGCTTTATATCTGTATATCTGCTTCCGAATACCTTTTTGAGTTTTCGATCGTTTAGAGTCAGTGTAAAATGAGGGAAACAGCGAGCAGTTTTTCATTGCTTCTAATGCCATCGGTTGGAGACGCTTGACGGCTTTTTTGGGCATGTTATCTACATGGCAGCGGAAGGCTTTGTGTTCTTAAACGTCCTCGGTGTTTCGCAGCCCGGTGGTTTCAAGAACCCAGACAGCGTCTCTAGTTAGGTATATTTTGGGATGCAGTTGAAAGTGCACGTTGAAGTAGCCACCCGTGAATTTTTTACGGGTAGTTTTGCGTCAAGTATCGAGAAATTAACGAGGCCATTGGTACTCCTTCAGAGCTTACAGTCGACATTTAGGTTAACATCTTCAAGCAGAATACTGTATGAGAATGACAAAGCAGCAGCAAATTATGTTTTGAAAGGTCATGACCAAGAATAATTTTCGCTGAAACTGCCGAAACAGAAAGCTTTTTACCAGTGCAGAAGTAGGTTCAGATAAAACAATTTTTGAGTTCAAGCAACTGAATATTTACGCCGCAACATACAATCGTGTGACCAAGCGTGCCCTATTTCAATGTCTTCCGAGATCGGCGATGTTTTTTCGCTTTGCTACATCAAGGTGCTTGAGCCATGGCAAAGCAGACAGATTTTGGGCACTTGTTCGTCTATGGCGCTCAGACGTTAGGAAGTATGCTAGGCAATCCAGCTGCACAAATCGGGCTAAATAGGTGTCCAAAAACGTAGAACCTAATAAATGACGCCACCTTCATTGGCCACTGCCATAATTATATTTACGGCGTCTAAATAGGTGCCCAAAAATATTGGGCAAACGTACTGCAGACCTGCTACTCACACTGATGAGTGCCGGAAAAAAGAGAGCAGAAGTGCTTGGCCGTTGCGTGACATAACAAACACTATGCGAATGTATCAAACCTGTTCATTGTAACTCCCTGATGTGACACTGTTTTTTACTAAGATTACCCTTTTAGAAAGAAGACAAAAAAAAAACGCCGGGGCAGCGCGAAAGGCGCCACACAGTCACAGCGAAAGCTAGAAGAGTTACCTTTCGTAGCCTTTTCTAAACACTCATTGGATGACTGCTCCAAACACACTTGCTTAATGCCTACTACAATATTAATAATAAGAAAATGTCGTAGGCCGAAATTCGTTATTCTGTTTTTAGTCATTCTTCTGAGAAGCGTGGTATCCGCTAAACACTTGCAAAAAATTTTGTGTCAATTGATCATGCAGTGGCTGATTACGATGAGGAATTGTGCCTGAAATTAGTATGCACCGCACTTGAGCGTGGCATTGAGTCGTTTTGCTGCAGCTTTCTCCGTTCTTCCTGTTCGCTTCCTGTTCTTTGACCTGAAGATGGTACAAATGCAGGCCCCGCCGCGGTGGTCTAGTGGCTAAGGTACTCGGCTGCTGACCCGCAGGTCGCGGGTTCGATTCCCGGCTGCGGCGGCTGCATTTCCGATGGAGGCGGAAATGTTGTAGGCCCGTGTGCTCAGATTTGGGCGCACGTTAAAGAACCCCAGGTGGTCAAAATTTCCGGAGCCCTCCACTACGGCGTCTCTCATAATCATATAGTGGTTTTGGGACGTTAAACCCCACAAATCAATCAATCATACAAATGCAGTATAAGTTTCTGTGCATTATGATATCGTGAAGTTTTCGTGAACGGTAACAGGGGGCCCGCTTGTTTCGTCATTTAGGAACACTTTCCAATCTAAATTTATTCCAAAATGCTCAGCATCGGCGCTTACCAAAACAAACGCGTCGACTCTATTACGGTGGCTTGGCCATCCCGGCCCTATTTCGACGGGTACCGACCAAAAATCGCTCCTGCCGCTGTGAACAAAGCGAAAATTCGCAACACGTTGAAAGGTCGCCGCGGACGGCTGCGGCGAGAACGAACTGCCCTTTTTATCGCTGTGAGCGAATTCGCAGCCTGAAAATCGCTACTTGTTGTGTCATATGAAATGACGTAAACTGGTCTTCATTCTTTAGTTTATTTATCATTTGAGTGTGAAGGCTATCAGTGATGCTTCTGCTTGAGCCTGCCTCCTGGTTTATGAACGATTTGTGGCACAAATTTAAAGAATATCATTGTCGGTATATTCATTGCGTAGTTTTGTTAAAGGAATTAAATGAAACACTTTATTCTTTTTCCAAGCCCGCTGTGCAATAAAGTTTATATTGCCACATTCCTTTCGTCAAGTTTTGTTATCGCCCTATTACACTGTACGTAATTTTCTATGCAAACCGCGCCTGCAGTATTGGGCAAGCTTCTGGAATCTAGTAGATCATTTCGCTAAGATAACGCTCAGTTCGCGAAAATTACAGATTATTCTGGAACCTACGTCACCGCTAGTGATAAAGCCAGAATATTCGATCGCTCGCTAGTGTTTATACGCCGACGCGCTTTGCCGCTTGTCAGTTGATCGACGGCCGACACTCTGTTCACCGCTATCAGAGCAGGTCTGCTTTGGTAACCCGTTTTCTGTTTACTGGGCACAGGTTCACCCAAATAAACAGTTTGATCGGACCACCCAGTCTCCTGCCTTCAGCCATGTCACGACCCCGTGACAATATTACGGCTGTTTGTATACGTAGTGTAACTGTGCCGCGCAGCCAGATCCACCACGAAGGCTTTTGAAGATTATTTAAGCTAAACGTGATCACGTTAAAGTGACTCTAAGCACAGTAACTGCTCGCAGGCCATCAGTTGGTGTTCTTTTTGTGCAATATTGTTCTTGAGCGCGAGAGCAAATTGTCCTCACAGGTGAATGCAAAACATCACCCTGCACTGTGAATGACCTCCCCTTGTTTGTTCATATAGCCTTACTGTTTATTTAAGTTTAATCATCTCGATGTCATGAATGTCCTGTCTTTGTTGTACAATTTTTGCGTTGTACGTCACTACATACGCTATAAGTTCGTTTGCTGTATATAACAGCCTGCATTGTACATACGCATTGATCACCATTGTCCTTTTTTCTGTGTGCACATAAGCTGTGTAAGATATATCCGGAAAAAAATTCTCTTAAACCAGTTGGTGTTAGCAAGAGACGGCACACTGCCCTTTTATAGTTGAGTACAAAGTTCTCGAAACCGTTAAACAATTTTAAATGCGAAGAATTTCTTGGTGAACCTCGGTGACTTTTAGCGTATCTATCTATCTATCTATCTATCTATCTATCTATCTATCTATCTATCTATCTATCTATCTATCTATCTATCTATCTATCTATCTATCTATCTATCTATCTATCTATCTATCTATCTATCTATCTATCTATCTATCTATCTAGCCGCTTACGTTTGGGTGCTCTCGTGGTCACCCCCTTAACTTGACGTGAACCAAAATTAGCATGGGCGGGTAAGATGGTATGACGAATATGAAGCACTGGTGAAGACATGAATAACGTCCCAATCTTGTCCCGTACGTTGTACAACACTATCTGCCAGACAGGCCCCGCACGACATACGGCACTATTGTCTCCAAGCATCGTTCATCGTTTGCTGAGACATACGCACCTGCATCAAAGCCACTGCTTCCTCCTTGGAGCTTGAGCCGGCCATGAGTTCACTTAATGATTCCAGGAATGAGGAGAAAGTCGGACTTACCGACACATGCCCTGAAACAACTGAGTCTATCCCTACTGGAAGAAAACTACAGTAACCACGTGCACATTTACACGGATGGCTCTACTACGCCGTCTAGTTCAGGTGGAGCAGTGGTTATACCATCACAAGGGATAACTCGGTGTTTTAAGACTTCACATGTGACAAGTTCGACGACGGCAGAACTTGAGGCTCTGCGCAATGCACTGGAACACATCAATTCAGAAGAAAGACCAGGTAAATGGGCTGTGTTTTCTGACTCAAAACCAGCGTTACAGTGCCTGATATCAGTTCTCCGACGCGGATGCCACGACCAGTTGACCTACCAAACCGTGAAACTTCACCACCTGTTAATACAAAAAGGCCATGACATCGTCTTTCAGTGGTTACCTGGGCATAGTGGCATAGGCGGCAATGATTCTGCAGATCATGCTGCTCGCACGTCACATAAAGAAGCGAACAGCGTTCCGATACCGCTTTCAAGAGCGGATGCGGCGAGGCAGATTCGTCAACTGGCCCGCAGTCTCACACTGACTGAGTGGAACACACCAAGCATACGACGTACACGACTGCACGAGCTCGACCCTTCACTACAACTCCGGCCTCCACCCGGCCTACATCGACGTGAAGCTTCGCTTCTCTATCGCCTTTAGCTGGGAGTTGCTTTCACGAAAGCTTATACCACGTTAATCAGAATTACTGACAGTGCGGCGTGCGATGTTTGCGGCACCGACGAAAACATCGAACACCTGCTGTGTCATTGTCCTCGATTTGCCTCAGAGAGACAAGTACTTGCCAACGCAATGCGGCGACTGGATGATCGGCCTCTTTCTGTGCAGGTGCTATTACAGCAACGTACACATGCCTCGACAGCCCACAAGGCAGTGAAAGCCCTGCTGCGTTTCCTGAGAAAGACAGGCTTGTGTGAACGCCTCTGACATGCGGTAGAGTTCTACACGCTGCAGTGAAATTACTGTCAGTCTCCCCCCCACCCCCTTTTTTCCCTCTCTTCCCTCTTTCTCGTCTTTCTTGTCGCCTTCCTTTATCCCCCAGTGTAGGGTAGCCAACCGGATGTCTTTCTGGTTAACCTCCCTGCCTTCTCCCTTTTTGTTGCTTCCTCCTCCTTCTGCCAGACAGTGGCACGTACTCACGGGCGGGTACGTGCTGCTGGTAAGCGGGTATGTGCCACAGGTGATCGACACTTAGCATCTACCCAAGAACGACGAGAACACAGATTGGCAATTTTAACGCGTGAGCGTTAAGCAATACCCGGCATCGGCATAGCGTCGACCTAACGAAGGCGTAGAATAAATATCAGTGCTAAGAATAACCTAAACATAGGCAGCGTTCGTCACCCGATGAACGCAAATAATAAATGTCATGGTCCCAGCAGGAACCGAACCCAAGCATTCTGCGTGGCAGTCAAGCATTCTACCATAAAGCTATATACGCCAGGTCTTGGAACAACTTTACAAATAGACGCTAACTTTCGTGAAACGTCAATAGGGGTTGCAGTGCTGCCTACTCAATTTTATAAACATTACATATGTACTCCTTTCTTACAGCCGTCACGTCAGGTTAACGTCAAAAGTGGTGAGGTGCCATGAGCTGAAATTTATTTAGATAGGAGTGTCACGGGCCAGCATCTTCGCGAGCATCAGCGCCTAATAGCAGCTTCTTGTGTTGCTAGAAGAGATTTCTAGCCGACAACGCTGAGAAAGTGGAAAACTGGTTCTATAAGCGTCTGCAACTCTTCAACATATGTCTCTGCGTGCAATATTTGTACATATATTTAGCGTCATTTGATGACATGTCACTCACAAGATAAAGTGCAACATGGTCACCTTCCCTCCGCTCAATCGCATAAAGTTTATTCCCAGGTACGAGGGATCTGCCGAATTCTTTTTCTAAATACATTTTAAATTTTTTGTGTACACAGAGGTCATGTAAGGTACATCTGAAAATAAAATTCATACAAACTGGTACAGTATGAAGTACTACAAATTGTTAACCACTTTTTATAAACACGCTAAATTCTCTAAATTACGCTTTTGGTGTCCCAGTGGCCCTCGGGATCGTTTTCATCACTCCCATAGTAGAGTACCAGGTACTCTGAATTGTTGAAAAAATTTTCTAAACACAGCTTATGCATCTCCTGCAGCAGACTTCGTACATTGTTCTGAAGCGTTCGCAAATTATTCCGAACATAACGTGTAACTTCCTTGGTTGGAGCCCACCATGAAACGCATGCGGAGTACTTAGCACTGACGAATAGCATTGACACATAGATGTACAGGTGGACGGCGACGAATGGATGGACGGATGGGCAGGCACACAGACAGAAAGACAGACAGACAAACAGACAGACAGACAGACAGACAGACAGACAGACAGACAGACAGACAGACAGATGACGGACGGACGGACAGATAAATGGGCAGACGAGAGCTGCGGACAAGCGATTCACGGTTTACCGATAAGACCCTTCGGAGCTTCGCCCCACTCATCATGATTCACTTTGGGGGTATTATGTGGTTTTTCAATGCGATAGCAAGTGTGAGGACACACTCTGCTTGATATTGCCGCTGGAGTCGGCGTTCATGACCACCGTAAATCACCGTATATGTACGCTGATGATTGATTTGTGGGGTTTGACGTCCCAAAACCACCATTTGATTATGAGAGACGCCGTAGTGGAGGGCTCCGGAAATTTTGACCACCTGGAGTTACCGTATATGTACGCGTATCTATATATAGAAGAAAACACAAGAAAAAAATTGATCCATCTCCGCCGCGCGGAATCGAAAATCTGACCTCTTGCCTGTGAGTGCGTGCCATTGGCCACTGCGCTACAGAAAAGCACCTGCTTTAACGTTAAAACGGCAATCTATTTATATCTACCACTTACCGCTGGCATGCTTTGGGACGTTAAACTTCACATATCAAATCATGTGGTCATGCAGCCGACGTGCGAACCTCATCTTGAGCGTGCCAATGGGACAGTGGCAGACTACTTCAGGCTAAATTATCCGGCGTCACCAAATGGTTCGGATGCGGCATATAGATGAGGGTTACAGTATCGCAACACTACACTGTCGTTCTTTATGAAAGGGGACACGCGAACGCGTGACCTGTGCTCCGCGGCGGCTGCCTACAGCACCATCAACCGACAAGTGAAGAAAGAACGTTCGTTTTCAGCGCCATCTGTTGCCAAGCAAGATAACGAGCTATGGCTGGTAGACCAGCACTGCTGGATTACACTCCCTCACCGTTCGCGCGGTGAGCGATATCGGGTGATTACTGCAGCTTGAGCCATGGTCGCGCGCAACGTTTGATATTTTGGTAGTGGACTATGAACTGCAGGCGTGAGCCGAGAGAGAGTGCAATCTAGCAGCGCTTGTATGCCGGCCATGATGCGTTATTTTTATTTTTTTGCCAACAGATGTCGCTGAAAGCGAACGTGTTTTATTTTGATCTCGGTTGATGGTGCTGTAGGCCACTGCCGCAGAGCACAGGCCACGCGTTCGCGTGTTCCCTTCAATAAAGGACGACAGTGTACATATGTTGAGCGGACAGGCACCATCACCGTATAGAGGGCCGACACAACATACTGCCTTACATAATGGGGCACTAGCTGACTTCATGATTTAGGGAACACTAGTCACTGTTAGTCCTTTTCGTTTTTCTTGGTATTGGTGCTGTAGCGGAAACCATAAGATTGTGCTTTAAGAATCCATGCCGCATTGTGATGTAATAATCACAAGAAAAGTTCATGTGGTCTTATGCACAGCAACGGATCACAATGCGGACTCTTGCTGTTGGCACGCACTCACAAAGAAACACAGACACGCACACACTACAGAACACACACTCACACAATAAGAGGAAATGAGAATATAGACAAAATAATTTTGGGTTCCCATACCCGGAAGGGATACAAGGGATCACCAGTGAAGCTTTATTGCACTTTGTATTCGGAGTTTTCTGCACACGCCTCACCCCTCGTTCCTGGGGTGTGAGGGACTGCTTATGGTGGTGCTGTTCCTGGGGCGCATGAAGTCTGGCCACGTTCATATCTTTCGAACAGCCCTGCGTTTGGCATCTGTATTTGCATTGAAATCGTGGAAGGCTCTCTGGTTGTGCCTCCTCGCTGTCACGTGGTTCACTGTTTAGACATCATCATTGTTGTTGCAGCAGCGCTGTATGTGATCAGAGTTACTGTACGTGCTAACACCATAGACTTTCCTAAAATTAACTAGAGGGCACTCTGGCACTGCGATCGTAAAGCGACCATGGGAATGATGGGTAGCACACACATTTGCCTAGCCTTCGTACTTGCGGGCGGCGAATGGTACTTGCGGCTTCGTTTATTGCTGTGTTTCGGTTTTATTTTGAATGAAAGATTGAGCCCTTTTGAACTTCGTGAGCCGATTTGGAAAGTAAGTCTTAAAAAAATAAAATGAAGTGCAAACGCTGAACACTTGCTAATACTTGTTTCGTAAGAAAACAGCTCCAAGCCACACGAACACACACGGAGCCAAAAGCAGGCTAGAAGTACAAATATTAGACAAATGTGTGCACTACCCATCATTCTCATGCTCGCTGAAGCACCGTGTGTTGCAGCTCCCGTAGACACTAGCGCCAGAGTTCCCTCTAGTGTATTTTGGGGAACTTTATGGCTAACACTATAGGCAGCAGAGTTGAGGTGCTGGTTTTCGGGAGCCGCTCGCTCCATCTCCGATAATTCCCGTGCTGCTAATCACCGAGCACCATCGCGAGGTCAGAGGTGGCACCTCTGTGCTGCGAAGAAGCCGACCCTTTGCAGGCAGCTAAGAATTAATAACAGCTGTGTTATAAAGACATTAGTCTTTTTTGGGTACTTCAACCCAAAAATGTTCGTCAGTCTGTCTTTCTTTCTGTACGTCTGTACATTTGTCTGGTTGTCCGTCGTAACAATGCCCCAAACAGCACCAAGCGATACGTCAAGCGGTCAACCCCATCCCCAGCGTCCACCAATATTGCTCAAGTCTCAGCGTTCATAATTGAGCGATAGTCAATTAAAAAGCAAATATTGTTCTGTCATGCGAACTATTTGAAGCAATACATACTAGGAGCATCAGCGTAAAATCGCGGGTCGTAAACATCAACCACCAAATCTAGGCCTACGTATACTACAAAAATAAGAAATAATGCAAAAAAGTGCGAGAGGTGCCACCTATCTCAGAAATCCATGTTATTTGAAGCATGCGGATGGAAGGTAACGGAGTTGTATTTCTTTATCAAACGCAACGTTGTGAAGTGCCGTCAAAGAAATGCACAAATACACACACAATCGTACGTAAAATAGTAAACTATATTTTACTTAACCAGTTGTTTACAGTTGCGTACCAATGCCAACGTCTGCATGGTTATTAGCAACACCAGAAGCTGTACGCCGATATGATGCTCTGGTGCTTGCGAGGACATTAGTCCTCGATACTGCTACTTAAATCAACTTCTGCGGATGGCAACAAACTACAACTGACATTACCCCGTCGTGATGGCTGTTTCATAGGAGTACATATTTAATGTTTATGAAATTGGATAGCCTACACAGCCACCCCTATGGACGTTTCACAGACATTAGGGGCTATTTGAAACGGAGTTTCGATACGTAGCCTGGTTTGTGGTAGAATACTTCATTTCCAAGCAGAATGCTCATGTTCGATTGCTGCTTAGACCCTGACATTTATTTTTTAAATTCATCTGGTCAACGCTGCCAATGTCACCTTTTTCTTAAAGCTAATGCGTTAAAGTTACGCATGTCTCTTTTCGCCATCGTTCTTGGATTGATGCAAATTGTCGACCACCTGTGACACATAGCCGCATACATGCGATACATACCCGCTAACGGGTATGTGCCTTCTCAAGAGAAAAATGGCGCGAAGTTCAAACTTGTGCAACGCTCCAGGCGCAGCGAGGTAGTACACTGCGCAACACAGAGCAGTACTACCAGAGAACTTTTTGTAGGCCCTGCTAAATGCTACCCGTGGCTGTTGCCGCAGAAAAGAACGTTAAAGAAAAGTTTCTCTTGTTCCTTACACGCGATCACGCCAAACCTCTTGGCTTGTCAGTGAACTAGCCATGTACTTATTCTTCTGTTCCTTTAGCTGAGCTGTCTTAAATTTCGTAAAAATGTTTCGCCATCGTGCACACGAACCGCTGGAGCACTGTTTTTGTTCCAAAGGATCAAGTATGCGTACCAAGTCTGAAAGTTTTGCCGCATGATTCCAACGATTTGCCATCACGATAAACAGCTGAGCGCAATGTGAACAAGGGCCTCTCGTAATTTTTACCAAGGCCCCCGTGAACAGCTCCACCTGAGCGACCTCATAACGGCTACGCGGCAAGTGTATTGATGTTGCAGATCACGTATCATGAAGAACTTGACATCATCACGTTTACTAAGAATTTCAAGACGGCAGGTGGCCGCTTCCTGTTTTACTTATTTTTTTCTCAAAAATGCTGTTTGTGGGAACTTTCGACCGTTCTCTCAATGGCTTTCAAATTAAGCTCAAATAAAAGTCTGATTAGTACTCTCAAGACACCTTTTGTGTGCTTTAGCTTCAATTCGCTTTCTTGTCCTGATGGGATGTGACGACGACGAGCGTCAGCTACCGAGCGACGGCAGCCGTACATAAATGCGACAATCAGAGGTGCGCCGGAAACGAGCGAATATCTTTGGCCACTTTCTAAGAACGGCCATTTGGCCATTTTATACCGCTGCTTTTCATGGCAATCTGATGTTTTATTAGGAAGACTTGCTATTTCACACTATCATATTTCATTTCTACGTGGATAAGACCATCATTGTTACCACACACACACACACACACACACACACACACACATATATATATATATATATATATATATATATATATATATATATATATATATATATATATGTGTGTGTGTGTGTGTGTGTGTGTGTGTGTGTGTGTGTGCTTGTTTGCTTCAGAAGCACCTATTCTCTCTTCTACTCCTTGTCCCCGAAACAAATAAAATATTACCACCTATAGGAACATAAAGTTACACCATTTCATAGAAATTTTTGTTTCTTTTTTTGCTGCCACATGAATAATTTTGCCCCTAAAAATTAGGCTAGTGCGTGTGATTTTCGAAATGACCTGAGCTGTGGCTAGCTTTACCGCATTTAGTTTGAAGTAACATAGTCATGCACTTAGGTGCTGTACCTTACAGGACACTCATAAAAATAGATAGAGCACCGTGAAGCATTACAGCGATTACACTTCTTTTGGTAATCAGGAATAATGGTCTTGAGGAAAAATTTCGAGAAAATAACTTTAAGTTTAACTTCAAGAATACCACACGTCGAAGTTTGATCTGATAATTTAACCTGGTTCTGCTGAAGAATGCACTTTGAAATCTATCCGTATACTTTATTCATTCAATCCTAATTAGAAAACTGGAGAGGCTACCCGATAACGTCGAGCGTGTAACTGGTGTGTCGTGCTATTGCCATCAACGTTCACGTATTATTCGTTATCATTTCTCTTGTCCCACTTCAGGGAAAGCTTTTAAACATTGATATTTTACCACTCTCACATCATCTTGCGATATATTTTCAATGTCATCATTTCATGTCATTATGAAGCTGAAATATTAATCATGAAGCTTGACATTTAAGGCCAGTAGCATATCCTGTATCTTTAGAGCCAGTATTTGCGTAGAAAAAAACATTCAAGATGTGTCTATATCGGTGCTTTTGCATGGGAGCCGATGTCGTTGCATATATATACTTGGCAGTGTTCACACTACGTTTGCCAGTGCACTTCTTGATCAAATGAGCACGCCATGGCTTACTCTTACTGCTTATACACTTTGCAGCATCCACCTCTCTCTTTATGTAATGTTTATATTTTATTTGTGTCAGTCCATCATTCAGGCTGCACTTTTTCACAAGGCACTAGCAGCATAAACGAGCGAATTTATTTCTTTATCGATAGAAAGGCTTTTTTTTTCGCGTCAGAAGCAATGAAAGTTGGCTATTCGCGAAAGATTGCGCAACCTCTAGATTTCTCTTTTTTTGTCATCTCGACCCTACAAGCTCATCAAGTCATCTTGATAATGACTATATATCGGCCAATTTTACCGTGACACTATCCTAATTTACAAAAAACAATATACAAGAGCAGCTCCGGCGCCTGGGAAACCACAAAATTGCCTTACGCAACACTTCGCTTGAAATGCATGAATTCATTGTCATTAGGACATTCGCTGATTACTCATGAGACAGCAATTTCACGCCATTCAAAAAATATTGGACTAGATCAAACTTCTTTTCTGTGCTTGTCTTAGTCACAGTGAAGAACATCCTCGACAACCGAAAAAGAGCTATATAGTTGTCTTTTTTTAGTAAAAACAAGCAGGATGAAAGCTTCCCTAACTGCTCCGCTGTAAGCTGTGCCTTTATTTTTAGTAAAAACGCATGGTTAAACTGTGGTTACTATCATGAGCCAAAAAGAAGGCGTTGTGGGTTAGCTGCTTGGCTCGTCTGGTGGTTTAACTATTGCTTAAACTAAAGATGAAAGCGCTTTCTCATGAGGTCCACGGGACGGCTTTAGGCTCTCCCTTAGTCGAGTATTAAGTACTCAAAATCGTTAACCACTTTTTCTAAACACAAAAGAGTCAACCTCCTTGCTTTTAGCATGGCCCACGGGACGGCTTTAAGCTCTTCCATAGTAGAGTACCAAGTGCTCTGAATAATTAACCACTTTTTCTAAACACGCACAATCAGCAGGAAAGAGAGCCTGAGATAGAAAGGCTGACGTTCCATAAGTGAGGTTCCAGAAACGTTGAAAGTGCCTTGTCATTCATTACAAGCCAGGTTTTGTCAAGTTAACTGTACATGTCATGTCCCCTGCTGTGACATGTCATTTTTGATAGGAGTCATGGGACAGTAAGAATGAAAAATAGTAAAAGCATGACATTTTTTTTCATTGTTTGAAGGGGAAAATGTGAGCGCCGTATTCAGAAACACTCCTTGACATCAACAAGACTGGTGTTTCGATCGCGCTGCATAAGATGTGCTGTTAAGTCGAGTTCTTGTCATGGAGCAGCGTGTCCCGCGCAACTGATTGGAAGTCCTCCAGGCAGAGTAAGCGTCACCACGGGACGTCGCACCACCGCCCCGAAGCCCGCCTGTCCCCTGTTTACAAACCAGTGGGTGGCCAGCCGGCACTGGGGCTCGAACCCCGTAGCTGAAGAAGACGCGTTCGTGCGATGCCACAGCTATGGTCATGTTAAGGAGAACTTCGGAATGCGGGTGCTAGGGGCTTCAATAATGACTGTTTACATACTTTGACTCCCACCTTGACAATTTGGAAAATTTATGGCACACAATAGTTCGAGGAAGGCGCTGTTGTCACCAAGGTGAATGGGCGCTTTTCACGTCGGCTCCGTTCTCATAGAATGATTTCGCAGCGAATACAGCCAGGCACTGCTCGGATTTATATACCATCTGATTCTTCTCGTGACCGAGAATCCGAAGAGACCATATTATAAGGTGGGTGATCATTTTTCGAGATTTTACAACTGAAAACCAGCTCCCGCCATGAAGCGTCTACTACTCCTACGACCGGCGCTCCGCATCGACTGGGGTGGTCTCACGATAGCCAGGCTTTGGCGTTCGCGGCATGCAGGCTGTAATCATCAATAATGAGGGTATCGCAGCAGAATGAAGACGCCACCCATCGGGAAGACGAAGACGTCACCCAACGGGAAGATGTCACAGGCAACGGATGGACAGAAGTACGAAACAGGAAACGTGCTAAGAAAGGTAGTCAGCAACGCCGTTGTAGCCCTAGCCCTACCCGAACGCCTAGAACGCGCGGTGCAAATATCATATCCCGGATAACCAGAGCCAGCAAAATGTCAAGACTGCCGACAGGCGACTTCAAGATAGTTATAAGGCCAAGAGGAGGACTGCAGCTATCCAAGCTCAGCTTAACGGAGCTAGATAAAGCTGTTTATGAAGCATCCGAGATCCCTTATGAAGAGAGACGGACACGATTTGTCCGAATAATTTTCAGACCATCTTGGTCGTTAGCAACCCAAACCAAGACCATGCAGACAAGTACCAAGGCATCAAACACATCAAAGCCAACGACAAGTTGTATGAGATAGGAACATACGAGACGGCCCCGGAACTCACTGCCAAAGGTGTAATCAAAAAGGTTCCTTTGAACAAAACCCCACGGGACATCACCGCAGCAATTAATACAGCCCGAAATCCTACGGCGATCACAGTCAAACGTCTTGGCAATACCACGACAGTGATAGTTCTTTTTGACGGCAGCAGAGTCCCGACGCACGTCATGTACAGAAGAGTGCTCACACGCTGTTCACTATCCAGGAAACAAGTTGATTTTTGCAAACAATGCAACAGACTTGGGCACAGGAGTGACGTGTGTTGGAGGCCAAACGACAAGCTATGAGCGGGTTGTGGAACGGCTGTTCCGAGCGAGGACCACCACTGTCAGCCACGATGTTAGCTGTGCGGCAAGGATTATCCCACGGCTGACAAACTTTGCAAGGCCAAGTTCAAGACACCCTACATCGTAAAAAAACACCACTGGTTCCGACAACTTCAAGAGACGCTCGAGGAGAACTACCCCCCTACTACCAAGCCAACCGAACGCGGGAAGTCTAAATTCCAGACGAGGGCAACGCCTGGTTCCAGATCAAGGTCCTGGTCCTGTGCAACGCCCCGCGGCCACAGCTCCCAGTCTCCGGGATCGAGAAGGCGCGCTACATCCCGTTCTAGATCCCGGTCTAAGCCAAAGGGTGGCAATGGCCAGCAAGGAAACCCGGCATTCACGGTGAGCTGGTCAGACGTGGCCGAAGGGGCGCGCCCTGAGCCTTCGGGGGAGACTGCGCATAATGTCAGTGATATAGCCAAGCTGAAAAAAGAGAACGCTGACCTTAGAGAATTGATATCACAGCTTACTCGGGAAATTCAAAGTCTTGAAAACTGCACAAATAGAACTTCTACTGAAATGCGTTCCGCGACCCAAAAGCGCCTTGAAGAAATGCCAGATAACCGAATGGACGAGAACAGTACCCCGCCACCTCGTAAAAAAATATCAGGTGTCTAATGACAAAACTACGGTGCAAACCTCAAACATTAATCAAACATTGTCTGAAATACAAAAAGCAGTAAGGAACAGGCAGAGGCAACCAACAACCTCTCGCTTGCAATATCCATGATCATGAATACACTAGATAAACTCGAAGCTAACGTAGTGAATCTCAACCTTAGGACACCTCCGGTACTTCTAGCAGGCAACCTTCCGATGAGCACTGAATGCAATTCACACTTTTCTCAGGGCATCACATCAGTGGCTGTATCTACTGATTTCATGAGGCCTGCCTCCTTTCACCCTCCTCCCTCTGCGATAGCCAACTCAAAATAGGGAAGCCCAGAAAAAGGAACTTAATTATTTGGCAGTGGAATTGAAGGAGCTATGAGGGGAAGAGAGCAGTCCTGCAAGAACACTTTAGAAACAGAACCAAACCGGATGTTCTAATTTTGCAGGAAACCCATGGTTTAGCTAAGCTACCGGGATATCCGGCGATCGGCCCACCAACAGGGGATATTGGAACACTAGCCACTCTAGTAAGGAAGGCACTCGTAGCAATCTGCCACGACACCCGCATCACAGAAATTGAGCGTATACTCGTACAACTTACCCTTGCAAGAAAAAATTCTACGAGCATATTTATTCTGAATTTGTACCGCAATCCCACCCCTGTCGGAAAAAAACGAATGGTGGGCATGGTGGAAACCACCACCCACCATTATAGTGGATTAATGTAGTGGGTGAATGACGGGAAACGCCCACCATGGCGCATGGTGGGTATGGTGGGTGCTGCAGTGCCGGCAACACTTGAGCGCGAAATGACGTCCGAATCACCGTGACGAGCTGCCACAAAAAATAAAAAAGAATTCTATAAAAACGACATAAAAAACAACCGTCCCGTAAAAAAAATGAGGCGCCACGGAGGATCGAACGTGCAACCTGCAAATCCCCATTCGAAGACGCTAACCACTGCGCCACACCAACATGACGCCAACTACGTGTTAAATACTTAGTTGCCATACAAACTTAAGGTTCAACTTGGTTATGTTTGTCGTGTACACAACATAGACAAGATCTACACCTGCTACTAAATATTGCACATTTATTAAACACAAGCAACTGCGGCCTGTAACGATTGCCACTATGTTAATGACACTAGTGCTATTTTTTGCAATTCACAACTTCAAGAAAAAAAACCAATAGGACTGGGGAGCAGCGACAGTTTACCGGCTGGGTCTGCCAAGTTTAATATCCGTTTCGCGCTCGTTCTAAAGGGCGACAGCTGTTCAAGCTTTATGACGCTTCTAGGCTCATTCCATAGATACGTCCGCCTAATTTATTTGATTGAGTATTGGGATTCTTTCCGTGCAATGTAGAGGGCTGTCGCGCCAGCGCAATGCTGTAGGTCTTTCGCTAAAGCAACAACTACATAATGGCTTGGCTAAAACGAATGCAGTGTGCCGGAAACATTACGCTATCATATTGGTTCACCAAGCACACGAATTGCCACGTCTGAGTTCTCGTACAAAAGCTAGAGAAGTGCCGGCGAGTGCGACCGGCGGCTGTCGGTGAGAAGACACTTAATTACGTTCTCTGGGAGTGCTTTAATCGCGTCGCATCAATGTTTGTTGCTTCTTGAGCGGACACCATACACAATGAAAATTGCTTCATTTAGGTTAATTGATGCCATATGGCTGCGCTGTATTCTCATACTTAATCGTCATAATCATGTATTCTGAAACCCGGAAGCACGGATAACACAATTGTACGGGCTCGGTCAGTAGGCCTAACCTTTGGTGGAAATCATGGCGGTAGAACATGTAGTGTACAGATCCCAGCTTTGTACACTATATAAATTGCACGCCATTATAAGCCCACCCATCAAACGCTTACTGCTTCCCAGCATTATCGCGATGGTGGGCAGAGCTTCTCAGCTTGGTACACCATGTGGCCCGCCATAACAAGCAGCACCCATCATCTGCTTAGTGCTTCCGAGCATTATCGCAATGGTGGGAAGAGTTTCTCAACTTGGTACACCATGTAGCCCACCATAATAAGCACCACCCACCATATGCTTAGGGCTTCCCAGCATTATCGCAATGGTGGGCAGAGTGTCCCATTATTGCCCACTAGCTAGCCTCTGCTTTCCACCACCATTTCCACTTTACCCATCACCTGTACACCATACCACCCAGTATGTCCCAGTATAACCACCATATTTTCCACTACGTCCCACCATAGCCATCATAATTTCCACCATTCCCACTATTATTTCCACCATGTCTACTATTATTTCCACTACTCCCACCATGTTTTCCAGTATCCACCATGGCAATTTTTCCGATAGGGACACCCATACGACAACGCTTACCTCTTCTCTTTAAGAAGGCCGTAGATATAGCGGGACCCAATCCACTCGTCATAGGTGGAGACATTAACGCTCCACAGAGTGCTTGGGAATACGGATACACAAGAGCCAAAGGAAAAAAACGCTATGGCAGGATATTCAAGAAACAGGCTTAACTCTCATCACTGACCCCGACTCCCCTACGCGTATTGGAACTGGGCTTGCAAGAGACACCACGCCAGACTTAACGTTAGTTCGTAACGCGTGGACCGCTAAATGGAAAAACTCATTCGATGATCGGGGCAGTGATCATCGAATATTAGAAATCAGGATAGAAATCATGGCTGCCGCAGAAAATCAGACAGATTAGGTGGACTGACTGGGATAAGTTTCGGAAAGTCAGAAACGCGAAAAAACAAGACCCTATCAGCAATGTTGAAGATTGGATCAAAGATGTCAACAACGACGTCAGCGAGGAAACGCGAAGTATCACTTAAAGTCCAACCCAAGAGCAGATTGATAGCCGTCTCGCACACATGTGGGAGACCAAGCAATCACTGCAGAATAGATGGCGGGGACAGAGGCACAACAGGCCCTTGCGCAAGCGCATAGCCAAGCTGAACAAAAAGATCGAAGAACATTGTAAGCAGCTAAGCAAACAGCAATGGGACAAAGTTTGTAATAGTCCCGATGGCCAAATGAATGCTGGTCAAACATGCCGCAAGCTCATACACCTGCTAGATCCAGATAACACCAAATCAGCTCACAAGCAAACCTTGCGTAAACTGGTGCACCGGTATAACGGCAGTGAGGAGGACTTTATCGCTGAGGCTAGCAGCACGTACATTCCCGCCATGCCCGTCATAGAGCACGGACCATATTCCGGAGGCCCGAACGAGCTCCCGGATGAAAAGTTTACTGTGGCTGAAATAAGGGCTGCGCTACAGAAGCTAAACGCCAAATCTGCACCGGGACCAGACGGGATCACTAACAGAACACTACGGAACCTTGACGACCAAGTCATAGTCGCCCAAATTCACGCAATATATTAGCGAGTGCTGGACCGAGGGCACTATTCCAAAACAGTGGAAAAAAGCTAAAGTAATCCTCATCCTCAAGCCCGGGAAACCCCCCGATCTATTGAATTTACGCCCCATATCACTAACGTCTTGTGCAGGGAAGCTGATGGAACACGCTTCTCTAGACAGAATCAACACTTATCTTGAGGAGAACGAAATATACCCAGATTCCATGTTGGGGTTCCGCACACGGCTCTCCACGCAAGACGCCACGCTGCAAATTAAGCAGCAGATTCTAGACAACAAAACAATAGCTACCCGGGCGATCTTAGGATTAGACCTTAAAAAAGCCTTCGACAAAGCATCGCATACGGCAATGTTACATCAGATCTGCCAATTAAGCTTAGGATCGAGAGCGTATAACTATGTCAAGGACTTCCTAAGAGACAGAACGGCATCCGTCGTAATGGGAGAACTGAGATCTAAGGGAAGGCTTATGGGCAGTGCTGGTACCCCGCAGGGTTCGGTCATATTGCCAATGCTGTTTAATCTCATAGTGATAGGACTCCAGGCATGGCTGAACTCAATATACGGAATACATCATTCTATATATGCAGATGATATCACCATCTGGGCGTGTGAAGGTAGTGACGGAGAGATAGAGCAGAGACTACAGGAGGCCGTCACCCCTATTGAGGAGTATCTTGAAGGTACTGGCCTCGAGTGCTCGCCAGATAAATCTGAACTCCTCCTCTATCACCCCACGCTAAAAGGCAGACCACCCAAGGAATACAACCGGGACCGTGCTTACGAAGAGATCATAATTCACACCAAAAACGCCAGGCCTATTCCTATAGTGCAACAAATCAGAGTCCTTGGACTCATCATCGAGTCTAAGGGTACAAACGGGGAAACCGTCGAAAGGTTAGTAACCAAAGTCAACAACGCAATACGGCTAATCAGAAGAGTCACAAACAAACACCAGGGCATGAAAAAGGCTAACGTCATCAGGCTTATTTATTCATTCGCCATAGGTCATATTATATACGTAGTGGCATATCTAAACTGGTATACAGCCGAAAAACCTAATATCAACGCACTCATACGAAAGGCGTAAAAACAAGCTTTAGCCCTTCCAGATAGCACCAGCAACGAAAAACTGTTTCAACTGGGCTTACATAGCACTTTAGAGGACCTGATAGAAGCGCAACAGATTGCCCAGTTGGAGAGACTAGCCAGCACGCGCACAGGACGGAGTATCCTTGACAAGTTGGAAATAAATTACTATAGCCAACAAGGACGTAAAGTGTCGGTTGTAAAGGTGATCAAAGAAAAGATCCAGGTCCCCAATCTGCCCAAAAACATGCACCCCGAACTTAATCAGGGCAGAAGAGAAAGTCGCGCTAGAACTCTACTTAAGGCCTACGGCAGGGACAAGGAGGCGTTGTTCGTAGACGCAGCGGAGTACTCTAGTCACAAATCCTACGTTGCGCCAGTAATAAACACCAACCGCAAATGCGTAAACGCGTGCTACATACGCTCGGATAATTCAGAAATAACGGAAGAGGTGGCCATTGCACTGGCCATAATTTCCCCAAAGTGTAGGTATGTCATCAGCGACTCGCAGTTGGCAATCCGTAACTATGCACGAGGAAGAACATCTCCCGAGGCAGCCAACATACTCCTCCGCAAGGCAAATCTCATATCATCCGAGGAATTCGAAGAAATGTATAGTATATGGTTCCCAGCCCACACCCCATGTGCGTCCCTCATTTCCAACCTCAACGAGGGGGCTCACCGCGGAGTGCGAGGTCTCACTTACCGCACACGCGATAGAGCTTCACATGAGGTACTGGGAGGAGAGGAGTGGTGGGAGAGGGACAGAAAGTTTAGGTTCTGCGACATTATTCAATTCTACAAAAAGTCGAGGCGCAGATTTCCACCGCCTAGCTCCACATTAGACAGATCTCAGAAGGTTGACAGGAGGCGACTTCAAACTAGAACATTTCCCAACCCGAAGCACCTAAATCGCATCTACACCGAACTATACCCAGATGACTCGTGTAAGCTATGTAGCATAAGACGTGACACCTTAGAGCATATGTTATGGAAATGCACACAGATACAGGACGCCAATGCAGTCTCCCCAGAACAGCTTGGGGCGCGGTGGAGAGCCACGCTGATCAGCTCAGATCGGACAGATCAAATATGGGCCATCCAGCGAGCACGGGAGGCGGCTGAGAGACAGGGTCTCTCCACCGCCCCTGGCGCGGCTTAGGCCCAAGCCTCAATCCGCTGGTTAAATAAAGTTTGCTCACTCACTCACAATAGTTCGAATGCCTCCTGTCGAAATTCCATACACGGGCATTAGGAACAAGGTACATAAATGCTTCCTTCTTAAAAAAAAAACTGTGCTCGGAAAGCGTTGACCACGGCCATCCTGTCAATTGTACAACAATAACACCCTGCTTTAGAGGAGTTCTAGTCCTATTTCAAAATATTAATCTTTCCTACCGTAGCCAAAACAGTGCTCTTATGCAAATTTGAAATTACCAATATTGCGTACTCGATGAATGTGTTTTTGGACTCAAGTACCCTCTTCATGTTGCAACGTATGGTATGTCTTAAGGTTTTTAGGTTCAGCTTAGCATACGTTGGCAAATTGTGCCCTAAGCCACACAATGTTAAAAATAGTGAATATGGTGACCTTGAAGACTATTCTAGTGGCTTCTAGGTTGTTTATAGGCCTTATCTTCGCGATAATAGTTTCTTTTTACGTTGGTTCTCGAAACACAGGGGATTCCAGCTCCACCGACGAGCACTCACAAGGACACATGCCAAGAATGTGTATACTCAAATGGTACTCAAAAGGAAAAACTTCGCTGCGAAACCAAGCGTTCGCTAATCTCACAGATCTACGGAAAAGCCGTCGCCAACGTCAGGCCAAAAAAGAGATACTTTCAAATAGAATTACGATATGGTACAAGACACTCGGGCGACAGGTATTTGAAATACTGGTAAAAAGATTCTCGCGGAATTACTGTATCCGGTACGATACTTCGTGATAGTATCGTAGGATACCTCTGCCTATTTGAAAATTTGCTAATAGAGCAATACAATCAAACAACAAGCCCTGATTTACCAGTATGTTTGCTTGAACTTTTATTTACAACGGCCGACCTTGTATATCTATCTAAATATCTGTTGGTACCAAAATCTTTCTCTTTCTTGCTCGAGGTATATTAGTTTGATTCCAGACACACTTAATGGGAGTTCTTTGGTTGCTTAGCATGAAAGAAATTTATACGCTGCATTGTCAGTGGCTTTAGTTGACACTGATGTAATTTATGATGATTGTCACTGCCGACCATTTTATGGCTTCCGTCTAATAACAGGAACAGTAACCTCCGCGCGATGCCACAGACACCACTATAGCCTTTTATTTGTTCATCAGTATCTTGCAATTTATCTAACACCAAATCACCCGGCATGACTAGAGCAGCTGCAACGCTGATAGTCATGTAATTTTTAACGCATCGTGTTCACATCGACGACATGACACCTGTTTGAAACCTTCTCGTAAACACAGTGAGAAGATGCACCATCGGACAACTGGCGTCAGAGACAGACTTTAGTGTCTTATGCTCTTTGATGTTGCCTTTCCTCTGTAGCTTTTTTTTGTAATATCTCTTTCTCTCTTTATTCGCAACTTTTCTGTTTATCATCCTTTATTGCCCTCACCCCTTTCACCAGCACAGGGTAGCCAGCCGGTCTAAGAACTGGCTAAACTCCCTGTTCTTCCGCTTAAACTTGCATCATGTCGTCGTATCTGAACGACACCTGAATTTATCAACTCCTTAAATGGGACATTGCCGAGCGTCCATTTGCCTGGTTTCTGGAACCATTGTGAAAAATAGCAGTGACAAGAACGACGAGATGAAGGATGATAGCTGGGAGGACGGTCACTAAGAAAAGTGCTAGCTTCGGAGACGACCAGAGGTCACCCCTAGAAGAAAAGAGGGGATCTTGAAACCCCAGAACGCAATTTTATAATTAAATGGAAGCACCAAACGTGACAGGATAATCTGTTTATTAGAATACTTAACCTCAGATACTTCTTTTGTGGCCATAACAATTCTATAAACATTGTTGGCAGTTTATACCGTTACGGCTGCTTGACGTCTCGCATATATATGTGTATAAATGAGTAAAAGCCAGAGATAAAAATAAGCCACAAAGATCGCTGTATTTCCCGGGGTGAATATTGATGAGTTGGGTGAAACGTCCATCGACTCATCGTCCATGCATCCATCCGACCATGCATATGCTGTCCTTCCGTGTCCTTCCGTCTGTCTGTTTATCCGTCCGTGCGTACGTGCGTCGGTCCACCCGTCTGTTCGTAGATACGTCCGTCTGTGTGTCCGTCCGTTTGTCTGTCTGTCTAACTGTGCGTCTGTATGTTGCTCTGTCTGGTGACGAACACAAACCGCTGTGGCCCTCCGCTACGCTTCGCCCTTGCCCGACCAACTGGGCGACGTGCACGAGCCACCGTGTCACTCCACACCTGCCGCTCTGCTTCGTCCATGCACCACCACCAACGAACCACCAAGTATGGCGACGATCCAGGAGACTGAAAGAGGCACTTGTTTTCTGCGTACCAAGGCACAGCCCGCCCAGCAGCCGATCGGTGAGTAGTGGTACAGCGCCATTTAGAATATCCTCACTCAACTGCAGTTTGTATGTGCTTCTCTGAGACGGCTCCATCTAGTACACTGTTCGGTAGATGCTGCTTTCCTTTTTTTTCATTTTCTTCTTCTGTCCGTTACGCGGGACGCATGACAATGTTAGACCAAGAGGAGCTTCGCCTATAAAAATTCCAATGCGCGCCACCAGGATTTGGACGTGCTAGCCCTCGCTCCCCAGCGCGCCGCGTTGGATCCGATGTTTAGATTGTCAGCGGCAAGCTTTTATGCGTACCATTTTTTGCGGCCGGAAGGCTGAGCTCGGAGGTATCTCCCAAAATATTGCGAAAGTGGCGTGCTTTAAACACAGCTCGACTTAGTTTTCCCTGCCGTTGAGACGTGCATCGAAAAGTGGCCGTTTCCTGTTTCTACTCATGATCTGGAACACCGGAGAGAAATGCCTCAAGCGCCACCCTACGTTAGCAGGCTTGAAGCGGTCACTCCACACATCGCAGTTTTAATTAAAAAAAAACAAATAGTGAAGGAGTGCTCGGCTGTAGGAAACTGCTCAAACACAAATAGATAATTGCGACAGTTCTTCGTTTTGTGCTCGTCCTGTGTATAGCTCACCTTTGTTTTCGACTGTCGTTCCTTTTGTTTGAGCAGCGCGCTGCAAGTATTCAGATGTAACCGTTCGGGCTCGTCTTGTGAGTGTGTTTTTATCGCACGTCCTTTGGTCTTGGACGGTGCGTTAGAAGCTAGAATTGGCTCACCGTTCCTCATGCGGCATCCTGATTAGTTGCTACCCTATGCATTATTTCGTCCTCGTGCTGAAGCTTACTTTTTTGTGGGTGTTTATAGTGAAGGTCAGTGTTTGAACAGACATCCACCCGCACTTTTTCGGGAGCGAATTACGGTGTGCTAATTGAAAAACGTAATAACGCTTGGTGCTAGCGCCATAAAATTATACTTTATTATCGTGAATTGTGGCTGTTAATGTTCAACATAGGTGACAGTAAAAATATGAATATCAACTTGGTGTAAGTCTTCTACTCGGCAGATACGCAAGTGAGGGGCGTTGGAATTTCTAACTGAAATTGATCTGGATGAAAACGTACTGCGTGAGGACGGATACGATAAACTAGGCTGAATGAAATGTAGATAGCAAACACGCTTGCAACTACCTCAACACGATTTTAATTTAGCTGTAGGCTTCGCCTCGCGTTGGTTATATATACTGCTCGTACTAGCATGGCATGTGTGGGCAAGCTAACCACTTCTGCAAACATGAAATATCGCAGCAAGACGTATGTGTCACAAAGCTCATCAGCTTAACAAGAGTTACTACGTAGGTTTGTTGGTAAGGCATGAGAAAATTCGGCGTTGTGATCGCGCTGGAATCCAATTTCTCATTAGATTATCAGCGTTCTTGGCCGAGTGTTCAGGGTGGGTGTTGCTCAGACGGCATGGGACGGCTTTCTGCTCTTCCATAGTAGAGCACCGAGTACTATAAATTGTTAACCACTTTTTCTAAACGCACAACAAAGTAGCGTGTGCCCGGTTGAACATATGAGACAACGAACAAAAAAACGCCTACACAGCAGTCCTAGCTACTAAGGTGCATTTAGAGTCATAATCACATGATCGTGGCTGGACACGAGGCTATGAAGAGAAATGCAGTGCGAGTTCTCCTATTCTGGATAAAGGAAGCCCACTGTCAAGTTCAAAATGAAAATAGTGAGAATAACCTACAAGAAGGCCTAGAATCACGCTTTCTCCGAACACACACCGCAGACTCTATGCTAGGACAAAGAAGCCGAGGACGGGTGGTACCGCTGTTGCAGGAGCGAAATATAATTAGTCGAGAAAATAGGAGTCGGTTGTTTTATCTGATGCAGCTACTAATCGGTCTCTCACGAACTATCATATTTGTGACCTGGCGCCACGCTGAGTTAACGGGCAGTGCTTCTATCCCTGACCCAGAAACCGCTTGGGCATTAAAAGTT
This sequence comes from Rhipicephalus microplus, assembly GCF_043290135.1. NCBI lineage: Eukaryota > Metazoa > Arthropoda > Arachnida > Ixodida > Ixodidae > Rhipicephalus > Rhipicephalus microplus. Next base: position 61,889,346 of record NC_134706.1, on the reverse strand, counting down.
TCTATCGAGACGCAAAGGCCTAGCGGGGATGTTAGTCTCGGGCGTCCACCGCTGAGAATTCACTCTTCGTGTCTGTGGCGACAAGGGGCAACTGACCGATTCCCCAACTAGAGTAGGTTCCACTAGATGCACCGGCAGAGAACCGTGGTAAAAGCCCCTTCCAAAGGTAGAACTAACATACCCGCGAGCTGTGAATGATTGCCTCGCAAATTTGTTACCCTCGCCCAGTTGAGAACAAGCCCCGCTTTTGCAAATGGGTTGGGTTCAAGTATAATTTTAGGACGGAGTTTTGAGACCAATGTGACGCACATGACTGGTCCCATGTCGATGGTCCTTTTTTTCTCTCAAGAAGAGAATAAGTATAATCTAGTATCTCTTCTAAGTATATCATCGAGTATCTGTTCTAGAAGTTTTTAATTTGGCTTTGTATCAGCTCGCCACATAAGGTTAGCCATTCGTCTAATTGAGACGCGTAATAACACCTGTCCCGTATATGCATCGAAAATTCAACTCAGGTTAGCTCAAGCTACCTCTGTTCACCGTCATCCCTAGAACCCAGAAAAGATCAGCGCTGCAATGGCGCCGGCATCGTCGACGTGCCAGAACTCTTCGGGACTTCTCGCATCCAACCATCGCTGACTCAACGCTGACAATCATCGCACATATCCCATCACCTGTCAAAACTTCTAAATTTTCGCGTCTTTAGCTAAGTATACTTTTTATTTATTTAACTGTTTGTTTTATTGTGTGTTAAAATATTACCCATCTCACTACTTCTTGCTTGTAGGCCTACTTATTGTATTAATATGTATGCTTTTTAGTTTGAAGTATTTCGTTCCTTGTGCTGCATACAAATATATTGAATCTGTTGTTTAATTTTCCCACACACGTCTGTGATGTCTTCACTGCGTCTAATTGCAAACGCAACTGACTAACCTGCTGTCATTCCTGCCGCTTACTTCGTGCAGGCAACGATATGGTGACAGCTTTAAACATGACCTTAAGCTTGGGTCCTACGTAACCTTAAAACAGGTTACTAATTGCTTAAGAGATGGCGCATTGTTTTGAGAAGGGCCTACTGCAGAGTAAGCACATTTTCGCGTAGAACCAATAGTTTTTGCGCCATTGTTCTTGTGATCTGCAAAGCACCCGTAATTGCTTTGCGAGAAAAAAAATGTGGGTGAAAAACTGTGATGACGGTTTCTACCACTCCTCAGGCAGGAAACAAAATATGTCACTACCTAACCAAGAACATTGTGCAAGCCATGATTTCGACAGAAAATCACTTAGAAGCTGTGTTCAATGGCAAGCGAAATGTAACAACGAAGTGTTATATAATGACGGTTAATTTGCACAGGCTGGTCAATCGCAAACTGAACTTCAAAAGTGCAGTAATGACAAGACGAAGGATGAGACGTGCAAAAGACAGTTTCTGGTATTTAAATAAACTTTCAATTTATTAATAATAATGAATATATAACTATCACGAGCAAGGGAAAATGTGGTTTCACACCTGAAAACTAAGTAATGTTTAAGAAAGACACCACAGTAAAGGGTGGCGAAAATGTAGACCACCTAGGGTGGTCTACCTTTCTACTAAATTCAATAAATCAATAAATCAAAACCAAGCGGCCTCCAACATTTCACCTTCATCGAGATAAGTACAAGAGGATTCAAATTGTCACCAAGTTTTGTGCAGTGCACCTAATTTTCTTGGTGTCAATCACTTTACGAAGAGCATTGCTGAACTGTTCAAGGCTTTGTCGCCTTATCGGAGGGATTGACGGGGCATCCCTTTTTTACGTGAAAGAACAACCACACTAGCAACCAGTTTGGTACACTGCATTCTTTTTCTCTAACTTGACTCTTTGGATGTCCTGCATTTGGGGATTTTGCGAGGATATGCATGTCACAGTTGTTTTTGGATAACGTGATGTCACATTGTCGTTGGCCAATTTCTGTACCCTACTGCTTATTGAATATTATGTGCTGCGCAGATTTCCGTATAATGAATAAGTGATGTCGAACTCAACAAATAACACAAACTCTCTAACTTTCTACACTAAAACTGACCTCGTGTTGCTATTGACGTGAGTGGCTCAGGTAAAACCTCATCTTGCTTTCACGAATAAGCCTTCTCTTAAGACATCAAATGGTGGTTTTGGGACGTTAAACCCCACATATCCATCAATCATCAATCAATCCTTCTCTTAAGCTCGAATCACCTGCCAATCAAAGTCTCACATTGCCGACTAGGAGAATACGTTTGACTAGGTACGGCATTGCTCCCAATACTTCACTTATGCTCAGAATACGTGCGAGGATATGCTCGGTTTGATTTGGTTTGTTGTATTAGACTAGCCAGGGCAGCCTGGGCTACGGGAGACGGCGGAGCGGAGGACTGCCGGTAGTTTCGATCGGGTGGAGTTCTCTAATGTGCACTGGCATCGCAGAGCACATTCATTATCAGGCATTATGGTCCCAACAGAAGACCTTTGCAGTGACTACGACCAAATCAATGTTTTTCTGGCCAGCAGCCGAACATTGCATCTAGTGGGTCACCAAGCGAACCCATTAGGTATCTCCGCCTTCATTTCTTTTATGCAATATCTGTAGCACCTATGACGGTGTAAGCTAGCATTTTCTAAATCGCTTCAAGTCTCTTGAGAAGCAATTGTGACACATACGTTGCATGAATATTTCGGGACATTTTGCATGTACCTGTGTACGTCACTTGTTTCTTCAAGTTGCAGCGACGTGTGGCTACGAAAAAACAAGAAATTTATTTTTTATTTTAATATTGCATGTATTACAGATCTGTAAGAACACACTCGAATTGCCGCTTTCTTGAAAGTCATCGAAAGTATGTTTCATTTCTTTAGCTGGGAATAAAGATACCACAAGAAACTTGCTATTTTCCTTTAGCCCATGATTTGATATATTCATGAAAAATACAGAGCTTGTTTACCAGCACAATTCATACATATTTAACTACAATTTAAGTGCTGTAGATCATTGTAAATTACACATACCTATATATTGTCTCAATATATTTGTCACAATAGCATATCAAGACCTTCGAAGCAAGGTTACGTTAATTTGACACATTCACAGACAACATTTCATAGGTCACGTCGGAAAGAAATAAAACTGAAGAATATTCCTCGACTCAGAACATGTACTTCATGTACCTGAAAACACGAGCACTGCCGTTTGCAAGCATGTTTGAGCACTCTATTTATTAGGGCTACAGCTGGTAATATCTGTTACCCCAATATTCTACAGGCTTAACGTATGAAGTATATTTATATAGAGATGCTTTCTGGGAACACACCTGGAATTAAGTGCTTCCCCTCCCATAGAGTTTTCTATATATACTAGGAACACTGGTGCTAGTGTCTATGGAAGCTGCAAAGCATGGCATTTCAGTGTGCATGGGAAGTACGGGTAGTACACGGATTTGCGTAGTCTTCGTACTTCAAGAACTGGCAGTCGTTCGGCAGTTGCGCTTTACAACCTTGTTCTTTTATGCTTACCGTTTTAAAACGGGCCATGAAGTTCAGAATGGTTTCTTCATTCCTTCAAAACAAAACCGAAACACAGCAATAAACGAAGCTGCAATAAACACCTGCAATACACCACCCCGCAAATACGACGGCTAAGCAATTACGTATACTACCCATATTTCCGATGGTTGCTGAACAATCGCAGCGCCAGAGTCCACTCTAGCTAGTTTTACAAAACCATATGACAATCCACCCACAAAATAAAGCTGGCTAATTGTCTGCTCTCGTAAATAAATTATTAAATTTATAACTTAGTTTGAAACTACACCTCCTAAAATTGTCTATATTAAAATAGATGCTGTAATAGCCAGAATATATGCTAATGTTGCCATTGCCAGATTCGTCTTGAAAATTTCAATACACGTGAACAAGTTGCACTGCTAATTGATTTACATTTATTTTTTTAATATATTACATACACACTTACGAAACATATTGTATTAAATTTGCAGTTTCGCCAGAAAAGGGAAAGCCCTGAATGCGATAGCAACAGATTGGAAAGTGGTTTACGAAACAAGGCTAGCATTTTACGAGCAATATTATTTGTAGTAAACGTGTGCTTGCTAAGTAACTAAGTTTCTAGTGGGTGTAGATCTTTATGCTGGCTTCTTTCTACTTGTGTTCGCATTGTTGTTAAACGTGTGCAGGTATGTTATATTCTTCAGTGAGTACGCTTATCGGCGGACACAATTTTCGTGGTGGCGTTCTGAAGGAGTCATCGAATCCCCTGCACAAGGTCGCTTTCGTTTTCTCAGACGTGTCCTAGCGCATATACTTCTGGGATAATAAGCTCCACATTTCGATGAAGCTAGAGCATATACGATGCCAATAAAATGGCACTGGGCAAGTGTAACTATCGCTTAATGTAAGGAGCCCAAACCACAAAACCCAAGATGGAGCTCGCAAAACTGAGTGCGGCAGAGGGCTGCTGACTGCAAGTGAAACACATTCAGACAGCAGAAAATCAGAATGCGAGCGTAAATATTCGACGCACGTTCTTCTTAATCCGTCAATGTTTCGAGAAAGTGGAATCTCATGTCACCCTAGTACATGTTCTCGAGCGGTGAGAGTGGCGTGTCCCTACTACATCCTATGCTCTGTGCGTTTTCACTGCAAGCGGCGTTTCCAACGCCCCACGAATAGATACTTCGATATACGGTTTCTCTCGTTGACTTATTCAACGTTGTTTCTGTTTCTTTATTTAAGCTTTGCTGTCGAGGCGTCTTATTCAACTTAGAATGAATAAAATATTTGGGATGGGAACGGAAGCATGCAAGTTCTGCCTGAAGCAACCTGAAGCCTCCATTTGGGAAGCAGGGGAAAGCTATGCTTGGCTGATATGTGCGCCTTACCTTTGCTGCTGAACCTTGTTTGGGTTTTGTCGTAGTGATCCGTCAGCGTTGAATTCTGTGATAGGCTGCGGCCTTTTCTACAACCATATTTATCGGTTTCATCGAGAATGTGACACAAAAATTAAAGCATGCTTTGCTTAAACATAGAAGCAATTTAATATAAATCACAGCTTCATCTCAGAAACCTTTGCTCATGCAGTGTGATGGTTCAAAGTGTATAAATTAGGCCATCATAGATTGATGAAAATAAATTAAATAGAACGTGCAGTTTTTTTTCTCTAATTTATTTTCCATGACTAAGTAACATTTGTTTATGTTCTTCAATCTAGTGAACAATTATTTTCAGAACACACTTCCATTAAAAAAAATGGTATATATTAGGTGGCTGTCAAACAAAGGTAGGCAATAACTGGTGGAGCTCGCTATAAGGCTCCCTCAAGTAATATGTTTTGTGCTTAGGGTTCTCTTGGACACAGACTCCCCATTATTTTTAACAGTGACAGCTGTTACGGAATCAAAACTTGGGTGACGCGTGGTGCCGTAGTTGTCCGCCGATGTCCGTAACAATTATTGCACAAATAAGGAAAAAAAAACTAGTACAAATGGTGCAGTGGGGCTTGAACGCGGGTTTGGTGCATGCAAGCCCAGTATTCAACCATTGAGTCATAAGGTGCTTGGGACTTGCTTGCAAACTTGCCTTAGGCAACCTCGATGTCAAAAAAGGAAACGCTTTGATACGAGTGATAAAGTGTTGCAGAACAGCAAAAAAAGAGAAACAACCAGTCGTCACGCAATGCGAATAGCGTAACGAGTTGGTGGCCCAGTGCTCCAATCTACTACAAATGCTTGTTCTTGATCACGTAACAACTGTGGCGCATACCCTCTTCAGGCATAATTCCTCATCGTCGTCCGCCACTGCCTGAACAATCGGCCCAAAATTCCTTGCAATGGTTTAGCGGATGCCAGGCTTCTCAGAAGATTGACGAATGGTAGCACAGCGAATGCTGGCCAACTACCCAGAAATCATTACTGTTAATGCCGTAGAGGATACTCAGCAAGTGTGCTTGCAGCAGTTCCGCAATGATTGTTTAAAAAAGGCTCTGAGAGGCCATTCCTTTAGCTTTAGTTGTGATTGTGCTGCGTCTTCCGCGCAGGCCTGGCGTTTCCACAAGCGGAATGACTCGGTCTCACAGCCTGTAAAAGTTCTGCAACAGGGCTCACTCTCACCTAAAGTCACTAAAATACTGCTCACCCAGTCTCATTCAGACTCATGGGCGAATCTGAGACTAAGTGATTAAGAGTCGGTGGACCCCTGAGTGAATTTGCCAACCTATGACGTCAGGTTAGCGCCCGATATTTGGTTATTAAGTAATTTAAGAGGAGAAGATCGTTTTATTTATTTCTTCATCTGCTTCTTTTTTTTTCGCAAGAGCATCAGTTATTGCAAAATAGCGCATGCAAAAACGCAAGTGACTGGTGTACTTTCGATGGCCTCATGTGTGTACAATCACCCACACCAGGTCATTTGAGTCTCTGAAATTGCCTCTGAAGCTGTATCTGAAATTGTCAATTTATGAAAGTTTCGCCTTATAGCATTGATATTATACTCTAAGTCAATTTTCGTACCAAAACCACATTCACACCACACTTTCTCCCCAGTGTCGCATTGTATTACCGATGCTTCTAAGCCACGCTCATCGCTCATTCGTCTCCTTTTCTCTTCCACTTCTCTTCTCCTTTTAGGAAAACAGACAGATTTTGTTCTTTCGGAACCTTTGTTTTTTTTAGTATTGGATGCCTGAACAGTGCATCGTTTTTCCATCTCGGGCCAAAACTCGTTCCTCCGGAAGAAAGACGGTGACATCTTGGCACGACCCTGATGCCAGACGACTTCATCATGTTCCTTAGCTTCTTTTTGTTCACGTCAGGGTCGCACAGCGGTGACTACCGAGTAAATAATGCGCATAGAAAGGCCTTACAGGATTGTTTAGGCTAGACGATGGGCCACTAAGGCTGCTTGCCATTTCGTCATAGCTACTGCAATGCAGCAACGTACTCAGTTACCACTCACTCTGCAATGGTCCTGTTTACTGCAATCTCGTTTGCGCCTTGCTTTTCAGCTCTGGCAGAGATTGTTGGACTATTACTTCTCCAAGTCAAAGCTTTCCTAAAAAGCAATACCAGTGGAAGCTCAGTTCATTTCGTCTTAGCTCATTGCCATGAAGGTTTACTCTATTATAGAGAGAATGCGTTGCCAGGTGCTGAAAAAAAACTCAATCTACCCCTGTGAGAAAAATGGACAAAATACAAATGGTTATGACACAGGGTGGCCAGCTTTATATAAGCAGGCATTCAAGGAAGACATTTCGTCTTGTTGTATGTTCCATCTATGTCATGCAATTACGAAAAAAATGTGTAGTCAGACAGGCTTGTTTTGCAAAAGTTTAGAAAAGAATGCTTTGTTTCAGCGTCTGATATATCTTGTATGGGCCCTCGATAATGCTCAAAACAATGGCAGATACGGCACATGCATGTCCACGAGTCTTCTGTATTCCAATCACTAAAATGTTTTGTCTAAGCCTGGGCACGCCTGCAGCGTCATAAAAAAAAGGATGCACAACAGAAACTAACATAACTCAAGCTTCAGTGCCAAAAAATGTCACTCGACTCTCAAGTTTTTTGTAATTTTGTTATTTATCGGTAGATGCTGCGTCAACCCCTATACCATGAAATCAAGGATGACTCAAATGTAATAAGGCAAAATGACATGAAGGGACTTTATTGCATAGAGAACAGCATGTTCTTCATGCAATTTTCCTCACTCAATGCTCGTTAGAGAGCTTTTCAAATCTCTAACAATTGCAAGGCGAAAAAAAAAGATAGAATAACGAACGACTTTACCTTTAAAAGATTTTTTTTTGTGTTCAGACTGCAATCGAGTCTGTTTGACGTGCAGCCTTTCATTGTAGAATTTTTCAGCCTATTTGTCCAAAACAGTTTTCGTTCGTGCTTGTATCTCTGAGAATTCCCGAACCTGTACTTAAAGTTCATGCTACCGAACTTAGTGATTGCCGAAGCGGCATATTATAGTTTCGCTCGAAGGTGGGCGAATAGTGTGTGAAAGTTATCGGCCATGCCAAAGAGCAGGGAGTTGTTAACGTAACACCTTCTGACAGGAACGATTAAAGAGCAGCGAGTCATGAACCTTTTTTTGATGAATCCTTGGGAAACCGTTTTTCAGTAATATAATCAGGCAAGCCGGAGAAAACAAGCCTAATATAATGCAGGATGTCACCTGCTAACCGACGCGAGCATGGATGAAAAGCAAACAGGCGATTGCTATCTACACAGTCGATGCAAAAAAAAAAAAGAGTTTCCGAAGTGCATAGACGAGGAGTCAGCGCAAAAGTGTTGGGTTAATTAGGCGGGGCAGTGTGGTCAGTGTCAGATCTTCAGGTGTCGCGAAACAACCTCGGATAAGGCATGTTAGAGGTATCAGTTAATGAGAAGCACTGACGTGCCAACTAATGAAGGTAAGCAATAGGCACGTCCCCTGCACAATATTAGTCGTTGCGAGAAGCTAATGAAATCAACGAACAATGACCAGCAGAAAACCAGCAATGTAGACATTCCAGACATGTAGCTACATAAAAAACATACTAGATATTATACCACTAGGTTACAAACAAAAGGAATGATCAGTTCAGGCAAAAGACAAGTTGTCTTTTCCTCCCATCCTAACGCTTCATATCGAGTTGATAATGGCTACAGTACAGAGGAAAGTTGAAAATATTGGCCACTATTTGTTTTTCCTCGAGTCATGTCCCTCTTGGCAATATCAAGTTATATGTAACCAGAAAAGGGCTCGTTCAGTCATTAACATCCTGTAGTTCGCAGTTCGCAGAAAAAAAGTCGGACTCTGTGTTTCCACCTATGAAATTGGGCTAACCTTTGCACTGTACGAATATATCTCGTTAGGAAAAAGTCACGCACTGTGTGTACACAGAATGCAGCGTCTTGAATGCACCATTTCGTCTAAGATGATTTCTGAGCTTTCAGAAACAGGTGTCAGCGGGTGATGAGTCTGTCTCAAGCAAGCATACAAAATCTTGCCTGTTACACCTTGAACTCCCTTTCACTGTGATAAACCTCAAACTATTGTCGTGTTCAGCAAGCAGTATCGTTATCTATAAAGGTGATCAATATGAAAGCATAATTACGTGTCTATAGTAACGTTTACTCTGCTGCTGTTTGTTTAAGTGTTCGCTCGATTACTTAAGTTTAGTTTGACGCACGCGTGTTCTCTTACCATCATGTCCAGTTTACATTAAAATGTTAGGACTTGTTTTATTTTGAATGCGAAGCATTTCTTAGTGAACTTCGGTGACTGAGAGTATCTATCTATCTATCTATCTATCTATCTATCTATCTATCTATCTATCTATCTATCTATCTATCTATCTATCTATCTATCTATCTGTCTATCTATCTATCTATCTATCTATCTATCTGTCTATCTATCTATCTGTCTATCTATCTATCTATCTATCTATCTATCTATCTATCTATCTATCTATCTATCTATCAATCTATCTGTCTGTCTGTCTGTCTGTCTGTCTGTCTAACTATCTATCTATCTATCTATCTATCTATCTATCTATCTATCTATCTATCTATCTATCTATCTATCTATCTATCTATCTATCTATCTGTCTATCTATCTATCTATCTATCTATCTATCTATCTATCTATGTATCTATCTATCTATCTATGTATCTATCTATTAAGCCGCTTACGTTTGGGTGCTCTCGTAGTCACCTCCTTAACTTGACGTGAACCAAAATTAGCATGGGCGGGTAAGATGGTATGACGAATGTGAAGCACTGGTGAAGACATGAATAACGTCCCAATGTTGTCCCGTACGTCGTACAATACTTCCTGCCAGACAGTGGCACATACGCACGAGCGGGATGTGCCGCTGGTATGCGGGCATGTGCCACAAGTGATTGACATTTAGTATCTTCTAAGGAATGACGAGAACACATACGGGCAATTTTAACGCTCGGGCGTTAAGAAATACTTCACATCGGTACCGTCGATCCAACGAATGCAAAGAATAAATGTCAAGGTTCCAGCTGCAATCCAACTCAAGCATTCTGCCACAGAGCTACGCAAGGTCTCCGAACTACTTAATAAATAGACACTAATCTTCGTAAAACATCAATAGTTGCGGCAGTGCTGCCTACCTGACTTTATAAACATTACATATGTACTCTTTGATACAGCCGTCACGTTGCGTTAACGTCTATAGTGGTTAAATAGTTGCCATGCGCTGAAATTGATTTATGTAGCAGTGTCCAGGGCCAGCATCTTCGCAAGCATTAGCGCTACATGTATTCTTCTCGTGTTGCTAATACGCATGTTCCAGTTGGCATCGTTGCGCATGTGCGAACAACTGGTTATATAAAGAACTGCAACTCTTCCACATACGGCTGTGCGTGCAACATTTGTATATATACCTTTGCGTGATGTGATGACATGTCACTCAATAAAATAATTTCAACACGGTGACTTTCCCTCCACATTCTTCGCATGACACGATTTCCATGTACGTGGGATCTGCCGAATTTTTTTTGCCATCTGAACTCTACTACGTCTTACAAAGCATTTCAGGGGTCTTGTTGATCGCGTCATTTAACACTGTTCAGAACTTTGAGTCGACTTCAGCTATGTATACAATCTTTTGTTTGTTAGCCGGCACGCTTTGCACGGTAATTTTTGTTGTACTTATTTCTGATAACTCGGTTTACTTTGTTTACTTAGAGACGTAAAGAATTTCATTTCACCAGTGTTTGGATAGTACCAAGGTACTCTCCAATAACTTGTATCTCTACTTCGTCTCATTTTACATCTTTGAGTACTTCCTGTGCGCATTTGATAAATAGCATTGGCGAGATCATATCCCTTTGTTTTACACCCTTCTTTACTGGTATTCTGTCACTTTATTTATGAAGCATTATCCTCGCAGTTATTGCGCTGTAAATTTATTCCATATGGTGCGTCTCACATATGGTGCGTCGGCAAGCTGATTTCGTACGACTCTTTGATATCACTGCTGAATCAAGTGGCTCCTCGTAATCAATGAATGCTTTGTATTGTGGTTGGTTGTATTCGGATCACTTCCCTGTCACCTGATTAATCGTCTAATTGTGGTCGACTGTTCAGTAGCCTGTACAAAGTACAACTTGATCCTTTGGTTGATTGGAATTTAGTGACTTAATTGTGTTCACAATTATATTTTTAAATGCCTTGTAGATGACCTACAGCAAGCTGATTGTCCTGCAATTCTTCAAGTACTTGTCGTTTCCTTTCTTATTTCAGATTAAGGTAGCATTCTTCCAAGATTTCGGCACACTAACAGTGAGGAGACACTTCGCGAACAGGGTGGCGAGTTCTGCTAAGACAATCTCTTCTCCCTCTTTCAGCAGATCTGGTGTTACCTGATACCCACCAGCGCCTTTGCATCTTTTTTTTTTCATTTCCTCAATGGCTTTCCTGACTTCTTCTGCCATTACACCCAGGCAACATAGAGGATGCGGAAGTGCTTGGTAAAGTAGAATGAAGTAGCCACAGCACCGTAAGGTCTTGAATTCGCCTAGACTTGAAGAAGGCACGACATAAAGTGATGCACAAGAAGCCAATCAATGAGCTAGCATCGAGATGGAAATTGCAGGAATTCAGTTTTGCTTCAGAAAAGATGCATGGCTCTTATCGAAACAACCGGCCTTAGCTATCACGCAACGAATGATAATCGGCAACTATCGTTACGGATTGTGCAGTGGAAGATGAAGGTACAGTAGTTAGGCAGTAGACGAAGAACCTCATTAAGCAATATCAAAAGATGACAGTCACTAAAACAAGAGAAAATAGCTCTGCCGATGACGGCAGAGCTTTCGAAGTTGATTAATAAGCGTACTGTATCTGATGTAAGAAGGTATAGCATGAAGATCAATTACAATGCTCTAATCAACAAAGGAAACGTCAAAGTGATGAAGAAGAAACTTGGTATAGGCAAAAACTAGATATTAAGGGACATAGAAGGCAAAGTAAGTACGAATATGGATAGGATAGGTAATTAGAACAGGAGTGTTACAGAGACCTATACAATTACCGGGACCACGATTACCATATTGTAAGAAGTAGCAGTACGCCAATCAATGCATCGGCAGTCAAACCACAAGACATGTAGACATTAGCATGCTTTCGAGTGGAGTTATATTATATTTATACAGATATGGAAAACACTGTGGAGCACTATGAGCTCAGTCGGTTGGACAGCGCTTTTGGGATTCCCCAGTTCCCAACGTCAGGCGCTGTCAATGGTAATCTTTTATTTCAAATGGCAGTCACAATACAACACGCTCGCTGACAGGGCACAGCTGCTTTGAAATTCACGCAATGATAATACATCTAATTTTCCTAATATCTGACCTTCACTTCAAAACCTTGATTAGTTTCTATCCATTCAATGATGTGCTTTTCACTAGGAAAAAGCAGTCATCATTCTGATTCCCAGAACGACGTCTGTCTTATAGTTTTGCTGTTGTTGTCCAGATAAAAACCTTCGTTTTCAAGCCACATAACCAGGTTTTGTGCTTTATCGCATCAACCAGTCACATCCACAAAAGAATAAAAGCCTAGAGACGATCCCTGTGTCTGACAATAGAAAATATAGATACTTAATATACAGCTTTGTCAATCAGTGAGGCTGCTTTTCCAATGTGATGAAAGATTGCGGAGAGTTGGTAACGAGAGCGGTGATTACATTTTCGCAAAATATACACTTGCATCCCTTCAGTTATGCAATAACACCGACAAATGCAAAACTTCAGACGTGTTACCAATCACCGTCTTTTATGGGATCGAACTTGAGTGCATCAAATGCATTTTCTCAGGGTAATACAAATGAGTAGTAGTGAATCTTCACTCGAAGCTCAAGCATTGAGCGGCTGACAGTGAAAAAAACAAATGAGTTGACCAGCGTCACTGCTGCCCTTCAACAGCCTGTTATGTTTTCATTTTCTAAAATGGGACAGAATATGTGACGAATTGCACTGAGTAACTATTTTTAGGGTGCTGTATTTTCGAAGATAAAACGAAATCAGTGAAACTTTGAGGCGACGCATAGATGATTCTTCTGAGAAATACATATTGGGGCCTGATTATGGTAACAATCACCCTGTGTTGTATTCATATCATCTTAAAATTATTCTCCTTAACGACTAATTTATCGCCAACCAAAAATATCCACTAATTAGTCTTTTTTTGTTTATCTTTCTTTTTGTCTGTTTTTGTTGGTAAAGAACATAAGGTATACGAAAAGCTTACATGAGTCCCCCCCCCCCTTTCATGTTTGCGCTGACATTTGCAAATAGTTACATGCCTTTATCTTATTTTTAGGATAGTACATTAGCAATCAATTGAGCCATGTTATAATGCTAGAGAATGTTTTAAAATTCATTGCCAAAATTTTCCTCATGAGCTTTCTTTTCTTGCGTTGATAAAGTGTGCATAGTATTGGTATATTACGTTTTTCCTGCAATACAAATTTTCACTTCAAAGTCAGCGCTCGTGTAGTGTTCGCTGTTTCTTTGTCCTTTTTACTCGAATTGATTGAGCCGTCAGACATTTTTCGCCTACTGTCGTAATTGAAGGCGTTTCGAGAACGTTGTTTATACTATACTTCCCATCATGCATTCTAAGTTTATTTACTTGCGAATAGTGAATGTTTTAATGGTAAAATAACTGCATCTTGTTCCAGAGAAAGCCAACTAAACACTTATGTTTCGCAAGTAGAAACGAAGGACAGCGGCTCAGTTCCTAAATCGAAAAAAAAAGACGTCTGAAAATATTTTCACAGCATCAATTAACATTTTTCTAATTGTTATTTTTTTATTTCAATAACGCATTTTTAGAGATGCCTGAAATGCATATTTGCGTTGTAAAAGCATCACTTTTAAAAGAAAAGTAGCGCATGTTCACATACCGAATTTGAAATTTCGACACACCATCACATCTTGGCACACATGAGGCGCTGAGCATGAGTGTATGGTCCAAAGCCAAAAACGCCACTAAAAATAATGCGAGCGGCGCATATTTATATACGTATACGCATCTTATTAGTGAACAATTCTAAGAAATATCAAAAGATAAATGTTCTTGTTCTCTAAAGAGAAGTGAGAGGTACTGCTCTGGAGAAGTTTAGCTATATAAAAGCCGAAACATCCTTTTTTAGATTCAATCCCTCTTCAACTCTTGCACCAATGACACTGCAACTTGCCCAGTGAATACATTCGCTGCCGCGTCTTTGTGATCTCGCAATGCGCGTTGCTCGAACTTGTAAACTAGCAGAGGATAACTTGCCTGAATGCACTTTTTAATTTTAAATGCGAAGCATTTCTTAGCGAACTTCGGTGACTTTAAGCGTATCTATCTATCTATCTATCTATCTATCCGTCTATCCGTCTATCTATCTATCTATCTATCTATCTATCTATCTATCTATCTATCTATCTATCTATCTATCTATCTATCTATCTATCTATCTATCTATCTATCTATCTATCTATCTATCCGCCTACGACATTTATCTCTCCTGGCCGTTTAGATAATGGTATCGATACTAAACTTGGTATCGCGTAATGTGACTGTAGGAAGAACATATTTGACTAGTTATAACAATAAAATCATCATATGTATGTCATGAACGTCCTGATTTACATTTCTTGGTCCAGCAGCTGTTGCGGTGGTTTTGTTCGCATGGCATGGTGCAAAATTGGTATGGTATGAGATGATTGCGTGGCAAACACAAGTGACAGACCAGCACATGAAAATTATGACATGCGTGTCATGTAACAACAGGAGTACGTTCCACGCTCATGACGCGCTCGCGGCCGTTTCGCTAGCGTCATATATACCAAATTTGGTGTCACGGTAGGTGAATGAATGACGAAGGTATGTGACTGGTGCAAACATGATAATCATGAGATGGTTGTCATGTAATAACATGACCATATGCCATGTCCATGATGCGCTGGGGGCTGTTTCGCTAGCTTCACTTATGCCAAATTTACTATCACGGGACGGGAATGTATTGCGAAGGTGCAAACATGATAAACATGAGGTGCGTGTCATGTAACAACATGACTGCATGCTATGCTCATGATGCGCTCGCGGTCGTTTCGCTAGTTTCACATGCACCGAACTCGGTATTACGCGACGCCAATGGATTGCGAAGGTATGTGACTGGTGCGAACATGATTATCATGAAATGCGTGTCATGTAATAACATAACTACATGCCCTGAGAGAACACGAATATGCCAATACATTTCAATGTGGCGTCGTGGGTGGGCTTGCCGGCGTTCATTTCATCGCGTCGCCACCGCCATGCGCCGGTCCTGCCATATACTCGCAGAAGCCGCCGCGCTGCGTTGCTTTGACGAATGCGTGTTTCAGGGTGATTGGCATCCCTCCATTACGAAAAAAGGGAAACGCAGTGTTTTCTAGGCAACGCATCGGGGCGAAATGCAGCATGTCGCATTTCGCGCCGCTTGGCCACGGGCCGCCCTGACAGACGCGGTCGCGCCTGGCGTCAGACTATAAGTGCTCGCGTTTTGCTAACGTAGCGTCGCGGTGCCCAACGTGCGCACGCGTCAACGCTACATTGGAGTATATTGGGCTCTTCATGATGCGCTCGAGGCCGTTTTGTTAGCTCCACATATGCCAAATTTGGTGTTATTTGACGTTAGTAGATGACAAAATATATGACTGGTGCAAACATGATAACCCTGACACGCGTGTCATGTAGGAAGATAACAAAGTACCACGCTCATACCATGCTCGCAGCCGTTTCGCGAGCTTTACATATAATAAATTAAGTATCACGTAACGTGAATAGATGATGAAGGTAAACGACACATCTATAGATGATAATCATGACACAGAAGTCATGTACGGCATCAATTGCTTTCACCTCGTAACGTTGTGCTGATTTTAATGGTACATATGAACATTTCTCTTTCGTGCTTCGTATATCATCATTTCCCACTGTACACGTGATCTGCCAATTATTTAATTGTTTTTTTGTTTTCTTTTACTGCCGAGCTTAGTGAGAATCTGTGTTTCTGTTCTGCCTTGCTTCTACATCTAGTTTTCTGTTGTCACCAGAACTTGCAATTGTGACTGCCTTTTTCAGCGTACAAGCTCGTCGGAACGAAGCAGCAATACCTCCGGCGTACTAAAGAAGCAGGATACAAGAAATAAAAAAAAGCTGGAACATTTTTTGCAGTGATAAGACGTCAACTTGAGCAATTTTTCTTGAATTCCGAACCGAAGTCCTCAGCAGTCAAGTGAAGACGTCAACAGGAAGAAAATGGGCTGAGTTGGAATCCAGTAAAGACATGCTGCTTCGGACAATGCCGCTGACGCCAGGCTTAGCTTTGGCACCAGTAGCGCGTTGCTACCACTGATTAATTTTAACTGTTCCAGTCAATGAGATGTCTTTCTCGAGTATGCATAGAACGCGGAAGAGCATAGCAGATTGGGCTTTTCACGGTGCAGTGAGTAGTGCGTAGAAGAAAGGCGAGAGCAAGACGAAATGGGTTAAATTGAGTCGAAAGGAATTTCACGAGTAAATGGCTTTTTCCTGTACATTAGTCATGCGCTTCGCAGTCAAGCGAGAATAAATGTGTTGCTTATAGAAGTTGTAGAATTAAAAAAACGCCAGGCCTGCGCGGAAGTCGCCGCAGAGTCACAGCGAAAGCTAAATAAGCGGCTTTTTTGAGCGTTTTCTAAACACGCATTGGGTAACTGCTGCTAGCGCACTTGATGCCCACTACGGCAGTATTGTTAAATATTTTGGATAGTAGGCTGTCATTTGCTATGCTATTTTTTGTCATTATTCTGAGAAGCGTGGCATCCGCTAAGCACTTGCGAGGAATTTTGTGACAATTGTTCATGCCGTGGCTGACGACAGTGAGGAATCATGCCTGAAGTGGGTATTGGCCACAGTTAATATCTGAAAAAAAAAAAACTTTTCGCAATGAACCGGAGCATTCGACGACCCACTCGTTACACTTTCGCATTGCACGACAATAGCTTGTTCTTTCGATGTTTTAAAACGATTTAAAAGTCGTATTAACGCGATTTCTTTCCTGACATCAACCCTGCCTAAGGTAAGTTCGCCAACTAGTCCGAAACCCCGGCGGGGCTCAGTGGTAGAATACTGGGTTAGCACCCAGTGGACCCGGGCTCAAGCCCCACAGCGTCATTGGTACTAGGTTTTTTCTAATAGAGAGTTTTAGTACTGCGGAATGGTGCTACGCACGCATCACGAAGCGCCTTGCGTTACGTGGCGTCGTTTGCCTCTAATCGGCTTTTAGTACGCCGTAGTACCCGCGTACGTAACGAGCGTGAAGCGTGTTGCGCCATCTCGTAGATCAAAATAGAAGCACGTGTTGTTCACAGCCAATGTGAGCCAATCCAAGTGTTATAGCCAGATTAAGGCCATGTTTCAAGCCACAGAGCCGGTCGGTGCTTGCCTTCTATGCCGCAATTTTGCAAAACGAAGTCTCGCGCTGTCGCGAACTTGTCCGAGAGCGGCGCGATCACCTCGTACGTACGCACGCACGCATCTCATGCGTGCGTACGTAGCGCCTGCGTACGTAATGCGATACGTGCGCGTTGCGGTCCGCGCATGCGCACCACGCAGAACGTGGCGTCCTTACGTACGCAACGCCACCACGTACGCAGCGTACGCAGTACTAAAACTCTCTATTTTCGCGCGATGTTGTTATGGACACCGGCGGCGGCGGACAACTACGGCGCTGCGTGTGACTCGAGATGCGATCTTGTAACGGCTTTCGTTGTAAAACACAAAGTCAGAGGTAGCGTAATTGTTAGGTTTTCGAAATTGCAATCACCTGATGCTGAAGCTTAACTGGCATGTTTGGTGAAGCGGTTATCGTGATTAGTTGCGTTCCCTAAAGACACGGGTCAATTCACGGCCGTAGCTGTAGCACTTTGGTGAAGGCCGATTGGTAAGATACATATTTATTCGACCCTTGAAAGAAATTTTGTCATGCTTTTAATTTTTATACCTTTTCCGTATATAATCTTTTTTTTTTCGTTTTAAATAAAGTTTTAGTTGAAAGTTAGCGCTTGCCGTGCCGTTTCTTTTGTGTGTCCCCGAGTGTACTATCGTGCTGTCCTTAAATGATAACACAAAAACAAATATACTAAAACTTCACATCACATTTAGAATTGTTTTAATGATTCAATGCACTGTGGTATCTCTTTCACACATCGCTTCTCTCTGGAAATACATGTTACTTCGCGTCCCCTACAGGGCAGCTCAGTTAGCGTTGCCTTTTCTAAGCACTGTGATGCAGCATGAATATACCTCATGACCTATATCTAAGCAACCAACAACATTTATACTGTAATACCACAGCGAGAGGTATTATCCTGATTGTTTTCATTTTACGTGGCAGTAAATGGGCAAGCTGTGCAGATGACGATGTAGGCGTATGTGGTGTATGGGCAACTGACACACAGAATGACCAAGCAGTGAGAACGAGTCGTGAAATCGGGTGTCGTAAATACGTCATCATTAGCTCATCTAGAAACGCTGAGTCTGTGGCTTAGGTAGGGTTACCACAAAACTGCATCAACCAAGCACCAAATGAAAGCCACAAGTCCAATTTGCCCGGTTGCGTAAAGACACGTGCGTTAGTAGAAGCACTGCTCACAATAGAAGTTAGAAGCATCCTTGTCTAGAGTGACGGCACTCGCCTAATTTAGGCCGAGTGGACAGGGCCAATTTGTTCGCGCAAGGCCAATTATGTAAGACGAGCAACGAGGAACCTGCATTGTTATGCTGATGAGCTCCTGAATAAAGGCAGTTGAGCGGGCTCGCTTGTGGCTTAACTACGAAATTGTACTCGTTTAGAGTGGGCCTATACGAGTGGTTATGGTAAAGGCTAGGAGCCGCTTCTGTGAATACTGAATGGTTACAGGTGAGCTCGCGCAAGTGAAAAGTAGTTTTTGCAAGAGGGTGGTCGCATCTTGTGTCATGCGACTATTTCGTTTGAAATTGACTGCTTAGAGTCCAGGGAATCAGTTTCGTTATACACAAGCCAACTTATACCTCCTAATATGACCCATACTTGAACCTAACGAATAACAATGTAGTTTGTACAACAAATATTGTTGGTTTGACAACATCTTTGAGGTAGTTTCGTGGTGTTACGCTATATGTGGCAACACTTACACATACGTTCCTCTATACGTTACTCTATAGTACATACGTTCCTCTATAATTTTACTGGCACCATTGAAGCCCTAAAAAAACTGGAACAACACTTTCATAGAGCAGACGAACATATGAGTGCGCATTTGCGAGACAATAAGTATTCCAAGTTATACTGACGGGGTTTTTCAATGTTATGCGCTAGCTCCAATACCACTCCATGCCATTAAAATGTGCATTGCCGGGTACAGACAACATACAGATTGCGCTAAAAATCTGTTGCATCGCAGGTAGCGTTTTCAATTTCTACGGTCGGTACAGATTTGCCCGGCTAATGTTTCTTCTCGAGTGCTTGACTCGCTAGGTACTACAATAGAGCGCCACTTGGTTGTATCGTCTACAATTGATTGATATGTGAGGCTTAACAAGGCAAAATGACCATACGATTATGAAAGACGCCGTAGTAGAGGGCTCTTGAAATATTGATCATCTGGCGTGCTTCAAAGTGGAGAATTTTTTAGAAGGAGGACATTCTGTGATGACTGGAGAAATACAACTGAAGTGTATTCATGTCTTTTATGTTCCCACATTTATCAATTTAGAATATGAAGTCTAATAGAAACGTTTTGTCACATATGTAGTGCTACCGGAGCTAAGTAATGCCTTTTTTTTATTTTTCATCACCTTCAGTTGATGTCACATTAAAAACTCCTTCGCATACTTGCTAGTCAACTGGGAAGGAATTATTGTTGACTATTAAGCTATCGAAGTATTCACCGCTCTTTGTCCTCTTGGTCTTTTTTTGTTGTTCTCTGTGACACGTCGTTTGTAAAATTAGCTTGTAAAACTCCACTTTAACGTTAGTGGCCAAATTCAAAGCAGCAACACATGAGTGTAACAATCAATGAACGATAATAATTGGCAAGGTTAAAGGACTGCTCTATCATTTTGTTCTGTTAGCCTTACCCACAAGAATATTACACTGTTGAAAGTACCGTAAAATATATATTCATCACAGCGGAATATCCGTACGATCGAGAAATATATTGTTGGGCTCTTTCGAAATCTCGCATTGCAACTTGGCGATATGCAAGACGCCACCACTCCATTTATATTTGCCACAAACCTACAATTCACGCATAAAAAAAAAAGTGGCGAGAATGCCAGCAAAGAGGTCTAACTTGAAGACTCTTACTTCACTTGGGCGTGGAATATTCGTGTATTGCATCACAGGTAACGCAAACCTAGAAGAGCACGCTGCTCAGCGAAAAAGCGCGAAAAGAATGGAGTGGTTGCGCCGGCAGGCCACGGAAGAAAGTCACAAGTGGACGAACGCATGTTATCGGTCGCATAAACTATGGAACAAGTAAAGCATGTAGCCCTGCTACGTGTGGTGACTTCTTTAACGTATGAGTAACTTCTGGGGCTTTGCATTCTGAGATCACGATGCGATTATCACGGATGCTATACTGGATGACTCCGGAAATTTCGACCATGTGCGGTTCTCTAATGTGCGCTGACATGGCCCAAGAAAAGGAACTCCACTATGATTTCGTCCCAGACTAATACGACCACTACAACTTCATTCGACCACTCAGCTTTGGGTGACCAGGCAAGCGCCGTAAATGCAGAGCGGATAGGCCGCATAAACCATAAAATGAGACAGCAACCACATCCAACCACAGCGTCATCTGGTAACTGGAAATATAAAGGGCCAATCGGTAAACAATGACGTTGGCACGAACGTCCTTGAAAGCTTGATTGGTACGTGGAGATTATAGCCTCCCAAAAGCACCCTATAACTAAGAGAGACGCTGTAATGGAGGGCTCCGGAAATTCACACCACCTGTTGTTCTTTAACGTGCACCCAAATATGAGCACATGGAGCAGCATTTTGGCCTCCGTCGTAAAGCAGCCACTGCATTCAGAATCTGCTCTTTCGACCTGTGGGTCAGCAGCCGAGTAGCTTGGCCACAAAGCCACTGCGGTGGGGCAACATTCTTGGAACCATACATACGGTATGGTTGATACTTTTTTCTATTCTGAACCATCCCTGTGTCATAACAAAGACCTTGTGAAATATTTCAGATGATAGCCATTCAATGAATCTCTGATCAGGAAATTAAGATGTGCAGCTACCCAAAACTATACGTCATTTCATTTCAAATCTTCTATGAAACAAACAAAGAATGGGAAATTTAATATATAGCTTGGCTAAGAAAAAGTTAAACAACACGAAAACATGTACTAGCAGGGCTTACTGTTCACGCATTACACATAATAGGGCCTTGTTTTCTTTAACTTACAAGGTAAGTTGTTTAGAAGGCAAGAACGTATTTGTTAGACACCAGTTTGAATGTCTGAACAACCCAGTGGCTTCAAACGTACGGAAAGAAATACTTTGGTCTTTGTCAAGTTTGTTGTTCATACTATACTTATAGTAGTTCGTGACGCGTAACGTGTGTTTGGCAGATTTTGAGAACACCACTTGCGATAGATTGATTGAACATGCATGTATTTCAGAATAACTGCTCTTCTATTCGCTTTCTTTTCTATGAACTTTAGGGATGGTTCAGTTTGTAAAATAATCAACCATAACTCTTTCTGTTTAAGACTTCTTTTACACGCGAACCAAAAGTTTGTTATCTCGCCTAATTCGGGAAAAGTCGGCATCATCTGTTGTTAGCGCTATCATACGTGGGACATTTCAGCAACTGGTTCGCGTGGTTTGGACTACAGAGGCCCACGGGAACGCTTTATGCTCTCCTACAGTAGAGCAACAGGTACTCTAAATCGTTGACAATTTTTTCTAAACACATCATGTGATTTTTCCTAGTATAGCACTTATATACTATTGCCTTGCGCTTTTACAACGCATTTGCTCATTGGAACGAGCCATACTCGACATCATTACAATGCTCCAAATAAGCAAGCAACACATGAAAAGCTGTAGGCTCTTAGCGATGAAGTGCTCTAGCGTACAGTTATCTCAATTGCTCGTTTGCAAAAATTGTTGACGTATCATTCCTCGATTGGGCCGTGTACGCCGTCGTTACTTCAGATGTATCATTAGGGCAAAAACGTTAGGATGCTTCATATAACAAAAACTGACCGCCAGCGTCGGCAGCCTCAAAAACGATGCAAAAGTGACTTGATGAGGTATTTTATTTATGACACCATCATGTGAGGCAATCACGTCGTCACATGTTTCAAAAATTTGTAACGTTACGATGACGTGATCATAACTGCTTGAGATTATGAGTTCATCGAACGACGTCTGCCCGAAGTGAAAGTCTCGAAGGCACTGAAATAGCTAGTTAAAATCAGAATTCTTTTTTGG
Organism: Rhipicephalus microplus; assembly: GCF_043290135.1. Classification (NCBI taxonomy): domain Eukaryota; kingdom Metazoa; phylum Arthropoda; class Arachnida; order Ixodida; family Ixodidae; genus Rhipicephalus; species Rhipicephalus microplus. The sequence goes on along the minus strand of NC_134706.1, from coordinate 61,866,777 downwards.
GGGGTAGAGCAAAGACGAATGCATCGAGTGAGAAGAAAAAGAAGCTCACCTTAACCTTCGAGTCGTCATACACAAGTTCAAGAGGATAATGTCAGTTTTTGAAAATTTGTGTATCCTTGAACTTTGCCTTTAAAAATTCAACGCGATAGCCATATCCTGTCCCTAGTGCCTATAGAGTTCAAAAGTTCAAGTTTTAGTGAAGCTTTCGCATACGGCTGCATTATGTGCAATGGGTAGCACGTTTTAAACCTCAAGGAATTGTGCGCGTTAGGTCTTTTTTGAAGTTGCTGTGCACCCAGCACGGGACTTTAAAGCGACACTAAAGGCAACTATTAAGTCAACGTTGATTGTGAAAATAGTGGTACAGAATCCTCGTAGTGTTACTTTTGTGCAAGGAAGGGCCTATTTTAAAATAAAATCACGTCTTAGTGGTCCGCATCGGGTTAGCGCGCTTCAAATTACCCGCCTTAAGAAGCGGACGAACCGGACCGACTCGCGTCACTGTCGCCGTGCACATCTTTGTCCCGCTTTACTGCGCAGGTAACAGCAGAACGAAATCAGCGGGAGCCACAGCAGCAACAGCGGTCGTTGATCGACTTCCCACCATTGGCTCTAAGATTGCAGACATTTTTCTTTATTTATGTGCACCCCGCTAGATAGCAGCACGTGCTCAGTGTAACTACGTGAAACTTGAATTTTCGAACCATTCGTGCCATTCCTCATTGTAACGTCCGGCGGTTGTTTTTTTCATGACTCAAACAGAAACAAACAGGCCGCATTTCGTTGCGTCTTTTGATGCCTGGAAAGTTCTTTAATTAATGCAGCTGGATCTATTTTTAGTGATAACTTGTACGTGGTCAATCTGATGTCATCGGGATCATTTCGAGAATTTTCTACAGCGGCGGTGTTCTTGTGAATTCACTTCAATTTCTCGGTAAGTAGGGCACTGTTGTAGGTAATGTTGTCTTTTTAGATGTCATACATTGAGCTTTCACTAAGACGTAAATTGTTATTTGACTTTAATGCCTATTTAGGAGAAATTGTACAGCAACATGTGTGCCTTTTGTAGTGGGTGGCCTGATTTAAACCATGAATTTGTGTTAATCACATGTTCTGACGCCCAATCGCAACGTATGCTTGTACCACGCAATATTATTGTTATATTACAAGCTGCATTGTGAAACATGTATACAGGACTCGTGTGCTTGTGAGACATGCAAGTTCTTTTCACTGCATTTCGCGTACAAGATTTTGTGCTCGCAACCAACTACGCCAACGTCTGCGAAATAAGCTCGTTAGAGGGTCACTGAACATTTCAAGTAAACACGCGCATCCAGTACACGATTCCGTAACGATCAGCAATTCTACAAGTGGCAGCGCAACACTCCCATGACGCGTCACAAATTCCAAGAAACCATGCCTTCTCCTTTCAATGCATTTCGTGTCTACGCGTGACGTATTGCTAGAATGTCTCTGACGCACCGATTCAAATATGCTGCGATTGTTCTAGCAAGAGCCTACGACCTCAATTCAGTCTGCAAGCAGCTGTCCACGCTGCTTCCTGTTAGTCGTGTTGCCCGTGTGCGTGCGTCACTCACGCATCAGCTGATGAATAGGGCGAGTGGGCTGCGCAGTGTTCACACCGGCACAGTTCCTATAATCCCACCAGCCATGACGCGCCAACAACGAAGCCGGTACAAGGCAGCTAACGGAGACAGCGGGCAAAGTTGCAGCAACCGGAAGTAGAGCGTGTTTCAAGCAGTGCGTTAGCGATGACGTGTGCCACGTGAGATTGGGAGGGCTGGTCAGAGAGGGCAAAGAGGCTTGAGAGAGGATACCACGAGGGTAGCGCAGAAGAGAATGAAAAGAAGGAACGTCACGGTTTCAATAATCAAACACGTCTAGCTCCACTATTACGACACCATTTTGAAAAATTCTCACAGCTCCGCGTTCTTCGCACACACGAACATGATTTCCCTGCCGCAACTTAACTTCGACCTGTGGGTGATTTAAGGGCTCTTTAGAGCTATATTGTTGAAAGCTCCACTGACTAGTTGCGCATGCCCACCTTAATCGAAGCCAGGAGGCACCCACTAGAATTCAGCACCTAGATACTTTCCTGAGGAGCCGATGTAAATGAAACCACGAAAAACCTAACGGCTGTTATGTTTGATAATGAATACCATGACATTACTCTCTTACGCTTCTTGCGCAAGTTTTTAACATTATCTATCTATCTATCTATCTATCTATCTATCTATCTATCTATCTATCTATCTATCTATCTATCTATCTATCTATCTATCTATCTAGCCGCCTACGACTTTTAGCTCTCCTGGCCGTTTGGAAAATAGTATCGATACCATACTTGATATGGTGTAACTTGACTGTATGACGAGCATATTTGACTAGTCATAACATAAAAATCATGAGATATATGTCATTATTGTCATGAGTTACATCTCAAGGTCTCGCTGCTCTTGTGGTGGTTTCGCACATAGGACATGTTGCAAAACTGGTATGGTATGACATGATTGCATGGCAAACACATACGACAGACCCTAACATGAAAATTATGACATGCGTGTCATGTAACAACATGGCTACACGCCACGCTCATGATATGCTCACGGCCGTTTCGCTAGCTTCACATGTACCAAATTTTGTACGACGTGAGCACTTACATTAAGGCTTTTGCAAACGCGGATGTACCCTACTTTGAAAATGTTACACATCATGTACCCTGACCTTTACCCAAGTAATCTTTGTCCACATTGTGGGGAAATAGCTTCATTAGAACACATGCTCTGGCAGTGCACCAAATTCGCTCATTTATCGCACATCACCTCTGCCAGATGGGAGGCGGCAATCCGCAGCTCGTCCTTGGAAGATCATCTCTGGGCTGTCCACCAAGCCCACGAGGCGGCTGAGGAGCTTGGCATCTGAGTCCCCACGTGGGAGCTGCCCGCAACACAGTGATCTGTGTTTTGGAGGACCAAATAAAAGTTTATCCAATCCAATCCAATGCGAACAGACGACATAGGTAGATGACACATCCAAACATGATAATCACGACACACGTGTTATGTAACAACATGACTACATGCCACTCTCATGATGCGCTCGCAGCCGTTTCGCAAGCTTCACATATGCCGAATTTGGTATTACGTGACGTCAATGGGTGACGAAGGTATGTGACTGGTGCAAACATGATAATAATGAGATGCGTGTCATGTGACAACATGACTACATGCCACAGTCAAGGCGCCAATGCACTTCGACGAGACACAGCACGCCTGCGCACCGGCGTTCGTTTTGTCGCGTCATGCCAGCGTGGCCACGCCAGGCACCGGTCCTGGCATATGCTCGCAGGCACGTGCCGCGCTGCGTTGATTTGACACATGCGCGTTTCAGCACGTCCGGCGTCCCTCCGTCACGAAAAGAGGCAGACGCAGTGCTGTTGCGGTAATGTCATCGGCGCGAAATGCAGCATGTGGCATTTCGCACCGGTTGCCATCGGGTCACGACGATGGAAGCTGGTCGCGCCGGTCGTGTCTGGCCTCAGACTATAGAAAGCTCGCGTTTTGATGACGTAGCGTCACTATGCCCAGCGCGCGCGTGCGTCAACGCCACATTGGAGTATATTGGGCCCTTCATGATGCTCTCGCGGCCGTTTTGCTAGCTCCATATATACCGAATTTGGTGTTACGAGACGTAAATGGATCAAGAAATATGGTGCGAACATGATAACTCTGACACGCGTGTCATGTAAGGACATGACAACATACCACGCTCTTGACTGTGGCATGTAGTCATGTTTTTACATGACGCAGATCTCATGATTATCATGTTTGCACCAGTCACATACCATCGCTATTCATTCACTTACCGTAATACCAAATTTGATATATGTGACGCTAGCTGAACGGCCGCGAGTGAATCATGGTCTTGGAACGTAGTTATGTGTGTACATGACATGCATGTCATGATTTTTTGTTAGGTTTTGTCACTTGCGTTTGACATGCACTTTTGCCATACCATACCCGTTTTGCAATATACCATGTTGACGAAACCACCGCAAGAGCTGCAGGATCATGAAATGCGAATCATGACATTCATGAGATACATATCATGATTTTCATCTCATAAATAGTTAAATATGTTCCTCATACAGTCATGGTATGTCATGCCAAGTTTGGTATGAACACCATTATTGAAACGGCCAAGAGAGCTAAAGGTCCTACGTGGCTAGATAGATAAGTAGATAGATAGATACGCTCAAAGTCGCTGAAGTTCGCTAAGAAATGCTTCGCATTTAAAAGTACGTTTCGTATCATCCACTGCTTTTTTTGGGGGGGGGGGGGGAGGGGGGCTCACGCTTGAGCCACGGCGAAAATGAAGGAGCGATACACGCTGCCTCTTTGAAAGACGATAGTCTTTTTTGGTGACCTTTGACGGAAAAATTTTGTCTTTCTGTCTGTGTGTCTGTACACTTCTCTGTTTGTCTGCCCTAAATGATACGTCAAGCGGCACCAAACGGCCGACCCCGTCCGCAGCGCACACCAATATTGCTGAAGTTTCAGCGTTCATACTTGTGCGATTGTCAAGTAAAAAGAAAAATTGCGCATATCTGAGGCACCATAACAACGCGTCGATGTTTTGTATGAGTGCCTTTATACAAGAGAAGGCTTACACAAGTAACTAAGGAATGTATCGTTCCTCACGCTGCGCTGACAGTACAACGCGATCTTCAAAAAGGTGTTTCCAACGCTTTGCAAAGACGACACGGTGGTGGCACCTGCCCGCGCTTTGCGTTCTACACCTTCTCGCCTCCGAGACAGACGCTCTTTTTTCTCCGCTGGCGCGCACGTCTTCGTTTTCGAAGACAACTGCCAGATGGCGCTCGTGTCTAACTTGCCTCGATGCGCTCGTTCGCCTCCGCTGCACGATCTAGGCACTCTAACGCAGCGCCTCCAGAATACCATTCACCACTTTTCTTGCGCAGAACACCAAATAAACGTTTGTTTTTTTCCCTCCAGACGCAAAACTATCGTCTTTCGACGAAATTTGCAGTGTAACATGGAGATTGAGGGCCAATGTTTATAATGCGTACGTGGTAACATCTCTTTTTAAGGTCGACCTTGTTTCCAGGTTTGGTCGCTAGGTGGCAAGCGCTCAGTCGAAATCACGAATGACCGAAGGGAAGATGTGCTGTTTTAGGGGCGAAGCTCCCTATAACGGCACTCGTTCGTCCCTCGTAGCCGTTGTAGTATGTAGTAAGTATGACATTTTGATCTCCAAGGTGGTGTCGGTGAGAGATTTCTTCTGTGCGTTGTTGAACAATAAAAATAGGGCTTAGTGTATAGGCCAATGGCTGCTAATAGGGAGTGAGAGACAGGAACATTCGGCTTTTAGTTAACGCGCACGCTGCGATCCCCATTAGCAGTCATTGGCATGTACATTGAGCATTGTCTGACAAGAAATGGTCGCTACGTTATACTCGCTGGGTGTGACCTCCTTAGTTTTAGAAAGATTTAGCGAGCGTTGAGCCACTGTGCCGCGAATACAATGAACTAGTATATACCATGAATGAACTCGAGGTGGTTAAAGGTTGGAGGTAGATACGAAGCGTAAGCCGTAAGAAAGTAAAAGCCGAATTCTCCTGTCTCTCATTTCACATTAGCAGCCCTCGGCATGTACGTTGAGCACTATCTGACAGGAAAATGGTGCTACATTATACTCGCTGGGCGTTACTTTCTTGGTTTTAGAAAGGTTTAGAGAGCGTTTGAGCGCAGTGCCATGAATACAGTGAACTAGTATATACTATGAACTCTAGGTGGTTAAAGGTGGGAAGCAGACCCGAAGTGCAAGCCGTAAGAAAGTGTGCGTGTGGCACCTCTCGTTAAGTCCTTGGAATGTCCGCTGGATGGCGGTGCTTTTATATGGGGAATATATGATGAAAAGATGCGAGATGGCGGTACTTGGAGTGTTGAATTGAAGTACGAACTGACACACAGACAGATGCATGGATGGACGCATGGACGGACGCTGGGGTGGATGCCAGGACGAACGCAGGTACGTACGCACGAACAGACGCATGCACGGATGGGTGGATGGACGCATGGACGGTCACACAGACGGATGCATGGACGGACGGAAGCAAGAACGAATGAACGGATGAATCCTTCGCCCCACTCTCCGTCATTCACTCTGTGAATGTGCTGCCAATTTTTTATTCTCTCACCCTACTCATTTACTTATTGTACTCGTTAGGTGACAGAAATAACAGCAATAAATATTCGCATCTGAAGACGACAGTATTTGCGATGCTCCTTCTCGGTAATGTTCGACTAAAGTTCTCAAAGGCAATGCGAAGATTTTCAAGCATATTCGCTTGCGTTACCGGTTTTCCAGACCATTATCGAATATTGAAAAGCCACTCTTCAAGGCGGCCCCATAAACTATGGGGGCTGAAAACATTGTCGAGATTACGTGTAGGTGCAAACATCCGGCTCCAAGCACGGAACGGTGGCCTCAACCGAACTCACGTTGTTTGTGTTCCCATAGTAGATTGCTTGTACTCTGAATGGTCGAAAAAACTTTTCTGAACGTTTTGGGAGCCACACAATTTGGGGAACACGTTTTTCGAATTGTGCTTGTACGGAGAGAGAGCGAATAAATGTTTATTAGTACTGTTAGTAACTAAAGTGGCGTAGGCCCTTCATGCGCAAGGGCCATAACTACTTTAGTTACTGACAATACAAAAGTGGTGCTGTCAGTAACTATCCAGAAAATGGTATGCTCGAAGACTTATTTTACAGAAGAGAGAAGAAATATTTATGGGATAGTCTCTCTTTCATTACGCTGCTGCTAGCAGGTGGAGTGGTTTAGCCACTTTGGAGCAATAAAGTAAGTCATCAATACTATAGCTTTCGCAAACAGCACCTGCAACGCGCGTTGCTTTGCGTCCGTCCCAGTCAGCACACTTTCAGTAGAAGCGGAATTTCGTCGACCCATTACCGCACTTTGCAGTAGCAATTTTATCAAAATCTGTAATAGTTCTGCGAAGTCGCCTCCGTCCAGTGACTGCATTACCGCTTTCCTCGCTTACCCTCAAGGTGGTTTAAAGCAAGGAGGATTAAAAAAATTGCTGCACTGGAAGCTCCGCAACAGAAGTGGAGCCAGCTTTTGACACTGCCAAAATTTTTGAAACATGCTCGTTTTTGAGTGCCCACTTAGAGATCAAGTGCCTTCATGTAAGGATATGTCAACATACCACACTCATAACGTGCTCTTAACTATTTCGCTAGCTCCTCATATCCGGTATCACGTGACGTGATTAGATGGCGAAGGTAAACGACGCATACAAACATGATAATCATGATACGGAAGTCATTACGGCATCATTTACCTCCACCTCGTAACGTTGTGCTGATTTTAAAGTGATATATGAACATCTCCAATTCGTGCTTCGCATATTATCGATTCCCACTGTACATGGTATATGCAAGTTTTTTTTAACTACAAAAGGAATATCAGCGTTGCAGCTGCGCGTCCCATGCTGATCAACACGGCAGAAGAAGCAATTGAACTTGAGCATAGATGTGGCGTGCAAAACTGATGCCGCTGGGATGCCACCATTTCTTCGGTCCGAGTGATCCACCAAAGCGGGTCTCTGATGCTGCAGTGCGTGCTGCTCTCGGCTTTCGAGCTCCACTCGTATGAATAGTAGCAAGTCATTTAGCTTGGCATCCGGCGCAGCCGACGCTTTCGCTGGAGCACTGGATGAGGCTTGAGGAAAACGTAGTTCGGTGGGTCTTGTTAAGACGCGGCGCTGTTTTTCTCTAGTGAAAGAAAGACTCGTGTCTCCCGGTAGAGCGTTCTGCAAGATATCGATGAGCATAGCTGAATACGTTACGTCGGCAAGTTCAGGGCTCAAAGATAGCGAATAATCAACTGCTTGGCATCCTACAACTTTCGCTAACCACGGATGTCGTTGGCGGATGTCACCCTTGGGAGATTTCTCAGCGCCGTCAGATGGTGCTCAATAATCATCGTCTCATCGCCGAACTTTTTCTTCATAGTATGCACGGCGCCGGCGAAGCACGGTTCGGTCGTGGGCAAACCCGCGATTGCTGTCGCTGCGTCGCCACGGATACGAAGCTCTTCAGGTAGTAAAACTTCGTGGATGGGGTCAGGTCGTTATTGCGGTCTGTTAGTGGTTCGAATTGCTCCGAATAGCCTGTTCACTATGCAATGTCACCTTTGATTGTTGGGATCTCAAGCTGCGGTCACCGGGATGTCATAAATCTTGCGGGAGCATCGTGGTTGAAAGCCATCACTGCTGTGCTTTCACATCTGGCCGCTTGCGCATGGCCGGCCTGTTCGCGTTCCATTGGTGAACGGCTGCACTCCATCTCGGCGAGCATGCTCAGCGTTTCATCTTGGTAATCCACGATAGCGGTGCACTCCTTTTCGATACGTTCTGTCGGGATATACTGATCATACTACTCGTGAATGGGCAACAGCTCATCATTGCTAGCGGAGAGTCGTTGCTTTACGGCTCTGAGCTTCGCGATGTCGACGCTAGCGGAATCAAGTAGAATTCGTGCTTCCTGAATAATCTTTGTGTTCTGCGTGCGTCGTGCAGGTCGCTTGCTTTTGAGACGATTCATTATGAGATTACTGCTGCTGGCTCACGTCGTCCAACGACGATCTTCGTATCCACCAGTCGAGTCCTCACCGCTCGCGACATGAAGCGGGAGTAGAAGCCCTGCGCGCCGTGCTTAGAAGGAAGCCTTGTTGCGCGCGGGGGGCAGGACTCTAAAGGTCCCTTATTCGGTGCCGCATTTCGGTACCGAAATGATGTGGATGCTAAAACGTCAACAGACACAGAAAAATTCAGCCAGAACCCATCGTGTCCATGATCGAACATGATCTTTTTCTTCTTAGCCTTCACTGGCTGGCAGGCTGCGTTTATTATATTTTCAACAGTGCTGAAATATTCCATCGATAGGTCTGGAGTTGGTTCCAGGGCCGTTTCCCACCCTGAGGCTGTGGAATACCTTCTATCCCGGTGCGGTGAGTAAGGTCTCGAGCCTAGGAGTGAGCAAGCTCGTTGCAGTTTGGAAGCAGAAGGTGGGCGTCGGAGCACATAAGGTCCGGGAACCAAATTGTACGCTTGGTGTTTGTACACGCGACGCGCCAGAGCGCGTGGGTTGCTTCTTCACAGACCAAGCCCACACACAAGGCCTGGGCCATGGTTCTGGAATTTATGTAAACTATAGTGCGGATTCTGTTCGCCATTGCTAATGCGATTGCTACCTGTTCTTCGCGGTCACGGCCTGAGCTTAGATGATGATGATGATGATGATGAAAAACATTTATAATAAAAGAGAGAGGTACGGGGCCAAAGCATGACCCCGCTACATGGTCGGCGTCCTTAGTCCGGGACACCGCATGACGAGGCCCCTGCTCGCGCCCGTCTCACCAGAGCCCATTGAGACTCTAGTGATGAGTAGTTGATAAGGGCAGTCTCCCATGCCTCTCGGGAAGGGTTTGGGGAAGGGGGTAGGTGGGGATTTTTTGGACATGCCCATACTTGTGGAAGATATCACACGTCTCCCCACAGTGTGGGCACCGCCCATCTGTGTTCGCATCGAAATATTTTAGGATTGCAGGACAAAGTAGAGTACCTGTCTGCAGGCGCCTTAGAGTTCGCTCTTCCGCCTTACTCAGCCCCTTTTTTGGAGCCGGCTAAAGGCGGTGAGTGTCGCGATAATAGGTCAGAATTTCTTTGAACCGCAGCAGCGGTGTATTGGCCTCCGAGTCATAAGAGCCAAGGTGAGGAGCCTGGTGGGTAAGCGCTCGGGTGGCCGCGTCAGCGGCCTCATTACCTCGTAAGCCCTGATGGCCAGGAGCCCATACGATGCGTTTCGGGGCTGGATCAGCGAGAGCCCGTTTTAGAATTTGGCTGGCTAGGGGGGACATCTCTCCTACCAAGTAATGAGCACATGCTTTCCGGGAGTCCGTGATGATAACTTTCGAGTTGGGGTCCGCAGCAGCAAGCGCTATCGCGACTTCCTCAGCGCGCTCTGGATTTTGTGCTCAGAACGAGAGCCCATTGACATGCTTTTCCCAGTGAACTACACAAGCCGTGTAAAATCCCGTGGGTGAAGGCCCTGCTATATCTACGTAGAATACACGAGGTCGGGAGTCGTGTTGCCTCTCAAGCGTCCAATCCCGCGCCTGTCTTCTGCTTTCGTGCGTGTGCTTATCCATGTTACTGGGGAGTGGAGAGACCAAGAGCATATGCCGCCACATTTCCGGAATACGCTCCGCCTCCTCTGCAGTGCAAGTGTGCTGTATATGTAAGCGGTTCAGCAGGCGGCGCCCGGGAGCCGTCTGCACGAGCCGCATACATTGATTCATAAGGTGGGCCTCCCGCAACTCCTGGTAGGAGTTGAGCACACCTAACGCCCTCAGTTTGGCGTTGGAAGTGGCCACCGGGAGATCCAGAGCTCGTTTAGTAGCCTTACTAATGATGGCATATATTCTTTCGTCTTCTTGCTTGTTAGTGCGAAGGTATGGAACGGCGTAGAGGATCCGGCTAGTCACGAAGGCATGGGCGAGCCGAAGCGCGTCCTGGCTCCGCAGACCACCCCACTTGTTGGAAACGCGGTGGATCATGCGCCCTACCTGTTCGCCTATTCTCTTGAGTTTCGCTATAGAGGAGTCCGGTCTGAATCTGTGGTGAATGAACAGGCCCAGAATCCGGAGCTCCTCCATTTCTCTGATGGGAACCCCAGGCAGGGAGATGTGTATGGCTGACTTATCTCTTGGCTTCGCTCTAACGTGCAGAAGCTCTGATTTGTTTGGAGCACATTGGAGTCCACAATCGTTGGCATACGCCTCGACTATGAATGTGGCCTGCTGAAGGCGTTCTTGCATTTCACCAAGGTTCCCTTCAGTGGTCCAGATTGTAATATCATCGGCATATACTGCGTGTTGTGTGCCTTCCACCCTGGCCAATTCGCTTGGAAGGCGCATCATAGCAATGTTGAAAAGGAGCGGTGATAACACTGCTCCCTGTGGGGTACCCCGTGTTCCCATCCGAGCTTAGAAGCGTCAGTGGTGTGAAGAGTTCTCCTTGTAGCGGAGTTACAGCTGCTATATAGAGCACATACTTGGGGTATTTTGAAGCATCTACACAGACGACCACTACTAAATTTCAGCTTTTGCAGGGAAAAACTGAAGCCAGCGCTCACAAAATAGGCTGCACGGTATATTATTGCGAGGGGGGGGGGGGGACTTCGAGCGCGATTATAATGACACACTAGCATACAGAAAGTAAAAAAAAATTAAAAAAAATATTTTTAACACTTGGAAGGTCTATTGCTGTCACCATCGCTACTTCAATATTCTGGTAAAATTATGTCATTTCTACTTTGCTTTCATGGGTAGCTTTTAAGATAAGCAATATAAGTGAACCTTATCACTATGTCATCATAAATGTGTCTGGTAAGCCCTGTGATTTCCCCTCATATGCATTTCGACAGCATTAAAGCTTTAAAAAGAAACGCGCATATATACACCGTCCGTGATGCCAGTGTATTAAGCTAGGGTCCTGCACCACAAGTTCCACATGTAGTGTGTACTGTTAAATACAGCCACTGATTCTCCACTGAAATAGGCACCGTCGTTAAAACCACCAGCCGTAAGTGCGTAGACTATGCTACTATTTCGGTTGTTTCTGCTGTTTTTTTTTTCTGGTAGCGCTCAATTTCTCTCTATTTTGAATTTTTCGGGACGCTTGATATTCCAGCGTTAAACACTAATTCTTCAGCTTCTGTGCATGAAAAGTACAAGAGCGCATGTGCCACAAAAATTGGAAAAATCGCACCGCTCACCATCGGTCCACAAAAAAAGAAGAAATAAATACGGTTTGCGACCGCTAATTGTGATTTCAGGACCCAAATAAGCAATACTTGAGAGAAATCATAAAAAAAAACATCGAATGAGATCACTGTTGAATATTAGTGGCACATTTTCTAGCTTGACAAGTTAACTATCTGTACGAAGTACATTAGCGGTTATTTTTTATGTTTGATAAGCAAAACTGCTTCAATCACCAAACGTACACCACACTATAATGTAATATCTTCTAATGATGTTCTGTTGTGCGCGTCTCCAGCTAATTCTTCACCGTCCTCCTTGTCAGTTTGGTCATCCACAATCATCCCATTACAGCGAAAGCTATTACGATATCACAACTCAGTTCTCGCGCAGCGCCATAGTTGTCCGCCGCCACCACCGGTGTCCATAACCATTACACTCGAAATTAGAAAAAAAAATAGTACCAACGACACAGTGGGGCTCGAACACGGAAACGCTCCATGGGGGCCAGCCCAGTATTCTATTACTGAGTTAGGCTGGTACTTCAGACTTGTTGGCAAACTTGCCTTAGGCAGGCTTGATGTCGGTGGAGCAATCGAGTTAATACAACTTATAACGCATTTTAATTGACTTGATTTGTGGGGTTTACCGTCCCAAAACCACCATATGATTATGAGAGACGCCGTAGTGGAGGGCTTCGAAATTTTTGACCACCTGGGGTTCTTTAACGTGCGCCCAAATCTGAGCACACGGGCCTACAACATTTCCGCCTCCATAGGAAATGCAGCCGCCACAGCCGGGATTTGATCCCGCGACCTGCGGGTCAGCAGCCGAGTACCTTAGCCACTAGACCACCGTGTCGGGGCTATAAAGTGTTTTAAAACAGCGAAAGAACTAGCAGTCATGACACACTGCGAATAGCGTAACGAGTGGGTCATCCAATGCTCCAACCCACTACAAAAGCCTGTTTTTGTTCAGCTCTTAAATTTAACGCATACCCACTTCAGGATTCTTCCTCATCGTCGCCAGCCACTGCATGAACAATTGGCAGAAAACTCCTCGCTATAGTTTAGCGTATGCCACGCTTATTGTAAGAGTGACGAAAAATGGCACAGCCAATGCGGGCATTCTACCCTAAAATTTTTTTTTAATAATGTCGTAGTGGGCATCAAGCAAGTGTGCTTGCAGTATTTACCCACTGAGTGTTTATAAAAGGTTATGAAAGGCCACTCTTCTGGCCTTCGCTAGGACTGTGCTGGGCCAACCAACCTGGTCTGGCGATTTTTTTTAAATAACTCCTAACAACGTGTCTCCGGACGGTTATGACGCAAGGTAACTTTCTGAAAACATTTTTTTTTTGCAAAGCTCCTCAAGCGAAATGGCTGCGCATTTAGTTTCAACTTTTATGTCTTGCCGTCAAGAGGCAAGTACACACTTCTGTTTTTTTCTATCAGCTTTTTATCTAAAAAACAATCTTTCGGTACGGCTACGTGCAAAGACGTGAGAGAATTTGCCCAGACAGGGAGAGGTCAAGATATTCTATCTGTATTACAAAGTCCACTTAGTGTGTAGCGCAGAGTTCTCAGCTGGCAGAAAAATGATTAGCAGCTTAGAAGAGGATATACAGGTTGAAAGATTTAATATACCGAAAATACTTTTGGAGTGTTGGTGCTCAAAAAAAAGAAAGGAAGGACGTTAGAAAAACAAAATAGGGCGCACGAAAAGAAGGATCGCAAATGACTCCACATTATTCAGGTGTATATGGAAAATGTAAATGGAATAACAGACAATAAATTAAACGTTACACTGTTTATTCGAAGAGGAGGGGGGTATTTTTTACTTCGTATATATGATTATATCATGAGTGTCTACTTGATGGCTACTGCTTTAGCGTCGACCAGGGTCATTTCGAGAGAGCCTAGCTCCTCAGAAGTGAGGATGGTCAAAAAGTTATTTCGGGAAGCTAAAAAAAATGTTTTGAAAAGGCGGAATTGAAGATTTCGCCATCTTCCCTACGTCGTTAGATGTTTCATGCTACAACAATGGTCCCTTTGACAATCTCAGCACTTTTTCTTTCTGTTTTAGATCTTGAATTTCCGCGGATGAATGGGATATTGAAACGAATGGTTTGCTATAGGTGACGGCTCTGATTTCGTCAATTGTACGATTTCCCAAGCTTCAGAGTAAAAACTTCGCATCGTCATCGACAAAATGAAGTATAATATACTTTCCTTATACAATATGTACGTAGCCTAAGCAATGTAAGGAATGTAGATTTAACTCAATGCATTTAGGTTCGCTGCTCCTCCGCATATTCACATAACTGCGATTCACTGCAAAAAGCAAAAGTTGCTTCATCATAATTACATATTTCGACTATCCGAGCTGTAATCGCTTCATCGCTTTTCGAATGCCAGAGCACGCCCGTAAGCTGGGATAACATGCAAATTTTACTGTTCTTTCCCTAATTAGATCTCTGAAGCAAATGTGTTTATGAAGCCCTGCTGGATTTGAGCGTACGAGATGGAATCCTTTCCTCCGGAACCCTCTATACTGCTTGAAGAACGCAACGACGAATACACAAAAGAATCTATATATCTCAGCCAGTGTCTTATTATTGTGATATTATGCATTCAATATTGCGATATCCTCTAGAAAACAGGAGCCACAAGGTGGGACATGTGACGAAACCTATACATCGTTTTTTGTCGAGAAGAGCATTTTGTGCGCTCGCCGCCGAAGAATAATTGATGACGCAGCTGAATTGATGACGCAGCTGTTCGCAAAAGCTTGAGCACATTTGGTGCTGGTAAATCCGAGTGAGTCTCGAACACACGAAGCACAGTGAGGCTGTACTACACGAGAGGGAAGTGGTTCAGAAATGTGCCATTTTGTGTCTGATGTAATGAAGGCAGACTTTCAATGAGCGTATTCTCGAGAGCATTGCGAAACAAAATAGTTTCAGAATGCAGACGTAGATGCCAGAGCAGCAATAGGTCGGGAGCAACGTAGTTACGACGGTTAAGGCAGGTTAACAAAGTCCCTATAAACTGAATATCGGTCACCGTAAACAATATAAAGCGATATTCGATTTTATGATGTTCTACGTTAATAAATACACAACTGCCCCACCGCGGTGGTCTAATGGCTAAGACATCCGGCTTCTGCCCTGCAGGTCGCGGGATCAAATCCCGGCTGCGGCGGATGCATTTTTCATGGAGGCGAAAATGCTGTGGGCCCGGGTTCTTAGATTTGGGCGCACGGTAAAGAACCCCAGGTGGTCGAAATTTCCGGAGCCCTCCGCTACGGCGTCTCTCATATATGTATGGTGGTGTTGGGGCGTTAAACTTTACAAATGGTTATGATTATTATTATTATCATTAACAATAATGAACACATGAATGCACATCTCAGCTGTTTACACCAGATGTTAAATTAGTGCATTTCAAAACAGCGCTGTAGCGCATATAGTGTCTAGTTCGCTGTCGACATCACTGACACAGCTTCGCTTCCAAACCAACCCATGAAAGAGCGATAACTTCAAAGCTCTACCAGTGCTTATCGCGGCACTTGCACTTTCCGGATGAAGTGACATGAACTGAACCAACCTTGCGGGAAATACTAGCCATCACTGCCACATCTCACTCTATCACCATCTTCACCTACAGCCACTTATTACATCTGTGAACGCGATGTCTCGCTAGGCATGACGCTTGTACACAGCTTTCTTTCTAAATTTTTTTCGAAATATGTTTCAAGCTCCTGTGTAGGTCTCTATTCGAACACGTACCGGCAGCGCGAAATGCGTGCATTGAAACCTACGTCAAATGCTCCTTTTCTTTTCGCTTCTGTGTAATATCAGTGACGGTCACCACAAGCGGGGTGGGGGGGGGGGGGGTGGCGGCGGACATCTTCGCCACCAAAATGGGGGGTTCTTTTTGGGCTCACAAGAGGTTACCTTGAAAAATCTTGATCTTTGTCACTACAAGTAGCCAGTTGTGTAATGCGTCCTCATAGTTCAGTTGGGCTTTCTTTCTGTCCTGATTTCACACACAATTCACGAAGAAACGATAAAACCCCTTTGTGGAAATGCGAATTCACTCAACTTTGAGGGCTTGGCGTACCTGAATGCCTTCTATAGATGATGTGATGTGGAGAACTACCTTACCTTTTTTACATGCATGGCGCAATAGCTTTATTATTGTGCAAGACGTAAAAAACAATGCAGAAGGAAAGGCAGGCAAGTACTATTCCAAAATTCAGTTGTCTTGGAAGTTAACCAGTGCAGGAAGAAACTGTTCGCTATCCTATACGTGAGGATAAGTTGGTGGCGAAAAAACTCTTGGGAAAAACACGTGGTCAGTCACAGTCCTTTCCTTTCAGTACACATCGTCACTGTCACAGCCGCTTGTACAAGGTAGTTTATCTTAATAAACGTATTCAGTGCCTTTGGTGCCTTCAGTATCAATGGCCTCAGAGGACGAAAGTCGAATCGAATAAAAAAGAAGGGGGGGGGGATAAACAACAAGAGGGAAGGCAGGGAGGTTAACCAGGCACATGCCCGGTTTGCTACCCTACGCTGGAGAAATAGGAAGGGGGCATAAAGATGAGAGAAAGAGAGGAAGTAGAAGAGAAAAAGAGACAGATAAAAGGTTTTAGGACATCGGTATATGGTCAAGGTTCGCCAGAGGAGACATCAGGCAAATCCTTTTGACATCAGGCAAATCCTCTTGACCACTCACAGTGACGTTGAGGGCGTCGTATTATCTGCTTGCTACGACAGGTATTGCAAAAAGCGTTGTGGACCATTTCAGTGCGAAATAAATAATGTTTTGTAAATGACACACAACCGATGCACTCAGCTTCTGCAGAGTCCCTTTTTGGCGAGTGTGAAGAAAAGACTTTTATTAATTGAAGGCAGACTTTTTAATTAACTGCACGGGGCTCCTTTCACAGGCTCCCTGGCTCTTAAATGGTGCGAGCCCGTGCAAATTATTATACTGAAGTGGCCTTCTGAAATTATTTTCCTAAAGCTTTGGTATCGAAGTCATTCTTCCTTTTTATTGAGCTCGGCAATCCGGCTTTTCAGGCCTAACTACCACGTGCATTGTCACGGCGCCACTCTTAAAATTCAGCAACCCTTTGTTTTTGTTTTTTTCACTCTTTAGGCAAAGAATCAGCTTCATTTTAATGACAAACGAGCTTTCCCTCCACGTACTGGACTAGTGGGGTAATTTGCACCCGAAGCCTTACCGTATTCACTCACGCAATTGCGAATTGTAATTCTTTGTTTACGAAGATAAAATCGTTCACATTAGATTTGCGATAATTATGGATGGTAAATTTTCTGATACAGTGTTCGCAGTGTAAAAGATACACAACTGAGAGGAAAAAGGACTGGTAATTTGAATGTCATCCGCCTGATGATATTAAGGTGGAACAAAATGTTTCCAGCAAGCATCAATCTTTTAATGAAGGATGTTTGTATTTTTTGTACTTACTCCGATCATGTACCCGTAGGAGGTGCCGCAGTCAGTTTCTCGGGAAGTTTGGGACGTCCTGCTGTAATAATTTGGCCATGCAACTCAATTGAATGATTTTATAAACTCTACTTGAAGTGCCGCAAGAAGCATAACAGTTCTGTGGACGCTATTTTCCAAACCGGTGGTACGTAAAGCCCCTGAATAAAATTCAGGAGCTTTAGAGGTGTGTACCCATAGTCTCTAAATGACACTGCCGTAGACCCCGGGTAGGAGAGGAGATGAAGAATGCAACCCATCTCCTCTCCTAAAGATTATTTATTTCTGTATGTGTGTATACACTGTAATGACTAGTTTTTCACTTGAACAAGGATATGAAGCGTAATACACTAATATGGAATAACCCTAAAATAATAATAAACAGGAAATCACGCATGCTCTCTCAGCGTCTCACTGTTATTGCGCCGCATGTTAGCAGCAGGTCAGATCAAGCTGTGACTTCATTATTTTCAATGTCTAGCAATGAATTAGGCTAGCAAACATTGCTTTCAATTCTTCTGGAATCTTCACATTCCAAATCATGTTGGATGCTGTGGCCCCATTTGGCATTGATCTTTTCACCGTGAATTTGACGCTGTAGCAGCCCCAGCGGCTGTTTAATGCGCGCACCGTCGTTTGTGAGTGTTTCGTTTGCGCCACTATAATAAAAAGTAAACGTACAAGTTTCCCCTGAAGGAGAGCGTAAAGCAACGTGGAATGAAGCTGTGAGCACTGGTGGTGACCTATAGGAGACGTGCACTGAACCGGCAGCACCGCGGTACTGGATCAAAGAAAAAAATTACAGCATATCCACAAACTGAATGATTATAAGTGGGGCGAAGCGTCCATCACTCCATCTGTCCGCGAATGCGTCCATGCATCCGTACGCGTTTGAGAATGCAGACGGCGCACGGGTAACACCGACGAGACACGAGCGAAGCAAGCTGAGTGCAAGCGTCTTGAACGCACCCGCTGCTCTGCTCCATCCATGGCCCGCCAACAATTCGCCACGTACGATGACTATCCAGAAGACTAAGTGAGGCACTCATTAGCAAAACTCGCGTAGCAGCCACTCGGAGAGTTGCGGCAGAGTAACGCTATCTAGGAAACGAGACGAGAAATGGTCATCTCTTTCTTTTGCCTTCTTTTTTTTTCTCGTCTCTTCTCACCGTTACGCATGACTTGTCACAAGGTTAGACAATAAAAAGCTTCGCCCCTAAAAAAATAGGCGTGATTCGTGCAGCCACCCATCTATATGCGGAATCGTGCCAGGTTGATAGTGGTGCTTCACATTGTGGTGTATGAATTGCTCTGTCCTCTACCGTGCCTATAGCTATAATACCTACGCAGCTGGAACGAAGTTTTTCAGTTTTGCATCGTGACTGTGCTTCAGAAACTTACGTAAATACTAGAATAGTGTACGCTTCATGAAGCAAGCAATCCTGCGAGCACGTGCATCAAGTACATGCTGTAGTTATTTCTTTGTTGATTTATTCTCCACGCAAGTTCACTTATGTGTTTACATTGCTGAACAAATGAAAGAGGTGCCACCCAAAGGGTGTCGACACTGCATTCTGCATTTTGTTGTCTGGAACCTATGCATCGAAAGATCCAGCCTTTATGCTTCATGTGAACCTGCTGTTCTCTACCATATCGATATTCGTTTAGCGGCGCACTTCGTATACAGTAGCAGCATAGAATAAACCAGGCTTGCTACACAAAATGAGTCGCGGACCATGAAAATTTTAAATATATTCCGCACGTATTGACGTCACCCTTGCAGCACAAGCGATGGTGTGCCACACCATTCTGTTGCGCTACGAGACAGTTGAGATATCACCTGCAGAGCTCGCAAGTAACAAAGTTACTCCAGTGCTCATGCATATGGAGCTGCATGAGACTACAAAGACGTCTACAAATGGGGCTGAACTACTGCAAAAAGACTTCGCACAAATGCTTCGTATTACTAAATGCAACGCCTGATAATAATAATAATAATAATAATAATAATAATAATAATAATAATAATAATAATAATAATAATAATAATAATAATAATAATAATAATATAGGATTTTGTGGAGTGCTAGGTCCCAAAAGTACGATATGGTAATGAAGGATATGGTAGTGACGGCCTCCGGAAATTTGGAATTATCTGGTGTTCTTTAACCGTACCTTGACATCCCAAAACACACCAACCTCTGCCAGAATGAGTGCCGTGTTTTTCCTTTGCTTTTTTTACAGTATTCATAAACCACGCGAACAGCAAAAAGGAAATAAAAACATGCGTTAAGTATATTACTGATGATTGGGCAATCTGGATTTAATTTATGAATATGAAATTGCCACACATTAGATAATAAAATGAGTTACATATGATTACAGATCCCTGTTCAAAATATTATTTTCTCTTCAGTGTTATTGGCTGCATGTGTTACTTTCACAAAATGTTTGTGCATTTCTTAAACCAATGTATACTTCTATGAACAAACTGCAATAATTAAACGCGGCTGCACTCTGACAGATGGTTGTGAAGTTTGAGCAAGTTCAAGTAGATCTATTTCTAAGACACATACAGTATATCTCTGCAATTTCCTGGGCAGCTCACACTTATCCGAACATCCCTCCCTGTGCACCTTCCGGATTATTTCAAGAGGGAGGGATGCACGAGTGTTCAGGGCAGATGCCATCAAAGAGGAACCTTTGAAAGAAGGTTGGCGAGGTCCGCAAGTTCTAAAAGGTCGCGTGAGGTTTCTTTCAAGCCCAAAGCGTGGTAATTTAGTTCCACAAAACACGGTTAATAGGCGGCGTTAAATTAACAAAAAAAATTAAACAAAATCGGGGGAGCAAGTGTAGGTTCGCATCTGCATGTCTACCGTCTGTCTGTCTTTCTTTCTTTCTTTCTTTCTTTCTTTCTTTCTTTCTTTCTTCCTTTCTTTCTTTCTTTCTTTCTTTCTTTCTTTTCTTTTCTTTCTTTCCTTTTGTTCTTTCTTTCTTTTTTCTTTTTTTCTTTCTTTCTTTCTTCCTTTCTTTCTTTCTTTCCTTTTTTTTCTTTCTTTCTTTCCTTTTTTTCTTTCTTTCTTTCCCTTTTTCCATTTTTCTTTCTTTCTTTCTTTTTTTTCTTTCTTCCTTTCTTTTCTTCCTCCTTTCTTTTTTTCTTTCTTTCTTTTTTTCTCTCTTCACATGAATTTTTAGGTTTTATTTCATTCATTATTTCATTTCTTCATTCGTTCAATCATGCACTCGTTTTTTGTTGTTATTTTTGCTTTCTTTCAATCTTTCGTTCGTTTTTTATTTCTTTTTTTTCTTGCTCTCTGTCTTTCTTCCTGTTTTTTTCTTCTTTCTCCATCAGTTTGCCTTGCCATGCGGGAAACGGCTGGTCAGTTATATAACCTCGCCATCGAGATGGCACTAAATATATGAAAAGAGCCCATGCAAATACGCATGCAACTTGTATACTTAACAGGAAGCAATTATTCACAATGGCACTGGGATTTTCGCGTACACTGCCGATATTTGTGAGTTAGAGAAGCCTTGCTGCGAAAAAGATATCGCAGCTTCGTAGTTGTAGTTTCAGTCAAGGATTCGCAAGCATAATCAGGCGGAATATTACTTACAGCTTTTATAGAATTGCGTTGATCGTGGACGAAAAAGTGACAGCTTCACAATTGATTCGCACCTCGTAAGAGCCTATTTGGTGCATGATCAAAGACCGAATTCATGCACCTACTACATGTCAAGAATATTACTTTGTATTTTTGTGCCCAAACTACCATATGATTGGAATGGACGCAGTAAGCTCTCAGTCACTTCCCACCCAAGGTTCTGGATATAGCTAGCAAAGCAGAAGTTGGCCGTATAGCTTCCTGCATATATCCACCATTTAACGAAGGCCTGATTAAGACGGTACTTAATTGCTGCGCAAACTTCAACTAATCGGAGTTTTTTTAACGCGTACTGTACAGTACGTGGCCGTCTATCATTTCGTCCCGATGAAAAGGCAAACGCAACGCCTGTTATTAAGCACACTACCTTCGGTTGCGCAACTGAGTGGCGTAACGTTTATAACACCACCACTGACATGCATTAAGCGCTAAGTAATCTTTCAGCTTGAACGCCCATATAAGAACTTTGATGACAGCCGGAATATTTTGGCTTTAGTTTAGATTACAAGCAAAGTTGGCTTCTAGGGAACAATATGAATATTTTTTAACTGACTCTTCTCCCTACCCGAATCTCTTGTACAAGCCGGTTTGATTCGGATTTGGTTAGCCTTTCGACTTTGTCTCATTGTTCTGTTAATAAGCGTGTGCCACGGTAGTAAGTGGTTACGGGCATAAGCGCACGCAGGATTCTTTTTCAGGGGACATAGGTTCGTCGCAGCAACACCCCCAACCTAATCTCCCTATTATGTCAATGTATGGGGCTGACTTTGCACACCCTTCTGGCCTGCCCTGCCTAAATTTTCAATGTATGAGACTGGCTTCGCTAACGTTCACTTGATTTCTTTCGTGCGTGGGCGACTGCCTCACGCAACCGAGAATGATGTCACATTCATAGAGAGCCGCTATGTACACCTAAACTGCCTGGACCGCTTAGGTCGTGGTAGTCTATGAATATAATCAGCGTCATGCACTCTAGTTCTTAAGCGTAGCGCAGTCCAGAGACCAGCCTTGGCGGCCTACTGCTTACGACGCTAGAGATAAATTGATGTCGCTGGCTCTATAGTAATAGAGAGCCTGTTGGAGACAAGAACTGGGCAGCGAAATGGCCACAAAACTTTTCCTTAGAGCAGGCTGCTATGTTTATTTGGCACCACAATCACAACAATACCCTCCACCCTCACCATTACCACTTAAAAAAAAACAACTCCATCTCACAAGCTTCGTTCCATAAAACATTTCGACTCAGTCACTTTCTGGTCGCATGTATTCGATTAGATTGTTTCTCTTGAGTTAATGGTTTTACAACAAAAATTGCATATGACTGGAAGTGTTGACATAAGCACTCTTCATTGGCCAAGTTATCAGTCACGTGGTTTTCAAGTACGCACGCCATTGGCTGCGTTGCAAGGGATGTCGCCGCAGCAGTGGTGCAAGCGCACGCGCAACAGTTTCTGCTGAAAACTCCCCGCCGATTTGGCTCGCGATGTCGGACTCTTGCAACAACGTCAGGTTGCGGCATCAATGCGACGATTGCGGGAGCGCATTCGCTCCCTTTTTCGGCGGGAGTTTCTCCAGCGGTACATTGGCTTCGGACTCGACGTCTGTGACCACCTGTGGTTCGAGAAGAACCACTTTGTTTAAACGCATTGCAAAACGCATTTAACCACTCATCACATTCATCCATGACCGTTTTCATGCGAGACAAAATGTGCGGCACGTGAAATAAACACTGTGCTGAATGCTAGCGAAATGTGTGTCAAATCTGCTAAATAAGCATGAACACGTAACTAGTAATTGTGAAACGCTTTAGTGCCACGTCGGCTTGTACCAACTGCTTATCACCAGGGCCACAGGTTCCAGCTCTCGTTGTTTAACCCTTCGTGCAGGGTACTTGGGCGTCATGTTTTGTTTATGTACTTTCAGCGGTTTATTGCGGTTGTAAAACAATTCTTGCATCTAAGTGTGAGCCTTGAGCTAGTCGAAGCACCTGAAATTTATGCTTGAACTTTTTATAACCTCTCAGTATTCGGACGAATCATTCGTCTTCTGTTCTCTAAATGTTTCCTTTCCTCCTGTCGTACTTCACCAGCCATCCTACCAATAACGGATTTCAATATGCTTTCCCATAGCCCGACCAAAAATATATTTAGTGTCTCATGAACAGGCTTCCTACAGAGTGTGCTGCATTGAAGGCCCTTCAACATCCGAAATCATTCTGTCCATTGTCTTCACCGTTCTATGCACTACAAATATGAAATATTTTTCTATATTAGTGTCCTTCATGGGGCACTACCTGCTTCAGAATCTGCTTACCTGACGTCACGAATGAAACGAGCATATGACCCAGATCAGCAAGATTGTTAGGAGTTTAAGCAAATATTTTTAAAGACGATGGTCTTTTTGGAGACCTTCAACGCAAACATTTTTTTCTATCTGTCTCTACATTTTTCTGTTTGTCCACTCTTAACAGCATCGGGTACACGAAATGGCCAACCCCATCCTCAGCGCTCACCAGTGTTGCTCAAGATTCAGCGTTTATACTTAAGCATTTATCGATTAAAAAGCAATTATAGCACATGTCTGGGACCCCTTAACAACATGTATATATTCTCCATGTGTGTCTTTTACAAGAAGAAGCATACATGAGTCTTCTTAAAAACCGTAACGCTTATCACGCTGCGCTGACCATGCAACGCTTGCACGAACAGGAGAGTGTTTCCAACGCTTTGCTAAAACGAGACGGTGGTGGCACCTACCCGTCACCTTGCGTTCTACACCTCATCACCTTTGAGACGGGCGCTCACACTCGTCTCAGCGCCACACGCTTTGTTTTTGAAGAAAACTGCCAGATGGCACTCATGTCTCACGTGTGACGTGACTTGATGCGCTCATTCGCCTCCGCTGCGCGATCGAGGTACTCTAACGCAGAGCCTCCGCAATAGCGTTCACCAATTTTCTTGCACAGAACATCAAATTAATGTTTTGTTCACTCTCTCCACACGCAAGACTGTACTCTTTCGACGACATTTGCAGATTACCGTGCAGATACGGGGCCAAGTTTTTATACTTCGCACCACTCGGCGAAAGTGGCTTTCCATTTTCAATGTATCAGTGGAAATGGTGCCATCTATAACGTCAACAAACTTGTGATTTGCCTGTTGAATCACGAAAACAAATGGATGTTGAATAATAAAAAGAATATTGATTTCAGTATTGCTCCATTTATTCTCCATTACACCGCGCAACGCAGGATATGTTTGACAAACCATAATCTCGATCTGCGCTAGTTCCTGTATCGTGGATTAACTAACAGAGCCAAAAAAATAGGACAATAGGAAAGAAGGGCCGAGGCACAAATTTTACTTTTTTTCTACTCTCCGTATATGAATTGTACCGCACGGCAAGTTATACAGTGATCAACACTGTTTTGCGAGCTGGGTCTGCAGAGCAAGGTATCACCGTTTTGTCATGGAGAGAAAGGGTAGCGAATAAACATATATTTCACAGTGATTCACTGCCCTGTTTTCTCACGTAAGCGAAAACTCTGAGATATCTACGACGAGAAGAAGGCTCAGTACTTTATGTTTTCTGTACGGTATTTAGGGTGCGCTGTCTGCTCATCGCTAGCTCAGCACAAGTCTTAGGATGGGCATAGACATGTGTCAGCGAAAAGAAATAACAGTGCTGGTTCTGATATTCTCTTGATTACGAGGATTTGGTTGTTTTTTGCAGAATATTCGGACATCAGCAGACATTTCGCCAGAATGGCAACTCTCCCATGGCAGCGTTCGAGCTCGCGAGATGCTGGGCGGCAATTCCTTACACTTTGCGAAGACGTGTTTACTACAAAAGACATGGAAAAAAAGTTTAGGCATACGCCTTCTAGGTAAAACCTGTATGACAAAAGCCCTGTATTTTTCATAGGCGAAGCAGTATTCGAGATTTCGCGTGACGTGACAACATATCACGAGACCTTCTTGGCATCTTTGTTCACAGGAATGAGTAAAAATAAGCAGTTAAAGGTGGTACGTGTTAGTCAAGTGCGATTTGAGCACCTTTGAAGGAAGAAAAGTTATAGAGAAAGGACAGGGCCATTAACCAGTTCAGCATAATTGGTATGCTACCCTGCATAGGAGAAATGGACAGGAGATATTTAGGGAAAGAGGAAAAGAAAGCGTAAAATCACAGTTCGGAAGTCTTGTAGAGTTTCGGCACCAAAATATGACTCCCGCCGCTCGTGCAATTTGTAGTCTTTAGAAATTTCAGCAAGGCCTCGTCGCTTTATTTCTCGGTGTCTTTTAACATGCCACTTTGGCGTATCAAAAGTCACGCTACTTAATTGGAACCTAAGGTCATCCATCACATCATCATATAACTTCGTTTGAATTAAGAAACCACTAAATTTGGAACGTCAAAATATATATTATAATTGTTGGGGTTTAACATTTCAAAAACACTATATGATTATGATAGACACCGTAGTGGAGAACTCCGGCAATTTTGTCAACGTTAAGTTTTATAACGTGTTTGGGAGGTCATCTTGGCGTCATTGTCGCGTAATTGTGATGCCCTTACTTGATGTTATCGTGCAACTTCGTCTCCTGTTTAAAGATGAGTCAAACACAGAGGCTGCACAAAAGAACGTGACGTGAACGAAAACTGCATTGAAGGTCCTGCACAATCACGTTAGGTTCAGCAAGCTTTAGGAAGGTGGCTGGGAGGATCAATTCCAAGGCTTTGAAGAAAAAAAAACCTGGAAGCAAGATTCCTTAAGCATTTCTCTTGGGGAGAGAGAGAGAGAGTAAAAGAGAGAGAGAGAGAGATAATTTATTCACAGATGGGTAGAAAGGTTGGCCTGAGCTACAGTTCACTCTGGCCTGCTACTGTACGCTGGAAAAGGGTGAGTTGGGACTGAAAGAGTGTTGAATGACGATGGTAAGGTAGAGAGATGAGACATCGTCTTGATAGGCTGGGGTAACTCTACAGGCGTGCATCTAGTCCAATGGCTTCTAAAAATGAAACGACGGCTTCCATCACCACATTTGTGCTGCCGGCATCAGGCCAAGAACCTAACACAACCTCATTGGTTAATGGCCGACTAATATATTGCCCAATCGAAGATATCAGTCGCTGTCGTACACTTGTGTATGCTGGAACGTCAAAAAATATGTTTGAGAGTTTCTCACAACTGAATGTGGCCACAATCGGGACCTGCGTTATTGCAGCCAGTCGAGTGAGTGTGACATCTCGTCCAAACCACACCAATGCGAATGCGGTGGATAATGCTTGAGATGCTTCTCTTTGACTATTGAGGCACACGGAGCTTCATCTCCGTGTTCCATTTGTGCAGCCGCTTGTGCTGGTGTTCTGGTTTATTCCAGTGCTCCAATGTGAAGTTACGGATTACGCGTCGAAGGGATATTACTGTCTTTTTGAGTAAATGCAATGCACACTTTCGGGGCATGTCTCTTAAGGAAATACTGAAAAAACTGTGCCACATTTGCTGCGATGGCATGAATTGGTGAGAAAACTGCAAGAATTTCCGAGAGCCACATGCCTCGACTCTAAAGAAGTTCGCATAGGTGAGGCCACATGCTTGTGTAACACGCACCAAAAGGGAGTCGTTAGAAGCCTACAAATTAACGTTCAAATCCACAGTACGTCCATCTAATTTCTTGCAATTCTAAATGTTGCTGCGTGCTCCGTGTTGTTTTTTACAAAAAAAATGATTTTTGAAAAAACAGTGTCTAAGATTTTCCTGTCTTCTCAATTTAGAACAACTTTCTTTTTGACTATAGAAATGCCATTATAAAGACACGAGTGTTCTTGCCGTTCGTCCTTCTATACAGATCAAATTCTAACAATTTGTTTAACTTACTTTTGCTTACTTACTGATATTGCTTCTGTTTTCTGTATCGTAGCTTCAAAACACACAAATATGCTGATACCAACCATAAATTTTCCTAGCAAATTGCTTATACAATATTATCTACTATGATGAAGTAGTTAAAGTAACTAAAGAGTCTCATATCATTTCTACGTCCAGACAGTTTGCAATCAAGGTTTTAATTTAACCTTCGACGCTTGCTTTCTCAGGATGCACCATAGTTAGAATTTTTTGAGGAATTCCGCATACATACGTGCAGTGGTCAATATGACGACTTTTGTTGGTGCTGTCATTCGCGTTATATTTCGTACCGCAATCACTACGTGACGCCCACATCGTACTGAAGCCATAGGAACTTCTTTACCGTCTGAATGCTAAGCGGCTTCCGCAGCAGCGATAGAAAAGCCCCACATTATCGGTTGCGTCTGGGACCTCGCTCAAAGCTCAGTGCTAGAAAGCACGGATTCCTAGAGTGGATTATGACATATAGAGAACCGTGCTCTAAGTGAACTATGCCAATGCGAGGCTTCCATACACTTCCCCGTCGCCTTCTCTCATTTTTCTCGTATATTTTTATCGGTGGCATCCCCGCTGACTTCGGACAGCAAACCCTAGAGTTTCTCATAAGTACACCGGAGAAAACTCTGGAGCTAGTGTCTATTGGAGCTGCATCGCGCTGCACTTCAGCTGGCATGAGAACGATAGGTAGGGCAGAAACAGGTCCAATATCTGTTCTTTCGCCTCCGTTTGCTTCCGCGTGGTTTGGAGCCGCTTTGTAGCGAGACGACAGTAGAAAAATGAGCAGCAGTTGCACCTCAGGGAAATTTTTTGGCTCGCCATTTTGGGTCGGATGACGATGACCAACACGGGCAGTTCTTTTATTGGAAACAAAAAAATGCATAACCACGACCAAAGACACAAGCGCGTTGGAATCTCGAAAGCATGAAGACTATATAAATTTCTCTGCTACACATATATAGCTTTTAGGATGGTAGTTCCAGAGTGCCCTCTAGTTATATTTAGAAAGATAAAAAAAATGATGGAGGCGGAAATGTTGTAGGCCCGTGTGCTCAGATTCGAGTGCACGTTAAAAAACCCCAGGTGGTCGAAATTTCCAGAGCCCTCCACTACGGCGTCTCTCATAATCATATGGTGGTTTTGTGACGTTAAACCCCAAATATCAGTTATATTTAGAAACCTCAACGTATTAGACACCACTCCCTAATGCGGAGTCAGAGTACTTTTTACTAAAGAAAGACTAAAATGGGTGAATTTGACTAGCAATACGTGTATTGGGGCTAACGCTGCCTAACTGTCAGTAAATGTATTTGAAGAAGGCTATGGACGGTACTAGCAGTAACAAATTGCCTATTAATTTGTGATGCAAGACTTTTGTTTATGCACCGCGAATGACTTTAGCCGTATTGTTTGAAATCATGCAGGCAGCCATTCTCCGATATACTCCTGCAGACATTTTACTACCATAGCAACTATCCCGCACAAAAACTTGCGTTCGAGGCATGTTTTACGCTTTTCAGATGTGAGCTGGGCACTGGTAAGTCTGTAATTGCGCAAGCTGGAACCAGGAAACGCAACTCCAGCATGCAAGGGAAGCGTGTAACAAGAAGCACATATTGAGAATTTGACACTCACTTCACAATGAAATAAAAATTAACAATGAAACAACAGCAACAAGAAAAAAGTGATACTGCTGCACCAACCTATGCGCTACAATATTGGAGGCAGTGTTCCTCCCCTTCTCAACCATACGCAGATCAACGCCCGTATTCACCCAATCGTACGTACCCTGCTTGTGACAAACCTAAGAACCGCCCTACTGCTTCTTCACCATCGCTTCAACGACGTCGCCACTCCTCGCCAACTAAATACGTCTCGTCCATAACGGAAAACTAGATCTTGCATCTACTGGTGACAGTGCGGCATCATTTTCGTCTGACCCCAATTCTCCGTTGATGCTCCCTACAAAGACGAAGTTAATTTATCTGCATGTGGACGGCCTTTTTATGACGACAAGCATTGATAGTGTAGTTCAACTGTCCATAATAATTAAGTGGTCTTCTTCTTCATTGCAAACTCTAGCAAAAAATGATTGCGCCTGCAACATCTAAAGCTGTCCGCACGGCCTATGGCGATACTGTCGTCGTCACTGGTACGTGCAGCACTCGATAACCGTTGCCAGCCGCTACTTTCCATAATTTTTTAAGGTGCTCAACAAAACCCCGCGGTACTTCATTTCAGGGCAACCTTCCTATCAACGTGTTCGGCACTAATCCACTGTTAAGATGGCACCCTTTGCTTGGCTCTTTCTTTGGAGTCTGGTACTCGCAGTAAATTCCAGAAGGTCCTCTGTACCACAGACTTCATTCGCATGCCAGCTAAAACCCTAACATTAGTAGAATTGACAACAATTCACCCTTGACGATGACTACGTAGTCACGCCTAAACTTTATGTCCATCTAGCTTGCGACATCACTGTGGCACATGGCATAGTTTCCAAAGCCGCTAAGCGGATAATATACGTGGCTGTAATAAATTTCGGCTTTACGACGCAAGTGCTACACAAAGCATCTCGGTCACCATTTTACGATCCTTATCTGAGAATCACGTCACCCCATTTAGAGCAGGCGTGTGCTCAGATCTTCCTTGTTGCTCGGCGGATATTGCGTTTCTCAGCATTACATGACGCCCCATGATAGCCTGGTACCATACACCTGAGCAATCAGCCACCCTAAGCCGTCTTTGTGTCTCCCACCACGACAACGTCGACGTGTGTTTAGAGAAAGTGGGCAACGATTCAGAGTATACAACTCTAGTATGGGAGCGCACAACGTCGACGTTCACAATCAACCACTCAGCCACAAGTCCTCTGTGAAGCATAGCAGGAAACACAGGTGATCTTCCCATTCACAATCGACCGTATCGAGTGTCCAGCTGTTTGTTTCAGTTTTATTAGTGTATTTCTCTTTTTGTGTAACTTTTTCTCTGCTTTTTTTCTTGATGCATTGCTTTCCTGTCTTTCTGACAATATCTATACTCTTACTTCACTTTTTCGTTCTCTGGCTAATCACATTTGATGCATCTCACACCAGAAACGTAGGCGCATGTGTTTTGTGAGGCAAGCTGAAGACATACCACAGGAAAAGAGGACGAGTTGATTCATGATCATCATGAAATTAGTTCGCGAATGGTGCAGTTCCCGCGGCCGTAAACTACAAGATCTTTAAATTTATCTAAACATATTAATCATGTCTAAGGCTTCTGAAACCTTTAAAATTGTTTTCTTTCATCATTTGTAGTGTAGCCTTGGTTTACCTCGAGAAGAATTTTTTTTGCACGTGGCGAAGATTTTGTTCAACCGCAGCGATAGAAGAAAGACTTACAGAGATAAGCTAAGACGGAATTTTGGGATAAAATAAAGAAAATATAGGTGGTGAGCCGTGCGTCGGGATGGCAGGGACGAGGCCTCGACTACAAGAAGGATCCTCCTGGCCAAAATTGAGTAAAGAGAATCCAATCAAATAGTTTCTAGAATAACCTAATCAAAGTTTGTCAGCGCGAAGCAAAACTTGATACGAAGGGCAAAATAGGTGGATGTCAGTTTCTGCCTGAGTGCTCTCGATAAGTGACAGCAAGGAAGGAAGTGCCGGTGAGGTGAAGTGTAAAAAAAAAACTATAAACAAAGGAATCATTTGAGAGTCTCAGAATCATATATCTTGAATAAATGATGTCACTGCGATGCGTAGAGTTGAAATATGAGAGATTCATTTCCTTTACTTTCAGTGCAAGTCAGGCAGAGGTGTGAATATTTTATTTCGCGATGCAGTTGGCTGGAACATATGACGAGAAGGTTATTGTGTGCTTTCTTGAATAATTATATATTTTTCATTACATTTTGTGCAGTGGTAAAAGTAAGGGCAGTCAAAAGAGCGCACTAATGCACCTGGTGAAAATTGTCCAAAAAAAGTCCAATCAAATAGTCTCCAGAATAACCTAGTGGAAATTTTCAGCGTGAAGCAAAATCTGATACGAAGGCTGAAATAGGTGGATGTCAGCTCGTGTCGGAGTGCCTTCGATAAGTGACAGCAAGAAAAAAGGTGCTGGTGAGGTGAAGTGTAAAAAAAACCTATAAAGAAAGAAATCGTTCGAGAGCCTTAGGAATTTATATTTTTAATAACTGATGTCGCTATGATGCGTAGAGATGAGAGAATGGTTTTCTTTACTTTCGGTAGCAGACAGAGTGGTGAATATTGTATTTTCCAATGCATTTGGCCGGAACACATCACGAGTGCGTAATTGCGTGGTTTTTTTAAATATCTATGTTCTTCCCAATACATAATGTACACTAGTGAAAGTAAGGTCAATCAGATGTGCACAATATTGCACCTCAAGTATAAAAATGTTAAAGAAGATCATGCGGTTGCTTATCCATAAACAATACACAAAGTTACACTGGACGTCGTTCAGAGAACGCCTACTTATAACAGTACAATTTTCTGGAACTTTTTCACAAACTTTCAGACTCATAAGTGCTTCAGTATTTCATATTCTTCAGTTAAGAGCAAAAGTGGTGCTGCCAGGAAGTGGTACACCAGGCCTGTGCCCTCGAATTTTTTTCGCCATGTGTACATAGCGCAAAATGCCCATTGGTGTGCCCGAACTCCACATGAGATGAAAAAGGTGCCCCCTCCCCCGAAATTAGTTTCTGCGTACAACCCTGATGATGTGCAACGCTCATACACAGCATTACTCGGTAGCATTGTCACATATTCTTGACCGCTTCGCGGCTATTGTTCTTGTTTAAAGTTCCCAATAATGGTGACCAGATTAACTTCACAGCAGGGGTTTACCGCTTTGTTTGGTGCATAAAGGGCTCGTTTATATACACGACACAAAACGTCAGTCTCCGATACAGAAAGTTACCAGTGCACATAAGCTGCATCATGAAAGCTGTACGCAGGTGCACACGCAGTCAGCATAGTAGCGGTACGCACCAATTTGTTTCAATTGACAGTGTCCTATTCGGGCACTGCTGAACAGCCTCAATGTGAGAAGGCATTGATATGTAATAAGTATTTTTGTTAAAATGTATTTACAGCTAAAGTATAAAAACATATAAATGCGAAGTACTCCTTAACGAACTTCGGCAAAATTTTGCGTATCTATCTATCTATCTATCTATCTATCTATCTATCTATCTATCTATCTATCTATCTATCTATCTATCTATCTATCTATCTATCTATCTATCTATCTATCTATCTATCTATCTATCTATCTATCTATCTATCTATCTATCTATCTATCTATCTATCTATCTATCTATCTATCTATCTATCTATCTATCTATCTATCTATCTATCTATCTATCTATCTATCTATCTATCTGTCTGTCTGTCTGTCTGTCTGTCTGTCTGTCTGTCTGTCTGTCTGTCTGTCTGTCTGTCTGTCTGTCTAGCCACTTACGTTTGCGTGTTCCTCCCGTGATCACCCCTTTAACTTGGCGTGATCCAATAAGTAGCATGGGATTGATTGATTTGTGGGGTTTAACGTCCCAAAAAAGTAGCATGGGAGGGTAAAAAGGTTTGACGAATTTGATGCGCTGATGAAGACATGAATAATGTCATAATCCCGTTCCGTACGTTGTCAAACACTTCCCGCCAGACAGTGGCACATACCCGTGGACGGGTACGTGCCGCTGGTATGCGGGTGTGCGCCACAGGTGATCGACATTCAGTATCTACCCAGGAACGATGAGAACACACATGAGCGATTCTAACGCGTGAGCGTTAAGAAATCCCCGTCATCAGATGCGTCGACCCGACGAATGCATAGAATAAATGTCAATGTCCCAGCTGGATTCAAAGCCAAGCATTCTGCAAGACAATGACGCACTTTACTACACAGAGCTATGCCAGGTGTCGGAAATACTTTTCAAATAGACGCTAATTGTCGTGAAAAGTCAACAGTGGTTGCAGTGTGCATACAGTATTTCATAAACATTACATATGCACTTCTTTTATACAGCCATCTCGTTGGATTAGCGTCAATTGTGGTTTGTTGTCATGCACTGAAATTGATTTATGTAGCAATGTCCAGGGCCAGCATCCTCGCGAGCATCTGCGCTTCAGAGTCTGGTGCTGCAAATACGCATGTGTCAGTTGGCTTCATTGCGCAAGTGCAAACTACTGGTTATAGAAACGTCTGACTCTCGAACATATGTCTGTGCGTACAACATTTGTACATATATTTAGAGTCATTTCATGACATCTCGATCACTAAACAAAATCGCAACACGGTCACCTTCTCTCCGCATGCTTCTCATAATGACGATTGCCAGGTACGTGAGATCTGCCAAACATTTTTAGCACTGCGAACAGCAAATGCCGGACAACATATCTTTCTTGCTGTGAACGTGGTGATAAACTCGGGAACTATATGCAAATGCTATCAGACGTTGCCTTCTTTCACTGCATATGTCTATGGGAAACATGTTGCAAACATGTCCTAACATTCATAGTAAAAATAGCGCCAGTGTACGAGAGAAGAAGAAAGGCAACAGGAAAGAGTGTTGATTCAGCGCTCTTATCTGTTTTCTTTCTTCTCTTCTAGACTAGCGCTGCTTTTTACGATTACTCCACGCTAACAAGCCCATGTTTTGACGTTTTTATTGCGTCCTATATGCATTTACACAGCAGATATTGTTGTCGCAAACATTCCGACTGGTGGAACGCGCCGATGCAATATTTGCCTTCGGGCCCCTGAGTCGTTCATTCGAGGTAACGAGAAAACGCAGCCACTAATGCCACCGAAAATATGCACCAAACTTTGCGCCAGGAATCAGCCCTCCAGTCTACTTCGTTATTTATTTGATGGTATACGCAGCCATTGAAGC
Organism: Rhipicephalus microplus; assembly: GCF_043290135.1. Taxonomy (NCBI): domain Eukaryota; kingdom Metazoa; phylum Arthropoda; class Arachnida; order Ixodida; family Ixodidae; genus Rhipicephalus; species Rhipicephalus microplus. The sequence continues at coordinate 61,832,898 of NC_134706.1, read as the reverse complement.
AAGGAGGTCGGGAACATCGTCTTATCAGTGCTCATTTTACGTGAGCAAGCAATGGCCCAAGAACGTTCTAACCCTACCGCTGCCGAGATAAGGACATTTGGCTCGCCTACGCTGCAACGTAGGCGTTTCGCTGAACGTTAATCAGCCTATACCAAGAAAATTGGCACACCTTCGCTTAGAAACTACTTCTCCGAAAGCGTTTTAGTAAATGTAGCATGAGCAGCTCCACTACAAAACCTTAGCTTTATGCCGGACGTTTGTGTTTCCTCTTGTTAAAATTTATCCAAGCGTACTTGCTTTTCTGACTGGCATAGGAGAAATAATGTTGATTTTGTTCGTGGTTTCTCTTTTATGTTATAGTAGCGATAAATATCCGTATAAGAACTGGCCAAGACAGAGCCACGGAATACGAAATCGCGTTCTGTGTTTGCCCTCCCTGATTGGACATTTCCAAATATGACGGGATCACGCCCACACGCGCTGCGACAGTGGCAGGAGCCATAACGGCCTGGAGCCAACAAAATATAATAGAGAATAATGGCAAAAGCCTTATACTAATCGATCTTGTCAAGTGACCATTGGCGTCACTGGTGCCAACAACAGTGACACAAAACAGTAAGTGCTGACACCTTAAAGCGTGAACATGACATCACAGGTCACGAAAGTATGTGACGTCATCTTTACGTCCCTATCATGACACATGGTGTGACGTTTCCTCATCACGTAATCACGTGAGAGTTTTGCTTAGTTACTAAAAGTTGACAAGAGGGCACGGCTAGGTCATGATTGGTTCCAGAGTACGCTACAGGGAAACATTTGGTTTTCGCAGTCTTTTGCCGTTGGATCAAGGCCAGTAGGAAGGATAAGTGAACCGTCTGGTGATGACTGTCGAGATAGCGCGTGTGCCAGTGACCGCCACCACACCCTCATAGTCAGAGTTCATTGTTACTTAACTTGAAAAAACCCCAGTTGGTCAAATGTTCTGGAGCCCTCCTCTACAAATACCAAGATTTAAATGAGAAGAATTTCCTAGCGAACTTCGGCGAGTTTGGGAGTATCAATCAATCAATCAATCAATCAATCAATCAATCAATATATCTATCTATCTATCTTTCTATCAATCAATCAATATATCTGTCTATCTATCAATCAATCAATATATCTATCTATAAATAAATCAATCAATATATCAATCAATCAATCCATCAATATATCAATCCATCAATATATCAATCCATCAATATATCAATCAATCATTATATCAATCAATCATTGTATCAATCAATCTATCTATCTATCTATCTGTCTGTCTGTCTGTCTGTCTGTCTGTCTGTCTGTCTGTCTGTCTGTCTGTCTGTCTGTCTGTCTATCTATCTATCTATCTATCTATCTATCTATCTATCTACCTATCTATCTATCTATCTATCTATCTATCTGATTGATATGTGTGGTTTAACGTCCCAAACCACTATATGATTATGAGAGACGCATATCTATCTTTCTTTCTATCTATCTATCTATCTATCTATCTATCTATCTATCTATCTATCTATCAACTAGTCGCCTACGACTTTTAACGCTCCTAGCCGTTTCGATAATGGTATCAATACCAAACTTGGTATGGCAATATATGACTGTATGAAGAACGTAATTGACTAGGCATATAATGAAAGTCATCACATGAATGTGATGAATGTCATGATTTACAATTCATGGTCCTGAAGCTCTTGCGGTGGATCCGTTCACCTGGCATGCTGCAAAACTGGTATGCTATGGCATGATTGGATAGCGAACACAAGCGACAGGCCCTAACATGAAAATTATGACATGCGCGTCATGTAAACACATGACTACATGCCGAGGTCATGATGCACCCGCGGCTGTTTCGCTAGCGCCACATATATCAAATTTGGTGTTACGGTTCATGAATAGATGACGAAGGTATGTGACTGGTGCAAACATGATAATCATGAGATGCGTGTCATGTAACAACATCACTACATGCCACGCTAATGATGCGCTGGCGGCCGTTTCACTAGCTTCACTTATTCCAAATATGGTATTACGGGACGTGAATGGACGACGAAGGTATGATACTGGTGGAAACATGATAAACATGAGATGCGTGTTATGTAACAACATTAATACATGCTACGCTCATGATGCGCTCTAAGCCGTTTCGCTAGCTTCACACGTACCAAACTTGGTATTACGCGATTCGAATGGATGACATAGGTAAATGGCACATACAAACATGATAATCACGACGTGAGTTTCATGTAATAACATGAAACGCCACACTCATGATGCGCTCGTGGCCACTTCGCTAGCTTCACATAAGACAAATTTGGTATTACGTGACGCCAATGGATGACGAAGGTATGTGACTAGTGCAAACATGATAATCATGAGATGTGTGTCATGTGAGAACATGACTACTTGCCAAAGCCAAGGCGCCAATACATTTCGGCGTGACGCGGTGCGCGTGCTCACCGGCGTTCATTTCGACGCACCATGCCGGCGTTGTGACGCCAGGAGCCGGTCCTGCCATATGCTACCAAGTGCGCGCCGCGCTGCGTTGCTTTGACGCATGCACGTTTCAGCGCTTCCGGCGTTCCATTGTCACCAAAAGGGGGAGACGCAGTGTTGTATAAGTAACGCGTCGGCGCGATATACAGCATGCGCAATTTCGCACCGGTTGCCGTCGGGCCACGCCGACGGATGCTGGTCACGACGGTCGTGCCTGGCGTCATACTATGTAGTGCTTGCGTTAAGCTAACGTAGCGTCGCTATGCCCAGCGTTCGTGCACGTCAACGCTACGTTGGAGTATATTGGGCCCTTCATGATGAGCACGCGGCCGCTTTGCTAGCTCAACATATCGCAAATTTGGAGTTTAGTCACGTCAATGGACGAAGAAAATATATGACTGGTGCAAACATAATAATCCTGACACGCACGTCATGTAATGACAAGACAACATACCACGCTCACAGCGCGCTTGCGGTCGTATCGCTAGCTCCACGTATAGTAAACTTGGTATCACGTGACGTGAATATATGTCGAAGTTAAACGACACATCCAAACATGATAATCGTGACACGGAAGTCATATACGGCATCATTTACCTCCACCTCGTAATGTCGTGCTTATTCTAAATTGACATACCAACCTTTCTCATTCGTGCTTCGCATATCGTCGATTCCCACTCTACGTGGGATCTGCCAATTTTCTTTAACATTGAAACTCCTTTGACACAAAATGTGGTAAATCGAGGTGCTTGTGTTATTTGATAATCCGCATGCGGACCCACATCTGACCAACTGTTATTGATGGGCGTTGCTTACAAGATTTCAATTTGGTTTTAAAGTAAAAAGCGTGCTCGTTCAATTACTTAGATGGTATTGGCACTTTCTGTTATTTCATGTAGACAGGGGGCCCCCACGTAACATTTCTGATGTCTAACAAGTATTGTTCGCGTCAGAGGAACCGTGCGGGGTTCACACAATTTCCACACTGGCAGCCGGAGAGGACTGTTGTTTGTCAAACCTCTCACTTTGTTGTCGGGCTGCCCTCAAGATGATCTTGGCTGCTTTTGCCGGGAATGCTCTTTTTATCTAATGCGGACACGCTCAAAATATCCGCATCATTTAGTTATTCACCACGTGCAGGCAATACTATACAGAAACGCCACGTTCAGCGTGACTGAAGTTTAAGAGCAGGCAGACCCAGGCGCTGCACCGCTGTGAGGCGCTAGTTTCTTATGGCATTAGGCAGACGTTTCCAACTGACGCGAAGTCGTTTCGAATGAATGACGCTAGCATAAGTTATACGATGCGTAAAGCATTGGTGATTCTATTTTGTCATTAGCCGACGCAAAGCAACAAATTCCTGAAGAAAAGTCGCAAAGAAACGTTTTGTCTTAAGGTGTCATTTGAATCCCATCACTTGATATTGCTATTACAGCAGTAGTAGTATAATAATATTAGTCGTAGAAGCAGTATTAGTAGTGGTTATGTATAACCAATTTTAGCTAAATATACCAAGATGGAATCCTAGCTTGCATGTTGCATTCATTTATAAGTGTAACAATCGCTTTTGCCGTGTGAGTATTGTGAAGCTGTTAGCCCTGTGTAAGATTTTACATCGCCGGCATTCTTTGCACGCTCAGTGACTTCGATTCCGCACTCTAACCTCGTTGCTAGCTTTGTCACTTGCTGTTGTATAAACTGCCTTCCCCGCTTGCAGTGCCTTGTGAATTGAAAAACACAGAGGCATACGTGGCCATCTTTCAGCGTGCTTGTTAGAGTAAAAAGCACTCAATCAACTGCGCCGTCTGCGTAGCCTTTTGCAGGAGGATGAGTGATTAAAAAAAAGCCGTTCTTGCAAAAGAAGGCTATCTGGTTGCGTTATATTGGTGGTCCTTTATTACCTCTTTTCAGAGCGTCCACAAAACTGAGTGATTTCTCAGGCGAAATGAGCTTGAAAGAAGCGGCTATAAAGTCTCGTTCAAGAATCATGGTGGACCTTTGTCTGAATACCACTTGATGGTTGTCTACGACATGCCTTTATTCTATGGGATGTTGGACTCACAGCAAACAAAACGTTCCCTGAAAGGACTCACTCTGCAAGAGCTCTCATGCGACAAAGAATGCAACAGGAATCATTCTCGCTCTGCTTGTACGCAGCGTGGTTTTAATTTACAATTCAATAGCACAGGGGTTTTGGAAAAATACAATGATCAACTTGGCAAAAAAAAACAACTTTGAAGTCCACGTTATCCAAACCTGGAGTGACTCATCTCTAAGCATGACTTTTAGGAGTTTGTTAAACAACCTTAAGGAGTCTTCAGCTTCTCCTTCAACAAGAAAATAACATAGCGAAATCGGGGCCTATCATCATTGCCTTCCAAAACTAACATGAGAAAATTCCGCCGTAATAATAACGGACTCTTTATCAATCTGCAGTGCGCTCATGACATCCGGTGATTTGAACGCATTGAACCAATTGAATTTCTCATTACCGAAGCACTTAACTCAGGTACGATTAGTACAGGTGCCTGGGAATAGAGTCATAACTACAAATGAAACAGCTGATGCACTAGCGAAAGCAATTATAGAAGCTTTTATAGAGATTTTATGGTAGCGGCTACATTTCGGAGGCAAATAAAGATGCGATATTCCACTACACATTCTTCTAAAAATCCTTGGATGGTAACCATCTAACAACACCCTGCAAATTTTCTTAAGTCATAACGGAGGTCTGGAACGTTTATTCATCATGTTACGCTGTCGTATTGCTTCAACAAACTTTATTTGTTCAGAAAGGGCATGACTCTCACCCCGCTTTTTTTTTGACAAGAGATAACTATACAGCACTTCATAAACTCTGTTCAAATCTTTTCAACATTAAGAAAGATATCTATTGAAAAGTAGTTACATATCTTTGGATCAGTTTTGATAACGTCAAATGTACCATTGCTAGGTTCACATATACTTGGGCACAGCAAGACCATAATATGCGAGGCCATACAAGGTATCATGTTCTCAATAACCCGTGTACGCCATGAGAGAGCTTTTTTGTATCAGTCATTTGTTTTTATTGCAGTAAGAACTGATTCATCTAATTGTTTACTAAAATAATTTATAAAATATATTTGTGTGTGTAACTAGAAATAAGTCTTTTCGCTAAGATATATATATATATATATATATATATATATATATATATATATATATATATATATATATATATATATATATATATATATATATTACTGCGAATTGACTTGAAGAGTGCTCACTATTACATAATCTCTCTTTTGCAAATTATCACTAGACATCTGTAAGAATACACACCTACCCGTGCAACTGCGCCCTTTTTGTATGCTGTAGTTTTAAAGATTATTAGTTATTACTTCAAGCTGTGCAACTTGTGGACCTTTAAACTACTCACTGATGTCGCGATGCAGGTATCTTAATGCCCCGGTTGATTCTGTGCTTTTTCATACATTATAACACACGTTCAAGATACTTCTTCCGACATGACATTCAATAAAGGCTTTTATTTTCCAAAACTCTCAGAAGCAGAGACGTGGTCCTTTTGTAGAACACTTGCTTGCTATTCAGACCTTCTCTCCTGAATTTAACTAAAATTTTTTATCATTCATTATTTCATAGCTTTCTAATTTTCACTCAAAGACAACGCTTATTTTTTGCTCAATGAATGACTTTCACGCCGTCATGGTTATGGGAATACTTGCGAAAAACATCCAATTTAACGCTGTATAAATAAAAGAGCAAGAGTACCATTGATGACATTATTCTTTGCGAAAGTGAATTCTGGACTGCTGTTTTGAATATTTTTTTATTTTTTCCTCAGAGTACCTGTTCTGCCACGGCAAAAAACATTCGTTGATACTAGTCAGCATGCTCTTCATATTTTTTGTTTTTTATATGTGCGCCATTCTAAATGTGATTTGTAGTTTCCATAAGATCATTTCTCACAAGGAAGGTGGAATATTGCAGATTGCTCTTACTGCTATTCAAGACGGTACAGATTATTTTTTCTACCAAATATTCGAGCAGCTTTGTGTTGTTTGCATTAAACACAGTGCTAAGGAGTGCCCATATGTATCTAAAAAAGTTAATCTTTCACGCTTCTAGAAAATTCCCATGAGAATGAATCGTAATCCTGCTTAACTTCAACTTGTCTTCATTTCCCAGCGTTGCTTCAGTGGGGCACGGGATACACGACGTCTATACACACAATCTTCACGATGCTTATGATAATTTCTGCAAAACGCATCATTAATCATGTGTTGGGCTACTTTTCACTCGGCTGCTTCCTTTCTAATCAAGAACGCCGTAGCATATCTTACGTAGCCTTTTTTATGGACAGAATTAAGGATTATGAACGAGATTTTGGTGGCGGCTCATTAAAGCAAGGAATTGCAAAGAGCACTCATTAGGGCAGTCATTGTGTGAGAATAAAGAAGAAACATTGTGGCCTTAAGTGGGCTTAGTAACAATCTCTACCTGATGAGTTTACCGCTTACATAAGCATCACTTTTTTATTGCCACCGTGACTCAAATTTTTTCACATATTTAGAACAATTTATCACTTTCATGGCTTTGAAGTTCCTGGTACGCTTAGCAGAAAAACTTACGAATACTATGCCTCGGCGTAAACGATAACGCCTAGGCGGCCTAATAAGGTGTAGTCTTTATGAACGTTCTTTAATTATTTGAAATCAGTGACCATCTACTAGGTGAGCCTGAAGGAAATTTCGGCGTTTTGTTATTTACTCCTAATTTGTTGGTGGTCTCCCAGTACCCCCAGTACGGCAAGTTTGGCGCGCCAACACCTCTTGTTTTTCGTTAGAGGAATACGAACGAAAATAGAATATTTCCCACCACGGTAGTCTTTCGTGGGAAGTACTGTATGAAAAAGATTCTATGTGTGATGCGTCTGAGAATACCCTAGGGTAAAGACGTAAACGAATACCCTAGGTAAAGACGTGGAATAAATGACGTAGGTGAAAGATGTGTATTGAATAAAAGACGTTGAATGACTGCATTTCAAGTAACTCCCTTGACCTAATATTTAAACGATAAAGCTAAACATTTTGTTTTGCCTAATATTTGATGCTGTTGGTGGCGTGTTTGATTGTGAGTGAAAAAAAAAACAGCATTGGCCGTTAGCGCAAACTCGAGGCAAGTACGAATAAACAGTGCAGCCGGAGGTCTTTTGCACTTTGATTTTCTTTGTGGCACAGTTTATGGCGCCACCGACAAGTGACAGCAGGCTGTCGTTTGGGAATTGCAAAGCATGTGGCTCGCTCAGCTCTTACAGGCGACGAATAAATGTCCCCCGACATGTAACGATAATCAATCATTTATTCCGTGCATCAGAACAAGTCATGAGATCACAGTGCAGACACACGCAAAAATAAAAGCATGAAAATATACAATACAATACAGACAATATTCAGACGAAAAAAATGAAAAAAGAGGGAAGATGCAGTCAAAAACAAATCAGCACAAAATTAGTAGACTAGTAAAACTAGAAAATCATAGAATGGATGTTGAAAATGAAGAGCAATATACACAATTATGTAAATGCTTCCCTGAAAGACGGAAAGGGGCCGAATTTGTACATCGCGAAAAACTATGTGCAGACAGTGCAGTGCTGCGATGAAAAAACTGACAGTTGATTGTGAAAAAAATCAAGATCAAGAAAGTTAACACTGTAGTGTATTGTATTCTGCGAGTGGTAGAGTGTTCAAAAAAGTGCGTAGGCACATGAAATGGTCGATTGTACGTGGTAACGTACGTATTTTTTCGACTCCGAAAATTCGCACAACTGAGAAGTAAAGCACGGGATAACATACCGTGGATTGGTTTGTAGAGAAATAACGGGTGCGAGCGGTTTTGCCGACAGTGAAGCAATGGCAATGATAATAATCCGGCATCACTGAAACGAGATCCAGAGTCATTACTAGCGAAAGGATGGTTCTAAATGCTTCTAAATGTTTTTCTTGACTCGCTCAATGACGTCACTGCCAGATTTTGGGCGGCCATTTGAGATAAAAGATGCATACTCAAGTTGAGAAAGACCTATTGCGCTGTAAAAATTCTCGCAGGCTAAAGGACCACTGAATTCTCGAGAGATTCTGCAAACATTGCCGGGAAAACAAAAGACTCGCGTGGCTGTATGCTTAGTGTGAGCAGAAAAATTGAGCATGCTATCAAAAAGAGCATCATGCTCACTGAATTCATAAATATACACAAGGACACGGTATCGACAGAGTATGAAATGACATGATGGATGTTTTGCGAGATATAATCGAGAATTTAGTCTGACGTATTTAGACAAAGGTTATTGTTATCACACCATTCGAAGAAAGGACGCAAATTTGACTGCAGAAAGCTGCACTCGTTTACCGAATGCATTTCCTTAAATATGTTTATGTCTTCGGCATACGATAGAAAGAATATAACAAATTGCAAAAAAACACACATTAACGTAACATAAAATAAGAGTGGACATAGTACCGGTCTTTGGTTGATATGAATGCCCTCAGGGCCACTTGATAAGAATGGTTTTAAGCGCCTAATGGATGAGCAGATGAGCTTTTCAGCCTGAGATAAACCACTAGATGTGCTAACTGCCTTGGGCTGTTGTACTATCTGTGCCCTAGAGTCTGAGGCCTTACAGACGGATGAAAAATGCATGGCGAAACAGTTAGCGACGTCATGCACTTCGACACCATCCGAGTTTAGTAGCCTAAAGGACTCGCCCCTTTTGCTATCCATTTGCGTACGTACTTCCAAAAGTGACCCGGACTGTCAGCAGGATTTTTTTCTGGTAATGCAATACATAAACTGTGGTCGTGTTTATATAGGTGTTTAGAGAGTGCTCGAGAAAAGTTTAACTCTTCCTTCCACTTGCGGAAAGGAGAATATTTGGCCTTCTTGTAGGCGTGATCTCTCATGCTTCAGTGCACTTTAAGTTGAGGGTCAACAAGGGGAGAAATTTACGATGCTTAGGCGCAAAATGTGGTGTAAACTTACGCATGCTGTTACACGCTACGTGAACTGCTCGACTTAGTCGTCATAATTTGGTTTGTCAGCAACTCGTGACCAACCAACGGCTGAGAAGTAATGATAAAAGCCTGTGTAGTGACCTCTCCTGAAAGCAAATCTTGGAGATTGTTTAAAATGACTGCTGTAGCGAGTTTCGCCCCATACACATAATTTTACGTTATGGTGGGTACAATTTCGTCAAGACTAACGAGAGTGATGTCGGAGCATCAAACTTCAACAGGTTCAATGCTTGACAGACAAGAGGTCTAAGACATTGTATCTGCCAGTGAAAACTGCGTTATGTTGCAGGAGAGAATTAAACGCTGAAAGATCCACGAGCTGGCAGCACTTGTATTAATGAGTTATCTATAATGAGAAACGTTAAGCGTGCTCCCAACAATTCCAGGCACATTAAAGTCACTAAGAACAATATTTATGTGCGCACCATAAGACGAAATCGCGTGTTCAATTTAAGACATGACATCATAAAACATGGCAGTGGAATTGCTTGGCGGTAAATAGAAACATTGCATTAACAATTTACCTCGACACTCCAGCCTAATTTCAAGCAGATTGATTCTTTTAAAGATTCAGGCTTTTCCGTCTAACAAATTTAAGAGTAATGTCAATGGCAATCAGCACACCGCCACATTTCTGTTTGGTTGCACTGAAATCTTAGTCGCTGTCATAGAGAAAGGGGTCACTACAAAAAGTGGTGAAGGTAGGGGGAGGGAAACGCCAGGCGAGGAAATTTTAGGGCCCAGCTGTGTTTCATGAATGACCATAATAGGAAATGAAGACGAAAGAACAATAGTGAAACACACTTTTTCTTGGTGCGCGGACAACGGGCTTTCTGTTAGAGAATTTTCACGTTACACGGCACTTTGGAAACTAGGCAGCCGCTCAGAGAAATGAAGCGTGTCATCGTGCAGCACCCCACGAAAAGGCTTGAAGCAGCATCTCAGAGGCCGCATCGAAGAGTGATTCAATCACCATATAGCCTTTGTCGTAAGCTTCGATGTAGAAAAATTAAGTCTGAAATTTACTCTGAAGTTGCCAGCAAGAAATGGGAGACAGATTTATGGTAGTGCTATGTTTCTTATGTCCGAAGCAGTGATGCCAGGACTCAGCCTCAAAAGAAAACAGCCTTGGGCTGTTGCGGATGATGTGGCCGTGACTGAATAATCATTCAGCGAACAGAGAGCGTGGAAGCACATACAGAAGAAGCGAAGAGGCACACAAGCACGCTTTGCTTCTTGTGTGTCTTCCCCGCGCTCCCAGTTCACTGGACGATTACGAACTACCAACAAGCCCATCTTTCTATCCTGACTCAAAAATGCCACATATTTATGTCCCGAAACCAACGAACAGTGGACACAGAAACCAAACTGTAACTACGTCGCGTGTGTGATTGGAATTTACAGCGTTTATTTCTTGGTAAACACCCAAGATATCTTACACAGTTACATAGTTTTTTGATGTAACAGATAGAGCTAAGTATTTCTGGGTGGTCTATTTTGGTTGTATTATTTGTCTTCTGGCAGACTAGGATGCATTCAAACAGCAATTTTAAACAGATTCTCCGCAGTTTGCCGACTTTTAAATGCCTGCCAAAAATTTTGGCGTTGCCCAGAGTAATGTCATCTACCTATAAAACCTGCTAATTTTCAGGGATTGCACGTATTTCGTTTGGTATAACTATTGCACTACACAGTAATGTAGCAAATTGGGCTATTTGGCACATACTCATTATGTTCAGCGCATAACAATGATAAAAAACAGAAGAAAGTGCACGACACGAGAGATGCATACCAGCTGAAAGTTTAATGAAAAGAAACGTGTCACATATACGCAGACATAAAGGTTTAACAAAGCTTCACTCCTTCCACCAAGCACGTTATCAAGGATGCTGTAAATGCACAATCTCAGCATCTGTGAGAGCGCTTGAAGGTGTGCTCAAGCACCTGTCTGCTGCTGTTTTGATCTCATATGCTTCAGCAATTTCACAAGTGCGTGAAACTGTGTTGATGAGGCATAGAGACCAGCGCATGCGTAAAATTGCTGATGCGTATGAGAATAACACAGCAGTAGACAGGTGCGTGAGCACAGCTTCAATCACTCTTACAGATGCTAAGATTGTGCATTTACAGCACACTTGATTACGTGCTTAATGAAAGGAGTCAAGCTTTTTTATACCTTTATGTCTGCATATATATGACACGTTTCTTTCAGTAAACTTTCTGTTCGTATATATCACTTCTGTCGTGCACTTTTTTGAGTTTTTTTTTGTCCTTGTTGTGCGCTGACCGTGATAGGATTGCCCTACACATACAAATAAAAAATAACACGAGATATTGTTGAGATATTCGGTACATATTGGAACTGGGAATTTTGGCACAACATATTCAGCCGTCGTCTACAAAACACCCTGATCAGATCTTCCGTGACATATAATCTCCAATGGCCATTTGAACGAAGTTGTTCGTAGAACCTGAGAAAATGCCAAAATAAACAAAATTTGTATGGTATGCAATCGATTGCAAACACAATAAAATCAGAGGCGTAAGTAGTAAATTGTGCGGATATTTTTGCGCCGACAAAACTAGACTGACGAACCTTTAGTCATCTCGATAATGAAGCTCCCAGAAGAACGAACAAAGTCTATGTTCTATTTTCCAGACATCAGATTTCTCCATCTGACACTGCGACGTTCAAGCATTCAGGTTTCCTAGACTAAGAAACCCAGCTATCATTAGGACACTTAGTAACTCCATTGTTCCATTTTTTACATGTATTTGTCCTTCTACGTACTGCTATAGGTATTTTTCTGCTTGTTACAACAACTGTTCATTTCTGCTATTCGACAGAGAGACGTAGTCTGTAAGCCATAGGACTGGCAAAAAGAGGGAAGGGGTAAAGTCTACAGGCAAAAAGTTTGGTTCAACGTTCCTAATTTTTGCAACGTTTTGTCAGATTGTGAACAAATCACATAACACGGTATGTCTTTGTTGATGCCTTGCTACCCGGACGCATGCAAATATTTTTGAACACTTGAAGTGTGTATTTCGATAAACTGGCAATTTAAAGTGTTGCAATGCGTCGTGGGTGTTTCACCGTGTTGCATTTTTTTCTGTCCTGTAATGAGTGCCATTCACTAAATAGAGGGTGGATATTGTCTATGAATGATACAGATGTACATTTAGATATACTTAGAAATGATCATCAGATAATGATAACAATTTTCTTCACTCCATCATAGAAAGAAATAGCATGGCAATAGAACACGTCATCACATCTAAAAAAAGTTGAAATGATCACAGGATGATGTGTAGTGATACGCGAATCTTAGTTGCACTCAAGGTGTACAGAACGAAAATTATAACTGAAAAAAGGCGAGAATATGTTAAACAGTCATAATGAGAATACAACGCACCAGCAGGTTATTAGCTACGTGAAACTTGTAAAATTTCCTCATAACAGTAACTGCCATGAACCGATACGCGAGAAAAATCATACAATTTAGGAGCATTTTGTGCAGCATTTGACTTCATAAGCAAAGTTGCGCTCCTTTATAGTGCAACATAAATCGACTGACTATCATTTACATGAACAATACTCAGACGAAACTTATGTGGTTCACACAGACCAACTCTTCACAATAGAGAATGACGAAGTTAATCAACATGTGACGCGGCTCGTGTCTCACCGTTTTATACGATGTTCAACTTCTTGTATTTTATCCAAAATTGAGATGTACCAACTCACCGAAAAGTGCGTCCTGCTGAAAACATTTATTTTGCATGTGAAAAAAACCGAGAGCACTGTATGCGGTCCAAAAACATTGGGTGTTACATGTAATAGTATTTTTGCGTCGCCGATTTATGAACATATCTCCTGCCAGAATTATTTTGTAAAACAAAGTTTGGAAATATCTTGGAGCGGCATCTCATATTACCAATAGAGTATGTGCACTTACAAACAGAAATTTGCATGTTCTGCCACCAGTGCCCATATTCTTAAAAAACACACGAAGCTATATTTATTGCTGCAGAAGAATACTGCAGCCAATCCTGATGTGTAACATATCATTGGCCAACTAGGCTGACCAATAGGAAAACGCGCTTATGAAAGGGATCTTTTGAAGAACAAGCAGATGCTACGTTCTCTGCTTCACCTCATTTTCAACCATCTACCATATTATATTTACAGATTACTAGTTTCAAAGATCACTATACTTAGAGCTTGACTATATATCGCGATAAGCATATTGGCGACACAAATTGCTAGACGTATTTTGTTACTGAGTTATTTCTCAGTCGACTCCTTATCGGTTAAAGTGGCGTTTTGTTTTTTTCTAAAGAAGCAATGTCTGGGTGTTCCTGTTACAGAAGCGAAAAAGTAATATAAGGCATCTAAGTCACATGCAGTGAATATCCTGCATGTTATTACTCGTAAAAGTGCTTATTATTCGGAGCCCTTGCAAACCATCCTGGGTGCTTGGAGTTCAGTGTGGTAAAGCACTATCGAGTGTTTTGTGATGTTATTACAGCTTTAGGAGAAATATGAATTTTCAACAATGTGACAGCCAACACTGCCCAAGGTTTCACTCGTAAATTAAGCAAAAAACTGTAGCCCAACGGGGTGTCTAATCTTCATTAATGGGCTTCGTCTCGATCCGAACACCCTGCGTTGGGAAACTTCTGCGAAAACCCAGGAGTTTAATGGATCCCCTTTCTTGGAATAATATTAGGAATACATGGAGCAACTGCAGGCGGATTGAATTGAAATTTTAATAATTGGTTTTCAGTTACTTATATCTGACATTTTTTTACTGACTTTGTACTCGGTCACAGTGCTGCACTTCTATGTATAGGAAACTTCTCGCAGCTCTCTTTAATGCCCTTCGAAGAACAAAACCGATCATGAGCAGTCCTCAAACGGTGATTCTTGGGTGTAGTGAAAGAATTATGTTGCTTCTGCGCATTCGGAAGAACGTCTAGTTCACAGCATGCAGGAAGGAGTTATAAGGGCGCATGGCAGCAATGAAAAAGAATTAAAGACATGAATAAACAAAGAAAAAAGAAAGAAATACAATAAATCAGGCATGCACAAGTGTAGCACCACCCGTCGTCATGTCCAAGAACACCTGAAGGCCAAGAACACCTGAAATTGTTTTTGACTGTGAGGAATTGCTTCGCATACTGCGGGCAACTATAGCTTATCTATCTATTCATCTATCTATCTTTCTATCTATCTATCTATCTATCTATCTATCTATCTATCTATCTATCTATCTATCTATCTATCTATCTATCTATCTATCTATCTATCTATCTATCTATCTATCTATCGATCTATCTATCGATCTATCTATCTTTTTGTCTGTCTCTGTCTGCCTCTGTCTGTCTCTGTCTATCTCTGTCTATCTCTGTCTGTCTGTCTGTCTGTCTGTCTGTCTGTCTGTCTGTCTGTCTGTCTGTCTGTCTGTCTGTCTGTGCATATATCATTTTCGCAGCCTGGGTGCCCTCATGATCAGCCCCATATTTTGCGTAAACCAAAAATAGCATAGGATGGTAAGATTCTTCGACGAAAATCACTCGCTAGTCTTAACATGAATAACGTGACATTATCGTCACCTACGTTTTCACAAACCCTTTCCGCCAGACATGTGTGGCAGATAATTGTATACCACTCTTTTGTATGAACCCCAAATAATTGAGTGTTTATATTGTCACGGGGTCGTGACGTGGACGAAGGGAGCAGACTTCACGTAGGATAATAAATTGCTTATTTGGGCCTAGCTTGTGGCCACGTAATAGGAAAATCAGATTACAGCAAGAGGCTCGCACTGATAGCGGCGAGCAGAGCGTCGGCCGTCGATCAACAACTGGCAAGCGCCGACGAGCGTCGGCATTTATACTCTTGCCATCGAATGTTCTAGCCTTATCGCTGGCGGCGGCGTAGGTTCCAGAATAATCTGTACAGTTTGCGGAGTGGGCGTGATCTTATCGAAATGATCTACTACAGTCCCGAAGCTTCTCGAAAACTGCAGGCGCGGTTTGCGCTGAGAATTGTGTAGTGTATTGGGGCGATAACAAAGCTTAAGGAGTGGAACGTGGCAATATTTACTCAGGAGTGGCAAAAACAGGAATTTGCGGCCTAATTACGAAAGCGTTTAACGACCACGACAGCGCAGGAATCTGACCTAAGTATTCCGTGTGGCAATCTTGTGGGATGATCAGGGTGAATAGTCGAAGTGCCTCAGATAGGCTGGCCAGCCTGTCTGAGGCACTTCCACTGTTCACCCTGATTATCCCACTATGTGTTTCCATCTGTCGGCCTCCATCTAGGTGTGACAATAAAGTATTTTACCACAGTGTCACGGCAGATCACGAAACTACCTAGGAAACAGATCCTGTAAAGGCGCAATATTCGTCAAGCAATATTCTTATAAACAATGCACATGTGCCCCCAAGACAGAGCTGTCATATCGGTTTATGTTTATTGTAGTTAAGCACTATCCACTGAAGGTTATTTATATTGCAGTGTCCAGGGCTACCATCTTCACGAGCACTAGCGCTACGCGGAAATGGTGTAGGCCCGTGTGCTCAGATTTGGGTGCACGTTAAAGAACTCCAGGTCGTCGAAATTTCCGGAGCCCTCCACTACGGCGTTTCTTATAATCATAAGGTGGTTTCGGGACGCTAAACTCCACATATCAATCAGCACTAGTGCTACATTCAGCTTACCGCTTCTGGTGTTGGTAAGGCTCATGTTACTGTTGACATCCTCAAGCAAGTTTACAAAAATTGTAATATAAAACATACTGTGCACTTGACAAGGTCTGTGCGTATCAGTTTCATATGTATATTTAACGCATTTTGTTTAGTTACGCTCAATAAAATAATCACACGATAGGCACCTTCCCTCCACAAGCTTCGCGAAACATTCATTCTCATATATCATTAGATGTAACCGGACCATTTGTTTCTTCTGTAAACAAAAATAAAGTTTCAGAAACGAACCTTCACCATCTTTCGAACATATAAAGAAAACAAGAACACGTGTATTCGCAGTGACACGAAGCTATGAGTGTCGTTTCAGTAATAAATGATGGCATGAACGGCGGTGATTCTGCTTCATGCCAATGATATTAATTATAAACAAAGACCGACCATTCCTGCTGTAAGCAATTCTTTCGGAAAAAGGAATTACTATCTCTGTTGCTTTGTACGGCGCACATTAAGAAGGCTTGCCTGAAAGCCATCATGTCAGGAATTAGAAATTCAAAACCTGGACGTGAGTGCCAAAATGTATGTTTCTCAGTTTGATGGCGACAATACGGTTGTTGAAATAGCGGTGCATTGAAGTAGGTAATCAAAATGAACGCTTTTTTTTTGTCTTGACAATGTACAGCCTCCCTAGCATTCTAGGCGGTAGGCCACATTCGTAAAACCATGTAATCAGAACTGGGACTGCCAAAATATCTGTTAACCTCGTCTTCACATCATCTTTCGAATGTTTTAATCCTGAGTTGATTATGAGATTGAAGGCTTGGTGTAGCAAAATAAACAATACCGAAATAGAGAGTTACATAAAGAAATTAAGAAACTATAGAGGGAAAAACAAATAGAAGGAAAGAATAGCAATGTTAGGTTCAGTATACTAAAGGCCATTGGATAAACGAGGATGTTTTTATTTCAGTGGCCATGGTATAGTATAGAAAAATAGTGGCAAAGGGTAGGGAGCGGGGAGTCAAAGCGATGGGAGGATGAGGAGGTTTGAAACGAGGAGGAGAGAGCAAGGAAAGGCACAGCGTGGAATAAAATAGAGGATGAGAAAGAAAGGAATGATGTTCAAGTTAAGATCCAAAGTGTTAAATGAGAGGGTATACTACCATATGCCAAGGACAGCACAGCAAGTGTTGTGGAAAACAAGTGAGTGTGGTGGAGTGGTCAGTCTTTGAGTGAGGAGGTGAGAAGGGAATAAATAAAACAAATAATGAATTAAATGAAAATAAGGAAAGAGCTAGATAAATAAAGAAGCACGAAGGAAAGGATGAAGAAGAACATAAAAACGGGACTCAATCTGAATTTACCATTTGCTGTCGCTTGCTGGCTAGTTTTGTTGTTTAATATAATTGCGCAGGCATCGAACAGAGCATGTTTTACAGCAAAATATGTTATGACAAAGGTTGCGTGAGCCATAGTTTCCATCGTTGGTGTCTATAACAACTGTCGCGCGAAGTAAGAAAAAAAAGGCTGAGTGAATAAAAAACACCTAGAATATAATGAGAAACTAACCTAAGCCCCCTGCGTGGCAGCCCAGTGTTCTATCCTGAGACATGCCTGTGTTTACACTTCATCGCACACAGACCCTACGCAGGCTTGCTGTCGGGGAACGAATCGCATTAGTATAAATAATAAAACATTTTAAACAGCGATGGAACAAGGCGTCAAGCAATGCGAATTACTTAACAAGTGGGTCGTCCATTGCTCCAACGCAATACGAAAGCTTCTGGCATAATACAACGCCGTCTACTGCAGCATGAAAAATGCACAAAACTTCTTGCTAGTGTGAAGTGGTTACCACGGTTCTCTGAAGGATGGCGAAGGATGGCATAGCGAATGCATCCCTCATACGAAAAAAATTGTGATGATATATGTTGTAGTAGGCACCTAGCAAGTCGCCTATAGCAGTTACCTAAACAGCGTTTATAAATGCTCTGAAAGAGTGAAAAAGGGCTCTTATAGTTTTCGCTTAGACTGTGCTTCGCGTTGCGTGCAGACCTGGCGGTCTCTTCTAGTTTGATCGTTTCAGCATTCGAGCGTAACCTTGTCTACTCGCCAAAAGAGCAACTCTCGTGAAATTACTCAATCCTCGTGAAATACCCAAAGTAGGTTGTATTTTTAATATTAACTTGCTGTAAGATAGGACTCAATTAAAAATGTCATAAAACACATATTGCTTTATTGAATGAACGGCTGATGTTAATTGAATATCAATACCCATGGAGATTCCTAAAACATCGTCAAAGGTGTGTGAAAATATAGATCCAAATTTCTACTTCTCCACGTCTCACAAGATGATTCAAGACGTCACCACGACATGTTAAACGCAAGAAATGCGCATCCAACCAGCCTTGACGAATGAAGAGCCGCATGGGTTGAGACGGAAACCGCAGCAATATGATAATGCTCCTAATTCTCAGTCAGATCGCGCCCGATAGCCACAGCTGCTAGTTTTTCGCCTCTGCGTCTTTCTCGCTCCCAGTCCCATGATATGCTGTATAGATACGGCAGAGCTAGCTTGCTCGCAGTCTGAACGTTGTGGTGCCGCGTGGCTTGGTGGAGTCTAATGCAAACAAAACAGTTATTCGGACTGGTTGATAACAGTTCATTGTGAATGCAAAAAGTGCGGTGCTCTACGGAACAGGGACTGGAGAAGGAGACGACAACACATCAAAGTATGCCCGTCTTTGAGTCTGGGTGCATGTTAAAGAACACCAAAGTGTAGAAAACTTTAGAGCCCTCCACGAGGCCGTTACTCAGGATTATATCGTGCTATCGCCGTGTTTAAACACACATATCGTATCGTATTAACAATGAAATTTTTATATTTGATTGCTTACCCTGCCAAGACTTCGCAAAGAAAGAGCCCACCGTGCCTATTCCTTTTGATAACAAGGTTTACAAGAGAGAAACCTCAAAATCCTGGCCTACAGTTACTTTTTCATCGCAGCATTCACCTTACACGACATACAGAAAAGAGGACAGTTTTCTATTCTAGTATTCAAAAAAGTGTTCGTGCAAAAAAAAAAATGCGCGACGAGAAGACCTTTGTGAATGCTTGCTTTATAGGCGGTTCAAAACCATCGCGCCGACCGTAGGTACGGCGTCCTTCCATGCGCCGTCGTGCACTCGTTCACGGCGTAATTTTTGTTAACGTGGCTTCATCAAAAGCGAGGCGCACAGGACGGTCATATTTCACACTAGAGTAACCAGAACTCTGAATCGTTAGCCACTTTTGCTAAACACACAGGTTGTGCCCGAAGCAGAGATATCTGGAAAAGTTTTTCGGAGAAATGTGAGTATGCTGCGAATTGCTTTTCTTCATAAATATTTTTATTATACGTACATTACCCATATTATATGACATGTCTACAGGCAGACAGTCCTCCCGTTCGCCGTTACTTTATGTCTTGCTCTAAGAGACACAAAATACTGTTGTTTTCAGTGAGTTATTTTGTCGAAAAACACGACAGAAAGTCGCAGCTTACACACTTGCCACAAGTTTGGCAAATGCTTGCGACTCCACAACGAGTTTTTTCTTGAACGCGCAAGGCGCAATTCTCTGCGTTCCCTTCAGCTTTCTCGACCACCCTTTTTTGTAAAATGGAGGAAGTGTCCTTGTTTTGAAGCTCGTAGCAAAGTCGGCGGTTGATAGTAGACGATCCGTCACATTATGCTCCGGGCTTACACTTTCACATTTCTTTTAGCAACTGCTTGTGCATCTTCAACCTCCTAAACTTCAACCTTGTTAGGTGTACCATTCGCCGTATTTCTTCTTCTTGTCATTTTTTTTTCAACGCGCCCCTTTAGTGGGTACTTTTTTTCTATAAAGAAACAAATAAATAAACGGGAATGAAGTGTCCGTGTAAAGTGTGTCTGGCAACGCCGGTAAACGAGTGAGATTGTTCCAGATCAGCAATTTCCTCCACTCCTCTCTTACTGCAGTTAGTAAAAAATAGTATTTCAAGCCATAACAGGTCCACAGCTACTTTCTCAATTTTTGCGTTAAACAACACCATTGCGTCGTGGTAGTCTAATGGCTAAGGTGCTCGGCTGCTGACCCGTAGGTCGCGGAATCGAATCGCGGCTGCGGCAGCTGCATTTTCGATGGAGCAAGAAAGGCTGTAGGCCAGTGTGATCAGATTTGGGTACACGCTCTAAAACCCCAGGAGGTCAAAATTTCCGTAGCCCTTCACAGTGTCTCATGATCATATGCTTCTTTGGGCACGTTAAACCTCACATATAAATCAAAGTTAGACCACACCAAAATACAGGTTTGTTGACGACTGTGACTGGCCTTGACGAAAATAAAAACAAAGCATTCAACTAAATTGGAGATGTGCAACTTTGTGCAAAAAAAATAGAAGTTGTGACCTTGATTAGGAGAAGTATTAGCGAAGCCTCGTCAAAGAGAAAGTTTAGTGTCATTGGGAACTGCTGAAAGTGTGCAGCGTGGAGACTCTAGAATAAAAGTTTCGGTAAACCTAGACAGTTTTCAGAAAAGTGTTGCTTGACTAAGTAAGAATGTCATCAGATAGACACGTTTTAAGGCTATCGCTGTCACCACGACCATTCATGACCTCGTTGGGCCAAGCGTACAGGAAGACGGAGATGGCAGTTTTCTCTGCAAGTGTGCTGCTATATCTGTGGATTTGGTAATACGCACTGCAGGAAGAACATCACGGGCATTTCCATAGGGTTAAGTACATTACACACAAATACATCACTAAATTCTTGTTAATCACCCTTCTCTCTCAACCCCACAAAGAAAAGACCAGTTTCTGGTAGTGGCGTAGGCCGGGGCGGCACTACGGGCCGATGTCCTCTCCCCCAAACTATTTTTTTGTCATGCACACTTAGCGCGTAGCGCAAAATCAATATTTGCTTGCCCGGCAACACTATAGATAAAGATGCATGCCCCCTTCGCCCCAGGAAACGATTCCTTCATACAACCGTGGCTTTTGATATTTCAGCACATCCTTAAAGACAAACTGGGAGGGATGCTCGCGATTGAATTTAATCAGAAAAAGACGGAAAATGCACCGCTTTCTTTTTCGATCCCTTATGGTTCGCTCAACAAGTCCTGGGAGACCGAAAATAAAGTGGAAGTTCACTTCTTGTCATTTCATCATGCTCGCGCGCTCGTAGTCACTCGAGCATTTAATTTAGTAAAACTGAGGAGACAGAACTGAACGTTTCTGCAGTCTAATTAATATGTGTTTAACGTCCCAAATCCACCATATGGTTATAAGAGACGCCGTAGTGGACGACTCCAGAAATTTAAACCAGCTAGGGTTCTTTCCCGTTCACCCAAATCTGAGCACACAGGCCTACAACATTTTCGCCTCCATCGGAAATGCAGCCGCCGCTGCCGGAATTCGACCCTGGGACCTGGGGGTGAGCAGCCGAGTACCTTGGCCACTAGACCACCACGGTGGGGCCTGCTTATGCATCTTGACTTGGGTGCTGCCCCCTTCTAACACCACTACATTGCAGAGATGTAAGTATTTTCATCAACACTTTATGGGAAAACGATACGCGAGGCACAATAAAACTTCAATAAAGAAACAGAAACTATACCTACCTACATGTTTATACCTAAAATAATTAAAGATATCTACGCACACATGAAAATGCGCACCATACGAACATATCTTCGGACACCCTTCAGGCAAATATTTGTACTATGCACTCATGTACACGTTTTGTGCTAATACGGTGTAGTTGATGTGATAAAGCGCAGTCCTTCAATGTTTTACTGTTCCAATGTATTTATATGTTCATTTATTTATTCATTTACGTATTTTGGCTGAACTGTCGTCAGAAAGAATGGGCGCTAAGTTTATAAAAATGTGTGAATTCACCCAGCTAGATGCAGCCGTCAGTACCCTGTCAATGGCAAAACCTTTGCGTGATCTCTTCTGCTGTTCTTTAAGACCTTCCTTATAAAACACAGCAATAGCTAGTTTGTTTCCATACAAAAGGACAAGTATATCTCTACTTTTTTTGTTCATTTTTAGTGCCGGAGCAGCAAGTCTGACAATCGCAGTCACAATATAGATCTATGTCAGAGACAACGAAGCAATGGCATCATCCGGATTCAAAAGCGTCAAGTACTAGACGCAAGTAACAATATTTCCAGTGTACACGGAAAAGCATTAGAGCGATGCATTCAATGCCAAGCGTAACTTTGGGGCGAGTGGTGCATTGTCATCTACGATTCTTGCTTTCTTCTTCCGCGAATCTGCAACCACTCCCGGTATAACCAAAATAAGGGAATGGTTGGAAAATGGATTCTAGTTGCGGGAGTTAGAAGAGAGGGCGAAGATGCAAACTAAATTGGATCCTAAGAGATTTTGGGAAATAACACAGCGTCACACGGAAAAGTTTAGTGCTCTTGATATGTAAATATAGGTAAAAGGCACATACATGTAAAATGTAATGTGCTCTTAGTATGTAAAATGCACACACAATCCAGTTAGGGGCCCAGCCCTGCTACATGAAAGGACATAATGCCATTTACATACAATGGTAATAAGGATACGAATAAAAAAGAGCGATAGAAAAATAGTCAACGCATGTAAAATTTTTTGTTATAGATACGAGGTCCTAGTATGAATTGTTTTTAACAAATGTTTGTCAGACTGCGTTGACACCACCAGTGGTGCGCTGGCTGCGATTCTCACTCATGGTTCTTACTGAGCTCATGGAATGACACAACCAGCAACGCTCTTGTCAGTGTCAATGGGGTCGACGATACTGACAATTTTCGGAATGACAAAGTTGAATGCTTCATCACTAGAAACTATATTACATTTTAAGGTCAGTCGGAAGAAATGACATCAAATTTTCTCGTAGGAAAGACTATCATGTGCTTCTTCCGTAAACTACTTACATAATTTACAGGAGAATAATACTAGAAATGTTGCCACTAAACCCACTATGAGAAAAAAATTCACTGATTAATACGGTACTTCTAATACGGATTCAGCACGCAGATTCGTGCTGGTAGAAGGCCGACGCTGTTTGAGGTTGTCTCTTTCCGCAAGGTAATGACTACGCCGGAAATCAGAACTTCCTCAAGAGAGAGAGAAATAAAATAGAAGGAAAAGAAAGGCAGGGAGGTTAACCAGCCTATAGGCAGCCGATTTGCTATCCTACGCATGAGAGAGGGATAGGGGAGCTGAAAAAGAGCTAAGAGGGAAGAGAGAACCAGCACATTCGGCAGCACACGCGCGCACACTCATAGTCCAGTCTTGCCTTTCGCGGTGTGTGACATTGCTGTTACAGTCGCTTGTTCAAGTCGGTGTCGCGTAGGAATTTCAACAGAGCTTTCGTCGCCTTCTGTTGCAATGTCTTCTCTAGGGCACTTGACAGACACATTTGGCTGTTGTTGATGCGCGCAAAAGCGGACGCCAGTGACTGTCTCTGGATTTTATTAACCAGACAGTCACACAGGATGTGGTGTAGCGTCTCTTCGCAATGACAGGCATCGCAGAGAGCGTTTTCGGCCATTCCTATGAAAAAGGAATAAGATTTTGTAAATGCCACTCCTAGCAATAAGCGATGAAAAGGGTGGCTTCTCTTCAGTCGAGTCCAGTGGGCATGCGGAGAGCCATCAAAGAGGACAGGTGGTGTTGACGATTCGTATCGATGCTTGGTGGGCACCATAGTGAAAACGCGATTTTACGCGCAAGTCATCGAAGATTACTGGCCGCATCGGTCCTCGAAAGTGGTATGCCTTCTTCTCGTGTTACTTCAACGGCTGCCCGCGCGGCAGTATCGGCATGTTCGTTCCCTATGATGCCGCAGTGACTTGGCAGCCATTGAAACGTCACATGATGCCCTTTCTCATGTGAAGTGTGGAGAAGGCATCGAATTTTGAAAACAAGCTGTTCGTATGGCCGGCGACGCAGTGCTGAGAGCACAAATTGTAGGGCAGCCCTTGAGTCGCTGAAAATAGACCACTGTTGCGGTGGTTCTCGATTGACCACACAAAGTGCAGTGCGCAAAGCAGCTAGTTCCGCTGCTGTAGATGCCGTGGAGTGGTCAGTTCTAAAGCTGATGGTAACACCTCTTGCTGGGATTACTGCCCCTGACGAACACTGGTGGTTCGTGGAACCATCGGTGTATACATGTATGCTGACTGAATATTTCTCGTGCAAAAGAAGAAGAGACAATTGTTTCAGCACGGGCGACGAAAGCTCAGATTTCCTCCGGATCCCTGGTACACTAAGATGCACTGTGGGTCGAATAAGACACCAAGGTGGTATGGATGGTTTAGATGCAGGAGTGAAGCCCGAGGGAAGTTTATCGTTGTATTTCACAATCATTTTGGTGAACGATGCTTGGCGCCTCTCTGAAGGCAACAGTGCAAGGTGATGGCAGGGAGCACGTGCGAAGTGTCTGATGTGCGTTCTCAGGACTTCTACAACAATGTGAGTTTGTATCGGATAGTCACCAGCAATCGCAATTGTTGCTTCCGTTGACGTACATCTGGGCAGACCGAGGCACACTCTCAGCGCTTGGGCTTGTACTGCCTGTAGAACACGAACATTGGTCTTGCAGGCATTGCTAAGCAAGGGCAAACTATATCTGAGGAAACCCAGAAACAGGGCCCTTTAGAGCTCCATCATTGCGTCTACTGACATCCCCCACGTCTTTCCTGCCAGGAACTTGAACAGTTGGGAAATAGTGGTCAGGCGCTTCTTTATATGGGCCACATGCGGACTCCAACAGAGGTCCCAATCAATAATGATGCCCAGAAACCGGTAAGTTTTGGCGTAAGTAATCGGTCGCCCGCAGATTAAGATGACATAAGGGGTCATTGCTTTGCAAGTGAAGGCCACCAGCGCGCATTTTTCTGGTGATATGCTGAGACCTTGTTTGAACAAGTAGCTGGCAATCATAGTTGCTGCTTTTTGAAGCCGGGAACGTATCTGAGGAAGTGTGACTGCCGATGTCCAGACACCGATGTCGTCTGCGTATACTGAGATTTTAATGGTACTTGGAAAGCATTCAGCAAGGCCAATTAGTGCAAGATTGAATAGCGTCGGGCTAAGACCTCCACCTTGAGGAACACCCCTGGAAGTATAGCGTCGCGTAGTTGGGCCATCTTCTATTAACACAAAAAATGATCTTGCAGCCAGGTAACTCGAAATCCACCGAAAGATTCGACCACCAAGGCCAACCACCGCAAGAGCACCCAAAATGGCTTCATGTAGTACATTATCATAAGCGCCTTTCTCACCTAGAAACAAAGCTGAAGATAGTCGCTTCAGGGATCTTTCGTGCTGAACGTACGAAACTAGATCAACGATATTGTCAGTAGAAGAGCGGTCGTGTCGGAAACCAGCCATTGAATTCGGATAAATCTTGTAGTATTCAAGATACCACTCCAGGCGGCCTGGTATCATCCGTTCCATTACCTTTCCTTGATCTGAGTTCGAGCGGGGATTTGCCCTGCTTCAAGTAGGGTAACAAGCGGCTTACTTTCCAGTCATCAGGAACATTACCATCCTGCCACGAGATGTTGTAGGGGCTCAACAGTTCTCTCCTTGCACCTTCCCCAAGGTTGCACAAGGCTCGGTACGGAATACCATCTGGTCCCGGAGAAGTTGAACGCCTGCAGAGAGCTAGTGCCACCTCGAGCTCCTCCACTCTAAAAAGGAGGTCCATGTGGTAGTCACGGAAACGGGGGACCTCACCTATCACTGGAGAATCTGGACGAGTGGCTTGGTTGGCGATCTGCGCACAGAAATCTTCTGCGACATCAATGTCTTGCCTCCTTTGAAATAGCACGGGCGCTTTGATGGAAAGCGCTGTTCCGTAGAGTGACGCAGACCTTGCACCGTTTTCCAAATGTGTGAGAGTGGCTTGCGAGGGTCTAGTGACTGGCAAAACGTTGTCCATCGTTCCGACGCTAATCTATCCATGCGACACCGAATCTTCTTTTGCATCTATTGGCTGCCCTAAGATCGTGAATTGATTTTGTACGCTGATACCGACGCTCCGCCCGGCGTCGGAGTGCTCGGAGTCGCTCCAACTCTATATCAAAGTCGTTTCGAGTGGAAGATATCGTCACCGTGCGAGTGGCGTTTTGCATTGTGCTCTCCTAATTGTTTCCTCTAACCCACATCGTAGGCCATCGCTGCAAGAATCTTCCATGTCAGATTTGAAGTTGGTCCATTGGACTGTTCTAATGATCGTCCGTGGACCATAACTACACAAGCCTTTGATGTTAAGGTAGATTGGAATGTGATCACTTCCTCGTGTCTCAACATCTGGAAACCACTTGACGTATCTCGCGAGGGAGTTGGAGACAAAGGCAAGGTCGAGACAGCTGCCGTATGTTACCCCTCGAAGAAAAGTGGAGCTGCCGTCGTTCAGGAGAGTAAGGCCATAGTTTTAGGCGATGTTTGCTAACCTGCGTCCTCTTGTATTTGTCCGCGTACTTCCCCATGCGTGATTGTGCGCATTAAAATCACCTATGAGGACCCATGGTGCAGGACACACTCTCAAAGTATCCGCTAATCTCCTGCAACCGAGATTATTCGATGGCGATATTTAAACGCCTATGAGAGTAAACATGAGTATGTTCTTTTTCACAGTGATGCAGACATACTGATTGCCATCGTGAGGTGCAATTGGTTGCACAACATGCGTCATTTCACGACGAACAAAGAAGATTGTTTTGCTGCACGCACCGTTCGTTGAAGACATGACAGCTTCGTACCCCGATAGTCTTATTGGTTGCGAGAAATTGGGTTCACAAACGACAATGATTGGAAACACGTTGGTAAACACAAACTGACGAAAATCTGAAAGTCGTGATTTTAGTCCTCTGGCGTTCCATTGGATGACGGATGCAGCCTTGACTTCTTTACGAAATGTTGAGGTGTGAGTAGCCATCTTCCTAGTTGAGAGATTCAAGCACTAGGCTTAGGGCGTCCAATAGTCCAAGTGCGCTTCGAGCAGATGGTGTATTCATGTCGACTAATATAGCTCGGATGGCTTCTATCAGGGAACGCAGCACCGAGATCACTTGAGGATCAGTTTTAGGCAAATCTTCCATGGTTGGAGACGGCTCTTGTGGGGCCACAACCTGCAGAGGTTCCTTGGCAGAAAAGCGCGTCGGGAGCGTGGGCCATTCCTCCAGAGAAGGAGGCTTCTCTGTTTCTTTCGTAGAAGTGATGGACCCCTTCGCGGCGCTACTGGATGGAACCGCTAAAGAGTGTGAAGGAGCGTCTCGGGAATGTGCCTTCTTTGAAGACTTTCGATGATGCCGACGTCGACGCCGACGCCAGACCACTTCGGCTGCCTCCCTGTGTGTCGAGTTGTCTCGGGCCATTTGTCTGAGAACCGCGCGCTCCTTTTGGATTCGAGGACAGTCTTTCGACGAGGCAGCATGAGGACCGCTGCAGTTGGCGCACTTCAGAGTAGTCGCCCGACAGGCGTCTTCAGCATGAGGTTCAGCGCAGCGGGGACACATCGTAAGTTGGGGCATACGCCCTTGACGTGTCCTAGCCTGAAGCACTGATGACATTGAAGTGGCTTTTGGATGAATGGTCGAACCGGATGTCGAAATTGTCCAACTTTAACGTGGGACGGTATGCAATCTCTCTTAAAAAACACTTTTACGCAGCGTGTATTTCCAAGGCGCCTCACTTGCGTAATGACAGTTCCCTCGTTTTCAGGCTTGATGAGGGTAGACAAGTCAGCATTAGGAATGGCAATGTCAATGTCATAAATTACACCGGAAATTGATTTATCATTCATCGGGATAAAGGGGCACATTTTAATGCCACCTAGCTCAGTCATTTGCTGCAGCTGTCCTAGCTTATTCACGTCGTGCACGTGTATGGCGAGAATGTTGTTCTTTGGGTTTACTCGTACGTCCTTAATTTGATGTGGCACCGCGCATTCGAGAACAAGGGAAAGGACTTGCCTGTTCAGAAGCCGTAAGTTGCTCGATGGATCTTCGGGCATGAAGATGATGACGTGCGTCCAGCGCGCAGGCCTTGACTGTGCAGTCGCTGGGCTTGGAGGAGCTGATGCTGCTGTATTCACCGTCTTTCTCTTCACCCTTTTACCCCAGACAGGTATAAAGCTGCCATCGGATGTGTCGTCTTCCGACATGGAGTAGAGATCGGTGTCCTCAGTGTCACTGGGAGAGCTAGCTCGCTTCCTTGTGGTTGACGGGTGTGAGGACCTGTGACCAAGCGGGCCTCTGGCATGCTCCGCGGCCATCACCTCAAGACGGGGAGGCGAGGCACCTCAAAAGACTGATGATTTCACTAAAATAAAACAGAACTTCCTCAAAGTACGACAGCCATCCTTACGCTACTGTCCGCCATTCAGCGATATAAGTGAGGGACTCGCTACGCATATGTAAGTATCAAAGGTGAACTTTCGACAGAAGTCTGCCGGGTCAGTATACAACTAAAAAAGGA
The DNA here is from genome assembly GCF_043290135.1 of Rhipicephalus microplus. NCBI lineage: Eukaryota > Metazoa > Arthropoda > Arachnida > Ixodida > Ixodidae > Rhipicephalus > Rhipicephalus microplus. Next base: position 61,804,070 of record NC_134706.1, on the reverse strand, counting down.
TGAGAAATAAAAATTTTTTAGTTCGACAAGGTATGCGATGCACGAACTGCTTCTATTCTTGTTGAGAGGTCTCCCGATTCCAGGATCCTTATGGCCTTCGCTAGCCTCCTTGGCTCTGGCAACAATCCGGAAAATGGAAAAAAAAGACTATATTTGCATTCTCACCAGTACGCCCAGAAATGGCAAAGCTGAATAGTTATCTTTGCCAGCGTGACATAAAACTCACTGCGGAAAGCGTGAACCATTCGACTCACCCGTTTTTGTTTGTGCTGGTGAGAAGGCAACGACAGAGCCTTTCCTTCTCAGTTTTCAAGAAACATACCCACTCAGAATGTCATCTTCACCTAAGGTAGGATCACCACACTCCCCTCGAAATTACCATGGTGTTAAGCCTTGCTAGAAGGGCAGAAATCCAATAATGTTTACTGACATTATGAGAACGTAATGAAAGATGACCGCATGGTAATAATACACTGCAAGGCCGGAAAAAGTGGCACAGCCTCTCGCGCAGTCACAGCGTGGGTCTCTTGTAGTCCTGTTTCATAGGCAACATATACGTTGCTGCATCTGCTCCACAAACCTATTCGTTTACTTAGCTGGGTAGCATGAATACTACTGCACGCACTCATGCAATTTTAATGCGCTGTTAATCGTCGGCATTGGATGATATATTTTGCTAACGTTTTCTCTTTTTGTCCCCTTTAGAATATCATAATGGCGAACATCTGCCCCCTGCTAACCAACTATTCTTCGGAAAGTTTACGGGAATACCTACATTTGGAACTGGTATAGATTGTACCGAGTATTAGTACTTGCAACTATATATTGTAGCGAAGCTTGGTCAAAATAAAATAAGCGAACAAGCGGCAATGAGAGCTAGGATTCTCTGGCAGGAACTGTTAGGGTGACGACACAATGACACCGGCCAAGCAGAAAATTAGACCTCCCGGTGACGTTCATGCTCACCGTTAACATTTTACCCTTTGACCGGTCGCCTGGAGAAGAAGGGCTTTCTTCGCAGATGCGTGCAATGCGATGGGGGTTGGAAGAACGCCAACGCTTCTTAGCCTCTTTCACCTAATTTAGGCTGAGCAGATGGCGGCGATTTCTCGCGCTGATCTTGTACGAGTAAGGGGAGGGCTAAACGTTTTGCACTGGCAAACTCTGATGGCAAAAGCAGTTAGCCGGTGCCATTTACGGCGAGATGGCTACGCTGTGCGCGTGGTTAGAGCAGTCCTAGACGCATCGTCTCGGTCGAGACCAGGGTCAGGGCGCGTGCGCGTTTGCTCCGAAAACGCCAAGTCATTAATAGAAAAGTGCAATGACTTCAAACATCCCATTCGCATCATGACAAGTCGTGTACAAAGGTGTCGTGAATAACCGTAGCCAAAAACTCCTTGAATTGCATCGCACAAAATTCGGTTTTCACGACGAAGGCTCTTTTGCAAATACACATCGAATTAATAAGCTTTGTATGGTAAAACACATGTTATATCGAGAGCGAACAGGTCGTTTATTCGCCGACTCATTTGCGAGCACCAGTATTACTAGTTTAATACGTTCAGTGCTCGTAGATTCCTGCTCAAAGTAACTCACTGCATAGCGTTCTTTTGCGTGTTGGCTATCTTGTGGCATTATATAAACAAAATCGGCAATAATGTTTTTCTTCCACTTTCAAGCTACATCTTGAGGGACCAGTGTCTCCGAGAAATCTTTAGCTATTCACAACCCCTCCTTTCCACACGAAGTAATCATTCTGATTATTTTCAATTTCCGTTCGCTATACAAAATACCTTGAAGCCAACGCTTATATGTCAGAAAGAAGGAGGAGGAGGAGGAATAAAGTTTAAGCGGAAAGCCAGGGAGGTTAGCCGGTTCTTAGACCGGCTGGCTACCCTGTGCTGGGGAAAGGGGTGAGGGGAATAAAAGATGTTAAAAAGAAATTTTGAGAAGAGAGAGAGAGAGAAATTACAAAAAAATAAATAAAAAATAAGAGAAGTTATCAAACATACAACGCGGCTGAAGTCAACATTTCCATGACGGAAACTTAATCATTCGAATCCCAGCACGCTCACCTAAAAAATTCGTGTTAACCTTGATGTGCTTAATGTTTAGATCCTCAAACGCCCACATTTGCAAATTGGTTTCTTTATTAAATATTACTTTTTAGGACAGCAAGAATAGCTAACTCCCGGCGTAGGCTGAAATTAAAATACCACGTTCTCACTTCCCTTCGCATCATGTTGCTGTGTGGAAGTTTATGGCCGCGAGTGCGCGAAGCACCATTACATGTCCTTTCCGATTACTTGAGAGATACCGAGCCATTGCCTTAATTAAATATGTTTGCCTAATTTTCACTAAAGGACTTCATCGACTACTATACTAGGGTCAGCAGCTAAAGTAAAAAGCAAATATCAGACTGTGCTTCCATAGTATGAGATGACTGCACTCCATAGCACAGTTTCCAAGTTCAACAATCGAAGTCGTCTATCTTGTGCATACATAGGACCCGCGTACGACCCTTATTGGTTGTTTCACGAAAACAAGGGTTAAAAAGACGGGCACCCGCGAAACATTAGTACGAATGCTGATTGAGGTTTGCTGTGCGAGAGCCTAGTGGCAATCACAGTGATATGAGGTAATGTATAATCAAACCACCGTTTTAAATGGCCGGAAGAACTGCTTAACTAGGCAACATGCGTTCTAAAAGAGCAACGCTTTGCGTTGCCCATAACATAATCAACTTACTATGCTACAAAGAGCATCGGAGTTTTCGATGGATTGATACTTACGTTTGGAATTCGAAGCTTCATTTCTTGAAATCACGCAGTTGTACCGTGAATAGATGCAAGGTATGTGTTTGCTTCATGAGGTTCCCTTTTCGGTCACTCCTAATATTGCATTCAACCATCACAAGAAAGTATAGCAAATGGGCGCATGGCAATTCATAATTTTTTTGTAAATAATTTAGAAAGGCACAGCTCAAGCACAGAATTGATCCATGACCCGCTAACCAACATTCTTTCAACTGTGTTTTCAAAACCATGTCTATTTACTGTTTCGTTTTCGCAGAACTGGAGAGTGCATCGCTTCAATAACGCATGTACTGTGACCGACATGTAGTATTGTACAGCATGGGTTTTAAAAAGCACAGTGAGGAGTTTACGTTGCAACTGTTTACTATTTATATCAATGGAAGTTAATAAGCTAATAAATTTATACACAGGAAAGCCTTGTGTTTATTAATGCGCCAAAAATGAATATATCAACAGGCCTTCAATATATTTGAAGAGCAATGTAATCGCGCTAGGTGTATTTCTAATTCGTGCTTTTTCCACTCAAAGTTGGTTTACATCAGAACAGTCGATTTATACACCGTCGTTCTGTGGTGCCTTCGCCACCATCGGCGTCCGTACTAGATAACGAGCGAAATATCTGAAATTTTCTAAAATGGTATAGGATTTAAATATGCAGGCTTTGTGCGGAGGTCGGTTATTATACCGCAGAGGCGCGCTAGTGCTTGAAAAACCATCGCACAATTACGATATGTGCCGGCGTCATGTCGGGCTTGCAGTCAGAATTATATGGGTAATATAGCGTGGTAGAAGAGTAAAATCACAAAGATGTACCAGATAATACGAATAGCACACTGAGTCGGTTGTTACCTGAGTCCAATCTATAACAAAAGACACAATCATAATTCTTTATCATTATAGGCCACAACACAAAGTGTCCATAATGACCTTCAGATGTGTAGTGGGTATCCGGGTTCTTCACATAATGACGAAAAAACTAACAGTGTATTGGGTGCTTCTTAATTTCATGAAAATTACAATTTATGGCGCAGTGGGTACCTTGCATGACTAGTAGTAATTGGGGACCCAAGGATGTCTACAGCGGGCTCAAGAAAGGTCACTGTTTCAGCTTTCGCAATCGCGCTCTAGTTTTCCCTGATCGCCTTCTCTCACTCCAAACAAGCCTCTCTTTCGCCGCTTCAACTTTCCAACCATGGCCAACGTGCCCCCTCTCCCAAGCACTTACCCCGTTGCCTCGCTGCCGAGTTCTGCACAGCGTTACAACGAATTACAGCAATGTTCAACTAGGAACGACTTCTACAGGTGTTTGACATTTATTTGGGTGTATAGCAAAAGCATTACATGAACCATGATTCGGAACACCTAGTAGACACCGGAGTTTCTCAAAACATTAGCGAAAATTGAATAAGCGCATGGAGTAATGATCTAATTCGACTGAAACTAAATACATGTCACCCTGTAGTGATGGTGTCACAACGTCAGTGATCCCATATAGATGACTTGAGGCAGTGATCTGTTGTGACATAAAGCTAAAGATACTATTACCACGAGTGGTTTACAAGAAGCTGGCTTGTAATGTGCTTTCGGCTTCTTTTTCTGTGGTAGCTTGGTGTTAACGTCAAACCTCGCATATTAAGTGGTTGCTTGGGCGTGTTGGTACAGCATATTTGAAAGAAACAGCGCGAAAAACGAGAAACCTAACAAAAAACGATACTGACCCACAATAAAATAGTGCTTAATTTTCATATTTTTACTCTCACTTTTGCTTCTTCTTTTTCGTTGCAAACTCATAGGTATACATGCGTGGTTTGAAGAATAAAATTTTTGTTGCAAGCCAGCGGCCTGTGTGTGTCCTTTTTTCTCTGGTTTCTATGGTTTTCGCCTTGAATCCTCTCAATAGGAACCTCACATTATTAATAACCACCGATGTCGTTTCGTGGTCCGAGTCACAGAGCGCAAAGATATCGCTTACCTAGGTGACGTCCTCCAGCAAAGCAACCGTCGTGCACATGTTGAGTGTTTTTCTGACATCTGTCATATTTGCCGGTGCCTCGTGCCCCACCGTCGAGCCGCGACACCAGCACTGAAAAGGCAAACACAGAAAAAGTCCCGGAAGACGAAAACGAGGCACAAGTTCGTAATAGCCTCCGGTGACAAAACTTTCCAGCTAAATACGGACCACTTCCTTCCGCAAGGTGTTCTGTAACGCATCACTGAACGCCATCGATGGCGAACACTGCTGCGCACTTCCACCAAATGTCACAGGGGGGATGCGAAATTGCCGGTTCCGAGAAAGATGAAGCAGAGACCACACTGTGAGCTTTTTTCGGGTGAACTTGTGCCCAAAAAGTGAGAGAATGAAATCACTTGAACACCATACATGACCACGTGACCGAACGATACGTCAGACTGTCTAGGTGGGTGGATGCAGGAATCCCTTTTCTGTTCGTGGCTACGCATTATGGCTATGGGTGAGCGAACAGCTATGCTTGATAACAAGCAAGAAAGATGAATCAGGCAAAGAAGCCGTTAGCACATTCCAGTCCCACTCCTTGCAAGCCATGTTCGATATTATGGTCGAAGTCACGTTCATCATCAGGCAAAACGCCAAGGCACGACATGCGTTCGAATTTAATGAACAGAGACATACCTTACCTTTCTCATATTCTTCATACACATTACAGACATCCGACGATGTTTGGTCCTTTTGTCAGTTTGCATTTTTTGTAGTTGCCTATCATTTACCTTCTCACTGCCATCTCCTGGCGCCTGGGTGATTTCAGTCAGTAAAGCATTTGTCGCCTGAGCCGGAACGAACTTCCACTTCAGGAAGGGCAGATTTATTTTCCGTGGCAAAGCTTTCTTTTCTAGAAGCTGTCGCCTGTTTCCTTGGAGGCGAGGCCTCTGGTGCAAATATATACGCCACAGTGCATAGAAAAAGTCTACACAACATGCCGAGATATTCGAATCAGCCGCAAAATTCTGTCACGCACTATATGACAGTAGCTCTAGCAGCTGTTTATTCAAAGTGTGCACACACTTTGCGAACGTCCAACTTCATCGGAGTGGGTGGTCCAGCGGGTCCAAGAGGTCGCAAGGTATCAAACCGTCGAAGCTACCGGAGACTTGAGCCTGAGCTGTTGCACGTCGCCAGAACTTCAGTGAAGCTGTTTCCATCCAACCAAACATTATTATATCCACTGTTACAAGATTTTTTGTGTGTTTTCTTGCTTCGTATAACAACGAGGTGCTTGATAACGCTCTCTGTTTGTCGCCTTGTTCTACAACATGATCGAAAACTTTACAACCACAATCTGTACAGGGCTCACTGACGACCAGACTCAATCACTTCATTGATTTGGCGTCGTTTTTGGTGTCACTGACTTTCACGAATAAGATTTCATTCTAAAAGAGCAACTTTTGCTTTGCGTTTCTCACTCACATAACGATGACGAGTGACTTCACTTCGACTTTCTCTTCTGGTCCTTGACCTGTGCTCATGAAAGAATGTTTGTACGTTCCCGTATTACGTTCGAAACTGCTTTGTGGAAGAAATACATGAAAATCACAATACCCGATAAAAATGAACTCGAGAAGCCCGCGTCGAAATACTTGGGGTTAACAACGTGAAGTTAACACATGACGGACTAAACAAAAAAAGAATGGGACAAGCGCTGACTTCCAAATGAACTTTTATTGACAAAAGGCTAATAAAAATACCTTACTGAACACTAACAACAGTGAAAAAGATGACAGATGCAAAGATACAAAATGAAACCAACAATCACTGAGCAAGCTACGCCGACTCTTGTACCCCAAAGAAGTTGGCCCGAATCTGCATGTTACACTGCAAATGTCGTCGAAAGACGATAATCTTGCATCTGGAGAGAGTCAACAAAACGTTTATTTGATGTTCTGCGCAAGAGAATCGGTGAACGGTATTATGGAGGCGCGCGCAAGCAGGACAAAGCGACGCTACGTTAGCAAAACGCGAGCACTTATTGTCTGACACCAGGCGCGACCAGCACCCGTCGGCACGGCCCGACGGCAACCGGCGCAAAATGCGACATGCTGCATCTCGCGCCGATGCGTTACCCAGACAACACTGCGTCTTCCTCTTTTCGTGACGGCGGGATGCTGAACGCGCTGAAACGCGCATGCGTCAAAGCAACGCAGTGCGGCGTGCTCCTGTGAATATATGTCAGGACCGGTGCCTGGCGTAGCAACCCCGGCGTGACGCGATGAAACGAACGCCGGCGAGCATGCGCAATGCGTCATGTCGAAATGTATTGGAAGCTTGACTGTGGCATGTAGTCATGTTCTCAGATGTCGCGCACCTCATAATTATCATGTTTCCACCATTCACATACCTTCGTCATTCATTGGTGTCACGTAATACCAAGTTTAGCACAAGTTAAGCTAGTGAAACGGCCGAGAGCGCATCGTGAGTGTGGCTTGTAGCCATGTGGTTACATGACACGCATGTCGTGATTGTCATTTTTGGATGTGTCATTTACCTATGTCGTCCGTTCACGTTGCGTAATACTGTGTTTTGTACATAAAAGCTAGCGAAATGGCCGCGAGCGCAAATGTAGCATAGCATATAGTCATGTTGTTACATGACAAGCATCTCATGATTATCATGTTTGCACCAGTCAAAGACGATCGTGATGCATTCACGTACCGTAATACCAAATTTGGTATATGTGACACTAGCGAAGCGGCATCGAGCGCATCATGAGCGTGAAACGTAGTCATGTTGCTACGTGACACGCATGTCATAATTTTCAATTTATGCTTTGTCACTTGTGTTCGCCATGCAATCATCTCATACCATACCAATTTTGCAATATGATATGTGAACAAAACCACCGCAAAAACTGCAGGATCCTGAATTGTAAATCATGACATACATGACATACATATCATAATTTTTATGTTATCACAAGTCAAATATGTTCTTCATACAGTCATGTTTTGACATGCTAAGTTTGGTATCCATACCATTATCGTAACGGCCAGGAGAGCTAAAAGTCGTAGGTGGCTAGATAGATAGATAGATAGATAGATAGATAGATAGATAGATAGATAGATAGATAGATAGATAGATAGATAGATAGATAGATAGATAGATAGATTTTCTCAAGGTCACCGAGGTTCGCCAAGAAATGCTTCGCATTTAAAAAGAAGTTCAATCGTTTAACCTTTGACCTCTGGGTCTGCTGCAACAAATTCCATGGACGCTATCCACTGCGCAATGGTCACAAACCCTTACAAACTTGGAACCCTTTAACCACCGCTTAACGTTCGTCGTAGTCATTGAAGGACTCTTTGAGCAACCTGTGTAAGTGAGAAATTTTTGCTGATAATTTCAACTTACCTTTGAGGACACTAATAGCGTCGTACATTCGGCGGCAATCACGTGGTTTTTTAAATGAGAAACATTTCTTAGCAAACTTCAGTGACTTTGAATCTATCTATCTATCTATCTATCTATCTATCTATCTATCTATCTATCTATCTATCTATCTATCTATCTATCTATCTATCTATCTATCTATCTATCTATCTATCTATCTATGACATTTAGTTCTCCTGGCCGTTTCGATCACGGTATTGATACCAAAAATGGTATGGCATATCATGACTGTAGGACGACCATATATGACTAGTCATAACATTCAAATCATGATATGCGTGTCATGAATGTCGTGATTTACATTTCGTGGTCTTGCTGCTCTTGTGGTGGTCTCGTTCACATGACATGTTGCAAAACTGGTACGCTATAACATGATTGCATGGCGAACGCAAGCGATAGACCCTAGCATGAAAATCATGACTTGCGTGTCACGAAACAACACGACTACATGCCACGCTCATGATGCACTCACGGCCGATTCGTTAGCGTGATATATACCAAATTCGATATTACGGTACGGGAATAGATGACGAAGGTACGTGACTGGTGCAAACATGATAATCATGAGATGCGTGTCATGTAATAACATGACCATATGGCACGCTCATGATGCGCTGGTGGTCGTTCCGCTAGCTTCAATTATATCATAAGCCCCGCCGCTGTGGTCTAGTGTCTAAGGTACTTGGCTGCTGACCCGCAGGTCGCGGGTTCGAATCTCGGCTGCGACGGCTGCATTTCCGACAGAGGCGGAAATGTTGTAAGCCCGTGTGCTCAGATTTGGGTGCACTTTAAAGAGCCCATTTGGTCGAACTTTCCGGAACCATTCACTACGGCGTCTCTCATAATCAAATGGTAGTTTTGGGACGTTAAACCCCCCATATCAATCAATCAATCTTATACCATATTTTTTAATACGGGACGTGAATGGATGACGAAGGTATGGGACAGGTGCAAACATGATGAACATGAAATGCGTGTCATGTATCGACATAACTACATGCTGCGCTCATGAGGCGCGAGCGGCCGTTTCGCTAGGTTCAAAGGTACCAAATTTGGTATTACATCACGCCAACGGACGACATAGGTAAGTGACACACCCAAACTTTATAATCACGGTATGCGTGTCATGTAACAACATGTCTACATGCCTTACTCAAGATATGCTCGTGGCCGTTTCACTATCTTCACATGTGCCAAATTTGGTAATACGTGACGTCAGTGGTAGACGAAGGTATGTGACTGGTGCAAACATGATAATCATGAGATGCGTGTAGTGTGATAACATGACTACATGCCATAGTAAAGGCGCCGATATACTTCGACGTGACCCGGTTCGCGTGCACGCTGGCGTTCGTTTCGTCATATCTCGCCGGCGTTGCCACGCCAAACGCAGGCCTACCATTTTCGCAGGTGCGCGCCGCGCTGCGTTGCTTTGACGCATGGGCGTTTCAGCGCGTTTGGCGTTCCTCCGTCCCGAAAAGAGCCAGACGCAGTGCTGTTGGTTAACGCATCGGCGCGAAATACAGCATTTCACATTTCGCACTGGTTGCCATCGGGCCGCGCCGAAGGACGCTGGTCGTGTCGGTTGCGCCTGGCGTCATACTATAGAGTACATAGCGTCGCTATGTGTAGTACCTACCGTCGCTATATAGTACATAGAGTACATAGCGTCGTGCGCCGCAGCGTTACGTTGGAGTATATTGGGCCCTTCATGCTGCGCTCGCGACCGTTTCGCCAACTACACATATAGTAAATTTGGCATCACGTGACATGAATAGATGACGAAAATAAAAGACACAATCAAACCAGATAATCATCACACGGAAGTCATGTACGGTATAATGTACCTTCATCTCGAAACGTTGTGCTGATTTGAAAGTGACATATAAACATTTCTCATTCATGCTTCGTATATCATCGATTGCCACTGTACGTGGGATCTGCCATTTTTTTTATTTTGCCTACTTTAAACAAACGCTGAAAAAAATTAACTAGCGTGGTTATGCTAACGTAAATAGAAAATTTAATTTCTTGAATAAAGTACACGTTTTCTATTATTTTTCCCCAGTGTCGGTATTTAAAATGTTTAATAAGCAGTTCTTCGTAGTTATCAGCTCAGCGGATAAAAACAAATATTCTGAGGCGCTACACACTGCTAAAAACAATACACGCACATTTGGATACGCGTAGCGCTCATTTTTCATTTTTTTATTACTCTGGGTTTTTTAGCTAAACCACCCTATATATATATATATATATATATATATATATATATATATATATATATATATATATATATATATATATATGAGATCTAACAGACGGTAATGCCAAGGAATGTACAGGGGAAGTTACTAGAACCATTGGAATGTAAATAAGAAGAAAGAAAAGTGGGTGAAAGAATAACCAGCCGTGAGCAGGAATCGAACCCACTACCTTCGAATAACACGTTCAATGCTGTAACCACTGAGCTATCACAGCCGCGTTCCCTCCATCCACTTTTTTGGGTTTATATGCGAATTTGGAAGTAGGGGTGTTAGTCAGTGGTTAGAGCATCGTACGCGTTAATCGAAGGTCGTAGGTTCGATTCCTGCTCACGGCTGGTTATTTTTCACCCACTTTTCTTTCTTCTTATTTACATTCAATTGGTTTTAATAAGTTCCCCTGTACATTCCTTGGCATTACTGTCTGTTAGATCTCATTAATATTGTGTCAAAACACTGAAAACGAGCCGTTAGGTATACACTTCTTTCCCTTGTGTATATATATATATATATATATATATATATATATATATATATATATATATATATATATAGCAGGCCTGACCAAGACGGCATTTCATGAAGCAGCGTTTCTATGCTTAGCTCTTAGCAGCCAGGTGGTCATGGCAGCTACGTGCAAGTCACAACTTTGGTTTAGCCGTACCATAAAGATGCCACCAAAGGCCCCCGCTCTGTCGCCCTTTCGCATCATTTGTATTGTTTCTTTTGCTGGCGTTCCTATTTTCCTGCTAGAATGAGAAAATCCCCCATACTGTGGGCCCTGTATCATCGTATGCTATCTTTATTTGATTCTGTTGCTTTTTCTCCAAAATATTATGACTTTCGGATTTTCCTCTTTACGTGCTCGCAAATTTATGAGCTTTTTAGGACTGTTGTTAACACAGAAGAAACGTCACAATGCATGATCCCCTACTTTTATTCATAATCTTGCTGCGTTATTAAAGACAATAATCTTTCTTGGGAACCTTCGGCGGAAAAATTTTGGTCTGTCTGTAGGTCTGTACAATTGTCTGTTTGTCCGTCCCAACGAACATAAAATGCAGTGAACGGCCAACCCCATCCGCAGCGCCCACCAATATTGCTTAATGTTTAGCGTTCATAGTTGTGTGATTGTCAATTAAAAAAACAAATATTGCGCATATATGAGTTGCCATAACAACGTCTCTATGTGTTGTATGTGTGCCTTTATACTAGAAGAGGACACACACAAAACACTCTAAGGACTGTAGCGTTTAACGCGCTGCACTGACAGTGCAACGCGATGCTCAAGAAGGTGTTTCCAACGCTTCGCTACGGCGGCACGGGGGTGGGGCCTGCCCGTCACTTTCCATTCTACACCTTATTACCTCCGTGACTGGCGCGCATCTTTCTCCGCGGTCGCGCATGCCTTCGTTTTCGAAGAAAAGTGCCAGATGGCGCTCGTGTTTAACGTGCCTAGATGCGCTTGTTCGCTTCAGTTACACGATCGAGGCACTCTAACGCAGCGTCTTCAGAATACCTTTCATCGATTTTCTTGTGCAGGACATCAAATAAACGTTTTGTTCACTCTCTCCAGACGCAAGACTATCGTCTTTCGACGACATTGACAATGTAACATGTAGATTCGGGCCAATTGTTGGGACCAAGATCTCCCTACCACTTCCGTATAAATTGGTTGGTTATCTAAATATCTCTGATTGATCACAAATTATACTATACGGTGGTTAAAGCAGGACCACCAAGCATTGCTCGTGTGATTAGAAAATCTATTCTCCATCTCCCAAGACAAAACTGAAGCTCTTCAGAAAGCCGTCTTTGTGGACAACGCTGTCTTGGTTCAGTATATGATAAAAATTTCTTCTTTGTGCAGAATCGGCTGCTCAATAACTACCTAATGCTGTTACAAATTTGTAGATCAATATATATGCAATCATATCGTAAAATGCCCACATGGAAGCGCACGCAGACGCCCACCTAACAAGCTTCGAATACATATAAGCAGATAAGATATCTTAACGAAAGTGTCAGCCATGGGTCAGGAACCGTTGCCACGGGTATAGAGAAGTCTCCGAACTCTGAAACGAGTCGAGCTCTCAAGTGCTTTCTAGTGCGTCTACCCAAACAGAACGCCACTCGCGCTGGGAGTCTGTTCTTGGCCGTGACTGTCGCCATTGTGTACGCTCGCCGTGTGCTGGCTAATAAACGCCCTAACAAATTGGTGGAGAGTGCTTCGTTCCCCTCCGATGCCCTTGGAGCTACCATCACGTACCCTTGTATCTACCGTGCCCCACGACGCCTCTCAGCAAACGCCTCCCCCTATGCCACCCCCTTTTCCCGATATCCCCAGTATCCGCGATGCACCCATCTTCACGGGCGCTGACAGCACTGACGTGGAGGACTGGCTCACCATTCCCGAGCGCGTGAGCGTCCCCAACGAATGGAACGAGGACAGCAAGTTGACCAACTTGGTGTTCTACCTTGCGGGCGTTGCCAGTTTGTGGTACAACAAATACGCGTCCGATTTTGCAACCTGGTCCAATTTTAAGACCGCTATCATCAACGTTTACAAAAGAATCTTACGAACAGCAGGGCTACCAAAACGTTATTCTTATTTATTTTATGATATTTGGTTTGGGTACATCGAGAACAAGAAGACCAAAGAAATAAGGAGGAAACAGGCTGACATTTGCCACTTATAGAGGCACAAAGCCTGTCTGCTCTTTTGGGAAGGGGAGGCACAGAGGAAATAAGGGAAGAAAAAAGAAGGAGAGAGAAGAGGAAAGTTAAAAAAAAGAGGGGACACGTATTTAAAAGATTCTACAGCGTGCTGCGTGAAGAAAGTTGGAATCGTTTCTGATAAATAGGATAGATGTACATCATTCAAGCAGCAGACCAAGCGAAATTTCGTCAGAATATTTGAGTAGCAGGAACAACAACGACAGCAGGAGCAGTTGGGCAAGAAAGAAGTGCCCAACTGCAACGCTATCGCATTGCGAAAGACGTCAGAGCCACCCATCTAATGTCATTGACGTGGTTGTGGATGGTGTTCATGCATCTAGTCTTATTGACACTGGAGCTGCCCTAACAGTTATGGATGAAAACCTTTCTTGCTTACATCGAAAAGTGACGACGCCAATTTCTGGGTTGTCCCTTTATACCTTTAGTTCGCATCTTATTCATCCTACTGCAGGGTGCACAGCTCGCGTTGTCGTTCAGGACGTTCTGTATGTCGCCCAAAATATCATCATTCCTGCATGGTCTCATGACGCCATCCGGGGGTGGGATTTTCTCTCCCGTCACGACGCCGTCGTCCATTGTGCCGCTGCCTAAATTGAACTCTCACCCTTCTTGCACTTGACGCCAGAAGACGGGCGTATCGGTCTACCGCGTCGATCTCTCCGGCACGATTGTAATCGTTTGGCCATCTGACCGTGCTTGCAGAAGGAAAGGGTTGCTGGTAACTTTCGCTACCGTGCAAATCACCCAGGGCTACGCCACTATTTTCGTGACCAACCGATCCCCGTAAACTTTTACCTTGGTTCGAGGGGAATGTCTCGGCGGAGTGAAACCAGTCGACGACGCACAAATCCTGGACGTACCCGATGACTCGCGTTGTTTCAATTCGCGTACCATGAGTGCTGTTTCCACTTTTTATCCGTCATCTCTTGATGTATTGGGCCCCTACATTGCTGACAACCTTACGTCGGTACAGCGTTCCCAGCTTCTAGACCTGTTGTAAGAATGTCGTTCTTCTTTCGATGTCCGGCGAAGTTCTCCCGCACATCTATGACGCAATTTACAGCCTTAATGAAGCCGAATCTTTTTATTCTCTCGATCTGCGCTCGGAATAATGGCGAATACCCATGGCTGATGACGCTCGGGCAAAGACTGCCTTCATCACAACCGATGGCTTGTACGAAATCAACGTCATGCCATTTGGTCTATGTAATGAACCTGCGACCTTTGAGTGCATGATGGACAACGTTCTGTGCAATTTGAAATGACACATGTGCTTGTGTTACCTCGATGACGTTGTCGTCTTCGCTCCAGATTTTTCCACGCATCTATAACGTCTGAAAGAGGTTTTCGCACGTGTGAGCAATGCAGACTTGCAACTAAATCTGAAAAATTGCCGCTTTGCACCACGGCAACTCACCATCCTAGGGTACGTCGTGTCCAAGGACGGCTTTCTTTTTGACCCAGCCAAGTTTCGGGCCGTGGTCAAATTCCCCAAACCTGCGTCCGTCAAAGAACTGCGTAGTTTCGTGGGCATGTGCTCATGTTTCCAACGCTTCATACAAAACTTTGCCACGATCACATCACCGCTGATGAAGCTCCTTGAAAGTAACGAAACCCTCAATTCGTGGTCGTCCGAGTGCGACGATGCCTTGACGATGCATTTGCAAAGCCCCGTTATGTGTTGATGTCTCCTCCCATTCTACGGCACTACGGCCCTATGGCCCCAACCGAGGTGCACACGGAAGCCAGTGGTGTAGGCCTCGGGCGCAGTCCTGGCGCAGCGCAAACCCGGATTCCCTGAATATGTTGTGGCATATGCAAGCCATACGCTCACGAGAGCCGAGACAAACTACACCGTCACGGAAAAAGAGTGCCTGGCGATCGTCTGGTCCCTTACAAAGTTTCGGCCTAATGTGTATGGTCGCCCATCAGATGTCGTCACCAACCATCATGCACTATGCCGGCTGTCAGGAATGAAGGATCCCTCAGGCCGTCTCGACCGTAGGGTTCTTCGCTAACAAGACTACATCATCTGCATGCTGTACCGCAACGAACACCAGCATGCTGATGCCGACGCCCTCACGCGCTCCTCTCTGTCTGAGGCCGTAGTGCTCTGCTCAGTATCCTCAATTGCTGTGTCTGCTATCGATATTGACATCATCACTACCGAACAGCAATAGGATAATTGGATCGCCCCGCTTATTGACTTGCTCTCTGATCCGTCCGCAACACCATCCACGCGTGCCTTGCATCGTCGAGCTCACCATTTCCCACTCGTCACAGCCTCCTACACCGACGCAATTACGATGCCGATGGCTTGCAGTGGTGACTCGGGATACCCAGCAGTCTGCCGTCAGAGATATGTGAATGCTTCCATTCTGATTCACAATGCGCGCACTCTGGAGTATCCAAAACCTACCATCGCAATCGATAACGCTACTTCTGGCGTGAGATGTACCACTACGTGCAGCACTTAGTTCGCTCCTGCCTCGCTTGCCCACGCCGCAAATCATCAGCGCACATGTCGCCCGTTGGTCTGCAACTGTTTTTACCTTGCCCTGACCGTTCCTTTAGCCAAATAAGTATCGATATATATGGACCACTTCCTCTAACGTCGGCTGGTAACCGCTAAGCCATCGTCGCCGTAGATCATTTAAGGCGATACGCCGAGACCTTGGCTCTCCCTGCAGCTACTGCGCGTGATGTTGCGTCCTTCTGCGAGATATTGCATCAATTCATACTGTGCCACGGTCCACCACAGGAGCTTCTCAGTGATCGAGACCGTTTTTTCTTGTCGGAAGTCGTCAAAGCCATTCTCACGGAGTGCCATTCTGTCCACCGCAAAACTACTGCTTACCATCTGCAGGCGAATAGCCTCACCGAACGCTTTAACCGCACCCTTGGCGACATGCTTTCGATGTGCGTCGCCGCCAACCACAGGAATTGGGATACTATACTGCCCTTCGTCACCTACGCCTACAACGCCGCCCCTCAGAGCACGACCGGTTTTTCACCTTTCTTCTTACTACGGAAAGCTCCCGTAGCCCACCGTCGACAAGATATTCCCGTACACGCCGGATCCATCTGAGTGTGCCCCTATTTCTGAGACAGCCATGCTTTCTGAAGAGTGTCGCGAGCTTGCCAAGACATTTACAAGGCATGAGCAAGAGTGGCAGAAGAGTATTAGTTACGGCTCTGCCACTTCTGAGCTTATGTTCCTTCCTGGTGCGCTCGTATTGCTCTCAATCCAGACCTCTGTAGCTGGCCTTTCTTCCAAACTACTCCCGAAATACGAAGGCCCCTACCGTGTTATTGAGCGCACATCTCCGGTCAACTATCTGATCGAACCAATTGAACAATATTCAGACATTCGCCGTCGCGAGTGCGACATAGTCAACGTAGAGCACCTGAAGGCTTACTATAGCCCGCTCATAGTGACAAGCTGTTAGGCCGCCAGGCGTCTCCCTCTTCGATCCCGGAATAATTGTAGAGAAGCTTACGAACAGTGAAATGGGTTGAACTCTCAAGTGCTTTCCAGTGGGTGTACCCAAAAAGGACGCCGCTTGCGCTGGGCGGCCGTGACTGTCGCCATTGTGTATTCTCGCTGTGTACCAGCTAATAAACGCCCTAACATGTGTTATAAAGAGTACTTGCGGTAAGGGCACCTTCAATAGAAAAGGCTCATTGTCTGCTAAAGACGACCCAGTCACGACAACTGAAATTTCTGCGTTTGTGCGTTTCTGACTTACCTCTTGCATTGGTGAACGTGGACTTACCTTATCGGGTTATTAATCTCTTTCTATAACCTCATCATTATGTCATTAAAAGATAGGCTCCTGGCACCTTACTCTTTGCCACTGAAACCCCGGGCTGCTGTGAAAGTAATGATATTTAGTGATGTATCTTCATCCCGCACTGTTGCGCGGTGCCTGGTAGGCGATTCGTAAAAACATTGCCGTTTCCTTAATCATGTCTTTCAAGTACATTTCGTTTCGATCGAGGTCATAGGCGGTGGAAAAAAGGGCGTCCCTTTTCAGCAGATTAGTGCGTCTTGCCACACGACTGATGGCTCAGAATGCACCGCAAGTAAAAAGATGTTCTTCAAACTGTGAATCCCTGGCAGCCTAGTTCCGAACACAACCCCAGCGCTTATAACGTTTATTCAACAGTACAAACGCATATAATTCCCTTGACTCCTTTCCAGGAATCATGATCGCTGTGCACCAGATTGTATGATAAAGCAGTAACAGGTGCACCATTGATTGATCGATATGTGGGGTTTAACGTCCCAAAACCACCATATGATTAAGTAAGGCGCCTTAGTGGAGAGCTCCTGAAATTTCGACCACCTGGGTTCTTTACCGTGTACCCAAATCTGAGCACACGGGCCTACAACATTTGCGCCTCCATTGGAAATGCAGCCGCCGCAGCTGGGATTTGAACCCGTGACCTGCGGCTCAGCAGCCGAGTACCTTAGCCACTAGACCACCGCGGCGGGGCTAAAAGGTGCATCAGATGAGCCTTAAAGAGGGACATACAGCGCTAACGTACTCCTAAAAGATATGCATTCAGGCTAGCCCTGCTACCAATGTGGCAGAAAACTGTGAATTTTTGAACAAATGTGG
Organism: Rhipicephalus microplus; assembly: GCF_043290135.1. NCBI lineage: Eukaryota > Metazoa > Arthropoda > Arachnida > Ixodida > Ixodidae > Rhipicephalus > Rhipicephalus microplus. The sequence goes on along the minus strand of NC_134706.1, from coordinate 61,786,207 downwards.
GATAGAACTGCGGCAAAAATGACAGACAAGGTTAAATGCTTACAAGGAAGATTACCAACAGATCGTAGCACTTTTTTTCCGTAAGATAATAGGATTACTAATAGATTGCTTTGTTCCTTTACCCCAAGTTAAGTTGCAATAACTCAGATGGGATGCAAAGAGGGCATTGAATATCAAAAGTTTTTGAGGAAATGGCATTACACCCTGGCATTTTCTCAAGATACCTAATACTTTGCAAAGCTTGTATGAAAATTCTGTAGGATAAGGACATTTCATGTGCTCATGAAGAACAGCGCCTAAAAACTTTGTGGTGGAAGAGGATTTGATTGTGCTGTTATATAACATGAAAATGCAGGATTCAATTGTTTCATTAGGGGGGATTTGGAGCGAAAAAGAACAGCTTTTCTTTTTGAAAAATTTATAAGGCAATAATTTTAAGGGTCCAGCTGTATATTTTTTATAATTCTGAGTTAGCTGTATTTACGAGATGAATAACATTTGTACCTGAAAAGATAAGCTTGTATCATCTGCGTAGATTATGTATTTGGTTGAAGAGTGAACATGTACCATATGTTTTACAAATATGATCAATGAAAGAGGACCCAATATGCTGCCTTAGGGATCACTCTCTTTAAGCGTTTGCGCAGGCGAAATTTCGCTGTTTTTATAGATACACAGTGGTGTCTGTTGTTTAGGTAGCTTTTGATCAGATTTAGGGCTACACCTCAAATTCTGTAACACCGCAGGTTTCTTGATAGTGTCTTGTGGTTTATTTTGTCGAATGCTTTCAACATGTTTAAAAATATCCCGAGTGCAAACCTTTTGGCCTCGATATTTCTAAAAATCAAATTTTTTGAAACAAAAGAACCTTTTAGGCTGAGAAGCCTGATCTAAAGCCATATTGTGATTGAGTTATAATGAATTGTTTGTCGAAAAGTTTCAATAGTCTAGCATGAACAGTTTTTTCAAGTCCTTTGCCATAAATCGAGAGAATTGAGGTGGATCTATACTTTCGTAAAGTGTTTTTATCTCAGTTTTGGTGGATCCCCGTCACGTTAGCATCCTTCATATTTGTGAAAAAAGGCCACTTTCTAAGGAAACGTAGAAAATGGGCGTCAAAAAAGGACTGAGTAGACCAATAACATGTTTTATCGCTTCCATTTTTAGGCCATTTAAGTCCTAACTTTTAGACATCTGAAAACTTTTAAACGCTCGTATTACCTCATCTTCACCGTTGGACAAAAAAATACTAATTCCTTGAGTGCCGCTGGCAAGTACTCAAAAGCAATTGTTTTTTGCGAGCTTTCATTCATTGATGTGAAGTATTCATTAAATTGTTCAGCTAACTTTTTGCCTTTATTATCCTCATTGTCAATCACAAGTTCCAAGAAATATCTGAGTCTGCCTGCAGAGATATGATGGAGTTTCACTCATTCCAGATTTGCTTGCTGTCAGACACAGCCTCAAACAGAAAATCCTCAACACTTTACTTTAGAGGAGAAACGAAAGTTTTCATTGAGTGAACAGTGCGAGTAAGTAATTGGCGCAACAAGCTGGTCATCACAGCCAAATTTCGGCATGGCTGCCCTTCTGAGGCAAGCCATTTTTACCCCGAACGTTTCAGCGCCTGAGAAAGTTCGAAGCCCACCACGCCTCCACTATGGAAGTTTTGAACTCAATCATTGTGTTGACTGGAAAGTTAAGCGGAAATGACGGCTGTCGTAATGTAGCCGACTAATATCGCAAAGGTGAAGCTTCATGGCCGCGAAGATCAAAACATTTACAAATAGGCGCGCATCCTATTTGATTGTTTCCCTCAATACATTGCGCCTACTTCTGTAAGTCTCAGTGCAATAGGCAGCTAGCATAAATAATTGTTTCGTTTCAAATAAAGCTATATGGTTTTAGGTATTGCACAAACAAACAAGAAAGATGTGTAAAGACAGAGGAGAGCACACCAAGTTTTAAGGGGCTTGTTAACGTGCCCCTATACCACAATGCTTATAGGTAGTCGATCTAAAAAATGTCAGTGTTGCAGCACAGATAATACAGATTATTCACAGTCGTTAGCAGTCTCGCAGGACTGAGCACATCCACCATGTTTCGTTGGGCACAGTCGCGGCATCGTCTGCGAGCGTCTCTATGAAGATAGGACCCTGAGCATCTTTTTGGTGGAGTTTCGGAGCGGCATTTTCTTTTGTCATGCAGCACCAATGGGTGGGTGAACTCCACTGTGCTGCGGTAAATTGATGACAACGCAATATCGGAGCACTATGTGTTTCAAAACCAATCCGGACGGCAGCAGTGCGAAGTGCATGACTTCACAAATCCGAACAGCTGTGCTCTTGTGGTGTGTGCGTCCGATATGAGGTAGGCGTTCGAATAAAGTGTTCACTACAAAGTAGATGGCTTTCCTATTTTTCCCAGATGAACTTACACAGCAATACATCGTCATTGTATCTTCCACTGTGAATATACTAACAGTATTTGAAACCATGTTCTTTTCTGCGGTATAGTGCAGAGACAGGACGGCGCGGGAAAGAGAACACTGCACAAGTGAATTTTCTCGAAATACAAGAGAATAAATAGAAAACGAAGATAAGGTGGTCAGAGGAAGCACATACGCATGTGCAGACTGTTGCACTGCTCTGGGCAAAACATTTAGCGATGCATAGAAAGGAATGGTGAGGAGGAAGGTATCACCAGGGGAGAACGCACATACTTGTTCATTACTAACGTACAACACTAAATACGATCAATTTAGGATAAAATAAATCAATGACCCAACCGTTCGTGCACATAGTGCACAAGCGAAGCCGAAGCGTGCGTCCCCGTCTTGTATCCCGAGCTGGGAACTCTTGAACCGTTCGCTATGGTAAGTTTTTATTTTTTAATCACCTAATTCAAGAGACCCTGCTTCAAGCTTTGCGCTTGGTAATGTGGCCTACGAAGAAGCGCTGTAGGTGGCGACCCAAGAATGTTGAGAGCACATCGAGTATTTTACGCGTAACCAGTCATACTGCGGCAGATCACATTCCTAGATGTGTAAGCAGATAAAACCTGAAAAGAAAATAGTGCAAGCGTGGAAACTTCTCTGGAACAGTGCTTCTTTAATATAACTCCTGCACACTTCTGAACAGACAAACATCCACAAGTTGCCTTTCGTAGCCGTGTTCAGCTTTGCTTTAAAACAGTAGCAGTGCTCACAGCACTTTGCTTGCCAGGTACACTTGTGGCTATCACTCAGAAATTTTCCCCACTGGAACGTGTCGAATAATGCCTTGCGAAAACCATCTTCTAATTATTGCCCTTGTAAACATATCGGTTTTGAACCTTAATGTGGAATATCCTATATAGAATGTAGTATACAGCTGCACATACCGCTTACCACATTATCACTTATACCTTTTCCAAAATAAGCTTAAACAAAACATCTGTGGCGAAACGGGTCGGCGCCGCTTTTGCGCCTGCGCGTCGCCGCGATGCCTCCAAACACGGGCGCCGGTGGTAAGAACTCTCTCGCCCGAAAGAAGCAAGAAAACTGTGTCTATGCCACAATTCAGGGGCAGTCGTTGTATAACCTTCAGTGCGGAAACATTAAAGCTATGTTATCCCACATCTGGTGACCCGGAAAACGAACGTACCGCTCCGCCATGGCTGACGAGGAAACACTTGCTGCCCTTCAACAACAAGTACAACAACTGCAACAACTGCAGGCCCAGCAGCGAGTGATCCAGAACAAAGAGCAGCAACTCCGGGAACAGCAGCAGCGCAATGAAAATAAAGCACTCTCGTCCGACGACCGCGCACTGGGGTCACGCCCACCCCAAAACTTCGCTCCAGCGGTCCCTGCCACCTCGGGCGCCTCCATTGCTGCGGCCGCCACCAACACGGACGTTTGTCGCGCCGCCATCAAACTTCCACCGTTTTAGGCAGAGGTGCCTGACGTGTGGTTCGCTCAAGTCAAGGCGCAGTTTTCCACGGCACGCATCACCCAACACTGGACGCGCTATGACTAGGTCGTCGCCCATCTAGACTCTCGCTATGCGGCCGAGGTTCGCGATATACTTGCGAATCCCCCGGCTGCTTGCCGTTACCTACACCTGAAGAGGGAACTGATCCGCCGGCTTTCACCTTCACGAGACGAGAAGGTGCGTCACCTACTCCAGCACGAAGAACTCCGTGACCGCAAGCCATCGCAGCTCCTGCATTACATGCGTGACCTCTTTGGCAGCACCCCGGTCGACGACTTCCTCCTCCATATCATCTGGCTTCAGCGTCTACCCTCACATACGCAGGTCATCCTCCAGGTGCAGCCGAATCTGCCGCTGGACCAACTCTCTCACATCGCTGATCAAGTCGTCGAGATTTTGTTGCTAGCATCGCCTCTCACCGTCAACGTCGTTGACACGCGACAGTCCAGCAGCGAGCTCGCGTGCCATTCCGACGAAATCACCCGTCAGCTGGACTCAATTCAAAGGCGCCTGGATCAAAGCCCGAAGCTGCATCCACAAAAATGCTCCCAAAGCCAAGACAACAACGCCGCTTCATCGCACGGAAATGATAACGGCCCCGGCTACTACCATCGCCGCTTCGGGGACAAAGCCCGGAAATGTCAACCACCTTGCTCAGCTGGACATCAGGAAAACGTCAACGGCAGCCCGTAGAGACGGCTGCGAGCTGCCAATTTAGAGGTCGTTGCATATTAGTCACCGACCAAGTCACAAAGTAGCGGTTGCTCCTCAACTGTGGCTCCGACATCTGTTGCTTTCCCCGAACCTTCCTGCGTGACAAGCGTCCTTGCACGTCCTTTGAGCTCAGCGTGACAAACCATTCGACCATCAAGACCTATGGCTCGCTCTACCTTAACATCAACTTCAAAAATCTGTGTCGAGATTTTCCATGGAATTTCGTCATCGCCAACGTCACAGAGCCGATCATCGGGTCCGACTTTTTGGCGTACTACAATCTTCTACCTGACTGCCGATATGAACGACTTATAGACGCTGAAACAGACCTCTTCACGCCGGACCAACGTGCGACCACCCAACAGCTTAACGTCAAGGCACTCACCATTGGGAACCAGTCACCATACCATGACATCCTCGCAGAATTTCCCGACCTGACTCGACCTAGCGGGCGTCTGCGAGAGGTGCGCCACTCAACCGTGCACTGCACTCGTACTACTCCCAGCCCCTCTGTCTCATGCCACGCCCGTCGGCTAGCCCCGGACCGCCTACGAATCACACAGGCTGAATTCGAAGCCATGCTCCGCGAAGGCACTGCCCGCCACTCGGAGGGGCCCTACGCCTCACTGCTTCATCTAGTACCAAAGAAGACCAATGGCTGGCGCCCCTGCGGAGATTATCGCGCCCTCAACGCCCGCACCGTCCCCGACAGGTACCCCGTCGGTCATATACAGGACTTTGCACACCACTTAGACGGCAGCACTATCTTCTCAGTGGTGGACCTCGTAAAGGCCTACACACAAATTACTGTAAACCCGGAGGACGTCCCAAAGACCGCAATTATCACGCCTTTCGGTCTATTAGAATTCCCTTTCATGAGTTTTGGTCTCCGCAAAGCGGGGCAAACCTTTCAACGCTTCATCGACGACGTCATCTGCGGCCTGGACTTCTGTTTCGTCTACCTAGACGACATCTTGATCTTCTCCCGCAACGAAACGGAACACCGCCAACACCTTCGTCAACTGTTCCAGCGTCTCGACGAACACGGCTCACTCATAAACGTTCAGAAAAGCACGCTGAACGCCCCCGCCGTCACGTTTCTTGGCCTTGAAATCTCTTCAGAAGGAACTAGACGCTTGCCTGACCACATCGTGGCCCTGCAAAATTACGCGTTGCCTGCCACAACGAAAGACCTTCGCTGTTTCCTGGGCATGTTCAACTTTTAGGCCGCGTTCACAATGAGCATTCCGGCTACCGAAAGTGCTCCGGATCCGGTTCGGCGGCGACGAAATCCGCCGAAAGGGCCCTCTCCGCGCCGATCGCTCTCGAACCGATTTTTACGGCGTCTGCCGCCGAATCAGTCACCGCGGATCAATAGGAGCGCTAGTCAAAGAATTTTGAAAAATGGCGGCGAAGCCCTACTCACTTGTTATGGCGCAGTGCACGTAACTGAATGTTGAAACCAATGGGAGTTTAACCTACTCTGTGCCTACTTCGCCTCCGTATTTCGTGAAAGAGGTGACCGAGCTAGCTGTTGGCGTGACCGAGCTTGTTGCGGTCTTGCAGAGCAAAACGAACCCCCCAACGCCGCTGGCGTCGGTGGTTTTTCTGCTCTTCGTGCATCACAAGACAGCCACTTGCCAGCAAAGTAAGCAGCACTGTCTTTTCTTGCTTCTTGCATACGAGAATCATCGAAGTATACACAACTGGATGGCGTAGTAGTGTTTGCAAGCCGCGACAACAACCGGGTGACAGCGCATCCATCCCGCGTTCGTCCCGTAGTAGATGGTATATTCGGCGGCGTGGGGCGCGTCCAGTGCGAACGACGCTGTGTTTCGGCGGCAGGGAAATTTCGGTCGCTGTAGAAAGCGGATGTTTCAGTGTGAACTAGGCATCACAGGCGCTTCGTGCTTTAAGCAGCCACATATCAGGCCCCTCTCTATGATGCGTTGGCCGGCCAACGCGGCAACCATCCTGTCACTTGGGCCCCAGCCTTAACGCAAGCGTTCGAAGACTGCAAAACTGCCCTCTGCAATGCTACGCTGCTCTTCAATCCCAAGCCAGAGGCGCCCCTGGGTCATTTCACAGACGCCTCTAGCACCGCCGTCAGAGCCTCTCTCATGCAGCGTGTGGGAAACAACTGGCGCCCCTTGGCGTTCTTCTCGAAGAAACTCTCTTCCCCGAAGCCGACCCCGCCTTCCGGCAGCATCGGCGGTGCAACATCGCCCCCTGCGGAGACGACCTGGCCAGCCTACACATCCAACCCAGCTTTAGATCAACCAGAAGTAATCGTGTATACATCAGTAGAACCTTCCGAAATATCGAAGAAGAGGTATATCGGTTATGTTTTCAGAGCGGAACATCTGTGTTAATTTAGGTGACCCGTTAATTACGGTAAGACGTATGCATTGATTCAGTGAATGCGACAAGGTGATAGAGCTGTATGACTTTGTCTCGGTTTTCGAAGAATCACCAAAGCTGAACTTGAGGAACTCGATAAATGATATTTTAGAAACTGGTGCGGTCGTTCATTGTCTATGCACTTTTCTTTCTATTTTCTATAGGTATTGGGCTGCTAACCCGCACGTCACGCATTCGAATTTCGGCGGCTGCGGCAGCTGCATTTTCGATGGAGGCGCAAATGCTGTAGGCCCATGTGCTCAAATTTGGGTGCACGTTAAAACCCCCCAGGTGGTCGAAATTTCCGGAGCCCTCTACTGCAGCGTCTCTCATAATCTTGATGTGATTTTGGGATGTTAAACCCTGCATATCAATCAATCAATAATTTTCTAAATTACAGAGCGTTTTCGGCTTGTGGGTGCTGAAGAGTGAAAATTGAACGCACTAACGTGCAAGCTAGGGTCACAACCTTATCTAAGCTTGCCAAATGTAGTCGTACTAGTCATCGCTATAGTGAATTCTGCCTTTGAGCTTATACTTCGTCTGTTCACAGTTTTCTGCGGAGGGTGTACTAAAGGAAAAACAACCAATAGCGCAATGGAAATGTTTGTGCGAGGCACTTATGAACGGAATGATGAATCTCCACCTTATGTGCGAAGAAGGTGAAGTCGCAGAGAAAAATGACGAGGAAGAATAGGAAGAAAATGACGAGGAAGAACAGGAAGAAAATGACGAAAAGAGGAAATGACGAAAAGAAGAGGAAGAAAAGGATGAGGAGGAACTAAAGGAATTCGAAACAGAAGAAAAGAAAGCAAAAAAAGAAACCTAAGCTTTTCAGAGTAATCGTGGCTCAATATTTAGTAGCGGGTGGGGGGTAAAAAAGTGTGACCTAAGGGCCCTATTTTACGCTGGCCACAACCCCACGAAGGCACCACATGCAAAAACCAAAGAAAGCGTAGTAACGCGTAGGTCATAGGTTCTATGACGGCTGCTGCGGCCCATTACGATGGAGGCGAAATCCTGGAAGACCATGTACTGCGCCATCTCACTCCACCCTAAAACACACCAGATCATCGAATCTTTGGCGGTACTTCATTGCAGCATGCTTCGCAATCAAGTCGTGGTTTTACTCAGTAAAACATCAATCTACTGTCAAACATCACTATTGTTACTATATATGTGTTGTTATAATAATAATAATAATAATAATAATAATAATAATAATAATAATAATAATAATAATAATAATAATAATAATAATAATAATAATAATAATAATAATAATAATAATAATAACATCAGTATTAACATATAGTTATTCATTTATATTTTGTGTAACTTGAATAGAGAAGCAAGTAAAATTCACTAAGACCATTTTAGGGACACCTCACAGCTCTTTTATTGTAGCAAAGTAATTTCGATTGGTATATTTCAGTAACAAATTACACAGAGGCCAAATTTCAAGGCACGTGTCCTCACGGGGGTTTTACCGAGAGGCTGCGACTTATCGGGTTCATGAAAAGAAGAAGCCTCACAGGATGCCCTTCTACAACTAGAAGTCAAGAATACAAGACAAGACAAGAAGCTTCTGAAACAGCATCTGTTTTATTATATTTATTTTGATTCTCCTTGCACAAAATAAACAGTCATGACTGTTCATTGGTTTCTTCCTTATTTGAGTTCAATATTTTGGTGGAAAAAAGAAAAAGGTATATCATCTAAAAAGGTAGCGGCAACCAATTCGTTCAAAAGGCACTGACAGCTACGAGGAATTTTCAATAACTTGTTTCCTTCAGTTGATGCCTAGTTACTTTGAACACCTTCGTCTGAAATCATTTTTGAGCTCTCGCGAGTGGAGAACCTCTTCTGTATCTATGGGATCAATAAGCTTAAACTGCGTGTTCAGAAATTCTCGCCGGGAAGTTTGCTGAGAAGTTTGCTGCTCTTCGGAGACCACTTTGCATAACATATGTCGGACGATCCACGATGATGGAGTACTTCCAGCCACTCCGAAGTTGCTCTTCTTTTTTTTTATGTTGCCGCCTGACACCTCGAACCGCACGAATATCGTAGCTCAATAGAATTGAGAGCTAGGCTAGTTGGTGACTGATCATTACGCCATATGATGAAGTAGCAGACATTGGCCGTGAACAAAGGAAACAAAAATGACAGGAAACTCTACACTTCATGTCCCCTTTTTCTACGTATAATCACTTTCGTAGCTACAGCGTAACATAAAATAGAAAGGAAAAGTACACAGAGAAACAGCACTCTTTCTTTTCTATTTTTCCCTTCCCACTATTGTTTCTATGTGCCTACCATATATGGCACGAACAAAAAAGCCCTTATTAATCACTTGTTAAGTTATAGGAACTACAACATGCAAATTTATTAGGGATCATCAAGATGAGCCTTTAAAAACTAAATGTAGGCACTGGTCACCGTTAACGCCAAATGATGCAAAAAAACATCAGTTGATGTTGGCATCATGTGCCGTGAGCGTGATTTCTCAGGTCTCCACAGTTTAAGGTGTCACTAATACGTCACATACCATAACGTTTCGTGATGATGTCGTAAATAACATTGTTGCTTGCTGATCTGTGGACCGTTCCTGGGGCTACTGCGAATACACGTGAGTTAAAGAAAACTTAAGGAGCTCCGACCCCGGAGGTAGTCCGAAACGTTGTTACGTCTTTTTTGTAGAAAGTTTTTGGAACCGAATGAGAATAAGTATTCACTATTTCTTAAAAGAAAAAGAATACGAAGTTTGATTTTATATGAGCATTACGGTCGATGTAGCACTTTTAAAGCTGCTGCATACCATAGCAGTAACCTGGAATCAACGTCTCTTTTCTTTGGCTAATCAAGGTGTGTGAGCTTTGAGCAAGGGTGATACGTTAACGAATGACAGGGAGGTTAGCAAGGCACATGGGTGCCGACGACGGAAGCCACCACAAGAAACCTACGCCAAGGACTTGGATCACCTTCAGCTTTTTATACTGAAAAGATGAGTATTCTGTGCAACAAATTAGAGAACGCATAAAAAAGAAGTGGCTTTGACGCAAACTAATAGTATGTTGGTCCCATTAAATCTACGCAATTCTCGAAACACAAGCCATAAAAACTGGAGAGCATGGCGGAACGTCTTGCAACATTTCAAAGAGAATGTTCTTCCCCGCCACGGTGGTCTAGTGGCTAAGGTACTCACTCGGCTGCTGACCCGCAGGTCACGGGATCAAATCCCGGCAGTGGCGGCTGCATTTCCGATGGAGGCGGAAATGTTGTAGGCCCACGTGCTCAAATTCGGGTGCACGATAAAGAACACCAGGTGGTCGAAATTTCCGGTGCCCTCCACTACGGCGTCTCTCATAATGTTATGGTGGTTTTGGGATGGTAAACCCCACAAATCAATCAACCAAATAGGAAAAAAATGCTCCAATATTTTTTTCTTGACGGCCAATCAATTCTTTTTGCCTGGGTAATGCTCGAATGGTTGCTACTTTTTTTTCAACCACTCAGAATTGCTGTTTCATCACGAAGGAGTAAACCATGCGGTACTGAATTCGGCAGGCTGCTTGACAAGTGAGTGCAAACATTTATTATATAAAAAGAACCAAGCAGATATCAGACTGCTCCGAGACTTCAGTCCTCGGAGCAGGACCTCATGAAACGGGGCTGCTCCACACGCTCTCGCGAGCCTATTTTGCTGGCCTCCAGAGTGGACGGTATGCATCCAGGTATCTTACTGTTGAATGGTTGGACGTGAAATTTACGGGTTGTCGCTGATGATGGCACATACCTAATTGGCGTGGTAGATATGCTTAAAAAATTTCGTTGTGTATACGAAATGTATCATACAACCGGAGTAGAAATCAACAGACAATAATGGGAAAATTTATAGGAGACGAGACGTGATTGGCAGTCTTTTTAACTGTATTCTGCAGGATGTATTATATAATTGTGAAAAAGTCACAGTGTACTGAATGGCAACTTGCCTGTGGCAAGGACTGCAACTACAAACATCGAATAAACGCGCCTGATTTATTATTAATTGATTTAGAGTGGCGGTCATCCTCTCGTTCACTAAATGATGTACATGTGCACATCTAAAGCTGGGAATGTAAGCGCCCTCTCATAGACGTGACGGCGAGTGTTGAAAACGCTCTTTTTGCCAGCTGGCGTAAAGTAGACTCAATATTTTCATGACCTTGTGCGTACGAAAAAGCCTTCGCATGCTTCCTGAAGGCTTCTTGTGTTTCACGACAGCAAGAAAAGCGGTTGCAAAAAGAAGTTATTTGATGCTGCTCCCTCGCAGCGACCAATTCGCGTCACTTCTGTCTTGAAACAGACACTGATGAAAAGCTGTATGGGTAGAACATTTTTTTTTCTTTCATTGACTGAGATACCCGAACCACAGCGCAGCATCCAACTTAACTGCTCTCGAGCACAGAAGCCGGATGCTGTGACCACCATGACAACGATTCACACACCTTCAACGACGAGATCTATTGTTTAGAAAACCACAAAACGTTTTATACGAATTGCAAAGAAATGTAGCCGCTTAATTACCGAATAATTTAGTATCTCGTGAAAGTGTCCAATCTGGCACAAATAAATTTCAGGGCTGTGTCTCTACCTGTACTGGTCACCCTATAGCCCCGCCGCGGTGGTCTAGTGGCTAAGGTACTCGGCTGCTGACCCGCAGGTCGTGGGATAGAATTCCGGCTGCGGTGCCTGCATTTTCGATGGAGGCGAAAATGCTGTAGGCTCATGTGCTCAGCTGTGGGTGCACGTTAAGGAACCCCAGGTGGTCAAAATTTTTGGAGCCCTCCCCTATGGTGTCTCTCATAATCATATGGTGGTTTTGGAACCTTAAACCCCACTTATCAATCAATGAATGATCACCCTGTAGTAGAGTAACCACGGAAGAGTTGTGTTGGTCCCGTGTATGATGCTGAAAATCTTTCTCCCTTAGAAGCTTGTATATGCATTCTCTGGCGGTTTCGTAGAGCAAACACGTGGCTGGCAATTTTCCCTTTCTTCATCCTTCCGCCGTGCATTTTGCCCGAACTTAGTTTTATCCAGTAGCAATTGAGCTGTTTTTTACAGTGAAAGCTGTTGTGAGATCTCTTTTCGGGTCACGCGCAGTTGTATGTTGTCCGCCGCCGCCGCCACCACCGATGTCCATAACCACATCGCGCTAAGTTAGAAAAAGAAACTTGAACCAATGACACAGTGAGGCTTGAACCCGGGTCCACTGGGTGACAGCCCATTATTCTACCACTGAGTTGTGCGTGTGCTTGTATCTTGTTGTCAAACTTGCCTTAGGCAGGCATCAGCACCAATGGCGCAGTGGGGCTTGAATCCAGGTGCGCTGTGTGCCAGCCCTGTATTCTACCACTGAGCTACACCACGGCTTGTGAGTTGATGCCAAACTTGCCTTAGGTAGGCTTGAGTTCGGGAAAGCAATCACGTTAATACGACTTATAAAGTGTCTTACAACAGCGAAAGAACAACCAGTCGTCGCACAATCCGAATAGCGTAACGAGTGGGCTGTCCAATGCTCAAACACACTACAATATCATTTGATGTTTCCCTATTAACTGCGGCGCATACCCACTTCAGCCTAAATTCCTCATCGTCGTCAGCCACTGCATGGACAATTGGCACAAAATTCCCTGCAAGTGTTCAGCGGATACCACGCTTCTGGAAAGATTGACGAAAAATAGCATAGCGTATACCGGCCTAATACCCAAAAGCTTATTATTAATGCCCTGGTGGGTACCAAGCAAGTGTGCTTGCAGTAGTTACACAATGAGCGTTTTAAAAAGACTCTGAAAGGCCGCACTTCTAGCTTTCGCCGTGACTATGCTGCGCCTACCAAGCAGGCCTAGCGTTTTTTTTATTTCTCATATAAAGAAACTAGCGACATTCTTTTAGTAAAATCCACTCTTTAGGTATCAATTCAAGGCGAAACTGTAAACAAGTGACCAAGGGTGCTCTACAACATGGCGATCACACTCTGGGCTTTACGCAGCAAACTAAGAGCTCAAGCAAATTCACTAAATAGAGATATTTTGTTAGAGTAAACTGAAAGGCAACCTCGGGAAATATGGGCTATCACTAATAGCATGCGTCGTGATCAGTTCACTTGGGACAAATTTTATATTTTGTTCAAGTTAATTCAGAGCGTGTATACATCCTTACTGTTCTTTGAAGAGATGACACCATCATCTCCATGTGACGCAGAAAAACACTGTGGGAGCGCCTTACATTCATCGCTGTCATGCCATCCGGACTACGTTGCTAACAAGGTCGGACAAAAGACACAAATCTACGAAAAGCATGTAGCAATTTCATAATTATCCTCTCTGATGTGAGGTCATTTGCTATGCCAGTTCACTTTTCGATACGCCTGTTTACGCCACAATATTTGGCTTGTCTTAAGGCCAAAGCCTGAGATGTTTCACCCCCGCAAATATTGAACGGCCTCCAACGTCAACGGCGTCAACAGGAAGGATGCCGAAAAAGGAGCATTATGTCATCACGAAGTCACAATAGAACGTCATGCCATTTCACAAATTTCAAAGTTTGTGACGTTATCATGATATAACTAAAGCGCCCCTGTGACTTAACATTCTGACGTCATCACATGATAGCAAATGGTCAATGGTAGGTCAGGTGAGATATTCCCGAATAATGAGGTGTTCATAAGCCACGTTAGGTGCAGAAAGTTTTGGGTTGGTGGCGAGGCAGCATTGACACTTCGAGAAGAAAAAGGTTGCCTTTGCCTTTGTCTCATCTTAGGTGATATACATAAAACAGCCTGCGATATATACTTTTTTGGCCAACCTAAATTCTCTTTCGTTCGTTGTTGCAGTGGGTTGGTAATTAGCAATGACACCAATGCCCAATTCGGCAAGAAAGGTCCACTTGACAAGAACACTGCTTTTAGGTTCATACTTTATACCTTGATCGTTTTTTATGGCTGTATACATAATCAACGGATTTAAATAAAACTGGTAGCTAGGTGAGTTATCGAAGATTGCTATTGGCAGAGACGCAGCGTGGCTCTAAAAAAAGATTCTCTAATTACTGCTGCACCCCAGTGTCCCGGTATCAAATCTCGATTGATTGATTGATTGATATGTGGGGTTTAACGTCCCAAAATCATTCTATGATTATGAGAGACGCCGTAGTGGAGAGCTCCGGAAATTTAGACCACCTGGGGTTCTTTAACGTGCACCCAAATCTGAGCACACGGGCCTACAACATTTCCGCCTCCATCGGAAATGCAGCCGCCGCAACCGGGATGCGAACCCGCGACTTGCGGGTCAGAAGCCGAGTACCTTAGCCACTTGACCACCGCAGCGGTGCACGGTATCGAATCTCGGCCTTGGTGGTTGCATTTCGCTGGAGGTTAAATGCTTAGAGAACCTTGTACATAGATTTAGTTGCAGAAAAATAGCACCAGATGGTCCAAATATGCGGAGCTTTCCACTACGCAGTTCGCTATAATGTCGTTGAGATCACGAAACCTAAAACCTTTATAATTGCGTTATATATCGAACTAAATGTTTATTCTTTACGCATGTTTGTGTCTTACAAGCACTTTTGCTTCAACCACGCGCGTTATTGCGTCAAGAATTTGTAACCTTTAAAACTATTCAGTTTTTTACACAACCCTGTTTACCTGAAGGTTCTTTTCCGGTATAACTCACGGAACAAAACGTTCACCGCAAACTGACGTGCCAATTAAAAAATTCCACCGAATTATGTCAATACGTTCACCAACATATTTGAGCTAAGCTTTTATGTTAGACTTTGTGTAAAAGTGCTAGACTTATGTGAGACCTTGGGCACGTTTTTTTTTAGTTTTTAAATAAAATCAATGTTCCTTCTGTGCTTTCTTGTGAAAGGACATGCCGTTATCTGATGCTCGAAAACCACGTGGTAAAATCCTATCAGTATTACAAAACTGACTTAGCATGCAGCGTTGATTATGCGACAGCGCTAAGCGGATAACCAGATGCAAAGCAGCAAATTTGGCTAGTTGGAACCTACCGAACACGATTAGTGCAAAAAAGAGGATAAAAAAACACAAGAAAGTCCATGACACAAGCGCTGTATAATAACTGCAAGTTTAATGGAAGAAACGTGTCATGTATATGCAATCGCTCTCACAGATGACGAGATCTATTACGTGCTTGGTGGGGGGTGTCAAGATTTTCCTTGGCTTCATGTTTGCATATATATGACACGTTTCTTCCATTAAACTTACAGTTGTTAGATGGCGCTTGTGTCGTGTACTTTCTTGTGATTTTTTTTTTGCGCTGATCATGTTGAAGCTGATAACCAACAGCGACGGGGATGTTTTTCGAAGGTGCTCAGTTTTCAAAATCGCGCATGTATACTCCCTCGACACAGCTTACCAGAAACTACTAAATAATGAAGATAAGAGTAGCATGTAAAACAGGCGTGAATGCAAATATTTTTTTTTAATCTTTCAGCCTCAAAACTTTGTTGATGTAGTACGGAGCCCGAAATGGCGGAATATTATCAAAGCTCGGTTCATATCAGTATCCTTTCTTTTACCTTCAAGCCGGTGTACACCGAGAAGACGCAAGTTCCTTGTTCACAACGCAGAAAGAACTGAAAAAGATAGCTTCATCTGTGTACATTCGTCCATAAATGGACGTATCTGGCAATAACCAATAACCAATAAAGTCACCCAAGGTGATTTGCGAGCTTACACCTCAACAGCGATTTTTCTCTTTCACTGCGCGTGAATATAGAAAAAAAAATAAATGAAGTCTTCATTGTTAACGCAGTGCTAACATTGCGTGCACCTATAACCTTTTCTTGAAGCCTGTGTCCGTACACCAGAATCACACATTTATCAGATTTGCCACTGCTTCCTGGCTCTTCCAAGCTTCTCGCATGAATTTACGCCCGGGAACGATGACTTGAGTTGTGTTTTCTCTCGAGTGAGCTTTCTTCTCGAAGTACACTCGCATCAAATGTTTTTATGGACAACAAATGCGAGGTACGATCGATGTCCCCTGAAGCTTGCGCTTACTCAAAATATACAGCCACAACATATTATAAGGATATTTTTGCTAGTGAACTGATGCGTCAATCTTACTCGGTCGACGCTTCATCAATATCTCCTGTGAGGCGATAACAGATTGATGGAGCGTGCTGTGAAAGTTTGAAAGAAGATCTGGCAAGATTTTTCGAAAGTGAGTTTGTATGGCCGTTCCAGCTTCCTGTATACAGACACGGCTTTGGGAAAGTGTGGAACACAGTAATTGAAGGTAAGATACTTCATTGTGATATGAAAAGTAATCTTACAGTCATGAACCAACCAACGTCGACACGAGCTTGACTTCAGGCTGCAGTACTCATTATAATGACTTCAAGCAGAAAGTCGTGACGACGTCAGGTATACTAAAATTTCTATAACTGCTGCTAATGCGGTACCAACAGAGCCACGGCGTGGAGTGGCTGTGGAAATTCGACCATAAAATGCCGGAGCACGTCAGAAAACGTTCATAATGTGTAGTGTTGTCTAGGTAATGTGGGCACCAAAACTAACGTTTACAGACACATTGCAATTGAGTTTTCAGGGAAAATTGATGCGTATAATAGTAATTAGTACATTTTTGTGGGCTTCGCCTTTCATTGGTCTCAAGGAAAAGGCAACTGAAAATTTCTGTGTCAGCACTCCTTTAGGAGCGGATACCCTTAGGTTTTTCACTGCTCTGTGTATTAAAAACAGGGATTATCATAACGAGGAACCAGTACGTGAACCCTTTGTGATCTTCAACTTTTGCGTCCATCCCGAAACAGATGCGCCGATTCGTCTGGGGTGGAACGCTCAAAGTGTGATGAAGGAGCCAGTATACGTGGCTAAAGATGACGTGACGTGTAATGATACCGGGTGCCGTACTAAACCTACATAACCTTACAAAAAAACTTGTCATGAGACTAAAGGTTACGTAAAATTACGTGACATCCAGTAACGTGATAAGCTCACCTATGAAACATTCCCACGATTAAAAATTTACGTGACCACTAGAGTAACTAAAGATCTTCTTACATGACGTACTGGTCACGTGGCTAGTCTCATGTAACACACATGATTGATTGATTTGTAGGGTTTAACGTCCCAAAACCACCATATGAATATGAGAGCCGCCGTAATGGAGGGCTCCGGAAATTTTGACCACCTGGGGTTCTTTAACGTGCACCCAAATCTGAGCACACGGGCCTACAACATTTCGCCTCCATCGGAAATGCAGCCGCCGCAGCCGGGATTTGAACCCGTGACCTGCGGGTCAGCAGCCGAGTACCTTAGCCACTAGACCACCACGGCGGGGTAACACCACATGATGGCTCACTTGACTGAAAAGCGCGTCATATGAGGCAACATATAGCCACGTAAAAACAATTACATTTAACATTTGTCACATGCTATACTGCTTAATAAATCATCGTTATGTACGCGGACAGAACAGCGGGCCTGCGAAAGTTGGTATCGCTCCGCTCAGAGCGCGATTGAAGGGCCTTGTTTGATCAGGTAAAGGTCCTGTTTCACTCAAAAAAGCAGCTGAGGGAAATAGTGAGACCTTGAGCATGGTATCTGACGACTTCGGTGCGTGCGCAAGCACTCAAACCTTGTGGCTAAGTAAAGAAGAAATTGAATTCCTAAGCGAGACATTGCAGTCCTTGCAAAGACAAGCAAGCTGAGGAAGGTCGCGCAATATTGACACGCGCATGTTTTATTGCAGTTTTCTCTGGTTCAGAAAAACGATAGTCTCTCATGGGGACGTTCGACGCAAAAATTTTGGTCTGTCTGTCTGTCTGCCTGTCTGTCTGTCTGTCTCTTTGTCTGTCTGACTCTCAGTACGTTTGCGTGTTTGTCTACTCTTAACGACAGCGGGTACTTGAAACGACCGACGCCATCCGCAGCTCCCACCTAAGTTGCACAAGATTTAGCGTCCATACTTGCGCAATCGTAAATTAAAAATCAATGATTGCGAATGTCGTGGGCACCATATCAACACGGATATATTCTGCATGTGCGTCTTTTACTAGAAAAAGCATACATAAGTAATTTTAAGGACCGTTGCGCTTATGACGTTGCACTGACCATGCAACGCTTGCACGAAAAGGCGAGTGTTTCCAACGCTTTGCGAAGACGACACGGTGGTGGCAGCTACCGGTCGCCTTGCGTTTTACACCTTATCACCTTGAGACGGGCGCGCACACCCGTCTCAGAGCCGCGCGCTTCGTTTACCAAGAAAACTGCCAGATGGCGCTCATGTCTCACGTGTGACGTTACTTGATGCACTCGTTCGCCTCCCCTCTAACGCAGCGCATCCAGAAAACCATTCACCGATTTTCCTGCGCAGAACATCAAATAAATGTTTTGTTCACTCTCTCTGCACGCAAGACTATCCTATTTTGATGACATTGGCAGACCTACATGCACATACGGTGCCAGTTTTGTTCTCACATATTTATGTTCCCACTTTAACCCCTTCACTCAATCTCTTGCTTTCACTCGTGGAGCGGCTCACAAAAGATTTTAAGTTGATGATTATCACGCACCCGTTCTGTCTTTTTTTTTTGTCCTGTCGTAACCCTTGTTGTCTCCCCTGTTACACCAATGCATGACATATTCCCACCAAAAACATATATCATAGCTACCCCATAACTAGCCACAGTAAATACATACTTCGTACTATCTTTAAAAAAACAGGTCTAGAAACAAGATGGTTTCAGTGAACGCTTAGTTTGCAGCAAATATTGGGCCTAAGAATGTCAACTAAGAAGAATAAACTGGTTCAAGAATGTATTTTGTTTTTTTTTTGTTCTTGCACGCATCACACTGCCGAAATTACAATGTAAAAAGAAATCTCTTGATATGTAGACAACTATCGCAGAGACACTAAGTGACATGGTTCCTGGTGCATTTAAATAAAATAACCATCATACGAAAGCAAGCTGCTGTTTCTTCGCAAGCTTTTGAATGATTGATACGTGGGGTTTAACGTCCCAAAACCACCATATGATTATGAGACGCCGTAGTGGAGGGCTCAGGAAATTTCGACCACCTGGGGTTTTTTAACGTGCACCCAAATCTGAGCACACGGGCCTACAAGAGTTCGCAAGCTTTTAAAGTGACCAACCCATCTTAAAGTGCTCTGCATTCAATGCACTTTTGAAGTGCTGCTGAGATCAGACATGCTGGAAGCTTTTTATCAGAGTATTTGCAGAGAATCTGGAATACGCTCACTATCCACCATACGACACCATATGATGACTTCACCACGGAAACTCAGGTTATGTCACGCCACAGCGATATCATGATGATATGACAAATTCTGGTGCCAGATGAAGTGATGATGATATCAGGGATTGAGTTCATCGACTGACCGTGGTTTACGATCACACGTTGAAAGACAGTAACATTGCAACACAGTAAACCAGCCCAATCATATCTTTCAAGCGCTTGTAATGAATGGAGTTCCCAGCCTGCTTCATTAGGAAGCATCTCTGACTAATGAATTTACAAATATTCTTGAACAATCACTAAATAACCTAAAAAGACCTAAGGAAGATAGACGAATGGTGCAACAAATGGCTCATGGTGCTAAACAGTCACAAAACATCCATCATGTCATTCCACAGGCGTCACTCCTATTCCACGTACAAATATTTTTTATGTGGCTCCGCTATATTTCCTGTCTCGTCCACTAAATATCTAGGTCTTCTTATTTCTCATGGCCTTACATGGTCATCCCACATAAATCGCATTACCAGTGACGCGAATCGCGCGCTGGGCTTCCTCCGACGTAACATTAACCTGGCTCCGTCCACAGTTAAATTATTGGCCTACGAAACGCTTGTTCGCCCAAAGCTGGAATTCGCGTGTGCAGTCTGGGACTTACCACAAGCTAACTCAAGTACCATCCTTGAATCCGTTCAGAACCGTGCGGCCAGATTCATCTTTTCCGATTAATCATACCACACAAGCGTAACACTTCTTAAACGTAAAGCTAAATTGCCAAGTCTCAAAACACGACGTACAGTAGCACGATTTTGCCTCTTCCACAAATTCTACAACTCGTTATCATGCGAAAGCCTCCACATAAAAACTGCTCACCACCCATCGAATCGCCTCAACCACTCAAAAGCAGTATACCCACCTCGTGCGCGCACGACCGCCTATCTAAATTCATTTCCTGTTCTGACAGCCACCGAATGGAACAGCCTTCCTGAAAGTGTCGTCACCAAAACAAACCAGACTCTGTTCAAAGCTGCCGTTGAAAAACTTCTGTACTGATTATTTTTGTGTCATGTATGCGATTATCCTTAGTGGTGTTATCTGCTTCGCTGGTTGGCATTGTATGCTTTTTATGCTTCGTTGGTATGCTTCGTTGGTTGGCATTGTATGCTTTTTATTAACAGAGCGTGCTTAATATCCTTTCGTGATACGCTCGTGCAGTTTTTGCAGTTTTTTTTCTTTGTTTTCTTTTTTTTTGTTGTTTTCTTTTTTTGTGTTTGTTGATCAGTTGTGTAATTTTCGTGCTTCAACACCCCTCATGTAAAACCCCACTCATTGGGGTCTTTGAGGTACCTGTAAATAAATAAATAAATAAATAAATAGTTACCTAAATTATGTTTTGTTGTACCTATATTCGATGTTGGTTATTGCATTCGCTGTCTAATCAAATCAAATTCATTGTCCATAATTAGCTTTTTCATGATGTTTTCTATGTTCAAAGTATTGAACTTCGGCGGAGCCTCAATCAGTTGCTATGATTTCATGACATGCGCTTCATGTTTTTTATTTTATTTTGTAGTGCGCTACCCTTCCTTCTCGGGAATGTACAATGTACGCGGATGATGAAATAATAAAAAATATTAATAATAAAATAAACAATACAGCTCGTGTTGACAATGCACACGGCCAATTTCCGCGTTTGTTGGGGCAGCAATAGCTTTCGGCATTTTAATTTCGAGATACAGACTTTATAAGTACACGCTAAAATAGTCTAACCAATTAGATAAACACTTGTTAAGAAAATAACATCGAAGAAGCTTTAGCACTAGCAGCTTTCAATTATTATGTTGCACTGTGAACAGGAGCGATTACGTGCGAATGTTCTCAAAAAGTATTGTTTTTTTTCTATCTTTCTCCGTCTTTCGAATTCCATATTTAGGTATAAGTCCACCTCTATCCTTCCGTTTGTTTAGGACAGCAAACTTTCCGGTCATCAAGGGACAATAGCGGTGAATATAATGATCGCGATAACATCTTTATTTAAATGCAGAGTCAACAGAATGCGTAAATGTTCTTCATTTAACTTAAAAACACGTTGTACAATACGGAGCTCAAATTATCTACTAGTGGTACAATAGGCTATGTGCTACGTCGTGAAAATACACATAGCGTTGCACATTGTGTTCATTATTATAATTTAGTGGTAATCACGCTGTGTTTGATTATGTATCCTAAACGGCATTCACAAATGGTGTTGCGACAGCAACTAGTAGGGCGTCTTCTATGTGTAAAACACGTGCCAAAAGATTGTGTTTAGGAAGCCCTTCACCTGTATGAAATCGATGAACGGTTTTTTATGTGACTTTTTAAAGCTTACAGAAAATATGTGTACATTCAGTCGCTTGCTATCACTTTTTTGGGGGGAGACAATACAATCAGATCTATCACACATTCACGTTATTGTGAATACGTCTGTGATCTAACAGAGCGAATTCCCGTTATCGTGTCATCTATTAAATGGCAAGGCCCGCCTACTAACGCCGTGTTGAGGCGCGGCTTTGAGCCCCTGTGACAAAATTACGTAGTACTTACTGATAGTGTCAGCTTTATTTGAGTTCGTCGCGAAAGAATGAAGGCTCATTAGGACTTTTACCTATAAGATCACAACTGATTAGCAGGATATCCCGCACTGGAAAGCTCTCGAACAATCTTGGCTGCGGGTTGCAGAGCGTGTTTTGCATTGGATGCTCGTAGCCACCTCATGACATTCAGGAGCGCGTTATTATATACAATTAGACATTATAAAAACGTGGCGTAATAAAGGCAGCAGTCGCCCTAAATACCCTTAGGGGATTTAGTTCCCTAGATGCAGGAGCAGTAAAGCAGATATTCTTGCCTAAAAACACGAAATCTATAGCTCGTAAAGTTTTCCTTTTTACTTTCTGAACTTTCAAAGTATTTTTGAGAGAGGAAACATTAGTGGATAGTAGTAACAGCATGTCAGGTGAGCAGAAATGCACCAGGTAACAAATCCGACTTTAACGGCGCGTACACAGACGAAGGAACAGGTACGATGTATTGCACTGCGACACCATCGCAGATCACTGAACAAAACAGGAGAAATGAACACAAAAGCTGACAACGTTTGCAGAGAATCACATATCAGCTGGGAAGAAGTGCTACAGTTGCTCTAAAAACGTGTCAGGCCCTTTGAAAGTTACTGTAGAGGAAATTGAATACTTCTTTTCTTCGCCAGAAAAATCGTGTTTGCTACCATCTGAGGAACGCTTCTTCACCTCGCGTTCCTGTCTGTGCGGTGAGATAAGGCAAAATTATTATTGTAAAGGCAGCTAGTTGTGATTGGTTGTGTGCTTAGCGCGATGCCACAATACGAACACAGTGACAGAAAATACGAGTTGAGCGCATAAAGTCATCTTGCTCTGACCACACGACAAAACAGAGACTCCTAATTGACTCCGATCGGCGTGCAAGACACCTTTGCGCGCTACGCATTCAAACATTGTATCTCAGAGAGTTTATTTCTTTGGCACAGTTGGGACAACAACCGTTGGGAACTACGCCCGACTCTAGCGAGTGGGCAACGAGTCCCGCCACCATAGCCAATATAATTTTCTGACCACTTCCGGCATGTGGTCGTTGCGCCATCTTTCTCACATGTCGGGCCTCCATATCTGTTTCCAATGATTGATAGAGCGAAGATTTTGTAACACTCATATTTCGGTGGTGAAGTTTGACGTGGGACACCTGGCGATGGCCACCGCACGGAAATGCAACCGTCGAATGTGCTTTGGTCACATGCCTAGTTGGATATGCAATTTTTCCTTTACAACTCACACTCTCTCGATCGCACGTTTGTCAGTTATCGCCCGTGTCTGTTATGGCAAACGTTATTGCTGGTCCAGGATACAGAATTTTCGTTTAGGTTGGCCACTATCTATTCCTTCCTGAATGCGAACGCCTAAATCAGCTTGTTGCCTTGAGCGATTCAACCGTCGCGCTACTAATCACGTAACTTAAGGTTCAACTCCTAACGTTTAAGTATGGTTTGAAGGCAGCATTGCGCAGTGGAATAGAATTGTTTTGATTGATATGTGGCATTTAACGTCCAAAAAAAGAAAGAAAGAAAGGAAGAAAGAAAGAAAGAAAGAAAGAAAGAAAGAAAGAAAGAAAGAAAGAAAGAAAGAAAGAAAGAAAGAAAGAAAGAGATTTTGTATCAGGCAAGCGCACTGAAAGCTTCACGTATACCCTATATTTTCGTTAAGGACTGAGCAAACAAAAAGTTTTTTGTTTTCAGATTTCACTCAGTAATAGCCCTTTTTCTTGTTTGAAACAATAATCTACCTCAAACACCTAATCATGAAATATTTCTGCACCTACTCGAAGAATTTAGAGAGCTAGTATGATAAGAATATAGACGGTGCTCCTGATCCTAATACGGCATGAAAGTTTTATGCGCAGCTAGAATAAATATTTTGATTTAGAGCGACAATCCGGTCTCATCACGAATACCGTCTTTCGCCCATAGATAACGAATATTCTCGCTATCTTAGCGTTCAGTTTTATCCAATGTTGGGCTTTTTTTGCTCTGTCATGCTCTTTCACTCTCATACCTATCTCGCGGCTAACATCATTTGCCGCCTTGATATGTTTAAGACTAGTCCCGTCAGCGCTTTTGAGAGATCGGCTCACGTAGGCATAAGCCCTTGCTTTAAAGCCTGCCACTACCAGTTATATACGGCTTATATCCTTGCATTTTTTGTTGCGTTCTTCAACGCAAAACGGTATTGTGCACTCGTGTTCTTCACGACACCCTTGTTTTGCTTGTCGTGTCAACTGCACCACGGACATCTCTCGCATCTCTTTCTTCTGTCTATGCGTCTGCGAAAACGATATACAACAATGCCGTTCTTTCAGCACCTCCGATGAAGGCACGGCCTGGCGGTGCATCCTGTTTAGTCCAAGTAAAATATGGTGCGACGTAAGGGCTCACGAATAAGCGTAAGCCAATACTTGTGCCTTGAAGTCCATTCGCTTGACAACAAGAGTGCGAATTGTGGGCGTGTGATTATTTTGTACTTAGGCTTCTTGTATGTCAAAAACATTTAGGGAAGTGAGAATGAGATGTTTCTTGGGGAAATAACAATGGTGAAATGAGGTTGATAAAATGATACAATTATTTGATGCCGCATTTCAGTTTTTATTGTTTCAGCCTGTAATTCCCAGCGTCACTTGATAATTATTTATTTCTTGGACACTGGAGCCACCCCTGCTTCGAGATTAGATTCGATTCTCCGAGTGAGCCTGAAAGCTTGACAAAGAACCATGGTCTGCTGTTCTTCAGTAGTAAAGTTCAGTTTTGTCATGATTTACATTTCATTTGATTTACATGTCATGATTTACATTTCTTTGTCTTGCTGCTCTTGCGGTGGTTTCGTTTGCAAGACATGTTAAAAACTGGTATGGTATGACATGATTGCATGGAACACAAGCGACAAACCCTAACATGAAAATTATGACACGCGTGTCATGTAACAACATGACTACATGCCACGCTTATGATGCACTCGCAGCCATTTCGCTAGCGTCACATATACCGAAATTGGTATTATGGTACGGGAATGGATAACGAAGGTATGTGACTGGTGCAAATATGATAGTCGTGATATGTGTGTCATGCAAATTTAATACATGCTACGCTCATGATGCGTTCGTGGCCATTTCGCTAGCTTCACATGAACCAAATTTGGTATTACGTGACGCAAACGGACAACATAGGTAAATGACACATCCAAACGTGATAATCAAGACATGCGTGTCATGTAACAACATGACTGCATGCCACACTCATGATGCGCTCGCGGCCGTTTCGCTAGTTTCAAATATGTCAAATTTGGCATTACGTGACGTCAATGGATGACGAAGGTACTTACTGGTGCAAACATGATAATCATGAGATGCGTGTCATGAGACAACATGACCACATGCCACAGTCAAGGCACCAGTACACTTCGACGTGACAGGACGCCGCCGTGGCCACGCCAGGCGCCAGTCCTGCCATAAACTCGCAGGCACGTGCCGCGCTGCGTTGCTTTGGCGCATGCGCGTTGCAGCGCGTTCGGCGTCCCTCCGTCACAAAAAGAGGCAGACGCAGCACTGTCTGGGTAACGCATCGGTGCGAAATGCAGCATGTAGCATTTCGCACCGGTTGCCATCGGGCCGCGCAGACTGACGCTGGTCGCGCCTGGCATGAGACTATAGAGTTGTTGCGTTTCGCTAACGCGAGAAGTCTATAGAGTGTGCACACGTCAACGTCACTTTGGAGTATATCGGTCCCTTCGTGATGGGCTCGCGGCTGTTTCTCTGGCTCCACATATACCAAATTTGGTGTTATGAGACGTCAATGAAGGATGAAGGTATGTGACTGGTGGAAACATGATAACCATGACACACCCGTCATACAGGAACATCGCTGCATACTACGTTTATAGCGTGCTTGTCACCGTTTCGCTAGCTTCACATATACTAACTTTGACATCCCGGGACGTGAATAGATGACGAAGGTAAGCGACACATCTAAACAAGATAATCATGACACGGAAGTCATGTACGGCATAATTTACCTCCACCTCATAACGTTGCGCTAATTTTAAAGTGACATATCAACCTTCCTCATTCGTGCTTCGCATATAATCGATTCCCACTGTAAGTGGGATCTGCCAATTTTTTGTCTTTATTTCTTAATGCATAATACTTTATACGAACTGTTCAGCTAC
Organism: Rhipicephalus microplus; assembly: GCF_043290135.1. Lineage (NCBI taxonomy): Eukaryota > Metazoa > Arthropoda > Arachnida > Ixodida > Ixodidae > Rhipicephalus > Rhipicephalus microplus. Next base: position 61,760,030 of record NC_134706.1, on the reverse strand, counting down.
ATCATTCCGCGAATCAGTCCTTCATCAACGTGCTTACATGGACAGCATTTCGTTTGCTCCAGGCAGCACCAACGGTCAAACGTGCCAACTCAATGAACTATGAAATGTGGCCACGGGAAATGACAAATAACTTTGATGATAGATCAGATTGTCACATCATAAATTACTTATCGCCGTGAAGCACAGGGTCTACAAGGCATCCGTTACTGAAAAACGGCACGTACAAATAAGCCCGTAACCAGTGCAACTTCAAGGGCCGCATTGTCCTACGCTCTCCAGCGCCCAATTTTACGCGTAGGACAACACAGTTAGCCCACATCTTTCTTCTCTTTCCCCATAGTAGAGTACAAATTGCTGTAAATCGGTAAACACTTCGTTCAAACGCAGTAAATTGAAATTCCAGTGGGTTTGTTAGAACGGCTCTTTGCCCTCTAATAGTAGCGTTAAAGGTTCTCTGAATCACTCACCACTTTTTCTAAACACTCTGCGTCACGCCACAGCTTTTGTCAATATAGTGAGGCCAACGGGATGGCCTTGTGCTCTCCCTTACGAGAATACGAAGTACTCTAAATCGTTAGCCACTTTTTCTAAACACTATCTTGACCTGAGAAATGCATGTTTTAAACATTATCTATTACATTGGTGCGAGTTTAGCAGTTAAGAAAGCTGCCTTAACCATTGAGTCAAGCTCAGAAACAAATAAAGCTTGGAAGCGTTGTATAGGCCCTTCACTGATAACAGTTGTAATACGAACCGCAATTCAACGATACTAGTATCGTTTCCAGGCTCTTAGTATGAAGATTCAAAATAAGATGAGCTTCCCATTTGTAGCTTTGGAGCATTGAGCATTGTACCTGAATAGGTATATTAATTTTAATTTTTGTCCTTTTTTGTATGTTTCTTGTTTCCTTCGCGTGTTTTATATGTATGAGTCCCCGTGTGCGTACATATTTATATTATGCCTGTGTGAATAAAACTTCAGCTGAGAGATTGCTTCTTGTGTTTCGTGTGCTATTAGCCCCGCCGCGTTAGTCTAGTGGCAAAGGCACTCGGCTGCTGACCCGTAGTTCGCGGGATCAAATCCCGGCTGCGGCGGCTGCGTTTTCTATAGAGGTGAAAATGCTGTAGGCCCGTGTGCTCAGATTTGGGTGCACGTTAAAGAACCCCAGGTGCCAAAAAATTCTGAAGCCCTCATCTCTGGCGTCTCTCATATTCATACCGTGGTTTTGGGGCGTTTGATCCCAAAATCAATCAATCAATCAATCAATCAATCATATTCTCCTTTGAGTTTTCGTCTTGCTTAACGGCGCCATTTCGTAATTATCAACGAAGCAAGTGCCTCTGACTAAGCTACTTACTACGATGGTAAAGAGGAGCATGATTCTTGCGTTCTTTGTGCAAGAGCGTCACTCTGCAATTATGACGAAAGCTAAACTAATGGGAGCTCCAGCAGTTTCGCAAATTAATCCAGCGATAACGACGCCTGGTGAAGGCGAAAAAAAAGTTTCGCGGCGATGACCGGTAAACAACCGTTCAGGTTGATGATTAGGAAGCAAAGCCGCTTATGAAGCTGAAACTCCGCCCCAACCATTTCTTTAAATGGGGCTTTGCGGAATAATGGAAACAGGTTGTTCTGTATGTCGCGTGTATCACTGAGCTCAGATGTCTAATTTTGAAGCTTCATATTGTGACCCAGTATTATGAAAGCAGTGTGCATTCAGCCAAAAAGCGAGACGTCGAACACGGAGTGTAAGTGACCGAAAAAAGACGGACTATGATTGATTAGAGGCATATGCAGCATCCGCTGCTGGTATGCTTAGGGTGCTTAGATATAAATCATTAGTGCTGATGAATATATAGGTTAATAAAGTGGCAGCGAAAGCATACGTTGTCCTTCTCCTGGCCCGCTGTGGAACTTGCTGGTAATTTGCTGCACTACATGATTAACAGTAACTCCTCATTAACACCCCTGTATGAATTGGGCATTTTACAACCAGGAATGTATAAAAGCAATAGAGTATGCCTAATGCTACAGCAATGACAATTAGCTAGAGCTTGTGGGCGTGGATACAGAGCACCCAATTAGAGTTGCAGGGAATAGTGCGTGCCCTTGTGCTTTAAAACAAGAATGGAAAGTTGCGTCACCCTGAAAAAAACAACAACATTGAAAATATCTATGTTGTGAGTGAGCTGTGTATTGCGACACATCGATTCCATAATGTGTGCATAAAAGATGCATTAGGCATCGTAGTGGACACGTCCTGAGCTCATTTCAACTTAATAGAGAGGAAGTGGTTTGAGAGGTGCAAGACAGTAGTACAGTTGACTTGCTGAGCTCATCGCAAGCTAACAATGAAACAGTGATAATTGTACGCAATTTGTACTGCTTATTGTTAATAATCGTATTACTGTATCAGTCCTAATGACTGGTATAGGACGAAGTAAAAAACTCTTGAAATGCCTAGGATTGTTCATTTAGAGTTCATAAATATAAGCAGACTCTATATGTTAGATAAAGGAAAGTTCTAGGGCAGCCTACTGAAAAGTTCAAGGACGACGACGAAGTGTATTTCTGCCGAACGCTGCCTATTTCTTTTGATGTTTTTTGTGTGAATTTACGCTCTATCCGAGGTAGGTAGGTAATCAACTTTATTTATTCACGAAGGAATCATTTGAGGGGGGGGGGGTGGTAGGGGAAGTGGAATCAGGATGACGACGAGCCCTCGGGCCGCTCTAGGTGGCCGGACACTGCTGTGCTTCGGTGACCCTTTTGGCCCAGCTCACTGGCCGGAGCTGTAAACCCGGTTGCGAGCTGCGCAGAGCAGCCTCCCATCGCTCCTGGTGTTCTGACCCTTGCCACGGAGGCTGGGGTTTGTTTGGACAATTAAGAAATATGTGCTGGAAGTCGGCTCTGGTGCTAGGACATAAGTTGCAATGAGGCGAAGTTTCGCCATGTGTAAAAAGAGAGAGAAGAAAAGTAGTCATTACTGTGGCCGTTTGAAGTCTGCGCCACAAAGCCTGGTCACTTCTGGAGAGAGATTTATGTGGCGGGGGATACGTTAGGCGGGAATTTCGGTAAAATAGCGTGATATCGTGATAGCTGAGGAGTCGATCCCTGGCACTTCGAAGCGAAGGCAGGTCGCAGTGAGCCCGGTTGGCGAGTGCTCGGGCTTGGGTGTGAGCAGCCGTGTTGCATGGGTGTCCACAGTGCGCAGGGACGCAGAGGAGGGTGATGAGGCGATCAGGCGGAAGAGATGATTCAAGAATTTTAGCAGCCGGAGAATAAATTCGGAAGGTGGTGAAATTACGAATTGCAGTTTTTTAATCACAAAAAATATACTCAGCGGAGGAAGGAACAATGGCTAAAGCAATTGCCGCCTCCTCTGCTTCCAGGGATTTTGTCGAATTTGGAAGGGGCGCACTAGCGACCAGTTTTTGAAATCCATCTACGACGGCTACCGCGAAAGCTCGATGATCTACATATTCGGCCGCGTCTACATAGACTGCGGGAGAATTAGGAGGGAAGCGCTTCTGAAGGGACTTGACTCGAGCCTCCCGTCGCACCTGATTATGTTCTGGGTGAGAATTTTTGGGGAGTGGCGGGATTAATAGGTTGCTGCTAACAGTGACGGGAACTGCGTGCGTGGCTGTGGTGTGACCAGAAACGTTGATTCCAAGTCGGCGCAGGAGTACCTATCCTGTTTCTGTGAGTGATAGTCTTAGATATTGGCTGAAAAGATGCGCCTCTACAAGCTCTCCCAGAGTGTTGTGCACCCCAAGTGAAAGTAGTTTATCCGTGGCTGTTGATTTAGGGAGATGGAGCACAGTTTTATAGGCATTACGAATGAGTCTGTTAAGTTGCTCGATCTCCGTAAGTGAGAGATAGAGGTAGGGGATAGATTAGGTAATTCTGCATAGGCAAAAAGCCTGTATGAGGCGGCGTGTGTCTGCTTCCCTCATGCCGCGATGACGATTGGATATGCGCTTAATGAGGGAAGCTGTATTTTGAGCTGAGGTGCGGAATAACTTTATGGTGTCAGCGTTCGAGCCATTGTCGGAAATAATAAAGCCTAAAATATTGATTTTATTGACCCTGCGAATAGGGGTGTCATCAAGCATGACTTGAATGTGACATGTATCTTGCTTTTTAAAGTCAATTACTAGGAGTTCCGATTTAGCCGCCGAGCAGGTGAGCCCAATATTGTTGGCGTGTTTAATCAGCGGCCAACTGAAGCTTCGATTTGATTTCGCCATGTGTTGCCAGTATTGACCGAAATGGTGATGTCATCCGCGTACAAGGCGTGATTGATGGAAGAAAGTTGGGCAAGTTCCCGCGCTAGCGGTATGAGAGTAACGTTAAAAAGGAACGGGGACAAAACCGATCCCTGGGACGTTCCCTTGCTACCTAGCATGAAGGGATCGGTTTTGAAAGTGCCCAACTGTAGGCAGACGGACCTATTGCTGAGAAAGGCAGAGACATACCTGTGCGTGCGAGAGCCTACGTTTAGTTCACTAAGAGATTGTAAAATTGAGGAGTGAGAAACATTATCAAAAGCCTTAGTCAGGTCCAATGCAAGGATGGCTCTGGTGATGTGTGCGAAAGTAGGATTTAGCACGTCCTCCTTAAGGTGCAGCCTGACATCCTGAGTGGAGAGTCCCGCTCGGAAGCCGTACATGGTGGAGAGAAACAGTTTTTCTTGTTCCACGTAGCGATTAAGACGATTGAGAATTACATGCTCCATCAGTTTTCCTGTACATGAGGTAAGAGAGATCGGTCTCAAATTATTAAGGTCTAACGGCTCATTATGTTTGGGTATGAAAGTCACCTTAGCTGACTTCCATTCCTGGGGCAGCGTGCCCTGCTCCCATTGTTGATTCATGTAATCGGTAAGAGCTGCCACTGACTTGGAGTCTAAATTTCGGAGAGTTTTGTTAGTAATTTCATCTAGTCCTGGAGCAGATGTGGTGCGATGTTTGCTTAGGGCAGCCCAAATTTCCGCCTCTGCAACTGGTGCATCCAAGTCTGCATTGGATGCACCATTGTAGGTAGGTAACGATTCTCACCTTGGGCCAGGGAAATACGTAGTTTTAAGAGCAGTTTCAACGTCTTGCCATTGTTTTTCTAGTTCAAAAAAGAGTTTCGTAACTCGCTTATTACTTTCAGATCGCGAGGAGCATGGATCTAACATATGACGAAGCAGGGACCAAGAGTTCTTCATATGTAGAGTACCATCGAGCCGGTTACATATCTGGTTCCATTGCTGCGATGAAAGTTCGGCCGCGTGTTCAGTTACAAGCTGGAGTGTTTGTGATATTTTGCGTTTTAGTTTACGATTATATTTTTGCTTGAGCCATCGTTTCTCCAAGCTCTGATAGGCCTCCCATAGGTGGAGTAGCCTGCTGTCTACTGGATCACGGATATGTGCTGCTGGGGCTACGCTCTATCCGAGGATCATCGCTCTCCTGCAGGCAGCGATGGATCCAGGCCCCACCGTACGCAATCCGGACTTGGCGTCACCTTCGACGTTAACCTCAAGGAAGCGCAACAGCTGGGAGGACGACAGCACCAGTGACAGCACTGAACTGTACACGGCGAGTAGTGAAGACAGCGACGATGATTTCATTCCTGCAGTGAAGCTAGAGCTAAAAGAAGAATGGTCGGCGCGTCTTCGCCAGCTAGCGTCTCTGCCGTGTAGGCGGCGTGCAGTTCTGAACGCCATACCATACTTTTTGTTCCTGTCGACTCTTCGATCAACCTGAAGAACATGAACAGGCAAGTGATATCAGCGCGTCTCGAAGCTATCAAGCCTAATGAGATAAAGGATATTAGACTCAACCCACGGAAGAATATCTTGGCCATAGACGTTGAGCACGCGGTTGTGTTACATACCCTGCGAACTGTCACGGAGCTTGGAGGCATCTATATCAGAACTTACATTCCGCCGGATAGTGACACGATGACAGGCGTCATTTATGACGTTGATGTTTCCATACCGAACGCAGACCTTCCTGTTCTGATAAAGCCAGCTACTGGGGCAACGGACATATTGCAAGTATGCCGGCTTGGCAAATCCCGTTGCATCAAGGTGACCTTCAGAGGTGATTGCATCCCATCACATGTAAAGGTTGGTCATTTTCGTCACGTTGTCCGACCATACATCCCAAGACCACTACAGTGCCACAACTGTCTAAAACTGGGTCATGTTAGTGCTGTGTGCAACAACAAGCAAGCATGCCCACGTTGTGCGCGACCCCACAAAGCAGAGGCTTGCCAAGCAACTCTCCTAAAACGCAGCAACTGCAGCGGGAACCCTGAGACCTCGTCCAAAGACTGCCCAGTACTGAAGAAAGAGAGGAGCATTTTGAGACAAATGGTTAAAGACGGATCCTCACGAAAGGAAGCGGTAACGGTTGTTCAACGACGGCGTTCACGTCGACGGCGGTCCTGTGACGAAAAAGCAGTCCTGTGGCGAAGGTGCCTTCACTAACGCCGCCACCGCCACCACCACCGCCGCCACGACCACAGAGACCTCCCCCGCCCCCGCCACCAGGTGGGGTACGTCCAGAGGTGCCGGAAGACACTGTGGCGCTACAGAGAACATCCGGCTCTGACTGGCCCACTCTACCGCGGGTACACGTGTCTACGGAACCACAATATCGACAGTCAACAATGAATATGCCCCCAGCAGGCAGTCTGTCCGCCCAAGAGGTACAAGTCTTTTCTGTATTGAGGTCGTTCATGAGTGTTATTCGCACTCTATTGGATAGTCTACAGATCCCTGCCGCTAAATGCGCGCTGCAAATCTTGTACACACTAGAACCAGTTCTTGCCGGACTTCAGTAACAAGATGGCGCACCATAGACCACATTAGCCTTTCCGAGGAAAAGTCAAGCGTGCTTCCATAATTCAGTGGAACGCAAGAGGTCTACAGTCAAGAATGCCTTAGTTCAGACAATTCATTTTCGAAAATAGCTTTCCCATCATCATCATTTGTGAACCGCATTTTTCAAAAATACCTCGTCTGTCAGGCTATGAATCGTTCGTTTCTTCATCGTGAATTGAGCGAAGTCAAGTTGCTGTGTACATCCGTAAAGAACTCACTTACGTTCTCCAAAGAGTAGAGTCTCACAATGGAAATCACTACGTGTGTCTATTTGTTAAAAAGAATAAGTTGTCGTTTACGCTGATAGGCGCATATATAGCGCCGTCAGGTCGACTAGATCAACAGATATCGAATGGTATATTTGCAACGACTTCAGCACCTTGGATATTGATGGGTGACTTCAACGCCCATCATCCATTGTGGGGAAGCATCAGGACAAATCGAAAAGGCACGGACCTAGTTGATCTCGCATCAGAGCATGGGCTTCAGGTGCTGAACGACGGCAGCCCTACTTATCTCCGAGGAGTAACTTACTGCAGTTGCCTGGACTTGACATTAGTGTCGCATAGCATTGTCACGAAAGTCCAATGGTTCACAGATATTGAAACACATGGCAGCGACCATATCCCCACGTACGTGACAGTAAGAGGTTTGGACGATTCTCCTTCATCTGGACATTCAAGACTTATTGACTGGGAAGAGTTTCAGACATCAGTGGAGAGCAAGTGCATGCACGAACCACCGGAATCCATTGAAGAAGTGATTAGTTGTGCAATAGAGACTTCCACGAAGATATGTTCGAAAGAATCGAGACGCACGGCACTCGACCGAGAGTTGGAACAACTTCGAGCGGTCCGCCGACGTGTCGAAAGACAATACAGACGCACGAAATCTATCTCGGACCTCAGAGAATCCAGACGCATTCAGAAAAAAGTCCAGCGTCGAATGCACAAACTTCATGAACAACGGTGGAAGAATTTTTGTGACTCACTAGACCCTCGAAAGCCCTTGTCTCCCGTATGGAGGACTCTTCGAGGTATTCACTCGCATCCGCAACAGCGTCAGCTCTACGCTACATCAACGTCGCTCACAGCTTGATGTTTCTGGGGAATTTTGTGCAAAGATCGGTGGCGACATCTCTATACCGATCAATCTATTGCCACAGGATGTTCCAGTCGCACGAGATCAGCAAATGGAGATTGCATTCACCATGGAAGAACTTCATGCGGCATTGAACACATGCAGACGCTCATCGTCCCCTGGTCCGGATGGAGTGACCTATACTTCCCTACGTCACCTAGGCTCGAAGGCACAGCGCTGTCTCCTGGACATTTTCAATAAGTCTTGGCATGATGGACTGGTGCCTGATGAGCGGAAGTATAGTCGCCTGGTGCCTTTGCTGAAGCCCGGAAAGTCTCCATTCTATTAGGCATCATACCGGCCTATAGCACTAGCAAGCTGCGTTGGCAAGGTAATGTAGAGGATGCTGCTTACACGCATGGAATGGTACCTGGAACATTATAACATCTATCCTGATGCTATGGCTGGTTTTCGATGAGGTCGGTCCTCAGTTGATAGCGTTATTGACTTAGTGACCTCTGTTCAGCATCAGAAAGCTCAGAAGCGGCTGTCGGTAGCTCTGTTCTTAGACGTGAAGGGTGCCTATGAAAACGTGACCCACGAGGCTGTTCTCAATGCTCTTGAAGCAGCTGAACTTGGAGGTCGTGTCTTTCGATGGGTAAAAAGCTACCTCACAAAGAGATCCATGTTCGTTTTAACTGAAGATGGGTCTACGAATAAGTATTTCACAAGTCGTGGGGTGCCACAAGGCGGTGTTTTGAGTCCAACACTTTTCAACCTGGTTCTCGTGGGGCTCACCGAAATGCTGCCACAGACGGCTTATATATCTCTCTACGCTGATGATGTCTGCATTTGGGCGTCCGGCGTGACACGGCCTCAAGTGCGCGCAAGAATACAGAAAGCGGCAACAATGACATCGACATACCTTCGCCAGCAAGGTTTGACTATCGCCACAGAAAAATGCGCAGCGGTGGTGTTTACACGCAAACCGATGTCTTTCTACTCATTGTGCATCGATGGCAGATCAATGCCATATAAGAGTACTCATAGATTCTTAGGCGTCATCGTAGATCGTGACCTATCCTGGAGCCCGCATGTCACACACCTGAAGAAAAAGCTCATTGGCATTGAAAATGTATTCAAGTTAGTCGCCGGAAAATCGTGGGGCCCATCCGTGCACTCCATGTTGCAGCTGTACACAGCCCTCTTTCTCGGAACTCTCCGGTACAGCCTTCCTGTCCTGTCCAACACGTGCAAGACTAACATCCGTGCACTGCAAAGCGTTCAAGCCCAAGCACTTCGGACATGCCTTGGCCTTCCAAAATGCTCATCGACAGTGTCAACTATTGTTATTGCACAAGAACAACCGGTCACAACGCACATCATTGTCGAGATGCTGAGAGCGCACATTCGGCATTTATCACGGCTACCGTCACATCATTTACCGTGTTTGACAGGTCGAAGGCCCCATTCTTCGTACTGCGGTATCGTGACAAAACATCAGGACATACTACCGCCTGGCTTCACACTTGCGATGCATCCAGCAACTGCGCCATGGAGTCTTCGTCAACCTGACGTGCGCTTATCAGTTCCTGGAATCTTTAAGAAGGCACGCATGTCAACGCTAGCCCTGAAGCAATTGACTTTGCGTCTGTTGGACGAAAGGTACTTAAACCGCATACTTGTTTACACCGATGGCTCCGCTAATTCCAACAGCTCCACAGGAGCAGTGGTTGTTCCATCTGAAAATGTGTTGCTTCAGTACAAGTTTTCTCACACCACGACGTCGACAGCAGCAGAGCTCGCAGCACTTCAAGGTGCAGTAAAGTACATTCTTCGCCAGCAACCTAACCAATGGGCCATCTTTTGCGACTCCAGGTCAGCCTTACAGTCACTATGGTTTGTTATGCAGCACGGGTTACATGAACAATCAGTATATCAGATAAAGCACAACTACCACGAAGCGCTCGCGGAAGGTCACGATATTGTATTGCAGTGGTTGCCGAGTCATTGCGGAATCGTCGGCAATGACCGCGCGGATGAAGCTGCTTGATCGGCTCATGACCAAGACCAGCGCACGCCCATACCACTTTTGAGAACGGACGCTGCAAGGCTACTACAATCACTTGCTCGCCGTATCTCTCCTACAATGGAATACGCAGGGTTTCTCCAACACGCACCTGTATTCGATCGACCCAAACTTGCAACTACGTTTGCCATCCAGGCTCCCACGATGCGCTGAAACTTTACTGTGTCGCATGAGGTGTGGCATGGCATTTACGAATTCGTACTCTCGTCTCCTTGGAATGGCGAGCACTTCGGCATGCAACATCTGCGCCTGCGAGGAAACGCTTGAGCACATTCTATGTCTTTTGCCAGCATACCAGACCGAACGACGTATTATGGAAGCCAAGCTCTGTCAGCTGGATTCACGGCCGATTACAGAAGAGAAGATCCTGGGACCTTGGCCAACGGCTTTCCATACGCGCAAAGCCACGAAAGCCCTCTTGTACTTTTTAAGGACCACGAAACTTCACGACCACTTGTGAAAGAACTGTGCCAGGCCGTGCTGGGTAGTCTCGAGCTGACTATTTATGCTTCTATTTCTTACTCCCCTTCTTTTCTGTCTCTTTGCGTTCTATTATTCTCCTTTTCTCCCACCCCAAGTGTAGGGTAGCGAACCAAGCCAAGCTTGGTTAACCTCGCTGCCTTTCCTCTCTATTTATCTATCTCTCTCTCTCTTTTAAGAAAAATTTAGGTAAACTTTCAGTGGGATATCACCCACTTTCCATGAAGACTTCGGCAGTATGTTGGGCACCAACTTCATAAAACATAAGCAAAGCGTTCACAAACCGTCAAGCATGTTAGAAAGTTCACCAGCAGATCAAACGAAAAATCCAAGTAGGGTTTCTTCTTCACGACCTTAGTAAGTGGAATCGTTCTCGAATTGAAATTTAAATTATTTATGTGTATATTACGAAGCACACACGATGAAGCAAAGGAACACACATAAAGCTTTGTTGAACGTCATCCCCTTTTCGCGTCCCCCTGAAAAAAAAAACCTCTTGGCTGTGCGCTCATTAAAACGGGTGGCTGTCCTCAAGAAGAGGTAACGTAATTATTTGATGTACAGATACAACAACTGCAATGCATTATATACACGCGATAAACGAGCTACTTACACTACCTAGGAAACATTTACTACAGACAACATTTCTTAGGCATTAGAGACAGCAAATTTATGAAAAGCAAAGAATTGTTACTTTCACATCTATGTTCCCATGTATGAACGCCGCAATCAATTCAAGATACCTGGGTGTTCAGCAAGTGCTTAAATTATGACAGGATGCCCCAATCGTGCGCCAAACAGACAGACAAATAGGCAGGTGTAGAAAAAAAAGACAAATAGTCCGATATTTATGCGTTCCAGTATCCCAAAAAGACTTTCGTTTTTGATATTCAGAACGAAAATGTTACTTGCTTTAGCAGGTAGCATGTCAGCAGCGACGTAGCGCGCCACAAGACGTTGCGATAAAGGAAGGGTCGCCTGCTGCAGTTTCATGCGTAAAGAAAGAGTATCCACCATGTGGCGCTCGAGTCGAATGCGACCCACGGACAGTTTGGCTGACGGCGCGCAGCTTCTCCAAGAATATAAAATGTTTGTCTCGTTGCTTACCCGCCTATCGAGAATATTAACGCGTTCTTCGCGTGAATATTAACGCGTTCTTCGCGGGACTGATCTCGAGCAATTTGTTTTCTTGATGCACTCATTGCAGTCACCATGCATTGAAGAGTAACCGTGGAACAAGAAAATGTGGTATAGCTTGCAATATGCGTCCCATATCTGTCACTACGGAGATCTCGTATCGGTATTTTCTTCTAATCCTGACGCCATCTCCACCCAAAAAATGATCCACATATGAGACATGCCAAGTGCCTTCTTCCGGGTAGTAGTGTTAGATTTCATTTCACTTCTAACCATTTTTCCCTGTCCCGGCACTTGCAGCACGAAATTATTTCTTGACCTTGGGCTGCTGGCTGAGGTGAGTATCAGTTCTCTAGCCTGTTTCTTTTTTCACTCACAATATTTTTTTCTGTTTTCGTTCATTTTTGCGAACATCTCAGCATGCATTGCTTTGAAGGAATCAACCGCAAGCCAGTAAAGATATATGAAAAACGTTATAGATGTGTCTGTTCAGTTTTGACTAATGCCTTACTTATGCGGTATCGTATACGGTAACACCAATTTATATCACCCATGGTTATTCAACTTCACGAAGCCCTTATTTCTCTCTCGAGAAATATTGTAACGGCTAGAGCACTATACGTAAACTGAATCCCTATGTTGTGAGGTTGTCGCAGCCGAATGAAATCAACGAGTGATAAATGCCTCCTGGCTACGCGAACAGAAAATTGCAGCATATCCACGGAGTGAATAGTGATGAGTGGGGCGACACGTCCGCCGGTTCGTCCACGCTTCCGTGCGTCCGTGCATCAGTCCTTGCATCCATCCATCCGTCCGTCCGTGCATCCATCCGTCCGTTCGTTCACTCGTGCGTCCATCTATACGTCCGTCTCTGCATCAAACAGACAGACAGACGACGGACTGTCGTGGCCAGCGGATGATTTGTGGTTGGGCAGTAAAACCCTATGAAGCTTCGCCCTACTCATCATCATTCACTCCGTGGATATGCTGTAAGGTGGTTACATGCATACATACAAGCGACGACCAACCCACGCCTTAAGGAGCCTGGCCCCTGAAAATACCGACAATTCTAATCCTGGCTTAACAAAGAACACAGCTAGGAAAACAATCAGAGCCTCATGACAGAATCACTAGCAGTAACGAAAATGTGAAGCCCATGATAGCATAAACCACAATAGCGCTGGAGTAATCTTGCGAACCATTTAGAAGGAGATACGAAATTTCAGTTGTGGTAAAAAATGTTTTAGCAAGATGGGTGCGCAAGATGGGTGTGTGGCCTCGCCCATTCAGGGTACACCAGAGAATGGATTCCACTCGCGTCTTACGTTGTTGTTAGGGCGGATGTGATGGACGGCTGGATGCTGTATGAGTCATCTGGATGTAATTACACAGGCAGTGTTCGTGAATGACGATGGCTTCTCTGTGCGTGATATTTAACCCGGCCATTTGTTTAAAGATGGTAAAGAGTAGGCTTGCGCGAATAGTGAATTTCAGGGTCGAAGCGAATTCGAAGCGAATAGTGATTTTGGTCGAATAATTTCGAATCGAATTCGAATAGAATGTATGACATGTAGAAAAGGGAATATTTATCATACCCTAACTCACCAGCACAATATTTCTTTTGAATTGAAATAGGGGCTCTATGCCAATGCCTTTTTTTTTCGTTGAAAGGAAGTCGAAACAACTTGTTCTGTTAACTGTTTTGCTGTGGAGAGGTTGAGGTGCCTATTGCCTCGGCTACACGATATCACAAAGTTCTGCAGCGAAAAATAAAATAATATTACAGAACGGTACCCAAAAATTAACAATACGGAAAAAAAAGAAAAAAAACACATAATAGGACACTGAAACCAGTTCAAATAACATGCCAATACACAGTTTTCTTCACGCAGTTCACACAGTCATAAACTACTTACACGCACACCTTACTACTCTAGTGTCAGTATATACATGACCACATTTTACATAATACCCATCTCTGGCTGTCAGTCATAGGCGCTTATCCAGTCCGGTCTCCACTAAAAAGTCTGTCAGGAAGATTATTGCTTTTTTCTGGAGATGCATCTCAGGCCATGGTCCAAGTAGTTTCTTTATTGTGAGGGGCCGTCTGTCCAAACTTGCTGATTTGTTCTTTAATTTTTCTATTTCATTCGCGTATTTAATGCACTTCAAAAGAATATGGCGAACATTTTCTTCTGCATGACCACAATAACATTCCGTTGAATTGGACCGATGTATCTTGTGCAGGAAGCAGTTTGTGTATGCTACTTCCAATCTAAGTCGGTGGATCAATGTCTCTAGGTGTCGTGGGAGGTCTGTCGCTATGGAAAATTTTCTGTGTGGATCGACTTCATAAAGTATCGTTTCCATTGATTTAGGGCTCTCAAACCACTTCTCCATCGAACAATGGTTAGCTCCTTGCGATATAAAATGTCGAATATCCGCCCCAGACATAGGGATTGTGCAATCCCGTCCTTCCTTCAATGCTTTCTTCGCGAGACTATCAGCCTCTTCATTTCCCTTTATTCCAATGTGGCTGGGTATCCATTGGAATACGATGTTGTGACCCTGCGATGAGGCATATTCCACAGTTTCTGCGATACATTGTGCTATTTCACCATTTTTCTAAGGTGATCTCACATTTCTGATTAGCTGAAGAGCAGGTTTGCTATCAGTGCATATCACCCATTTTCGTGGCTCGGGATTCTCGCAGATAAGCTGAACTGCTTCAAAGATAGCCACCAATTCTGCTGTCGTCGATGAAGATTTGTGCGATAATTTGTACATCTTCTTTTTCTGAATTTCGGGTATAAAGACCGCACAGGCTGACGCTTCTTCTGTGCATGATCCGTCTGTATATATCTTCGTTTTTTCATTATGCATTACATGAAGCTGATGAAGTACCAACTGTGCCGCTACTAGAGGTGCCATGTCTGCTTTCTTCTCTATGCCGTCTATTTCACGGATCACGTTGAGAAGTGGCAACGTCCAAGGTGGTTTTGAAGGTTTCTATTGTTTAAATTCTGGTACTACTGCTTGAAATGATGATATAGTATCCTGTAGTCTCGTTGCCATCCTTTGCGTAAGTGCACCAGGTAAAAAATGACTTTCATGTTGCGTGAAAATTCTAAATAAATTTCGAGATGTTTCTTTAGTTCGGAGTACTGCCAAAGGTGGCTCTTGAGCCTCCGCATACACTAAAGCACTGGAAGTTGTCCGTGGTAAGACCAGACATACCCTCAAGCTCCTTGCCAATAACAAGTGAAGTCTCCTTTCGGTGGAGGCTGGGAGTCCGTGCAGCAGAGGCAGCGAGTAAGTTACGATGGGGCGTATCCAGGCAACATGTAGGGCTAATAACGACTCTGTAGTACCACCCCATTTGGCCCCGCAGAGATGCCGGAGGATTCGAATGGCCTGATTCACTTTTTGTTCCAGGGACTGTACATGAGGCGACCATGTTAGTCTCCGGTCTAAAATTACTCCCAAGAATTTATGAGTTTTAACCGTTTGAATAGGCTGATTTTGCAGAACAATCTGGAAATTTCCAGGTCTTTTTAATGTAAACGGAAGTATGGCTGTTTTAGCCAGACTCAGTGTCATACCTCTTTTTTTTAGAAAATGGTCTACATAATCCAATCCTTCTTGTAGAGTTTGTTGTACATCCAAAAGCGATGGACCAGACGTCCATATACTTATATCATCAGCATAACTGAACATCTGATGTTAGGTGGAAGATTATACGGGAGCTGCGCCATGACTGCACTAAAGAGAGTAGGGCTTAGCACGCTGCCCTGTGGCACTCCTTGGTTAACGACATGTTCTGACGTTGGGCCCTCCTGCGTCAGTACAAAAATTTTCCGGTGCTTCAGGAAGTCAGCGATCCAACGCAGTATCTTGCCCTTGAATCCCTGTAATGCCAGGCCTTCCAGAACGTGAACGTGACTCACTGTGTCGTATGCTCGGTGGACATCAAGGAATACAGCGACAGTGATGTTTCCTTGCGTTCGTTGGTTTTCCACATCTGTGACCAAATCCAGAATGCAGTCCATTGTGCATCTACCTCTTCTGAAGCTGGCTATGCTTTCTGGTAGTAGTTTTTTCATGTCTTGCCACCATAAAATTCATTCGTTGATCCTTTTTCAATCACTTTTGAAAAACAACTTGTAAAACTAACCGGCCTAATGGAGTCTCACTGTATAGGGCTCTTCCCTGGCTTTAGCAACGGTACTACTTTTGATATCTTACAACTTTCCGGAACTTTTTCTTCTTGCCAACGTTTATTATAGATGTCTAACAGGTGTAATTTTCCTTTTTTGCACAAGTTAGCAAGAGCAGCGTATGTAACTCCATCTGTTCCTGGTGAAATTGTTCGAAGCCTAGTGACCTTGAGCATCTTTTCTCTCTTTTTTTTTCTTCGAATACGAGGCCTTTCAGTGCGATCCTGCACGTACTTGTGGACTAGTGACGGCCTCACGCGGCGGTCCGATAACGACGAGCACGCCATGCTCAAATCAGCCAATGACCGTGACCACAGCCGTATTTTAGGGGCGAAGCTCTTTATAGCGGCACCCGTTCGTCCTTCGTAGCATGTGACAAGTATAACATTTTGACCCCCAAGGTGGTGCTGGCGAGAGATCTCTTGTGTGCGTTGTTGAACAATAAAAAATAGCGCTCGATGTACATGCCAATGGCTGGTAATGGGGAAAGAGAGACAGAATCATTCGGCTTTCAGTTAACACACAGGCTGCGATCACCATTAGCAGCCATTGGCATGTACATTGAGCACTATCTGACAAGAAAGGGTTGCTACGTTATACTCGCTGGGTGTAACCTCCTTAGCTTTAGAAAGGTTTAGAGAGCGTTGAGCCGCAGTGCCATGAATACAATGAACTTGTATATACCATGAATGAACTCGAGGTGGTTAAATATGGGAAGTAGGTACGAAGCGCAAGCCGTAAGAAAGTGAAAGCCGAATTCGCCTCTCATTTCCCATTAGCAGTCATTGGCATGTACATTGAGCACTATCTGACTGAAAATGTTTGCTACGTCATACTCGCAGGGCGTAACCTCCTTGGTTTTCAAAAGGTTTAGCGAGCGTTCAGCTGCAGTGCCATGAATACAGTGAACTAGTATATACCATGAACTCGAGGTGGTTAAAGGTGGGAAGTGCACCCGAAGCGCAAGTCGTAAGAAAGTATGCGTGTGCCACCTCTCGTTTAGTTCTTGGAATGTTCGCTGGATGGCGGTGCTTCTATATGGGGAATATATGATGAAAAGATGCGTGATGGTGGTACTTAGAGTGTTGAATAGATGGACGAACGGACACATAGACAGATGCATGGATGGACGCACGAACGGACGCAGGGGTGGCTGCATGGGTGAACGCAGGGAAGGACGCACGAACAGACGCACGCACGGACGGGCTGATTGACGCATGGACGGTCACACTGACGGACGCATGAACGGACGGAAGCAATAACGAATGGACGGACGAATTCTTCGCCCCACTCTCCATCATTCACTCCGTGGATATGCTGCCATTTTTTTTTTTTGGCTGTGACAAGTAATTTTTGAGCTTGTAGTGTCGTTTGCCGAGGGAAGAGAGCTATTTTTAGCTTTGAAAATTCATTGTGAATTTCAGGCCACGTGCTGCGCTATAATACTTTCCTCGCATGTTCTCGGTAGACTCGACTACCGATCGGCAGCGTTTTCTGACCATGCTCAGCAAGTGTTGCAGGGCCCCTCTAAATCTGAAGGGGGACTTCGCGGCAAAGCAAAATTTTTTTGAGTAGGCGTTTTCACGGCTTTGCAACGTCACATTGCAGTCAAACTAGTTTTGCAGGCGGACTAATGTACATTTATTCGTTCATTGCGAATACTTCGAAAATATTCGATAATTTAAATTCGAATCGAAGTGAATTCGAATACTCACCTTTTCATTCGCATATTCGAATGCTTCGAATTTTCGCACAAGCCTAGTAAAGGGAATTCAACGCTGTTAACACCAAAAGCCGAGGAGCTGTTTTGGGGTAATTGCAAACTGCCCTTGTTAGCGTAACTTTATCGCGGGGAAGTACGACTTGAGAAAGAAAGGAGCATACGCAGCCGGCGGCAACTACCGGAAGGTCCACTGGCTCCATATACTGAGCCAGTAAGGCGGTGGGAACGACGAGGACTTGTGCTTTATTATGAGACATACCAGGGAAGGGCAGTCGTCTTGCTTGCATGAAGGCCGCTTCTTAGCTGACTATCGAACAAGGCTGAACTGTTCGTAGTAATCTCGTATAAAGACTGTCAACAGACAACGAGATGAATGTTGTGCCACTGAAACTCAGCCGATTTGAAAGAAAACTTTATATACATTAGAGCGAAGTAGGCTTGTGAGATGCTTATGTCAGCCCGTGCTAGAGAAGCAAACATGGACGCAACTATCCGCCGCTCTCTTCTACAATGTATCCCATATATACAAAACTGCTTTGCGATGCTCAATTGTTTTAAAATAAAATAACACTGAGCAATTTTCGCAAATGCCACCCAATAATTGAGGTTGTGGCACTATGAAAGGGAACCACTCATAGAGTTCGTGGAAAACTGCGTAAAGAAGTTCACATTCCTGCAACGCCGCTGCGGCGCACTCAATCGCTACGAGCCTGCCGATAGATAGGCGTTCTTCTCCTGAAAACCCGCATGGAGTGCCAGCTATCACAAGAGCTTACACAATGTCTGTGCGCCTGCGCCGATGAGCTTTGATGCGCGGCCGCACCGTGCGCGGTGGCGCTTCGCGGAGGGCTGCCACGGTGTGCTGTGTTCGTACCTAGAGTGGATGGCACTGTACGTGTGATTAGAGGGCAACGCATGTGTTCCTATTATTACCAGTGTACATATTGTTACGCACAAGGAGGACCAGGACGTATACGGCTGAAGGGGGCCGTTTATTTTGGTCGCGAAGAGAAGCGCCGGAGCGGCCAACAGGTTGATGATCGCAGTGCCGTCGTCTTCCTTCTTCCTCTAGCTTGGGGCAGCCAGCATGTTAACCCATCTTCGTTTTCTTACAAGGCATGCGTAACATTCCTCCCCTCACAGACGAAGCCTGCCGGGCGAGGTAACCGATTCACCTTGGTGTGTGCAACTTCAGTCGAGCGACATGGACTGCTTGGGTTTTAGCGGCTCTTCTACCACTTCTCGTGAGGCGAGCTATTGTGTATGTGACTTCCGTGATTTTGTCGAGAACGACAAACGTCCGTCGTATGTGGCCAAAACTTTTGGCATAACCCGCGTCTTCGTACCGGAGTCCAGAGCCACACTAAGTCGCCTGGGTTACAGGCCGGTGGTGGACGTCATAGCGTACCTTCGATTTTTCCTGTGATGCCAAAGTGCGTAGACGAGCAATACGACGCGGTTCTTCTGCAAGGCAGAAAATTTCGTTGACTGAGAGGTTCTCGTGCGCCGAGAATGGCGAAACTGTGTCGAGTGTGTGCCGTGGCAGTCGTGCGTACATCAAGAAAAAGGGGCTATAGCCTGTTGTCTCGTGCTTAGCGGTATTGAACTTGCGTACGTTATAAATGATAGCACGTCATCCCAGTTCTTGTACATAGAGAACATACATACAGAGCATGTTTACAATTGTTCGGTTGGTGCGCTTCGTGAGTCCATTTGTTTGCGGATGGTATGGTGACGAGTGACGAAGGTGGGACTCACTCAATCGAAGCAGCTCTTCTACTATATCTGCCGTAAATTGTCGTCCACAATCACTGATGACAACGTGAGGTGGGCCATGTCGGAGGATAACGTGCTGCAGCAGGAACACAGAGACGTCGCTGGCAGTTGCGGTTGGTATGGCCGCCGTCTCGCAGTAGCGCGTGAGGTAATCGACACATACAATTATCCAGCGATTGCCCTTAGCCGACTTTGGAAAAGGGCCCAAGAGGTCAATGCTCACCTGTTGGAAAGGTGTGCTTGGAGGTGGCAAGGGCTGCAGAAGACCAGCCGGGGCAGTAGATGGGCGTTTGTGGCGTTGACACTGTGTGCAGCTGGCCACATACGCCTCGACTGACTGTCGCATTCCTGGCCAATAAAAGCGTTCCTTAGCACGGTAAAGCGTCCGCGCAGAACCTAAATGTCCGGACGTAGGATCGTCGTGCATCACACCTAAAATCACTGTCTGAAGGGTTTCTGGCACTTCCAGGAGGAAACGTGCGCCAGTGCTGGAAAAGTTTTTCTTATATAGGAGTCCGTTGCGTACACAGAAATGGCATGCCGTAGGAGCTGTGCAAAGCGATGATAGCCTGGTGTCCTTTCGCTGTTCATCTTTGAAAGTACTGAGGTCGGGAAACTTTGGTGACACAGAAGCTACGAGGTGATCGAGGTCATCGGCGTCACACTCTGTAGTGCTCAGTGGCATGTGCGAAAGGCAATCTGCGTCGGCGTGTCGTCGACCACTTTTGTACGAGACTATGAAGTTATACTCTTGGAGCCGAAGTGCCCAGCGCGCTAGACGGCCGCAAGGATCCCGAAGGTTGACGAGCCAACACAATGAGTGGTGGTCGGTGACGACTGTAAAAGGGCGTCCGTATAAGCAAGACCGAAACCGCTGAATCGCAAATACTACCGTGAGGCATTCTTGTTCTGTGACAGCGTAATTCTGCTCGGGCCTACTCAAGGAGCGACTTGCGTATGCAATCACGTGCTCGCGGTTACCGTAGCGTTGAACTAGGACGGCACCAATTCCTATGCCGCTGGGATCAATATGTATGGTTGCACGTTATGGGTATACGTGGTAAAATCAAGTTGCACACTCCGGCCCACCTAATGGTCGTGTGGCGTTTTTGCAAATAACTAGCATTATTGAATGTTTCATATAAGTTCTTTCAGTTCTTTATAATTTCTTTTATTACTTTGTTTGCTAAGACCTGAGAATGAATTATTGGGCTTGGTACTACAATTAATGGAAGTAGAGCTCATGTAAGTAGAGAATGAAATACCAGTATATGTTGTGCACCTTTTATTTCATCTTTGAGTGATACAATATGTTCTCGCTGTAATATATACTTTGCGGTTACATTGATAAGTAACAAAAAAAAACGCTACAGAATGGCAGGACGATGTTGACACTGGATTAATGTCTCTCAGTGAGTCTCTTACGACTTCCTTAAATGCAGCAGAATGCTCGCTATCATTGCCACTACGTCTATTTTTCTACATCAGCATTGCAGAATCCGATCATTTTTTGAGAAGTCTCAATGACGCTTCCATTCTGAATTTTAACACAAAAATTCAGGAGGTTTCGACAGAGGTCGAATTCTTGAAGGAGACAAATAGCGCTTGTTCGAACGTCCGTTCCCGTGAAACTCAGTGTTCAGTGTCCATCTAGCGTTCTTTAACGTGAACCGACATTGCACAGTACGCCGGCCTCACTTATTTCACTTTCGTTTAATCACCGCGGCCGGCATCAAACCCGCGTTGGCCATGTCAGCAGCCGAGCACCATAACGTGCACTGGCTTCATTGTGACGTACTATTAGACATATAAGGAATTCACCTTGATGAGATAAATAATTGTGCCACATTCAGTACCACACTCAAAGGACGATGGTAGGATTTTGTTCGTGTAAACAAACAGAGGAAATAAAGTTCAAGTACGAACTTATATAATAAACTACATATAGCTGCGGAAGAAGCAGCAGTGGCAGAGCAGTTTAGGCTAGGTCGCTCACTATACGCGTAAACAACGGATGACGAGATATTTATTCCAGTAATATTTCTCTTGTACATCAATGGTCGAGGAGACTGAACGCCAACATTCCGGCTAGATCTTCGCCGGATCTTCAGCTTACGTCGCGTCTTTCGCTGTCAATAGCATTGGCGACCGAGAGCACGTTAGGTGAACTGTTGCATCTTTGTTGGTGTCAAGAACCCTTTTACACTTCTTCGCAGGGTGCGAGAGTTCGAGTATGCAACTCGATAGAACTGCCGATTCTCGCGATCCTCTAATCGTGACGACGTGACTACCAGAGGGCAGCTTTCTGACCTACCCGGCGTCCACGATTCGCAGGGACCCTGCGGACGGCAGCCGTGGACTGTTCATGTGCTCAGACGGCGACGAAGAAGTGACGCTCACTGTCGAAGCGCGAGGTGCGTTCATGCTTTTGACTCTTCTATCATCCCGTTGTTTAACCGCTTCCTGTTGAAGCCTTGAAAAGGTAAAGTGAAGGTAAAACAGAGCATAACTGAACTTTGCGAACGCTGCTAATTAGGTAGATAGATAGATAGATAGATAGATAGATAGATAGATAGATAGATAGATAGATAGATAGATAGATAGATAGATAGATAAATAGATAGATAGATAGGTTAATGCCGAAATATCCCAGTTCTCTATGCTTACTATAAGGAATTGCAGAAGGGGAAAAGGAACACGAGTAACAGACATGAAGAACAAAACAAAGAAGAAAAAAAGAGAGAGGCAGCGAGAGCACTATCGCGCGTGGAACTGCACCGCAGTTCAGAGCTGTTCACATAAGCCCACCGTCCTGAGAACCAATTTTCTTCCAATTTGTTTAAAAGGAAAAGACACCAAAGAATTTACGGACCAAACTTGATAATCCTGAAAGGAACACTTTTGCGAAGCCTAGGCTTATCTTACCATGCAAGGGCACGAGGGACCTTTTAATCACAATAAAAGTCATGTATATTACCAAGGGAGCATACCGCCTCCGAAAGATTGAACGTTTATTTTATTTTATTTTTTTAATCAAGAAAGGTCTCGTATATTTCTCGTTAAGAAAACACGTATGCTGCCCCTTTCTACAGCGATAACAACTCGACCAGCGAGTAATTTTCTGGGGACCCGGCCATGGCTCAAGCTGCTTTTTAAGGAAATTGAGATTAATTAGGGCGAGACAGGTGGGCGAGTTGGCGTGGGTTCGTAGCTAAGAACGGCGAAAAAAAAAGAAAACACGGGACACAAAACAATGAGAACACGGGAAACGGCGCCCGTCCTAGTGTTCTCATTGTTTTGTGTCCCGCGTTTTTTTGCGGCTCGCATAACTATAACTATCGAAACAGTCAAATTTGAAAATAACTGCCGAGCTTTAACAATAGCCAGTATACCTTGGGGCACATGGCGTGTTCGGCACCGTACTTTGCGTCATACAGTGACGTCAATTGTAAGTGAAAATATGCTTAAACCTAGGTGAATAATTGCTGCTACACCTAATTCTAGTTTGCGATATTAAGCACTGCTATATAAATGACCCTGACGTACACCGCAATTTACGTGTGGTCTTTCGGCTACCTGTTTTATATGTATTTAAGTACGTTCATAACATCAAAAAGTTTTTTGGGTACATTTTAAACGCAGAGGTGAAGCTATTTTGTTATTTCTTCATTAATAGGCCTGTTTAAAAAATAATGGCAGATGCAATAGTTGGGGCTGAGAGAGTTTTTAAGTTTCAGTGTTTGGATGCTCGAGTTTTTTCGAAGCCTTTGGAAAAATGTGTAGTCAGGGAAAAAAACAACAAAGTTACGAAGCCACGCAAAAAACAACCAAATAGAAAAAAAGACCAGTTGCAATAGAGAAATTATTGAATCTAAAAGTATTTTTCCCCCACAATAATTTTACACAGCGTGTGTCAAGATATGCGTCCCTCATTCTTAAAAATCAAATAAACGCGACATGAAGTTCAATGATTTAGCAATAAATGTTAGTTGCCGTAGCCCATTCACGATATCAAAAGACAGTATTTGAGACAATAATTTGTAAGATTACATATTTGTCTTTTTATTTTGTGTAGTAACGCGGCTACGTAAAATGGGAGAATTGTTGTGATTTCGTAGACCTATTGCATTTTCCTTCTATATATTTCTTTGATTTTCATAACAACAGTCACTCACTTTCATCAAATAACATTCACGTTTGTTTACCCTTCAGTCATTGTGTTACTCAGCCTAGTGCTACTTCTACAAGCTTCTTCTACAAGTACTTCTACAACCTCAATACTGTATACTTTTTCTCCTTTCTCTTCGGATTTCACTCTTCGTTTCTAAGAGCACTCTCGTAAGACCGTAGGGTTGTGACGAATCAAGGGCTCGTAGGCGTTACGAAGGCTCTGGGAAAACAATCTTACCTTCATTGCTTTCGGGCTGCGGTTGACCGAAGCAAGGGCCAAACGTCATCCGCTTACATCCTTCTTCCGAGCAGCGAACATAAAAGGTCATGCCGGATCGTAGTGAGTGGGTATTAGTTCGTACTAAGTTGCAGTCATCAGTGAACGAATTAGCGCCAAACAGAGATGGCGCCTGAGAAAATTTTAAGGACAAGAAACTTGCTACTTGGCACGAGCGCTCCACAAATCGTCAAAGAAAATCTTTAATGCGTGAGTCTCTCAGCCTAATGTGAACCCATGTGTGGGAAAATTCAAAAATGTCACCGGATGCAATAAGGATTCACCTACGGGGCACGTGTGTGTTTTAAGCAAAACACTGTTGATTATTCCTTTAAGACGGGAATTCACATAGATACGCAAAACTTTCTAATAAAGGAAATTCCGTGGAGCATTCGCATATTAAACACTATTTGGATAAGCCCACAATTTCTATAATAATTGTTTGAAGTACATCCGTGGTGAGAACATTGGCGCGTACCATTCCGGGGAAACCCCAGTTTCAACAAGATAAGCCATATTTTAATTCTCTGTGCGAGAAGCGAGGGTGCGGCGCAAAATACAAGCACTTCCACGCATGCTAATACAATATTCGCGAGATTTTTTGTCCAATAAATTAGGGCGACCAATTGACGGGGTGGGACTTGACCCTTACGCTTGAACACAACAACCAGTGCACTCTGTGAACGTTGGACGTTGCCTCACCGCAAATAAATACAGCCAGTTGAATTATTGGTGGGAGGTGCACTACCCTTCAAATTAGACTTGGAAGCTAATCGGCTACTTGTGGCCTGCCTAGGAGAGCCGTAATTGTCAGTGGGGGCTCTGCAAGATAGTCTGCCCCCACAGTAACCAGAAAGCGTCACGCTTATCAAAGTGAAAATTCTAGTTGCATCATCAGAAGCGCAATCTAACTTTTGTCTCATATTGTTGGCGGCGGCGTCAAAAGAAGTGACGCAAACAAATATTATGACAATATGATATGACCAAACGACATTATCATACGTCGCGAATCATGACCGTACACCATGACGTGATCACGTGACCATCGCTTGGTGAAGGGTTGGCCTATCACGGAGGCAGCGGGAAAAACAGGTAAGGTGCACAAAGTTGCGGTGTCTCGGACCTTGCTAGCAGTGCGGATCCAGGTTAAGTGCAGAGAGCCTCTCTTGGGGGGCGGGGAAGGATCGATACATTGGCTGAGATGATAATGACAACGTTTATGACTTGAGCATTGGAGCCGTTTTGGTTTAAGGATGAGAGGCCCTGCGAGTTTTTCAGGTTATTTCTTACTCAGAAGTGCGCCGCCGTTTGCATACAAGGGTCTCATTGAACGCTTAGGTTTGAGCTGCCGGCTTGAAAGTGCTAGTCGGTCTGAAATAAATTGACGACAAACAGGAAGTTCTTGTTGCAGAAACTGAGTATGTCACGCCTCCAGGCTTGTGGTTTTTCTCTTCTCGGATGTGAAAGCAAAATACGCACGACAGAAGACTTTGTGTGGATGCTAGTTCGAACGTTAGAACAAGGCAGTGCTGCGATGTTGAAGAGAGAGAGAGAAAAAAAAACTTGGCTACGCAGACAGAGCGCATCTGACAACTCACATCATAGAAGAACTATAGAAATTGAGGTATTCATGTCCTCTGTATGTTCTCTAGATGTCACTCCACCCCCATTTTCAGCTGTTTCGATGAATAAATTCAATTTCTGGATGCGTTTTGTCTGTGTAGGCCAGATTTTCTCAGTCCTCAACTTTGCAGCGCTGCTCAACTTACGCACAACAGAGTCGCTCAATCACGCCCACTTGTATTGTCAGACTGAAAAAATGTATTAACTCATGACAAGTGTAATCATGATAACATGCCTTATTTTAGCACTATTGCTGCTTATAAGAACTTTGCAGTGCAGAAGAAGTTTTACGTTATTACAAGTTATAGTCAAAGAAGTGCTGGACCCTTAATGCGGACGACCAGCATAATATGTGCGTGCTTCTAAACGACGTGTGAAATGCACACAATTTTTGTTATTTGATATGATTTTTTTCTTCCATGTGCCCCATCTTGTAATACTTAGCCCACTTTTCTCTCTCTCGCTACGCTCTGGTTTCACCGCTAAATAACCTAATTATGTAAACCTTGAAGTGCCGTAATTATGTGCTGTAATTGCACTTTCTAAGCACTTTAATAACGACAGGAAGATGAGGTATAGTTGCTGGGAATTCGTTATGAGGCGTGGTATGGCGTAGACAACACGTGCTCTGTTGCCATTCGGACCTGTGATACAACACGCCATATTATAATGTTCTCATCGCGAAAGATAGGCGTGCCAAAAGAGCCTTGGTTTTTTTACCATGAGCAGGCCCCTGTAGGCGCACTCTTTTCATGGTTGTTTTTTGTGTGTGCACTCACTGGTTCGCTGACAACAGGAGTATAGTATTGTATTACTCGCAGTTTTCCGAACATGGCCACCTTGCCATTCTTGCATATTGCCTTGTACTAGAACGCATGTAGTAACATTGCTAAGCGTGTCTATAATCAGATAGTTGGGGAAACTCTATTGAGAAATCTGGACAATGCTACAGAGAAATAAGTTTGCCGACCTGCGTTTGCCTTAAAGAAATGCTACAAAAACTGTGATAAGACAACGAATTAAACATGGCGAAGAAACAAAGATTCAGTCGCATAAAGTTAGACAAATTTCTTTATTCGAAAACCCTAACGAGGGATTTCTTCTCCTTCTTTCCACTTTTACGCCGGCCACTCACAATTATTAACAGTTCTGTTGTCCCATGCTGGTAGTAATTATATTCCAAAACAGGGGCAGATGTGTCACATAAAAAAACAAATTTTTTAGCCAAATCTAATACAGTTTTGAAGTAATTAGCACCAATGGCAAAATATTGTTTCATAGTAAAGCTACTACAAAGCCATTAATACCTACATCAGTACATTCTGTGGAAAGACGGAAGTGTCTAGAAGACGAAGGCAAATTACCAAAACAATATTTTATCTCAATATTTTTACGTTGAAGAAAAAAATGTTACGCTGCCCCTATTTGTATGAAGAAATTTTGTTCACCTGTATGTTACTTTACGACCACCCTATTCTGATAGGAACATGCTGAGCACCTCTAGGTAGCACACGCTGTTACCAGTCGTTGTAGCTCAGCACGTAGTTGCAAGGTCTCAAACTCGCCTCACCTCACGAACCGCAAGCGCCACGTCACTGAATGAGGTTAAGTAGGGAGTCGTATGAAGTTAGAGAGTGCACAGGGTTCACGTTTAGAAAAAAAAGTAATTCTTGAGCTTCACCTTAAAGCACTCAACGCCATTGCAATATCCTGTCCCTATAGTGCCTACTTGACCACTTAGGTGTACTCGTTATTGTATGATGTTATTCGAGAAGTTTAAATTGTGAATTACTACAATGTAATCAATAAAGTTGTAACTTGTGTTGTGTCAGTGAAACCTTGAAATATGCCTGCATTATGTATATTAGGCAGCATGCTACAAACCACGAGCAACTGTGCGCGTGATACCTGTTTTGAACTTGCTATGCACCCACTACGTGGTCCTAATAGAATACGCGCATTAACGTATGTGTCTTTTGTGGTAGGCCACAGTTCTTCAACCATGAATTCTTCATGGCGATCACATGCCCTGATGCTATATAGCTAGACACGCTTGTATCAGTTAATATGGATGCTATATACATGTTCTAAGGATCAACCAGCTCCACCTTGGAAATCGTAACCTCCCAAGATTAACAGAGGTGTTTGAATACGCGTGCGTTGCTGGTGCTTGGAGCTTCCTGGTATGCTTCTTTTTAAAAACGACAGTTTTTCTTGTAGACCTCCGACGCAAAAATTTTGATCTGTCCGTCTTGTCTGTCTGTCTGTCTGTCTGTCTGTACATATGTCTGTTTGTGCACTCTTAACAGCATAGGGTATTTGAATGGCCCACCCCATCCACAGCACCTACCAATGTTGCTCAAGATTCAGCGTTCATACTCGTCCAATTGTCGAAAAAAAGCGATTATTGCGCATGTTTGGGGCACCACAATACCACGTATATACTCTGCATATGCGTATTTTACAAGAAAAGGCATACATAGGTAATTTTAGGGACCGTAGCGCTTATGACGCCGCGCTGACCATACAACGCTTGCACGAGCAGGCGAGTGCTTCTAACGCTTTGCTAAAACGAGACGGTGGTGGCACCTACCCGCCGCTTTGCGTAATACAACTTATCCCCTCTGAGACGGGTGCGCACACTTGCCTCAGAGCCACGTGCTCGGTTTTCCAAGAAAACTCCCAGATGACGCTCATATCCCACGTGTGATGTGACTTTATGCGCTCGTTCGCCTTCGCTGCACGGTAGAGGCACTGTAACGCAGCGTGTCAAAATATGAATTGTGCCAAAGCATGAATAAACGAGCCCTTGAGTATACACTTCTTTCCCTTATAAATAAATAAATAAATAAATAAATAAATATATATATATATATATATATATATATATATATATATATATATATATATATATATATATATATATATATATATATAAGGGAAAGAAGTGTATACCTAAGGGCTCGATTCACGTGTCTCGACACAACAATAATGAGATCTAACAGACAATAACGCCAAGGAAAATATACGGGAAGTTAATAAACCGAATGGTAATGTAAATGCTAAGAAAGAAAGGTGGGTGAAAAGATCATTTGCCGTGGGCAGGAACTGAACCTATGATCTTCCGATTCCTGCCTACGGCAAGTTATCTTTTCACCCACTTTTATTTCCAAGCATTTACATTATAATTTGGTCTAATAACTTCCCCTATACTTTGCTTGGCATTATTGTCTGTTAGATCTCACACACACACACACACACACACACACACACACACACACATATATATATATATATATATATATATATATATATATATATATATATATATATATATATATATATATATATACTTTATAGGTGCACACTCTTTACACTCATCACTGCACGCCTGACATTATAAGTAGGCTTGTGACACGAACAAAAGTTAGGGTTTCTAAGCAAAAGGATCTGTATGGTACGCAGCGCCTCTTGAAATCCGCCATATTATATTCTCTATTTACCCCGGCGTCACCATATTTTTCTCTTCGCCTTTGCTTGGATGCGTTAGGATATTTCTTGTAGCTTTAATTTTCGTGCCATTTTTTATTACACTATCAATATAATGGAGTTGTTCTCGGCGCCGGCCTTGCAGGTTTTGCTGTGCTCGATATATATTAAATTCTTTTTATTGAACCGCGCTAGCCTTTCCGCATTCGCCTACGATTTATTATACACGTCATCCCTAAATCTTCTTCCTAGGCTTCTAAAGAAAACGATGACCCTCCGTAATCTGCATAGATGGAGCAGGTGCATTGGGTTCAAGAACCTCGTAGTGGGCCATAGACCCCATGTCACACCGAACGTTTTTTTTTCAGCAGTGAACAGAAATAAATACGAACGTTTTTTCGGCTTTGCAGAAGAGGCAATGGCAAAAAGGAGCAAGAGATCTCTCGTTCACATTTGGCGGACTTTATATACGCTAGCTTACGGAGACTTCAGTAATTTTTCAAAGTAATGCGGACCTCGTTGAGCCCATAATGGCTTGCTGCTTCTTTTTCTGTTGTAGGGCATTGTGTGTAGCCTATCAAAGAGTAGAGCTTCTTTACTAGGGCAGTATTCCCGTGTAGTTGATCCTACATATCCGTCAAAAGAAAAAAAACATCTTATCCTTTTGTTATGCGCTTGTGCAATGCTTCCTTCTTCGTGATTCTTGTCGTTGCGTTCAAAGATATTTCACTGGGTAATGATATTTACAATTAGAAGCTGGGATAAACTTATAACCAATTGGTTTATTGTTGTAGTTGCTATTAGTTGGTGTCAAATAAAAGTGGGACAAATAATGTCTGATTCACCTGTCATAAGAAACCCTACAACGTGAGAGTCAAAGTTGTCTTCGCGGAGGTAGTTGAGTGTTTAGTGTACATAGTGTCACTATAAAGGCGAATAAACAAACGGTATAGGAGCAAACAGTAATGCTACACCAAGAACGGCAAGCAGTTTGAAGTTTGCAGCGCGCTGCTCAAGCAGAAAGGATACCCCCCCCCCCCCTCAAAAAAAAATACATGCACTGGCGGAGCGCGAACCCATAAGTTCCTCAGCTTGAAAAGCACGCCGCTCACACAGAAAGTAGGGCGCACGAAACGAATGCAAAGTCATGCAAAGAACAACCGCGAGCCGCTGTCACCATGTACACTTCGTTTTTCGTAGACAGCACACTTCTTTTCCAAACGCAGCCGCTGCAGTACAGTGAACTACAACAGACTAGTTCTCTATAGCTGCAGTGAGCGAAGACGCATTCGTCCTTTCTGCAAATACGACGCACACTTGCCGTGAATGAAGAAGACGTAGGAACCACCCGCTTCATGAGAGAAGTGCGTGCACGTGATTGACCCTGCCCTGTAGAGGCGCGGGCGCATTGCAATGCCCTGGGCCTCTATAGATTGTTTCAAAAAACCTTTACCTCATCCGCCAGCTCGTAACGTCGAAACTGAAAGGACGTTTTCACGTTTTCTCAAGGGTGAGGACAGTCTCTCACTACTCTATCAGATAAAAAGAACGTGCATAGTGGTGAAGGCAATGTTTTGTAGTTTTTATGCAGACCAAAAGAACATTTTATTTGAATATATTTTGCCAAATAATGAAATAAAAGGCTAGAAAATCAGCGGGCTACCTTTTAGTGCTCTTCTTGCCCACCTATGCTATTCAGGCACATCGGTGGACAAAACCCAAAGTCATCAAGCGTCTAGAGTATTAGCGCCGTATAATAAGTGATAACGAGAAAACATTAGCGCTACCGATCTCTTTGTACCACTATTGTGAAAAGATGCATTGAGATAGCTCGCCGTTGGTAGGCTTAAGAACGTAGCCTGTCTAACCGAGTCGTTTCGCGCTACACACTGCGGAGCGAATTTAGACTGCTGGCGAATAAACCTTTTATGCTGGTTTTTTTACATTCCTTTTCATCTGTTAGTGCATGTTTTGCCACATCATACTCGTGACAAAATCGCGCCAGTGAAGCCATGGTAGACCCTGTCATAATACAGTACCTGCTAAACGATGTTTGCAGTATAATGAAGGTCGATCAGCTACCCACAATTTTTATCATCAGATATATCCGTTTAAGAGTGACGTAAGGGGCTGCCTCCAGAATACCTACAGTGTTCGTTTTCTTTTTTCAGTGATCCAAGATACGTGACTCTCACAGTCAGCAGAGAGTTGCGTGTCCTGCTCAAAAGGAGTTTGCGCATGCGAGGACCAGTTGGTGTAAGTTGCTTAAGCGCCATTTCGAGCTCACAGTAATAGTTAATTGAATTTACTCCACAATTGATAGTTATTTGCCTTTTTACAGGCTTGAAGTGAGCACTCTAAAGCAGAAATATGCTTTTATATCTGGGTAGGACCAGGAAGAATCTTCAATATTATTTCCTTTTATGCGTCTAGTGAACATGCTTGCTGGGCGTACCTAGCCAGACCAAAAATAACGGATTCTTCCATATGATAGTACTCACTCTAAACTTATGAAAGGGAGGAATCGCCATCAGTTGTGTACAAATCGCAATTAACAACTCATGCGAGTGCCCAATAATGGCCAGCCTATTCTAACAGGCTATACGCTTTAAATCGCACGGTTTTTCCGACTTCTGTCATTACAGGTGTGTGTGAAACATTGCTGCAAAGAATAAACACTCAAGAAGAAAAGCTTATGAGCAATAAAAATAATAGAGACAGTTTCACTTGATTTCATACATATGTTCAAAGGTTATCGCATAACCCGAAGAAAGTGACCAGCCAGCCCAAAGTTCACCTCGTGTTTTCCACATTTCGAGAATGAATTTCAAGGCTGTGTAAAGCTTTGAATATTTTAAAACAACTACATTGCACCTTTAGCCATGAAACAAAGATGTGAGAAAGTGTGCATTGGGGAAACTGAGGTATATTTCAATGACAGGGCTAAGCAACCTCAGAACAATTAAAAAAAAGGGTGAGACAGCCAGCAGCCTACCATGGTAAAAAATGCATATGTACAACCAATTTCAGAGGTCCCAGGTTTTCGACGTGTGTAAAATAAAAAAGAAAGAGAAATTAGGCACGGTTAATGTATCGATAAAGCTATAGATTAGTTTTTGAGCACGACATTACTTATACGCCCAACTCAGCAACGTTGTATTCTCAATAAACACCTCACAGTATAGAAGTACGCATATCCGGAATATGATTATTGTTGGCGTACCGGGTGACAGCGTTCCATTTTTAATAATTATTCGTTTGACAGTTCAGCGCTAGTCTTGTTAAGTGTGAATACACTTTATAAGCGACCCCAAACCATCCACCGCCGTCGGTGGCGTCCGCAGTCTTCTCTCTATCTTTAAAAGAAAGAGGACTTGGCGGATCGCAGCGCGACGCTCTACCGAATAAGCCACGGACGCGACGCTGATATCGGTGTCAGTAACGCGCCTTATATCCCCTCCCCCTTCGCTCTCTCCTCCGCTCTCCTCGCTCGCCGCAGCTTCGCGCGCACCCCGATCTCTCGCGCACCCGCCTTCTCTCACTGTCTCCCGTCGAGAGCGGGTCGTGCTATGGATGTCCCGGAGGCAACGCTACCATCAACAACGAATGCAGTACAACCGAATGCCAGCACTGCACCCGTCGTTGGAGGTGACGGTACCGCGGTGGTTTCGCCGACGTTGGAAGACAAGGCGGCGCTGCGAAGGGCTCGTGAGACCGAACGTAAGCGGGCAAAGCGTGCAGCGGGTGCCGAACTGCGTGCTCGCGAGGCCGAGTGCAAGCGGCCGAAGCGTGCAGCGGATGCCGAACTGCGCGCTCGCGAGGCCGAGGACAAGCGGGCGAAGCGTGCAGAGGATGCCGAACTTCGCGCTCGCGAGGCCGAGGACAAGCGGGCGAAGCGTGCAGCAAATGGTGAACTGCGCGCTCGCGAGGCCGAGATGAGGCGTTAGCATCGAGCCGCGAACGCGGCCCAAGAAGCGGAACGACAACGCAAGCGTCAGGCGGAGAAGGGCGATGAAAGCCGGCGTCAAGACGCGGCTCGCAATCGTCAACGGCGAGTGGACGTTCCCGAAGCCGTTCGAGCCAGTGAACGTGCCGCGCGGGAGAGGATGCAAGCCCTGGACTTTGCTCGTCCGGACGCGTCGTGAAGTGTAAATAAATAATACTTCGTATATAATGTATCTGTGTGCAAATGCTTCATGACAAACAACACTTAAATTCATTAATTACACTTTAATCATCATCTTCAGTAATAAAACTCCCAAGCATTTCCCCAAGGGTGAACATGGTTAAGTGCGAATGCACGGGGTGATGCTATGAGGGGGAGTAAAGTTAAAATCCGTTGGCATTCGCCAGTGAGTTAACGTAAACTCCCCCGTGTGATCAAATTGCAATTCCCACGAACCATTACACCGTAAAGGCACCATAGTGTGATTAATAAATATAATAGTGCGAATTAATAAACACCCCTCATAGCATCACCCCATGCATTCGCACTTAACCATGTTCACCCTCGGGGAAACGCTTGGGAATTTTTTCCCGCTCGTTCATTGTCGTCGTTTATTTTCGCGCGGCCTCAAATTCTTCTTACGTGATAGTGAAACAATACTCGGCGGGCTGATTTCGACTATGTTAAATTGTATGATATTCTCTAATTTCATTACTGGGGCCGTTTCGATTCAATCATAGAGGTTTTACCAGCATGCTGGGCCGATAGCGTTGATAAGATGCCCAAATGAAAAACGTGGCTGAGTCCGCAACACTGCCACTACAGCCCTCTCTGAAGAAGGTGGTTTCAAGAACACCTTCATGAGGGGAGAACTTGCAAAAAAACAAAGATATGTGCATTGTGCGTTGTCTACTGGATCTATTTCAAAGACTGATTACAAACTGACCAACTGCCAGGCCATTTTTACGAGAAATATTAAAATTAGGCTTGAAAGTAACAAAGTCTAATGTCGAGAACTAGGTGAATAGAGCAGAATTAGACTGCGTGCCACGGCGACGTCAGTTCACTTGATCAAACTCTACAGAAAACTTCGCTTATCATTGATTGTCTCTCATCTGTAAGATCCACCTCCTTTTGGCCTGCAGGATAAATCTAGCTTTCCATCAACGTATTTTATTTCTTTTAGAAATACACTTGTTCAAATATATTCTCCAAGTGAGGGAGCCAAAAGAGTTCAAGTGAGTGATGTGATGAAATATGCAGTGTCTGCATCGGACACCAATGTCACGTTTACGTTTGCTCAATCATGGTGGAAGGTTTCGTAATAAAACTCCACCGCTACTCTGACCACAAACTGTCGAGTTTACATTGCTAATGAGTCTGTTTGGACACAGCTGGTACGGGTGCC
Source organism: Rhipicephalus microplus (assembly GCF_043290135.1). Taxonomy (NCBI): domain Eukaryota; kingdom Metazoa; phylum Arthropoda; class Arachnida; order Ixodida; family Ixodidae; genus Rhipicephalus; species Rhipicephalus microplus. Next base: position 61,725,731 of record NC_134706.1, on the reverse strand, counting down.
GGCAAATGAACCGTTCTTTACTCTGTTGAAAGAAACAGTGTACTCTCTTCAGCGAGTTCTTTTTCAATGCTTGCTTCCACATTCTCGCATAATTTAGCAGGCAGACAGTTTCACAATGGGAACATTCCTGCTTGCGTAATGTGACCACTAGCTCTAATTTGCATACTCTGGGGCCCACAAAGTTCACCTATGTATTTTGCTTGCAATTTCTATTTACACATATCTGTTTTTTTTGTTTCTTGTGATGAAGCCTTTGTCTCACCCCATGATCCGTGAGCAAACAATAGGGGTGCGAACAAAGCGCCCGACTTCCACCACAGCGTGGGTGCTCCCAATTGAATGAGTGACTTACAGAGTCCAAAAAAGAAAGGACTCCACCTCCAATTATTTCTGTTATTTTTGAGATACGAAGCAGCTATTTGAGTAGTCTGTGTAACGCTGTCCTTCCTTACACCCTCACAGCGCGTGCTCGCATCTCGTGCCGGCACAGGAAGACCTCCCCAAAACGGTCGCCTCCCCCCCCCCCCTCTCGCCTCGCAAGGCCGACAAATGCAGAGTCTGCTAGTAAAAAAAAAACTGACTGCTCGCACTGCACAACCATTTACTAGCCCCCTACCCACTGTATGTAGGCGCTGGATGACGAAAGAAATTTTTATCGCTATAGTATGCTGGTACTGGTACATCTGCAGAACAAATTCACCAGATAATTCAGTCTAGGGCGTTCTTAGTTGGCTTTCGCTTGATTAACACCAGCGTCAACACCGCCGCAAGTGTACGCGTTAGCGCCCACTACTTCGCATCTACACATGGTTGCCTTAAACGGGACATGGTTCAAGTCTTTCTTGTTTTCTCGGCAATAACGAAGTGAATGAACACTTCCATCACGTGCGTGGATAGCCAGGCTAAAGTAAGACGAGAATAGATTGAGCCAAGTGTGAGGATTTCATGTCACACTTGCCTTTCGTTGTGGCAACAATCGGCAAGACACTAATGCAAATAGTGGTTTCACTGTCAGAGGTTTCTTCTTCGAAAGCGTGGCGTATTCCTACCCAAGCAATAAACCAAAAGAGCAGTTTGAACATTAGGCAGCGGCATCTTATAGAAGCGCAAAAAGACTGAATACCATGAGCAAGATAACACTGAGGATTCGGCTGATACAAGCACCACGTTTCTGCCGATGATGTTGTAACTATAGAAGCATTCGAGTCATTCAACATGCTTTAGGAGTTGGAGCATCGTGAAACCTGAACGCATCAGGTGCTGCACTAGACAAGAGCTGTGGCGAATGCAGTGTGGGGTGCTGAACAGGTTTAGAAGACAGCCCCCCCCCCTTCCCCACACCCGTTTATTTATTAAACGTTTAACATTTGTGGTATACATATGCGCACGTGCAAAAGATACCTGCGAACGTATTAAAGGATGGTGCAGCTCCACACCCGAATAAAATTTTGGACCATCAAAGTAAAGCTGATGCGGGTAATGTTGAATGCGAACAAATTCTGTCACGTCACACCATACACCAGTTATAGTAGTATCATCACAAGTAATAATAAAAATATCATCAATAATATTATTAACAGTTATATGTGAAACCTAGTGAGAACATTTGATACAGTCTGCTCTTCAGTGGCTAACATCGACTGCTGTGGCCGTATGCTGGCATAACAACGGCTTCTAACGGCTATAACAGAAACTGTACTTTTGTATCATTAACAACTTTGCAGTGTTCGTCCGGGTTCATTTATGTTAACGCATACAGACTGGACCATAGCTCTAATTGCTTGATTTTTAAAATGCTGAATCATATGGTAATGTAATGTCATTAAAGTTCTATCACGGCCTTTGTGACCTTTCTTTACGGAGCAGTGGCCTGTAAAACTATTGCTACCACTCCTCACGCTTCTGTTATTTTTAAGCGCCTTCTTTCCATAGCTTTTAAATGCGAAGCCTTTTTTTTGCGTACTGCAATCACTTTTGGCGCCTATCTCTCTATATATCTATCTAGCCACCTCCGTCTCGGTACTCTTATGATCACCGCCTTGATTTGGTGTACACCAAATTTAGTACGGGAGTGTAAGATGGTTTGACGAATACCACGTGCAGTCGTGAACATACCTGGGGGCGCGTATGTGCCACTGCTATGCGGCCATGTGCCACAAGTGATAGACATTTTATATCAACACGGGAACCGCAAGAACACACATGCGTAATTTTAACGCTTGAGCGTTAAGAAGAAAGTGGCATGGGCAGCGTTGACCGAACGAATGCAAAGAGTAAATGTCACTGTCCCAGCAGGAATCGAACCTCAGCATTCTACGTAGCAATCAATAATTCTACCACATATCCACACCAGGTCTCTGAAGTACTTTGTAATTGGACCCTCATGACGTGAAACGTCAGTTCTCGTTGTAGTATCGGCCATAAAACTTTATGAACTTTACAAACGTACTCCGATGATATAGCCGTCATGTCGGGGTAACGCCAATTGTAGTTTGACGCCGTTCACTGAGGTTTATTGCTTGGTGTGGCAGTGTTCAGAGATACCATCCTCGTGAGCCCTATAGCGCATACAGCAGCGCTTCGTATAAGCTTACCGCTTCTGATGTTTGTATTTTTCATGTTGCTGTTGACATTGTTACGCAACTTCAAGCAACTGCTAATATGAATCAAGTGCGGCTGTTTAGCGTATGTGTTTGCGGAGATTTTTACATATACTGAGCGTCACATCCCTACAACTCGCGAACAAAGAAATTAAGACACGTGCACCTCGCATGTGTATGCTTCGCACAACAAAAAATCCTAAGGTACGTGGGATCTGCCAAATTTTTTACCTTTATTTAATCTGCTTCTTCCTTTAGTTTTGGGTAACTAATACAGGTTTATTGCGCGTTACCGTTTATGCCTTTCCTTTTGCCTCTTTTACACACAGAATCTCCCTGTCTCGGAATAGGTCCGGCCTTAATTTTCCTATAACTAAACTACAAATGGTTATGTTATGAAGCACCACGTTTGGGGACAAAACAAGTTATCTGCATAGAGTGCTATGTATGTATATTAGTATATAGAAGCTGCTTAGCACAGCCCACCTCATGGCCATGGCTGGTGCTTCTTTCGCAATTCACGCAATACTCGTCGGCGACGACGGCGCTTTTCAAAATCCACTAGGGCCATCAGTTGCGTGAGGCACACATCGTGGTCGTGCTGTTATAAAACATTAGTGATTTCGACTCTATATAGTATGGATGTGGGTCTTTCTCTCTGGGGAAAAAAATTGCCCGCAGCTTCCCTCGGGGGAACACTGAGGAGGATGCGGAGCATATAATTGGTTAACGGGGTGTTAAAGTGCGACTTACTTGGGTCGATGGCTAAATTGGTTAACGTGGTTGTGAAATGGGGTGTTAAATTGCGACTTACTTGGGTCGATGGCTAAATTGGTTAACGTGGTTGTAGGAGGGGGTGTTAAATGAGTGAACACGTACACACGTATGCGAAAGGGCGGCGCTGGTCGAAGGGACGTCGATCATTGTGTTTGTGGATTCGTTGGAATTCATTTCACCGCGACCTTGGACGTCGACGCGCCGTACAAACCAACCGACGAGCGGCAACTGAGCCAGCGAGCGCCGACCTTGAGTATATATACAGCACGACGGCGCATGCACTGTCAGCTGTTGAATGTTCTCGAAGCGCGACGCCACATGCGCGTCCACTGGAGAATCAGGAGAATTGTAGATGTCGAACGCGGTGTGTAGAGGAGGAAGGGTGCACAGATGGTGGAAGAGTGAAGCGCGCGCGGTGTGTAGAGGAGGAAGGGATGCACAGATGGTGGAAGAGTGGGCGACGGCGCGACGGCGCATGCGCACGCGTCAGCTGTCGAATGTTCGAGAAGCGGTGCGGACGGTGCACTACAAGGCGCGAGTATAAGATGCTCCGCATATAAAAGAGCGGTAACTGAAGCAGCGCCAGAAAGCTCAGAAGCGCAAATTGTCTGGATTACGTCGCGCCGCCGCAGCCACTGCAGGTGCTTCCACCATAACTTCTTTTGTTTCCATCTTCACAGTAGCGGATGGAATCCAGATTTTTAAATTAATCATCTCGTTCTAGAGCCATTATTTATTTACTCGACCGTTCTCCGGCAGCTATGCATGTAATAAAAAAAAGCAAAAAACGCAGCAGTCTGCCCACACTTGACTGGCACTCTCTCTACATGTGGTCCTGTGTAAAGTAGAAAAGAAGTAGAAAAGGCGTGGTAAGAGAGGCGGCGAAGACAGTGAGTCATAAAGACCTCACATCCGGCTCGCAGACACAAGCACATGTGGTTCCGAAAGCGCACAACAGAAATAGCCCACCGTTGGATACGCGCAATGCATAACCTATAGAGGGTCGCTTTTGGAAAGCCGCCGATCTACGTCTGAGCACTGAAGACACGGCGGAGTTTGCCTTTGGGAGTCGTAAGACGAGAAGACAAAAGAAAGGATAGGTGTGCTAGATGACCTCGAGGAATGTGCGGTTCTGTCCAGAAAAACGATGTTCTTGTGGTGTCATTGTGATTTTTTTCTTTTTGTTTGCACGTAGGACGCGTTTGAACATGTTCAAGTATCGAGCTAGATATAGGGCACAAGGCGAACGATTTTGCGGCTTGTAGCGGAAATTTATGGCAGTTCAGCGAAGCTTTATACTTAGATTGCGCATATTCCTAAGGAAAATAAACACAGAACAGATACTGAAAAAGCTGAGATATCCAAGACGTGCGTGGTTAAGTTAGTGTCTGTAATATACTTTATCGTTTCCAAAAGTAATTTATGATGGGCCATTTAAATATATTATTATACATTCTACGTGATGCACGAGAAACTCGATTGCCAGAAGGTATACACAGAATATGGGTGATTGTCCTCAGTTCATTGTAAAAACTGAAAAATCATTGCACAATGTTATCAACACTAAGACACCAACCACAGTATGAGCAAGCGAGCACAACCAATTACTAGGCACGACCCCAAAAATCTGCTTGTTCATTAGGACTGATTAATACTGTGATTGAGATAATGATCAAGATCAGAGCATACGATTGGGAACTCCATGGAAACAACCTGGTTCCATAATGTATTTTCCGTTGCCACTGGAACTCTGAGAAGTTATAAACCTTGGACAGTAAATAGCTAGACGTTGTTAAGGATTATTAGGTTATTTCTACGTAGATTTTCAAACCTGACTGAAATCACATAGCTATAGCGTCAAGAGTACGACTGCCCTGCCCAGGGAAGCGAACGACACTTTCACGTTTGTACGATGAAACAGAGCCACATTGCCTGGCTGCATTGATATGAAGTCGAAGTGGTAATGTATTTGTTGGTTTGCTTTTCTAACAGTGAAAATATAATGAGACCACAAAAAAGGTCGTTTTCGACGCCATATTTTACCGCAGCCATTGGTGTCCATAACCACTGTCACGCAAAATAACATAAGAAAACAAAAAAATCAGAGAATATCAAGGGCAAATAGGTAATAGAGTCTGTGTCCCCAGAGGGCTAGGCCAGCATGCTACTAAACAGCCACACATGTCCTCCGTTGCGAATTGAATCTAGGCCGAATTCACGTCAGAAACGGAATCGCATTCATACAAGTAATAAAGCGCTTAAGTACAACAAAATAAAAAAAAACAGGTGTCCCGCAATGCAAGTTGCAAACGGAATGCGTCCTATAATGCACTAACCCATTACAAAATAAAAAGGCATACTTCTTCATCGTTGGCAGCCGCTGCATGAAAAAAAATGGCAGCATATCCACAGAGTGAATGATGGATAGTAGGGCGAAGCATCCGTCCGTTCATTCGTTATTGCTTCCGTCCATCCATGCGTGCGTCTGTGTGGCCGCCCGTGCGTCCATTCGCCCCTCCGGGCGTGCGCCTGTTCGCACGTCCGCACGTTCATCTGTACGTCCGTCCCTGCTTTCTTCCATACATCCTCTCCTGCGTCCGTCCATGCGTCCATCTGCCCGTGCAGCCATCCGTACGTCCGTACTTGCATCTGTCTGTGTGTCCGTTCGTCCACCTATTCAACACTCCAAGTACCACCATCTCACATCTTTTCATCATATATTCCTCATATAGAAGCACCACCATCCAGCGGACATTCCAAGGACTGAACGAGAGGAGGCACACGCACACTTTTTTACGACTTGCGCTTCGTGTCTACTTCCCACCTCTAACTTCCTCGAGTTCATGGTATATACTAGTTCACTGTATTCATGGCACTGCGGCCCAACGCTCGCTAAACTTTCCTAAAACCTAGGAGGTTACGCCCAGCGAGTATAATGTAGCAACCCTTTCTTGTCTTCTGTGCGTTGTTGAACAATAAAATATTTGCAGTGTGCGCGTTAACTAAAAGCCGAATTCTCTTGTCTCTCATTCCCCCTTAGCAGCCATTGGCATGTACATTGAGTGCTATCTTTTATTGCTCAACAACGCACAGAAGATATCTCTCGCCGGCACCACCTGGGAGGTCAAAATGTTATACTTGTTATACACTACTACAACAGCTACGAGGGACTAATGGGTGCCGCTATAAGGAACTTCGCCTCCAAACATATGTTGGTTTACAGCATAGAGGGCACCTTGCAAGTTTGCATGTAGCAGTTCGCCGAGGAGTGTCAAAAAAGGCTTTAGAATGATCACTCTTCAAGTCTTCGCTGTTACTGACTGTACTGTGCTTTCAGTCTAGGCATTGCTTTTTTTTTTCCTTTGCGCGTAGATGTAGGTTTTAATGCAAGTTTAGGTTAGTCTTTTCCTGCCATATCCATCCAGACGAGCAGGTGTTATGTTTAATAAAGCGAATGTGGTTTGCTATAAATAGGTAAAGGTGGCCTTACTTATTTTTCCGGAGATCTGTTAGCGCAGTTTCACGTCCGTGTTCCTGTGTGTGCCGTCGCACTACTTAACTTGAGCTGCTTTTGCGTCACACCACCGAAGTGGATCTGATTGTCCACGTTGTTACATTTGACTCAGTGGTTGGTCTGGGAAGGCGCCATTGTGCGTTAGCTAGTCTGCTAGCGTGCGTTCAACCCCATCAGCACCCGGTCAGCAAGACTCTGTCCTGTAGGGGTTCCAGGCAGTTCTCTGTGGTCGGGTCTCAACGAAAGCTTCACGAGACAACTCTTTTGTTGAACGGGCTCGAACAGCGTGGGACGGCGCCACTGTTGCTGTTCTCATGAAGTCAATCTCTCGACTCGGCTATTGTCATCAGCGCGAGGCCATCACGAAACTCCGACACTTCGGAAGCATGGGAAGGCGTCGAAGAAGCCGTTCTCAGAGATAGCCGAGCGTTCGGACTGCCATGTTCCAGACAGTTCTGGAAGCCTGTAGCTGAAAACAGCCATGGACCGCTGCTGACGTTCGTGTCAGCGGCCAATTCCCCGGAGGAGCTCAACTTTCCAACTCCTAACTCTACTTCCTCGCCCTGCGGTGCCTTCAAGGCGTTGGCCGTGTGCGTCATTGTGTGGTGCACTCGTGACGACCATTGGGCATTCTCACCTACGTTCTTTTTCTCACGAGTGGCCCGATTTCTGCACTCTTTCTGGCGGGTGGACCACTGAGACATCACGTCACCTGATTTGCGGCAACCCTGGTCACCGCCCTCTTCAAACTGCCGTGCAAGGAATCAACGGGGTATAAAATCCGAAGCATATTGTAAATAAGACCGAATTTCTGTTGTACGCAGAGCCCAATCATAGACTAAACGTCTGTATATAGCGTAATCTTTTAAATCTCTGTATCATGTAAGTAAAATATCATGTATGTAAATATTCGCTCTATTTTTCTTACGAACGCGTCTCCTCACTGCCGAAGATCGGCTACGCGGACGATGGCAGGGAGCCAGCTACCTTGAAGAAGCCCGCCGTATCTGCTATCGACTTCGAGCCCTTAACAACGTAGACATAAGTGCGTAGCTCAAATTCAGTTCATCTAGTGCCACCTAAATCCCAGCTGCTCACAGAAAAAAATCTCATCTTTCAGAGATTTCATTCGAATATTTTCTGTGATTATCGTGGGAGTAGAAGTGCTTTTTTCTTAAAGAAAAATATATGTTCACATAATAAGGCATCCTTGAACACTCTTATTTTGAACCAGAATTAATGACTACAAACCAGTATTAGATTGGAATATTTTTTTCAATATTGAGAAATCCGAAGCAGCTAAACATACTGCTGGTGAGAAAAGCAACAGTGTCACTTGTTGCCATCGCCACCAAAGTGGGAGATCTGTCCGTGCTGAATTTTCTATTCCTTGGTACCTCCTTGCTGAAACCGCAACATAACGTAGTCTGGAAAGCCATTTCCGAACAAAAGCACGGATCAAGTCAGCTAGCATTTCGTCTATGGAATTAACTTTATGGTTACAGTGAAACTGAATTTTTTACAAAATTTTATATATTTTTTTTGTTTTCGAGAGAATATCACTCTCGAGAGGCAATAGACTACCACCATCCAGAGTCAAAAGACCCTCGATGGTGAGGTACCCACTGCACGTATTCATGCCACTTCATCCATCGTTGACTGTCCAGGCTGTGTGTTAGCTGCTCTTTTTCAATGGCATGACGGCGCCACACGCCTAACAAGTGGGCAAAATGTGTGGCTCCAACCACATGAAGGGCGTACTACCAGATTTTATTTGTATAGGTTTTTTCCGCAGCTTTTATGGTATTTCATTCCCTCTGTGACTGACCTACCTTTTCCCAAGTGACGAAGTCAAATAACGTAATCTTGCGCTGTCATATTATGTGTTATCATAGTCATGTCACAACCATTTCATGATGACGTCAAAATATTCGGTGACCTGTGGCGTCATAATGACTTCATAGGATGACATCATCATCACATGATAATTTTACGAAATGCTAGTGCTGACGCAACTGACATGAACATTCAACGTTTGATCAGGCATGTAACACTCTACTTTTAGTAGATTAGCCGATGATCTGAACGATATGCTTGCGGTCATACGCTAGGGCAATGAAAAACACTCACCGTATATGTAAGCTAGGGTGGCTCAAGATGTTGCTCAGGTGCATGTGTATTGAAAGTGCAGTGGAGGAAGTTCGGCCCTCCCTTGTTTTATGCTTCGGTAATCCCCTTCTAAATGGCGGTGCTTGTGTTACCTAGAAGGAAAAATAGCGTGATTAATTCCTCCAAAACACAGAAATCAAAAAACAAACGTGGTGGATTTCTTCGTGATGGGAATTAGATTAACACGACAGTGAAACTTCTTCTTAAATAAAAAGTTGAATGTTTTCTGTATGAGAGCTTGCCCAACCTTGTATCTTAAAGTTTCGCAGCTATCGTATTGCACTGTCAAGAGGGTTCATCTCAAAGTGAGGAAGACGCTGTGAGCGATTGCAAGGAACATGATAGGTGTAACTTTAAGAGACAAGAAGACAGTAGAGTGGACCAGGTAATGAACCGGGGTTAAGGATATCATAGTTCAAATAAAAAAGAATGGACATGAGCCGGACATGAGCCGAAGTAGCGGAGCAAGTAGCTATAGCTATAGCTATGCTCGACAGCAAACGGGAATTCATCTACAGCGACTCCAGGCCGGCCATCAAAGCCTTCGAACACGGAGTCATCTCCGACCAGGCGTTACGTATCCTGTGCAATGCGGACCCGAGTGCCCTGAAGCACCAAACTGTCATCTGGTTCCCCGCCCATCTCGGCCAGGTGCCGGGTGCCCTATCCAACCTCAACGAGATCGCCCATGATGCAGCGCGCGCACTTACCGACCGCACTGCCACAGGGCAACCTCATCTTCCTGGGTTAGATACCAATCGGGATGCACCAATTACGTACAATGAAATTACACAGCACTTTTACTTGGAACGCCGCATTTTTCCACCCCCACATCCGAAACTTAACCGACCGCAGGCATTAACCCTACGCCTACTACGGACACACACGTACCCAAACCTTGCCACGCTTCACGTTTATTATCCCGATGCATACCCCAGCGACACATGCCCATCAAGTAGACACACAGCGACACTCGAACACATGCTCTGGGAGTGTAGAACAACTCCTCCCGACTCTACCTCAAGCAAGTGGGAGAGGTTCCTCAGGAGCTCACTTCTCGCCGACCAGCGATGGGCCGTCCAGCAGGCCCACGAAGCGGCCGCCAGGTACTCCCTGTCGGTCCCTACGTGAGAGACGCCCGCTACGCGCTAAGCGCGTCCTGCAGGACCGAAATAAAGTTTTTTCATTCCATTCCATGAGCCGGACACGTAGTGCGTAGGAGGAATGACTGTTGGTCAATAATGGTAGCTAACTGGATTTCCAGAGAAGGCAAGTGGGTGAAGGGCAAACAAATTTCGGTGGACCGTTGAGATTAGGAAGTTCGCGGGTATAAAGTGACAGCAGCAAGCACAGGACTGAGTTGACTGCCAAATGTTGAATAGGCCTTTGTCTTGCGGATGACGTAGTCAGGCTGATAGTGATCATAATGGGAACGCATTCATGTTGATAGTTCGTGGTATATTTTTATTACGACAGGTCACGTCGATGATAAATCATTACATAAACCTTAGTGGTCATGGATGCTTGGGTTAGCTGTAGTAGTTAACGATGAAACCATAATCAGAGAAAGCAGTGTGGCAGCCTGGAGAGCCGACACTGAATAGACGCCGAACCTTATCTCAGGTCTTCTACTCGTGGCATCATAGAGTATTGAACGCCACTGCCCGGCTAGAGAGAAACGCAATGCCTTTCCTGTCTATATTCCATTGGCCGGCTGCTATTTTTCTCATGGCGAGCGTAAGACAAGAACGCACGTAGCTAGTGCAAAGACACAGGGCTGATTTTGATATAGATGGTTGCCATGAGTGAGGCCGATGATCGAAGTAATGTTCCCTTCGAACGTTGTGTTAATGCACCGAAAAAAAAGAAAAGAACAAAAAACCTGCACTGGATGTTGGAAGTGCGCCGAAATTTACAGACGCGTAGAAACTACACGTTGAAGAACTAACCGTGGATGTCTCAGTCATAATTCATTAAATCACTTTACGAAGAGGACCGCAAGGAGTAGCCGGTGCCACGCATTCGCACCAACCTCTCCTTACATTTAATTAAAAAAAGCGAAGAGCACCACGAATGAACAGCGTTAGATGTAAGAAGAGCATTTGTAATGCTTCCAGCGTATGTGGCCGTGAAGCAGTGAGTAGCGTTCCCGGCCAGCGTTGCCGAGGACTGATAGTTGTGAGCTCGATTCCCGTTGAAGGAACTTTGCTTTCTCACAGTGCATAGTATTTTAACATTTTTTTTCTATGACAACAATACAGCAATCAATCACTGGCAAACCCTGATATATAATATTTTAATCGGAAAGATAAAAAATTGGTACTTGGAAAATTTTCTCAATACCTTTATATATTGATAAATGAAAAACTTGTACAATATAACTTGAACCTCGCTGGCTATAACACCATGCAATCTGTATGTCACAGGGATGGGCATAGATGCCCAAAAAAGTATTTCAGAGTGTAGACATCAAAATGTACGCACTCCAACTCTTAAAAAACAGTACAGGGGCACCTACAGGGGCACCTAAAAGAAAATGTGTTACACAATACGAAACCCTGCACACAGTTATTATAAAACGAATAAAAGCATCCTCGTCTAATTTCGGGAATATAGAACCTCCTCAAAAACAATCATTAGGCACCATATAATATCGGTAATATTGTTTCTTTCCATTAAAACTTGCAAGGGACTCGAATTTCTAAAGAAGACCAGTGAATAAAGAAAGGGTGTAAGAGGACATTTATTCTAGGCATATATACTGTAAATCTTGGACATGTACGGCGTACACAATTGTGTACACCAACTTCGAAGGTGCGTCACACACTGCTTGTTTCTTAAATTGGCCTGAACCTCGTTGTGCACATACCAGGGGGCTTACTGAGTGAATAAAAATTAATATTTCTTTTAAGTTTGCTGAATGATGCTGCAGATGACGATTTTGCTTGAGACACTACCATGTTCGACAATCATTCGACACTCCACGTTCCAGCACCAGCGTGACAAGTATCTCTTTTCTGAGCTGGCAACGAACACAACCACAAAAGAAACTCTTCGTGCATTTCGGGCCAATAGTTTTTTTTCTTTTTATGCAAACAGTGAACCTAAATGATGGCAGAGGAGTAAGATAATTTGTTACACACTAATTATTTAAATACTGAAAACAGAACAAAATATTCCTTCATTTTTTTCTCGGATTGTACTGCTGAGTGCCTTGAAATTATGCGACGCGAATTTCGCGACTGAAAGGGATATGGCTGTTGTGTTAAATATAGTTTAGAAACGCAAGTATTTCTTGTAATCTGACATTTAAAGACCACCTATTTGCCCTCAAAGCAAGACAAAGGAAATTACTAGCCCCCAGAAAAAAAATGGCCCCGTATCTGCATGTATTCTGCAAATGACGTCGAAAGATGATAGTCCTGCGTGTGGAGAGAGTGAACAAAACATTTATTTTATGTTCTGCACAAGAAAATCGGTGAATGGTATTCTGGAGGCGTTGCTTTAGAGTGTCTCGAGCGTCCAGCGGAGGCGAACGAACGCATCAAGTCACGTCACACGTGAGACATGAGTGCCATCTGCAGTTTTTTTTTTGGAAGATGAAGCGCGTGGATCTGAGACGGGTGTGAGCCCGTCTCTGAGGTGATAAGGTGTAGAACGCAAGGCGACGGGTAGGTGCCACCACCGTCTCGTCTCAGCGAAGCGTTTGAAACACTCGTCTTTTCGTGCAAGCGTGTCATGGTCAGCTCAGTATGATAACCGTTACGGTCGTTAATTAGGTTAGGTTAGGTTAGGTTAGGTTAGGTTAGGTTAGGTTAGGTTAGGTTAGGTTAGGTTAGGTTAGGTTAGGTTAGGTTAGGTTAGGTTAGGTTAGGTTAGGTTAGGTTAGGTTAGGTTAGGTTAGGTTAGGTTAGGTTAGGTTAGGTTAGGTTACTTTTGTATGCCTTTTCTAATGGAAGATGTACATGCAAGATATTGATGTGTGGTTTAACGTCCCAAAACCACAATATGATTATGAGAGACGCCGTAGTGGAGGACACCGGAAATTTCGACCACCGGGGGTTCTTTAACGTGCGCCCAAATCTCAGCACATGGGCCTCCAACATTTCCGCCTCTATCAGAAATGCAGCCGCCACAGCCGGGATACGTACCCGCGACATGCGGGTCAGCAGCCGAATACCTTAGCCACTAGACCACCACGGCAGGGCTAACACATGCAAGTTATATAGGTGTTGTTATGGTGCCCCAGACATGCGCAATAATTGCTTTTTAATTGACAAATGCACAACTATGAACGCTGAATCATGAGCAACATTGGTGGGCGCTGTGGAAGGGGTCAACCATTTCAAGTACCCGATGCCGTTAGGAATGAACAAACAGACAAATGTTCAGACAGACAGACAGACAGATCAAAATTTTTGCGTCGAAGGTCCCCAAGAAAGACTATCGTCTTTAAAAAGAAACGTACAGTAGCTCCACTAGGGTGAAACCTGAGGAAGTGCTCCACGTGGGCACCCAGCTGTTCTCGTTCGTAGTTCCCACTGCGCTGTGCACCGAGGCGTCGATGATGCGAACGATTGAGGTAAGCAGGCAGCGTTTCCCCGTCACTGGTAAAATCTTCTTAGGCAGATTCACGAAATCGATGTGCGACGTTTGCGCTACGTTTTGGTGCGCTTCATGCACCTCCTGCTTATTACCCCCTTTAAGAAACGCATCGTGTGCGTCAAGTTCCGTTCGGGTTTTTCCCCACCGCACCTACTCACGCAGGAATGCAGCGCCAGACGATGCCGTGGCGATGGAGAGGTGGCTCAGGAAGAGGAGTATTGACAGTCTCGGCGAGGTGGTGGCGCCTTCACTTGCGGCTGAAACGGGTTAACTCTTTTAAGTTGGTTACTGCAATTACTCCTGCAATATTTGGGGTAATTGTAGTACTCTATATCTTGATTCGTTTAGACCCGTGTAAGCATCGCTAGTTTTGTTATGGTCCGTATTCAGCGCGTTATTTTTAGCGTGACCATGTAAATCACATAAAATGAATGCTTGCCATGCTGAACATCTTAAATAGCTCCACGCTTAAAAGATTGGGGTGCTGCATGTGCCTTGAAGGAATACGTCTGTCGTCAGCTCTCTCTCTTTGGTATATGTGACGCTAGCGAAATGGCCGTGAGCGCGTCATGAGCGCGGCATGTAGACATGTTGCTACTTGACATGCATTTCATGATTTTCATGTAAAAGTCTGTTGCTCCTGTTCATCAAGCAATCATGTCATACCATACCAGTTTTGAAACGTGTCATGTGAACGAAACCACTGCAAGAGCGGCAGGACAATAAAATGTAAAACATGACATCCATAATATGCATGTCATGATTTTTATGTTAAGACTAATTAAATATCCTCTCCATGCAGTCATGTTATGCCTTACCAAGTATGGTATCGATACATTAATCGAAACGGCCAGGGGTTATAAAGGTCATCGGCGGCTAAATAGATAGATAGATAGATAGATAGATAGATAGATAGATAGATAGATAGACTCAAAGTCGCCAAAGTTCGCTAAGATATGATTTGCATTAAAAAAAACCGACTGTTCCTGCTGCACAAGTATTCCCTGCTCCCCCACCCCCCCTTATATATAGGCACTGGATCTTGACCTTCAATGTAGTGGTGGTGGAATGTTTCTCCTGTGCGTTGTCGAACAATAAGAATTCACAGCGTGTGCGTTAAATAAAAGCATACTGTGGGTCTGTGGGTCTCAGTGTCCAATCAGAGTCTTTAGTCTGTTACTTCCCATTAGCAGTGATTGACATGTTCCAGTAGAAAACACCGGTGCATCGTTGCATGCTTTTCAGCTCCGGAGGTTTTTTTCTCCTGCGCAATGGCACAATAAGCGCCAGCGCAAACGTCGTCGCCAGTGCAAGCATTAGCGCCCACGGCTTCGCATTCTCGCATGGTTCCCTTTACCGGGAGCTGACGTGATTTTTTGTTTCCTTGGCAGCGCCCCAGCCGCCTTCTAACGCTATTTTCTCTCCAACCTTCACATCTTAGTTTTTACTACCGTTGTTGTTCGCGACTCGTTCATTTATTTAATAAAAGCGCTTCTTGAAATTGTGGTTCGTATAAACGCGGGCGTGATGCTTGCCAGGCGTGCTTGAAAGGCGTGAATGGTGATAAAACGTGTGGCCTAGTGTTCTGTATTTGATATAAATGCCCAAGGTGTCCGAGTGATTCACTCTTCACTAATACGAGCACATCTAGTGGATTTTGTTCTCAAATAACAATATCTTAGTTTTTTCTACATTCAGGACCACTCCTGGCACGCGGAAGAACTGCATAATCTTCTTGAACACTACTTTTGTCAGCGTAAAACACGCTTTGTCGTCATTTTAGCATCAAGACGTTTATCTTAAGCATTATTAAAATATCGCTACTTATCCAAATACGCTGAACACGCTAATACTATGGCATGAGAACTGCCACTATGAGAATTAGTTGGGAGGTTGTACTGCAAGAGATGTGTCAGCAATCTACTATCTATCGACCTTTTTAACGTGGGTTGCGTAAGTTTACTCTTCCTAATGCATCGACACCAGCTTAATGGGGCGTTGGTTCTTAACTCAGTAAATCTATGAACATGCCTTTGCTATTTCGAGGAATTACGGAAATGCAATTGAACGGCCCAACCATTCGCGAAGTGGAAGTGGGCGAAGTTTTTTCCATTCCGAGGAATTGGAATGAATAGAATTGCGGCGAATTCATATTCCGTTGAACGAAACCAGAATTCATTGAACACACCCACTCCGCAACACTGGTGCTTATTGGCGAGATAAGCTCTTGCTTTTTTCTGGTGCTCCACGACATAAACTGAAAGCAAATAGTCAGTTTGGAACTTACGGTCCACAGAGTGCAACTACTTTGTGATAGTCTCGAGCCGAATGACGCCAGCACCATTGTGTGTAGTCATGTTCTATTTTTTCGGCACTTCCACCTGCTAAGCCAATGCCAGACGCGCCGAACGTATACACACGCACACAATAAGGGATGTTAACTTCAGAAGGGCGCCTTTCAGGGCGAGTGGTTAACATTCCATTACTAAACATAGCGCATTATTTAACGTAGCGTATCAAACGTAGAGCGAGAGGGTGCTTAATTGGTGACGCAGCGTGGATGAATACATCCTGCGCCGCTTCGTCTCGGGGTCTAACCGTCCTTCTTATCGGCTAAGAGGCCCCTTAACCTCCACAGTGCCGAACAGAACGTCTGCGGTGCAACTTAGTAGTGTTGCTAAACTTTTTCCACCCTAAGCTTTCGGACTTACTTAGATTGACTCAGCCACCTTTCTTCTCAAGACCAAATGAGCAATGACGTCCTTTACATCATTAACGACGCATGCGATTCTTCTTCGTCGTGTGGAGGTTGTCTAATATGAAATGATCAGTGGTGCGGCCGCTTTTATTCATAAGAACATCGTTGACTTTCAGTTCTTTTTTCTAGAATGATTTTTAACATGCATACCCACTTAGAGCAGCTATAAACTCTGCGCCTATTTTCTTACGATATCCTCGGGCTCAATTTCACTGTAACGCTCGATGGACCGAAGATAATGATGTTTTAAAAAAAAACATTCAAAAAAATAATGAAGAAAATATTTGTATTGGCGACATGCGTGCTTTGTGTATGCAGAAATTGTGAAGGCAAAATCGTAATAACACTATTTTTGTGAAAGGAAATGCTGAGTATTGCGCCATTAGGGATTGAAGGCAGTGGTTTGACAAAAAACGCTAATCTTTTTCTGTGCCGCGAGAAAGAAAGATAATAAATTCGTTTTCACTGATTATAAACTTGCCACTGCACACTTACTATCACCGCGAGAAGTAATTAACCTCAAAAATTGTAAAGTAGCTTACAAACACAAACACAAAACGAATGTGACGTGGCCATACTACAACACGAATATGTGTTATACAACTATGTACTGGACGTCATTTTCGGCCCTGGCCAGATTACACGTTGAAGTTTACCCGCCAGAATCTCGCCCGATAGCTTAAAGCGATAACTGTGCCTGGTCCGACCGCAGAGCAGGCCGACAAGAGTGCGAACTACTGTTCTAGTATGAACGAAGAAAGAACGCGATTTACAACTTGCACGAGCAATGAACGAGTAACAACAGCATCGGTGTGTCCCTGTTTGTCCCATGACAGTCCCCTGATGTGTATTGGGAAAAAACCATATAACCAAGATATTCCGGATATATGAGAACGCCGTACCATATTATCACAAGATAAACTCCGCTGAGACAGAGTTAAATTTTAGGGGCGAAGCTCCTTAAAGCGGCACCCGTTCGTCTCTCGTAGTAGTGCGTAACATGCCTTACGCTTTGACCATCAAGGTGGTGCCGGTGAAAAAATTTTCCTGCGCGTTGTTGAACAATAAAAAATTCGCACTGTGTGCGTTTACTAAAAGCCGAATTCTCCTGTCTCTCATGCTCCATTTGGAGCTATTGCATGTTCATTGAGCACTATCTGACAAGAAAGGGTTGCTGCGTTGTACTCACTGGGCGTAACCTCCTTGGTTTTAAAAAGGTTTAGCGAGCGCGTGGCCGCAGTGCCATGAATACAGTGAACTAGTATATACCATGAACTCGAGGTGGTTGAAGGTGGGAAGAAGACAGGAAGCCCAAGCCGTAAGAAAGTGTGCGTGTGCCTCATTTCATTCAGTCCTTGGAATGTCCGCTGGATGGCGGTGCTTCTTTATGCGGAATATAAGATGAGAAAATGCTAGATGGTGGTGCTTGGAGTGCTGACTAGATGGACGAACGGACACACAGACAGATGCATGGACGGTCGCACGGATCGCTGCACGGATGGATGGATGCATGGATAGACGCAGGGGCGGATGCACGAATGAACTCATGGACGGACGCATGGATGGACGTGCGGACGCACGAACAGAGGCACGCACGGACGGGCGGATGAGCGCACGGATGGTCACACAGACGGACGCATGGTCGAACGGAAGCAACGACGAATGGACAGATGGATGCTTCGCCCCACTCTCCATCATTAACCCCGTGGATATGCTGCCATTTTTTTATTCAAGGGAAAAGAGGAAGAGGGATTTTGGAGCTTTTTTGACGTAGTACGCCAGCCGCAGAGGCGCGCAAAATTTTTTTTGCGAACTTTGAAGACATTATTCGTTCGTCGATCGGTGGAGCGAACTCCGGACATCTTTACGGAGCTCTGCACAACCAATGTAGCTATCAATCTCCGCCCTTCATCTTTCTGTTTCCCGAATATCGGCCACCTTTCAACATAACCCAGGAAACCCCTCTTTGTTGGCTTCTAGTTGAATGTTTAAATGTTGCAGTATGTTGACGGTAAAGTTAGTGCTTGAAAGTGGCATACCTAGATTTTCTGAAAGGATAATCTTGCTATCATTCGCACTCAGGCTGATTGCTTCATCTACTAAGCCTGTTGTACGACCGTGTCTGGTTCTATGGCCAATTGTGTATGTGTGTGTGTGTGTGTGTGTGTGTGTGTGCGTGCGCGCGCGTATGTGTGTGTGGCACTAACAGCTCTGCAATTAACCTGAGAGTGCCTGTACCTACATGCTTGGATAATAAACACATGACAGTGGTGTTGTTACGCCATAATGTACTCCTAAATTAGACGTATTCTTATCTCAGCATAATCCATCGTCAGTCATTTTTCACCCCATACCGTCTTCTTCTGCTCAGAAATGCTTTTTGGTGTAACCAACAGCACAAACCAACCTCTCTGGCTCAAATTAGGCACACATATATATATTTTTTGCTTTTTCTCTCCCACTCTTTCTTTCGGTGAAGCTACGGCATTAACTAGACAGGTACAACGTTCCACAAATGTACACGCAAAACGATGTTAATATTATGCAATGCAGGGAAACGTCGTCCACACAGACACTCCTGTAAGCAGTAGCAAAGGATAATGGCAAATGCGACAATGTTATTGCCCAACGTCACCATCTGCAGACACACATCTCACACATAGTGCATGGACCAAACTTCTTTCTGTACTAGTATATTCTGTAAAATGTATTGTATTGGTTGCGTGTATACTTCACTAAACTCGGGTAACATTCTTCGTTCTAAATGGGCAAAAAGTCTCTATATCTTCGATGTTTTTACTGTACCTTGTCATAAGCTATACATCTCTCTTTGCCTGTTTGTAAGTGCTCATGTGAGTCGTCGAATTTATTTTTGTCGTTGTATGAGAAAAGTTCTAAAACAGGACTTGTTTATCCAACCATATCCTCCTGAGGGCGTTACAAGCATCGTCACGATGTATGTGCTTTGAAATCTGTTTCAGCAGGTTCGGATGAGTTATTGTTCATGCTTGAGCAAGCCCACGGCTCAAGCCAATTCTTTATACCCTCAACACATACCATATATTGTAGCAGGAGATCCGTCTCTCGACCGAGTGCAGAAAACACGAATAAGTTTGCTTTTGGGAATTGTGCGACTGATGTAAGAACATTTGCTTTGGCTATGCTGTCCCCACAGACCCTCAAAGGCAGTTTCACCGAATTTAGTTTTCTGCATCGCGATTGAATCAGCACAATATTTTTTACGTATTCACCAGAGCACATACGCTGTTTTTGGGCTTGTGCAGTGCTGTTATGGCAACGCAAGCACAATTTACGACGCAGGTTTCTATTTCGTCTCTTGTTTTTTATTCTACCTTTCTATTTCTCTCGGGAACGGGAGGGAGTACTTGCATGAGTCTACAAATTATGCACGGCTATCTTTTGCGTAAACGCAAGAAACAAAGCCCTCGATCTTTGTCATGGTTAAGAAAAAGTAGCATGGTTTAACGTAGTTAAAACAAATGTGTTGCAATCCTGGACAAAATACTTAAGAGTCTACACCAATTGTTCTCTGTCATTGGTCGTCCCGGTTCCTCTTGTGGATCATAGAAATTGATCTAAAATATCTTGAAGGCTGACAAATAAGCTGAAAGGAGAGAGTGACGAATTTACAGAACTTAGTGCATCAAAATTGTGTATCTTATTTATTTTTGTAGACAAACCACGGCAGTTCAATCTTACAAGCTTGTGAATAGCTTGCGCGGCCTGAAGAACAAAGTAAACCTGTTTCTAAATGTGTTCTGTTTACGAATACGCGAGCCTAGAAAAATCAAGCTTGCGAAAACTATGGCGAGAAGCTGGAAAACTTTGACACATCCTTCAAAACCATCTCGCGCAGACAGGGCAGTATATGTCAGCTCTATTGCTATGCAAATGGTATTTCCGGTGCAGAACACAAAAAAACTATAAGGCGCTGCTCTCAAGAGACTTTTTGTGGCAAAAAATTCTCATGTTTTTAGCATATGTTTTAGGATTCTAAAAGGTGACATCGCACACACTTAGGTGTTCAAGAACCCCCATTAAGAACCACTGGTCGAAGCTCCGAGCTTAAGAGACTGACTCTCCACTAAACTGGCTGTTTTGCCGTTATTTTTGAGTGGTCAAACATACCCTAAGACTGCCGAGCAATAGCCCGACTTTGCTGTAGAGCACAAGGTAAAATAATTGAAAAATTACCTTCTGCACGCATGTTTGTCAAAGGGCATATTTTATGAAATAATTGAGTTTTTCAAACACATCAATATTTAAATGCAAACAAAACAGAATGCCAAAAAGAGTTTCGTGAAAAGATCCCTCCTCGTGAATAGAGGTTCAGGTATTGAAAGATGTGGTTTAATTAAACAGTCGATGTAATGATACTTTGATGTTCGCATGTATTCACGGGGCGCTTGTCTGCGTTATGCACACTCGTTTTCTCAGTACTGCCGACCATGTGGCGCAGAAACTGCAATTTATTTGACTCAAAGTTGTAACATACACGCAACTTGTTTCACCGCGAAATCCCGTAGTGTGGGCACTGAAAATAATCAACATGTAAACCTTAACTCTAAACATTTTTCTTGTGTGTACAAGGCAAACATGACCTGTCAATTTCGTTTTATGAGATCAGTTTCTAGTTTTAAAGCGGCTAAGTGGCCGGTATGTCGACAAAACGCTGCACAACAAAAATTTAAAGAATTTAAGTGGATTGTCGTGCTCTTTGTTCAATGCCGTCTCATCCATTCATTATTTACTTTGGCGAAGTTCTTACATGAATAATGAATATTGAAAGGTGACTGCTACTGGCGGTGCCATGGGCCAACATGAGGGCATCAAAGGCCATCACCACGTGATGACGGTAATGTATGACGTCATCATGCAGTTCGACGTGTATAGAAATTGGGATGACATGTCTCTGGACGGCGACTTCAAAAATACTCCGTTGCTTGGTTGAAGTTGCACCAATCTTAAAGGCACCCCAAATCTACGTGAGGTGCAGACAGGTAGCGTATTACGGTTGGCAATGTAGGTAACAAATATTGTATGAGGAATGGCAAGGTAAGCATTCACGTTTTGCTGCAACCGCATCTACTACAAGAAGTCTCTCTAGTCACCACAAGAGTTTTCCTAATACACGAAAAACAACATGGATATCCGTGGTGGCTAACGGTCACAAAGCAGCAATAGATGACGGGTGAGCAAGAAAAAAGTTACACCATCTCAAACTGTCGGGAACCATGAGCGGCATGCGAAGTAGCGCATGGGCCGACCTAATGTTCGATTTACCACGGGAGCCTTGGCCAATGTTCACGCTTTCTTGCAAGTTGAGCACACCATCCATTCGCTGTAATTTCTATCGCTGTTACTCGTCTCGAACTCTTGGCGAAGCAGGCTTCGCGGATTCATCATCACGCCACGTTGGATCACGTGGGTTCATCGTGCGTGTGTAGAAGCTTGTTCCCCGACGTTATCAAGTGATTGCTGAGAGAGTGTAAGGTGAATAGGCCTCAGCGTCTTACCCAGCTGCTAACAAAGACCGGAACGCAATTGCACCTGAGCGCGTTCTGGTAATGCTTGGGCCAGCTGTTGCGGATGCGCAGTAAGGATGGTCACACTGCACAGCACCGCATTGAGCTCTGCCATAAGCGTCTTCGTATCTCAAAACACAGCAAGTGCACGTACGTGATCGCAGTTGTGTATCGTATGGACAAACGCATAGAAAATGCCACGGTGCGAACGGGATATACAAACCTGGTCGAAGAGAAGGGTTTATCTCTTGCCCTGGTTGTGGCGCCGGAAGCTGAAGTCATGATCAACAACTCGCAGGGTGCCCACTCTGGCTTCGAGTGCGGCCGCATCTCGTGGCCAGCCCACATGTTTCAATCTAGATATGGCAGCAGGGACAACAGTGAGCTTCAAGGAGTGGTGGCCTCGACATCGTCATCCTCTCATTTGAAGAACGAAAGTGCGATGGTGTTCTTCCTGTTCACCCCGGCTCACGTCAGCATCCCGCTTGCAGGCAACCAGCCGGCGCCCACCGCAGCTAGAGTTATCACTCACCAAGCCGTGGGCGATTCGATGGCCGCCTCAATCTCTAATAGTGGGTGACTATAACATTATTAGCAACAGAACAACGACAACCGCAAGAGTCGTGAGGTGATCACTGATCACTTTCAACGACATCACACAACATGACAGAGCGAACAGGCGCAAATACCCAACACGGCCCAATTGGAATCATCATCGATGCAGGGTGTGACGGGACATGGGCTTATTCCCTCTTCCCCCCGCCTTGACGGCAGAAAACTGCCGGACTTTGAATAAAGTTTCTCCATTCAGCACTTCACAGTCCAGTCTGGCCCTGGAATATCTGCTGTGACTGATCCAAAGAGTTGAACCAATGGCTCCTGTCACTCGGGTATTGGAATAGAGGCACCACCCTGCAGGGTGAACTACGCTGTTCACCCGTATGTCCCATGCGTAGCACTAGGTTTCCAGCCCGCCTACTCTTACGAGTACTACTACATATTGAATGACGAGTATTGTCTTTTTACGGCTATTTTATCACATTTCCAATTATATGGACACTCTCAGCTGACTTTTGCCACCGGCGTCCGCGTCGCCATCACTCGACACATATGTATACGTATATACGAAAAGAAAAGAAAGAAGAATAATCCAGAAAAATACTTCGCCTTGCGGAATCAAACGTGGCACCTCTGTAACAAGAGTGCGAGTTGTTAACCACTGAGCCACCGAGGAGCACATCCTTCAACGTTCAAACGGTAAGCTATTTGCATCTACCACATACTGCTGGTGATGAACATCTCAGGGGGGGGGGGCGGCTTTCGTGTTTTCAGCATGCCTAGCAAAATGGCACGATGAGCATGCGTCGCCACATCGTCATGACGAGGCGGTGCGCGCTCTAATCTCTCACTGACACTTTGCCTCGTGGAGAGGAAGGAAGTGGAGGGTCACTCGCGCACCCTCATCTCGCGACTTCTCTGTTGGCTTTGGACCTTCACCAGAACGATTCGATTGTAGTTGCCGGGCGCACAAAGGTCACTGCAATCGTCAAACAACATCCGTTTGTAAAAAGGGTGCGCTTTTCAGACACAGCGAAGTAACAACTGAGACGCTTATTTGGATTCATCTGTACCTGTGAGTACGTTCTGTGCATTATTTGTGTTTGAAAAACGCGGGGCACGTTTCGATCTGCTTGCCATTCTGCACCTGACTTTCCAATTTGTTGATATCGTGTTCATTGCTTCGCCTTTACGGCAAAGCTGTGACTTTTTAATGCATGTGAAAAGAGTTGAAATGAAGACATTGGTATGAAGGTCTTTCCAAAATGGTGCTGTTTTGACAACAAGAAAATGAGTTCTTGAAGATCTTACTACATGTGTATATGGAGTGAAAAGTATTAGTTCTCGAACTAATTGCACTAGCATACAAAAATGTGACAGGGATGTGGTTTCGTTGTTAAATAGCTCTATCAAGTTACACGACTTATGCTGGGGTGTTTATTAGTGTCCATATCAAATGGACAATCGCGAGGCTGCTCTTTATTTCTGAATGTTGCGTGTCAACCCATTTACGGGCTTGGTTGTTTTACAAGTAGTATCTGTCATTAGGTAAAAGTTTTAGGGGCGAAGCTCCTTAAGCCATAGGTCATGCGTCTGCGATGTATGTAGCAGTAGTAGTAGTAGTAGCAGCAGCAATATTAATAATAATAATAATAATAATTAGTAGTAGTAGTAGTAGTAGTAAGGTAGTAGTAGGTAGCCACCTCTCGGTAACTCCTTGGAATGTCCGCTGGATGGTGGTACTTCTGTATGATGAATATATGATAAAAAGATGCGAGATGGCAGTACTTGGAGTGTTGACTAGATGGACGAACGGACGAACGCATGAACGGACAGACAAACAAGCAGACGAATGAATAGATGGATGCGCAGACGGAAGGATGGACAGGCAGACAGAAGCATGGACGAACGAAAGGACCAGTGCACGAATGAATGATCGAACCCACCGAAGGACGCACGAATGAACGAATGAACTGATGGACGCACGGACGCACAGATGCATGCACGGACGCACGCCCGGACAGAAGCAATAACGAATGATCGGACGGAAGTGCGGACAGAATAACGGGCGCTTTGCCCGACTCATCATCATTCACTTTGTGGATATGCTGCAATTTTTTGAAAGATATTTCTGCGCAACCGTGGTAAGTGCGCCACCGAACTATACTTGCGTCTACCGTTAGTATGAGTCTACAACAGCTCTAGAACTAGTTTTGTCATGGTAGTTATATAGAATGTATTGTTTTTCGTTTCAATCCACAGTATCATGTTTTTTTGCGTTACAATTTTATAGTACGTGGCGCCTTTGTAGGGGCGTCTTGCCTAATTTTGACATTCTAAAGTGTTGTGCGTAGTCAGTCTGAAGTGGTTAGAAGTTCTGTAGTTAGTTCTAATGATAGTTCTGTGGAACACGCATGTCATAAAACTGGACGTCATCGTTGAGACATTTGAATTGTAGGAATTATATGTAAGTAACGTAGACAAATTCAGAAATTGTGTGGATCCTATTACTGTTTGAAGAATGTTGACTAGATATCTTGCAGAGGCAAAGCCCAATGAAGTGGAACACCTGGTAACAAGGGAAACTAGATAAACTAACTTAACAATCTAAGAGGGCACAGAAGGATTGCGAAGTTCGAACGGGGCATCATGCACATAGGTCAAGTAAACCATTTTTGCTATCGGCGTTGGCTTCGTCAGGAGCCGTGCAGATAAAGAAGGTTCCGCACATTCCACGTACCATAGGAATCGACGTTATGAGAAGCACGTGGAGGGAATGTGACTGTGACGTCTTTTTTTTTTTGGCAGAACGTTTCGAAATGACACTCAAAATACATAGAAGCTTTAGACGCATTGATATATGTTGAACAGTCAGAGATGTTGTCTGTGACAAGCTGTTCAAGTTGTGTAACGATGCCAACAGCAACGTGGGCATTAGGCTAACAACACGACAAGGAGTAAGCCAATATTAGAGCTTGTGCTTGCGAGGTTGCCCTTGTTCGTAATACGTAGACGAACTCCGGTTAATGGTGCTTATGCAGACGTTAAGCTGCTGTTACGCCTGCAGCCATGGAGTGAATATTTAACGTGTGTCAAATTATATAGCCAGCACTGCAAACACAATGGACGTTTATCCAATATTACGGCTACTTAAGGTTTTTTTCGTTCAAAAGAAAATTTGAAAAGCGAAAGTATTTTTGAAAAGCAGCAGCGTTGAGTTTCATTTTGTGGTGATTTTGAACGCGTTCTTCAAAGACAAACACGTTAAAACTTTGATGGTTGTTAGTTCACACTGTATTTCTTCAGCACCGTTCTTTAAAGTATCAAGCTTTAAACACATGTGTCCTTTCAACCTTTCAACACCGTTCTTTGTCTTGCAACGGCACGTCAAAGGTATCAAGCTGCTTGCCGTTCTTCGCGTATTATTCTAATTTCGTGCTGCTAATTTCTCACAATGTGACTTCAGCTTGCTGTTTTCAGTGCTCGTAAAATGCTTGTCGCTCGATCCTCTTATAAATCGAAGGGATTTATTGCCATCAGCTTTTAATTTTTTATTTTTTTCTGCCACGAGCTGGCGTTCAACAGAAAGAGTGTCAAGTTTAGTGAAATCTCACTGATTTTGTTGTGTCATGCCCGCATGTGTAGCTCTCTGTCGTCACCAAATACTTCGAACAAACGCCATAGTGCCTTCTGTTTCTGGAGGGGCCTTTTTTGTTTGTCTTTCCTGCTTGCTTTGAACTAGTAACAGAGTAGAGGAAACAAATAGAGTACAGGAAATAGAATTACTGCAAGTTGTTCGAAGCACAGAGACGTCGACAATCGTTCTCGGGCTCCTAATCGAAGTCGGCAGAAGTCAAGCGTGGACATCAGCAGCAACAACAAGGGCCAAGTTAGCGGCAAGTAAAGGCATTTGCCGCGCACGCAGAAAGGCGTTCAAACGGCACTGACGATTTCAGGCGTGAATTTCGCACCAGTGGCGTTTCTGTCCGCGATTTCTTTTAACTGCTCCCGTCAATCATGGATCGCTCCTGGGAACACCTGCAAAATAGAAGAACATCCCGGCGAAATTGTTTCTCTGAGTAGGGAGTCGTAGAATGAATAGAGAGAAGGATGAGGATGAAGGTTGAATTTGGTCGGAAGTCATTTGCTTCTTTTTGTTCATTATACACGCGCGGCGCAGGCAAGTGTGAACGCTTGTGTTGCTGAGGCGATTTGCGAAGAAGCTAAATAGTCGCGTTTTACGCGTTAAATCAAAGCTGCTATCCCTGTTGAGAATCGTACATTGTTGCCTCAAGAATTGTTTGATGCCAATTACTAATAAACGACATTAGAGTATATACCTCATCAACTCATTCGGACAGGTATGGAATGAATGACTGTTCATTCTCATGTCATTTTTACCATTTCGACTTAATACTGTGTCTTCTGACAATGCTAAACGCTCACTGTAGCTCAACGAGCAGGCTGACAAGAAAACAAACTTTAACCAATACACATTGGAAGAAGGTGTTGTGAGGTACGAAGGGATTGAGCAAACTTATTGAAACGTGATAGAGAACGTTTCATTTTGAATTGCCTCAGTAATGGCCGTGAGAATAGTTGTAGTTAAGGACTCCAGAATCGTTTCAAAGTAATTGCTTAGCGCGCAGCTGGGTTCGGGTCGCTCTTATTCCTGCAATAAAATGTTCGACGAATCCCGTTCGTGTCGTCTAACAGCCAACGATATGCATAATGTACCACCTCTGAGAAATGTATATTTTACATAATTTCTTATTTATTTTTTGCATCGAAAAGGTAAACCGAATTAGAACATTCAGACGGATGGAGGTCTACATGCCTCAATGCATGTATGAATGGATTACAGATGTATGTGTGACTTGGAAACACGGAAATTTTGTGGTGTGACCCCATTTCAGGTTTGGGTGCTGTAAGTACGTGGTGATGAGCCTATCTAGATTATCGATAAGCTTGGGTCTTACATAGGGTCACCACAAAACTGCACCAACCAAACAATACATGACTAGTCGTCTCTGGTCAGTTGCGTACATGCGCAACCTCTCGCAGAGAAGCATTGCTAACAATAGAAGTTAGAAAGTAGTTCCGCGAGATATATCGTACTCCCCTAATTTAGGTTTAGGTTACAGAGATCATTCGTTCGCACAGCTTGAATTATATAAGGCGAGGAAGATGTGAGCTGTTTAGTAACGCTGATGAGCTCCGGCAAAAAGCGAGTTGGGCGGGACTATTTGCGGCTTTATTGCGGAGTTGTACACGTTGACAGGAAGCCCTGGCTTATCGTTTTGATGAAAAATGGGAGTCTTGACTCAGTACTCGGAACAGTCAGGAGAAAGTTTCTGAAAATGTCAAGTGATTCAGATTGGAGAGCGATCGTCTCGGTCCCTGTTCGGCCATCTCGCCCGAATTGTGCGGAGTAAATAAAGTCCAGCGACTCAGCTTTGCCGTGTACACGCCAAATCAATTTTTTTGTTTTGCTTTAACGCCCCAAAACCACCACATCATTATAATAGGCGCCGTAGAGGAGGGCTCCGGAAATTCCAACCGCCTGGGCCCTTTTAACGTGCACATAAATGTCAGTGCATAGGGCCAAGATTTTTCGCCTCATTCGAAAGTGCAGCAGCTACGGCCGGAGTTTCATTCCCCAACCAGCGGGTCAGCCGCCGAGTGCCTTGGCCAGTAGACCAACATGGCGCTTTTAACATCAAGGTGGACAATTTGATGCGTCTGTTGCGCAGACTTCAAGACCATCACTGTAGTTGGGTTATATGTATGTTATTTTGATAGCCAGTTTCACGTGGTTCTCTGGCGCTAGAACGCGGCAACGCCCACACAATTGTATATTATTGGGACAGCAACTATATGGACACTCTCGGCTGGATTTTCCTGCCGGCGTCAGCGTCTAAGTGGGCATTGCCGTCACTCACCGTATCTGTATGAGTGTATAAGTATATCAAAATGCAAGAAAGGAAAAATATCCCGAGAAAAACTCCAGCACGCGGAATCGAACTTGGGTCCTCTGAATCGTGAGTGCGAGGCGTTAATCACTGAGACACCAAGGAACATGTCCTTCAACGTTCAAACGGCAAGGTATCTATATCTACCACTTACCGCTGCTGACGGCCATCTCTGGGGAGGGGTAGGGGGGACATTTGTGTTGTCAGCATTACCAGCAAGATGGCGCAATAAACGCGAGTAGAAACATCGTCACAACGCGGCGGCGCGCGCTCTCATTTCTCACGGGCACTTTGCTCCGCGAAGAGCAGAAGGTCGATGCACACTCGCGCGCCCTTATCTCGTAATGGGGAAAATCGTACGTTTTCGCTGGCCTTCACCTTTTACCGGAACGATTATTTTTTAGTTACCGGGCGCACAAAGGTCACTGCAACCGTTGAACAGTCTCCGTTTGCAAAAAGAGTGCGCTTTTCACACACAATGAAGTAACAACTAACGCTTATTCGAGTTAATCTGTACCCGAGAGTCCATTTCGTGCGTCATTCGTGTGCCCCGCGTGAGAAACGCGGGGCACGTTCCGATCTGCTTGCCAGTCTACGCGTGACTTTACAATTTGTTGCTATTACGTTGATTGCTTCGTCTTTGCTGCAAAGCTGTCAGTTTTTGAGACAAGCGCCGTTCAAGCCCTTGAAGAAAAGCGTGCACGTGTGCGTGCCCGCCCGACCGCCTGCACACACGCACAAACATGCCCCACCTCTGCAATCTAGTGACCAAGGTACTCGGCTACTAACCAGCAGGTCGCGGGATCGAATCTCGGCTGTAGCGGCTGCGTTATTGATGGAGGCAAAAATAATCAAGGCCCATGTGCTCAGATTTTGGTGCACGTTCAAGAACCGCAGGTCGTCGACGTTTCCAAAGCCGTCCACTACAGCGTCTCTCATAATCAAATAAACGTTTTGCATGTTAAACCCTACATTTAAATCACCGACACATTAACACACGCACGCACACACACACACGTTCTGCACTTTCACGGATGAAACCAATAAGCGGACGGGCTATAAATGCGCAACACTAGTTTCCTATATAATGAGGCGTTTTAGAGTGGCACTCTTTTATAAAACAGGAGATCGGTCACGACACGTCAAGTGGTAATGGCGGAACTAGCCTGAGTCCCCAGCGAATCAAACGTCGTCTTCTTCACCGACTGAGTCATACCCCCTGCCCTTCTGAGTAGCATTCATCTTCTTCACTACATTTTCCTCCCCTCCGGAAAAGAGCCATCCTGGCGACTCATGGGCAGGAGACAATAGAGGGATCGTAATACGGTTTTAAGAGGTCTATGTGGACGGTCTCACGTCCACGGCATCGTTGATCATGGGGCTGCTCAAGCGGCTCCACGATGTAATTGACGGGTGAAGTTTGTTTAACCACACGGTAAGGTCCGTCATACTTGTACATCAGTTTCGTTGAGAGACCAGGGCTGGTTGAAGGGATGCGAAGCCAGACAAGGTCATCCGATGCATAAGAAGCCGGAGGCGTCGGGATATCGCGGTGGTGTTTCTGGCGTTGCTGTTCAGCACTTGTGAAGGAGCGGGCAAGCTGACGACACTCTTCCGCGTATTTAGCAGCTTGTGACATCATCGTCGACTCAGCAACATCCGGGTGGTAAGGAAGGATGGTGTTCAGCGTGCAAGAGGGCTCGCGACCATAAAGGAGGAAATATGGCGAGAAACCAGTGATTGTCTGGACAGCAGTATTATGCGCGTAGGTTACAAAAGGGAGGATACTGTCCCAATCGGTGTGATCTGTTGCGACGTACATCGACAGCATATCTCCTAATGTACGGTTGAATCTTTCTGTAATGCCATTTGTTTGAGGATGATACGCGGTGGTGGTGCGATGAATGACTTGGCATTCCTTGAGAAGCGATTCGACAGCGTGCGACAAAAACACACGCCCTCGGTCACTCAGGAGTTCACGTGGTGCACCGTGACGTAAAATGATCTGATGCAGTATGAAACGACCGACGTCGCTGGCTGACGCAGAAGAGAGTGGTGAAGTTTCTGCGTAGCGCGTAAGGTGATCGATAGCGACAATTACCCAGCGATTTCCAGCCGGTGTAATCGGAAGAGGTCCATACAGATCAATACCAACACGGTCAAACGGTCGGGCAGGACACAGTAAGGGTTGTAGTGGAGCTGGAGAACTTGGAGTGGGATTCTTCCGACGTTGACAAGCGAGACATGAACGTACGTAGCGACGTACGAAGCGATACATTCCACGCCAGTAGTAGCGGTGGGACAGGCGGGTGTAGGTTTTTAACACTCCAGCATGGGCGCATTGTGGGTCGGCGTGAAAGGAGGCGCATATGTCTGAGCGGAGACGTCATGGAATGACTAGAAGCCATTGGCGTCCTTTGGAGAGATAATTACGTCTGTATAGCAAACCATCTCTGATAACGAAGTGCTGTATTTGACGGCGCATACCTCTAGGGATATTTTGCGAGGGAGTTCGATTCAACAAGTTGATAAGTGAAGCGATCCAAGGATCTTTTCGTTGCTCCTGTCGCATGTCACTGACACTAAGTGAAGATACGTCGGGGGCAGGCGAAGACGGCGGCTTGTCACTACATCGTAGAGGTGATCGGGACAAAGCGTCTGCGTCGAAATGTTTTCGGCCAGATCGGTAAACGACGTGGATGTCGTACTCTTGTAGCCAAAGCGCCCAACGGGCAAGCCGGCTGGTGGGATCTTTTAACGAGGAGAGCCAACATAATGCATGATGATCTGTAACCACGCTGAATGGGCGCCCGTAAAGATATGGTCGAAACTTGCCTGTGGCCCATATGATGGCTAGACACTCTTTTTCGGTGACTGAATAGTTGGCTTCTGCTTTTGTGAGTGCACGGCTGGCGTAAGAGACGACGTACTCATCAAATCCAGGTTTACGCTGGGCGAGCACAGCACCGAGGCCAACTCCGCTAGCATCCGTGTGTATTTCCGTCGGCGCAAAAGGATCAAAATGTCGCAGTATAGGAGGTGACGTAAGAAGGTGGCGGAGTGTGGCAAATGCATCATCACAAGCTGACGACCAACTAGAAAGGTCGTTGTTGCCGGCAAGAAGGTCAGTCAAGGGCGATATGATGGAGGCGAAGTTGCGAATAAAACGACGAAAATATGAACATAAACCGAGGAAGCTGCGAAGTTCTTTTAAGGTCTTCGGCTTGGGAAATTCGGCAACGGCACGGAGTTTCGTCGGATCCGGAAGAATGCCATCTTTAGATACAACATGGCCCAAAATTAGGAGTTGTCGAGCGCCGAAGCAGCACTTCTTCAAGTTGAGCTGTAGACCGGCGGCGGTGAGGCAAGTAAGCACTGTCTCGAGCCGCTGGAGATGCGTTGAAAAGTCGGTTGAAAATATTACGACATCGTCTAAATAGCACAGACATGTCTGCCATTTCAGGCCACGGAGGATGTTGTCAATCATGCGCTCGAAAGTGGCAGGCGCATTGCAGAGCCCAAATGGCATGACGTTAAATTCATATAAGCCATCAGGGGTAACAAAAGCCGTCTTGGGGCGCTCAGCCTCAGCCATGGGAACCTGCCAATAACCTGAACGCAGATCTAGTGACGAGAAGAACTCCGCGCCTTGTAAGCAGTCAAAGGCATCGTCTATGTGAGGTAGCGGGTAAACATCTTTGCGCGTGATCTTATTCAACCGGCGGTAGTCGACGCAGAATCTTATTGAGCCATCCTTTTTCTTGACTAGAACAACTGGGGAGGCCCACGGGCTGTTAGAGGGCTCAATAACACCTCGCTTCAACATCTCGTCAACTTGTTCCGCGATTATGCGACGCTCAGATGCCGATACCCGATACGAACGCTGACGTAAAGGAGCGTGAAGGCCGGTGTCGATTTCGTGAGATACTGCGAAAGCACGGCCCAAAGTCAGTTGCTGGTGGTCGAAGCTGGCGCGGAAGCGCTCGAGGAGGGCGATGATGTCGGTGCGCTGCTGGGCCGTAAGGTTGGTGTCGATGCAGCGCGAAATTGCGTCGGTGAATGATGGGGAAGAGGATGACGCGCAGCAATCAACAGCATCAATAGGTAGCGTAGTCGAGTGGTCAGGAACTACACGTGCACTCGAGGGATCAATGTCATCGGCAAAGCCCAGGCACTTTCCGCACAGTAACTTGGAAGGCGAGGGAAACGGATTTGATACATACATTGCACTTGATCCATCGTGAATATTCAGCACGGCGAAAAGAATCAGGAAGCACTTGCGGCGAACAGCGGTTTCAGAAGGCGTAAAAAGAACAGTTGAGCCGCTATAGACGTCACAGGAAAGCGGAACAAGGGCGGACGAGAACGGGGGTATCGAAGTGTCGGCGGCAACGAAAACTTTTGCAGGTGAAAGGGACGAGTCGAGTGAAGCAGCGTCGCATAACGGCGCGAACTCCACTTCCGCGCGAGCAGAGTCGATGACGGCATGATTAGTGCAGAGAAAGTCCCAGCCTAATATAATGTCATGGGAACACTGCGGGAGCACTACAAACTCGACGACATAAATATTGTCAGCAATAACGACACGTGCTGTGCATGCAGCAAAAGGGCGAATTCGTTGCTCGCTCGCAGTGCTTAAAACGAAGTCGTGTTGAGGCATTGCGACTTTTTTTAGTCGACGGCAAAGTTTTTCAGTCATTACAGACACTGCGGTGCCAGTATCGACCAATGCAAAAACAGGTATACCTTCAACGGAGACAGCAACGACGTTGAACGGCGAAAAACAAGGTCTTGTGGAGTTCGAAAGATCCGCAGTTCTTGCCCCCGGAACTGCGGCTCCTAGTTTTCCTCAGGGACAGGGCGAGGTCGACGTAGCATAGGGGAAAAGGAACGGCGTGGAGGTGAAGGCGACCGGTGTCTGTTGAAGTTCCGGCAAGGTGAAAATGTGTCCATGGTGGTAGTCTGGCCATATACAGCCGGTTCCGGTCGTGGGGGTAAATCATATTTGTTGGGCCTGACGTCGTCACGCAGAAAAAACTCACGCCGTCGACAAAATCGTGCCACGTGACCCGCAATTCCACAGGCGAAGCATATGGGGCGGTTGTCTTGAGTGCGCCAAGGGTTCTGAAAGCGTGGAGGTGGTGGTCGGGAGAACGGACGGGCAGCCTGGTACATAGGCTCAGTCTGTACGACAAAGGGACGCGTGGACGTAGGCGTTCGCGACAAAGAAACGTGGCCGTTCGCGACATGTGGACGTCGAGTTCCGTTCAGTGCTTCGGCATAGGTCAATGGAGCAGCCACAGGTGGTGCGTGAGCTGCTGGTAGCGCCTCGGACACTTGCTCCTGGACTACTCGCTGTATTGATGGCGCTAAAGTAGATGGGGCACCTTCGGAGGTATAAGGCACGAGTTACAACTGGCGTGCGACCTCCTCCGTACAAATTGCTTGATCTCGAGAAGCAAAGTGGTGTGATCTATAGAGCCAGCCGACGTTAAAGCGGAGATTGTTGCACATGGCGCGGTGGCACGACGAGTGGTGTCGCGCTGTTTCCAGAGCTCGTCATAGCTCTGACACAGTTGGATCACTTCCGCTACCGTTTGCGGGCTTTTGGTGACAAGCATCTGAAATGCGTCGTCAGTCACGCCTTTCAAGATGTGTTTGATCTTCTCGGCTTCTGTCATGGCCGAGTTGAGGCGCCGGCAAAGGTCGACCACATCTTCGATATAACTGGTGTAATTCTCACCATTCTGCTGAGCCCTGGTACGCAAGCGCTGTTCGGCCCGTAGTTTGCGAAGCGCTGGACGGCCAAACAAGTCCGCAAACGCCGTTCGGAAGGCCGACCAGGTTGGGAGGTCTCTCTCGTGATTACGGTACCACTGACTGGCGACGTCGGTCAAATAAAAGTGGACGACAGTAAGCTTGTGCGCATCGTCCCACTTGTTGTGCTTGCTCACCCGGTCGTATTCGTCGAGCCAGAGTTCCACGTCTTTGTCATCGTTTCTACTGAAGGTAGGCGGATCGCGTTGCCGAATGAAGCCGAGACAGACAGGAGCTGCAGTAGTTGGAGCCGAGGCGGCCGCCTGCTGATCTTCGTCCGTGGACATCGTAGCAACTGGAGGCAACGTACGGTTTCGCAGTTCCAGGATTAGGCGTTACCCAGCACTCTCCACCAATTATAATGAGGCGTTTTAGAGTGGCACTCTTTTATAAAACAGGAGATCGGTCACGACACGTCAAGTGGTAATGGCGGAACTAGCCTGAGTCCCCATGTTGTTGTTGTTGTTGTTGCCCCTTCGCACTGGCACATACCCACTATGGGGGATTGGCCATGAAATCTAGAAGTATCCTATATGAGATATATTAAAAGGTTTATCCTTAATGAAAAAACTAATGATGTAATAGAAAATAATAATTAACTAAAAAGGAATATTAAACTAAACAAATAATTGAAGATTGAATCAAGAAGAGAAAAGGTGAGGTAATACTACAGTGGAAGACAGAAATTTTGAGTAGACCAGACAATCGAGCTTATCTCACCCGGTCACAATCAAATGAATATGCAAATTTCATTCAAAATTAGACAAGTGTCTTCAGAAATATATTTAAGCAGGCATTATTATGACATGCGCTTTGATTCTCGAATGAAATTGCATACAGCATCGAATACGCTCCTGTGGCAATGTCCCAAGCTAAAGGCACCGAAACTTAGAACATTATCTGCAGTTAAATTTAAACCTACTGCTTGAAACGGAACAATTAAAAGTCTTTTCCTAATTAATGAATAGTTTTTACATGTTATAAAGTAATGCTCTATTGTTTCCGTTTCTTCACAGAATGGACACAGGGGGGATATCGCCAGACCAGCTCTGTGCAAGTAAAAGTTTAATGGAGGGACACGACATCGAAATTTGGTTAAAATAACTTCTAACTTTTTAGTCCCCAGCCAACCAAACGTCGTCTTCTTCACCGACTGAGTCATACCCCCTGCCCTTCTGAGTAGCATTCATCTTCTTCACTACACCTAATACAGTTCTGAATAATACCAGTTTTCCTAAGATTCAATAACCAATAGCTTCAACTTTATGTGTCAGAGGTAGTAGAGAAGAGCGTTTCATTAAAATGTGTGTTGTAGGATGTTGACAATGCGTATATTTCGCTATACATTTCGCAGATAACAGGTTCCTAATACCAATTTCTACGCCAGCCTTCTTCTCTAATCGGAGCTAACTAGATTTACAGTGACTCGCTGCTGGGTAGAATGATCGAGGGAGCACATTCTGAGATTTTCATGCATACAAGTATGCCTGCATATAGGAAACAAACAAAGAAGCTCTTGCAATTTCCCTTCTTTGCTTCATTCATAGCGAGTGGCTCATTCTAGCAGACTTGATAGCTTTGCTTAGTGTGCAATGACTCAATACTCGACGACCACGCAGAGGACTCAGGTTCAGCAATGGCTGAGTACTCGATTACCAACCAGAGGACTCGGGTTTAGCAATGACTCAATGCTTGTTGATCACGCTGAGAACTCGGGTTCCATTGTGATCCATTCATGCAAACTTCTGATTCTTCATTTATTCCTATTTCTTTGATTGATTTATATGTGGGGTTTAACGTTCAAAAACCACGATATGATTTTGAGAGACGCCGTAGTGGAGGGCTCCGGAAATGTCGACCATAGAGGTTCTTTAACGTGCACCCAAATCTGAGCACACGGGCCTACAACATTCCCGCCTCAATCGGCAATACAGCCGCAGCAGCCGGGATTTGATCCCGTGACCCACGGGTCAGCAGCTGAGTACCTTATCCACTGACAACCGTGGCGGGTAAAATTACTCTTATTTCTTCAAATCAAGGTTACGCACACGTGTGGTAGGGGCGGCGGACAACTACCGTGCAAAAATGGGCTCTTATTGGGATCTAACATCATAATTGATTGATTGATATGTGGGGTTTAACGTCCCAAAACCACTATATGATTATGAGAGACGCCGTAGTGGAGGGCTCCGGAAATTTAGACCACCTGGGGTTCTTTAACGTGCACCCAAATCTGAGCACACGGGCCTACAACATTTCCGTCTCCATCGGAAATGCAGCCGCCGCAGCCGGGATTCGAACCCGCGCGCTGCGGGTCAGCAGCCGAGTACCTTAGCCACTAGACCACCGTGGCGGGGCGATCTAACATCATATTTCACTGTGATATATTAAGGCCTCAAAACACCAACACTGCCTCCATAGCTATGCCTGAAAAAACAGAGTGGCTGCTTACCAATGGCTAGATAGGCTGTGTGGGGAAACAAAGAATAACAGGCACCGTTGGTGTTATCTCTCAATCCAGGTTCACGCCATCACTTCATTTCAATAGCGTGGTTGAGGGCACCTAGCCACCACTTAGAGGGGCTAATGTTTTGTTTATGATGGCAGTCCGTAAAAAGGGCTGACATTTCTAACATTTCTTCGTTCAGATTTTTGCTTTCTTCGTGTTGTAGTGGTTACAGATGCCGGCGCTGGCGGAGCCGGAAATATGGTACATTACCGCTCTCACTCGATAACAGCTTTCACTGTAAACTTGGTTGTTGTCTTCGCAAGTTTCCATCTGTTCGCATGTAACAACATGCCCAACTCGAGGCATTGTGAAACAGTTTCGTTGTTGCTATATTGAAAAAAAAAAACACGTGGCTTCGAATGGTACTAAACCTCAGCGAACACGAAAATTGGATTCCGCCACGCTTTCTTTCTTCGTGTTGCGTATTGGAAAGAGATTTTATTGTTTCGTGATATGCCGAGAAAGTGCCTCCTAAACCTCACAGAAGCCTTGCAGAATTGACTCAGAACGCCGACAAGGCATCTCAACAGGACACAGTGCTGACGCACCACCTAATATTAGAAGGTAATAGAGAATGGCACATGGGCTCTCGTATCCCTTATTGAACCGGAGTCACGCGCCCTCCGGAGCTACTTGAGTCGAGACACAAGCAGAAAGAAACAGAGTGTAATATTACTCCGAGTCGTCCAGCCCTAGATTGGGATGCATTTCTTGCTAACGCTGTTCTGTTGTTGTTCTCCTAATCTGTGAAGCATAGAATAAGCTATACTGCACACTTGTCCAGACAAACGTATTGGATACGTCGTCATTTTTTCAAGGGTTACAGGCTCTTCAATACGCTCCGCACGTTAAAGTGGTTCCCGGTATACGCGTAAGCTTGAAGCACAGTCAACACACTTCGTGATTACTTTCGCAATAAACTGCGTCGCATCTTATTTCGAGATTGAGCGAAGGAGTTGCCTTTTAAACTCGCTATCTAGATGACATTCGAGGCGTGTACGAAAAACTGCAGGAACACTCTCCGAAGCATATTGTCACGGGGTCGTGACGTGGCCGAAGACAGGAGACTTCTTGTTGGAATTTAACTGTTTATTTGGGCGAACCTGTGCCCGGTAAACAGAAAGTCCAATTACAGCAGCAGTCTCGCACAGATAGCAGTCTCAAACTGATAGCGGCGAACGGAGCGTCGGCCTTCGATCAACAACTGACAAGCGGCGAAGCGCGTCGGTATTTATACTCCCGCCGTCGAATGTTCTAGCGCTATCGCTGGCGGCGGCGTGCGTTCCAGAACAATCTGTACCATTCGCACAGTGGGCGTGATCTTATCGAAATGATCTACTACAGTCCGGAACCCTCTAGAAAACTGCAGGCGCGGTTTGCGCTGAGAATCGTGTGGTGTTTTGGGACGATAACCAAAACTTGGGAAATGGAACGTGGCATTGCCCCCCTCTGAAAAAGGCATCGTCTCGATGCTTTAACTAAAGATGAAGGTACAATAATAATGCAAGAATGTACAATGAATAAATTACGATACAACAATAATGCAAAAAAAACACTGTTTCAGTTTGTTAACGCGCATGAAACGGCTTGAGGCGTGCGACATGGACGACGTCAGGTCGCGATCGGCGTCGTTGAGAGTTCGTGATGCCGTCGGGGACAACCTCGTAATCAAGTGGGCCGAGACGTCGAACCACCCTGTACGGTCCGAAGTACCGTCGCAGAAGCTTTTCACTTAGTCCACGTCGGCGTATCGGCGTCCACACCCAAACACGTTCACCGGGCTGGTATTCCACGAAGCGTCGTCGAAGGTTGTAACGGTGGCTGTCGGTCGTCTGTTGATTCCTGATACGGAGCCGCGCAAGTTGTCGGGCTTCTTCGGCGCGATGAAGGTACTCGCTCACATCGAGGTTTTCTTCGTCGGTGACGTTGGGTAACATGGCATCGAGCGTCGTTGTCGGGCTCCTTCCGTAGACCAATTTGTATGGAGATATCTGCGTCGTCTCCTACACCGCCGTGTTGTATGCGAAGGTCACATACGGAAGAATGGCATCCCACGTCTTGTGTTCGACATCGACGTACATTGACAGCATGTCGGCGATCGTCTTGTTAAGCCGCTCGGTGAGGCCGTTGGTCTGTGGGTGGTACGCTGTCGTCCGGCGGTGGTTTGTTTGGCTGTATGCCAAGATCGCTTGAGTTAAGTCGGCAGTGAATGCCGTTCCTCTGTCGGTGATAAGGACCTCTGGGGCGCCGTGACGTAGGACGATATTTTCGACGAAGAACTTAGCTACCTCGGATGCACTGCCTTTTGGCAGGGCTTTTGTCTCGGCGTAGCGGGTGAGGTAGTCGGTGGCTACCACGATCCACTTGTTTCCGAAAGCCGACGTCGGGAACGGCCCCAATAGGTCCATACCAATCTGCTGGAAAGGTCGGCAAGGTGGATCAATTGGCTGCAGAAGTCCCGCTGGCCTTGTCGGCGGTGTCTTGCGTCGCTGACAGTCCCGGCATGTCCTCACATAACGAGTGACGTCGGTTGTAAGACGCGGCCAGTAGTACCTTTCTTGTATCCTCGCGAGCGTGCGAGAAACACCGAGGTGCCCTGCCGTCGGATCGTCGTGCAGGGCCTGCAGGAGTTCTGGTCGCAGAGCTGAAGGCACCACAAGGAGATACTTAGCCCGAAGCGGTGAAAAGTTTTTCTTTTGTAGAAGACCGTTTCGTAGGAAAAACGACGCAAGTGCGCGCTTGAATACCTTCGGGACTTCGGCGGTCCTGCCTTCGAGGTATTCTATTAGGGCCTTAAGTTCCGGGTCGGCCCGCTGTCGTTCAGCGAAGTCGTCGGTAGTTATCGTTCCCAAGAAGTAGTCGTCATCCGGGTCGTCGGGTGGTGGTTGGTCGACAGGCGCACGAGAGAGACAGTCGGCGTCGGAGTGTTTTTTGCCGGACTTGTAAATGACAGTAATGTCATATTCTTGAAGTCTCAGGCTCCATCGTGCGAGGCGACCTGAAGGGTCCTTCAAAGTGGCTAGCCAACACAAGGCGTGGTGGTCGCTCACAACTTTGAAGGGCCTGCCGTAGAGGTATGGGCGAAATTTCGACGTAGCCCAGATGATGGCGAGGCACTCCTTTTCTGTTGTGGAATAATTTGCTTCTGTTTTGGATAGCGATCGGCTGGCGTAACTAATAACCCTTTCAAGTCCGTCAGCCCTCTGCACAAGAACGGCGCCAAGACCTACGCTGCTTGCGTCAGTATGTATTTCTGTCTCGGCGAATTCGTCGAAATGGGCAAGTAACGGAGGCGTCTGGAGGCGATGTTTAAGCTCCTGGAAAGCGTGTTCCTGTGGCGTTTCCCACTTGAACTCCACGTCGGCCTTGGTAAGGTTAAAGAGAGGATCGGCGATGCGGGCGAAGTTTTTCACGAACCGCCTATAATAGGCGCACAGGCCCAGAAATCGGCGCACGGCTTTCTTGTCAGTGGGCGGCGGGAATTCGGCGATGGCGGCTGTTTTCCGTGGATCAGGACGAACTCCAGACTTGCTGATAACGTGCCCCAGAAACAAGAGCTCCTCATACGCGAATCTGCACTTTTCTGGCTTCAGTGTGAGTCCGGAAGTCTTGATGGCTTGAAGTACAGCTTCAATGCGCCGAAGATGCTCGTCGAAACTCGAGGAAAACACGATGACGTCGTCCAAGTACACAAGGCAAGTCTGCCACTTCAATCCTGCCAGTACTGTATCCATAACGCGTTGAAAAGTTGCAGGCGCTGAACAAAGGCCGAAGGGCATCACCTTAAACTCGAAGAGGCCGTCCGGTGTTATAAACGCCGTCTTCTCTCGGTCTCTTTCGTCGACTTCGATTTGCCAATAGCCAGTCTTGAGGTCCATTGACGAAAAGTACTTGGCGTTATGGAGCCGATCAAGTGCGTCGTCTATTCGTGGGAGAGGATACACGTCCTTTCTTGTGATTTTATTCAGGCGGCGATAATCGACGCAGAAACGTAGGGTCCCATCCTTTTTCTTCACTAACACCACGGGGGATGCCCATGGGCTCTTGGACGGCTGGATAATATCATCCCGCAGCATTTCATCAACTTGTCTCTTGATGGCCTCACGTTCTCGCGTCGAAACCCTGTACGGACTCTGACGGAGTGGTCTGGCATTTTCTTCGGTTATGATGCGATGTTTCGTAATTGGGGTCTGCCGAATTTTCGATGACGACGAAAAGCAATCTTCGTATTGCAGGAGCAGGGCCTTGAGCTGTTCTTGCTTATCGTTCGGAAGTCTGGGATTGACGTCGAAAGCTATGGGAGGGGCTTGGTTCCTCTGAGCAGGTTCCGCAGAATCGGCGAGGGTGAAAGCGCTGGTGGCTTCGACAATTTCTTCGATGTATGCGACCGTTGTTCCTTTGTTCACATGTTTGTACTCATTGCTGAAATTTGTGAGCATAACCGTTGCTTTGCCTCCCCGCAACTCTGCAATTCCTCTTGCGACGCAAATATTTCGGGTGACCAACAGATGCTGACTGCCTTCAACGACGCCTTCGAAGTCAGGTGATTCAGGAGTGCCGACTGAAATAATGACGCTTGAGCGAGGCGGAATGGTGACTTGTTCTTCCAGCACATTCAAGGCATGGTGTCCAGACGGCGTGCTCGGCGGTAGTGCTTCTTCTGTGGATAACGTTATCGACTTTGTTTTTAGGTTGATGACAGCACCATGGAGGCATAAGAA
Source organism: Rhipicephalus microplus (assembly GCF_043290135.1). Taxonomy (NCBI): domain Eukaryota; kingdom Metazoa; phylum Arthropoda; class Arachnida; order Ixodida; family Ixodidae; genus Rhipicephalus; species Rhipicephalus microplus. Next base: position 61,684,185 of record NC_134706.1, on the reverse strand, counting down.
GTCCATGCCAAGTATGACATCTCTCGAGCAACGCTGTAGGACTACGAAGTCTGTAGGATAAATACGGCCGTTAATGGTGACTCTCGCTGTGCAGATTCCTGCAGGCGTTACGAGATGACCTCCGGCTGTGCGGATTTCAGGGCCTTTCCAAGCTGTCCTAACTTTCTTTAACTTCGCGGCGAACGACCCACTGATGACAGAATAGTCGGCTCCAGTATCGACGAGAGCGGTCACACTGTGGCCGTCGATAAGAACGTCGAGGTCGCTAATTCGCCGTCTCGCATTACAGTTAGCGCGTGGCGCCGGGTCACGGCTGCGTCGGCTTGTTCCGCTGCTTCCCTGTTGCGTCGTCAGGCCACCTTCGGTAAGTGAGCTTTCGCCGTCAGGGCTTTGCCTGTTTGGCGTTGTGTTCGGAAAGCTCCGTCGCGGCGTCGTCGTCGGAGGAGGATCTTCGGTAGTTCGTCGCACAGCAACCGCACCTCCACCGGTTGCTGCCGTTAGTTTCCCGGATACGGGCTAGGAGACCGGCCCCGCGTTGGGCCAGAGTACTGTCGGTGGTGCGGTGACGTGCGGCGGCTGGGCGACGGCGAACGCGAAGGGCTTCGGGGTGTCCACCGAGTTCCTGTGAGGTAGTCGGCGATGTCACGTGGTCGTTCTCCTGGCTGTGGACGCGGTGCGTTGACGGCGAAGCCACGCAGTCCCATCTGTCGGTACTGGCAACGGCGGTATGTGTGTCCGGCCTCGCCGCAGTGGTAGCAGAGCGGGCGATGGTCAGGGGTGCGCCAGACGTCAGTCTTCCTCGGTGCACTGCGCTGGGCCGCTGGCGAACAGTATGACGTCGGTGGGGGTGGTGGCGGCGGTGGCGTCTGTCGACGGAAGTGCGATGGGGCGGCGTTTTGGTGTGGACGGGGAGGAGCGTTGTGGCGCAGTGCAGCGGCGTAGCTCATAGCTTCCGGCTCGGGCAGCGGTGCGTGGGGAATTTAAAGCGATTGCCGAACTTCTTCTCGCACAATGTCGGCGATCGAATCCACTTGAGGCTGCGCCGCAGGCAACAGCTTGCGCAGCTCTTCCCGCACGATCGCTCGGATCGTTTCACGCAGGTCTCCGTAGTTACTGACTTGAGCAGCAGCGCAGTCTGCAGTCAGGCGACGATTATACTGTCTGGTGCGCATGTCCAGGGTCTTTTCAATAGTGGTCGCTTCGGCTACGAATTCTTGGACGGTTTTCGGTGGGTTTCTCATCAGCCCCGCGAAGAGCTCCTGTTTGACCCCTCGCATGAGGAAACGAACTTTCTTTTCCTCAGGCATGTCTGGGTCAGCGTGACGGAATAGGCGGGTCATCTCCTCTGTGAAAATTCCAACCTTTTCGTTTGGTAGCTGAACCCGGGTCTCGAGTAGAGCAGCGGCCCTCTCTTTGCGAGCGACGCTTGCGAACGTTTGAAGAAATGCGCCGCAGAAGACATCCCACGTTCGGAGCGTGGACTCCCGATTCTCTAGCCAGGTCCTTGCGGTGTCTTCCAGGTAGAAGTACACACGACGGAGCTTTTCTTCATTGTCCCAGTGGTTGAGGGCGGCCACACGGTCGTATGTTTCTAGCCAGGTTTCCGGGTCTTCGAACGATGACTTATGGAAAATTGGTGGTTCCCTGGGTTGATGCATGACCATCGTGGGCTGGGACGCTGCGGTTGTCATTGTCGCTGCAGTCGCGGTCATGGCTTTGGTCTTCCGCGGCTTGTCGTGTAGAAGCCCGTACTCCGGTGGTAGCCCTTGCTGTCGGCGGCTTGTTCGCTGCTCCTGGTCGGCGTCGGTGTCTTCTCCGCGACGTGGGCTGGGTTCACGGCTTGACGGGGGCGTCCGGTACATGAACGAAGCAGCACCTCCACCAAATGTCACGGGGTCGTGACGTGGCCGAAGACAGGAGACTTCTTGTTGGAATTTAACTGTTTATTTGGGCGAACCTGTGCCCGGTAAACAGAAAGTCCAATTACAGCAGCAGTCTCGCACAGATAGCAGTCTCAAACTGATAGCGGCGAACGGAGCGTCGGCCTTCGATCAACAACTGACAAGCGGCGAAGCGCGTCGGTATTTATACTCCCGCCGTCGAATGTTCTAGCGCTATCGCTGGCGGCGGCGTGCGTTCCAGAACAATCTGTACCATTCGCACAGTGGGCGTGATCTTATCGAAATGATCTACTACAGTCCGGAACCCTCTAGAAAACTGCAGGCGCGGTTTGCGCTGAGAATCGTGTGGTGTTTTGGGACGATAACCAAAACTTGGGAAATGGAACGTGGCAATATGTAGGAAATGGGCTTTATATGTTGGCCTATTGGGAGGTCCTTTTTCATAAGTTACTTTATAAGCAGAAACAGAGGCTGTGTTTAAGAGACATGTTTAATATTCAGTATTCACAGTTGAGCGATGAGTAGTGTGTTTTCTGTTAACAGCTAACTTGAAGCGCAAACCACGACAACGCAGCAATGCCAAATACCGTGTAGACTGAACGTCTCGCCTGGGCTTTCGTTTGTCTTTCTGCATTTTAGTATATTTGCGGTAAGTTTGCTTTTGAGAATTTCAGCTGCCCACGTACTTGATGACGTTCCAGCTGGGGCAAGACGACAAATGCTGTATACATTGTGCAGCATTTTTACGTTATTGATTCAAGTTTACTTTTTGTTCTTCATAACGTTTCGTGCGCAAAGTAGTCTTGCCCATGTGAATGCTTTAGCTGATTGAAATGGGGCTGTATTATTCCGTACACAACTTTATGCAAAATATATGTACAACAACCTCGAAAAAAGCAGCGCTTCGAGATAGGTAATAGTGCACTTCAAGCTGTAAAAGAGTATGTCTACTTAGGGCAGGTAATAACCGCGGAGCTGAACCACGAGATTGGAGTAACTAGAAGAATAAGAATGGAGTAGAGCATATTTGGCAAGCACTCTCAAATTATGACAGGTAGATTACCACTATCCCTCAAGAGGAAGGTATATAACAGCTGTATCTTGCCGGTAATTAGCTACGGAGCAGAAACCCGGAGACTTACAAAGAGGCTTCAGCTTAAATGGAGGACGACGCAGCGAACAATGGAAAGAAAAATAGTAGGTGTAACCTAAAGAGACAAGAACAGAGCAGAGTGGATTAGGCAACAAACGGGGGTTAAAGATATCATAGTTGAAATCAAGAAGAGAAAATGGACGTGGGCCGGGCATGTAGTGCGTGGAGAGGATAACCGCTGGTCACTAAGGGTAACTAACTGGATTCCCAGAGAAGGCAAGAAAGTTAGGGGGAGACAAAAGGTTAGGTGGGCAGATGAGGTTAAGAAGTTTGTGGGTATAAATTGGCAGCAGCAAGCACAGGACCGGGTTAACTGCAGCGGAACATGGGAGAGGCACTTGTCTTGCAGTGGACGTAGTCAGGCTGATGATGATAATGAAAGGCAGCAAGGACGCTCTTAGTGGCCAACGGATTGCCTGGTGGGAATGAACCCTTATAAGAACTAATGTACTTTGTGCGAGCATATGAGATTAATGGTTTCGTTGCCGTCACGTTAACCACACATTTATGAGCTATTCCATCCACCGAAGCGAATGCTACCTGAATTGTGATTCAGAGTTACAGATTTATTCCGCAAAGAGGCTCGTGTTCTCATTAGAGTTACTGATATATTATGAATGTCTGGCAGATTTTGAGTACACTGAGTTTCAATGCTTGATTGCACAAGCGGCCATTTGCAGTTGTTCATGCTTCTGTAATTTTTTACTGTCTCCTCGAATCATTGGGCGTATGATGCGATCAACCACTGCCATTTATGTTTAGGGTTCCTGCTTTACCTTTTTCAGACACCTTCACCTACAAACAACGGTTCACTACCTCGCTCACTTTGGGAGAACGTGGCGCCGTGTGAATTCGCCGCTATCATCCAAAGAAAAAGCCATACAATATTGCTGCGTGTAGCGTTGGTACAGTCTTGCCTTGCTCTTTTCGAAAGGCATTTCCTAATTATAAATACCCATACTAAGCACAGGCTTATTAGCGAGTTCAATGCGGATTGTGCGTTTGGACACAACTACAACCTCATTAAAAACGGAATTCAGCTGGTTGCTGATCAATTTCTGCATCGGGCGTCGTACAAGTGAATCACTCCGTTTTAAAATGACCTGTGTTCGATTTGGCATAGCACGCACCTTTGTACGGCGTCAAAAAGCAAGCAACTCAAAGGAGCTCTAACAACAAGTTTGCAAACTCTAGATGCTTGTGTTGTTTGAGAGTCCTGCAAGCGGGGGGAATCACGATCGACAGTTAGCGACGAGCGATGCCTATAAGATATTTTATTTAGATTTAAAATAGGATTGCGTACTTGTTTAGTATATTTGATGCATTTGATATATTTTGTTGCTTCACGTAGACAGGGATCCCCTTCGTGATGTTGGAGAAGTCAATGAAGTATTGCTGGCGTCAGAAAAACCATGTGGAGTGCGCACAATACCCTGACTTGCACCCGGTGAAGACTGTTGTTCGCCCCCCATCTGGCTTTGTTGTCGGGCTGCTCTTAAAGTGGTTCTGGCTGCTTACGCTAGGAATGATTTTCTTTTTCATGAGGGGAACACAATGATAGCGTCCACATAAATTAATTTTTTACCACCCGCTGGTCTGCCTATTTCAAAACAGTGAGCTCGGCGTCTCCGAAGTTCAAACACACGAAGTCTCAGGTGCTGCCTCACTATTGGGTGCTAGTTCCCAATGATATTTATGCGGGTGTTTAGAACTGACGCAAAAACTCAAGGCACCAGGGAAAATTAAACCCTTCATTGCAAAGTACGAGTCCTGAACCTCACTATTTAAAGAAAAAATATTTCACTTTTTATATTTCATATTTCATATTTCTATTTCATATTCATATTTCATATTTCATATTTCAAAAATATTTCATATTTCACTATCTAAAGAAGAAGAAGTTTTGGTTTACTAAGTAATACGGCTTGTTGGCGTTAGCCACCGCCCGATCTAAAGGGTACAGCCATATCAATTCACCCATCCATCCTCGATGCGCTCGTTCGCGTTCGCTGCACGGATCGAGACTCTATACTGCAGCGCTTCCAGAATACAATTCACCAATTTTATCGTGCAGAACATAAAATAAACGTTTTGTTCACACTCTCCAGACGCAATGCTATCGTCTTTCGACGATATTTGCAGTGAAACATGCAGATACGGGGCCACTTTTTTTCAATAAAATTGTAACCAGTACCTAGCTCGTGTGACACGTTTTAACTTGAACCTATTACGCCTATCTACAATCGGAAGGAGATTCTGAAAACCGACAATGTGGTTCGAAGTACCAAAACTGTCTGCGGTTTTGCGTGCCAGCTACCACATCAGGAATATGAGGATCGCCGTATTGGAGGGCTTCGGAAACGAGGACCGTCAGGAGTTCGCTGACACAGTGTCCTTGGGCCAACCTTGTTGTATGCATCAAAGAGGTAAATATTATGCTGTTGTAATAAATCGAGCAGTGCAAAAAGCTCTACAACTTCACCTTCGACAAAATGCGACATTCGCTTCGAGATTCAATTAAGGTTTTTGGGTTGGCAGCGCAAAACCGCAATCATTCTATACCACTGAATAGAACCTAATCGCACTCGTCGCAATTGTCTAAATGATTATGGCAATCGCTCACAAAGATGAGTGCATACATACGGTAACACTTGGTGACACTACTGCAGATACCAGAGCACGAAAACTCAACGGCAAGTTTCAGGCATTACTGGTCATTGTTGTTTTGTTCTTCATTTTTTGTATGCTTTCTACAAACAAAATTTTGAAACACCGCCAAATGACGCAGAACAACAAGAGGCCTCGCAAGAACGGAACGAACACGCAGACCATTTGACTTAAAGTACAGACTGCTTTTTTTTATTGCTGAAATGGCAAAATTATCATAACATTTTAATGAAATAAGATATTGACATTTATCTCTGCCTGGCATCGCAGCAACATACCTAGGCTGCCCAATCAAGTCAAACCCATATGCAGTGATCTCTTGCCTTTCTTCCGACTTTTGTAGTTTCGCAGTAATAACGCTGTTCTTCTCACGACGGCTATCTTTATAGGTGTTCTTACGCCGGCACATCAGTACCCAACCTTGATTTAGGTGCTCAATTCCTCTTCGCTGTTCCCATTCTCTCCACACCAAATTTCTTCGCCAGCCATATTCACCATCTGGACATCTTTACGCGCAGTGACGTCAGCGCATTGAGAAATTGCATCGTTTCCACACAACGCACTTGCCACCAAGGCAGCCGCAATCTTGTATGCTATAAAAACCTTCCGTTATTTTTTTTGACGCTCTTGTTTCGGGATCTCCAATCACCTTGCATAAAACAAACTTTGCCCTCGTATTCTCCTAGGCGCCGTTGTGTTGCCTGTCTTGGTCCGTGCACCACAGGCACTGTTCGCTTCTTTTGCTTTGGCTACTTGAGAGCGAAAACAATTTATCTCACTGCTATTTCTCCAAGGCCTCCGATGCACAAATGACGTGGGGGTGAACCCACTTTTTTAGAAATGAAATATGGTGCAATATAACACTACGCAAATGAGTGTAAGCGTCTGGTTCCGCCTTCAATTGGGCGTTTTATACGGAGATTGTCAGGTGTTGGAATGTTTGATGTGTCAGAAAATCTTAGGGCGGGATAACTAATATTATACTTCTTCATGTATAAAGCGTGAATCCATAATTTCATTACGAGTGACGCCATAGTGGAGGGCTCAGATAATTCAGAAATTTCGGGTGCACCCCAATCTAACTACGAGGGTCACCATAAAAAATGGCTGCATATCCACGGAGTGAATGATGGAGAGTGGGACGAAGCATTCGTCCGTTCATTCGTTCTTGCTTCCGTCCGTTCATGCGTTCGTCTGTGTCACCATGCGTGCGTCCATCCGCCTGTCCGTGCGTGCGTCTGTTCGTGCGTCCGTCCTGGCGCTCGTCCATGCATCCGCCCCTGCGTTCGTGCGTGCGTCTATTCATGCATCTGTCTGTGTGTCCGTTCGTCCATGTATTCAACACTCCAAGTCCCACCATCTCGCATCTTTTTATCACATATTCCCCATATAGAAGCACCGCCATTGAGTGGACATTCCAAGGACTAAGCAAGAGGTGGCACACGCACACTTTCTTACGGCTTGCGCTTCGGGTCTACTTCCCACCTTTAACCACCTCAAGTTCATGGTATATACTAGTTCACTGTATTTATGGCACTGTGGCTCAACGCTCGCTAAACCTTTCTAAAACCAAGGAGGTTAGCCGAGCGAGTATAACATAGCAGCCTTTTCCTGTCAGATAGTGCTCAATGTACATGCCAGTGGCTGCTAATGGGGAATGAGAGACAGGAGAATACGGCTTCTACTTTCTTACGACTTGCGCTTCGTATCTACTTCCCACCTTTAACCACCTCGAGTTCATGGTATATACTTGTTCATTGTATTCAGGGCGCTGCGGCTCAACGCTCGCTAAACCTTTCTAAAACCAAGGAGATTACGCCCAGCGAGTATAACGTAGCAATCTTTTCCTGTCAGATAGTGCTCAATGTACATGCCAATGGCTGATAAAAAGAAATGAGAGACAGGAGCATTCGGCTATTAGTTAACGCGCACGCCGCAACCTTTTTATTGTGCAACAAAGCACAGGAGAAATCTCCCACCGGCACCACCTTGCAGGTCAAAATGTAACACTGGTTACACACTACGACTACGACATAGACTACAAGGGACAAACGGGTGCCACTTCAAGGTTCTTCGCCTCTAAAATGTTGCCGACGGAACCAGTGTTCGATAAAGCGAACTTCAGGTGAGCATTCCAGTGCCATAATCATCACAACACCGTGGCAGTACGCACAGTCTCAACTAAAACACTGTCTATTTGTACGTTTTTCTGCCTCAAATGACAACCACAAGTGTGAAGAAATGTGTGAAAAAAAACAATTCGCTTTGGTGCTCCTAGCCATGTTTTGTCTCCACCTTTGTATTTAGGATCAACTGCCAATTTTTCGGACTCTACTAGACTGAGAGCCGTCTTTTTAAATGCCAAGCATTCCTTAGCTAACTTAGGCAAGTTTGGCCATGTCTGTCTATCTATCTATCTATCTATCTATCTATCTATCTATCTATCTATCTATCTATCTATCTATCTATCTATCTATCTATCTATCTATCTATCTATCTATCTATCTATCTATCTATCTATCTATCTATCTATCTATCTATCTCTGCCACGTTGGTCAAGTGGATAAGGTACTCGGCTGCTGACCCGCAGGTCACGGATTGGAATCCCGGCTGTGGTGGCTGCATTTTCGATGGAGGCGGAAATGTTGTAGGCCCATGTGCTCTGATTTCGGTGCAGGTTAAAGAACCCCAGGTGGTCGAAATTCTCGGAGCCCTCCACTACGGCGTCTCTCGTAATCATATGATGGTTTTGAGACATTGAACCCCACATATAAGCTATCTATCTATCTATCTATCTATCTATCTATCTATCTATCTATCTATCTATCTATCTATCTATCTATCTATCTATCTAGCCGCCTACGACTTGTAGCTGCCAGGCCGTTTGCGTGACTCCAAGGCCGCTTGCGTGACATGGTCTGCTGCTACGCAAGTCATGGATGTCATAATTTACAGTCATTGTCTTGCTGCTTCTCTAGTGGTTTAGTTCACATGATTTATCGCAAAACTGGTATGATATGATATGACTGCATGGCGAACATAAGTGAAAGGCCCCCAAGTGGAAATCATGGCATGCATGTCAGGTAAACACAAGACTACAGGCTACGCTCATGATGCTTTCGTGGTCGCTTCACTAGGTGCACATACACCAAATTCAGTATTACGTGATGTGAATGGATGATGAAGGTATTTGACTGGTGCGAACGTGACAATCATGATATATGTGTCATGTATGAACATGACTGCACACCCCCACCTCATGATACGCTTGTGGCTGTTTCACTGGCTTCACATGCATATACCAAGTTTAGTATCACGTGACGAGACCAAACGTCGAAGAAAACGAATGGTCCAAACATGGTTCACAAACTACAGGCCAATATCCGTTCTTCCTGTTCTATCTAAGGTATTTAAGAATGCAATAAACGTACGCTTGTATAAATTTTTTGACAAGTACAATGTGATCAGTGAGGCTTAGTATGGTATTCAAAAAAATAAATCTTGTGAAGCAGCTTTGCTTAATAATAAACATGAACTGATCACAAACATCGAACGTAGACTGTACTCACTAGGTTTGTTCATAGACTTTAGAAAGGCGTTTGATTCGGTATGTCATGAAGTACTAACGGCTAAATTTAGCAAGTATGGTGTACGTGGTGTGGTTCTTGAGTTAATGAAAAACTATCTAACAAACCGCCATCAATATGTTTGCATAAACAAAAGTGCATCCACTTACCTAAACATAACAAGAGGAGTACCACGAGGGTCAATTCTCGGTCCTCTATTGTTCATAATTTATATAAACGACCTGTGTGATATCCCATGTTCTTCCAAGTTAATAATGTATGCAGATGACACTAACATATTCTTTAGTGGCACATCCATTCTAGAGTTTGAACACCGGGTTAATAACTACCTACGAAAGTTGTCCGCGTATCTTAGTTTGAATAAACTGCAACTAAATATTAGTAAAACGAAATACATTGTCTTTGCTCCACCTAATAAGCCGCGTAACTATAGTTCAACTGTTCTATTTGAGGGCAAAGAGATAGAGCAAGTCACCAGCCAGAAGTTCCTGGGTGTATGGTTTTCTGAGGTATTGACATGGAACACACATATAGAAAAACTAACGGTAGAACTCAGTAAAACCGTTGGATGTTTATATAAGCTCAGCCCAGTCTTACCAAAATGGTTACATATAGAAATATATTACGCCCTTTTCTACTCTAAAATGACACACGGTATTTTGGTATGGGGTACTATTACACAAACAAACTATCAAAAATTACTAGTTGTGCAAAAAAGAGTTTTGTGAGCATTCGAGCAATACCATGGTATTATCAGGGATTTGAAAACCAAACCACTCTTTGAAAAATACGCATTACTAACAATAACAAAACTGTATTATTTCAAACTTCTGCAGTGGAAACAAGCCACAGTGTCTTCAGAACCCGCCTGACAACACTCATTGTACTATGCGTCAGCAACGCAGGAAAATACCAGCAATAAGGACAACTTATGGCAACCAACACGTTCAGTATGAAATGCCCACAATGTTAAATCGTTTACACGGTCTCATAGATTTCAATTCCGTACCTTCGAACACCATCACCAAGTCCATCCTAAGGAACCATGATATTGAGTATGCTTATTAAATTTTTGTACTTGATTTGTTACATCCCATCTATCAATTTGAGTTATGTGTTGTAGTTGGGTTTCTTATGCTTTATTTTATATTCTGTATTGAAGGTTCTTTTCAGATGACGCTTTTGTAATAAAGTGATTTTTTTAATTTTTCACTGAAATAGTGTGACAAGACCATGCTAAATTTTGTTGTGTTATGGTTTATTTATTGTGTTATTTATTTATTTCTCTGTGTTACTTGTGTTATATATATGTTTATGAAAAAAATGCGACGGATTGAGCAGCCTGCGTGCCAAACTGTATTTCGGAGCAGAGGCTCCATGTCAGGCTATATAGCCTTCAGCCTCTGCCCCCGATCCTGTAAGAATTTCAGGACGAAATAAACTTCAATTCTATTCAATTCAATGGTAATCTTGACATGCGTGTCACGTAAAACATGACAACATGATAAACTTAAGCGCGCTCATGGCCGTTTCACTAGCATCCCATATACCAAAATTAGTATCTCGTATTGAAAATAGACGACGAGCACAAACTCCAGTTGAACACGATAATCATGACTTAGAAGACACGTAAAGTGCACTTTACGTCCGCCTCGTAACTTTGCGCTGATTTTATTGGGATCATTCAAACTATCATTCATGCTTCGCATATCATCCATTACGTGGGATCGACCAATTTTTGAAGTTTGTCACGCGAACAACCTGTGTGAGTAACCACAGCGGCAGAATTTGCTCCTCACTTTCGATATTACCAGGATCATGCCTTCCAGTTCCCTCAACAGCTTGAAACAATACACTTCTTAGAATTTTTTGAAATGTGCTATTTTAAAAATTATCAGCATGTCCGTCACTTGAACAACTGCTCTGTGTAAGTTGGCACAGTGGCAGAATTTCCTCTTCATTTTCTTTATTACGAGGATCATGCCCTCCATTTCACTCAACAGTTTTAAAAAAATACACTTCTTAGAATTTTCCGGAATGTGCTATTTTATCAAATCTCAGCATGTCCGTCACTTGTACAACTGCTCTGATATTACCCTTAAAGCGGCTAATTTAATTTCATGAAATCTCATGTCTGCCAACTCTTCGACGTAAACAAATGCTCTGAATTTAAACAATAAAAGGATAATTTCAATATTCTCGCTAGTTATTCACCTAATTATTTGGCAGCTGTCTCCTGAAATCGACAGATGCCTGACTCTTCAAGTTCAACACCAAAGTCTTCTATACGAGAATCCACCACTACTCTGCACATTGCTACGAGTAACTTATTTATTAAATTTTATACGAAGAAACGTGCTCGGCGAACAAGATGGTGACAGTTGATCAACAACCAGCCACCGACATCGTCTTTCTCTTTCATGCAGCAAGGCTGTGCTGGCCTTGCTTCAAGAAAGAGAACCCCTCGGCGATCATAACCCACCCGGCGATAGAAGCACCGTCTTGGTGCTTGAGCTACTCGGATGCGGTAGAAGGAGGGTGATAAAGCTTGAGTCAAGCTATGTGCCCCATGTCACTCGAAGGTGACGATGATGACGTTGGATCGGCTGCAGCGATCTCGTATGTAACGTCAGTCACCTGGCGAACGACGCGGTATGGTCCAGTGTAGCGTGACAGTAGTTTTTCAGAAAGACCTACACGCCAAGTGGGGGACCAGAGAAGAACAAGAGGAACCGGTGAAGGAACCGGTGAAAAGTGCAAATTTCGATGATGGGAATTGTAGCGCTGTTTTTGGTGCTCCTGTGGGGCCTGCAGGTGGCTGCGGGCGAGTTGGCGTGCGTGATCGGCTCGCGCGATGGCTTCGCCGGAATACGCAATGACCGAGGGCAGCAAGGTGTCAAATGGTAGGGCGGGTTCTCGGCCGTATAGAAGATAGAATGGTGATTAGCCGGCAGTGTCGTGATGTGACGAATTATATGCGAACGTCACAAATGGCAAATGAATGTCCCAGTCCTGGTGGTCGGCCGCTACGTATTTAGAAATCATGTCGGTTATGGTGCGGTTGAGGCGCTCCATAAGGCCGTTCGTTTGCGGATCGTACGATGTGGCAAACTTGTGCTTGGCAGAGCAAGAGCGCAGGATTTCATCAACGACAGCTGATAGGAAGGTCCGGCCCCGATCAGTGAGAAGTTGGCGTGGAGCTCCGTGTACTAAAATAATATAATATACCAGAAATCCGCCACATCGGTTGCGCAACTCGTTGGAAGTGCTCGTGTGATAGCGTACAGTGTCGCATAGTCAGTGGGGACAGCGATCCATTTGTTGCCTGAGCTAAAGATCGGGAATGGGCCAAGCAGGTCGAGGCCAACTCGAAAAAAAGGTTCAATGGGAATGTCGATCGGCTGAAGGAATCCAGCTGGTAGGGAAGATGGCTTTTTGCGGCGCTGGCAGGGCTCACAAGCGGCGACGTAGCGTCGAACAGAGCGGGTAAGACCAGGCCAAAAGAAACGATGACGTACACGATCGTATTCGCAAGAGACGCCCAAGTGGCCCGCCAAAGGAGCGTCTTGAAGTTGGTTAAAGACAGTCGCACGAAGATGTGCTGGTATGACAGGGAGTAAGTCATGGCCATATGGATCGTGGTACGGTGATACAGGATCCCGTCTTTGACTAGGAATAATTGTAGAGATACATCGCAAGGCATTGGCTCAAGATTGTCAATGATGGTTCGCAGGGAAGCATCCCGACGTTATTCGTGGCCAAGGTTGAGTAGCTGCGTCACAGACACAAGGTCTGGAAAGGCGTCAGTATTGGCAGCTTCTTCTACAGGGTAGCGTGATAAACAACCCGCATCTTGAGGCAACCGCCTTGTTTTGTACGTTACGGTGAACGTGTATTCTTGCAAGCGTAGGGACCAGCGAGCGAGGCCTCCTGTGGGATCCTTGAGTGAGGCCGACCAGCACAGCACGTGGTGATCGGTGACTACTCGGAATGGACGCCCGTGTAAGTATAGGCGAAACTTGGCGACTGCCCACTCAAGAGCGAGACACTCACGCCCCGCGTTTGAACAGTTGCGCTCGGCGGTAGATAGCAGTCGGCTTGCATATGCTATAACACGGTCATGACCGCGTTAGTGTTGCAATAGCATTGCTCCTATGCCGTGCACCCTAGCGTCACTGCGAACCTCGGTTGGAGCTGATGGATGGTCGGTTGGAGCTGGCGGAAGGAGGGTCGTGAGCTATAATTTAAGATTTAGCTTGATCAGCGCCCCAGAAAAACGAGACGTCCTTATTCAGGAGGTTTGTGAGTGGTCGTTCAAGGATTGCGACGTCGTTAACAAAGCGTGGAAAATAAGAGCACAAGCCCACAAAACTACGAACGTCCTTTGTTGACTTCGGAAGAGAAAAGCCCGTGACAGCGCCAATTTTTTCGGGATTCGGGCGGACTCCTGTGGCATCGACGAGGTGGCCAAGTACGGTTATTTGACGACGAGCGAAGTGGCATTTCGAAGAGTTCAATTGAAGTCCGGCTCGACGAAATGCTTCAAGAATCGCCAATAATCGATCGAGGTGGGAGTCAAACGTGGGCGAGAAAACGATAACGGCGTCTAAATACCATAAGCAGGTTGATCGTTTAAACCATTGGAGCAATCAGTCCATCATTTTTTTGAATGTGACTGGCGCATTACAGAGACCGAAGGGCATAACTTTGAAGTGATAAAGATGGTCAGGAGTGATGAATGCAGTCTTCTCACGGTCCACTTCGTCTACAGCGATCTGCCAATAACCAGGTCGAAGGTCGATAGTGGAAAAATACGTAGCAGCGTAGGCAGTCTAAGCATCGTCGATTCTAGGCAACAGGTAAACATCTTTCTTCGTAATTTTTTGAGATGCCGATAATCTACACAAAAGCGCCATGTTCCATCCTTCTTTCTGATCAGGACAACAGGAGAAGCCCAAGGGCTACACGAGGGCCCAAGCATGTCTTTCGCAAGCATATTTTCGACTTCCTGTTGTATGACTGTACGCTCGGACGCGGAAACACGGTATGGACGTCGCTGAAAAGGACTAGCGTCACCAGTATTGATGCGATGAGTAACAACACTCGTTCGGCTTGAAAACATGCTAGTGAAGTAGAAAATGTCACTTTAGGACGCCAGGACGTGACGGAGGGCTTGCGCTTGATCAGGAGCGAGGTCTGGTGGTATCATGCGGTCAAGGTCGACGCCCGATGAACGTGATAGAGTTGGGTCATGGTCAGAGTTGCAGCAATCATCCACTCTGAAGGGCTCAACCGTATGGTCAAGTGGGGCAGTAATTTTGGCCAGGGAGATACCTTGGACAAGAATTTCGGTACTGAGGGCAAAATTGACAATAGGAAGCCATGTGCGGTTTTTAACAATTGTCAAAATGGTGTGAGGAACAGCGACGTCATGCGTAAGCATCATGGCATGAATTGGTGCCACCATGTAATCGCCACCAGGTACAGGCGCAGTAGAGAAGAGGTCGATGTGTGGAACACAGTTAGGCGGAAGGCGTACGAAATCAATGCAGACGGCTTTGGGGTGGGTTGGTCGGATCAGAAAGTAGCGGTATCTCAAGGTCAAGACAGCCGGCTGAACAATCAATAAGGGCCGAGTGAGTGGTTAGAAAATCCATACCTATAATTAGATCATGACGGTGATTTTCTATAATGAAGAAAATAACAGCAGTGTTTCTATCAGAAATAGTCACACGGGCAGAGCACATGCCAATAATTGCGGCAGTTTCCCCGTCGGCAACTCGAACGACTCAATTCAAGACGGGTGTGATAACTTTCTTCAGGAGGCGACAAGGAGCAGCACTCATTATGAACACATGCGCGCTGGTATCTATCAACGCGCGCACAGGTACAATGTCTAAAGTTACGTTCTACAGATTCCGGGTGGTCGGTAATGTTACACGAGGATTTCTTTCAGAGGTCGTCGTCAATGCAGCTCCACCTGCTGAAGCTACAATGCCTAGTTTTCTGGTCGGGAGCACTGCGAATAGCTCGGAGAGGCAGGACGGTAAGGGGGGGGGGGGGCGAACGAGATTAACGGCGCACGGAGGATGGTGAGCGGGCGTTGTGAGGTCTCGTCAGAGGTGCGCCAGAATCAGAGGATGTGGTTGACATGGGGGAATCAAAATCAAATGCTGAGGATGACTGGTGGACAGAAGTGGCCTGGGTAGGAGGTCCATGTTGTGCCAGCGGAGCCCATTGATTGCGGCAGTGGCGAGCAATATGACCGACGCGTCGGCCATGAAATCATATAGGCCTGTCGTCCAGTGAACGCCATTCGGACAAATTGCGCTGTCGCAAGTAGTTGGAACCAAAGCGAGGAGTAAAGCGACGATGGCAGAGTAGACTGGTTGAACAGGGTGTAGGCCAACGTTCGATAATTCTTGATGAACGACGGCTTGTATGAGTGAGATCGTGGTCGGTGATGGATCAGGAGTTGGGAATGGAGTATTTACTGGTTGAGCTACCTCGACCTCGCGACGAAGGATGCAGGTGAGGTTGTCACATCGGGGAACTTGGCGGACGGCGTCATCGCAAGAGGAAGTAGCAGCTGTGTTCAGCAGGCGTGTGATGAATTCCGTGGGTGACACGGCTGGCTTTAGCTTGTTCTAGACGGCGGCATTCTGTCAGGATCGTGTCTATACTCGTGTCATTATTAAAAACCAGCAGGTTGAAGGCATTGTCAGCAATTCCTTTGAGGACGTGATTAACTTTTTCATCTTCCGAAATGCGCTGGTCGACCTTGCTACAAAGCGCCAAGACGTCAAGAATGTATGAGACGTACTATTCAGTAGACGTCTGGGCGCGAGTGGTGAGAGTCTTCTCGGCAACGAGCTGACGACCAGATGAATCACCGAAAAGGTCACGGATCTTCGTTTTGAAGAGACCCAGCTTGTGATTTTGGCTTCATTGGTCTCGAACCGTGTCCGTGGCGTGCCGTTGAGGTAGAACACAACATTGGCGAGCATAAGCGTGCGATCTCAGCGGTTAGTAGCACTGACCCGCTCGTGCCGGTGCAGCCAGGAGTCAACGTCGATGGTACCGTTAGTGGAGAAAGTGCCAGGATTCAGCAGGGGTGGCAGGGTGACGTAGGTTGTCGACTCGGCTGGAGAGGCTGGTGGTGATGAGGCACTGGCAGTTGAAGTAGTTGAAGAGTCCCCGGGGTTGCGACGTCTGCGCGTCTCCATCAAGGTACGGGAGTCGTCCACCTCCACCAATAATGTTGCGAGTAACCTATTTATCAAAATAAATACGATTGACCGTGGTCGGCAAACAAGATGGCGACAGTTCATCAACAACCAGCCACCGACGTCGTCTTTCTCTTTCATGCAGCAAGGCTGTGCTGGCTGTTGTGTATCAATATTTTTATCGCGGAAATGACGTTGTTAAATAAACACTAACTGATGGCAAAGTGCCAGAAAAAAACTTCAAAAGAAAATTACGGGTTCTTCAGAGCAATAACGTCAGTGTTGACACATTATATTCCCTGCAAAAGAAAAATTATATATATATTGAAACAAGCAGAGATTCATTCGATGATTTAGTACTAGCGCTACTTGAACAGCACGGCAACACACGATGACCAAAACCACACAGCGACAATGAGTAAAATTACTGGAAATTTACACTAACGGGCCCCCTCATGCTTACCATCTTTTCGATGGGGGCAAGAACGCTGTAGGCCCGTGTGCTCCGATTTGGATTCGCGTTATAAAGCCCCAGGTGGTTCAAATTTTTGGAGCTTTCCACTGTGGTGTCTCTCATTTTCATATGGTACCTTTAGGACGTTAAACCCAACATACCAATCAAATAATCAATCAATCAGTCATTTTTACCATCACACTAGGTTGACGGGCCTCTTCACCATGGTCACTGCATTACGGTGACGAGCGAGTGCCGTCACTACAGTTGCATCAGTATGATGACGGGCCCCGACAATATTATGATTTCGCTTCGCTGATGGCCTCCCTCACTTTCGCGATATTACTGGGCGTCCAGCCCCGTCACGGTAGAGGGCGCCTTGTTGGAATCCGGGTGGCTTGTCTTATGCGCATTGTCAAAGCGTTGACGCCATGTTGGCTCTGGGTGATCACGTGCGATGGCGATAGTCGCTGCTGAGGTCGCACTTATCGGAAGTGTGAGGCTTATTTTCAGTGCTGGAATCCACTTGAGCACGCGTGAGTTTTTTCTTCTGGCTCTACGCGGCACAGGTGAGCTGTAAGCTCCGTATAAATCAGCACACTCTTGACTTGGCAAACAATGGCGTGTGACGAAGTCACCACATGAAGTCATCTTCAATGACGTCGAAAAATTTCACTACTTGTAACATAATTTCTGGTCTTTTGAATCATTGTGCTCGTGCTTTCAGTCACTTTTCGGTTTCCACAAATGGTCAAAATTTCTCACCGAAAACAGGGATGACTGAGTGTTTAGCAAATTAGTTTCACAATCTAGAGCACTTCGTACTCTCCACTACGGGAGAGAGCTAAGTTCTTCATAATGTCAAGTTCACTGCACGTTAAGAATGATTCGTGTATAAAAGAGGTGTTCAACAATTCCGTGCGCTATAAATAAAACGACCCTTCATATGTCTCAGGTAAAATTTTCCGCTTTTCGGCAGACATTTCATGCACACAGTATAATTTCTGAATAAGGGTTAACAAAGAAGGCGACTCTTATTTACAGCCGAAATTCTTTAGTCACCAAAAACCGCACAACGACAATGTGTAAAATGACCAGAAATTTACGACCCAAACAAGGCATTAAGCATGAATGTCTTTGGGTGTATAGAAAATGTTAATCATTTAGAGTACTAGGTGTTCTATTATTGGAGATCATGAAGCCGTCCCGCGGGCTTAGTAAACAACTTCAATGGCTAACCTCCCTGTCCTTCCTCTTTCAATCCTTCCTCCTCCTTCAACTGCGAAATACAAAGTCGATATGTGGGTTTAGAAAAAGTGAATAATGATTTAGAGCCCTAGGTGCTCTACTACGGGAAAGCATAAAGCCAAGCCAGTGGCCTCAAACTTGATGACGCCAAGTTGGCAAAAATTAGGGTGAGGGGCTAATCCCACAATACGCCGGAAGCTGCACCCGAAATAGATGAAGATCTATCTGTATGCGTTTAGGAAAACTGGTTAACGATTTGAAGTACTAGGTACTTTACTATGGAAGATCATACAAAGTTGTATTGTTTCATAATTCTTAATAAACTGTTTGAACAATCCCTTGAAAGACGTTGTATTCCCGATGATTGGACAGTTGTGAGGGCGATTCCTCTGCACAAGTCTTGAAATAAACATTGCCCTGACAACTTTCGTCCCATTTCTCTCACTAGTATACCTTGTAAAATAATGGAGCACGTCATATACTGTCATCTTATTTTTTTCTCAGAATCGAATTCTTTTTTCACGATAGCCCAGCACGGATTCCGTAAGTCATTTTCATGCGAAACCCAACTCATATGTTTCACGCATTAACTTCATTGCATCCTCGATCACGGATCTCAGGCAGACTGTATATATTTGAATTTTTCGAAAGCTTTTGACAAAGTCTCGCATGAACTTCTATTTCTTAAACTACGTAATTTTAACATTGACCATAATATATTTGCATGGTTGATCTGTTTTCTTTCAAACCGCTCACAATTCGTAACAGCTAACAACTTTGACTCACATCCTTTACCTGTCCGTTCTGGTGTACCTCAGGGGTCCGTTCTAGGGCCCCTTCTGTTTCTAATCTATATAAATGACTTACCAAATAATATTTCTTCTTCATTTAATCTTTTTGCTGATGATTGTGTTTTTTATTGCAAGATTAACGAAAATAACGATGTCTCTTGCTTTCAATCCGACATTAACAAGGTCATGGACTGGTGTAACACTTGGAACATGAAACTAATCATTATTAGGTGTAAGCCCATGCACATTTCTCGAAATTCTAGCCCAGCTTCCACTTACCACATTAACAATGTCTTTCTTGAAACTGTGCTCTCTTATAAGCACGTAGGTGCTCACAATGCTTCTAACCTGTCTTGGAAAAGTCATATTCATTATATCATAAATAACGCCGACCGCATGCTTGGGTATATTTGCAGGAACTTCTCTCATTCATCCAGTTCAATAAAACTATTACTTTCTAAAACACTGGTTCGCTCAAAATTAGAATATTCTGCATCTGTATGGAGCCCTGGCAATGAATCACTCATTTCCGATTTGGAAGCTGTGCAGAACCTTGCCTGCCGTTTCATACTCTCCAACTATCATCGAACAAGCAGCGTAACCGCCATGAAATATTGTTTGTCCCTCCCTCCTCTTTCTCATCGCAGGTCAGAAGCTGCATTATGTCTTTTTCACAAAATTTATTACAACAGCTATGTGAAAGAGAAATCATTAACCAGGCCATCATACATATCAGCTTGCATTGATCACCGCAATAAAGTTGGAGTTCCGTCATGTCACACCAAATGTTTTCATGACTCATTCATACCCAGAATTTGTGTCAGTTGGAATGATATTCCCCATGATATCGCTTACATAACTTATAATAACTTGTTTCGTAAAACCATTGATCTTTTCTGAATGTTTGTGTGTATATATATGGTTCGATTCCTGCTCACAGCTGGTAATTTTTTCATCCACTTTTCTTTCTTCTTATTTACATTCCATTGGTTCTAATAACTTCCCCTGTACATTTCTTGGCATTACTGTCTGTTACATCTCATTAATATTGTGTTAAAACACGGAAATACGAGCCCTTAGGTATACACTTCTCTCCCTTATGTTTGTATGTATGTATATATATGTGTACATATATAGGCTTATAATTGTTCGTATATATTTTTCCTTATTAAATTGTTGTCATACGTGCCTACTTTATTTCACTTACTTATCTCCTGTGTTTTTTTTTTCTTTTTTTCCTTGCTGTTTTACATTGCTTCTGCTATGTATATCCCCACTCGCCTCTATAATGCTTTCGGGCCCTGACTGAGGGTACAATAGATAAATAAATAAATATATGAACAAATAAATATATAAATAAATAAATAAAGCCGTCCATGAGAAAGACATCATGTGAAAGAAGGGCAAGCCGAGATTAAGAAAGGGATGTTTTATTGCACAACCTAGCTTGAATGTACATGCACAAACGAAAAGTTGAAAACAAGCAAAAACAGTGTATGCATCTTACGTATGAGCACCAAAATCTAATTTTTCACTGTGTATCCGAGTGTTATAAGTTGAAGGTAATTTAAAACGAATCAAATTAATAACATTTCACAGAATACAACGTATGTTTAGAAAAAAAGGTTTCACAATTTAAAGTATTTGGTACTCTACTATGGGAGAACATAAAGCCGTCCTGTATGCGTGTTTAGAAAAGGTGGTTATCGGCTTAGAATACTGGGTACTCTACCATGGGAGAGCTGAAAGCTGTCCCGTATGCGTGTTTAGAAAAAAATGGTATCGATTTAGAGTATTCGGTACTCTACTATGCGTTTAGAAAAAAATTATTTACAGCATGTACAGAGCACAAAGGCTTCATACCATTCCAGTAACAGGACACATACACTTCGGCACATCTATATTTCACGACTAACATCACTAGGTTACATTGAAGACATTTGCTCTAATAAACATGACAATGTTGGCATACATGTACACAAGAATTCAATGTGATATCACGATACAAGGGTATAACGATACAATAGATCCAAATGAAACACAATTTGTAACAAATGAAATCATATATAACAACTCAACGGGAGCTGCTTAGCACCAAGTCGGTCGAAAAATTAGTTGTATCCTTTCGTGTTCCACCTTGACGAAAGGGCACGACCAATGCCGCAGAAACTCTTGCTCCCCGAAGAAGAAAAGCTCCTCGGAGAGGAACGCGAGGATCTCTCGTCTCATTCTCCCCAGTATCGGCCACAAAGCACGCCGGCGGCAATTGGCAGCTACGGCCTCACATCGGTTTCTCCAAAGGCTGAACAGCCCCGCAACTATTAAGAGAGCGGAGAAGCGGCTACGCGGAAATCGGCCATTGGACACGAAAGTTTGCACACCCTGTCCCAAAGAACCAGCATTAACCGCGCGCCAAAAAAGGCATGCGTATGTGTGTTTAGAAAAAGTGGATAACGATTTGGAGTACTTAGTACTCGGCTATGGGAGAGCATGCGTTCAATTCAGTATCTTTACAGTGCTCATGAGACGCAGTTCGTGAAAATGTTGCGAACGTCAGTAATCTGCAAAGCCTTCGTCATTGCTCTGGCCAACCTGCCACTTTCTATCTCGATTGCCACTTGAAACTGTCGATTCGCTTAACGAAAGACAAATATCTTGAAATGCATTAGGCAGACTTTATAATGTTTATTCAAAAATAGGAGTAAAACTCAGTGCGCGCAGAAGCTCTGACTATAGAAGGACGCCCTGGAGAGGTCACGAACATATTTAGAAAATGCTACCGCATGGAAGTCCAGCTTTCTGTGGACGTTTGGGTCAGTTTGAACCAATCGGTAATTGGCTAAATCAAGGAGGACACTCAATCACGCACCGAGTACGATGACCGCCGAAGCTTCCAAAACTGACCTGGACCGTCAGAAAGATTTTAAATGCGAAGCGTTTCTTAGTAAACTTCAGCGACTTTGCGCGTATCTATCTATCTATCTATCTATCTATCTATCTATCTATCTATCTATCTATCTATCTATCTATCTATCTATCTATCTATCTATCTATCTATCTATCTATCTATCTATCTATCTATCTATCTATCTATCTTTCTAGCCGCCTACGACTTTCAGCTCTCCAGGCCGTTTCGATAATGGTATCAATACCAAACTTGGTATGGCACAACATGGCTCTATGAAGAACGCATGTGACTAGTCATAACATTAAACTCAAGACATGTATGTCATGGATGTCATGATTTATATTTAATAGTCCTGCAGCTCTTGCGGTGGTTTCGTTCACGTGGCATGTTGCAAAACTGGTATAGTATGGCATGATTGCATGGCGAACACAAGTGACAGACACTAACACGATAATCATGAGATGCATGTGAAGTAACAACATGACTACATGCCACACTCATGACGCTCTCGTGGCCGTTTCACTAGCGTCCCATATACCAAATTTGGTAATACCGTATGTGAATGAATTACGGAATAATGTGAACCTGATATTCATAAGATGTGTGTCATGTAACAACATGACTACATGCCAGGCTCATGATGCACATGCGGCCGTTTATCTAGCTTCACTAATACCAAATTTTGTATTATGGGGCGTGAAGGGATGATGAAGGTATCATACTGACGCAAACATAATAAACATGAGATGCATTTCATGTAACAACGTGACTACATGCTACGCTCATGATGCGTTCGCGGCCATTTCGCTAGCTTCACATGTAGCAAACTCGGCATTACGCGACGCGGATGGACAACATAGGTAAATTTCACATTCAAACATGATTATCAGGACATGCATGTCATGTAACAACATGACTACATGACACACTCGTGACGCGAATGCGGCTATCTCGCTAGCTTCACTTTGCCGATTTTGGTGTGACGTGACGCCAATGGATGTCGAAGGCATGTCACTTTTGCAAACATGATAATCATGAAATGCGTGTCATGTGAGAACATAACTACATGTCACAGTCAACGCGCCAATACATTTCAACGTGACGTGGTGCACACGCTCGCCGGCGTTCATTTCATCGCGTCACGCTGGCGTTGCCACGCCAGGCGCCGTTCCTGCCATATACTTGCAGACGCGCGCCACGCTGCGTTGCTTTGACGCATGCGCGTTTCAGTGCGCCCGGCGTCTCTCCGTCACGAAAAAAGCGAGACGTAGTGTTGTCTGGGTAACGCATCGGCACGAAAGGCAGCATTTCGCATTTTGCAGCGGTGTCAGTCGGGTCGCGCCGGCGGACGCTTGTCGCGCCTGGCGTCAGATTTTAGAGGTCTCGCGTTTGGCTAACGTAGCGTTGCTGTGCCCAGCGTGGGCTTGCGTCAATGCTACATAGGAGTATACTGGGCCCTTCATGATGCGCTCCCGGCTGTTTTGCTCGCTCCACACATACCAAATTTGGTGTTACTTGACGTCAATGGAAGCTGAGATATATGACTGGTGCAAACATGATATTCCTGACACGCGTGTCACGTAAGAACATGACATTATACCAGGCTCATAGCATGCTCGCGGCCGTTTCGCTAGTTCTACATATACTAAATTCGGTATTACTTGACACTAATTATTAACAAAAGTAAACGACTCATCCAAACATGATAATCATGACACGGAAGTCATGTATGGCATCATATAATTCCACCTCGGAACGTTGTGCTGATTTAAAGTGACATCAACATTTCTCAGTCGTGCTTCACATATCATCGATTCCCACTGTACGCGAGATCTGCCAATTTTTTCAATCCTCTTTCGGCTGAATGCGGTGCGAAAGAAATTGCTGCGTCTTCATCGCCAACTGATGCAGTTGCTTCAATTTTTAGATGTGAAGCGCCCTATACCTTATCTCTGTCGGCGTCTGCTGTTGCTGTAGCCGGCTCGTAGTCCATGTCATCCTTCGTCTAGGTAAAACCAAGAATCAAGTATGAAGGCCCGTTCATTCAGAAAACGATCGTCAATACGTACGTAAAAGGCCACACCACCTGCGCATCCCTGAGTCGTGCAGTAAAATCTATTTTTCCAATGAACGCTTTCTGTAATTAACGCTTAACGCTGTTCGCTGCGCCGTAGGAGGCAATGACGATACGCTGTCCTTTCATCGATTTAGATGTGTTTCTGTGGCAAGCAGCAGCGTCTGCGCCTTCCCAAAGTCCACCTTAGTGGAGCTGTTCCTGCCTAGGTATATGGTCTCCACTGTCTGGGATCAGATCCGCTTCCTGAAGTTCAACTTCGACGCTCTCTTTTCACTGCCACAACCTGTTTCAATAGAAATGTCATTGTGTTTTAACAGTGGAACCTGTGCATTCAAAGGCGAAAAGTGAATCCATTTGTTGGAACGATTTAGGAGGTTGTAGACATAGTTTCCTAAAATTAACTAGAGGGGACTCTTTCACTGCGATTGTTCAGGGACGATTGGAATGATGGGTAGTACACAGATTTGCCCAGTGTTCGTACTTGCGGGTGGCAAATCGCACTTGCGACTTCGCTTATTGCTGATTGCGGTGTCGTTTTTGAAAAAAAAAGAACGTATTCTTTTTAATTGAATGACCCGATTCGATATGGTAAGCCTAAAAAATAAGGTGGTGAACCGCAACCGCTGAAAATTTGTTGATTTTTGTTCCGTAAGAAAAAAGGTTTAAGCCACACGAAGACACACACGGAGCAAGAAGCAGGCCAGAAGTACGAAGATTAGACAAGTTTGTGTACTACCCATGATTCCCATGCTCGCTGAAGTGCCGTGTGTTTCAACTTCCATAGACACTAGTGCTAGAGTTCCCTATAGTATATATTACAAAACCTTATGGTTGTAGAGACGTCCTTCTACAGGTCAAACCTAACTGTACGTGACACAGCCTTTGACATATGTATGTGCCACTGCCTTTGTCATATTCAAGCATACATGCAGAGGTATGCCTGCATGAGGTGGCGAGATGGCGAGGAGGAGGAGACCATGCGGGCAGAGCAGTGTCAACGTGGCTGTGACGTGAACATGTTTCTTGGGGCTACTACATGCCTTGGGCGGGATTCTTCGAGTGGGTTCTTCAGGTGTGAGGGTTGCTGCTTTTGCCGAGGGAGACAAACAAACTTCACGTCGGCACCGTTCTCTTTAGAGAAGGTCAAAACATTTTTAGAAATTCACCGCAGTATTTTTGCAGAATCGGACTCAGCATGCGTCTCGAAGCCAGCAAATATCGATTTTCAGGGTGGGAGTCTCTTTTCGGACAGTATACGAAAATGTTGCGCCGTTTTAACGCGATAGCTTTAGAGAGCTCGAGTCGCGGAAATTCCGCCGTCGTCGTCGGCACCATTGGTTGTGAGCGAAATATTGTCAGTGAGTGAAAAATCGAAAAAGAATAAAATAATATGAAGAATAACATTCTCGGTCCCATTAGGTTTGAACCCGGGTCGATTGCGTAGCAAGCAGGTGTCCTACCACAAAGCTATGACGTTACTTGCAGCTGCCTGGGGAAAAAATCCTACATAAATGCCATGCAGTGGAAGGAGTCTCCGTAACGCATATTGTTCGACAGGTGCCGCGACGAAATTAAGCCGTTTTAGCGATTTGTAGGCACACTTGGGAGGCTATCAAATTACGTCAAAATAAGCAAGGATAGTGCAGCCATGGCTGCTAAATACACACAAGAACTTTCAACAAGCTCTAAAAATGGACAACTATATCCATCAAGCGGATAACATGCCATGTTTTCCAGAGGCGTTGATCAAGCGAACAGCAAACGCTAGATAATGTGCTGCCATTTGTGAGGAGTTGTGAAACTATTTATAGCCTTAAACACGGCGAGCCTGCGGCATGTATTACGGATGCCATGCGACTCTTGCTTCAGAGCAAGAACCTGTATTGTATGTACTATCAGCGTTAAATGAAACCCGAACAGCGGCAAGCCTTCGCGCTAGTATAGTGCGTGCCGTCCACTTATCACTACGAAAAGGCACGCATATATGTGCAAAGTGCCGAATACGATGCGCGCGTCTGTCAATGGTGATAATTGGATGGCACGCACTACACTATGGCAAAGGCTTGCCACTGTTGGGTGTGATATGACGCGGATAGTACCATTCACGCAAGCGCGCGTGCGCGTGTGTGTCTGTGTGCCGTATGTGAGACATTGTGAAAAACGTATCTCAGCTACAGCAAAGCGCCGTTCTAGCAGAGAGAAGTGGAGATGCACACAGTGCAGTCACTGCATTACTATAAATACATCACTCTTGCGCGCGCGCGCGCGCGCGCGTGTGTGTGCGTGCGTGTGTGCGTGCGTGCGTGCGTGTGTGTGTGTGTGTGTGTGTGTGCGTGTGTGTGTATGTGTGTGTGTGTGTGTGTGTGTGTGTGTGTGTGTGTGTGTGTGACAAAACATAAGTATGCACTTAGTGGCTGAAGGGCGCACTAGGGGCCGAATTTTACTATCGCGTTCAAGTGTTATAGGCGAAGCTTAAGGGTCCTTTCCCCTTCCTTTTTTTTGCCGCTATAGGGCATTTCTATCTATTTCTATTTTTCGGAAGCAGGAGCGCTCAACTGAGCTTGCAGCTCCTGGTGGTGGTGGTGGTAGAAACACCTAATGCCACTTCAGAGTGCGGAGGCCGAGCCCCCTGATAGCACGTGGTTGTTCCCTCACGGTGAGAAGGCACCCTTACAAAGCAAAGGAAAGCCCTTGAAGTGCGATCCTCTTCATGGCGCACAAGATGATCCGGCGCTGATCGAACGCAGAAGTGCTGGTCGTGATGTTCTTCCAGTATGACACTAGCACAGCTAGAGGTGGGGGATGTGGGAAGGTGAGACATGTGAGGAGTACGTGGAGGAAGTCTCCTGGTTTGCCGCAAAGTTTGCTCGAAGAGGGGAACTGGCCTGGCCAACGGGCGCTTAGTAATACGGGGTATGGAGCAGTTCGACTTTGTAAGTGTCGCCAATGTGTGGCCTGTGCTATGTTTAGGCCAGAAGCGTAGCAAGCGAGCAGCGGTACGGGATATCAAGCCATTGGCATAGTTAAGAATAGCTGATACCAAGTCGTGATGCACACGGTTCCGAAAAGATTTAAATAGCCGTAGTATCAGGCTTGCTGAAACACATTTTTATAGACCCTGATGGTAGTATTAACTGATTGCTTCCTAATTTCTTTGTCTATTATACATTGCAAGTGATATTATAGTGAAAATGTTTCAGCACGCAAAGCAATATGTCTGCTTAAGGATTGTCGGAAATTGCGACCTTAGTTACACTACTAAAAAAATTAATCAACTGGAAGCCACCGGTGGTATTCACGAAGGAAGTGGAGTTCTTCTGGTGGATCTTTACAACCCCACTCGGCTCCATCGTTCATTGTGGCGGTAGATATGATTGATATGGGGGGGGGGGGGGTTAACGTCCCAAAAAACACCGTATTATTACGAAAGACGCCGTAGTGGAGGGCTCCGGAAATTTCGACCACCTGCGGTTCTTTAACGTGCTCACAAATGTGAGCACATGGGCCTACAACACTACCGCCTCCATCGGAAACGCAGCTGCCGCAGCCGGGATTTCGATCCCACGACCGGCGGGTCGGCAGCCGAGTACCTTAGCCACTAGACCACCGCGGCGGGGCGGCGGTGGTAGATCAGCAGCGCACTTTGACAATCGAGGAAACGAGCACCGCAGAGCTCTACGAAACAAACACATCAGCGGTGCTGATAACAAACTAGAAGGTGGCCAGTGACGTCACTGGTATTCGTGGTCACGTGACACTACTTACTCGGGAATTGGCCGAGTAAAAGGAATTCGAGAGGGCTCAAATCAAAACTGCCTCCCATCGTAACATATTTGCATGCAATCGAACATTCGTTTCAAGCTGGCGCATATCCACTGGTGTGCCTCTACCAACAGTTCAGTAAACACTAACGAAGAGCCAAAAACAGATGCTCCTATATTTTCTGTCACCACTGAATTGAAAATTGTTGCTTGTGGACACATGCAGAGTTTCCTTGTGGCACAATCGGCGCCAAAAAAGCTTCCATATACTGATTCTAATGCCGCTATTCTGAGACGCGCCCCGCCGCGGTGGTCTAGTGGCTAAGGCACTCGGCTGCTCACCCGCAGGTCGCGGGATCGAATCCCGGCTGCGGCGGCCACATTTTCGATCGAGGCGGAAATGCTGTAGGCTGATGTGCTCAAATTGGGGTGCACGGTAAAGAACCCCAAGAGGTCGAAATTTCCGGAGCTCTCCGCTATGGCGTCTGTCATAATAATGTGGTGGTTTCGAAACGTTCAATCCCACATACCAAATTAAAGCAATTCTAAGACGCGTTCTGAAGAGACCTTGATGGTGGACCGATGGGCGAACGAGCCTGCGTGCTGTGCGTTAATAGTATAGAACATTATGAAATGAGTTCAACTATGAGACAGAAATGGATCTTTGTCTTTGTACTCGTCCACATGATGTTTCTTGTATTCGTGTGCCTAAAATACTAATTTCCTTCTTTTTTCGATTTCGTTTCGAACTCTTGTTTTGTGCCTATAGCTGATCAGGCTAGCTCAGTCACGTAAGTGCATTGAGATATTGAGACATAAAGCAGATCATGCTCAGCACTTGAGTGTGTGTGTTGTGCTTTTTTCTTTAAGAATGTCTTTGGCGTTCCGGCTGCAACATTTATCTCAGTACGCGTAGCGGACGAGAAGAACGTGAGACGCTGCATCACGAAAGCATTGTTTGTTAGTCACTAATGAAGTTTCTCTTAACTTCAACTGCTCCCCTGTTAAATCGATTTCAAAGAGCGAAGTGATGTCCAGCCTTTTCAAAGTCACACAAACTCTTTAATTGAGAGCAAGGTGGCCTCGCTTTCTTACGTCAAATAATTTTATCCATTTTGCCCGCACGATACAGGTTTCATCCAATATCAGGGATGGAAAAGTCGCGGAGTTAAAAGGGAAAGTTAATGCAAACCAAAAAATACCTGCTGTGCACTGCTACGGGCTTGTAGCGACCAGATCTCTGCTAAAAAGTACATCTTCTTGGCAATTGAGTAACAGGATCCAATCGAGTATTATTCAAGACAACGTGATCCGGGTGTGTGAGAGCGAAGGAAAATGTCATGTGAACTAAAATTCAGTTCCTACCTTAGCGCCTTCGGTTAGCGACAGCTATAAAAATTGAGTACCTACGGGAAGTCTAAGAAATACAGTTCTAGGAAGTCATAATCTTAGGGTCTGGGGTTATTTTCTCCAATCACATGAGGTCCATGCAATATATTAGATTACATCCGGTACATCAGTTTTCCTTAGTTTTCCTTGAAACCTTAAGAAGTTGAGCAAACTTTATAAAGAACCAGCAGTTTGTGTAAAAGTCTAAGTTGCCAAAGTCCAATTTATTAGCCTTATTGATACTTAAAGGGGCTCTAAAAGCAAATACCAAGCTGCCGTTGATGGCGTTGTTGGTTTCCGAGAAGCCTCGTAGAGCTTGTTCAAGGCTTAAAAAAATTGAGATCCTAAAAGAAATGCGATTGACTGATTAGTGCACCGCTTATTGCCCGCCTGGAGAGTTATTCTCACGTAAAAAGTGTTTTCACCAACGTCGCCCGCTTTCTTTGCCCGGAAGCCGGCATGGCAGATTACCGTGCATGCAGCACGACAGTAGCCAACAGATTCATGGCGGAGGTAGGCTTGCCTTAGCCACCGGCTGCACCTCGGTAGCTGCGCTGAGAAAATGTCCAATGCCGCAGCTGCAACAACGCCATATAAATTTTGTGGCAATGTGTATGGATAACACGGCAACCAGCCAGTTTCAGCGTAGCGCTTCATTTTGTGGAGTCCAGTGCGAAATGTACGTACAACGATGAGACACCCACCTCAAGGCACGGGCGCTTCAATTTGTGACGCTTTGTAATAGAGGAACTACCCTAAGTGCACAGGGCACACGCAGCAGTACATAATTATTAAACAATATCTGATACGCAATTTATTGAACGGAGCAAAAAGCAGCAAAGAAAAAACGGTGCTTTTGGACAATCCTTGACGTGCTCCGTGATAACACGAATAAGTGACTTTTATCATTTATGAATGAAACAGAGATTAACTACTATTTTTTTGTTTACGTCTGTTTCATTTGTTTTTAAAGTTTTTGTTGCCTGTTCTTTGTTTTTTTCACTGTTTCCTGTTCTTATATGAGCAGGCGGACATTCCCTTTCTTGTGGCTTGTGTATTTTGTCAGTTTTCCTTTCCTATTTTAAATATCTCCGTGTTTTTTGTATATACTTGCAAAGTAAATAAATAAATAAATAAATAAACGGACAAGTATCTTGTTACATTATCTAATGAACGGAAGTTTATTGTTTATAGTAAGTGCACTGAGTAGTAATGGATAATGCTGCCCAGTACGTGAATTAATGGGGCTCATTCCAAAATGTTTGATTCATGGCGATAGTGCGTCAATAACGTTACCTTAACTTATCTGATAGCAGAGCACTGCTGATGGTTATACTAACGGTTTCTCAAACGCTTGCATCTCACCGGGACTTAAATTATTAGCTTCTAGTGTCTTTTTAAGCAAGCAGCACACAAAATCTAAAAGCGGCATATATTTCTCGGTTTAGCGACTACCATTAGCAATTTGTCATGATAACCGTGTCATGCGGCTGTAAATCTGGCCGCTAAAGCAGTGTGGGGTCTAGCGCAAGTCCTCGAGTTAAAATTACCTCGAAATCTCCGAAGTGCAAGCGCCGGAAATAAAAATACGAGAACTACTTCGTCTTAAACTTCTGCTTTTACCCCGTTAATACTTGTTGTAGAGGATCTATTAACGATGTATCCTGCAAAAGATTTAAAGAAGAGCCATTTTGAAAGCCATTTAAGCACAAAAGGGCTGCCATGGGGAGGTGAACGTCCTCCCTTGGTGGGTAATATTTAACATTTAGAAAACGTAGACAGCTGTGACCCCCCCCCCCCCCCACCTTTTTTTTTCTTTCGAAAATATTCAACGTGAAGCACGACCACAATTTATTACCTTCGATTTGGGATCTAGAAAATTGTAGAGCCGGTGATTACGCGAAATCCACTCTCATTTGTCAAAGACCTCGGATGACGACAGCGCAGTAATGCCACCCCACAGTGTTGGCCACGAAGATGATTATGGTGATTTATACTACATAATAGAACGTACCTAATTCAGGGGCGGGGGAACAAAACAGGTCGACTAAGAAATGGTAATGCCAATATGGAACAAACCGAAAAGGGAAACACGAAAGAAATTTTAAGCATGCAAACATTGTTTTTCTGTTTTCATTATCTCGACGCTACAACCAGATGAACTTGAAACCTGCTCCGATGGCGCAGTAGTCATGGGCCCTTGGCTGCTGATCCGAAAGTGGTGTAATTGATGTCATCCGCTACCATCGCATTTCGATGAAGCCTTAATGCTGGAAACACGTGTTCTTTGTGATATGAATGGATGTTATTTAACGTCACAGAAATAAAATTTTGAGATGCTTCACTACACCAGGCTTTATAATCGTATTTAGTTTGGTACGCAGGACCCCCCCCCCCATATTGTTATAGTAATATTAGCAGCTACTTACATAACGATTGTAAATGAAGAGTAGTGGGAGCACGAAGTGCGCTGGTAGAAATGTATTACATGATGTGTTGGTTTTATCGCTGACATTGTTTGCTAATCTGTTCACCACGGCGGAGTGATAGCTATGGTGGTCAGCGGCTGACGCAAGCGTTGCTCGTTTCTATGCAGACGAAGTGCCAGAGGCCAGTGTGGTATGAGGGCGCGTTAAAGGACAACTTACTGTAGGAATTTTCGGAGCCGTACGGCTTCGGTCATATTCATATCAAGGTCTTGAAATTTAAACTCGTAGAAGTGACCAGCAATGAAACTCTCATTTTTAGCCTTTTGTCTCATTAATTATCACTACATTCGCATTCACCTTGGAATTCCCTCACTCCACTCTAGAGTCGTTTAAAAATAACATCCGTAATTGGTGGCAGTTTTTCAAGAAAATACTGTGTGGCGAAGAAAAAAGCATGCAAGATCATATTTTTCTCCACGCTTTCTTACTTTTCGGTGGCAGAAGAAATTCATCGCAGTGCAAATGCGAAACCAACGTCACTTGTTTACGAAAACAGAAGACCACCTCTACAAAAATGTAGTCGACAAGAGCCGTTGGGTCTAAACCTTATCGCGTAATTGTGGAAATTTTCTTGAATTGCACAACGTGTATTACGCAAACACAATGAATGCTTTTCAGGTTCTTCAAGAAGAGAGTATGATTTTCCCAAACCCCTATCTTTGAGCGTCGCGTGCACGATCAATTCAGAAAACGCATTTGCTGAACGAATATCAGTAGCTGTGAATGCTGGTCTCGATGCAGGTGTGTCAGGTAGGTAAATACCACAACCGAGTCACCTAATTTCCTGCGAATGACCACCGTTGCGTGTAAAAGAGCAAGCACAAGCAACGTGATAGAATTTTTTTTTATCTAAATGTCTTTATATTGAATTAGGTTTCGCACTGACGACAATGGGGAAGTAGGAGGAGAAAGCGGACTTGTGGACCAACTGCGAAGATAACCATCAATGTGGCTATTCAAAAACCATTCTGGTCTTTAAAACACAAATTTTTAAATATAGAAGCTGAAATGTGAAGATGTTGAACCCAACATTATTGATGTATAAAGTTGAATTGTATCGGGAGCATTACAGGGTTTATATTGAACCTAAACCTTGAACGTCCCGTCAATTTTTCAAAATTTGTGAATTTTCTGTTGTAAATATTTATGTGGTAGTGGTTTGAAAATATTTTGATTGTAAATTATACCTTCTGTAAAGCAAGTATTCATTATTTAAATAATCATCGAGAGTGTAAATGTGCAAATAAAAAAGCAAACAAAGAGGCTTTTGGTAAAATATTTCTGGAAGAGCGCATGACAGAAATATGCATTAGCATCAATGAACTCGAGCACCATAGAAAGACACATTTGCTTGATATTTAAGCAAAAGTTGACATTGACGTAACCAAAGATACTTTTCCAACAATGTTTCTGGCAAAAGATACTCAACAATATTGTGCGAAAATAGGCAGGCTTCCACATAAAAAAAAGTGCCAGGCCTGCGCGGAAGGCGCAGTACAGTCACAGCAAAAGATAAAAAAGTGGCCTTGCAGAGCCATTGGAAACACTCATTGGTAAATATACTGCAAGCACGCTTGCTTGATACTCCCCAGGGCTATAATGATAAAATTGTTTTGGTAGTGGGCTGGCATATGTTATGCTATTTTTTGTCATTCTTCTGTGAATAGCGGTATCCGCTAAACACTTGCAAGGAATTTGGTGCCAAGGGTTCATGCGGTGGCTGATGACGATGGGGAATTATGCCTGAAGTGGGTAGGCGCACCCGTTATTAGGGGCACAAGAAAAAGCTTTTGTAATGACTTGGAGCATGGGACAATCCACTCGTTATGCTGTTGGAACATTCCTGGTTGTTCTTTCGCTGTTTTAAAGCCTTTTATAAGTTGTAATAACGCGATTGCTTTCCCGACATCAAGCCTGCCTAAGGCAAGTTTGCGAACAATTTCTAAGCACTGGTGTGCTCAGTTGTAAAATAGTGAGCAGGCACCCAGCGGACTCGGGTTTAAGCGCCACTTTGTCATTTGTGCAATTTATTTTTCTAATTTCGCCCGATGTGGTTACGGACACCGGTGGCGGCGGCGGTGGACAACTGCGCGTGACCCGAATTGTGATCTCAGAAGAGCTTTCGCTGTAAAACAACTTTTCTCGGATGTGCTACAGCAGTTCACTCATTTCAATGCAAGAAATCAGCAGACTTTTGTCAAGTAGACTTCAGATGGTGTTCGAAAATGATAAAACATTCATTGAATGACCCATTTGCAATATTCGCATTGGGCTCGCAATCACATCGAAAGGTTCTAAGATTACCTAGATTATTCTGAGTCTTTTGGTGTGGTTTGCGCTCAGCAGCACTTTCAGTAGAATGGATAAATCACAAAACTTGATGGATTGTGCCATTATGTATGTTGCTAACCATTTGACAAGTACTTGCGTTGAAAATTGAGCAAGGGTAGCCAGCGTAACAATACAAGAGTACCGCAATGATATTTGAGATATACTTTTGAGCATCTCTACTTGCCCCACCGTGGTGGTCTAGTGGCTAAGGTACTCGGCTGCTGACGCGCAAAATGCGGGATCGAATCCCTGATGGGGCAGCTGCGTTTTCGATGGAGGCGAAAATGCTGCATACCAGTGTACTCGGATTCTGGTGCACGTTAAATAACTTCAGGTTGTCGAAATTTCGAGACCCCTTCACTACGGCGTCTCTTATATTCGTATGGTGGTTTTGGGACGTTAAATCCCAAATATTGATCAATCATTATCGGTACTTCTGTATCTAGACACACATGATATGTATTTATATCTTAGTAGCGGCGTGCTTTTAGGATTTATCGATTATTTGACGTTATTACCCAGGCTTTTCACATTTCGTAGCATTTTCATTCGCATTCAGCCTCCCCGTTTTCAAAAAGGAAGAAAGGATTTTCTGTGCTAAGCAGTGAAACGAGTGCCTTAGTCGGTGACACGAGATAGGCTGCGAAAGGTGTCCCATTCACAAAGAATAACCGGTATGGTTAGGTGCCCGACTGCACTAGCAATAGTATCAACAATGGAGTGTTATTGTGGGCCTACTTCTACGAAGTTTACTGTGTCTCAAAATGAGCGCAGCAGCACATGTGTTTTTCATTGGTGTGGCGAGGCATTTCAGCAGTTCGCGAGTATAGTTTTGAAGTTGAACCGACGTTATTAGTAGTTGTTGATTAAGCACAGCTACAGCAGCATTTCCAGCAAACCTCATCTCGTGCGTCAAGTAAATACTTTTCATATTTCAATTAAGTGGTGTGTGCTAGTTACATAAGTGACAAAACTTCGCTTACTAATTTTGCAAGGCGAGATTTGCCAGCAACCTGCAACTTCCTTAATGCTAAGAAAGTTATGGCGTACCTAACAATGTTCTTGTGCAGCACGATTCTTCCCAACCCCCCCCCCCCCAAAAAAAAATATTTTGGTATTCGCATTTCTGTACTTGTATTTCGGAATAGTTTTTCTGCCCTAATATTGAAGCATAGGCGAAGTATCCCATTACGTTTTCAAAAAATGATTCTCAGTACTTTATTTCAGGCTTCGAATGCATGTTTATTTTTCAATTTTATCCCGAAACTTTTCTGCACATCTCTGCCTAGGCCCGCAAATGAAGGCGAAGATTCTTGGCGTGTTCCATACCCTGCGAGTGCTACGAGTTTAGTGGGTTCAGAGAGATGTTGAGGCAGAATGAAAAACGCTTTTTTAACAGAGACGAGCAAGTAAAATGTGGAAGTGGTTACCATAAACATTGAAACCAACTGATTTTCAATGTGTATATCAATATGCGCAAACCTTACCGTAGCGGTTTCACACAAACAAAAATGCTATGGTGAAGTAGAGACCGAAGTAATATTTAGACATTACTTTGCAGCACGATGTTTTGAACAGGAAATGCTCGTTATCTTTATGCAGTTGTAAACCATCGTGAACATGTTTACCTAGCTCAATTATTTTAATCATGATGCACCAACTTTGGGCCGTTCAGCGGGGTCAGAAAGTCACCCGTTCCCAAGGTTTCGTGGCCCAGTGCTATAGGTCTGGTCTTCCTTGGCTTGGTCACCTTGAACTAACTTCGCACGACTCTCCATACTGTTGTTTTATGCAGATACACAAAGTGCTGACTCACACACCTAGCATCATGCCTCTGATTAACGGAAACTTCGGATAGCTCCAGTGATAGGTATTCTTTTCGATGAGATAAAACGATGACATATTCTTTTCGATGAGCCTATTGCATCTTAAGCAATAGGCTCGCTGCCACACATATAACAATACAAAAAAGTGCAGTTCTAGGGCGCATACCTTTCAACGTACCATGTTCCTTTATGCTACCGATTTTTGACACATAAAACAGTTTCTCTACGTACAACCTTGCAAAAGTTAAAGGCATCTGGTAGGCCCCAGGAAAATTGCAACCCAGACTGACGCACGGAATCACCGACAATCTGTGTGCATGTTCAAAAAAAAAAAAAACAAGGCACCTTAAAAAAGTTCTACTTCAGAGGAGAGGAACCCAGTTAACGAGTATACATTGGACACTCCTTTAGCACGCAAGTTTCGTTTAGCTCCCTACAGACTTTCGTTAGACAGCTTCTTCGTAAGAACGAACACGTCTCCGGTTTTTTACTTCCACGAGGGTGGTGTTGGTGTAAAGTAGGAAAGCAAACTTTGTTTCAACTCTTATCCAAGCCTTGTTATTCTTGTT
Source organism: Rhipicephalus microplus (assembly GCF_043290135.1). Taxonomy (NCBI): domain Eukaryota; kingdom Metazoa; phylum Arthropoda; class Arachnida; order Ixodida; family Ixodidae; genus Rhipicephalus; species Rhipicephalus microplus. The sequence continues at coordinate 61,647,808 of NC_134706.1, read as the reverse complement.
TTTTAAATGTTCATGGCTTTTGTATTGTTGTACAGACAAGCGGCGATTTATTTTAACAAACAAAAATTTTCTGCCGTGCCAACATTGAATTGCATATTGGCTCGAAGAGTTCACAGATTTTACTGCTTCTTCGTGCCTTGTTCTTTTTTGTGTTTTCTTTTGCCTCCTTTACTGAGACTGTGGAATCCACCGGAATCCTTAAGCCCCATGGAGGTGTACCATTGCAGTGTTCACACTAAGAGACATCTTCATCCAGAGTACTCTGTAGAAATTTATGTTTTGGTTGGAAGAAGAAACTCCAAGAGCACAAAGCACGTCTTTCAGGTGCAAACAACACGACTATTTTTGTTTTTTTTTCTCGTTTTTATTTCGTTTTTTTCATCAAAGGGCCTACACATTCCGAACCAAAAGTACGATATTGCAAGAAAAGCTGACAAATGTTACTTTGTTGCAGCCACCTCTTTTTTTTATTTTGACTGAGCGAAAACAAAGCAAACTTTCAGACGGGCACAAATAATTGGATTGAATTAATCGATGATGATGATGTTTGGTGCCTTGTGGCAAAAGGAGTATGCAATGGCCAAAGATTGTCAGGTCATTGGACCAGAGTTATGAACAATGATTATGATAAGTGGCTGTAAAGTGGCCTTAAAAATCCTCCCGTTAAGGCGGGCAAAACATAGAAGTAATAAAATCATGACCATGACGTGGAATTCGGGTAGTGTGAATAGATGGCGAAAGTTAGTGATAATAAAACCGTGGTGGATATGTATGGCAATGCTACAAGTGCCTTGATCGTCTACGTCCTTGTGTCCAAGGGCCGCGAGGCAAGTGCTTTGTTTAGTGTAGCCATTGCAGCAAAGACTGCTTATCAGAGAGGTCATGCTGCTGGGATGCCTGGAAATGTGACATGAAATGTATTTACATTTTTAAGACCGCGAACAATGATTGACAACTAAAAAGCGGTTCTCCACCTATAAACACCGATGGGTGCAAGCGAATTTGATGGCGGAAGGGAAATGGAAAGTGTTTTCTTCTAATTACATCCAGTTCTTTACATTGCATTAAAACATGAAGCACGGTGAGAGGCTCAACGCACATTACACAGAGGGGTGGATCACCGCCAGACAAAATGTGTGAGTGTGTGCTGTGTGTATTTTCGGTTCTTAATCTGGTGAGTGTTACTTCGGTGTGATGTGACTCCAATATTGGCAGCCAATTTGCGATCTGTAGCTTGATGAGGCGAAGTTTAATTTCTTTGCCTATCCCATATATGCTGCCAATAATCCCTGAGCTTTGGTTTAATGAAGGGTTTGAGGTCAAGTGCAGAGACAGATATAGATGTATTGATTGTGGCGTTCTAGTGGGCGGAAACAGCGAAATGATCCGCTAACACGTTTCCTTAAATCTAGCGTCACCCTGGCACCCAGTAGACCATGACAGACTGCTGCTGTGCATAGAGCGTGCATAGTATTGAGTAGACAGAGGCCAGGATAGGGTTCGTATCCTTTTTAACGGATTTAAGAGCTGTTACCACGCTTGGAGAATCAGTACATCTCACAGCTTTCGAGAGTTTCAATTTTTTTATATGTTTGATGATCGATAATATCGCGTATGCCTCTGCAATAAAGATTCTCGTATACGGAAGCAGAACATCTACATCTGAAAAAGATAGGCTAACCGCTGCGTAGGAGCCAGAGGTGCAAGTCTTTGAGGCATCGGTGAAAATTTCCTGACATGAATATTTATGCTGCAGTTCAAGGAAGTGTGCATAATTATGTGCAATAGGTTCGCTTTTAGTAACTTCGACGATGGACGTACTACAATCTATGAGCTGCCACTTCCACGGCGGGACATATACAGCAGGAGCAGCCAAACGGTGTTCACAAAGTGGCACACCGAGTTTTCGGCTAAACTACTCACACGAAGTGCGTCGGGCTGTCTCATGACAGGGCATTTTCGAAATAGAACGGAACTGGACAAGTCATTGATGGTGGGGTGTACAGGGTGTTCGGTGTTGCGTTTATTTTAGGAAAGTATCGAAATGGTAGGTAGCATCTGTGGAGATGTAGTGACCACTTGTTCGATTCCACATACAGCTTTTCTACAGGGCTAGGGCGAAAAGCACCAGTAGAAAAACGAATTCCAAGAAGGTGAACAGGGTCGAGCATATTTAGGGCAGTTGGTGTGGCAGACTGGTATATTATTACTCTATAGTTGGGCGTTTACGTAACAGGCTTTTGTATACATTTATGAGGCACTTCTTGTCACTACTCTATGAAGTGCGTGACATTACTTTCAAAATATTCATGATTTTCAAGCACTTGTTTTTTAGGTACCTAATATGTGAATGAATCGGAGTAGAGCCTTATTTGTTGGCACAAACTGCAAGGCTTTGTCGTCAATCTGTCATTATTCGAAGAAGACACAACAGTAAATCAATATCATGATTACCTCTTACACAAACATTTTGAATAGTAAAACAATTTAGGCACTCAGGATGGAGGATATTTAATTACGGAACCCACTGCTCATGAAGAAAACGTATTTATGAAAGCCAAGTTTGTCGAATCAGCACCGGATGAGTACTAGCTGATCTTCCTTATATAATATGCAGTAAGATCTATTCATGCATGATAATGTTAAATTAGGTTGAAGTCAAAGCAAACAGACTAATTATACCCGAATACCTCAGGGGCACCACTGTTCGCAAAATCTAGCACATCCACGGTTACTGTGTGTGGTAAATACGTTTTCAACATCACAGTTATCAATTCAGCTAAAAATCTTTGATAATTGTGCGTGTATTCTTTTTATGTTTAGATGGAAGAACACACCTATTTAGCTTTTTAGCACCGTTTGATTTGTATACTTATATTTCAAACCTGAATAACATAGGTAATCCCCTATAAAATTCTACTACACGCGACGACGCGCATTCATCATCTAACCAAAATGGCCAACTATCCTGAGGAATCAAGGAGGGGCAAAAAAAGCATTCGTGCCAATAAATTTAATGGTGTGATCGATTGGCAGATTCGGAGTGGCTGATGAACTCTGCGCCAGAGCATTCTACTCTGGCGAAGGACAACAGGATAAAACCTACCAATGGAACACACAGGCTCTTTCTGCAGGAAATGGCAGGGTCAAAACATGCAACGCGATGCGCTCGTCTCTTTTCTTCTATGAGTGGGCACACTGGGCACAGCATCGTTACGCTAGCAAAGTGAGAGCTCCGATGCGAGGCGCAACCGGCACGACTGGCGTCCGTTGGCCCCGTTTCAAGACACGGGTCGCTTGTGACTTACGCTCCAATCGACCGATTTTCGCGAAGTAGAGAATGTTGCTCCGTTGAGTGGATCTCCCGACAGAGCTGCTCCAGGTATGACAATGGAACATACAGGGAGCACTCTCAATTCACCAATGAAATATACTTGCTTCATATGGAGCAGAAAAAGTTAACGAAAGGGCTCCGCATCAGCCAATGAATGGCACCATAGGTGTAAGTCATTGAACGTAAGATAGTGAAATTTAGCCTCATCTTTTACAACGTGGGGCGCCTCATAGTTATTTCGTGGTTTCGGTGAGCAGGAACCTTAATATTTGTTTATTTTGTGAAAGCAATTCTACGAATATATCCTAGCATTGTTTTATCTGGGCATTGCTGCAATCATCTTTTTTTACTTTGTGTTTCGCCTTTGTTAAGGTGCTTCATAAAATACCTACGTAGATTCATTACTTCGCTGACGGTACCAAAAGTCTTGTTTTTATTTTCTTTTTGCAGAAATGTTAATGACTCTACTAATGAAATCCGAATAGGCACGTTTTATTTTTGTGTATTTGGCTTATTGAACAAAACTGCCCATAAGGTTTTAACGTTTTGCCTTAGTATGAAACCTGATATTTTGTATAAATACCTGCAATAAGGTACGGATCTTGGGCTGGTTGTTTTGTAATTTTGAGTGAAAAAACAGCGCAAATGGGATTGAACGAGACAAGCCATGAATGCACGGCATCGTGGTCCTGTGAAATTTCTTGTATGTATTTATAGTGCTGTTTTTGCACTTGTTAGAAAATGAAAGTTTTTTTAATGTTACCTAACATCACATTGCTGATGCGCCACGCGCATCAGAAATCTCGTGCTTTTTAAGGGCGAAGCTTCTTAAGCCGTGGTTCATGAGTCCTCGATGTATGAATAGGTCGCCACCTCTCGTTCAGTACTTGTAATTTTTGCTTGATTGCGGTACTTGTATATGATCAGTGTATGATATGAAAAGATGCCAGATGGCGGTACTTCGAGTACTCACTAGATGCACGGAAGGACAGACATGCGGACAGACGGACGGACAAACAGACAGACAGAAAGATGCGGCCGGCGAATGGGTGGATCGACAAATGGACGGACGCATGCACGCACGCTCGGACGGTCGGACAGATGCACAGGCGGACGCATGGACAGACGAACGGATGATTTGTCCCACTCATCTTCATTCGCTTTGGAGACATGCTGTGATTTTTCATAACTAATAAAGCTAACTGTTTTCAAGTGGCGCGTTTAACGTTGGTCCGTGGTTTGATATTTACACCTTCACAGCATTGTTAAGCCCTGTCGACGGAAATGCAAATATAACTTCAAATATAACTTTCTAACTTGAACGAGTGACAACATCATTGCACCTCTTGTACATGAGTGCAATAAAATACGTTGTACATGTACCATATACAAAGGTACTATTCTCACTCTCGTTCACTATCCATATGTGCCACTGAACCCCTTGCCTTCTGTTTACATTACATAATGAATTCAACCTGATGCATTCTTTCGCGTAAGGCTCCTCGATTTGATTGATTGATTGATATGTGGGGTTAAACGTCCCAAAACCACCATTTGATTATGAGAGACGCCGTAGTGGAGGGCTCCGGAAATTTCGACCACCTGGGGTTCTTTAACGTGCACCCAAATCTGAGCACACGGGCCTACAACATTTCCGCCTCCATCGGAAATGCAGCCGCCGCAGCCGGGATTCGAACCCGCGACCTGCGGGTCAGCAGCCGAGTACCTTAGCCCCTAGACCACCGCGGCGGGGCGCGTAAGGCTCCTCGAAAATGAGATAGCTATTTTCGTAATTTTCCATCCAAAACCTGTTGTGACGTCGGAAAGCCAGGGGCTTTCCGAAAATGAAAAAGATGACTGTATGGGAAGCGCTTACGCGAGAGGCTGCTCAGTCGTCTTCGTTGGCTGTCGAGTAACCATTGCAGGTCACTGAACTGCACTTCAGCTCCGTCACAAAATAGGGGCACCCTCGTATTAGTGGGAGGTTCTGTCAAACCCGCGACGAGAGTGGACGCGCGTCGCATCGGCTCCCCCTCTATTCGTGAGGACCGGTGGAACCCTGCTTCGCACTTCATCAACATTGATCTTATCTTCTTCGTAACATTGTTCTGCACTAGAAGACACCTCTCTCATCCAGATGGGCGAATTCAGGGGCATTTTATGTCCACTTGTTGACCTGACCTCGTGGGAGCTACGCTCACCCGACCAAGCGTTGCACCAAACGCTGACGGCGTCGGAACTTCTCCGCGGCCGCAGCGACAGATGGTGGCCACCACTCTCCGTGAATCTGATCCCACGACGTTGGCGTGGAAAGAAATTTCTACCCCAGTGCCCGAAAACTCCGTTCCACCAAAGGATATTGTGGATGAGGAGCTGTTCACCATGGTGGCTCTCCGCAAGCCTCGCCAGCAACCTAAAGCTACCAAGGCATCGGCTACCAATAAAACCGCGTCCGCGAAGATACCACCCGAGAAAAAAACATCCCGTGTATCGTCTCGGCCTACCACAATGCCCCGCATTGCTGCAGACGACTTCACCATCGTGCTGAAGCGTCGTGTTACGGTAGATCTCAAAGCTTCTTTTCAACCAGGTGAACTAGGCGCCGAGCTCACCTCATACGTAAACGCTACCTCAAGTGACTCTATCAGTGTGTGGCCCATGCGGGAGCAAACTATCATTGTTGTCTCAACCGAAAACATCAACTCTGCGAACCTTCTCTCTCGAGAATTCACACTAGAAACAGCACAAGGTTCCCTACCAATGATCGGCCACATCAAGTTCAGTGGGGAAGCGTGCCGTGGCGTCATTACGGTGCGCGAGCAGGAGACCTCTGCCTCCTTGAAAACAAAGATCCATTGGCGTCATGGAAGCATCGGTTTGATCAGAAAGCTTGGCAAGACTTCGGTGGGCCTTATAGCTTTTGAGGGAAGGTGCGTTCCATGTTTCGTGAACTACAACAGCAATGTGACACCAGTACGCGAATATAAACACACCATTCCAGCCTGCTACCGCTGTGGTACGGTGGGCCGCCGGTTGGAGCTGTGTCCACACCCGAACGACCAACGCTGCGGCCAATGTGGTCAAGTTGTGGGTGCTTCTGAGGAGGAGATGGCACCTCACGAGTGCAAGCCATTGTGCTTGGTGTACGGTGAGGAACACCTCACCAGATCCCAGGCCTGCAAAGCAAGGTTTCATCGTGTGCAGCTGCCGGGCGGGCATCTTGGCAGTCGCGTCTCGTCAAAGCAGTGGTCGACGCCCAAGACATCTGGCTTCGTACCAGAAGGACGTCAGCCGAGAGCCAGCAACCAAGCCACGAAGAGCCCTGCTACTGGAGGGACCAATCAACAAGCACCTCAACGCCCCTAGCAGGCTTTGGGGCTATCGCAAGGAAGAGGCGCGTGGAAGGAAACTTGCGGAGCCAACTTCCACGCTGGGCATGACTCTTCAAACAGACTCCGCGCAACCAATTCGTGTAGGTAACTCTGTCAGCCGGGACACCTGCCCCGACCTAATATTCACGAAATACATCAGACACGCAGACTGGTTCAATACCGAGGAAACCCTCAATAGGGACCACTGCATTATCAACACTACATTTTCTACACGACCCCTACAACGCCCCATCGCACAAGCTCACCTACCAAACTGCAAGCCTTCCGACAATCCTTACCTGAATCTCCCATCCTGGAGATCGGGTATTCCCTGTGGGCTAACTCTGTGCTCGAAACACTAAGAAAACACAAGACCGAAATACAACTCACGGATAGTCATCCGGATGTAGATATCCATCTCCTTCATCTTTGGGAGGCCCGTTGCAACCTCAGAAAGAGATGGCGCCCACAAAACACAACCGCAAACTCCGCATGCGGAAACTGAATCTCACCCAGAATGCGGCCGAGTACGCTGCCCAGCTCGCCGACTCAAATTGGGTAGATTGCTGTAACACTGCCAGCAGGCAAATTTCCAGTCGCAATACATAGAAACTCTTTCACAGTCTGATTGATCTCACTCAAACGCGAGGTGAAACGCAAAAACAACTGCACCGAGCCTTTAACAGTTTTCATGGCTCCACAACACAACTAGCCCTATCACTACGGGACTGATATCTTTGCACTCAGCAGGACACCCGAGAATCCGCTTATCGCTATGCAGGCAGAGCGAACTCGGCCCTGGATGCTTCTTTCCAGTTACACCACCTTCGCGCCACTCTTGCCAAAATGAGACGAAGTACGGCTTCCGGGCGAGACAAAATGACCGTTAAAAGGCTGGCAAATCTACCTGATGCAGCGCCCCAGTTGCTTCTTGACTATATTATTGCAATCTGGTTCGGAAAAACGCCCCTCCCACTAGACTTGAAAACGTCTCTAGTAACCTTTATTCCAAAGCCAGGAAAACCGATCAACACTGAGAATCTCAGACCCATTTCTCTCACTTCTTGTGCGGGGAAGCTAATGGAAACTATGATCAGGGATTGTGTCTCTCTCTTCTTGGAAGAGCGCCACAATTTCGCCAATTCTATGTATGGCTTCAGGACCAAGAAATCTTCGCAAGACATACTTCTACAACTGCACCACGAAGTACTAAATCCCGCAGAACACCCCCACAATGACAAGATCATTCTAACGCTTGACCTTAAAGGAGCCTTCAATAACGTCAAGCACGAAGTCATCTTAGCTCACCTAAGTCCCACCAACTGCAGCGACCGCACCTTCAACTACATCCGAAACTTTCTTACTGAGAGAGCTGCGTACATTTGCATCCAAGATCAGGAATACGGCCTTTATTCCCTGGGCACGCGAGGCACACCACAGGGCGCTGTGTTGGCGCCTCTACTGTTAAACTTAGCTATGGCACAGCTCCCGGCCTGCTTGGCTGCTGTCGACGGGGTAAAGCATGCGCTTTATGCCGACGACATCACTCTGTGGGCCACAGAAAGATGCCTGGGCAGCGTGAAGGACAGCCTGCAAACCGCAGCCCATATAGTGGACGAATATGTGGCGTACTGCGGCCTCCAGAGTTCCCCACAGAAGTCCGAATTTATGCACCTTCGGCTGTTGGTGAAGTGCACTTCGTACATCAAACTTTCACTGCATAGTGGACCTATTAATGAGGCACATGAGGTCCGTGTCCTTGAACTCCACATTCACAAACACCGCAGGGTCGAGACGACACTTCACAAGCTGCGTAAGTTTGGAAAACAGGTGGGTCGCATGGTCCGCCGAGTCTCCAACAAGCGGGGAGGTCTCAATAGCAAGGATGCGCTTCGTCTCGCACATGCTTTTGTCACTAGTCGCATCTTGTATGCGACTCCGCACCTGCACTTACGGAAGCACAATGAAGATTCCTTGGAGGTCACCCTTCGCGAAATTCCCCTAGAGCCCTAGATCTCTCGATCACTACTTCCAATGCAAAACTTCTTGTGCTGGGGGTGGTAAACACCTATCTGGAACTCCGGGAGGCTCACCTAACAAATAAATACACGCGTCTGGCGCAGACCCCGTCAGGCAGACGATTTCTAGATCGCCTACACATTCGGCATGAATTAAACACAGAGGAGCGGGTACGAGTGCCCGAACATTGGAAATACGCGATTTATGTTCGACCCCTCCCCACCGATATGTCACGTGAGTCGCACGCTGGCCATCGATAGGCGCGGGCTCTTGCTCTCCGGTGCCAATTTGGCTCTAAACAAAGCGTATTTTACGCGAAGATCACCAGCTCTTACGGCGGGGGTTGGTGTAAGGCCGCCGTGGTCCACCAAGACAGGCAGGTGGATGGTCTGTCCTTCCGCGAAACCAATGGTACCAATGCTGAAGGGTGGCCATAGCTCTTGATATATCACACGACAGCTCTCAAAGTATATCATCAGACGCGAAAGGAGTTTGCCGAAATTTTCAACTGGGATGGATCAAACCCCTAGCTGCCATAATTTTTAAAACTTTGTCTGCGAGTAGGTTACCCCTTTCCGCGTTCAATAACCTGGACTCCTGGCCATCAGGGCCTCGCAGTGAATAAGACGGTGCACGCTGCCACCCGCGCACTCATTCCCCGGGCCACTGCCTCGCCCACCGATGACCCCTGTGTTCCAGAAGAAAACGCTCCTCTCTTAGTTATAGAGAGATATTCACCCATTACCACGACTCCCGCCACCGTTTTCCTCCGTCCTGCAGAGGACTTAGGAAGGCGGACGAGATAATTCTTCTCCGGCTATTTACCAATATTTTACTGTGCCCGGCAGTGCTTGAACAATTTGACTCTTCCTTTTCCAGCCTCTGCCAGTCCTGTGCGGAGGCGGCTGACACCTACCGCGTGGTATGGGCATGCCAGCTCAATCCTTCTTTACCCCCGAATTCAAATCCAACAAGAGAGGACTGGGAGGCGGCCCGGCTCGGTTGCCAGGACCTTGCGGCCCAACGAGCCGTGGTCTGGCGTGCCAGGACAGCGGCCACGACCAATGGGGTCCATGACTAGGGACTCCACCGAGTAATGCAGGGAGGCTGACCCACTAGAGGCAGGTCTTCATAGCAACCTTTGTTTTCTTTCTAAATGAATGTTTACTACTGCTACTACTCGTATTAGTGGTGCCAAGTTCAAATAGAGCGCGGAGTGGGGCGCCTTTCCACCTTTATCGTTACCTATTTCTTCATTCGTTCGTTTCTTGCTGTTTCTACCTTTGTCCGTTTTATTTCCTTTTCGATTTGTTTTCTGTGCATTCATATTTTTTATTATACAGCGAAAGCTGTTACGAAACCAAAACACGGCTCACGTGCGGTGCCGTAGTTGTCCGCCGCCATTGCCACAGGTGTCCGTAACCAGTATCAAACATAAAAAACTCGGTAAATAAAAAAATCACAGCATACCGTATCTATGGAGCGAATGATGAGTGGGCCAAGGCGTTCGTCACTTCATCCGCGCTTTCGTCCGTCCGTTCGTTCTTGCTTCCGCCTATCCGTGCATTCATCCGTGCATCCATTCGTGCATCCATTCGTGCATCTATCCGTGCGTCAATCCATGTGTCCGTCCGCGCGTTAGTCCCTGCGTTCTTCTGTGCGTTCGGCTGTGCGTCCATCCATTCGTCCGTCTGCTTCTCTGTTTGTCCATCGGTGTGTCCATCCATCCGTCTATGTAGTGAACACTCCAAGTACCGCAATCTCGCATCTTCTCATCGTGGCCGTAGTCACGCGATCGTTTCTCTCCTTCCGCTGTGGCACATACCCACCTATCCCCTGCAGCACAGCTCTTTCGGGTATGTGCCACCAGTGGTTACGCCCAACGAACGCAGGGGATGCACAAGATACGCCTTAAGGAATTTCGCTCCTAAAAACACCAATGACTCAATTGGACTCCGTCCCAGGTCCGCTGCGTTCCTACCTAGTATCTAGTATTGAGCCGTGCCTCTGCTTCAAAATCGGTAAACGAAAAAAAAAAACTCCATTAACGCAGTAAAATTCAAACTGGGTTCGCTGCCTCCCAGCCCAATATTCTACCACTGAGCCAAGCCAGAGCTTAGAATTGGTTCCTAAACTGATCTTAGGCAGGCTTAACGTTGGGAAATGAATCGCGGTAATATCAGTATTAAAGCGTTTTATGACATAAAAAGAAACAGCCAGGCATTATTCAATGTGAATCGAGTCACGAGTGCGTCGTCCAATGCTCCAACATAATATAAAACTAGCTCTTGATTGCCTATTGACTGTGACTCATGCCCACTTTACGCATAATTCTTCATCGTCGTCAGCCACGGCATAAAAAAATCGCACAAAATTTCCCACAAGTGTGTAGCGGATACCACGCTCTTCCAAAGAATGTCAAAGGCTAGCATAGTGAATGCTGGCCTACTATTCAGAATTTATAAATAGTTAGGGCGCAATGGGTATGCAGCAGTGTGCTTGTAGCATCTTAAAAAGTGTTTAGAAAAAGCTCGCTCTTCTAGCGTTTTTTTCCTGTCTCACTATGTTTTACTACTGTTATTTTCATCTCTTTCCCTCAATTTATTTCTCCCATCTTCTTTCTATATACGTCTCACTCCTAACGGCAAAGCGTGGGATTGGGCTCGTTGGTATTCTACTACTAAATGCCTCAGAAAAAATGTAGACACAGCAAAAGTAGAGCTCACGACGACGAAAGGAGACTTCCAGCTTACTTTTTTATTACAAGAAAACTTAGAAGTACAAACTGCTTAAAAGATGATGCTTCATGCTTACCCAAGAATGAAATGAAAGAAGAAATTGTGAAAGAACAAAGAAAATGACCAGGAATCTCACGTTCCAAAGAATGAGAATTGGCACGTTCCTTTTATTCAACAATATTATGAACGTTTTACTGACAACACTTCCTCGAGCTATTACTGCCGCCAAAATTAAGATTCTAGTGCCTTTGTTAGGGTACGCTGCAATAAATGATTTTTTTTAAACAGGGGCTGACATCCCTATTCGTAAAAATATGAGGGCAACAAAACCACTCTTTCCTAGTTCCTCACTTCTCACCAAGTCTTACAATAAGGGATTTGTCCAACGTTCTATGTTTAAAATAAATTGTGAGTGCACACGAGCACTATGTGCACTCTATTCTGGGAGAATCATAAGCCGTCCCGGTAATGAAATGCATGTTTAAAACAAGTGGTTAACGATTTATGACACGTGGTACTCTACTATGCGAGATAGAACCATCCCATGGGTCTCCCACTTGATGAGGCTCTGAAAAAGTGTGTATAAAAAGAAGTCTCTTTAGGAGTATCTGGTACTCTAGTAGAATGTCGTCCAAGAAGAACTGAATAGAAGGAAAGTGCTTAGAAAAAGTTGTAATGATTAAGAGCATGAGGTACTCGACTATGGAAGAGCATAAAGCCGTTCCGTGAACCTGGCACTTGATGAAACGTGGCGACAAAATTACGCCGTGAACCAGCAGCTCACGACGAGACTCCGCTCAAACAGAAGAAGACCTTCACGATTCACGCCTACTTCTGCTGTACCCTGGTGCAACTCACGAATCGTGGAAAGATGCGTTTAGAAAAGTTTATTCTAGAGTGGTACTTGAGAAACTTATGAAACCAGTGTCTATACAACAAGCACAATAACAAAACCACAAATCACAACACACATGACACATTTAACCAAAAGTGTCCAAGTACGTAAGGGGTCCCTATCACATGCAACTAATGACTACATACACTATAGCGACTCCTTTAGAAACTGGACGGTATTCTTGTAGTGCTGAAATTCGCAATGGCTCGCAGGTCTTGTAAAGGTATTTCTTTGCAACTTTAACTGAGGCCATGTATTGGGTGCCTAAAAACACCGAAATACACGCCACTTCTCACCAACTTCACAATCTTTATGTAAACATCTCGAAGTTCTTTCACACAGGCCTCACATAACCCTTAAAACATGAAACAAAAAGCAAGTGCATTGCTGGATTTTTTCCGCACTGAATAAATCATCTCAGTTACGCGTTTCAACTAGACGTTTAGGAAGACCTGTGAGCTACTAAAAAAATCAGCAGTATAAAAGTTGTCAGATCCCACGTACAGTAAGAATCGATGATATGCGAAGCACGAAGAAAAAATGGTGATAAGTCACTTGAAATCAGCACAACATTACGAGGTGCAGGTAAATGATCCCGAACATAACTTCCGTGTCATGAGTATCATGCTTGAATGTGTCGTTTACTTTCGCCATTTATTCACGTCACGTGATACCAAATTTAGTTTATGTGGAGCTAGGGAAACGGACGAAAGCGCGCTGTGAGCGTGGAAAGTTGTCTTGTTCTCACATGACACACGTATCAGGATTATCATATTTGCACCAGTCATATTTTTCGTCTTTCATTGAGGTCACGTAATACCAAATTTGGTATATGTGGAGCTAGCAAAACGGCCGCGAGCTCATCATGACGGGCCCACTATACTCCATTGCAGCGCTGGCACGCGCGCACACTGGGCACAGCGGTGCTACGTTAGCCAAACGCGAGCACTCTATAGTCAGACGCCAGGGTTCTCTGGGTTCGTGGCGGGGCCCACCGCTCGGTTGGCAAATTTTCGAGCTTATCGGTTGGTGTTCTTCGGGTTTCCTGCGTGCGCGGGGACCAAGATAAGAGATATGGGAAGCGGATCCTCGTCTTTGATTGATTGATTTGTGGGGTTTAACGTCCCAAAACCACCATATGATTATGAGAGACGCCGTAGTGGAGGGCTCCGGAAATTTTTGACCACCTGGGGTTCTTTAACGTGCACCCAAATCTGAGCACACTGGCCTCGACATTTCCGCCTCCATCGGAAATGCAGCCGCCGCAGCCGGGATTTGAACCCGCGACCTGCGGGTCAGCAGCCGAGTACCTTAGCCACTAGACCACCGCGGCGGGGCGATCCTCGTCTTTGAGGTAAGCGAAGGACTCAAGGAGCCGTAAGCTGCCCTCATATCCTATCACAAAATTGCTCAGCACTATCGCCTCACACGTCCAACAAAACCAACGCCGCATTGCAAACTGACAAAACCACAAGAAATCACATGGCGCCGCCTCCAAACGAACTCATTCCCGTGCCCAAGGGTGCACGCACACATTTACCCCGATCTGTTCAGTTCGCATTGCTCAAAATGTGGCTCCGTCGCCTCCCTCTCTCCTATACTATGGGACTGCAGTGAGGATCTACCCCCGCCTGATCTCCTGACCACTCCCTCCTCCGAGGCATGGGAAAGAGTACTACGAGGTACGAGCCTAGAAGTAAAGCTCCGGGCCATACAGCGAGCTGAGGAGGTGGCGGCCAGGCACGACCTGATCACTATTCCTTTCTCTCAATAGTATGACGCAAGGCGCGACCAGCATTCTTAAAGGCGGCCCGACGGCAGCAGGGGCGAATTGCAACATGCTGCATTTCGCGTCGATGCGTTACCCAGACCAACGCCACCTAAAAGAACTATGCCTGGAACATACCTCTCCTTTCAATCGGGAGCCTCCTGCCAGCGCGCAATCTCTAAGGCCATGCCTCCTGCCTTGTGTTCCGATCGGCCGCCGCGTGAGACCGCTCGACTCCGTACCGTTCAGTCACGTGACAGAACCGTACCACTCTGTAACGTGACATCGTGGCTGCTCGGAGGCAACTGTGAGAGCATTGCTGTGTTTCAGGGGGTGGCCGTCGGAGACGCTCGCCTTCGTACCAAAGGAGGAGGATAAGATCAGAGGGTAGGGCAGCACGTTCGCGGCTTACTTTCCAGGCATAAATTTTGTTACGAGGCATTGTCCAGACATTACTGCGCCTCCTTCTTTTCGTGATGGAGGGACGCTGGGCGCACTGAAACGCGCATCGTCAAAGCAACGCAGCACGGCGCGCGCTCGGGAGTATATGGCAGGACCAGCGCCTGGCGTGGCAACGCCAGCGTGACGCCACAATATGAACGCCGGCGAGCACGCGCACCACGTCACGTCAGAATGTATAGGTGCCTTCACTGTGGCATGTAGTCATGTTCTCACATGACAGGCATCTCATGATTACCACGTTTGCGCCCATCTATACCTTCGTCATCCATTGGCGTCACGTAATACCGAATTTGTCATACGTAGAGCTAGCGAAACGGCTGCGAGCGCTTCATCAGTGTTGCATGCAGTCATGTTTTTACATGACACGAATCTCATGTTTATCATGTTTGCGCAGTATCTTACCTTCGTCATCCATTCACGTCCCGTATTAGCAAATTTGGTATGAGTGAAGTTAGTGAAACGGCCGCCAGCGCATCATGAGTGTGGCATGTAGCCATGTTGTTACATGACACGCATCTCATGATTATCATGTGAGCACCAGTCACAGACCTTCGTCATTCATTCACGTACTCTAATACCAAATTTAGTATATTTGACGTTTGCGAAACAGCCGCGAGCGCATCATGAGCGTAGCATGTAATCATGTTGTTGCATGACACCTATGTCATGATTTTCATGTTAGGGTCTGGGGTGTGTGTTCACCATGCAATCATGTCATACCATACCAGGTTTTTAACATGCCATGTGAACGAAACCACCGCAAGAGCTGCAGGGCCATGAAATGTAAATTATGACATTTACGACATACATATAATGATTTTTATGTTATTAATACCCAAATATGTTCGTCTTAGTCATGTTATGCCATACTGAGTTTGGTATCGATACAAGTATCAAAACGGCCAGGAGAGCTAACAGTCGTAGGCGGCTAGATAGATAAATAGATAGATAGATAGATAGATAGATAGATAGATAGATAGATAGATAGATAGATACGCTCAAAGTCTCCGAAGCTTGCCAAGAAACGCTTCGCATTTAATAACTTGGTCGATTGAGCAATGCGAACTGGTCTTCTATATGCGAAGCAGCTCTTTTACTCACGTGTTGAACGCCGTACGTACTTGCGTCCGTTAAACGCGCCGCAGAGGGTTCCCCTAGAGGAGGGTGTTGGAGTAGTGCCAAGTAGGTCACGCCACTGCTGCGCGTCGACGTCACGCTCCCTCGCACGCTTTCCTCGCATGGGTGCACTGATGCCACTTTCTCCCTCACCAGCAACACGCTCGTTGCAGCACTCTCGTGGCGGACTCATCCGTCCACTCGCAACACACTTCTCGCTCGGTACACCTTCGCCACCGCCCGCAACACTCAGCCGCCATTGAGTGGAAACCCTTCTTGTACTCGTTTGTCTAAGAAAACGTACACGAAACCCAACCCGCCTCCCGTGCCTTTGCGTTTCAAACAAACGTTTTCTCAAGGAAACGCTTTGTCGAGTTTTTCTGCCAACCATTCTTCCAGCACCCGGCGCCGACGCCCGTTTCAACGATGTGAACGCCGTGCACACAACTGCTTCTTCGGATCCCATCAGGCTTTCCTTCGGGGAGATGAGAGAGAGAAATAAACGTTTATTTAGAAACAGTGTTCCGAGCGAGACCCAGTATCACCCTAAGCTTGGAGGCTTTCATAGTTCAGGAACCCTCTGGCTTCGACTGCCCTCTCGGCCCTGGCGACTAGTTGTCGCTGGTCTTCAAGGTCCTCGAGGACGAGCTTGGCCTCCCTCGTTTCAATTAGGTGGTCGTCCTTTATTCTTGGGGCTTGGTTTCTCTCCAGTTGCACGTGGTGGTTTGCATGGCACTGGTATTCCAGGAGCAAGTGTGCAAGGTTGCGGGTACATGTAGCCATGTGTCGTTGGGTAGAGGTGGTGCATTAATACGCCATGTATGTAAGTGTTGCTTTGCAGGCGTCTGAAAAGCCCGCTCTATTCTTTGGTTAGTGTTGGATGGGGTCGAGGGTGCACCCGTCGCTCCAGTTTGTAGTGTTGAAGTAGGGACTAGTAGGTGTTTTCTACTACCTCTATCTCTGTAGCCACGGATCGGGTATCCTGTGGTCCCAGGGCAGCCCGGATGACGTGTTCGTGGGCAGCGGCGTGGGCGCCTTGTTTTCCAGTAGACCCTTGGGTCCATGAAGCCAGATTACGCAGCTATATGGAGTGGAGAGCTTCGCCGTTGCAGGATGCAAATTGCGCCGACTGAGACGTGGCCGTTCACATAATTCCGGCAAGCGGCTTGCGATTCGGTGAAGATCACCTTGACGCCTCTACATGTGGGGGAGGCGAGAGTGATTGCCGCTTCTTCCGCTGCGTCTGAGTTGCGTGCCTTGATTGTGGCAGACGCTAACTCTCGGCCTTGAGAGTCTACGACGCTGATAGCTTACGTGTTTTTAGTGGAGTACTTGGCCACGTCGGTAAAGCGGGCGTTCGGGTCTTGCCTGAACTTTCGTTGAAAAGCTTCTGCTCTAGCCTTTCGTCTACCTTTTTGGAAAGTCGCGTGCATGTTTGGCGGGATAGGTGCGATAGACAGGGACTCTCAAGCGTCCACTGGGATGCGATTTTTTTGGTCTGCATCCGAAATGTATGATTCGCTGTAGTTGAGATACCGGAGTACGAACCTCCCAGAGGGCGTGAGCTTGAGTCGTTACAGCTGGCTGTTCTTGTGAGCCTCCGCGAGCTGTGGCCACGTGTTGTGGACACCCATCTTAAGAAGCTGTGAAGTAGAAGCCAAGGGTGGCAGTCCTAAGGCGGCTTCGGTTGCCTTTCTTATGATAACATTATGTTTTTCTATTTCAGCACTTTTTGAACTCGGATACGGCATGCATTACGTGATGCAGCTGGTGAGCAGAGCTTGCATTATTCTTAGGGTGTCGTGTTCTTTAGGCCCATTGCGTTGGTTTGCGATCCTCTTGACGAGGTGCCTGAGCTGCGAGAGAGTTCTTTGGAGTCTCGGTATGGTGGCCACTCCCAATCCATCTTTGTCTAGGTGAAGTCCGAGCACCCGTAACGTATCAACTTTCGGAATAATGGTCATGTTGAGGGTGGCGCAAGGGTCGGGCTCTTCGTATAGGGAGGCCTGCCCCTCGTCGTTGCTTTGAGCACAAGATGCTCAGACTTGTCGGAGGCTAAGTTGAGGCGTAAGTGTCGGAGATACCTTTCAATGGAGTTTATGGCATCTTATAAGCAGCTGTCTTGTCTCCCGATGCTCGAAGACCCTAAGGTTCGTGAGGATCGCATCATAGCTTACGTTGTCGAAGGCCCACTTGACATCTACTCCGAGTATAGAGTACTTGGCTCGGTAACTGAGGTGATCAAAAAGGTCTTCTCTATGTAGTAAAGCACGTCGTGCGTCGAGAGGTGCTATCTGAAGCCGAGCATCGTTATCTGGTCGGTGCCCATTATCCTCTAAGTACAGGGTCAAGTGATCATGTATTATATGCTCAAATAGCATTGCCACACATGAGGCGAGTTAAATCGGGCGCAAGTTCTCAATGCTGATAGGTTCGTTAGGCTTGGGAATCATAGCGATCTCCGAGTGTTTCCAAACCGCAGGCAAGTCTTCTTTCTCCCAGCAAGAGTTGTAATATTGGAGAAGAGCTGTGGTGGCCTGGTGTGGTATGTTGCGCAAATGTTTGTTAACAATCTGGTCTTTTCTGGGGCTGGTATTTCTTGTCAACTTCGATAGGGCAGCGTAAAGTTCCGCTGGCGTGAAGGGCGGGTCGAGGTCAGGGTTTGGTGTTCTTGCATATTTCTTGGTGGTAAATTACGTGACAAAGCGTTTTCACTAGCTTTCCACAAAGCGTTTTCACTAATTCTTGACGAACATGTTCTTCTGATCCGGCGTAGTTGTGAATAAGCTTGTGAAGATGCTGCTTTTGTGCCGATTTGGAGGTTTGCGGGCTCATGAGAGAGCGTAGCAGGTGCCAGGTTTTATTGGTGCTAAAAAATTCTTGTAGCTTGTCGCAAAAGGTGTGCCAGTTCTGCCGGGCGACTTGGTTGGCATAATCTTGACTCAGCTTAGTGAGGAGAGCGATGCGTCGCTGAAGCTTCCTGTTAAGCCTTTGCCGCTTCAACCTCTTGAGAAGTCTTTTCCTAGCCTCCCAGAGGTAGAGAAGATAGGTGTAGACTGTGGGCATATTGATGTTGAGCTGTTTGTTTTCAGTATGTCGTTCGGATGTGTCTAGAACATTCTTGAATCACTCTTCATTGTCGCTTATAGTTGTTTCAACAGCGAGGTCATCCCTGTAGAGTTGGAGTTGGAGGATATGGTTGTTGCTGCCGAAGGGTTTAGGCAGCACACTCCACTCTGCCCGGGTAACGTTCGCCGTGAAGGTGAGATCGGGATTGGTGTCATTGGAGGCGCTGTTCCCGATTCTGGTCTTCTGAAAAGGGGCTTTCCAGAATGTTAGTCCATAGTGCTGGTGACATCGTGCCCCACTAGAGCCTTTTTTCCTGGTGATATGATAGCCCCGTGCTGCCTGTAAGGCATAAAAATCTCCCACTATGACGATCTGGTGACCTTTTGTGCGCTTCCAGAGTTCTCGTGCAAAGTGATCAAAATCTGGTAGTTGGTCTCGTGGGAGGCTGCACAAGTTGGCTATGAATAAACTTTTCTGCGTCTTTCGTTTTGGCAGAAGCTCTATGAAGGTGTGCTCTGTCTGTGTTTGCTCGACGTCGTGCTTTTGTGCTGAAACAGTTTGCTTGAGAAGCATGGCATTGCGTTGGGTTTGTGCGCAGGTCATGTTTTCTTGCAAATAGATGTCCTAAGTGCTGGTTTCCTGGAGTGCGATGATGTGGGGTTGGTTAAACTTGATGAATTCTCGAAGGCTAGTATGTCGTAGATGGTAAAATTTACAGTTCTATTGCCATATGCGTAAAGCTAATTGCAGTTTTTTTATTCATGATAGCGGCTCGCCATCTTCGATTGATTTGACGTCACGTCGGTGATCGCGAGTGGGTCAGACTGAGCGAGAGGCGTTGTGGCTGTTCGCCCGCGCCTTCTTCCGATTCAGCTGGCGTGGGTTGCTGAAGGTGTCAAGCTATGGTGCAGTGACATAACTTTTCTTCGCGTGAGCAATAAAATTGTTGAATTGTGCAGCGATCCCGCCAATCTTGGCATTTACCGTGAAAATTCTGTGTTCGAAGGTTGCGGCAATATTTAATGACGATACTATTTCTTAAGGACCTTCGACGCAAAAATTTTGGCTTGTCTGTCTGTCTCTCTCTCTCTGTCTGTCTCTCTCTTTCTGTCTGTCTGTATATTTGTCTGTTTGTCCGCTTTTGACGGCGGCGGGTACTTGAAACGACTAACCCCATCCACAGCGCCCACTGATGTTGCTCAAAGTCGATCGTTCATGCTTGTGCAATTGTCAAACAAAAAGCAATCATTGCGCATGTCTGGGGCACCATAACAACAAGTATATATTTTGCATGTGCGTCTTTTATTAGAAAAGGCATACACAAGTATATTTAAGGACTGTAGCACTTATCACACTGCACTGACCTACAGGACACGGCTGACCATGCAACACATGAACGGAAATGCGACTGTTTCCAACGCTTCGCTAAGACGAGACGGTGGTGGCACCTACCCATCGCCTTGCGTTCTACACCTTATCACCTCGGAGATGGACGCCCACACCTGTCTCAGCACCACGCTCCAGTTCTCTTTTCAGACTCTGAAGCAGCTTGTTAATAAGGCTTTGTTGGTTTTGTAATTGGCTGTGCTGATTCTAGAGCTTCCTCTGCTGGTTTTGCACTTTACCTTCGAGGGCCTGCATGGATGCGGTTTCTGGTGATGTAGAAGTCGAGCTGCTGCTACCACTCGAGTCACTTACCATGGCGGCGTAGCTCATTCGTTTGGCTGATTGCGAGTGCGTGCGAGAGTGGAAGCGTGAAGTGGATCGCAAGATGGTCTTGCATTTGCTGCGGCTGGGAAAGCTGGTTCTGCTCCTACTTCTTGATCTAGCTAAGGAGGTACCAAGCTCGGGGAACTCTTCTCTAATGGAGCTCAAATGGTTGTCTATTTCTTGTATCTTGTTGCAGCGCTGTTGTCTAATATTGTAGGATGGTGAATTTGGCTTTGGTCTCCTCTTGCACTCTTTACTTGCAGCTTCATGCCTTTCTCCGCAGACCTTATGTCCCTGCATTTGTCCTGCGTTGCCACATTTGTAGCCGAAATTTGGAATAGGCTTTGAACAGATGTATTTATGGTGTCCCGTGTTGCCACAGGTTCGGCAGTATTGAATGAACTTGTGATTTGGTCTGCATCGGAAGTCTACGCTCTAGAAGATTATGTAGAAGGGAACATGCGGGCCTCTTCGAAGAATACAACTGCCGCCGACGATTGACCCAGCAATCGGGCGTGAAAAACGGTGTATCTTGCTAGTGTGCGGATTCCAGCCTTGAGTTCTGCAGTGCTTGTTCCAGGTATTAAGCCGTTGATGAAGCCTCTGGAGGCGTCGTTGGGAGTGTTTATGTTGCCATTCACATTGTAGAAACCGCCACCAAGCTTTGTTTTCTTGATGCTTACTACCTTCTTTGCGCCTTCATTGGCGGTGTTCTGGCGATGATTAAGTTTTCCGTTCTCTGGACTTGTACGCGTACTTTGTCGTTAAAGTCTTGCTGCGATAGTTCACTCGCTCTTCCGATGACATGCGTGACAGTGTTCCATTTGGCGAGGTTGAGACCTGCTTGTCAGTGGTAAACAATCTTGAAGTCATCGACGCAGACATCTTGGGCCTACGTTGTTGCTGCGATGGTTAGAGTCTGCTCTGTGATAGGTGGCTACCCTGTGGGTTGGTTGGCCGGTGTACTTGGATTGGCAGCAGCCTTCTTGTTTTTCTTAATTCTCGTGATTGAAGCGCTTTTAGTTTCAATTGTTCTGCCACTGCCAGCGTCATAGGTCCACGAATTTTCTGTTTTGTTTGCCTCCACTGAGTCAGCTTGTAACTTATTTTGTTGGTATTGCTGGTTTTCTTGTATTTCGCTTGCTGGGGCTGCGTCTCGGCTCACTCTAAGAGCTCTTCTCCACGGCAAGTGCGAGTGCTCGTGCCGTGCCATCAGGTACGCCTGAGCGCGTGGTGCACGCGCCGCACGATTTTTCTCAGGAAAGAATTTGTGGTTAGGCTTAATAAATTGGACGTGTGCTTGTTGAGAGCTAAGTCTTACATCTTGTGACAAGATGTAAGACTTAGCTCTCAACAAGATGCACTCCCCCAAAAAGGGCTAGTGTCCGCCGATTCCTCGTGTTTTGGCGGTTGAGGCTCTGAAACTTTTTGGTTCGTCCCTGGCCTTGTTCCGGGTTGAAAATCACGAAAAGCAGAAGTTCATGTGAGACACGTCTTGTCTAACGGCCCCCTGGCGGTAGCAGTCTCGGGGAGATGGTCCAAATTTTTTCTTCACAAAAGTACGCTTGTGAGACAGGCAAATGACGGAGGCGCTGCATGACACCAGCTGGCAGTGAGGACGACGTAGGTGGAGGGGCTTGCGGACGCGTCTGCATCGGCTCCGCCAACCGACGTTGTTCAACTGAGTCCGATGTGCTTTCCCTCCGAGATTTCTACTGGAGCAACTCAGGGAAGTTTAAAGGAAGGCCTGGATACCTCATTAATCATGGTAGGTCCACTGAAACCTCTTTTGTGAGTCCTTTCTTCGACACCAAGGGTTAGGACTATTTGTGCTTATACACGGCATCAGGCGCCACAGCGCGGAAAGGCGGAACGCACGGCCGCTTGGTCGGCCACCCCCCGAGGAGGCCATGCCTGAGGAGACTATGGTAGAAGGAGAGCAAATCTCCAAAGAGGAAGCCGAGTACAATGGCGCGATTACCGCCCACAGAAAGCGGAATGCGGGTAAAACCCGCTTCAATCACGAGACGTGCTCGGCTAGGCAAACTGGACTCCACGTTGGTCACGCTAAAGCCATCCAGCTGAGAAAGGTTGCCGCAGCCTCCAGGCTACTGCGCCTGTCCACATCCCACTTCCGAGTGGTCGTCTGCCCGGGGGAGGGCTGGACGTGCGAACATGAAGTCAAATAAAGGTCACGCAAGCCATATTTATGGCTGCCAGACTGCCCCCAGCGGCCTCCGAGAAGGACATTGTGTGCGAACACCATGCATATTATCTTCGTTATAAGCACACCCTCCGAATCGAATGCCAATGCATACTGCAAAGCGCAGAAAATATTCTTGGCAGATGAAAAACACTCTATTTCGGCTTACATTACACCTCCGGGAAATACCTGTAGAGGTGTGGTCAGAGGCATCGACACCAATCTGGCCGAAGATGCGCTGCAAAGCCTTTTTGTGACACCGAGAAACCTGATGGTGCTCGGAGTCAGGAGTATACAAGAGACCCCTACCGTGATCGTACTGTTAAACGGCATAAAAGTGCCCAACTATGTTCACTGCGGCTCCAACATGCTACGCTGTAGTCTGTAAAAAAGGCTAATCAACACTTGCCGTAACTGCGGCCGAATCAGCCACAGACACGACGTCTGCCCTAGACCGACTGAAGAAGTGTGTGAAAAGTGTGGGACTTCGATCATCGCAAACGGACACGAATGTGTGCAACCGAAGTGCGCTATGCGGAGACGCTCATCTTACCAGTGACCGTACCTGCAAAAACAGGTTGTAAGAAGACGACGTAGAAAAGAAAGAAAGGCGGTCACAAGGCAAAGAACGCTACGAGCAACGCCAGAGACCGGGAAATTGCCGCTCCTACCAAGACACCAGCTGCGGCTGCTCCCAGGAACGCCGCCACCGAACGCTCTCGGAGTTCCCGGCGTGACTTCAACTCGCAACCTACGTGGGCGGACGAGGTAGCCAGAACAGGTGAGGCCCATGCCCCCACGCAACCAGGGCAACTGTCACAGCAAACGCGAGACAAATTACAATTACGAGAGCGCTAGAATGCGTCTATTCGGCAGGAATTATCTGATATTAGGTCAATCTTGCAAGAAATGCAGCAGCGGAAGCGTGCGTCTAGCGATCAAGCTACCGCAGCCACAGCGTCCGTAAACAGAGGCGCGAAACGCAGGACAGGCCCTGAAGCCATGGACGAGGAGACGCTTAACGTCTCAGGCATCCAAATACTGCTTGAAAAGCTAGGAAATGACATTATTGATGAAATTACCCCTATGAGGCTGCAACTGACCGAGCACACTGCGAGGCTTCAAATTTTAGAATATAACAGGCAGCACGCACTGCTTGGTGCACCCTCTTCGAGTCAGTAAAATGGCTTACGCAAGCAATCTAGTAATCTGGCAATAGAATTTCGTCAGCTTCCGCAAAAAGAAGGCAGTACTGCAACACTTACTTAGCTCTGCTACTGAAAGGCCATCAGTAATCCACCTCTAGGAAACGCTCACCGATGTCATTGTTCTTCGTCACTATCGTGCTCAAGTGTATTTAAAGGAAGGCAAGAGGGGTGTAGCGACACTCGTCTCAAAGCATCTCGCCCATTTAGGTCATGGCGTAAGGCCGGACTTAAAATTGAACTCATCATGATTGATCTCATCCCGAACGCTAAACTTAAGCAATCCGGTTTCATTTAAAACATTTACAGCTCACCAGCCGACAGAAAAGAGACGTTTCATGCTCTTTTCCACAAAGCGTGTAAAATTGCAGGGGATCGAACGATCATCACAGCAGGGGTCTTTAACGCACATCCTCAAGATTGGGGCTATATCAAGGATACCGCAAAGGGCAAAGCCCTCGCGGCACGGATCATAGCTTGTGGTCTCACATTGGTCACCGATCCACGATATCCCACTAGAAAACGCAACTCGGTTAGCAGGGATACCACACCAGATTTGACCATGGTTAGGAATGAAGAGGAACCCGTATTGACTAACTTACAAGAGAATCTTAGTAGTGATCACTACATTGCCAGCCTCGCGATAAAAATCTCGTCCGCACCGCTCAGAAAATTTCACGTCACAAACTGGGACCTTTTTAGAGATATCAGAAAGCAAGACGAGAATAAATACAACTCGTTAAACGAATTAATCACTCGCCTCAAAGAAGACGTTGCTGCTTCCACAAAGGAAGTGGAGACAGAAAGAGAGATAGAGCGCATGGACAGTCGATTAGCCCACCTGCTGGAAGCTAAAAACGCACTGCAGGCTCAATGGAAAACGCAGAAACTAAACCGGCGCCTACGCAAAAAATTTGCGGAACTTAGTAGGCAGATAGATGAGCATAGTGAAACGCTAGCTCGACAGCATCGGGACGAAGCATGCAATGCCGTCGAAGGAACAAATGAGGAGTGGTGCGAAGTGGAACCTCCCCAAGCATCTACTGGAAGATAAACAATCCAAAGCCAATCAGCAGCTTACAATTGACAGACTTATCCACAACCTAAAGAGCTCTGATCTGACAGAGGCACAGATTATCGATGAGCTCGTCTCGAGATATCTTTGCACAGAACCCGCCTCACACCATGACTACCCTCCTGCTTTGCCAGAAAACAAAACGGACCCTCTTGGTTCAGAGGTACGAGAGGTTCCATATGAGCTCAACTGCAGATCAGCTTCGGGCCCCGATGGGATCAGTAAAATACTCTTAAAGAATTTACCTGACAATGATATCGAGCTTCTAACGAATAAAATCAACGAGGTGTGGGAGACCGGCGCGGTTCCAATAGAGTGGCGCGACGCGACCGTCATCACCATTCCGAAGCCGGGGAAACTTCTGGAGCTTGGCTCGCTCCGGCTGATAGCTCTCACTTCATGTGTGGGGAAGGTCGCCGAGCACGCTATCCTCAAGTGGGTTACTAAATTTGCAGAGGAAAGGAATCTCTGTACATTTAATCTTATTGAATTTAGGCCATCCATGTCAACGCAGGATGTAATGTTGCTTTTAAAACACAAGATCATTGGCAGGGTCTCCAGAGACACCAGAGCTGTTCCGGCACTTGACCTGGACAAGGCCTTCGACAAGGTCAAACACTCTGACATGCTTTATTCTATTGAAAAAGCGGGCCTAGGAGAACATTTTTACAACTACATCAGCTCATTTCTTCAGAATAAAAAGCTAGCATTCGCCTAGGATCTCTCGGCTCGAAGACGTTTGATCTTAGACCCAGAGGCACTCCACAAGCGTAAGTGCTTTCCCCTATTTAACTTATCGCTGAGAGCACTTTCCCACAGTCTGGCCAAGATTGAAAGTCTCAGTCACGCCTTCTACGCCGATGACAGCATCGTCTGGTGCGAGGGAGGTAGTGATGGGCAAATCGAAGAGCGATTACAAACAGCGATCAGGGTTGTTGAAGATTTTCTTCACAAGGCAGGCCTTTGCTTGTCGGCTAATAAATCGTAACTGCTCCTTTACCGGCCAATAATCGGGGCAAAGAAAGGAAGTTTCCCTGATATCTTGATCACCACAACGAACGGCTCTATTATTCCAATGGTAAAGAAAGTTAGAATCCTCGATATGTTCCTGGAGGAGGATGGCCGCAACGCCTACACGTTAGAACGCATCGCAGCCAAAGCCGATTCCATGACAAAATAATCACGAGGGTGGCCAACAAACGAGGGGGTATCCGAGGAGAACCTTCGTAGACTCTTTCACGCCTTCCTAATGAGCCACATCAACTACATCGCCCTGGCCCACAAGTGGAGCAGGAGGGATGAAGCCCGATCAGAATCAATAATTCGCAAAAGCATAAAAACAGTACTGGGTCTCCCACAGATCACCAATACAGAACATCTATTGGCGCTGGGTGTCCACAACACCTTTAGCGAAATAGTAGAGGCACAAGAGGTCGCGCAAGTTGCAAGACTGGCTTCCACGGAGGCTGGCAGTCAGTTACTAGCGCATATTGGTATACGGTCTCCCATTACCAGACAGAGGGAGTGCGTGCCCGCTATGAAGTCAGGGAAGTGTATACTGTATCTCAGGTACCTAAAAACATGCACCCCGAGTACAACTGCGGCAGACGCAAAGCAAGGGCCATAGCGCTTCTTCGAACAGCGGCTACGATTAAGGACAATGTCACCTTCGTTGACGCAGCGCAATACGCAGCTTCCAATCACTTTGTTTCAGCAGCTACGTCGTTTCGGAAAGAGCTGCTGACATCACTTACGCTGAAAAATTGGGATGCCGTCGAAGCAGGACAGGTGGCAGTGGCCATCGCCATGGCCACTACGAACCGTTCTACTATTTACACCGACTCGCGAGCCGCCACTAGAGCATTTATGAAATGCTCGGTGTGCAAAGAAGCCGCTCGCGTTCTCTTTGCTGCATCTTGGACAGGCAAAAAACATATAATTTGGTTCCCTGGACATGTGGGCAGTGGTGCTCACGAAACCATCCCAAACGCCAACGAACTTGCACACTTCCAGGCGCGAGGTCTCACACACCGCGCCGGAAGTGGGCACTTGGAGGCTGAGGGAAGGCAGTGGCAAAGGGGCCCTCTTCTCAACTTCAACGAGGTCTGTAAGCACTATCAGCTGAGGCGTCGGAAGTTTCCGCTTCCACACCCACACCTAAACAGACCACAGGCAATCACCCTGCAAATGCTACAAACAAACACGTATCCATGTCCGTTTATTTGGTCAAAATTCTTAGACGGAATAGACCCACGCTGTCCGCGCTGTGGCCATCCGAGGTGCACCCTCCAGCACATGCTGTGGCAATGTCACGACTTGCACGGGAGCTCAGGGTCTCCCTCCACTGAGGAAGACTGGCTCCAGCTTATCGCTAGCTCCACAAAGGACCAGCAGCTAAATGCTTTCCAGAGAGCCCGTGAACTCGCCGAGAGCTTTGACCTCACGGCGCCAACGTGGGTGGGGCCCCCAGGCAGTACTCCCTGATGGGGGCATTCTCGTCTTCTCAGGACCAAATTAAGTTCCTGGGCTGACTGACTGACTGACCAGCTGGCAGTGATCTTGGAAAACGAAAAGATGACCTCCGGTATAGTGAGCGCTTGGTGTGTACGCGCCATCTCGGAGTCCTTAATTTGTAGAAAGCGAGGCGATGGGTAGGTGCAACCATCGTAGTCTCTTCGCAAAGTGCACGAAACACCCGCTTTTTTGTGCATAGCGTTGATATCGCGGAGCCTAATAAACACTACGTTGCTTAGAGTAACTTATATACTGAAAGCCTTTTATAGTAAAAAGAAAGACGCCGTAGTTATTGACGTGTTGTAGTTGTTCCTCAGATACGCGCAATATTTCCTTTATTCGACGAATGTGATCAGATATTAGCAGTTTGCGGTGACCCATAGACAAGTCGACAGACGCAAAGGCTCGATTTTTGGCGTCGAAGTATCCCAAGAAAGACTATCGTCTTCAAAGAGTGACTTGCCACAGCGTCTAACAAAGCACACGCAGGCAGTGTATGCTAGCAAGTTTCTTGCTTGAAGAAAAAAAAAACCAACTGCTCGCGTGGCGTCTTCTCCGACCGGTGCTGGCTTGCACCAGTACTCCCACCGGTACTAGCTTGCAGGTCCTTGACCTGCAAGCTAGTACCAGTGGGAGCTTTTTCCTGTGTGTTGCTGAACAATAAATAATTTGTAGCATGCTTTTTAACAAAAAAATCACAACATATTTACGGAATGAATGATGATGATTGGGGTGAAGCGTTTGTCAATCTGTGCGTGCGTTCGTCCGTCCGTACGTGCACCCGTTCGTGCGTTTGTCCGTCCGTGTATTTGTCTGTTCGTCTGCTTCTCTGTCTGTTCGTCCGTTTGTCAGTCCATCTATATGGTGAACACTTCAAGTACCACCATCTCGCTTCTTTTTATCATATATTCATCATATACAAGTACCGCTATTCAGTGGACAATCCAAGAACCTAACGAGAGTATATGTACCACATTTCTGCTGTCAGCGCTTATTTAGCACCGAGAGTGTGATAATGACGCCGTGCTACGTTTTTTGTAGCATGTGGACATGCAGATATGTGCCCGAGGATGGGTAGGTGCCACTTGGTGGCTACCTATTACTTCTACAGCTGCATACATCAAGAATGTATAGACCCGCGCCTTAAGAAGCTTCGACCCTAGAAATTTACACTATCTTCGCGAAGGAAACAATGGGTTAATGCGGAGTACCGCGGGAATTTCCAACACAACGTTCGTGCAATGTGCGTTAACGAACCCAGGTAAGAACGTAATAACACGCATGGTTCACTGCAAAGGTAACGCAGAAAACCGGTAAACATGCTAAAAACCACATTTAAATTCCTCTCGATGCTCCGCATCACCAGACGGTTCCCTTCAGAGGAATAGTGTAATTTTGTCGGTCTTTTAATGCTCAGAATGTAGATGCCATTTCCCTCGTGAGAAAATAGTTCTTCCTGGTGATCCCAATGAAGACACTAGAATAATGATTGAAGCAGCAATAGCTTAAGGAAGTTGCACAGCAAACTCTCTCTAATTTTACGAAAAAAAGAAGAGGCTCATTTATATTCTTCAGCATGTGGTGTTCTTTGGTCATTACTTGCATTTATTGCAGGCTTCTTTCTTCGCTATTCGTTATTCGTTTGGTTTTTGAATAAGCATGTGGTGCTATCTTTTCTGTAGGCTATATATTTGTTCTTTAGAAGCTTGCTCATTTCGCACAGGGGTTGTTTTGTTGCTGCGCCGGTGTTTACGCAAGTGCATGCTCCCACTAAAGGTGCAGCTGTGCTCATCGTTTTTAGAGTGCTCACTAGATGACACGCCGTCGTTCAGGCGACGCTCGCTGCACTCTCGGCGCGTTATCTAGTTTGATAGGAGACCGCTATGTGGCCGCGCCTATATATAGCACTCAATCTCGGTGCGTTTCCTTTTTTTCGCAGGACATCACTCAGTGCGTGTCAATACTTCTACCCACTATAAACATCGCAGAAGCCAAGGTGGTGGCGCGGAGGGTTCGTAATGTGGCTGCAGCACGGACTCACTGTCAGGACCCTTCTCAATCTTTCCACTACATACTATATTTAAGTATCCTCTGGCTTTGTTCTCTACGAATCACAAAGCCGTTATAATAAAAGGAAAATGTTCCTCCGAGCTTATGTGATCCGCAAGTAAGCTGGGAACAAAATGTATATGCTTCATGAGTATTCAAACATTTATATATAGTACAGTGATATGTCAATAATAAACTTAGTGTATATATTTTGTACGTACATTCAATCCACAACCACTCTCCTGTCACGTCTTTATCTGATAATGATTGAGCATATGTACACAATATTCACAGCTTAGCGGATTTATTCTCTGGAACAAGCTCTTTCAACATCATGCATTTCGTGGATATGAGAAAATTTTTCGTAATAAAACTCAGTTGTAAGAGCTTGCTGGTCATCGCCAGCATATGCATGCTGCGTCTACATATTCCGCGGAAGAGCTTAACAATCTCAATCTCTCTATTTGTTTCTATATTTTTCTTAATTTTCATTGCACACTCTGCTTTTGAGTCGCTTCATTTATTTTACTTCTTGTTATTTTCTTCCTTGTGTTCATGTCTCTTTTAACACGATAGTGTTTTATGCCAGTGTCCACTACGGCTCCCTTGATGTACTTTTGTGACGGATATGATATTGTAAAATACATGCTAACAAATCTCAAACAAAAAAAAAACTAGAAGGGACGGTTCTATTGCCAGGCGTCGAAACAACGGCTTATCCGTCCTCAGCGCACTAGATCGTGTAGCATACGTGGTCAAGATTACTAAGTGGAAGCTACTTCTATACACGATAAATCGTTTGGCAGCCCTCAGAGCTCCGAAAATTCAGCGCACTTTTGTCATCAATAGCGAGATTGCGCGAAGGTGTCGCGTTGGGTAGCGTTAGACGTGCTAGATTGTTGCCTCTAGCATTTCAATGAGCGGCGTCTGCACGCATGGTGGTCTCTCGTGCGGAAGCTTATTAAACTTGTCACTTGGGGTAGCACGAGGGTCGCTTCGCTCGCTGCCGCGGCCGCGTTTACTTAAGGAGCACGCTGTTCACACAAGAAGTAGTAAGAATTGTGACAGTTGGCAATTGTCCGGTGTATTGTGCATTCGTTTCGTGTGTCTTTCTTTCTGTTGGAGCAGCACAACTCAAGTCTCCAGCTGTGAGAGTAGTTGTAACACACACGTCCCGTGTAGGTTCATTTCGTCCATGCTTGCTGCTTTTTGAGCTGCTTTTGTTTCGAGCTTGAAGTTTTGAGCTTCTTGTTGTTCTTCGCGCGACTTTTCAATTTGATGCTGAAGTAGTAACTTCATTGCGCTTGTGGCAAAACAATGCACAACAAATGCTCAACTTGCTCCGAGAAAACAGGCTCGACTTTCATGCTATACCGACTTCTAGAAAAAATGGTATCAGCCGCATTTTTTTGTCTTCTTTAACATTCCTTCCTTCTATATAAATTTTTCTCTGTTTATATCTTTTTTCATTGTGCACTTGTTCTCTCACCAATCAGAGCTATTTAGATAAAAGTGCTCGTGCCGTTTGACTTGAGGAGTGAAGTGGAAACTAAATCGGCAGAGGGGCCGGAAAACCACAACCATGCGAGTTGAGAATGTGCACATTCGTTCTATCCCTGACGCCGCCACTGCCATCGCCACCTTGAGAATTATTTCAATTTTCATTGTTTTCTGAGCACTACAGTTCTTACCGAATTCCAGTTAGTCACGCAAAGTGCTGAAATGAAAGAGCTTGTGCCTTTCCAAACGTTGTTTCGGGAGTTAAGCCAGCAGGAACGACGCAAACGAATGCACCGGCAGTGGCGGTGGTGGATTCAGCTGCCTGTACATAACGCGGGATACGCTGGGGCACGTTGAGTCGCTACCGCAGCACCATCTAATTGCAGAGTTTTCGGCGATTCCAATCCAAAACAACCACTCGATGAATGCGTACCCAATGAGGCTGTCAAGCGTCGTCATGCTGCAGGGGTAGTTAGTGATTTGAGCCGATGCGAGCCACCACTGACGCAATCGCCACCATGTTTATTCTGTGGCCGGCTGGTTAGGTGACATGGCTTGATTTAGCGCAGCTAACGCCGCGAAGCGCAAACCAGATCCGCTTTCACGTGGCTGGAAACTCGGTCTCGAACTGATTTTGGCGTGCTGGCTATGCGGCGTGGTTCTCCGACACTTGGGCGGCGAAACGAGCCAGTTTCCGGAGAGTTGCGCCACGTTCGCTCTCTTCGAAACCAAGTATGACCGTGCCCTAAGTTTTTTTACACCATAAGTTTTGACTGTATATTGATTGATTGAAATGTGGGATTTAACGTCCCAAACCACCATATGATGATGAGAGGCGCCGTAGGGGAGGGCTCTGGAAATTTCGACGATATGAAGTTTTGTAACGTGCCCCCTCATCTGAGCACACGGGCCTACAGCATTTTCTCCTCCATCTAAAATTCAGCCGCGGCAGCCGCGGTTCCATCCCACGACCTGCAGGTCAGCAGCCGAGTACCTTAGCCACTAGACCACCGCGGCAGCGCGACCATAAGTTTTTATCGCCATATGTTTTGTTGGGAACGAATGGTATTTAACGAAGCTTCAATAGATACACTTCGAAAGTTCCATGTCGTAAATGTCTTTCCTTTTGGATTCAATAAGGTTCAAGAGAGCGACCGTACCTTTTGAAGTGACATGCGAAAACTGCCCTCTGCCTTCTTGCTTATGGCACACGCACCCTTTGCATGCTTTGAAAACATTAGTGCTGAGTGCTTACTTCGGCGTTAACTTTCTTCCCATAACATGAACAGAGCACCCTGCTTACAGTGACTTGTAATTAGAAAAAAAATATAAGGATATATATGCATTGCCTTCTTTTTAACTAGTTAACGCAAAAAGGCCCTCACTCAGATGTACAGAATGCGCCGTCTATTGCAATCTGCTATACCTGGAGACCAAGATTGATGGCTGGCGCAATACTTTCGTTTCTTGGCTCCATTTTTAAGAAGTTTTCTTTATTTTGAATGACAGACTTGCCGACGAAGATTGATGAGAAGTAATATTATAATATTGAGTTGCAAAAAATAACGTCAGCTTACAAAGCATGATAAAAATATAGCTAGGGGACGGTATCGTAGAGTAACGTGCTTTGCGAGCCAGTCTGGAGATAAGAGGGAAGATACATAGGCAAAGGATGGTGACTTCCTAGATTATGTTTCAAATTAATAAATATTATGATTACTTTAAAAAAAGGAAGAAGCGCTAAATGAAGAACAGTGACTAAACTTCTTAAAGGCTCAGTGCAGACGCTCGGACTGTGTAGGTTGCCGTGACAGAACATGGGTGTCGAAGAATGTAGGTACACAGTAAGACTGATTGAGGGGGGCATAATCCAGCCTTTGAAGTGGAGAATTCTAGTTGCCTGTCAAAAAATGCTTTCCTTTTATCATTCTCGTCGAAGTCACACTCTTTTATTTAGCAAAAGAAGCTTTTCTTGGCGAATACAAGCAGCACCGCGGATCTCACAAAAGTTTAAATAAAAGCTAAAGAAAAGAAAAAATCACTAAATTATACTCCAGCAGCGAAAATGACTGCGATAGTTGAAACGAAAATAGGGTAAAATATGATTGGAAGCTATCTCGCAGCTTGAGGAGTAATAAAGAAGCAAAAACTGACAGCGTCCCTCGTGCCTTCACCTAAGCTACCTTGATGACGACAGCTATCTGCTTCCGTTTTCGTGTGCAATAAAAGTAGAAATCTTTCCAGCCTTCCCGTTGTCGCCTGCCCTTTAACAAGGAAGTTTTATATGCCTCACGCTGATATGCACTGCCTCCGGTATCGCAGACATTGCGAGCGTCCTGATTGATGATTGATTGATTCGTTGGGGTTTAACGTCGCAAAAGGGGTTTAACGTCGCATATGATTATGAGAGACGCCGTTACGGAGGGCTCCGGAAATTTCGACCTCCCGAAGTTCTTTAACGTGCACCCAAATTTGAGCCCACGGGCCTACAACATTCTAGCCTCTATAGGAAATGCAGCCACCACAGCCGGGATTTGATCGCGCGACCTTCGGGTCAGCAGCCGAGTACCTTAGCCACTCGACCACTGCGGCGGTGCTTGCGAGTCTCCTGCAGATCGGAAAGTTTCGCATTAGCTCCAAGATCGGTGAACCTTTACGAAACGGCGGTAACTTGCTCAATTCTGGCTGCAGGTACTTTTATTGAGACGGGTGCCTGTCCAAGAGCCTAATGCTACCCTATCTCCGGGCTAACGTGAAATTGTCTTGAACTCCCAGTGCCTCTTACAACTGAAACTAGCAACTTATGACCTGGACATTTCTTAGACACATACTTCAGAATGCTGCCTTCCTTTTTCCGTAAAATTTATTACCAAGCCTTTGTAATGCTTCTTTTCCAATACCGCTTAACGTGTCAATGAGAGCGTCGTAAGGTATGTAGTGCCCAAGGCGCCGGGTCTCATTAAAGGGGTCGTGAAACAAAAATGAAGCGTGCGGTTAGTAATTGTCCCTGCTCCAACAAGACAGAGACATGTGAATTCCGAAGTCATTGCAATAAACACCCTAAACTTCACAACGCCAATGTGAAACCCTAGTTTTCTCAGGGTCCTAAATGACCATGGGGCCTCAAGTGTCGCCATAGACACTAACATGGCACCTCAGTCAAACGTCATGGTGAGAGAAATTATAAAACTATCGTTCGCTTTTTTGTGCTCCGAAAATTATATGTTTACGAAAACCTAGAAAATAAAAAGAAGATAACAGCATTCGTTGCACTCTGATCTGCTTATACTATAAATTCACCGACTGAGATCTGCTTGGTTGCGCTTTAAAGTGCGTCCGAGCTCCGTTTTGTGTTGCCTTCGCTTTTTCGGTGCAGTGTACCACTGTTTCTTTGACTGGTTGCGTTAAGTTGTGTTTTAGGGCGTGTTTCGGGTGACTTAGTACTCGCTATGCCTATCGTATAAGTCGAGAGAGAGAGAGAGTGCCACGTAACTTATCAAAGTGGAAATGACGTTCATGACGACTTCACACCGCAGTTGTGAGGATATGATGCAACGAACCTCAGTTAACCATGCCTCAGCAAATGTGACTGCGTAGCCATGTTTCGCTGATGACAGAAACTTTTGAAAAGCTGACCTAAAGTGGCGTGAGCTAAACATTTGAGGGAAACGTGGCCGGAGAATTATGCTTTAATAGCTAATGAACGAACTCGAATGCTAAAGTCGAGGTGTAGTACTGAATGAGCCACCAGGATTCTGAATACGCACGTAGTCGTAATTTTTGAAGAACGTTTCATGATCTCTTGAAAGGAAGCAACCAAGAACAGGATTCATCATGGTCGTCGTAGTGTAGCAAAGAAAAAAAAGAGAATGAACGCCTTCAAGGGTGTTGAGTAACTTTTACCTTTTGAACTTGACCCATTCATAGGTTCTGGCCTTATACGGCAACAGTGCATTCTTGGACCAGCAACGCATTCTTTTGTGCACTTTTCAATTTTGTGTACAGCGTTCAGTACGCATTACCAGCTTCGCGGCTTAAGAATCGCCAGGGTGCTAAGTACAAAGCCCACAATTGTTACGCCTCGGCGCACACAACAATGCGAGGGCAACCTCATATCTCTATCCTTTTATAGACACTCAATCATTATTTAAACCCGTACTAATGGTGGTCTAACGGCTTAGGCAATCGGTTTCAGAAACGTAGGTAACGAGATCGAGTCCCGGCAGAAGGAGTCACATTTTTGATGAAGGCTTGAATGCCGAAAGCTTGAAAATAGCCGAATGGCATCACCACTAGACCACCGTGGCAAATAGCTATCACAGAGTGAGCTAAAAATAAACATGAATATTGCTGAGCATGAATTGTGTAACCAAAAGCAAAGCAAGATAGCAATCAATATACTTCAAAGGCAACAAAAAAAATAAAGCAAACTTGCAAACAAGAATTATACATACTTAGTAAATATTAGAACCATCAAACTTTTCAAATCCGCTCTTGACGTTAATTTATGTAAAGTGCGTCATTTACGTAAATTAAATATCTAAATGTAAGTTAGTCACAACCATTTATATGAACAGTACTCCTGCCGAAGACTATACCTTCAATGTTCTTCAGCGGTGAAAGTAAAAAGGATGCGGTGCCTGCCTTGGCACGTTTTACTGTGTTGTTCAGATTTATCTCTCTTGCGAAATGGAGGCTTGCCAACTTACTTCGTCATTCCTACTATAACAGATATTCTGAAAAAATATGTATTCCAAAAAAAAAACAAAGGGGCACAACATTGTCATCAGTTAAAAAAATACTGGTTTGACCTTGTATTGCATCAGTGCCTCTTACTTATAAGGATATCGCATGTCAGAATTTATTCGCAACGAAATGTTTGGCGTGTCTAAGTGCTATCCATGACCACAGCCACAAGTACTAGAGCCCTTGTAAAAGAAAGAAAGAACTTGACACATTGCGCACGAGTGGCCATAATAAAAAAGTCGTCACGTCAAAACATTTTTGCAACAATATATTTCAGCCTATTTGATTGTGGGGCTCATTGGGAAGCAAACGCAGCGCAAAAATATAGACATGGACAGAGGAAGAGTCGACACCGCGCTGATGTTTCGGCGTTGTGTCGTTTCGGCGAAGAAACCATCACTCACATAGGTGCGCGATGGTTTCTTCGCAGCTGCAGTAAGCGCATGTAGAAAGCTGGCCATGCCCATTAGATAAGAGTATGCGTTCGGGAAGGCCACTCCAAGCCACAGGTGGCATA
Organism: Rhipicephalus microplus; assembly: GCF_043290135.1. NCBI lineage: Eukaryota > Metazoa > Arthropoda > Arachnida > Ixodida > Ixodidae > Rhipicephalus > Rhipicephalus microplus. The sequence continues at coordinate 61,611,517 of NC_134706.1, read as the reverse complement.
GAAGAGTCTCCTCAGCTCGAGATATCCCTGAGGGAAGACGAAGCTGCAGATTGGGATCCAAGTTATGCAGGCGCGTGTTTGTGAATTCTGTCGAGCTCCATTGTACCAGCGTGAGAACACGTGCAATTGAACGAAGTCTTGTAGCTGCGTCGGTTCTTGAAAACGAGATGACTGTGTATTGGGTACCATCGTGTGCAGATCCAGTGGCCTCAACTACGTGATCATTGCCATATATACCACAATGACCTGGTATCCACTGATAGGAGAAGAAGACGAAGTGGTTCGTTTACGGAACACATCTTGCTCGTCTTTGTGCTTTTCTGGTTTTTTCGCCGCAGTTGTGGGGTCTATCGCCCCATATATCGTGGTGATGCATGTTCAACCTCACGGGGCACCGTCCGAGTCCGGTTCGACCACGGGGACTGCTTCGAGGAAGCAAGGAATTGCGTCTAGTGAGAGTGAGGACACTGAGTTGTATTCCGCACCAAGCGACGAGTCCTCGAACGATGGCTTCCGACCCGTCCTGTACCGCAAGGCTAAACGACGGATCGTCAATGCATCTTCGGCATCAAGCACGACTACCGTGGAAACTGCCCCTCAGCGATGGCCTCACTCAATCCTGTTTGTGCCACTGAAGGCTACCGACAGCCTACGCGGGCTGAACAGGCAAGCGCTCTCTGTGTATCTCGAGAATATTACGCCAAATCAGATCAAAGAAATACGTCTAAACGCAAGAAGGAACATCTTGGCAATCGATGTGCTGAACCCACGTGCGCTAAACGCGCTTCAGAAAGTAACGCAACTGGGTAACATCAATGTCAAGTCTATAACACCAGCTGATAGTACCACTTCAACAGGAGTCATTTATGACATCGCCACTGAAATTCCAAACTCGGATCTCTCAAAGCTTATAAAACCGGCAAATGAAGATAACGTCATTGTGAATGTCAGCCGCCTTGGTAACACACATTGTGTGAGAATTACGTTCAAAAGGGGACTGTCTCCCCTCCAAGGTGAAGGTTGGCCACTTTCGTCACCAGGTCCGACTATTTATTCCAAAACCTATGCGCTGTCATAAGTGCCAGAAGATCGGCCATGTGCAGGGAGCGTGCAGAAACTCCGAAGTGTGCCCCCGATGCTCAGAACCACACACCGAGGACAAATGCAGCGCAACCATGCTAAAGTGTCCTAATTGTCAAGGTGCCCACAATGCATCTTCCAAAAACTGTCCATGCATAACGAAGGAGTTTACTATTCTTAGAAAAATGATGCGAGACTGCTCTACCCACAAAGAGGCCACGGAAAAAGTCCGGCTAAGACGACGACGTCACCGTCGAAGATCTTCGCGAAAAACAGTCAACTACAAGAAGTAAGTCAACGCATCTGGAAACGGCGCCCACTGCAGGGTACACCGCGGCGAACGCAGACGATAGAAGACAGAAAACAAGTAGATCTCTCTCTACTGAAGAGTGGCCGCCACTTACGCGCACGCAACTTGTGGAAGAACCACATCAGAAGCCGCATTCATCCGAGCAAGCTGCGACAACAGAGGAGCAGCGGAACATGGATAAGCAAGTGATTGCTCTTCTACGACCCGTAATTAATACCATTCGCACGGTGTTAAACAACATGCGCACATTGTCAGCGAGAGGTGCACTTAAAGTACTGGACGCTCTGAGTCCAGTTCTGGCGGCTCTTGAGTAGGTAATGGCCCACCAGCCACTGTCTTTCAAGGAAGAGGTCAAAAAGCAACAATTTTTCAGTGGAATGCACGGGGACTGAAATCACGCATTGCAGATTTCCGTCGGTTCGTTTTCACCAATATGTTTCCCATCATCGTCATCTGCGAGCCAAATTTATCGAGCGCTATTAGACTCTCTGGATACGAATCATTTATGTCGGCTTGTTATACTGGAAACAGCAAGGTCCTGCTGTTTATTTGACGTGACCTGACCTACAATCTTCGGCCTGCACCACCTGACAACGATAACCAATATATGCGCTTAATAGTGAAGAAAAAGGGTCTTATTGTCACTGTTGATGGTGCATACCTGTCGCCATCAAGTAGATTTGACCACAAAAGACTAGGACACATCCTATCGTCCCCTCCTGGCCCATGGGTGATCATCGGAGACTTCAACGCCCACCATACGCTATGGGGGAGCCCGAGGATGAGTACAAAGGGTAGAAGTCTGATAACGTTTGCTTCAGACAACGAGCTGTGCTTGTTAAATGATGGCAGCCCAACATTTTTACGTGGCTTTGGATACAGCAATTGCCTTGACTTGGCTTTTGTTTCTCGAGGTCTCGTCAGATGTACCGGATGGTTTGCGGACATAGAAACCTATGGGAGCGACCACGTTCTGACATATGTCAAGATCAGAGGATTATCACCTTGCAAGGTACGCGAAACTGTCCAAAGAGAGGACTGGACCAAGCTTAAATCTCTCATGGAAGAACGCTGTCAAGAGAACACTTCATTTGACTTAGAAGAGGTGATCAAGTCCACAGTGCAAGACAGTGTGCACCCTCACATGCTCTTCGTGAGTAAGCGAATTTGATGTGGAATTAGAACGACTTCAGGCTCTCCGACGGCGTGCGGAACAAAGGTACCGACGCACGAAAGCAATCGACAATTTACGAATCGCTAGACGTCTTCAGAAGAAGATACAAGGCCGCATAGACGAGCTAGAGTCACAACGTTGGGCAGCTTTCTGCGCTTCGTTAGATCCTCGCAAGCCTTTATCACACTTGTGGAGGACAATAAGAGGGCTCCGCACATCTCCCATTCAGCGGTCTCTATTCAAGGCTCTAGCCCTCTCTCAACAGAGATCGGAGGTCGACGTGGCAGAAGAGTTCTGTGCCAACTTATCTGGTCAACTCGCAGATCCCAACATATCCACGCTCTCAAGTGGTGGCACGACATCACACGATCACCACATGGACCAATTTTTTTCTATTCATGAGCTTAAAGCAGCACTGGCTTTGTGTAGACGGACATCAGCACCCGGGCCTGATGGAATATCATACAGAGCACTGTGTCACCTTGGTGAGTGTGCGAGGAGTGCCCTCCTCGAGATATACAACGACTCGTGGCGAGAGGGCACTCTCCCAGTTAACTGGAAGACCAGCCGTTTGGTTCCATTACTGAAGCCTGGCAAGTCACCATTGGTGCTCACATCATGCCGCCCGATCGCACTGACTAGTTTCTTGGGCAAAGTGATGGAGAGGATGGTACTTGGACGGCTAGAATGGTTCCTGGAGCATCACAACATCTACCCGGACGCTATGACGGGATTTCGCCGTGGCCGGTCATCAATTGATAGCGTCATAGACCTGGTCAGCTACGTGCAACGCGAAAAAGGCCGTAAGCGTCTCTGCGCTTCTTTATTTCTTGATGTTAAAGGGGCGTACGATAACGTCACACATGAAGCTGACCTCACCGCTCTCAAGGAGGTAGGAGTGGGTGGTCGAATGTTTCAGTGGCTACGCAGCTATCTCTCTGAGCGATCCTTTTTCGTGAGAACCGAGGATGGTGACACTTCGCTACATTACAGCCACGGTGGTGTTCCCCAGGGTGGCATACTTAGCCCTGTACTATTCAACCTGACGCTAATAGCTCTCAATGAGCATCTGCCAAGTACTGTCAGATTGTCAATGTACGCGGACGACATCTGCGTTTGGACGTCTACACTAACACGTCTACAGCTGCGAGCGCGAATTCAGAGAGCTGCCACTCAAGTTGCTATTTACCTCCGTCAACGAGGTCTGGAAATTTCCTCTGAGAAATGTGCACTAGAGGCATTTACGCGCAAACGAATGCATAACTACAGCGTTCTGATAAACAGCGAAAGAATACGTCACCTCCGATCATACAAGTTCCTAGGTGTTATAATTGACAGAGACCTCTTATGGAGCTCACATGTATCATACATGAAAAGGCGATTAACAGGCATCTGTCATTTGTTCAAGTTCTTCGCTGGAAAGAACTGGGGAATGTCCACAACTGCTATGTTGCGACTATACAGGATTCTTTTCCTTGGATTCCTTCGGTACAGCCTACCTGTGTTAACCAACGCAAGTAAAACAAGCATACGAATGCTTCAAAGTGTCCAGGCTCAAGCACTCCGGATATGTTTAGGCTTGCCCCAAAGTGCGTCAACAGTGGCAACTATCGCCATCACAAGGGACAACCTCATCAAGACCCACATTATTGTGGAAGTGCTGAGGACACATATACGACACCTTGCTAGAACCCCTCGACATCACCTAGCCTCTCTACCAGTGGTCCGACCATGCACATCTTACTGCAAAACAGTGACCGCACATGGTGAGTCGATCCCAACTTCGTTCTCTCCTGCCGCTAGACCTGTGACTCCGCCATGGTGCCTCGCTCAACCAATGATTAATATTACCATACCGGGCGTCCAGAAAAAGGCCAATTTGTAGTCACCGGCTCTTAAACAGCTCACACTACTTCTCTTGTATGAGAAATATCAAGACTCCACACATATCTACACTGACGGATCGGTTCAGCCGGACAGCTCTACAGGAGCAGTAGTGATACCAAGGTTCGCCACGACAATAAAATTCAAGACATCTCACGCAACAACATCAACGGCAGGAGAATGGCAGCAGTTCTTGCCGCGTTGGAATTTGTAGTTGATCAACCTACACGCAAGTGGACTATTTTCTGTGACTCGAAGGCGGCACTCCAGTCTCTACTATCAGCCTTACGCCGTGGACCACACGAGCAGCTGGTACTAGAGATAGCAGAGGTTATACACCACCTGACTGAGAAAGGGCACCAAATTACATTTCAGTGGTTGCCCAGTCACTGCGGAATCATCGGCAATGAACGGGCCGATCAAGCTGCCCGCTCAGCCCTCACAGAAGATCATAAACTGCGACTACCACTTTCTAGGACAGATGCTGCACAAAAGCTCCGCAGACTTGCTCGCCAGAAAACCACATCGCAATGGAATGAGCTACACTTCAAGCAATCCCGACTGTACTCACTTGACCCTACGCTAAGTCTTCAAGTCCCGTCGAGGCTTTGCCGAGCAGACCAGACCCTGTTATGTAGGCTGTGGTTGGGCGTTGCGTTTACCAACGCCTACGCTTTGCGCATTGGGATGGCCGACACCGCAGCCTGTGGCCACTGTGGCAAAGAAGAAACAATCCAGAATATTCTTTGTGACTGCATAGCGTACAGTAAACAACGACTATGCCTTCGCAAGGAACTTAACAAATTAGATGATCAACCTCTGTCGGAGCAGGGAATTCTGCAGTATCGTCAGGATGCGACTTCACAGAAGAGAGCCCTGAAAGCGCTACTACACTTTTTGCGATCGACCGGCCTTACTGAACGGTTGTAGCTAGGACGCCCTGCCTGTGTGTGTTTTCGTTTTTTTTTATGAGTGCGCATGCGTTTTTTTCCTCCATCTAACCCCTCTTTCTTGCCCCTATACTTCCCCACCCCCAGCGCTGGGTAGCAAACCAGATGCCAATATCTGGTTAACCTCCCGGCCTTTCCTTTCTCACTCTCTCTCTCTCTCTCCCTATCAGAAAAAAAAAACGAATGGTGGGCATGGTGTAAACCACCACCCACCATTATAGTGGAATAATGTAGTGGGTGAATGGTGGGAAACGCCCACAATGGCGCATGGTGGGTGCTGCAGTGCCGGCAACACTTGAGCGCGAAATGACGTCAGAATCACCGTGACGGGCTGCCACAAAAAATAAAAAAGAATTCTATAAAAACGGTATATAAAACACCCATCCCGTAAAAAAAAGGCGCCACGGAGGATCGAACGTGCAACCTTCGGATTCCCATTCGAGACGCTAACCACTGCGCCACACCAACATGACGTTGATTGTGTGTTAAATACTTAGTTGCCATACAAACTTGAGGTTCAACTTAAGTTATGTTTGTCGTGTACACAACATAGACAAGATCTACACCTGCTACTGAAAATTGCACATTTATTAAACACAAGCAACTGCTGCCTGTAACAATTGCCACTATGTTAATGTCACTGGTGCTATTTTTTTTTTTACAATTCACAACTTCAAGAAAAAAAACCAAGTGGACTGGGGAGCAGCAACAGTTTACCGGCGGGGTCTGCCAAGTTTAATATCTGTTTCGCGCTCGTTCTAAAGGGCGACATCTGCTCACGCTTTATGACGCTTCTAGGCTCATTCCATAGATACGCCCGCCTAATTTATTTGATTGAGTATTGGGATGCTTTTCGCGCAATGTAGAGGGCGGTCGCGCCAGCGCAATGCTGTAGCTCTTTCGCTAAAGCAACAACTACATAACGGCTCGGCCAAAACGAAAGCAGTGTGCCGAAAACATCATATTGGTTCATATCATATAGGTTCACCAAGCATACGAATTGCCACGTCTGAGTTCTCGTACAAAAGCTAGAGAAGTGCCGGCGAGTGCGACCGGCGGCTGTCGGTGAGAAGACACTTAATTACGTTCTCTGGGAGTGCTTTACTCGCGTCGCATCGATGTTTGTTGCTTCTTGAGCGGACACCATACACAATGAAAAATGCTTCATTTAGGTGATGCCATGGCTGCGCTGTATTGTCATACTTAATCGTCGAAATCGTGTATTCTGAAACCCGGAAGCACGGATAACACAATTGTACGGACTCGGTCGGTAGGCCTAACCTTTGGTGGAAATCATGGTGGTAGAACATGTAGCGTACAGATCTCAGCTTGGTACACTATATAAATTGCCCGCCATTATAAGCCCACCCATCATCTGCTTACTGCTTTCCAGCATAATCGCGATGGTGGGCAGAGCTTCTCAGCTTGGTACACCATGTGGCCCACCATAACAAGCAGCACCCATCATCTGCTTAGTGCTTCCCAGCATTATCGCAATGGTGGGAAGAGTTTCTCAGCTTGGTACACCATGTAGCCCACCATAATAAGCACCACCCACCATATGCTTAGGGCTTCCCAGCGTTATCGCAATGGTGGGCAGAGTGTCCCATTATTGCCCACTATCTAGCCTCTGCTTTCCACCATCATTTCCACTTTACCCATCATCTGTACACCATACCACCCAGTATGTCCCGGCATAACCCTTATATTTTCCACTACGTCCAACCATAGCCTTCATAATTTCCACCATGCCCACTATTATTTCCACCATGCCCACTATTATTTACACTACGCCCACCATGTTTTCCAGTATCCACCATGGCAATTTTTCCGATAGGGCTGTCTATCCACTGATACACTATGCTGTGCTGTTTTTCGATTGCTTGGGGATGAAGAAGCCTTCTTTCAGCCACTAACTGTTCATTAGGTTCATGGCAAAAGGGTGACATAAGACATTGAAGAGCTGCCTTCGAGTCCGAGAAGACAGACCGATTTCACGAAGGTTAATAAACTATAAACGCAAGAGCTGCGCGTATGGTGGCGAGTTCTGTAGCTGTCGACGACGTCAAATGCGATGTCATGAATTTAATTGCGGTGTGCCTCGCGGTAATAACCACCGCCCCTGCCAAGCTTACTGAAGACACAGAGCCATTCGTGTAAATGCGAAGGCGTCCGTTGTGCTTCTCTTGCAGGAAGAATAATGTGGCCTATTTCAGGGCTAGATGTGATGACTTTTTCTTATTTTGGATGCCAGGAATCGTAAGAAGGGCTTTGAGTGGGTGTAGGCATTACAATCGTAACGGTGGCCGTGCTGCATGCGTGGAGTGTAATGGAAGAGCTGCGCAATGCTGAGCTACAGGTTGCGCTGAACGCTGAGTGGGGCCTAGAAGTTCGAAGTGAGGCAAGGTGATGAGGTGAAGACCGAGTGAAATGTCTTAGGTGCATTCTCAAAGCGTCTACGTGGAAGTATGCATTGACTAGATAATCACTAGCAATGATGACTGTCACTGCTGTAGACGTGCATCTCGGGAGACCAAGGCATATTCGCAGTACTTGGGCTTGGATCAACTGGAGGACGCGCAAGTTTGTTCTTCCGGTCCTGCAAAGCGCGGTGAGCTGTAGCGCATATAACCAAGGAACAGAACAGTGTATTGTTGAAGCATTGCTCGTGCCGATGCACCCCACGCTTTTCTAGCAAGAAACCTCAGCACGTGGGTGATCATGGTGAGTTTCGTTTTCATGTGGGCGATGTGAGGGCTCCAGGAGAGGTCGCGATCAACTATGACTCCAAAGAATCGGTGGCTTTTCACGTAGTTGATCGTGTGTCCGTTGATTTTAATAACATATGGGTTCATCGCCTTATGCGCGAATGCTATAAGCAAGCACTTCTCTGAAGACGGCTCTAGTCCCCGTTCTTCCAGCTACTTTGTCGCTAGTGTAGCCGCTCTCTGTAGCCGGGCACGGAAATGAAGGCGTGTTACGCCTGAAGCCCAGATGCATATGTCATCTCCATATATTAATAGATGGACTGATCCTGGAAGTGCGTCAACCAGGTCGAGGAGCGCTAGATTGAAAAGTATGGGGCTAAGAACGTTCACCACTCTGAGGCACACCACGACAGATGCAATGATGTGTTGTTGTACCATTCTCCTTCTGTACAAAGAAAGTTCTGCCTTTCAAATAGCTTGTCGAGTGTTTTTAAGGGACACTGCTGCTGCTGCCTTTTAGTAAAGGAGCACGCACTTTTTGCATTCTTCGCTTCATAAATGTAACGCAGAAATTACTTTTATGCATATTTCTTGTGCGGCGACCATTTTTTTTTCATGCATTTGTGCTTTTGGCGTGGATTTGTTAGTTTGCGGGGATATTGAAGCAAACCCAGGCCCTTCAGATAAAGAAATACTGCAGCAGCTTCTTTCAGGACAAAAGCACATCACTGATATGATGAACAGTGTCTTATCAAAACAAGAAAAAATCGAAAAAGAAGTTGCTAGCTTGACTGAAAGGATGAGTTCCGTCGAAATACAGACAAAACCTTTGATTGAACTTAAAACAGATGTAAACGACTTAAAGCAAAGAGCAACACAGCTTGAGAAAGACTTTGAATTCGCGGTCAAAAAAATTGACGAGTTAGAGAACAGAAGTCGACGAAATAACTTGATTGTTTTTGGCCTAGGGGAAGAAGCTAATGAAACGACTGCTGACCTTACTGAAACAATAAAAAAGGACTTGTTTGAGGGAAAGCTGGGAGTGAATGTCAGGGGCATAGAAAGATGTCACAGATTGGGAAAAAAGAATGGCAAAAAACGCCCAGTAATTATAAAAATACTCGATTACCGAGACAAGGTAGCTATTCTGCAGAGGTGTTCCAAGCTGAAGGGCACCGAGCTGTCGATAAGTGAAGACTTTTCCGCTCGTGTACGTGATATCAGAAAAAAGTTGTGGCAAAGTTCGTCGCGCGAGCGTGCAAGTGGATCTAAAGTGAAGTTAGTTTTTGACAAAATAAGCATTGATGGAAAGTTTTTTTGCTGGGATGATAATAAGAATACAAGATATAAGTTATCTAACCAAATTAAGGTTCGGGGAACTAGATGAACGATGCTTAGTGGTGTTAAATGTAAATTGCCGCAGTATTGTTAATAAGGCTGAGAAGTTGGAAGGCATGCTTTTAGCACATGACCCAGATATTGTATTACTAACTGAGACATGGCTACGAGATGATGTTTTTGATAGTGAGTTTGTGCCGAAAAATTACAGAGTGTTCCGTAAGGATCGAAATGGGAGGGGAGGGGGCGTTGCTATTCTTTTTAGGAATAATACACGTGTCGTAAAAATGCCAGACGTTCAAGACATAGAAAGCATCTTCTGTAAAGTGTATATTGGCAATATTAAATATCTTCTTGGTGTCGTTTACAGGCCACCAAATGCTTCCCTTGATGTTATCGCAAAGCTTAAGGATTACCTTCATTGTCACGTAAAAACCGAAGATAAATTAATCATAGCGGGAGATTTTAATATGCCAAATATGAATTGGGAAACGTTTATATCAGACCCATGTCAAGCTGCGGATACTCAAATATCCGATATCATGTTTCAATATGATTTGACGAAAATAGTCACCGACCCTACCAGAATAGATCAGGGGACGAAATCTATCCTAGATATATATCTTGTAAGTGGCAATATAAAAGAAAGCATGTTGTGCAGCGTCACAAATGGCATATCGGATCACAAGGCTGTGGTACTAAAGCTAAAGGGAGTTGAACTTAGTCAGCAGAGGATGGTGAAGAAATTTCCCAATTTTTCAAAAGCAGATGATGAATCTATAATTGATGTTCTGGCCTTTGAATATGATCATTTCAATGTAAGTAATCGTAGCGTTGAAGATCTGTGGCTTTGCTTTAAGAGAATGATTGAAGATTGTGTGCAGCGTTTTATCCCTTTAATTACAAAGAAATTAGAGAATCACAATCCCTGGATAACAAGAGAGACGTTACAGCTGAAGCGAAAGTTGAAACGGTTAAAAAAAAGGTCGAACAAGGCTAACAGTCCTAATTTAAAAACAACTATTTGCAATATACGTGAAGAAATTAAAGAAAAATCTTTTCGTGACAAAGAAAAGTATTTTAACGAAAAATTGCCGTCATTTATTAAAACGTGTCCAAGAAAATTTTGGAAAGAGGTCACTCCGGGCACGTGCTCTACCGATGTATTTCTTTTAGATGGAAAATTAGAGAGTGATGAAAAAGCTGTCTGTACGGCCTTTAATAACTATTTCAACAGCGTCTATACAAAAGATAATAATCATCTCCCACCTTTCGATGCGAACCTACCACCAATATCAGATGTCACTATTTCTGAAGAGGGTATCTTTAATTTATTGCTAAATCTGGATGTTAAGAAATCTGTTGGACCAGATGAGATACCGAATGCCTTCTTAAAACGGTACGCAGAGTGGTGCGCGAAATATTTGTGTGTGTTATATACTAGGTCTTTGAACGAAGGTGTACTCCCTGAGGACTGGAAGATTGCCCGAATTAAGCCTCTACACAAAGCAGGTGATAAAACTCAAATAAAGAATTATCGACCAGTTTCGTTAACCTCTACAGCTTGTAAAATTCTCGAGCACATAATTCACAAACAGATTGTTACATTTCTTGATGAACACAAAGTACTAACAAAAGCGCAGCATGGATTTAGACGTGGATATTCTACCACTACACAGCTGGTTGAAACCATCCATGATTTTGCTACCGCACTAAATGAAGGTGAACAGCTAGATGCCATTTTTATGGACTTCCAAAAGGCCTTTGATAAAGTTTCACATAAAAAATTACTTCATAAAGTGCAATATATCTTGAAAAATTCGAAACTTATAGTATGGATACGAGCGTATCTTGAAAACAGGCAACAATTTGTTTCATTTAATGACAGTTGTTCCAGCAAACTACCTGTGGATTCCGGCGTACCTCAGGGCTCGGTCCTCGGACCTCTTTTTTTTCTATTATATATAAATGATATAATGAATGACCTTTCTGTAAGTGTAAAGCTTTATGCTGATGATTGTGTATTATACACGAAGGTATCAACTGCTGGAGATCAGATAAGGCTCAATAATCAATTCAACAAGGTCGTCTCTTGGTGCCAGGAATGGCAAATGTCAATTAATTACAACAAAACTGTTTATATGAAAATAACACTAAAGAAAAATCCTTTATGTTATCAGTACGGCACAAATAGCGTCAATCTTACAGAAGTTGCAGAATACAAGTACCTTGGAGTATGGATAACTAATGATCTAAACTGGAACAAACACGTCGATATAACTACAGGTAAATGTCTACGGAAACTTTTTTTTCTAAAGCGATCCTTAAAATATTCTACCCCGTCTGTACGCATGTTGGCATATAAAACACTCATTCGTCCAATGTTGGAATATGCTGTAATAATATGGGATCCATTCACTAAACGTAACATTAATCAATTAGAAAAAGTGCAGAACAAGGGCTTACGTTTTATTTATAACTCCTACGGTAGAACATCCGTATCTGAATTATTGGTAAAAAGCGGTCTGCAACCCGTTGTGGACAGAAACCGCACTTGCCGGCTTAAGTTTTTCTATCAATTAATAAATGGTCATTTAAATGTTGACAATGCAGGCATTCTTCGGTATTCTTCCGGTTACGCAACTCGCAAGCGACATAGTAAAACGATAACTCCTTTACCTTCACGGATTAACTGCCACAAGTATTCGTTCTTCCCTAGAACTATTAATGACTGGAATAGCCTGACAAATGATGTCGTTTTACAGAAGAAACTGTCATTGTTTGAAAACAGCCTCGCCTAAACCATCACTACACATTGCATTGTATTATTTGTTTTATTGTAATTATTGTGTTAGTCTATAACCCGTATTCTACGTGTTACGTTATTATGTGTTATGTTACTCGAAAAATTTGTTGAAAAAGCGTTTGTGAACCTTCGCCTTGTATATTCAAATCGTACGATTTATTGTGTTTTCATTATTTTTTTGTATGTACCGATTCTCGAACATTTTTTTTCCCACCCTGCCATGATCTTTCAGCTGAAGGATCGCAGTATTTATAAATAAATAAAATAAATAAAAAAAATACTGCATGTAATCAGTGACGCCAGCGGCAAGATACACTTTTTCGGGTGATAAGAGTTAACGGAGATAGATAGCTAGCTGTTCGTGATTCGTGGTTTTGGGACAACCAGCGCTTCTTATAGTTTCAACTACAAGATTAAAGAAAAAAGAAACTAGCCTACGGTGATTTCTGGTTTTTTTTTTCAATAATGCACTGCGCCTACTTCAGAATTATACATTTGAGGCGTTTTGAGTTAGCTCGAAGAAGGGGGGCGGGAACTCAATATTTTGGCTGGTCTTTCCATGAAACATAATTCATAATACGTAGCGATGCCAAACTGTAGGCCATGGATTTTCTTGACTTGGTTAGTTCTACATCAAGAGAACTACTTGTTATGTACTTCGTGTGCTGTCACAGTTTGGCGCATCTGTGGATAAATTCTTCAGGAGATATGTAACGAACTACGCCGCGAAAAATGAATATGAGAAGTTATTCAAGAAGTGTACGCCATATGTTTCCTTCCTCATGCATTAGTGTTTATATATAGGCAGGCATGGTGGTTGAGTGGCCGTAGCGTTGCATATAGTCCAGTAGATCCTCCGTGAGCGGTCACAACGTGGTTTATTTCGATGTTTCGGCCTAGAGTCTGGCTTTCATCAGGATTGAAGGTACAGTTTGTTGGTGCTCTGGTTTTATACAATCTCAAATAAAAAGAAAAGAGAGAAAAACACTGAAAAAAAGAAACAGAAACAAAAAAGGGAAAAAAGAAAAGAAAGAAGGAAAAAAAGAATATAAGGTGGACTCCCCCCAGGCCCTTCCACTCTTACTTCCCCTTCCCCCTTCATCTCTCTCCCTTTTCTTCCCTTCACCTTTCTGATGTCAGCGGTCTGTGTATGCTTCCTTTAACTAACGCATTCTTCCCGACCAGACGGTGCCTCCTGGCACTGGCGGTTCGGTGTGTGGTAAAAAGAGTTTTTTTCAAGAAGTTCAAGCGTTTAACTACTCAGCGCTTTGTCAACATTTCGTCGTAGAAAGAGGGTTCCCGCGTATTGCGGCAGAGGCTCGTAAGCGGGCGCAATGCGAATTCCTTGCCCGCTTCTGGATTATGCGAGCAGTGGTGGCCTCCCGACTGTTCAGAGGGTTGCTGTAGAGCATGGCATGCTTGGCACAATTGATTGGGTAGTAAAAAAACAAAAAAACCAAAAAAAACAGACGACAGCTGTACTTAGGAAGAGTAGTTACACTTGAAATGGTTTTGGGTTGTCCAGTACCCTTCGCAGCTGCAGTGCCGGGAACTCAGTTACTATTTTCATTATTGCCATTATTGTTTTCTAATGCTTTAATTGCTGCAAGTGTTCCAGGATTCTCATTTATTTCTCTATCGAGGGTATTAAATTGGTGGATAAGGTATGACTCTCATTGTTCACGTTCTCGGTTTGATTTAAATCCCGTCTCTAAAAGCGCTACTGATAGTTTGTCGAATGCATGATCGGGAAGATTAAGATGTTTTGATGGGGGTAGATTTGGGGCTGATTTTGCATGGGCTCTGTGATTAATGAAGCGAATGCTAAATGGTGTTTCTGTTTGTCCAATGTACTGCATACTACACACGTTGCATTTCAGTAGGTATACCACATTAGAGGAAGGAATCGCATGTTAGGTATCCTCGTATGTTAATCGAAAACTTGGATTGTGTGCTGGTTGCTTTGTGTGTTTCTCGCATCGCCTTACATACAAGACATCGTGACTTTAAACAAGGTCGGCATGAATTATTTGGGGGTGAGGTATTGATTTGAGCGTGGACAAGTGTGTCTTTGAGGTTGCGTGGTCGTCGGTAAACGACGCCTGGAGCGGATGGGAATGCACGTTTGAGACGTTCACTTTGTTCTAGAATGTTGTAATGTCGTTTAAGGCTTGAATATATATATATATATATATATATATGTGTGTGTGTGTGTGTGTGTGTGTGTGTGTGTGTGTGTGTGTGTGTGTGTGTGTGTGTGTGTGTGTGTGTGTGTGTGTGTGTGTGTGTGTGTGTGTGTGTAAGTATATTGGTCCTGAAAACTAACATTTTTGGATTTTTGGCAGCATTCAGGCTTTTCGCACCTTAGAAACCTTAAGCATCTTTACAGACAGATTTTGGGAGGAGCTTAGAACAGGTTTCGAACGATGGGAGCGCAATAATCTGTGCGGTAGGTAAAATTTTAATGGCAAAAAAAAACGCGGGGGGGGGGGTTAGAAAACAGTCGGTAACGATTTAAAGTACAAGGCACTCTACTATGGGAGAGCTTAACTGTTTAGAACAATTTTATTTACAGTATGTACAGAACACAAAGGCTTCATAACATTCCAGTAGCAGGGCCCGAACACTTTGGCACATCTATGTATCACGACTAACATCACTACGTTGCAGTGAAGACATTTGCTACAATATACACGACAATATTGGGATACATGTACACAAGAACTCAATGCGATATCATGATACAACGATATAACAATACAATAGATGCAATGGAACACGATTTGTAACAAATGAAATCCTATATAACAACTCAGCGGGCACTGCTTAGCACCAAGTTGGTCGACAAATGAGTTATATTATTTCGTGTTCAACCATGACGAAAGGGCGCGACCAATGCCGCAGAAACTCGTGCTCCCCGAGGAACAAAAGCTCCTCAAAGAGAGACGCGAGGATCTCTCGTCTCATTCTTCCCAGTATGGGCCACAAATCACGCCCTCGGCAATTGGCAGCTACGGCCTCACATCGGTCTCTCCAAAGGCTGAACAGCCCCGCAACTACCAAAAGGGCGAAAAAGCGGCCAAGCGGAAATCGGCCGTCGGACACGAAAGTTCGCATACGTTGTCCCCGAAAAACAGCATAATTTGGCGTTGTGCTGAAAAATGCATATGCCGGTGACACCACAAAAATTTGCCCCAAAAGGGTGCGTCTGTCACATGCGTTCTTGTAAGCTCTATTTTCTATTACTACATATTGTCTACATTAGCAGCTTCTCGGTGATGAGCGGTTTTTGATGTGGCCCTCTGAAGTTTTTGTTTAGATGACTTTGTGTTTCGCGTTGTGAGATTCGATTGATTGAATCATGGAATTGAATGCATGCTAGTCATAATTGCATCTGGCAAGCGAAGCATCGTGTTCCTATAATTCGGATGTAGGCCGATTAGCGGGCATGATAGATAGATGGGCGAAATAACTTATTCAGATTCATCAGGACGCGCTAGTGTCTTAGTCCAAATAACGTATGTCTATTTTTCAAAGGTAGCACAAACAATTGTATAAGAAGGAGAAAGAGAGAAGTTCGTTCCCCTTTTCTACAACTCTCCTTTTTTCGTCGCTCTTTTCTGCTGCCCCGTTCGACTAGGCCTGGTGGGTGACCAATTATTCTCAATGATCGATCCGCTATCCTCCAGCGCTTGCGTTCTCGATGGTGACCGACGCTATTATTTGGCACTATTGAAGCACCAGCGCACGTCTGCGCTGTACATAAACGCAAGCTTTTTGCAGCCCTTGATAGTTTCAAAAGTGCCAGCGCCTCCATCCAGATGCCAACTTTGTTGCGCTGTGGGCTTCTTAAACGGCATTGCCAAGGAAGAAAAGCTTTTTTCTTTTTGCTCCTCTTGAATTTTGAAAAGTAAAACATCAAACGCGAAGCAATAAGGATCAATCCTCTTAGAATGAGACTGATTTCTTTTAAGGCATGCTTTGGGAGATAAATCTATCACTACTAAACCCATTCTTGCATATTTCCTATTGGAAATCTCTTAAATGAAGCTGAGGCTCTACAATATTGTCGAAGTTAAAAAAGAAAAATGTGACAAGACATTATCAGCCACAATTTTTCCCGCACATTAACCACAATAAAATACTTAGACCTCATAAATTTATTCTTGTTTAAAAACACATTAGAGCGAAATTTTAGGAAAATTATTTGCTTAAGTGTTCTGTCTTCTCGCTTAGTCCTGCAACGACCCATAGGTTTCACGAAATTGATTTGCCGGAATTTATTAAAACTTATTCTCCGAAAAGTCAGTGCTGTTTGCCGAATCGCCTAAATAAAGGCTATGGACGAGATTTGTATAATATAGACATGGCAAGTAAGTAGCATAAATTCATGAGCGTAATGTACTCAGCAATTTGCTGCAAAGCCGTCCATATGCAAACTCATTTTAAACGCATTTTTATTCTCTAAATCATTCAATATTTTTCCCCTTGAACAATGTGTTTATTTGAAGTGAATATAAGAGCTTTTATTCACTATATTGTTATTTTTATATTTTGTTAATTCATCTGTATTTCTAGGCATTTTGTTACTGATTTTATCAGTTAAATAATTGTTATAAGATAGTTGCTGTATTTTTTCTCTTTGATGCACTTTATTATTCTGTTGTAGTTTTTAAGTAGCCATTTGACTTGTAGATGAACAGGAAATTATCCAGGACAAACACAACATACTGCTTTCATTCCCGATGGCTGCAAAATATTTTGCAGCATACTTCCGCCGTATTTTGCTAGGCAGATATGGTGCCATTGAAGAAAGCAATGCCATTTTCTGTTGCTTTACTGCAACCCAGCGCTGTTAAAAATCTCGGATTATGCATTTGACGAGCACAACGAAACAATCTTGGCCGACTTGGCGCCAACTGAAACGCTCCTCCTCTTCAGTATATGTCCTGGCTATGATATCGTCTTTTGTCTCGGCGAGAATCCGGCCTGAGCCATATGCGCATGCATACTCGGTTGAACCTTTTACATAATATTTAATAACACCACCAGCCATTTGCAAGCAGACGTGGAATGAATGCACCAATTATAGACGCGGATGGCAGAGATAAGGAGGGTATGTGAGAGAGTGAGGAGGACGGCTACGAGAACACCGAGTGACGCTACCGTGGAAACTTGTTTCATCTTCGGACCTTAAGCCCACTTAATCACCTGCTCCCTCTGCCGCACCTACCCTGACTTCTCTGGAGCTTGCCGCCAGGGTCGCAGCATGGCGTTGTAGTCGCTCGACAATCTTGAGCTTTAGGACAGTATAATTGTTTCTTGTTGGCTTGCACAGCATAACGTAACTAAGGTCATAGCAGGCGACCTTGTTTTTTTCATGCCTATCACAACTCATAGTAAAATAAACCTTCGGGCTAGTTGGTTTTAGAATATAAAGGAAAGTGCGCTATTCTACAT
Organism: Rhipicephalus microplus; assembly: GCF_043290135.1. Classification (NCBI taxonomy): domain Eukaryota; kingdom Metazoa; phylum Arthropoda; class Arachnida; order Ixodida; family Ixodidae; genus Rhipicephalus; species Rhipicephalus microplus. The sequence continues at coordinate 61,593,807 of NC_134706.1, read as the reverse complement.
GGGAACACACAAAAGAAGCAACACAGACAAGCGATGGATTTCAAATAAATTTTCATTTTTTCGCATTGAAAGAAAATTATATAGAAATTATAAAACATATAAAAGCATAAAGAGTTTTTTTTTCTTTCAGGAAATGATTACTCATGTTCTTTCAAAAAAGATAATTCCTTTGTGCGTGTCACGTACGTCTCTTTTATGTTACTGTGAAGAATTTCCCGCTCTAACTACATCTCAACTCTTGCCTGCTACGGTGATATAGTAGTTAGCGTGGTCAACTGCTGACTTCATAAATCCCATTACGTCATACCAATCTTTTTTTGTCGATTGAACTCGCACTCCTCATACATCAGCAAACAAAAAAAAAACTAACCTGACTTTTCAGAGCTATGCTAAGCACATCTGAGTATAATCGTTAATTTGTGCTGCAGAGTTTAGTTCTCATTTTTTCATATCTTTTGTCATGCCGCTGGAACTGCTGTTCACAGTGTTTCCTGCAGACAAAGAGTGTTTATTATTGCTTGTGCGCTCGTTTCTTGTCAGGTGCCTGTTGTTCCACACAGAAACGCGCTGAACTTGAGGCTTAAGAAATCACCCGCTAAATGGCGTGAATACAAGTGAAGATTTTAAAAAATAGCTACATGTAGCCCAACCTAACGTGACGAGGCCTAACGCAATCTATTCTAGCCTGTGAGATTGGGCGCCGAGTCATCTCTGTGGAATGTATAGCAGCTCTCTACCTTCTGGTTACCTAACCATTATCCGCCGACTTTAGGTGGTGTATAATAACTAATAGCAACTTCGAACTGCCTCCCACAGAATTCTTTTTCTTTTTTTAACGCAAGGAAATGCGACGTCGACTAGCATCACCACCTTCATTTCATTTGAAATGAAGCCCTCTTTACTACAGGAGCTGACTGCTTCTGTGAATTTGTCCGAGAAAAAGCGAATTCTGATCAGTAAAAACTTCGTGACAAACTGTCTTTCACAACAGCAAAAAAAAAACAAAAAAATGTGGAACGTTTTCAGTGCAGTAGGCATATACAGCGAATACTTTTTATATCGAATGCTTATTGTCTTCATATGTACCTGTGTTGAAAAGACAAGACTAATAACGAACAGTCCTTCCACTGACGTCTTTTAAACTGCTTGCTTTAAAAATTTTAAGAATAGTCTTGACACGTTTTAATGTTGTTCTTCACTATAAAATAACAACGCACAATCTTCGTCACAGTTCTGACAGCTGCTTACGCCAACAAAAAATGTTTTTTTTTTCTTGTACACGCAAGGTGTCAACCTTCTTTCTTCTCAGCTTACTGGGTACTATCTGCGTAGAACACGGAAAAAGTATGTTTTTTTTTTCAAACTGCCACGCCAATGCTCAACGCTGCATGGTCCATCGAATTTCACCAGACCGCGTCCATTTGTTGGTTTCTTTCATAATTGCTTGGACGTCGTCAAACTGCAAAGATTCCAGATGAATGTGTATTATGGGCCCTCCTTGTCCTTTATTTTCTGTACTGTGTCTACTTTCGGGGTGTCGTTTCGTTCCTTCGCAAAAAAGCCAGAAGCACAAAACGAGCCCAAAGCAAGTGTTGACAATCGAATCCTGATTGCACGTTAAAAAACTCCTGGCGGTCGAATTGTCTGGAGCCCTCCCTTACACCGTCCCTCCTAATCATATGGTGCTTTTCGGATGTTAGACACCGAGTATCAACTATACAATCAATCAAAATCGAACTAGGCTTAGGAAGCCCAAAAAACGTGCCGGGTTCTCCCGGATCAGCACTGATGGCATTGCGATTGTAACTCTGGTTAGCAGACTTATTTTAGGCCAGAACATGTGTCATCCTGTTTTTTCAATGGCAAACATTTTTGCACACTACACATACTTATAGCGCATTCTTATCTATCTATCTATCTATCTATCTATCTATCTATCTATCTATCTATCTATCTATCTATCTATCTATCTATCTATCTATCTATCTATCTATCTATCTATCTATCTATCTATCCTATCTATCTATCTATCTATATGTCTATCTGTCTATCTATCTATCTAGCACGCTACGTCTGGGTGCTCATATGATCACCCACTTAAGTTGCGGTTGGTCAAAATTAGCACAATATGGTAACAGGATTTGGTGCTTATGGCTGTCTCCTCATGACAAATAATGATAAAATACTATCGACGTCATACGCTTTCCGCCAGACACATGTATCGCATATCCATATTCCACTGGTCACAGTACGCGGATACGCCCCACAGATGTTTGACAGTTTATATCTACCAAAGAACAGGGAGAACACACATTGATAACTAAAATGGCCAGCATTAAGAAAAACGCACATCGGCAGCCTTGATGAACCGAATGCAAATATCATATGATAAGGCCTCAGTGTGGAGCTCTTTACCCGTAAGAAGTTAAAGAACTTCGATCTCAATTTAGAAGGAGAACAACTAATGATTGTAACACAGCATCGGTTTCTCGGAGTAATACTTGATAGGCAGCTATCATGGGCACCTGACATAAAGAAACTCGAAAACGAGGTGAATACGCTAATGAATATACTCCGCAGAATTGCTGGGACATCGTGGGGCGGATCTGTATCATTCATGCTCGCTGTTCACAATGCTTTAATACGACAAAAAGTTGCATATTCTGCAGCAGTCTTACACGGCCTTTCCCGCACTTCAAAGGAGCGACATCAAAGACTATTAGCTAGGGGACTGCGCGTCTGCATAGGTATTCCACGAGCGACTTCCAGCAGCCTTGTCATAGCAGAGAATCGACAACCACCCTTTCCAGTCATGAGGACAATCGAAACATGCAGCCATTTTTCGCTTACAGACGCAACACAAGGACCACCCATAGGCACTGGTGATTTCACGAAAGGATAAAAGCAATGCTCATAAAGATACATATATTACCAAGCAATGAATTTGGGAGCTCTGAAATGGACTATCCTCTATAGCTACTTGCAATACCAAGCATTGAATTCTCATTGGAATTCTCATCAGAAAGAGAGACATGTTCATCCAAGCTGCTCAACAATTAGCGTTTTATCAGATACACATGCGGTATCCAGGGTACATTCACATTTGCACAGATGGCTCAAGCATTACAACGTCTTCAACATCAGCATTTATCATTCCACAGCTAAATATTCAGGAATCGTTTAAATTATGTCGCATGACGTTATCTACTACAGCTGAGCTCTTCACTATTTTGTATGCTCTAAAGTTTATAAACTCGGCAGCAGATGCTAGAAAATGGGTACTTTTCAGTGACTCACAGGCAGCATTAAGATCACTCTCCAGTACAAAAAAGACAGTAATAAATGACAGTATGACATACGAAACGCTGAAAGAGCTCAGCAAAGCAAACAAGGCGCAACATGAGATCAAATTCCAGTAGAAACCAGGCCATTGCAATATTTCTGAAAACACAGCTGCCGAAGAAGCAGCACGACAGGCACATCGTAAAGACGTTACTGTTTCTTGACCAATTTAGAAAAATGAATTGCGTAGTATTATGAAGACTACAACTTTCAGAATGAGCAAAACTGCTTGGTTTGACCAACGTACAAAGAGCTGCGATTTATATCACATCGATCCATTTATTGAATTCAAAATTACGCTGGTATTAGGTAGAAGTATGAAAACTCTAATTCACTGATTGAGGCTAGACACCGCATACACAAAACATTTTTTGGACAGAATCGGCAGAGCTGAAACTCCTGATTGCGAATGTAGTATTATAGATGAAGACGAATGTCACCTTCTTATAGACTGTCCACATCATGACACGCCGAGATGCCATCCTAAATCCGAACTGTTGGCATTAGACCGCAGACCGTTTAGCACGAAAAAACGTCTGGGCTCGTGGCCTACTGGAGTTTTACAGTCGCACGCTTTAAAATCATTAACATAATTTTACAAGACAGCGGAATTGCCAACAAGTATTAAGAAATAACCAACTTTCATTTGTATAACACATGTATTTATTATGTGCAGTATCATGTGACACCCACCATGTGTGTGTTGTGAAGCGAATGACATGTCCACTGTCATGTACACACGAGTGAATGCATCTTCATAAGGGCCAGACATGTGCTCTGCTGTTTTGTGCTGGGTGGACCGAATATTAACGAGGGACATTATCAGAGACTTCATTCATTGACTTTCCCACATTTCCTTATCATTATGTTGTGATATGTGCGTATAAGTGTGTCTTTGCATATCTGTGCCCGATTGTTCTATTTCCTATGCACTTATTTGTCTGTTTTACTTCAAGATACGCATTCAAGTTTCACTCAACGGCTAAGGAGTAGCCGGCGCCATAAGGGTGCGCCAATATCTCCTTATATATCATATCAATAAAAAAAAGGCCTCAGTGGGATTTATTATCTGTGGCATTCAGGTATTCCACTACTGTCACGGAACTCCTGTCGAAGAAATGCCCCATGCAGGCGTAATGTTGGTGAAACATCGGTTGTTGTTGGGGTGCTGACAGTCTGATATTATAAACATTACATTACTCAGTGATAAAGAATACTGCATTGTAGTGCTCCAGAAACATTACTACAATGATAAAGGTGACACGTCATGCTAACGTAAACGGCATATTGAGAGTATTCCACTGAAGTGGGTCTACGTAGCTCTAGCCAGGGCTATCATCTTCGTAAGCACAACTGCCGAAACTCAGCTTACATCTTCTGCTGTTGGAAATACCGTTAAAGCTGCCGGAATCGTTAAAACTGCAAACAAGTGGTTATCTGAAACATATGTGACAGGTCAACACATGTCTTTGCGTGTTATGTTCATACATTTTAGATTAATTTCAAAAGGTCTTGTTCGATTGAAAAAAAAAAAACTTGGCCTTACACCACAGTCACCTTCTCTCTACACGCTTCACATAACTGCGATTTCCATGGCATCAATCATGTCACTTTTTTTCAATCTCATTGGGTGTAACCTAAGAGCTGCGGCAGGCAGTAAATGCAGCGGAATTTCATTACTCCTCGTTTATTCATGTTCGCGAACGGTAAGTTACTTGACCATTCAAATGAATAGCAAAGTTCATTCTCGTTTCTTCAGCTTTTATTCTGTTCGTTAATATATTGATTTTCATTTCTTTGTGGAATGAAGTGCTATCAGCTTATGTCGTTGATAAGGTTTGCAAAACCTTTCACTCCTCCGCCCCGATAGATACAGAATCCACTATTGTCCACGCTTAAACCTTACGCTACTGCAAGCGCTCCTTTTTGTTTGGGACCTCTTTGGAAAAGCGGATCAATATCTAGGTCATTGCACATAAGATATAGCAAAGTTAAGCATATTAAAGCATACTTGTTCCTTCCTTTTTCTGTGTACTGAGATGTTAATCACAGCAGACAATCGCTCTCGTACTCTTGATCGAAGTCAGCCACAGTGAAGCGAGGATATCAGCAGCAGCGAAAAGCGCTTCATGGAGAACACAAATAAAAGCATTCCCAGTGTACGGGAAAAGACATAGAAGTTATGTAGATGACGCCAGGTGAAAATTTGGCGTCGCCAGGGATGCATTGCTGCCCATCACTTTATTTTACTCATTCTTGTTTTTTTTTTGTTTTTTTATTTATTTTATATCTCTCTATAGCTATCCTCTTTCTGACCCTTTTCCCCACCCCCGTACAGGGTAGCAAAGCAGTTCGTCTAGGTTATCCTCCCTGTCTCTTCCTTTTAATTATTTCTCTCTCTTCCCGAAGCCCGGAATAGGGGAATGTTTTCCAAAGGGATTCCTATTCCGGCACTATGTGAGAGAGAAGGTGCAAATTTAATTTGGACCGTAAGGGATTGTCAAGGGATAATACCTCTGAAGGTTCGGATCCCGGCTGCGACAGTTGCATTTCCGATGGAGGCCCAAATGTTGTAGGCCCGAGTGCTCAGATTTGGGTGCACGTTAAAGAACCCCAGGTGGTCGAAATTTCCGGAGCCCTCTACTACTGCGTCTCTCATAATCATATCGTGGTTTTGGGACGTAAAACCCCAAATATCAATCACATAGTACCTCTGAAACACGAAAATGTTGAATGCCACCTCTATCTTATGACATTCGACACAAGCAATGACCTTATCTGCCATGCGCCGCTAAGAGGCAGTAATTAATCTTTTTTTGCAGACAATGTGAGTCGCGAGTCAATACAGCAATGAAGAGAATGAATAGTACCAGGGGGACTGTATATTTTTTTAGTACCATGCGCTAGTAAGGATTGCTCTCTGCAAGTTATCGTCAGACTGCGCTGATGCCATCGGTGATATGCAGCCTGCACTTCCTACTAAAGGCTGCTGCTCAGCAAAAGCCCTGAAACGTACGGCAACTGTCTTGACAGTGTGCTGGACTACAAGGGCACTGATGTCACAGCCACTCGGAAAAAAATCTTGGTTTTTATGCAGCGGCCGTGCTCATGCTTTCGGAAACGACTAAGTTGAATGAATTATTTGTTTACTCATTTATGCCTAGTTCACACTGAAACATCCGCTTTGTACAGCGACTGAAATTCCCCTGCCGCCAAAACACAGCGTCGTTCGCACTGGACGCGCGCCGCGCCGCCAAATATGCCATTTACTACGGGGCGAACGCGGGATGGATGCGCTGTCACCCGGTTGTTGTCGCGGCTCGCAAACGCTACTACGCTATCCGGTGGTGTATACTTCGACGATTGTCGTACGCAAGAAGCAAGAAAAGACAGTACTGCTTACTTTGCTGGCAAGTGGCTGTCTTGTAATGCACGAAGAGCAGAAAAACCACCGGCGCCAGCGGCGTTGGTGGGTTCGTTTTGCTTTGCAAGACCGCAACAAGCTCGGTCACGCCAACAGCAAGCTCGGTCACCTCTTTCACGAAATACGGAGGTGAAGTAGGCACAGAGTAGGTTAAACTCCTGTTGGTTTCAACATTCAGGTACGTGCACTGCGGCATAACAAGTGAGTAGGGCTTGGCCACCATTTTTCAAAATTTCTTGACTAGCGCTCCTATTGGTCCGCGGTGACCGATTCGGCGGCATACGCCGCAAAAATCGGTCCGAGAGCGATCGGCGCGGAGAGGGCCCTTTCGGCGGATCTCGCCGCCACCGAATCGGATTCGGAGCACTTTCGGCGGCCGGAATGCTCAGTGTGAACGCGGCCTTACTTATGTAGCCTATAACACCCAAGCCCACAGCAGTGTAGGGAGGTCAGGAATGGTAAAGAGTATACTTGTTTCTTTATCTATCTATATATTTACCTAATTATTTGTTTATTTGTTTGTTTAGTAGTGTCGGGAACTGACAAAGCATGACAGAGGGTTAACTGGTTGTAACAAATGAAGGATACAAAACGACGAACCACACGTGCGGCAATATACGTTAAACAACGCTAAAGGAAATGAAATCTTTACACGATGAAAACGAAATGCATACCTGAATACCTGATTTGAATGCTGCAAATGTGGCAAAGTATATACTACAAGTGGCAGAACGCGAACGTAAAAAAAATGTGGCGAAAAAAAAAAGAAAACGCCGGCTTCGCGACACGAGTATAAGAATGTTGCAGGTAGGTAAAGTGTAATGGATGACTGTAGGGGGGACTATCAGGAAGGAAATGTAGTGGTGAAAAATATTTAAAAGAAGAGGGAGTGTTCGAAAATGAAAATTATGTCACCTGGTAGCTGTTTCCATTCGTTCAATATGACAGATAAGGAGGAGCAAGAAAATGTATTTCTGTTGCGAAGTGTACGTTTAATCTTGTGCTTGGAATCGATTCGAGATGTATGATAAGTGGGAGGCATGAGGAGCTCGCTACGTAGTGATGTGTGTTGGCAGATTTTCTTTAAGGAGGCAGAGGCGGAAATACTAGAACCATAGTGATAAGAATGACGGATACAAATGGTGTTTTATTGCTGTTATGCTTGATGTACGGTCATAACCAGTTAGAATAAAACGTCTGATGAAATCTTGAGGATTAACGGTGTACGCGAAGTGCAAGTTGCTGGAAGAGGCTCGAAAACATTAAGGGGCAAAGTTAAAATGAAAGCTTCTGAAACCACACAACTTTACTTATTCCTTGTCACGCTTTAGCTGATTAAGTTTGTTCAGTCCAAAGAATGTAGTACATTGTATAAATATATTCTACAGGGAGATTACGTTTTCATGTCATCGTTAGAAAATGAACGATTTGCATTTCATCAGCTTTTGGTGGCTGCTCCACATATTAACGTTAACGCTTGTTATCTCGCTCAAAAAACTTATTATACAGGAGCCTTTTTAAAAATGTGTAAATATTCAATTCATTCCGAATGTACAGAAGAAAATTAGCTAGAATAATGATTCCATTAGTGGGGTTTAACGTCCCAAGACCACCATATGATTATGAAAGATGCCGTAGTAGAGGGCTCCGGAAATTTCGACCACCTGAGATTCTTTAACGTGCACCCAAGTCTGAACACGCGGGCCTACAGCATTTTCGCCTCCATCGAAAACGCAGGCGCCACAGCCATTATTCGGTTCCGCAACCTGCGGGTCAGCAGCTGAGTACCTTAGCCACTAGACCACCGCGCTGGGTCAATTAATGAGAACGTCGCGGGTTTGCTTCCATCCGCTTTCTCACGTTTGTTGTGTCCTTTGAATAACTAAATTGTTTGCTACGTTTTATTTTCACTCCATTGTTATCGTAATCGCTCGCCATGTGCCATAGAAGCAACATTTTATTCATATTCTTTGCTACTACGTGCCGAAAGCTTGATATGACTACAAGGCATGCCGTAGTGGGGACCGGATTAATTTCAACTACCTGGAATTCTTTAACGTGCACCTAAAAGTAAGTACATCGGTGTTCTTGCATTTCACTTCATGAAAGCAAAAAAATATCACAGTGTATGTACGAAGTGAATGGTGATGATGAGTGGCGTGAAGCGTCCGTCCATCCACGCGTGCGTCCGTTTGTGCGTCCGTCCATAGGTCTGTCCATGCATGCGTTTGTCTGTCTGTCCATCCGTCCATCCGTGCGTCTGTCTCTCTCTCTCTGTCCAAACGTTAATGCGCCCATCCGTCCATCTGTCTGTCCGTCTGTCCGGCTGTCCGTCTGTCCGTCCGTCCGTCCGTCTGCCTGCCTGCCTGTCTGCCTGCCTGCCTGCCTGTCTGTCTGACTGTCTGTCTGTCCGTCCATCCGTCCGTCCATCCGTCTGTCCGTCCGCCCGTTCGTCCGTCTGTCTAGTGACGCTCCTAGTACCTCTAGCTCGCATCTTTTCATCTTATAGTCAGTATATACAAACACCGCCATCCAGCGGACGTCCTACGGACTAAATGAGAGGTGGCTACTAGGGCGATGACGCAGAGAGGCATACGACCTACGGCGTAATGAGCTTCGCCTCTAAAAAGAAATGACGGAGCATTACGTCACGTGAGTGAAACCGACCGTGTCTCATAAGTGAAACCCACCGTGTCGGCTAAGCACGTGATGAAAACGTTAGAGCGTGCGTTAGGTTTTAGTTCTCTCGATTATGTTTCGTTTTTGAACCTCTTGGGTGAGCCGCGGCCACTGGTCTGCACCGAATAAGCGCGCTTCAATTAAAACCTACCGGACGCCATGCTCCAAAGTATGGGCAAGTCTCGTTGCTGTCGTCATATTGCGTAGAAGGTGAGGGGTTGGGCCGACACTGCTGGCTTCAAAACGACTTGGCTTGCCAAGGCTGGCTGCGTGACGTCATGCTCCCTTCTTTCTTTTTTTATTCATGTTACGCTTCATGAAAATGCGGCCACCATGGCCACAGGAATCGCACCCAAGTCTTAGGACTTAACAGCAAAATGTCTTAATCGCTGAGCTACCTCCGCGGCCAAAGCAACATGTTGAAGCATGTAAACTCCAAATTTTCTGTTCGATCACCACTACAAAGCACTAGGCATTTTTTTGAAATATAATAGCATCGTTAGTAATGAGCATTACCTATTAATAACCTATAGCAAGCCCGGGCTATACCTACCCCAGCCGTACGGCTCGGGTGTACGTGCCCGGGCTTAAAACGATGCACCTAAAGGCCAGGCTAACGCTACTCTTGGTGATGCATGCCAGGGCCCGGGGTGGGCCCAGGCTCTGAAGCGGGGTCCAGGGCCAGAATATTAAGCCCGTGTGATGGTCTATTGTGTTCGTTTTCCGGCTATGTCTTGCAATACATCTGGACGCACTTCCATGTTTGATCACTGTGTCGTTTAGGGTCGCAGTCTTCAGTTGACTGGTCAATTTATCTGGGGCCAATTTTATCGCGACATGTGTGAAGTTCTGCGTGAATACGCTATCTGTATCTCTATCTGGAGAACACCTGGGTTTCCTTGGCAGGTTCCGAGAATTTATTATTAGCCTAACTTCGTTCTTTATACATGTCTGCTATGCCACACATTCATGAGCTATGCCACATCTGTTATGCCACACGCACATGTCTGCTATGCCACACGTACATGAGCCACTTGTACCATGAAATGAGCGCTATAGTGTATTGTAGGTCATGATATAAGCAAAAGTTGGAAGTTTAGAATTCAACCTGCGGCCTGCCTTTCCCTTCTTCTCTGTTGAAGTTTCCCTTCATGCATGCTTTGAGTTGTGAGAAGTATGACAGAGAAGTATGACATTATATTGCACAAAGTTGGCCAATCCACCGTAAGGAAGCCATAAATGTCTCACCAATTGTTAATATTGAGCATCGGCGTCAACATGAGTGATGCAAACTAGGAAAATTCATGACGTCGATTCGCAATGACATCAAAAATCACCAAAATCAATAGGCCTTTTTTGACGTAATCATTGTGCGTCACTATGATTACGTCGCATGATGACGTCATTCTATTATATCGTCGTTGGCTCACAAGATAGTTCTGCCACAAAGTCAAGGGAGATGTAAAAACGTTTTTGGGGAAGGAGGCTCACTGATACATCAACAATAAAACATAAAAAGAGGATATCTGACTTTCGCCTTCTACTCATCTCAGCCTATTGCGTAAGGAACTGTTCGAGTCTTTTCCTCGCGCTTCTTTCTTTCTTCCTCTCCACCTTATACTCTTGCATTAACAGGCAGCGTCGAGTAACCAATGAAGCCAATCCAAGCTTCCCAGGCAATTCAGACGATTTCCACACTGTGCACTGACACCGACAACCCAGCAAATGGCTTTTCACGCTGAAGATGGCGCTATTTCTTACTCCTGTTGCGATTAACTTCGTTTTGGGTACACGAAGTGCCGGCATGGTGGGAAAGAAACGCCATCGATGCAGTCAGCACTGTCACAGAAGACCTCGTAAAATGCTGTTGTGCCCTTTACGTTTGGCGTGTTCTTCACGAGACCATAAACGTTTGCGGACAGCTTTGCTGTTGGGTGGTCGGAGGATTTCTTTTTTTTGCGATAGCAATTATATGAACAGTATCGGCGAGTGTTTTGCCGCCGACGTTGACGTCATCGTCAGTCTTCGTATATATATATATATATATATATATATATATATATATATATATATATATATATATATATATATATATATATATATATATATGACGTATGAAGCGATGGTTAGGCGTTAGAAGAAGTGGATGAAGAAGAAGTCAAAATGAAATAAACATGGCGTATGAGCCAGGCCTCGTCTCCCTTTCATCATAGCGTCAAACGAGTCGACAGGATGAAGACCTCCCAGCCAGTTCATCAATGTCTCATCATCGACGCAATTCTCCACAAGGCATCCTGACCATACATCGACTACGGAATCATCTCCTGGCTGCACACAGCGACCAGCACTATGAGAGAATCATTGACTAACCTTCTCATCTTCAAGTACACCGGAGCAGCGGACGATGGACCTGCACAGGACTGGTTCGACCTGTTAGAGCTCCACGCTACCGCCGCATGTTGGTTGGAACGGGAGAAGGTTACGAACTTCAGCGACTATGTCACCGGTGATGCATTTAAATTTTACTTCCCCCACATATTCAACAACCACGAGTCTTGGCAAAAGATAAAAGAAGAAATGATCGTCTGGTTTCAAGACTCTAATGAAAATCCGGTTAGAACACCCACTCTCAGTGCATTCGAACTCAGTCATCACAGTCATAACAAGCCTTCACGCATTCGAGCCCAGAGCATGAATTTACAATTCCTGTCAGGTGAAGTTAGTCACATGCTCATGGAAAGGCCACGCTGTCGTTTTCCCAACCTTCCATCTGGATCCTCATCCACGCAAATATTGCCAATGCTTAACTCTCCGCTGCATAAAAGAATTGAATCAACTATTGATGACTCAGATGCATTGAATACTTTGTGCCGCATGCGTACTTTTCAAACTGACTTGGTATTCAGCTCAGCAGTTCCACAAAGACAGAAGCATTCAGAATCAGCATCCTGCGAAGAAAAGTCTTTTGCAGAAGCGTCTAGCGTTCATGAATCCCAAGGTCGAAGCGACGTATATCGAGTGCACAACCTCTTTGCCAACACTGAAAACATAAGTGTAGGTGCGACTTCTGATGACACAAGTACCCTTCAGGCAACGACCAACAATGATCGGTTATTGAATACAGAAGATTCAAGTGCGCGAAACCCCCCACATTGTCTTGTGCCAGAAACAGCTGCATTGGTTGGCGTCATAGAAGCCTGTAAAGGGCTTGTTAAGAATCCGGGCACACCACGACTAATTTCACACCACAAGCAAGTCGACGAAACCAAGAAACTACAACGTCAACATTCAGCATTGTCAACGACGAAAGAAAACTTCAACGAAACTACTCTTAAGACTCAAAGAACATTGCGAAAAGGCCCATCGTCGTGGATACATTCTCCAACAGAGATTGAAAATGCGCCTTGGATCAAAACATCTGCGACATCGCTATAGAAAAATCTCCGAAAGCCACAAAAGCACCCCTTGTACTCGGCAGGAACACAGGCAGTGCCCAATCAACCTCGATCAACGAGCACGCAAGCTGCCTGCACGGCCTGTGTGTCACCCACCACGAGGCATTCGATGCCTACAATATCGGAACTGTTGATTGTGCAAGATTTTCGAAGCTCGTTCGTTCTTCACAAGAATGCCAGCTGTGATTACCCCTATCTCTACGTCCAAAGCATTTTTGTGTTATTCAGGACGCAACCACCAGCCTCGCCCACCAGAACTCCTGCGTTAACCGCACTGCTGCACTCTCCACTGAAGTCTTTGAAAGCTTACGGAACATCCCTGGATCGTAGAACCAATTGTGAATTTTGACATTGGTAACTTTTTAACCTCTCCTTGTTTACTTTTTCTTGTACGTAATCCATGCCTTCTTTCGGGGAGAGGGGGATTCGTGTGACGTATGAAGCGATGGTTAGGAGTTAGAAGTGGATGAAGAAGCATGGCGTATGAGTAAGCATGGAATAAACATGGCGTATGAGCCAGGCCACGTCTCCCATTCATCATAGCGTCATATATATATATATATATATATATATATATATATATATATATATATATATATATATATATATATATATATATATATATACGTGTGTGTCAGTGTGCGTTCACCGCAAGGGTCAAGCAGTGACCTTTGCGGTGTAACAGGGCAGCAAACCGGACGTGCGTCTGCTTAAACTCCCTGCATTTTTTTGCATCTCTCTCTCTTACTCGCTGATGCCTCTTTCGACAGGTTCTCACCTTTACGTTTGTGTTACAAGTCTTTGTGAGCATTTCTGTGTTTTGCGAGTCTTTCGCAAGTACTTCTAAGTTGCTTTGTTGCTCGTTCTTTCACACTGTGTTAGGCTATTGGACGATATTATACCCTTTAACGGCCAAGCTGGAACTCTACGGCGTTGTTTGGGCCCCCGGCTTGAGGGCAAAATTGTTTGAGCCTGAAAGTTAGGTAAGTTTCTTAAACACGTGATGAATAAGGTACGTAAGAGATTGGTTACTATTATAATTACATAATCATACCATTACTTCGTGGAAACCATTTTCATATTTCGGGTTCATTGTTTGTCATCTGGTATTTATACCTCAAAGTACCTCACAACTAGGGATAGTTTTCTGCACTTCATCTTTTAAAATAGTCGTGATACTGTGAGTAGAAGGCTACTTAAGACACTCAAGGCCAATTTTATATGAATTGTTTGCCTATAAAAAGTAACCGTTCCTAAACACCGACCGCATCCACCCGAAGATAAAGAAGCACATATGCGAACTGATGTATTTATCGAGAACTGAGTGAATGCCGGCGCACTACTTTGTTAAGCCTGATTCAGACGTCTCCCTGAAGTATACAAAGTATTTTTGAAGAAGCGTGCGTTGTTGTTTGGAAGCATGCGCTCGTAATTAAGGGCGCATGGTGGAAAAGCAGACTTTGTCGAGCGTCCAACTTCACAAGTCAGCTTATCCGGTGAAACGAAAATTTTGGGCGTGTGACCCACAAGAGAGAGTAATTACTGGAACAAGCGAGCGCTGTCGGCGAAGTTTCCGCTTGGCCGGCCTGGAGATAAAAGCCATTGTTACCACAAACGCTAGTACACCCGAAAGAGCACACCCGCGACCATGCCTCGGTCTCGAAAGCTCTCCGTTTATTGTCGTGAGTGGAAAGTTCTGCGAAGTTCCGAGAAAGTTCGGAGTGTTGCAAACAGGTTTCGGAAGACTAAAATTCGTTACGGGGTTCTGAAATTTGCGACATCTGTGAATAGGCGCCTTGCCTGTGTGCGTGATTCGTTCCTTGTGGCATGAATAGGCCAAGGTTGCTTTTTTGCAGGTGACCATTTAAAACCGTGACTGCGTTGCGACTTCTTTTATGTAAATCTCACGTAGCGGCAGTTGGTCCTCTGTTGCTGATAGCACATGGTTAACAAATTCCTTACCAAATCCCTCAGCAAATAAACAATATATAGAGGACTTTATTTGTTTCCAATTATTGGTGGTAAAATGTTTTGCGCATATTTAATGGTAAGGCGAGATTTTATTGATTGGTGAAGCCAGGTCGTTTCACCCTATTCAAGCGGTCTTCTAATGGTGAAATATATTAGCGTTTTAGTGTGGGCAGAAAATACTAATGATGCAGTCACCATAATATTCTTTCCCAGCCCCAATTCTTCACTCACAGCTAAATTGATATTTTAATTAGCATTGACTCTCGCTGATACCGAAATGCATTTAAATGTTCTAAGCTGCTCAAGGTGAAGGCCATTTGGGAAATGTAAATAAAATGAAATTGTTGCAACCATCCTGGCTAAAGAGCAGACCTATAAATCCCGTTTGTTCATTTCGGTTGTTCCAGTACTGGGAGAGCCACCGCTCAAATAACGGTGACAGGGGTTTCCAGCACAGTGTTCTTGCTTTGTATTGTCCGTTCTTCAGTTTGACATCGCGGCCTTTCGTGAGATTTGCTAGGGTGTGGGCACGTTTGCGCTGCATATTACTAGTTTAATTAGTTCTAAAAAAACGGTAGAGATGACGGCAGTGGTGACGTGTGCATACCTGTATCTTATATTTGTCTCGCTGCGCTATCAAGCTTGAAATAAAAATTGGGGTACCCTTAGGCTTCGCATTTAAGAGTTGAACGCGATAGCGATATTTTCTTACTAGCGCGTACTTCAAACACTTAGTGAATGAAATCTTCTCGAACTTACTATGCACCCACTACATAGGCTTATGGATGTAGTATTGCAACGGGTGACTGGCTTTTGCTGTGGCCGACTCGCTTTACAAGATAATCTGTATGATAACGAGAACTTCTGATGGCCCATGGCAATGTACGGTTGTACGACGCATTACCATGGCAATATTTCATGTGGTGTTCTGAAGCGTGTATACAAGAATCGTGGGTTTATAAAGCATGAAAGTTACTTTCACTGCACTTCTGAGTAGAGGAAGTTATTTTCACTATATTCACAAGCAGAGACGTGGCTGTGTGGTGTAACACCCACTTGCCACACCAATGACCCGGATTTGATTGCCACTCAGACCTCTAATTTTCTAATATTTATTTTATTTCCATCTTTCTCGATTTCAGGTCACGCAAAGATTAATTTTCGCTCACAATGAACGACACCATCGCCAATACCGAAATTTTTGCGAATCGAACTCTTCAACGTTGTCGCGTTTATCGGAGGCACCAGTTACGGCTTTCGTAAGCTGTGTTGACAATGAACGTCATCGAGGTAAGCCGTATGTGCTTGAAATCGTGCTAATAATAAAAAAAGACGAACGATGCAGCCTCGGATGGATGAAGGCAGTGGTTTGCGCAAGGTGGTGATACATGTCAACGGATAACCTGAGCGGAGATTACTTAGATTCAAGAAATCAATTTGAACGCCAGTCGAAGTGCTGACGAACCACTTAGGCTTAACGCAGCAATGAAAGGTAACATAAAAATAGCTTGACAGTTGATATTTAAGCGAATATTTTCATGACGAACAGATATAAATGGCTTCGTCGTTCACACAAAAACAAAAAAAACAATGAGAGCTGAAAGGCGCAAAAAAATGGACCTCAGAGCTGTGCCTGTCACAAATGTGTTTGCTCAGATGCAATCACTCATGTCTAGCGCTCATAGCACGCTGTTTCAGCGGCCGTTTTCTGTTTCAAAATACCTTGTACTCTAAATCATTACCAACCTTTTCTAAACACATTTGCCAGTACTGACGCCACAATGACACCTAGCACAGTAATACTGCATGCAAGGCAATTGTGTTATAACGCAAGCATGAACGGAAGCTTGTATAGCTTACTTCAGGTAGCAGTTACAGACAATAACAGCGTCGATGCACGTTAAAAAAACCCAATGTGGTTGAAATTTCCGGAGCCCCCCGCTACGGCGTCTCTAATATATATATGGCGGTTTTGGGACGTTAAACATCCCACATCAATCATCAATCAATACCAGCGTTCACCACCATGTGCTATAGGACTCTAAAAAAGTGTGACTCAGTCTCTGCGTTGTTTTTGACACTGAAACGTGGTCCTGTCCATGAATAACTTGTTTTGAAATGGCGGTCTTATATCTTACGGCACAGCTTCTATGGTCGGAATCCGTCACGTGTGGTTTATAGATTTGATTGATTGATTGATATGTGGGGCTTAACGTCCCAAAACCACCACATGTTTATGAGAGACGCCGTAGTGGAGTGCTCCGGAAATTTCGATCACCTGTGGTTTTTTAACGTGCATGATTGATAGAAGGAAAGAAAAAGAGATACATAGATAGAAAGAAAGACCAAAAAGGATAAAAATACAGTAACAAATATACACCTAATTAACATGTAAAGGGATACTAACTAAAAAAAACGTTTCGAAGAATGCAAGAATTGTCACGTATTATATGTCCTATCAAGAGGGGAAAAGGAGACAGCTGAGAGGGCAAAAGCTTAGCAACGCAAAGGCCAGCGAGGCGCACAGAAGCTCTGAGGCGATTCAGCCTGAGGTTACTTGTGCAACCTACTTTCTTCTTTTTTGTTTTTTTTTCTTTCCGCAGTGGCAGTCAGTCGTGTTGGTTTAGTAACGCTCGGTGCACAAGTGGATTCGAAATTCACTCAGAAGAATATTGCTTAGAAGTTCCCTTATCTATTTTGCGGACGTCCGAACGAGCTGGATATATTACGTGTTCACCCCCTCTAGCTGCCGTTTTATGTCAACACATGCGTAAAGCCTGAAGAAAACGCATAAAACGCTCTTGGCTCTCTCAAGCAAAATCAGCCGTACACGTTTAAGTTGTTTGCGCGCAGCACTTCTTTAGTGCATGGAAAGATTCCTCGCACATTCGAGAAAGGCATACTTCACGGCGAATAGGTCCTATGGTCTAAGCTTCTTGTGGGTCTCACGTACGTAATCTTAGAGTCGCATAAGTTCTTTCGTTCTAGGTACACTCTTCCATTATATATCAATCACTAACCTCCATCACTAGGAAGCAGTATAGATGGGCGTAGGGGATACAACGGGGTGGATGACAGCGCCACTCCTCGGAGCCTTCCAGTGGCAAATGGGCAGCCGTCTGTCCCAGTTACTTCCGGCATCACAATTGTAGTGCCCCACTGCCGCATAGCGCTGTATGTCAACCGTGCTTCATCGCCAAGGTAGCGCGCAACTCCAACGACATTACACGTCACGAAGGGGTCTGTAGCGCTATAGGAAGGACAGAGCAAAGTAAATATAAGGATAAGGCAGGGAAGTTCACCTGGTAGGAAAAACGGTTCGCTACCCTGTGCAGCAAAGTGCTCTAGAAACTGTCTTTGCGCAATATTGCGACTGCCAGAACTGGCGAACTGGTGCAAGTGCTTGTTATCGTAAAACAGTTCGCCTAACGAAGACTTCGTTGTGATTTTCCTACGCGCTTCCGCTGCCTAGATTTGATTAGGCTGAGAAATATTAAACCTAATTGGAACTCAAGGCAAATGCGAGACTAATGGTACTGAGGTGACTGGTATGCAGTATTATATGCGCACCCCTTGTTTTCATACTTCGTTGCAGCGAGAGGAATCCCTCTTGTGAAATAATCTGCAAAAACAGTTGCTTTCAAAAAAAAAAGAAGTACGAAGCTTTTATGGCTATGAGCGTAGCAAGAGTCGGGAACAGTGTTCGTGAATTCGCCATTGTAAAATGCCGAGCGACAATTAGAGAGAAGGCATGACCTTCAAGATTGTAACAAGCTCACATGGTCACTTACACGTTCACGCATAGAACTCAAAAGTGAAAATCACCTACTTGTTCTTTTTCTTCTCAGTCGATGTTTTTAAAGACGGTAGTCTTTCTTGGGGACTTTCTGTCTGTCTGTCTGTCTGTCTTTGTCTTGGGGACTTTCTGTCTGTCTTCTGTCATTCTGTGTGTCTGTCTGTCTGTACATTTGTTTGTTTTTTCGCTCTAACAATACCTCAAACGGCACCAAACGGCCAACCCATTCTGTAGCGTCCTCCAATATTGCTCAATGCTTAGAATTCATAGTTGTGTGACTGTCAGTTAAAAAGCAAATATTGCGCATATCTGAAGTGCCATAACAACACGTCTATGTTTTGTATGTCTGCCTTTATACTAAAAGAGGCACACACAAGTAACTCTAAAGACGGTAGCGTTTAACGCGCTGAGCTCACAGCGCAACGCAATGATCAAGAAGGTGTTTCCAAAGCTTTGCTACGAAGACATGGTGGTGGCATCTGCCCGTCGCTTTGCATTCTACACCTTATCACCTCCGAGACTGGCACGCATCTTTCTCCGCGGTCACGCACGCCTTCGTTTTCGAAGATAACTGCCAGATGGCGCTCGCGTTTAACGTGCCTAACGTGCAAGAGATATGGCGGATGAGTCGAGAGAAAGGCTTTGAGGTGGTGGAAATAAACAGAGAGGTGCATAGGTGGGGGGGTTTTCAACGAGACAGAATTCACTTCGATGGGCGGCTAGGTCATGAGGTGGGTTGGCGACTTGCAGGACGCGCAGTAGCTTTTTTGGGGGGCAAGCGAGCCCTTCGGGGTGCAGGATAGCTAGTAACGAGGAAAACAACCAGGGAGACTCTTCGACAGGTGGTATAGACAGATACGATTCCAAAGTGGCACCAATATCTAAGATAGGTAGAGTCCGGGGCATAAATAGACGTAGCCACGAGCGCCGAGCCAATTCAGACATAGGGTATATTAACATGCAGGGTGGTAGGAACAGGCTGAAGTGGGAAGAGATAGAAGAACAGCTAAGGGAAGAGAGGCCGATGGTATACGGTTTTGTAGAAACACATTTTAGGGGCATGGAACAACCTCCGAACAATCCGGACTACGCGTGGGAATATTGTAATAAAACAGAAGGCAGCAGAAAGGGGGGGTGGTATTGGGGCATTCATTCAGAAAAGTACAGACTGGCAAAGGGTCAAGCAGGAGTGCAAGGAACATTTATGGCTAAAAGGGAAAGTGGCAGGTCAAATGACACTCCTTGGTTTCGTGTACTTGTGGACGGGAGCAAAGGCCAGAGAGGAAAACCAGGCAATGGTAGAGTGTATATCAAAGGACATTCAGGAGTTAGGAAGAGAGTGTGAGATAATTATACTAGGAGACATGAATGCGCACATAGAAGATATAGATGGGTATACCGACCCGACAGGCAAAATGATCATGGATATGTGTGAAAGGCTTGATTTGATCATTTGCAACAGTACCGAGAAGTGTGAAGGGCAAATAACATGGGAGGTAGGAAGGCTTCAGTCGACGATAGATTATGCACTGATGTCACATAGGATGTATGATAAGCTCAGGGGAATGCACATAGATCAAGGTGGCTCCAGAAGTCTGGGTAGCGATCACAAACGTATCAAGCTAAGTTTTGGAAGAGCAGTGAAAGTGGGAAGGAGACAAGATGAGCATTTACAGGAAAATTTTTATCCGAAATGCAAATTGAAATAGCAACTAAACAAATTGAGAAAGTAATCACAGAGGATAATAAGACAGTGTGGACATACACGAATCTAATTAGACTATTTGAGCTAGAGCTTGCTAAGACGCGTGACAAGTCACCCCGGAAAAAAAGACACAAACCCAAAAGTTGGTGGGATGAGGAAGTTAAGAGAGCCATAGCAAAACGTCAGGAAGCCTCTAGGGAACACAGACATGCTAAGAAGCGGGGTGAACCGACAGATGATGTTGAAAGAAAATGGGCAACCTTTCTAAGCTGTAGAAGGGATGCATCCCTTCTGATCAATGAAAAGATTAGAAGGAAGGGAGCTCAGTGGCTGGCAGAAGTACATGAAAAAGATAGAAAGGCAGCTGCGAAATTTTGAAACCATCTAAACTCCCTAAGAAATAAGACGAGCCTAGAGCAGAGATTTATAACTACAGCCCAAGGTGCTAGGCTAGAAGGGGACGAAGCTATTGATTATATAAGAACAAAAGTGACAGAAAAATTTCAACAAAGAAGTACTTTATGCACCACCATAGACAAGGACGAATCAAGTGGTGCAATGGCTCCATTTTCACAACAAGAGTGGGTAAGGGCTGAGAAAAGGGTTCCTAGTAGTACATCAACAGGCCCAGATGGCATTCCAATTAGGCTGATAAAGACATTAGAACCGAAGTCTAAGCAGGCTTTGAGAGAGGCAGTGAGCACAATAATAAGCGATGGTGAAGTTCCCGATGGATGGAAACTTAGCAGGATGAGCATGATCTATAAAGGAAAGGGGGACAAAGCTGACATAAACAACTACCGTCCTATAACAGTGACATCAGTGGTCTACAGGCTGGCAATGCAGATTATAAAGGAAAGACTGCAGGCATGGATAGAGGATGAGGGGGTGCTGGGGGAACTGCAGAATGGGTTTCGGAAACACAGGAGGTTGAAAGACAATCTGTTCTCACTGACGCAGTGCATAGAAATAGCAGAAAAGGAACACAGGCCCCTGTGGCTAGCATTTTTGGATATCAAGGGAGCGTACGATAGCGTGTTTCAAGAAGAATTGTGGGGAATACTGGACACACTAGGCGTGGAACATGTAGTCACTAATCTTTTAAAGGGTATCTATAAAGGTAACAAGGTAGTTATAAATTGGGAAAAACAGGTATCCAAGCCTGCAGAGGTAAAACGGGGGCTTAGGCAGGGGTGCCCCCTGTCACCCTTATTATTCATGATGTACCTACAAGGATTAGAGGCAAAATTAGAGGGAAGTGGACTGGGCTTCAACCTCTCTTTAGTCAAACAAGGAAAACTTATTGATCAGGCACTACCAGCATTAATGTACGCAGATGATATAGTGCTAATGGCCAACAACAAGGAAGATTTGCAGAGAGTGATGGACATCTGCGGTAATGAGGGAGATAGGTTAGATTTCAGATTCAGTAAGGAAAAATCAGCAGTCATGATTTTCAATGACAACGAAGGTAGTGAGCTTAGAATACAGGAGGTCACGCTAGAGATAACAGATAAATACAAATATCTGGGCGTATGGATAAGCAATGGGACCGAGTATCTGAGGGAACACGAAATATACGTGACGACTAAAGGTAACAGGAATGCAGCAGTCATGAAAAATAGGGCACTGTGGAATTACAATAGGTATGATGTTGTGAGAGGAATATGGAAAGGGGTCATGGTTCCTGGGCTGACGTTCGGCAATGCGGTCTTGTGCATGAGATCAGAAGTTCAAGCAAGATTAGAAATTAAGCAACGTGGAATTGGTAGGCTTGCTTTAGGAGCTCACGGGAATACACCAAATCAGGGAGTACAAGGTGATATGGTATGGACATCATTTGAGGGCAGGGAAGCTAGCAGCAAGATAAAATTTGCAAAGCGATTGAGTGAAATGGGGGAAGAGCGTTGGGCTAGGAAGGTTTTCAGCTACTTGTACATGAAGAATGTCGATACAAAATGGAGGAAGCGAACCAGGAAGTTGTCTGGTAAATACTTAGAAAACAGCAGGTGGCCAAACCAAAAAGAACTATCGGTTAAGAAGAAAGTGAAGGAAACGGAGACTGACATGTGGAGAATGGGCATGATTAAGAAGTCCGCACTAGAGGTCTATCGAACGTTTAAGCAGAAAATTGCCAAGGAAAGGATCTATGATAATACTCGGGGTAGTTCTCCACTGTTTGAGGCCAGAACGGGAGTACTGCGAACCAAGACATATCGGGCCAAATACGAAGGGGTAGACACAGTATGCAGTGCGCGTGGAGAGGAAGAAGAAACTGCCGAACACTTGATAATGTTCTGTAAAGGGCTTCACCCTATAATTCAGGATGATGGCGCAGAGTTTTTCAAAGCACTGGGGTTTAGGGACCAGGAGGGCAAAATAAACTTTAAGCGGGTAGACCTCACTAGAAGGAGGTTATCTGATTGGTGGCTAAAGTCAAGGCGCGAGTGAAAATTAAACTCTTCACTGCAAAGTATGAATCCTCAAACTCTTTTTTAAGGAAAAAAAATAAATATAGTTTTTGGTTCATTAGATATTACGGCTTGGTGGCGCTAGCCACCGCCCGATCTAGAGGGTACAGCCATATCCATCCATCCATCCTAGATGCGCTTGTTTGCCTCCGCTCGAGGCATTCAAACACAGCGCCTTCAGTATACCATTCACCAGTTTTCTTGCACAGAACATCAAATAAACGTTGTGTTCACTCTCTCCAGACGCAAGACCATCGTTTTTCGACGACATTCACAGTGTAACATGTAGATTCGGGCCAATTTTTTACTTCCCGCCCGCTTACGAGATGAATTTTGGCACGGTCTCCACAATGGGAGACCTGGGAGTCCTGCGTCTCATCGGGTTGACAACTCCTTCTGTGAGCAGTCCACATCTGACCAAGCGATATGTTTTGAAGACGTCAACTTCTTATAAGCGTTGTGTGCCGTCACGTTAGGGTCACGACAATGTGCAACTTTTTTCTCCACTCTGATCTGATATGGTAACATGATGAGGTGATATGAAATTTGCGCACCACAAGCGGGGATGATGACGCCACTGACGCTCTACTGACGCGTTTGGCGAGGCATATGAAGGTGTTGGTATGATGAAGAAAGTCTTAAAAGGACACTAAAGAGGAAAATGATTTTTCCTTAGTCAGTAAAATACTTTTTTCAGATTCTAAAATCAGTGCACTCGCCGCGAGAAGACTCCTGGTAAGCGAGAAAACGCAAACGAAGCCAATGTGAGCGGTGACGCCTACCTTGGAATTCCTGCTCGTAACGCCGTGACGCCTTGAATTTTGACGGTGTTTTCTGAAGCCTACGTAGCTCTTAAGAGGTTGAAATGAAACACAGTATCTGCTGATGGAGCCAGAGACTTAACCTAATTAAATTTGGGAAATTTGGACAAACCAATGTCGGCAAAATATGACACTTTGAGAAACTCGTGACCTCAAGTGCGCAGACTTCGGCGCGAAACTTGAAAATAAAACTATCACTTGGATTTTTCGTTGTATCATTGCACTTATGACGGTACGATTAACATCATTAGAGTTGTCCGAAAACAATGTATCGGCGTAAACTAATGCACTGTTTTTCTTTATATTTTCTTTAACGAATGACGCGCTTACTCATACTTCACGAAATGGGAAGAAAGGTTCCCGAACCTGAGTAACAGTATGCAGGGAAACGCATGTTACCCAGATCCTCAACGCAAAATCACAGTTGTTGATTTTTACTTTTTGTGCTGATCCTTGCCATGGCCGGGCTAGAGAAAAGTGCGTGCGTGCCTCGCATAGAATCACGTATCTATATATACCAAACCTATGATACTTGAAACCTATCATGTTCACAGTAATAAAAAAGCTTATTGACTGTAAAACAATAAAATAGTCGTAAGTGTGACTGTAATATAAGCCTTCGCAACAATTGCCTTCTTAGCTTAGCGAAGGCAAGGAAGTTTAATTGTGGTATGTTTTCACACGCAACGACGAATAGCTTTGTTTATTTTTCTTAAGCTAGTAAACAACCCCGTGATCCAAAATGGTTATAAATATGAGTATAGGCACTTTTGCTTTGTGAGCATGCAGGTACAAGAATTTTGTAAATGCCAGCTTTATTAAAAAAGTTATGAAGTTTAAAGCATTGGTTTAAGCTTGTATCATAATTTCGTGTGGCCTCGTCGCCTTTGTCCCTCACAAGAAGGAGAAGGCGTAGCCCGTCTTTGTGACAAATTTACACCAATCGACAAGCTGTGTGATGCGTCAGGTCATCGATCGGTGACTTTGCGTGACTGTGCATGAAAGGATGATTGATCAGGCACAGAAAACGAGCGCGGCATTTGTTTTTAGACATGGAGGCTCTGCGCGGCGCGCAGCTCTATATTGTTCGGAAAACGTGATTGACATGATGTACTCTACGAATGTCTAAGCTTCTTTCGGGATGTAAAAATTCAGAGCCTGCCGAATGGCTCTAAGAAAAGCGCCGTCAGCGCGTGATGTTTCGCTGCTGCGATCAGTGGGGGATCGTGATACTGTCATGCTGCTTCGGATACAGACGTCGATGTCCTTGTCAGCGGGATGTGCTCGCCGTAATAGCAGGCTGTGTCAGATGACTAGTTACAAGAGGTGCTATTTCGACATGCGGCCGTCATTCGATGCGCCCCTTTTCAGACGGGTGTCGTTACTTCAACGTTCCCTGTTGCCACCTTCCATCATTGCTTGCTGAGACCGCATTAGTATGGTTTCTGAGCTATCCTATAATAGAGAGATGGATAGGTGGAGAAGATTAACACATAACAAGTAAGCGTTTCCGAATTGAGCCAGAGAAGAAAAGAAAGATACCGAGGGAAAGTCAAACAGACGCACGTGCCTGTTTCTGGTCCTCCTCTGGAAAAGTAATTAGTTGGTGAATTGAAAGAAAGGGAGGAGATGTGCTATCTCTCCTTTCTTTCAGAGAGAGAGAGAATAAATTGAGAAAAGGCATGGAGGTCAACCATAACTGTATCATCCAGTTTGCAACCCTGAACTAAGGGGAGGAGAAAGAAAGAGGAAAAGGAAAGCAAAGAGAAAAGTAGACGCGCGAAAAAAAAAAGAGAGAAAGCGGAGGTGCTACAGCTTATTCAATAGCCCACCACCACTCAAAAAGTTCAATATGGCATTGACTGGTTTTCTGTGCGAAGACCAATCATGATGGCTTTCGAGCATTGATCGTTCTGACAAGACTCTGTCATCAAGGCGGTATAACGCAGAAGCTAGCTGCAGTCTGTGCGTGCAGTAGCGAGGGCAGTGACACAAAGTGTACTCTATCGCTTCATCACTTGCGCAATGATCGCAAGCAGCACTGTCTACCATGGTAAAAAAAAAAGAAGCTACCCGAGAAAAACGCGTGTTTCTGTCCATTATACATGCCTACAGCACTAAGCATGGTCGATTTGCAACAAAACAATGGAGCTGAAGAAGGACTGCGCCCACATGTTTAACCAGAAAAGCGGAAACATCCGGTTCGGTGTTTATCATTAGCTGGGCTCCATCGAGGTGTCATCGGTCGCCCCTTTCGGTTTCTCCATCACCACGTTTAGGGATGCACGTATGAATTTGATGACGTTAGCCTAAAAAGTGTTTTATGAACACCCCCGAGAATTTTATGTGCAGCGATTCCTGCTACGCTGTGTGTCACCTCTAAGGTACGTAAAGCCGACAAAGCGTGCTTTTAATGCAAGCCTGGAGACTAATCGGAGTAGCTCATGCAAGTACTGCTCATTCTTTATCCGTTTGTTTTGCGCACTCACGGACTCACGAAATGCCATACTTTTTTCATCACCCAGTCATTCACAGCTTTCCTGTAATACAGCGGCATTGTTGCCATCATATTGCTGGCCTGCAACGCGCACGGCTATGGCGCAAGTGCGGCCCCCGCAAGTAGCTTTAATTTCCGGTGCGATACTCGGAGGCCACGATTCGAAGATCTCCTCTGAGATTGAGTTACGTTCCGTTTCGATCGATGCTGTGCGAGCATCAAGGTCCGCGTAAGCATTGTTATTGCTAACATTGCTCAAGTAAACAATAACATTCAATAGTTCATGAAGAAACTAGTTTACAGCCCAAGTAACACTTGCCACACTATCATCTGTGCTTGTTACACACAAGTTTGATAAGGACAATAAACGCAGTTTTATACACGACTGCTATAATTGCAGGCTGTGGCACTAGAGCCATGTGGCAATTTCTGAGGAATAGTCGTATGTTTCATTTCGGAAATCGGCACATCTGTATCCATATAAGCGACCCCTTCATTACGACAAACTTCGTATGTTGCTCCAGTTAGTTTAGTGCGTCTGTAACACCACATGATTCGCTCCCAGCTTTAGAACCAGAACGACGGAAAGCGAAGTTGAAAGAACGGACAAATAATACGTTGATATGAACACGACCAGTGGCAATGGTCGATGCGCTTGGTCATGCGTGGCGTAAATTACAGACCTTTCTGGGTTGGCGGGAGCCCGCCGCGTATACGTGTAATTTGGCCGCATTGATACGCAAGCCTTAGTTGGAGGTTATTGAGCTGGAACTCCCATGATATGTAGTTGCCCTGCAATATTTATCTAATTATCACTTTTGCATTTAGATTATGATTGTTGTGCCCAATGTTCTCGTCAAAAATGGCTGCATAATAGGGGACTGAAAGAAAATGTGTAATGAAAGCATTCGTGTTAGGAAACTACAAACGAAGTTATGTGTCTCTGCCCCCAGAGGCAAAAAAGTGAACAAGAAGGAGAACATGAAACATTTTTATGAGAATGTTTTGAGTGATCAATTTCAGTGAAAAAAAATGAGGATTGATGAGCTCGATTCTTTGTTAGCCAGAACCGCATCACGCCAACATATAAACCAAGCAGGACGTAGTCACACTGTTCACGGCTTCATTGCCGTCTCCACGGCGGTCGCACCTCAATTGCAGTGAAAGGGTTGGGGCCCGTGGATTGGAAAATCGTAGGGCACGCTGACAAACACCAGACGATTGCAAGATCACTAGCTGTCTAGAATGGCGTGCTTGTTTCCCAATTACATTGCTGTTTATTGCACAAAAACATCATATAAATTGGTTACTTCAATATAATAGCTACAACTTATCAACTGTGAGTTACTTATCGACACCACTTCCCGTCGAAAGTACGCTTATGTCAGAAGTGCTTCAGTGGGGAGGCCGCATAATCTTTTTATTTAATTATTTGTTTCAATTTTACATTTACAGTTTCTACAGTGCCCGCATGAGGAAATAGTGTAGAGTGGAGATAACATTTACAAAACATATTTAGAATACATATACGAAAAATAATGTATTTCAGAACCGAACAGTGGCACAAACGGGCAAAGGACGTGCTCGGGGTGCCAGCCTAACCGTTTTTCTCCTCGAAGGACCTGCGCCTGTGGCTCCGTACTTCGACCGGCAGGGCAAAGTGACTCGAGCTCGCTTGTTTACCTTCTTCGTAGCAGCTTTTGCATTGCGAAAGACAGAAGTAACTTCATTGGGTACCGTGATTTTGAGACAAGGTCGCCGCGCAAACAGCTTTCAGTAGCTCTTGGACCCTGACGGCATCAATTCGAGGCCCAAGCTCCTACTTTTCTTAGCATGACAATCAATATCTATGCAATGACGCTCATTTATTTACCTTCTTGGTAAAAACTGCGAGAATTTAAGCGTCTTAATAGTAATATAACTCATAACAATAATACTATTTTAATATATACTATCATTAACACTATTATGATATTTTTATTGTTTTATTTTGTGTGCCCCTTAACTATGACCTCATGGTTGGTCCAGGACACGTTAAATAAATGATTGATTGATTTATGGATTAATATTATTTCAATATTATTATCAACTACTAGTACATGTCTGGTCAGCTAAAAAAAATTCACATTTTCTAAACCTATTTCTAAGAACACGCCATCTCTCGATGGCTCTGGCAAGACATATTCAATCAATATTTTTCTTTCGCCAACAGCACTCACGCAGGATTTAGATGAACCGGTCGACACCTGAGTTTTCCCGAGAGGTTGTGATCCGTCAGCTTAGAAAAAAAGATAAATATAAAAGCCTGTGTGTGACATTTCTTTGCCACTGGAAGACGCCCTTCCATGCTTTTATGGAGTACTCTTCATCGATCACGTTTTCGTTCTTCGTTTTAAATGAACTGTACCGGTAAAAACATGTTTCGGACGACGTAAAAATTAAAACAAAAACAATATAGAAGTCGACCGTGCTACCGTGCTAACGTATAGATGAGCAACACCTGGACATGGGACGAGTTTTCTGCGCAACATTTTGAATTTAATTTGTTGAACTGAAGATCTCGTGGCTTAACACTCTCTTAGAAATGTTTCTGCCCTGCAAACGTCTGAAACTTTTTCGAATGTATAGATTGTCGGTTCGGCCGCTCCAAGAAAGCAAGTTTTTAAGGTTAGCTTCTATTTTGTTCGATTTGCCTCCTGCTGCTTTCCACACAACTTTCTGTCTTTTGTGTTCTTATATATGGTGTTAAATCTTGTTCGAATGAAAAAAACCAACACTAGCATGTAAAAAGCTGGTCACCGGTCTTTTGTGTTCTTATATTTGGTGTTAAATCTTGTTCGAATGAAAAAAAACCAACACTAGCATGTAAAAAGCTGGTCACCGTATACATTTTATTTATAAGGTACTGGAAGCTCCGAGGGACATTTAAAGCTTACTTCTGCAATATAACCTCTAGCTACATCGAACAGCTTGGCTACCAAATCATCTTTGAGCTCTCTCGAATAACAGGCTTTTTTTGTCCGAAATATCCAAAACTTGGAATAGCGTACTTAGAAATCGTGAATGTAGAGCACGCTGCTCTCCGCAGAGCATTTTGTGCAACTTGTGTCGAACCATCGAGGACGATGAAGCGGGCTCAGCAGCTTGAAAGCTTTTTAACTTTGTTTTGAATCGCTCTTGGACATTTTGAACATTAACTGCCAGAAATTATCAGGGCGATGGCAATAAAGGATTTATTAAACGCCATAAACAGCCATTGACATCTTGACGTCAGTGTCAGCACACAGTGATGCAACAGATCATGGAACGACGATAGGACGATGGCATTATGTGTCGTTATCACGAAGTCAGAGGTCACCTCAATTAGTGACGTCACCAACACGCCGCAAGTGACACAAAACAATGTCACATATCATGACATGAATTAATGATGTCACCACGTCACAGCTTTGCTTGGTCAATGATGGGCTGGTGCCAGTGACTCCGCATCACGCGTGCAAGGCCAAGTGAGGAGCGGTAAGCATTTCGTTGAAGAGGCTATGGTTTTTTATAGGCACAAGCACCCAGACCTGCTTTCGTTTTAGTTCAATGCGGGACAGGTTGATCATTCTGGTTTTCGGAAGTCTGATAAAGGGTTCGAAAGAGAGTCAATCTTGTATGCAATTTATGGGTCATCTGCCAGAGAAAAAGTATATTGAATATGCTTCATAAAGAAGCATAAGTTAATATTTGCAAAAATATGGACAAAAATTTTTCATCTTTTTTTTCTGTTGCAACAATTAGCTATTTACCCACTACTAAACTATGGAAACCTGGTACTCTCGAGCACGATATGGTTGATTTTTCGGGTGTGTTTTTAAAATGCCCGTGGTAGTACCGGTTTCAAAAAGTCCTGGGAGAACCGGGGCACAGAATTGGTTTTTGGTGTAAAGATATATCTTGCTAAGTGAGCAAAAGGTACTGGGTGCACATGATACCGTATCATTAACTCTATTCAACGAAGGCTTCCCGGAGGCAGCTTTAGTCCTCAAATACCATTTGAGGGGCTGTGCAGGCGCCTGGTTTCGAAAATTGCACTGCAGGGGCAAGGACGTGCGAGCCTATACTCGATCTTTTCGTAGAAAAGATCTGCTATAGCAGAGAACGCTAGCGAGTATCACGGCAGCAAACCCGCACTGCTGCCTTAAGATGTGGTTGAATGTTCAGATAAGAAGCTAAGGCGCGCTTAGCGCGCAGTGCCGCTGCACACACTTTATAATATCATTGTAAATATGTGCTACTCTACGTTAGTTGTTGGTATATCGTAGATAACACAGGTTCGTGCATACGAATCTAGTTCACAAGTTGTCTAGGCTTCAACGTTTTCTCCCAGTTCTCTTTTAAGGTAAATTTTGTTTAAGATGCCGCCCGGGTGCAAGGACTTCGAGTGGTCACCTGAGGCACCACCATCATATTCGACGGAGAGTTGGAAGGGACAGGTGTTAATGCCCTCTTCCTCCCCTTCGCCCGGCAAAACTGCCCGACTTTAAATAAAGTCTATTCATTTATTCATTCATAACAAAGGAAAATTAGTTGAACTTAACGGAAGAACGTGAACAATTCTTGTGGACCACGAAAATTGTTGCAGAACATGGAGGAGCAGATCTGAAGAAACCGCTACTTTCTAAATGACCTCTGAGGCATTGTTACGAAAGAAGTTGTAAACGCAAGGAATATATCAGGACACACAAACGCCACCGTGCGAGTACCTCTACCAGGTACCTACGTAAAGTAACAGGATGGCCTTTAATCTTGTTTTTTTTTTACTTAGGAGGTGGCCCTTATCGTAACGGAGTACGTAACAACGTAACAGAGTACACAACACAGTATAAAAGACGAGTCGCACGGAAACGAACGATTCCGCTGCATGCATAATTTCTATTGATTATTGGTGAAACTACCCATGCTACTTTCACAAACAAAACAAAAAAAGAAATAAGAAGCAAGAGAGAACAACGCTTAAGGTTTCTAAAAAAAGTCTTTTTCCTGTCGGGTATTTCAGCAGAACTCATTTGCATATTCAGTTTCCACTGGACTAGTACTTCGAAGTATTCGAAAGTGTCATAAGAAAAAGAAAAATTGACGGCGCAACTTGATTAACTCGAACAAGAACGTAAGGATGGAGTCATTCACTTTCACTGTCAATTATCGCTGTGTCAGTGGCGAAAATGCTCTTTTTTTTCCTTCATTCGTCTTGACAGCAACGTATCGATCAACCGTACTCGGGTGGGAACTACGCCAGCGATCTTCACGTTATTCAAGCAGTCCCACTTTTATTTTTATTGTAGAGAACCAACGAGGCATCAAAATGGGCAAAGAAAGAAAAAGAATTTTGAAAATTCAAAGAAACCTCTGGGACGTCCTCAATCAAAGACTCCATCAGCACTCAATCAAAGAATCCATGATTCTCGGTCGCACAGCGCGCTCTCGCGACATGATTGGGATAGTCCCTGCACTTAACAGCGCTACGGTGCCACCGCTACGGACGGCATTCATTGCAGCGACCTGCAGGTCGGAAGCTTTATACACGTTAAGCACCAAGAAATCACACATTTCCCACATTGCTAATGTCCCCATACCTATGCACAGGGCGGGAGTAGGGTTCGTGTGAAATATATTAAAGAAACATTTGGTTTTTCTAGTAAACAATCGGTGAAAAGTTTTACGAAGCTGCAATGCTTATCACGAATATCTGCTTTCAAAGGTGCGTTGTTCCTCTTGTATATTGTCACTGTATAATGTATGGCTGGAACAATAGTGATCTCGAAATGTACCAACCAGCTTTCGGGCTCACAGAGTGTGCGTCTCCTGATGTGGTATGCCATACAACCATCCTCGATGTGGCATGCGTTACATTTACTTCCATAACGTAGTCATTTCTTCCGCAAAGCTATTTAAACAATCGTGATCGTCCGCAGTACTGCGCTGTGTGAGGGGTGGATACAGAAATGACCGGTTGTATTCGCACCAATTTTTAGAGCGCTTCCTGTATCCGTCGTAAGTACATCGTTGCGCCCCCTCCAAGGATAGAATACTATTAAGTGGCCCAATAAAACTGTTTCTTAATGAAACATAAGCTACTTAGTTTCTTTTTTAACAACGAATGCTTGGGCATGCGGTAAGTAAAAATCTGATCATGCCCTCAAGAAATCTCGTAGGCATGCGCAAAATGGGAACAGAGGAGAAGACATCCCTTCTCCATCATAATTCATTAAAAAGAACTCCATTGATTAAGAGTTATTCCGCCATTGTTCATAGTGTCATGGTCAAGCAGTGGTTTGGCGCGCAATGATTCCGGATGTTGCATTCGAAGAACTCTTTACTTTCTCAGACGTAATTTCCTGGAAAGGCGGTAATCAACGACAGGCCGTTAGAATTGCATTTTCATTGAGAATTCTACACATGTAATGAAAGCCACTTTCATTGAAGACCCTGCGTTTGAAGAACTGAGGCACTGTGAAGAGACTCGGTTTCGAGAATTTTGTATATACGGTTATAAAAAGTTGATGAGAATTTAAAGCATTAGGTACGCTAGAGAACCTGTTGAAAAAATGTATACGCGAGAAACCCGGCGCTTGCGTGCTCACAGAATGGCGGGATTGCATGAATACACGTCTAAAACTTTCCCGTGACATGCGTATTCAGATTCGCCGGTTTTCAATAACTTATAAATTCTCGAATGCGGGCTTGTCATAGAGCAGCCATTTCCGACTTGGAAATCTGTTCTTCGCCAAAATCACCTGTCATTTCCTGTTGCAACGTTTCAATGTTTCCTGCCTCGACGCGGTTGTTGCCCATAGCAATAGAACTGTCACCCTTCTGAGCACATGGATGGTGGTTGAATCCGTAGGATGCAGGAATAATAAATGGTAGCAGGCCGCAATCTACAATCGATAAGCAGAAACGATGAAGGATAGTGTCACGTAAGCATTCGCTGAGGTTTTCTGAGCTCACTTTTTTGAAACAAAAAATGCCTGTTTATGTTTCATTTTAGTTTCTTTTTTTTGAAGGCAGGTGTTGTCTGAACCCTTTGTCCCAGTGAGCGGTTTATGGTGAGTCGGGGCTGTTTCTTAGCTTCCGCAAACTTCTTACTAGGGCCCCTGGCCTGGAGTTGCTCAAGAATTACCTTCCATCTATGGGGTTTAACGTCCCAAAATCAAGAATTACCTGACGATTGAAGAAATCATCACCTTACCAAAAAACTCTACGCTGCTAGAGAAATTGCTTGGAGTACTCGTGCTCTAGCTTTGACTCTGTTCCTTGTTGTAACGGTTTGCAATAAAAGACAGGTGACAATTGAGTTCTTGTTTATTTCATGATCTTTTCATGCGTACTTTCTACGCCATAGAGAATGCGATTTGCCTCAATCGCGCGCAACACTTTGTGTTAAGAATTTTGTTCAACATCTGAGTGATGCATCGCCGATGGCTCATGTAGATGCTTGCAGAAATGTGATTTTAGAGGGCAATATTGAGTCAAACTAGAGTACCTGTGCTAATATAATGTTTATTACGTGTCAAAAATCTTTTCTTTTGAAGCGATGCGGAAAAGGAAATCGAATTTGCTTGCACTGACAGCCAGTCACAAGAAATTTAGCGATATTTTTTCTGAGAATGCAAAGTTAGACTTGAATGACGAATGTCGCAGAGATGCTGCACAAGGCAGTCGCACAACAATGTTTTATTGAACACGTGATCTTCGAATATGACATATTGAATCAATATCCTTCACTCTAGTGGTTTCGCACTATGAATCTGCGGTTAGAAGCTCGTCAGCGGATCTCTCTTTTCTTAATTACTGAAAGCCTGCGCTGCCTATTGCTAGTTCAATGAAAAGAATATTAAAAAAATAACTTCGTTAATCCCGTGCAACAAATGTCGCAGACACTTGAAAGAACTCGGCAGTTCTTTAGAAACACGTAGTGACACAGCTTTGCGGGGTTTCAAGAACGATATTATTTCTTGGAATATTTCCACGCAAAAATTTTGGTCTGCCTGTTTGTGCATTTGTCGTTTTGTCTAGCAAAACGCCTCAAGTACCACCACATCCACATCGCCCAACAACAATGCTTAAGTTTCTGCGTTCAAAAGAGTGCGATTGCACAGAGCACAAATAGAATCGTTGTGAGAAGGACACTTCGTCGTCTTTTCCCCAATCAACGGACAGTTTCCATCGAAGTTACAGTGCGTACTGAAGTCATTTGACTCACTGCAGTGGCGCAGCGTTTGCGAAAGGTGCGTGCTGCTCAAACACAAATAAGTGATTACTGCGACAGTTGTTAGTTCACACTGGTGTCGCGCATAGCTGTACATTCGTTTCAGGCGTCCTTTCTTTTTATTTAAAATGGTATGAGTGTGGTAAGGACTAGGGTGTGCTCAGTCGGCTCATTCCTGGCTGGCACCCACTGGCGGACATGACCAGGATTTAAGGATATCTGCACGTAGTGCCGTCTGTTATTGGTCACAGTGATGGCCTGCCATAACTGAACGGCGAAGAGGCCAGAAATGTCGCTTCATGCCAAAAAGGCTAGATATAAAAAAAACTACTCCCGGTTCTACACAGTAGATACCTAATTGAATGGTCTGGCAAAAATAGAGTGCCACAATACAAAACGCGTGGCCTCCCAGAGTGTTTCCCCTTGGGGTCCCATGTGTTCCTATGGGCGGTGTTCCATTTCACTGGGAAGCCACAAACTTTGTGGCATGATACTGCAAGTTTACGAAAGTATACCAATCAGTCTCTGCTGCATATTCCCGGAATCGTTCTACATAACTGCGTTTTTTCGAGAGATACGATTTTTCTAATCTATAAACCATTCAGTTAAGGCTGCCTGCCCCGCCCCGCCACGGTGGTCTAGTGGCTAAGGTACTCGGCTGCTGACCCACAGGTCGCGGGTTCAAATCCCGGCTGCGGCGGCTGCATTTCCGATGGAGGCGGAAATGTTGTAGGCTCATGTGCTCAGATTTGGGTGCACGTTAAAGAACTCTAGGTGGTCGAAATTTCCGGAGCCCTCCACTACGGCGTCTCTCATATTCAAATGGTGGTTTTGGGACGTTAAACCCCACATATCAATCAAGGCTGGCTGCCATTCCTTTCAACGAGAGATGGCGCCACGTTCAGATGTCCCCAATTGCTGGCCAACCACATTTTGCTATACTTGTACAGGCGAGAAGAGTGTTTAGAAGAAAAGAGAGATGTTTTACATTGATGTAACTACTGTGAAGAAGAAAACGCATCGTTGGCAAACAACATCGCCACCGCTTGGGTACTGGGTGCTTGGCTTCGCTCGCTCGGCTCGTGCTGATCATCGCCGGCATCTGCTCGACCGTTGCTGTTGTCCGATCGTGTTTCATCGTAGGACCACCGTCGCAACAGTCGCCAATAAACCCTTTTTCAATTTGTGGAGGGTGCTGACATTCCCCGTCGCCTGAACCTGGGTGCTGCCATTCGCCGTCGCCTCAACCTGGAGCTGCGCAACCGAACGCTACCTACCATCATGGCTACCAACAACGCGCAACCTGGCTCTTCCACTCCATCCCCCAGCAACCCCGGCGTTCTTCGTTTGCGAGAGCCCAAAGTCTTTAGCGGAGCTGATGAGACTGACGTGGAAGACTGGTTCGCTAACTACGAACTGGTAAGCGCAAACAACAAGTGGGATGACGCGGACAAATTGACTTACGTCATCTTTTACCTCACTGACGTAGCCGAAATGTGGTATAACAACCACAAAAACGACATTACGACGTGGTCCATCTTCAAAACGTTGTTCGCTGACGTTTTTGGCCGACCCGCTGTCCGCAAGTCCAGAGCCGAACAACGCTTGCGGACTCGCGCACAAAAACCAACGGAATCTTTCACAAGCTACATTGAAGACATCATTGGACTTTGCAACCGACTGAACACCACCATGCCCGAGTCGGAGAAGATTCAACACATCCTCAAAGGGATAAATGACGGTGCATATCAGCTGCTCCTCGCCCGTAATCCTGCCACCGTTGCGGAACTTGTTACTTTGTGTCAAAGTTTCGACGAGTTGAGCAAGCAGCGCGCCCTGACTCGGCCATTTTCCTCACACGCCGACTCGCTCTCCAGTCTCACTTCCGTTCCCGACCACGCACCAACCCTGCAAGAGATTAAAGACTTCGTGCGTGAAGAAGTAGCTCGGCAACTGTCGTTGATTCCCTTCACGCATCAGCCGCCGTCCCCTCGTCTGCCCTCACCACTCCGCGACGTTATTGCCGAAGAGGTAGCTCAGGCTGTTCCCGTCGCTGCCCACCAGCAGCCTGTGGCCGTGACTGTTCCCCATGCGCCGGCTATGCAGCCCGTGGCCGCGCCTCTTACTTATGCCCAGGTGGTACGCAGCAGACCCCGCCAGCAGCTTTTGCCACCCATGCCTGCAGTTGCTCCCCACTCTACCCCTCTTTCGACACCTTGGGCTGCACCGCGAGTCA
The DNA here is from genome assembly GCF_043290135.1 of Rhipicephalus microplus. Lineage (NCBI taxonomy): Eukaryota > Metazoa > Arthropoda > Arachnida > Ixodida > Ixodidae > Rhipicephalus > Rhipicephalus microplus. The sequence goes on along the minus strand of NC_134706.1, from coordinate 61,557,156 downwards.
GCAATTCCTGGCGCACTGCTGACAATCGACCAATCTGCTACACCTGCGGTACTCCAGGACACGTGGCACGATATTGTCGTCGTCGTTTCCAATCGCAACACAACGCTACTTGGCCGTTACCGTATGACCCGCCGCCCACGCACCTACCTGCTCCCTATCCTTCACCGCAGTATGGCTACACTAATCTTCCCGGGTCTCAGTCACCCCAGCGCCCAGCTCCGACTCACTCTTCCCGCTCGCCGTCTCCTCGCAGGCGATCTCTGTCCCCAATGCGTCCCCGACCCGCTTCTTCCAACCGGGAAAACTGAACGCCGCAGTTCCAGAGGCAAGAACTGCGCCGTCATCGAAATGCCCAAGTCCTCGCACTTCACCTGCTAACGTCGTCGCCATATCTGTCGATGGTGTTTCTACATTTGCCCTCATCGACACAGGTGCTGCCGTTTCTGTTATAGCCGCCCAGCTCTGCCGCTCCCTACGCAAAGTGACCACGCCGCTCTCTGGCCTATCGCTTCGTACGGCTAGCGCACAGCCAGTCAGACCTCTCGGCACCTGTACAGCCCGCATTTTCATCCAAGGCTCTATGTACGTTGTCGAGTTCATCGTCCTTTCGGTGTGCTCGCATGACGTTATCCTCGGGTGGGACTTCCTGTCACAACATCATGCCGTCATCGACTGCGCACGCGCTGAAGTTCAATTTTCGCACCTGTATGACGAACCTTTGCACGAAACTCTTGAGCGGTCTCCAAAACTCGTCGTACGTGAAGACACTGAAATTCCGCCAGCCTCTCTTGCCATTGTCCCTGTTTGCTGCGATGACCATAACGACGCTACAGTAATGTTTACACCTTCCGACATTTTCATGAGCCGCAGAGCCGTTTCCTTGCCTTTCGCTACACTCGACGTCACTGCGGGCCGAAGCAATATTTTCGTCCACAACCCCCTTTCTGCACCGCTTACGCTACTTGCCGGCGAATGTCTCGGTCGAGTGGAGTACCTCGATTCCTCTTTATTCCTTAACATGCCAGACGAATCGTGCAGTAGCGCCTCGACCGAACTTCATGCCCTTTCCCCACTGGAATGCTCATCGAGTGACACCTTCTCGAGTTCCATCGCCGACACCTTAAGTGCCCATGAACGCGTCGAGCTTCTTAATCTTCTCCAGCACTTCGCGAATTCATTCGACGTTTCTCAGTCGCAATTGGGTCGGACTTCCGCAGTGCACCACTACATTGACACTGGTTCGCACCAGCCATTGCGTCAAAGACCGTACCGTGTCTCTGCAGCAGAACGTCACGTCATCAACGACCAGGTCGAAGAGATGCTACGCCGTCGCGTTATTCAACCATCGCACAGTCCTTGGGCATCTCCTGTCGTTCTAGTTCGAAAGAAGGATGGATCGATTCGATTTTGCGTCGACTACCGGCGATTAAACAAGGTGACGCGGAAAGACGTCTATCCATTACCGCGCATCGACGACGCCCTTGACAACCTCCAAGGAGCCGAATTCTTCTCCTCCTTAGACTTACGATCTGGATACTGGCAGGTTCCTATGGCAGAAGCTGATCGCCAGAAAACTGCGTTCATTACACCAGATGGCCTGTACGAATTTAACGTAATGCCATTTGGGCTTTGTAATGCTCCTGCCACGTTTGAACGACTCATGGACAACACACTGCGTGGACTGAAGTGGTCTGTGTGTCTATGCTACCTCGACGACATTGTCGTTTTCTCTCCCGATTTTCCTACACATCTGCGTCGGCTCCAACTGGTGCTGACGTGTTTAACCAACGCTGGGCTCCAACTGAACCTTAAAAAGTGCCGCTTCGCCGCGCGAGAGCTGTCCATCTTAGGGCACATCGTGTCCAAGGATGGTGTTCGACCCGACCCTGCAAAACTGCGAGCAGTCGCTGAGTTCCCGAAACCTACTACACTGAAAGAATTACGCAGTTTTGTCGGACTATGCTCGTACTTCCGGCGCTTCGTGCGAAATTTTGCGTCGATCATGTCACCACTGACCAACCTCCTACGCGGTGATGCAGACCTTTCATCCTGGTCTTCTGACTGCGACGTCGCGTTTGCCACGCTCCGTAGTCTGCTAACATCTCCTCCAATTCTTCGGCATTTCGACCCAACACCTGCAACGGAAGTTCACACAGACGCTAGTGGGGTTGGTCTAGGCGCCGTCCTCGCCCAACGCAAGCCGGGCTACTCCGAATACGTCGTCGCTTATGCGAGTCGCACACTTACTAAAGCTGAGGCCAATTACAGCGTCACTGAAAAAGAGTGCTTGGCGCTAGTGTGGGCGCTTCGCAAGTTCCGCCCTTATTTGTACGGTCGCCCATTCGACCTGGTAACGGACCACCATGCACTTTGTTGGCTCGCCACATTGAAAGATCCTTCTGGCCGCCTAGCTCGGTGGGCACTGCAAATCCAGGAGTACGACATTCGTGTCATCTATCGCAGCGGACGCAAGCATTCTGACGCCGACGCCCTGTCGCGTTCGCCTTTACCTCCCGACTCGGCCTGCGAAACCACTGGTACCAACTCCGTCGCATCTCTCGACCTCGACTCTTTTACCGGTGAACAACACAAGGACCCGTGGATCGCTTCCCTTTTTAACTGTCTCTCTGGATCGTCAACCACTGCGGTACCACGATCTCTCCGACGTCAAGCTGCTCATTTCGCGATTCGTGATCGGCTGCTACACCGACGCAACTACGCCCCCGAAGGTCGTAAGTGGCTCTTGGTTGTCCCGCGCAGCTTGCGATCACAAATCTGCGCCTCCTTTCACGACGATCCCCAATGTGGTCATGCCGGAGTTTTCAAAACTTACGAACGCATTCGCCATCGCTTCTACTGGCGCGGAATGTATAATTTCGTTCGAAAATTCGTTATGGGCTGCCCTGACTGTCAACGCCGCAAATCACCGCCTTTCCACTCGTCCGGTGCGCTTCAACCGCTCCCGTGCCCTGCCAAACCTTTCGATCGGATCGGAATTGATCTCTATGGCCCTCTACCGACAACATCAGATGAAAATCGGTGGATCATAGTCGCTGTGGACCATTTAACACGCTACGCTGAGACCGCCGCCCTTCCAAGTGCCACTGCGCGGGACGTAGCATCCTTCATCCTTCATCGCTTCATACTAAGACATGGTGCACCTCGAGAGCTACTAAGCGACCGAGGTCGAGCCTTCCTATCAGAAGTCGTCACGTCTCTGCTTTCTCAATGCCATGTTGTTCATCGCAAGACCACTGCATACCACCCGCAAACTAACGGGCTCACGGAAAGATTTAACCGCACCCTTGGCGATATGCTCGCCATGTATGTGACATCCGATCATACTAACTGGGATCGCATTCTTCCATTCATCACGTTCGCATATAACACCGCGGCACAGTCTACCACTGGATTTTCACCTTTCTTTCTTCTTTATGGACGCGAACCATCCCACACCATCGACACTCTCCTTCCATACCATCCTGACGCATCCGAATGCCCATCTCTGTCCGAAGCTGCCCGTAATGCGGAAGAGTGCCGTGAACTCGCACGCACCTTTACGTCGCAAGAACAACAGCGCCAGAAAGAAAACAACGCCGACTCTTCACAAAGCCCCAGCTATTCCTCGGGATCACTTGTATGGCTGGCTGTTCCTTACCAAAGCCCCGGCATATCCTCAAAACTCGTTCCAAAGTACGAGGGCCCATACCGCGTTTTGGAGCAAACCTCGCCGGTGAATTTTCTCATCGAGCCACTTTCCCCATCTGACGACATGCGCCGGCGTGGACGTGACATCGTCCACATCGCCCGCCTTAAGCCATATCATAGCCCTCTGCCTCCAGACTCTTAGGTCGCCAGGATGGCTCTTTTTCGGCGGGGGCAAATTGTGAAGAAGAAAACGCATCGTTGGCAAACAACATCGCCACCGCTTGGGTACTGGGTGCTTGGCTTCGCTCGCTCGGCTCGTGCTGATCATCGCCGGCATCTGCTCGACCGTTGCTGTTGTCCGATCGTGTTTCATCGTAGGACCACCGTCGCAACAGTCGCCAATAAACCCTTTTTCACTACATAGTTGCAAGAGAAAGAATGAACGAATCCTCCAAAACAGAAAGAAAAGCTCGTAGTCTGCCAACAATGAAACATTCGGAAAGCGATGACATCGCATCTCGCCAATCTGGTGTCTTGCCATTGCAATGCCTGCTTCCTGTCTCTCTGTATATCTTTTTCTTGTTCCCTTTTATATTATTTTAAATCTTAGAGCAACTAATAGAGCAAGAAAAAGAATACAGATAGCAAACGGCTTAAAGAGATAGAAAGAGTTAAATAAAAAAAGATGGACCCAAGAAAAGGCAGGTAGCCTAATCATGTGTAGTGTAAAGTGGCTAGGAGTTGTGAAGAAAAATACGTGAGAGGGTAGAATCCCCGTGACGTTAGAGCGACCTACATGCCAGCCAGCTTTGTGGTGACCCAGCCAAGCGAGATTCAGTGCATGCAGCACTATTCATTTGAAGTCACTTTAGCTGCGTCATCTGTTTATGTGAACTGCCTAAATTAATTACTCATGAAAAACTTCGCGTGCTACCGAAAGTTGATTCCTGGTAATGTTGACGAAGATTATAGTATAATATAGAGCTGCCACTGATTCAGATTGTGCACGGAAACTTTACATGTAGCGAGTGAAACAAAATTGAATTTTCATGAATCACCTGATTGTAATATTTCATTTAGAGTGGCAACTCCGGTCTGTTCCCGAAGGCTGTTTTTTTCTTTACTGTGGGAATCTATCTGTCCCGTAATATTGGTTGTCACAGTAAATTATTATTTGGTTTATTTACTCTTGAAACAAGCGGTCACTCAGATAACACCAGTTACCACGATTATATATTTGTACCAGGCCTCATTAGTGCACTTCAGAAGTCGAATAGCGCCGGCATTAAGTGTTCTTACCCAGCCTGTCAATGTCATAAATACGACGTTCAAACTCGCTGAAGTTTCAGTTTGAAGGTGTCGCGTTTTCTCGCATAGCAAGATAATTTGCTCTGTTCTTCCTGGCATCAATGCTTTGCTCGTGTCGCTCGCTGCGCTACTGACGTGGTTCACTCTTTTTTTGTCTACATCTTTGGGAAAACTTATTTAGCCCACTGTGGCAGCTCTACCACTTCCGATAAAGACGCGACATTGCACTGCAATTGTTTATTGTGAAGTGAAATATGTAGAGCTCAGCAAAAGAGTGTAGGTTGTAGTTTAACGAAGTATTTACGGCAGTACCTACAACAAGGAATAAAAAACTAGATATTTAAGCACGATAGGCACCAGACGGGAGAATGCTAGCCCTATTCTGTCTTTTTCGCTTTTTTTCGCTCTTCTTAGTTCTCAGTTGCGCCGCTAATATTTGGTTAAGTTATGCAACAACACCATCGTCATCATCAGCCTGACTACGTCCACTGCAGGACAAAGGCATCTCCCATGTTCCGCCAGTTAACCCTGTCCTGTGCTTGCTGCTGCCAATTTATACTCGCAAACTTCTTAATCTCATCTGCCCACCTAACCTTCTGTCTCCCCCTAACCCGCTTCCCTTCTCTGGGAATCCAGTTTGCTACCCTTAATGACCAGCGGTTATCCTGTCTACGCGCTACATGCCCGGCTCTTGTCCATTTCCTCTTCTTTATTTCAACTATGATATCCTTAACCCCCGTTTGTCCCCTAATACACTCTGCTCTTTTCTTGTCTTTTAAGGTTACACCTACCATTTTTTTTCCATTGCTCGCTGCGTCGTCCTCAATTTAAGCTGAACCCTCTTTGTAAGTCTCCAGGTTTCTGCTCCGTAGCTAAGTACCGGTAAGGGACAGCTGTTATATACCTTCCTCTTGAGGGATAGTGGCAATCTACCTGTCATAATTTGAGAGTGCTTGCCGAATATGCTCCACCCCATTCCTATTCTTCTAGTTACTTCAATCTCGTGGTTCGGCTAAGCTGTTATTACCTGCCCTAAATATACATAGTCTTTTACAACTTCAATTGCACTATTACCTATCTCGAAGCGCTGCTCCTTTCCAAGGTTGTTGTACATTACTTTCGTTTTCTGCAGATTAATTTTAAGACCCACCTTTCTGCTCTCCCTATTCAACTCTGTAATCATGAGTTGCAATTCGTCCCCTGAGTTACTCTGCAATGCAATGTCATCGGCGAAGCGCAGGTTACTAAGGTATTCTCTATTAACTCTTATCCCTAACTGCTTCTATTCTAGGCTTCTGAAAACCTCCTGTAAGCACGCGGTAAATAGCATTGGGGAGATTGTAGCCCCCTGCCTTACACCCTTCTTGATTGGTATTCTGTTTCTTTCTTTATGAAGCACTATGGTAGCAGTTGATCCCCTGTAGATTTCTTCCAGAATGTTTATATATACTTCATCTACGACCTGATTCCGCAGTGTCTGCATGACGGCTGATATTTCTACTGAATCAAACACCTTCTCGTTATCTATGAAGGCTATGTATAGTGGTTGGTTATACTCTGAGCATTTCTCTATTACCTGATTGATAGTATGAATGTGGTCAATTGTTGAATAGCCTGTTCGAAATCCTGCTTGTTTCTTTGGTTGATTGAATTCTAATGTTTTTTTTACTCTGTTAGCAATTACCTTTGTAAATAGCTTGTATTCTACAGAGAGCATGCTGATCGGTCTGTAATTCTTCAAGTCCTTGTCATCTCCTTTCTTATGTATTAAGATGATGTTAGCGTTCTTCCAAGACTCTGGTACTCTTCCCGTCAGGAGACACCTCGTAAACAGGGTGGCTAGTTTTTCTAACACAATCTGTCCTCCATCTTTCAGCAGATCTGATGTTACCTGATCCTCACCAGCAGCTTTGCCTCTTTGCATGCTCTCCAAAGCTTTTCTGACTTCTTTTATTATTACTGATGGGGTGTCGTCTGAGTTACTGCTAGTTCTTATAGTGTTAAGGTCGCAACAACTTGCACAACCTTAACAACAACAACTTACACAACCATGCAACAACTTACACAACCTTAAACAGTGCTGCATATTACGCTACGTCTTGCCCAATAGATGCTACTCGACTGGTTCAGACTGCGTATTACGAGTCTGTTTGCCTTATTTATGTTTCTTGCATGTCAAAAACTTTCAGTGGTATGAAATAGTATAGCGATCATTTCTTGCAGAAAAAACCACCACTATAGATGGGGTTAATTCAAAGATAGAATTTTGTGATGATTTTTTGTGGCTTAATCCTGCAGCGTAAATGTGCAAAAGAAAACGAATAATGGAATACTGTTTTCTCTGCAATGAAGTGGTTTTATTGGCTGTAAAGAGTAAGCTTGGTCTGCTATACTAATGCCGTTAAAGAGCTTTGAGCACGTCTACTACACTGAATACTAACGCATGTTAGTTAATATTGAACGATAGGAGGTAAATAACAATTCAGGAGCCCCTGATTACCAAACGATGGTAGCACGCGAACTTTGGTGCAGTTTCTTTCTTCCCTTTGTTTGTTCTTTCTTTTACTTTCTGCGTGATTCTAACAGTACTTTTTTCATGCCGAGATCTGTACCGTAAGTCACGTTCTTAACAGATCAACATTTCAGTGCTACATGAAAAAACGCCGGTCGCGCTCTCTTGTGCAAGCAACAATAAAATGAAGATGTCGAAATGAGGACTCGCCACGACGACATGCCTTGTAGTTATATCTTAAAGGACTGCGCACTAAGTAGCCCAGAATAGAAAGCGGATCAACTATTGGAAAACGGCTTACGCTAACACGCATGCGAACGGCCCGGCCTGTCTTCGCGCGCCACATTTCTGTGTTCTCGCCAACGCCACTTTTTGCACTCGGCGTGCTACAGCCGTAGTCACGAAACAAGCAATTAATAAACAACAAGCTTCAGTGGTAGAGCTTCACGTTCTGCAAAAATGTCTACTAATTTCGTTACTAGGTGAGCTTCAACGTATGAAAGCGAAAGTACTGCTTAGACGCGATGCATGTTCAGCAGCAGAGCAGGTGCATGTGACCGTGTCACCTTGACGATAGCGAGATATATGATCTTTGTGATCTTTTGGTGAAGGCGTCACTTAAAAACCATGGCACATGCATGCAAGTTATTGGTAGCTCTTCACAATCAATCAATCAATCAATCAATCAATCTATCTATCTATCTATTTATCTATCTATCTATCTATCTATCTATCAATCATTTTATTTCCTTTTGATAAGGTGGAGTACAGGACTAAAAGCTCAAGAGCTTGACGAGGTCCTGACCCCGTTCAACAGTTGACAAAGCAGCAGGAATGGAAGACAGTCATGCACAACAAATATGAAATAAACATATAGGTATGACATCACAAAAAAAGTAATACAAAGAGTTTATGAAAACAGTGCTAAGATAAAAAGAGAAAAGTTCAAATGTAGGGTCATGAATTGGCATGAACATGTAAAGCAATAATAAAAAGGAAAGAATGGGCATAAATTGCCCATTCTGGCATGGGCATGGCTTTCAGAATCATTTCGTGATAACCATGCCTCGTTATATAAAAAAAGAAATTGGTCATGCATGGCACTCTGGAATTCCTGTTGCTCTGTAGAGAATAAAACTGCTTACGTATACCTCAGACCACATCAGCTTACATCCCGCAACTAAATTTTGCTTCAAATCAATGGAGACAAATTTTACTGCATCTCTCGTGCGCTAATGTCAACATTTCGTCTCTTGCCATGTGGCCAATACTTTCATAGCTGTTTTCCTTCTGTAGAAAAGCGAGACATCCAATATCCAGTGCATGAGACCCTCAGTCAACGCAAATCATGAAAAAAATCTAAGCATATAGTAGAACTGAATGTTGATTATAGAGCGAAGCAGAGTGCATCAGATCGTGAATCGTGGTTTTCTATTTAGTTCTGTTTAAAAGCCCTTTATTTTGTTCTTGTTAACGTTTTCGTGAAACGCTTCGATTGGTGGGTGATTAATGTTAGTGTTTTCCCAATGTCATGGCATTTTACTTAGTTTTTTCTGGCTAACGACCTTCCGATAACTTTTTTTTGTATGCAGATTTTCAAGACTATATATGCTGCACACGTTGGGTGGTGGTTTATGAATGGAGGGCCGGAGTGCCGTCTCAAGGAGCTTTACCCCAAGTATAGGGTGAAGGAGGCTAATTTCCATCAATGGTGGATCCCATCGAGCAAGACTAATCGCTACGGTGCATCACGGCTGATCGAAAGCTCGGGAGACGAAAATACATATGCGACAACTGCGTTGAGGCGTACACTAAGTGCTAGAGACCCCTTTTACTCAGATATAGGTGCACGTTAAGGAATCACAGGTTGTCAAAGTTTGCGGGGCCCACCACGGCGGTGGCCCCTTTAATCTTGTCGTGGTTGTGGACCATGAACTTTCAACACTTTTTTTTCTGTGTATTCAGTATACAACAAAGCGGGGCAAACGAGGCACACAACGCACGTGCGTGAAACATATCACTTTTTTGTACTCTGTTTCGCGGAATTGAATTTGTGTGATGGGTGCTTCAACGCTCACATACGTTTGTTGTAATCACACTGATTGAGTCGTTTAGATTTGAACTTTAAGCTTATTTTGCTTTCGTTCCATAAAGAAAGGGCTGGAAAATGGGCTACGAAAACCAGCAAAAAGGTTCCCGTTCCTGTTGCTACTGAGAGTGAGCAGTACAAATGAGAATACATGATACATCATACAGTTCATATCAAAACGTCCCATGACCGGTATAGCTATACCCACCCATATTTGCTATACCCACCTATATTTGTGATGTCCATGTTTGCTACATTTGCTACGTTACTACACCCACGTTTGCAATATTTTTTATATCTCCTATATACCCCGTTTCTGCAAATATAACATGCATGCAGATATACGCCCTTACCTTATGCATATACCACGTTTGCTACATCCATCACTATTGAGTTGTTTCTCCCCTTTGTCATCTTGTTTTGCACCAGGTTTCGGTTTTCTAGTGACCCCCATGCACCGACTGAAGGCCTAGCACGCCATGTGGTTGTCCTACTTTGTTCACAGTCAATATCTTTTGCGCGTATGGTCATCATGTGATCACCGCAGCTGACGCTCATCAAAAAATTCAAAACTTTTGACCACGCAGATTTCAATCTGCCTGACTAATTGAGAAGTTATGACGACCTCAGCACACTTAAGATTCATTCAATCTTTTTTTTTCTGAAATTTTTTAAGAGGGTACCGTTGTCTGCGCACTTTCGGAGGGTTAGTTCTTGACAGCGGGCCTGCTTTCTAACTTTGAAAAACTTCTTACTGCCCCGGCTGTCTAGCTTCCAAGAAAGAATTACCAGATGATTTCGAAAATTGGCACTACCTCATATGTTAATATCCCCTTTCTAAAAAAAATCAGTTGTAGAGTTGGGGCGATACTTTTAACGGAAAGTGTTCGTTAGTGTAATGGTGTGTAACACAAGAATAGTTGTAAACGTAATTTTTTTTGATCATTTTTTTCACACTTCACAAGTCAGTAGAATGGCACTTGCGTTGCATAATGCGTGCAGAATCACGTCGCAGATCGAAGTACTGTGTCTCGGCAGGTGCTCTGAGATGCACCCACAAATGTGATTTAGTGCGTGCATCTGAGCAATTCTGAGAGCTATTTTGAGAAAAACCATGTCTACTTGTCTATGCGTATATGATTATACATGTACGAAAGAATATATTCAGCAAAAACTTCCGAGCACTCGCTAAAAGGGGATATGACTTGTTTTCGCTGACGATGGCGGAAATATATCTAGGCTGTAATTTTTTTGAGCACGCAAACGTTTTCAGTAATGACTAGATGATTGCACAAAAAAAACTTGGCTGTGACAACAACACAATGGTGTAGTATTGAACAATTGTATTCGAGATGAGATTACTAGTATTTATCTTTCCCTTTCATGGGTGCGCCTTTAAATCAGCAATTACATTCCAGTCAATCCATAATGTTTAGTGAGAATGCGCACTGCTTGTTGTCACTGGAACTAACAAGAACGTGGAAAAAAGTAATTGTCAATTCACCTTTCGAAAGAATACCACTGGAAGTTGGAGAAGTAACGCAATATATTTTGACAAAATCGTAAATTAAGCTAATTGCTGCATACTTATTAGGCACTTTTCAAAGAAAGAAACTGGGAAAAACAACAATGTAGAATATTAGGCATTACTGTATGATTTTGCTTCTTTTTCTTGCACATGTTTTGTAGATGTCTTTCTTTAAAAAATGAACCCTCAGTATTTTTCTGTTCTAGCACCGCTAGTGATTGCAAAGCCACTCATTACGTGATGGGCTTGCGCCTTAAGGTGCCCCCAATTTGCATGACCCGGTATGCGCGTAGATTCGGTAACCATGTCGCAACTGGCGCTCATCCTTCAGACAGACGTTGAAAAATGTTATATATTTCCTGTTTTATTTTAGAGATTTGACGCCAGCTCGTGATTAGGAAACTGGAAATTTTCAGGAACAAGCATATTGTTTGAAAAACTAGAAAGCAGTCATTTAGCAGAACATACTGGATAATAGTCAAGTATAACCTTACTCACTTTTTTTAACTTTTACTAACTAAATGTTGTTATATTGAAAAGAAATAGCAACGAAAATCCTCTTAACAATTATCTATTACACATAAAAAATCAGAGGAATCTTCACGAGCTATACACCTAAATCTGAGAACCAAGCCTTTTACTTACAATCGAAGGTTTGAAAAAAAAAAAAACATCACAGTAGGCGTGTCTATGCGAGTGAGAAGAAACTGTCACGTGCTCCACCCCATGTTTCTGCTAAAATATTGTTTTTATTGTTCAGACTTGCCAGGGGCACTGCCTTCACTCTTGCTAATTTAGGCTGCCTTGATTTCTTCCTACATTTGGGTACGTTCAACAAAGACTACCGAATACCCTTGTGTAGCTTTTTATTACGTTGCTAAATTCGTTATTGGTACATCAGCCTTCTAACTTAGCGACTTTTGTTCACTCTATGCGTTTTGATAATTGACAAATCATTGCCTTAATCTCGAGTTATTTATTTATATCATTTATTCTGCGTGTTCACAAGAGAGTTACACTAAGAAAAAGGAAACAGACGTAACTGTTTTTCAACGAGACCTGCATTCAGGCTGTGAATAACACGAGGACAGAAGTGAGGTAAGCGGAAAACACCTAGAACAACATAGTTGAATTGTATTGCTGTAAAAAAAGCCATTCATGATTCATGTTACTTTCAAACAGACCTTCGTAATAGAAGTTCAAAATGTATATATCCTTTCATTTGATATGCTATCCCCGCAAAGTTGAGATTGCATTGAATTGATGAAGAGGTGCAATAGAATCATGCAAAATTCAAGCAGAACTAGCAATGTTTGTAACTTAGCAATTGAAACGCAATGACGTAAATCCAGGTGAAGAGCAGTAGGCATCGCAATAGTAATATATAAATGTGTGGGCATAAACTCCCCAAAAAATAAATTCTTCATCACAGAAGGAAAAGTAATCCAACTTTTAAAAATATATTATGGCTTTGTTTAACAATGATGATTCTGCCAAAGAAGAAAGACTTGTACACGTGTCTACATTAGGGTCAAGTCACTGGGCGCCATAATTTGTTCTAGATTCACCTGAAACACATGATGTTCATCGTAAGTTGTCTTCAATGTAACAAGTGAGATGCACATTGCTGAATGAAGAAAAGTCTTGTTTTGTATGGTTTGTAGCACTTAGTGAAACACAGTACATGAAAAAAAAGAAAATGAACTTCTTTCGCTGTGTATTTGTGCTTCAACAAAGATAATGCTGAACTTATCTAAAATATTTTTGACTATTTTGACTTCATTTGTGTCCTCATCGAGAATTCATTTTACAGCGAAAGCTGTTATAAGATCACAACGCGGGTCACATGCGGCGCTGTAGTTGTGCGTCACCGTAACAGCTTTCGCACGAAATAAGAAAAAAAGCTGAGTAAATAAACAAACACTGAAAATACGGTAAGATTAGAGCCCGGAACCCCTCCATGCTGGCCCAGTATTCTACCACTGAGTGACTCCATTGCTTGGAATTAGTTTGCAAATTTGCCTTGCAGGCTTGATGTAAGGAAAAGAACCGCGTTATTGTGAGTAATGAAGCGTTTTAGAGCAGCAAAGGAATATTCAGGCGTCACTAAATGCGAATTGCAGAACGACTTGGTCGTCCAATGCTACAGTTTAATAAAAAAGCTTGTTCTTCATCACCAAATAACTTTGGCGCATAACTACTTGAGGCCTAATTCTTCATAATCGTCAGCCACCGATTAAAAATTTTCACAATACTCCTGAAAAGTGTGTAGCGGCTGCTACGTCTTTTCGAAGATTTATTTAGCATAACATTGCGAATGCCGGCCTAATACACAGAAATTATGACTATTTGTGGCGTAGTGGTCACACCTACTGCAAGTGTGCTTGCAGCAGTTTACTAATGAGCGCCTATAAAAGGTTCTGAAAGGCTGCTTTTCTAGCTTTTGCTGTGTTTGGCTGCACGTTGCGCGCAGGCCTGGCGGTTTTTTTTTTTTTTTTTGAAAAAATCTCGGAGCAACATTAAACCATGCTTGCCATTTGACAAAAAAAAAAAACAATTCCGCAAGGCCAGCCAAGGCTTGTAACAATAGAACTAAACTTAGATTTTATTTTCTACTATGTGCAACCATCATGTTCTGTCATTTTGTTTTACTTTCAATGACAGATATTATTCTTTCTGTACACCTGTACGAAAAGTCATGAGATTCCTACTATACTATACCAGAGGCAACTCCAGCGCTAATGTTTATGGAAGCTGCAATGCAGGGTGCGTACGCCAGTGGGGCAATGATGGGTAGTACACAAACTTGCCTGTTCTTCACTCTTTTGGCTTGGTTTGGCTTCTTGAAGCCTGAATTCACTTTGCCACAAGACGAAGTTCCGAAAATGTTGAGCGCTCACGCATCACCGCTTTCACCTTTTTGGGATCACCCATAGAGTTTTTTTAGGATCACCTAGAGGCAAATCTGGCGCTAGTGTGCTGCTGGATGAAAGGGAATATTGGGATATGTGAGCTTTGAACTTGACTCGGACTTGTATATCCCGAAGACGCGTCTGGTTTCACGTTAAAAAGAATAATTTGAAACTGAAAGCGCCTTCACGCATATTACGCCGCTTGCATAACCAATATAGCATTAAACGCATTAATGGACGAACTAATACTTTCAATTCATCAGCACTTCCCCCAGCCATTGTTCTATGAAATGATCTTCCCGACAATATCATCTATCAGTAACTATCAGGCATTTCCTGGCCAGTTGCGTAAGCATTTCTTGAAATAGTAATATATATATATATATATATATATATATATATATGTATATTACATGGTTTTCCTTGCTGTGAATTGCTGTTTTCTTTTTTTTTCAATTTTGTTTTCCTGTATTTATTGATGAATTGATTTTTTTTGTTTTGTACTTGCCCCCCTTACTAAATGCCCTATAGGGCCCTGTAAGGTTTCATGAATAAATAAATAAATAAATTTTTTACAAAAATAGCACGTACTATCCATTTATTTTCATCATTGCACAGAAAGGTGTTTTATTTATCACTGGAACCATTTGCGCCGATGTTCAATTTTACGAAGAGCAGACTAAATTCAGCAGATAGACGACAAAGCGAGCGTTCACTACGCAAGTTTTATTTCGTCTGTTTCTTTCTTTCACTGTTTAGTAGCATGGTCAAGGTAAGTAGACTTTTATTTTAGAGCATATTACGCATGAATGAGATCCGCTTATAAAATGTTTGTTTTAAAGAAGCTTCGTTCACGCAGTCGTGCTCGCTTTTGAGCCTAAGCCTCGCTCAACACTAGCCAACACAAGCCTCACAGACACATATACCGTCGTTCCCAGCACTTCAGCATCGCCCCTTAAAAAATTCGCATAGATGGTGGCGCCAGACTTGCCTCTAGGAGGAGGAGGAGGAAGAAGGGAAGAAATCAAAGGCAGGGAGGTCAACCAAACGCACGTCCGGTTTGCTACCCTGCACTGGGGGAAGGGGTGAAGGGATTATAGGAGAAGAGAGAGAGAAGTGAAAAGCAACGTGTGTGTAGATGTGACCTTGTCCATTGCACGCTTATACGCGGTCGCGTAGTCCGGTCGTCGTTAGGAAACTTAGCAATGCCCGCTTCGCTTTGCTGGCCTGCGATGCGTGCAGCCTCGAACCAAGGATCTTCTCTTTGGAGAAAGGTCTACTGTCCAGTGTCTCTAACGTTTCGCGTAGCAAGTTGCGTTCGCTCGCAAAACGTTCACATGAACACAGTAGATGTTCTATTGTCTCGTCAGTGTCGCACGATTCACATCGTGAGCTATCCGCCTTTCCTATGCAAAAGGAGTACGCCTTCGTAAAAGCTACTCCTAACCACAGGCGGCACAGTAAAGTTGCATCCTGGCAGGAGAGCTCTGATAGAACTTGAAGTTTTCTCGATGGGTACAATTTGTGTAGGCGGCGGTTCCCGACACTGGGGTCGCCCAGCCAAGTTTCCGACATGGTGTTAGCGAACGAGTGAAGGCGCCTTGCAGCGTCGGTTCTCGACAATAGAATTGGGGTTGTCTGGGCGACCGCGTGGGTGGATCGGGCAGCATTATCAGCAAGGTCGTTACCGATAATACCACAATGTCCCGGTAACCACTGGAACACCAGGTCATGTCCTTTCGATAAAACTTCGTGAAGTACTTGTCTTATTTCATTCACTAGTTGTTGATGCACTCTTTGTCGTAAAGCTGATTGCAAGCTCTGAAAGGATGCCTTGGAGTCGCAGAACACAGCCCATTTTTGAGGCCGGGATTCCGCGATATAAAGTATAGAAGCACGTAAAGCGGCGAGCTGCGCTGCTGTGAATGTTGTCCTATGCGACAGTTTGAACTTTATAGTGACCTGGTACGTCGGGATGACAACAGCACCTGTGGAGCTGTCAGCCGAGACCAATCCATCACTGTAAATGTGGCTCCTCTGGCCATATTTTTCGTTGAGTAGCAAAAATGTCACCTGCCGTAAGACCACTGTAGAATGCCGGCTCTTGTTCGTTATTTCCGGAATAATGAGGCAGACCGGTGGTTGTTGTAGGCACCACGGAGGTGACGCTGGTCTTGTTGCTGGAGTGAAGCCAAAAGGAAGGCATTCTCTATGGGCAGAAATAATCTTTGAAAACATCGCTTGTGGTCTTTGAAGTGGCAGCACTGCAACACGGTGACCAGGAACTCGGCAGAGGTGTCTTATGTGGGCTCTCAAGTTGTCAGTGGTGATGTATGTTTGAATTGGATGCTCTCCTGCGATCATAACTGCCCCGTATGTTGAGGTGCATCGCGAAATCTTAAGCACACGCGTAGTGCTTGTCCTTGCAGACTTTCGAGAGTGCGGATGTTCGTCTTGCACGTACTTGCCAGTAACGGCAAGCTGTAGAGCAAAAATCTCAGAAACAGTACCCTGTATAGCTGCATCATTGACCTTATCGATGTGCCCCGAAATTTGCCGCAGAGGAACCGCTTTATATGGACGTTGGAAGTTAGCCTTCTCTTCAGGTAATTGCAGTGGGCACTCCACGAAAGGTCCCTGTCAATATCCGCACCCAGGAAGCGATGGTTTTTCTAGAATGGAATATTTTGTCCATTGATGGTAACGGGGTATTGTGTCTAGGCTCTGCGAGTAAACGACACCAATGCACATTTCTCCGTTGAGACGGAAAGACCTTGTTTGCGGAGATATGAGGATGATCGGGGTGGCAGCCTGCTGGAATCTTAAACGTACTTGTAGACGAGTTACTGCCGAAGTCCGTAAACAAATGTCGTCAGCATATACGAACATGAGGATAGTACATGGCGAAATTTCACGAAGGCCTACCATCTCAAGGTTAAAAGTTAAATAAAGTGGGACTTAATACGGCACCCTAAGGGACGCCACGGGAGGTATAGTAATTGGAGGTAGGTTTATCTGAGGTTTTGTAAAAAAAAGGACCTTCTCGTCAAATAATCCTGGATCCATTAGAAGATCCGACCACCGATTCCGACAGCTTCCAACGAGTTTAGGATGGCTTTATGTGTTACGTTATCATAAGCCTCTTTTTCGTCGAAAAAGAGTGCCAGTGGTATGCGCTTGAGGCTCTTCTGTTGCTGGATAAATGTTGTGAGATCATTCACGTTGTCAGGAGATGACCTACCTCGCCGAAAACCTGTCATGCAGTTTGGGTATATGTTGTAGCGTTCGAGGTACCATTCTCGGCGTGTAAGTATCACCGTTTCCATGAATTTTCCTACGCAGCTTGCGAGGACGATAGGGCGAAATGATGTCAAATCAAGTGGTGACTTTCCTGCTTTGAGTAGTGGCACAAGTCGACTTATTTTCCAACCTTGGGGAACAATGCCCGCCTGCCATGAGTGGTTGTATTAGCATAACAACTGTACGCTTGCCTCCTGTTGAAGGTTGGCTAGAGCGGCGTAGGTGATGTCATTGGGTCCTGGTGAAGAAGGTCGTCGGGAAGCCGCAAAAGATGCGTCAAGTTCATCTATAGTGAAAAGATTGTCCATTTCGGAGATGCGGGGTTTGGGGATAACACTCTTAACGGCGCCAGCGAACAAGGCGGACACACCCGCGATTCGCGTACAAAACTCATTTGCCACTTCAAGTTCGGTGTGGCCTAAATGTAGGCCTAATTCCGTGAAAGGATGTCTTTGTTGGGGAGTCAAGTGCCGGCCACGAATAGTGCTCCAGATGCGTGACAACGGCTTTTGGGGATCCAATGATTTGCAGATTGATTTCCAGCATTCCTGTTCAAGTTTGTCTAAACGTCGTTGGACTTTTTTTCTGTGTGCGTTGCCTCTAGGTATTTGTCAAAAACTCTATAGGCTCACCAATCCTAATGGGCTAACGAAGTTCACTACGGTTCAATTTCCTATTCGAAACAAAACGAAAACACATCGATAAACAAAGCCACAATTGAAGCCCGAAGGTACAATGAGTTGGCGAATTTGTGTACTACCGATCATTCTCATAATAGCTGAGTGACTGCAGTGCGCGAGTGGACACGCCGGACAAGTAAGATACCCAAGAGCAAGAGTTCCTTCACATCTGAAATGAAGAAAGAGAGAAAAAACTGTGTTGCGCACTTACACGTCAAGTTTCTTCTGTTCCGAAAATTTGCTTAGTCATTTGAATGTGTGGTTACTCGACAGACGCAAATTGGTCATGCACAGAACACACAGCAGTTTAAAGGTGTGCCAACTGGGGACCGCTTCATTTACGTACATCGTCACGTATATTGACGTATCTGGCCAAGCGAATTCACTAGCCAAGCACTCTCTATAACTAAATAATGAGTGAAAGATTTAACGTGCAGCCTAAATGTTCAGCTGTGGGCTCACCTCCGACGCTGAACTGAAGCCTTTAACATTTATTGGTCATGTGTTCATACTTCTTAACCAAGTTAGACAAACTTTTGGAATGGGTTTACCACAGGAGTGTGATGAGCGGGTAATTACGTTTCGCAATGCGTTAATCGTAGTGGCTTTCAAACCACAGGCGGTCACAGACGTCGCAGCCGAACCCAAAGTGCCGCTGAAAAAAACCACCACCAAAGTGCCCGTTACGGCAATTATAACATTGATGCTTTTGTGCCCGCAACACCGCTTGTTCCGCAGTGCGGCGTTGTTTTACTGCTTGACCTTGCGAGGTAACTCGGAGACGTGCTCTGCCGGATGCGCTTACCACCTGCGCTTGCCTTCTCGTTCCCGACTTCGCGTGGCTCGGAAGGCTGCCGGGTCATTGATACGCAGCTACTGCCGGCACTTGGCCTTTCGATTCTGTTTTTGTTCCCGGACTGCACCATCGGCCCGGTAAATGCGAGCTCTCTCAGGTTCCCAGTGTTTGCTTTTTTTTATGAATTGTTCGTGGCTTGCCCATGTGAAAGTTGTCCGTAGAAACTGATTCACAGTGCTCGGCACCACAGGCACAACAGCATGGGTGACGTCACTCACAACGCAGCCAATGGCATGCGTGCTTGGGTACGACGCTGAGAACGACGCAACTAATAGCACAGCCAATGAAGACAGCGCGTGACACCGATGCCAATTGGTTTTCAGTTTCTCCTAGTCATATAAAACTCTTGCTGTAAAACAAGTGCTATAACATGAGCTAATAGTGAGCTTACACGACAC
This sequence comes from Rhipicephalus microplus, assembly GCF_043290135.1. NCBI lineage: Eukaryota > Metazoa > Arthropoda > Arachnida > Ixodida > Ixodidae > Rhipicephalus > Rhipicephalus microplus. Next base: position 61,537,925 of record NC_134706.1, on the reverse strand, counting down.
CAGCACTGATTCCCCTTCTCTGCAGAAAGTAAAACAAACTAACAAAAGGAAATTTACACGGCTAAAATACTCTTTGTTTTGCACGTCCCCATAGAATTTTTGAAACCTGTGTTGATGCATTGTAATCGCACATCGATTTGTCCTACACCCTCTTTGAATGAAATCGAAACTTCTCGAATGCAGGGATCGCGAATTCAATTCTCTCTGGAATGAGCTGGCTTCGCGGAGTGCACTCGCACCAAGTGTTGTTGGAACAACGGACACGAAGTAAGATCGATTTCTCTTCTGGAGTGCTTATTTGTTCGAACACTAAGGCCACAACAGAATATAGCAAACGGGGTACCTCTGAATCGATGGTTTTCCCTTCCGAAGCCCAGTGTTCATCGATATTACCTCTCAGGTGAGAACAGATTGATTAATCATGCTCCGGAAGTATCGCTTCGATTTTTGCCGGCAACAGCGTACGTAGCTGCCCTGAAGCAACGCGCGACTATCCAGATGCGCACGCACGCTCGCATGACTTCTCAATGAGATATAGAAGCAAAGTGAGTGAAGTGAAAATCAAAAGCGGAAATGAAACTCCTGGTCTCTCTAAAATAAGCTGTGGGCTACATGCAGGACACGAACACCAACGAGGAAGCCGCCGAAGAAAAATTTTCGCATTGCTTAACATTGCTCGCGTGCTCATTTCTTGTGGCCTTGGCATATTTCGTTTAAATTGCGCAGGATAAGCTCATCTGGGAGTTTGGGCTTGTCCTCCTTTGTCCCTGTATCTTATAATCATTGCCTTGCACTGCAGAAATCATCAAGACTTATCGGCTAGCCTCAGCCACCAACCTTCTGCGCAAGGCATGGAGCACCCTCTCAGCGCAAGCTGCTGCAGTGTTCTCGAAAGAAGACACTTATAAGCTCTTTCAGGACACACACTGCAAATATAGGCTGTGTTCCGCTTCTTAGACAGCCCGAAGACACTCTAGCAGACTGCTTAGACGACAGCACCGAGCCCATGCTGTCCGGAAACGGGAACACGTCTTGACAGCTTTTACGTGACGAGGCGCCACCATGCGACGAGTAGAAAAAAGCCAAAATAAACAAACGCAGCAATTGTATTTTCTGGCTTATTTTGTGGTAAAATCTGAATAAAATTGAACGTTAGTCACATTGAGTTTCTGGAGAAGCGTCTGCTTGAGCACAGACGACCTGTCCGGCGAGATTCGGTCTATCTGAGCGATTTGCTGAGTCGCCATCTTGTTTAGACAGCAAAGTAGCCTGCATTGTATTTGTCTATGATGCGGTCTTCTCGGAGCTGTCTACTTTGCCGGCTACGTGAAAATTGGAATGGGACTTATTATGGCCGCTGTCCATTTAGCTGTCTATTAGCCGTCTATGATTAGTATTGGAAGACACCCATTGTTACGAAGCCCAAACCATTCGATAAATTACCATTTTGCGAAGGTGCCGAAAACCCACTACACGTTCCTTCGGCAAGGTAAGCAATGGACGTATTTGTACCATCGCTGCTATTGTTGTTACTATTGTCACCGTTGTTTTTGTATTGGCTAATGCGCTTCTGGCGCTACGTACTATGAATGACTTATCGTGTATAGCACGCTTGGAAGAAGTGTGCTTTAAGATATCCTAAAACAAGCAAGAAGAGAGTTATATGGTGGTTTTTTTAAAGACGATAGCCTTTCATGAAATAATTCAATGCAGTAATTTTGTTTTGTATAGTAAAATTTTTATTCTATCGTGGGACGCAACAAACCTATGAAACTAGTGTCTATACAACAAGCACAATAAGTAAATGACAAAGCACAGCACAAATGACACATTTAAACAAAAGTGTCCAAATCCATTGGGTGTCCCTAACACGTTACCAGTGACTACATACACTAAATATATACACTAATCACAATGTAGACAATGTACATGATGATACATGTACAGAGTTTACAAGCCTTTGTGCAGTTGTTAGTAAATATATACAAGAGGTATCCAGATTAGTGCAATATACGTAATTTACAACGTTAGAATGAAGTGCATATATATACGAACTCACACCCATACGGGGCAAACACAAACACATAGAAATAGTAAACAAATACAGAATACATGCACTAATCAGACACTGACAGGTGACCTGGCTATAAGAATCCAGCCGGGTGGAAAACTAATCGAACACATCTGTCAACTATGGACAGAAAGCGGCATGACCATTGTCGTAGAAACTCTTCCTTCCCAAGGAAGAACAATGCCTCCGACAGAAACGATACAAGTTCAGAGTATATATGTTCCAGAATCGGAAAGAGAGCATGACATCGATCACTTGCCGCAACAGCCTCGCACCTATTACGCCACAAACAGAAAGCTCCCACAGCAATTAGAAGGCGTGCAAAGCGACTAAGCGAGCAGCAACCAAATGTGACAAAGCATTTAACAGCTAGGCCACGGAAACCAGTGTTAACGGTCTTTCAAAAGCCTTTTACATGATACATTGCTGCAGCATATGTTGGTCCTGTCCCGAGCAGTTAGGGCAAGTTGAGGATGGGACCATGCCACACTTCTCCAGTCTGTCCCGTGTTGAGAGTACTCTCCATCCAAGACGCCACATGAAGTCACGGAGGTGACCAGGCAAAAACGATACCGTTATCGCGATCCACGAGACATGTCTCAATTTTGCTAGATAAGTTGGAGAAACCAGAGAAAGCAGAAGACCTACGATGCGGCTTTCGAGAATGTCCACATTGGCACAAAACTGCTGCACGTGTCGAATAAATGCTATTGCCGTTGAATAGAATGCAGGCACCTCAAGTGTTTGTGGTGCAAAATTAAGCCGTGTATCGGGTAGTAAATAGCGTATCTTGGTGCCTATAAGAAATAGTAGGCAAGATCACACGCGGAACACTGATCACCGTGCAACAACCGAAGTAAGAATCGCAAGGCAAGCAGCCGACAGCGAACAGACACTGATGGGAATGTGAATCCACCGCAGCTTCTCAGTTCCCCAAGTGCTGCTCGGCAAACTGGCTGTGTTCCACCTGACCAGAAAAATGAACCAATGAGGAATCGCAACGACCTAGTTATTCGTAATGGGGGATGTGCGACATGAGATATGTACCATGCACGACCGTAAAACACACCCTGTACTAAATACCTTGTTTCCAGCATCGGTAAATCATACTTTTGTGCTTTCTGGACGTGTCGTTTTACAAGTTCGACTACTGAAACGCACACGCAGGCTGATATGCCGTAGCAAGTATAATCAAGCCCCAGATTGTGAATGAAGTCACCTTTTGAAGACCGAAAAAGGAACTTAGGCAGGCGTTTGGGAAACTAATTAATAAATATCGACATTTCAAAAAATTCAACTCGGCACCTGAAATTGTGCCATACTCAGCAAAAAGTCGAATGCTACGGGCTAAACTGTCCTAATCCTTCAAATACAGCGCGACGTCATCAGCATATGCTGTCACCGTCACGGTACCACTACCTAGGAGAGGAAGGCCTCGAACGTATGGATCAGCGATTAGCGAGCGAAGGAATAGTTAAAGGTTGAGCACAGAAAGTAAGGGGAAAAAGGACAACCCTGGAGAACACCACCGCGGGTAACAGGAAATGGCGCACTCTCTAAACCATCAAGAAACAACGTGCTGCTTATAATTCGGAATGCGTTTCTGATAAGCTCAATGAAGTTTTGAGAGAAGCCAAATACTGTCATTACGCTAAATATAAAGCTATGTTCGAAGCGACCGAATGCCTTTTCTTGGTCAAGTGAAACCAAGAGTCACCGAGCTGATCTTGGTAGCGCGTACGCAATTATGTCGCGCGTAACAAAGGAAAGAGTGTGGATTTCTCTTCCAGCAATAGAGCACGCCGGATGATGACCTATTAAGGAAGGCATCAGTCTTCTCAAACGCCGAGTGATAACTGCATCGAAAGTTTTATAATCTATATTGAGGAGGGCTATTAGTCTCCACTCCTCTGGGCGAACCAACGATGAGTCATATTTAGGTATTAAAACAATTTGACCATCGCGAAAGCTGTCAGGAAAATGAAAGTTCTCAAAGCAGCGGCAAATAATAGAGGTGAAAAGAGCACCAATGTCATCCCAAAATGTTAAGTGAAGCTTAAAAAGCAACCCATCCCACTCGGGGGCTGAGCCACGCTTCATGGAAGACAGCGCCTCTTTCACTTCGTCAGCTGATGGCCTTGTGCAAAGTTGTTCAGCTACTTCTGATACAATTGAGGGAGCCAACATAACATTGTGGCTGTCTTAGTGGTAACGCGATGTGATGATACTGTCGTACGGACCATGTTTGCAAAGTGAGCTAGCAAAACTGATTGATCACGTGACGTCGGCAACGCAGTTGGTAAGGATCTCAGTGGACTCAGTGGAGTTCCCAGTGGACTCGATGGGTTGAGAAGCGAGCTTTTCGCAAAGCGCACGAGCTCAAGGTGAGCACATGGATTATGTCTGCAACGCCGAAAGGCGTCGGAAACTACCCCGGAACTCTCGTTGCCATGCGCGCATCAAGGGAGTTATTCGATCAACCCTATGAGCAATACGCAGTTTTGTGGCAGTGTCCGCTAATTCTTTGGACGTACGGCGTCTAAGGGCACCCCCTGCTACTGAGCAGTGGAACTGCCTCTGTGTCTTGAGCGCGTCCCGCACCTCTGGACCGGATCCCGAAAGAGGGGTGCGCAAGATTTTGGTTAAATTGGAGTGTGAACGCGCATCGTGCACAATGCGAATGTCAAGACGCTAAGAGCTCACTTATGATGAAAAGGGAAAATAATCCTCGAGCGTCACTGGTCAGTGGTCTGATATATAAACAGGAATAATGGTAACGTTACTACATCGGAGCGCGATACGTAGGAAGCTAGTGCACTCGGCACACAGAAACAATCCAACCGACTAGACGACGTGCTACGCCACCAAACCCAGGCAGACTGTGGTCCATGCACTGGTCTGTACGTAGCTACTATGAAAGAGAAATGCTGGACCAGACGACGCAGCTCCCGCGCGTTTTAATCAGAGCGAACCCATCTTGGACCCTGCACGTCAGCTCGCATGTCTAACACACAATTAGGATCACCAGTATGTATAACATGACGAACATCTAGAAAATACACGTCCAGGTCACGGGAAAAATTGTTAGGCAACACTGTTTGAGCTGGCCCATAAATACACAAAGTTCGCAGCTTGAAGGATGATAGGACGCAGTCAAGGGCGAATACCCGTCTGATCCAGTCTTAGAAAACGTGACTATTGCGTAGAAGAGCACGTTTAAAAATATTATTTCCAACTCCTGTGAAGCGAGATGTCGCGAAAAAAAAGTAACAGTAAAAATTAAATGTGCGTTTCAATGCGCGAACGTGACCAATGGTAAAAAAAAATGGTTTCTTGTAAACATAGAATATCACAACGTTCGGCGTGGGCTTTGCTGATAACTTCGGCTTGCTTTACTGGGTTACAGAATCCTTGAACATTCAAAGAAATTATTTTCAGGGTGTCTGCCATATTGAAATGTTTGTGGGTGACTGACCCGGTCGCGTTTTAGGACTCGGTGCCCCGGAAATCTGTCCAGGGGAACTGTAGTGCACACACTACAGAGCATATTTCGAGGTTCCTTCGGTTGCTGGGACTCGGAGCGGCTATCTTGGGTGCCATCTGAGCTGGTGCCAGACTTTTGAGCATGCTTGACATTTCGCGGGGCTTGCATTTTCACGTCGCATCCATTTAGGCTAGAAGAGAGTCCTATGCTACTGTCGACTCCGAGGCTGAAGCTGCTTTCTGACGATTCAGATAGTGGTAGGGCTGCAGCGTCAACGTTGTGGCCACCTCCAATGACCTCGATCACAGATTGCTTGTCGAGACGCGTCAGTAAAGAGCTCCCATGGCGTCTTGCTACTTTTTCAAGGAAGTCGCGAGCGTGGCTTTTGGAAGGAGCGAATGGGCTTTGCTCATTTGGTTTCGATTCTGTTCCTGGCGAAACACTAGTGCCCGCAGACCTTGTAAAGTCGGCGTTTACTAAGCACTCAGCTGCTAGATTTAGTGATTATTCCGGCCCGTCGGTGTCTACAAGCGTTTATTTTTCGGCTTGGGCCGATGTCAATATGGCATGCATGTCTGCCAGAGACAAACACGAGGTCAACCACGGTGGCTTTTGTTATCAGTGAGATTGGCAAACATGGCGTGCTCAAGTTGGCCATGCACACTTCTTCGTCGTTTAATGTTGCTCTCGGAATTGAATTCTGGCGTTCTTCTTGTACAGCTCCGGGTTCTCGCTCATCTTTTGTCGTTGGTGACACAGACGGTAGCGTAGGAAAGGTCCCCGCAGTAGCATCTCAATATGAACGACACACAGGGCAGGTGGTGGTAGGGTGGCTATTTCCACAACGTCTGCAGGAGTGGTCACAACCTTGGCTTTCGTGTCCGTGCACACCACAGCGAACACAGAATGGTGCTTTGCACTGTGCTCGATAATGACCACTAGAGTCACACTAACGGCAAACACTTTGAAGACCACAGCAGGTGAAGGTGACTCGATGACCAGAAACGCGAAAATAGTTGGGGACGGGATTTGTAGGACTTATTTTCACCCGGAGAGAGCGTGTGCCTGTGAGAACTTCACGTCTTGTGTTCAAGAATCCAGCGCTCACAGTAAATACCTGGCCGTAAGGGGACAAAGCCTGGACGAGTACCTCGTTGGAGACGAAGGCTGATGAGAACAGGCAAGCAATGTTAGTTACCTGCGGGCCTACAGGAACGACAGTAATACGCTCGCCACTGATGATGAGGTACACTCTAAGCCAAAAAGGAGACGTTGCTGGGATGCCGATGAGTGCAGACGCGTGCACATCGAGCTCCGTATGTTCTTGTCTTTTCTGTATGGTTCAACCCCTTGAATCGTCCAGAAATTGCCACAGGCGTGTAGGGGAGATGCTCCGGTATCGGTGGACTCCAGTTTCACTGAAATCGGACCATTTTTCTTGTTTTTACGGCTACTTCTTCGTTCGCCCATGTGGAGCCTTCGCTACCTCTAGCGTCCAGTAGAGGAGCGGCGGCGACGACGCCGGGAGACGCTCGCCCGAAGACGACAACCACGGCGTTGCCGCGGTTGCTGACGGCTATGGACTCGACTGGGGAGTCGCAAACAGCGTCCGTACGACAATCTGATCCAGGTTTGGGTGAAGAAGTCATGGACTTTGCCGCGCAAAACCGGGATGAAGCAGCACTGCCTGGGAACTGCAACGCGGCGTCCACGCACGCCGACGCAGATTTTTCCGCCCCAACGGAGACCGACCGCACAGAGGAGGAATGGCAAATATCCCAATCGCTCAGAGCGAAGAAGAAACAGGCGAAGGAGCGGAAATTTCAACAAGGAGGGGACTTCTCCGCAGGCAGCAGACCTACGACGGACAACCAGCCAAAGCGCCGGGGTCGACCTACAAGACGGAGGCCCCCAGCACTACCCAAGGACGATCTGAAAGTAGTCTTCCGACCTCACCAGGGACTGCCTCTGAAGATTGTGACCACCCAAGCGATCTCCGACGCTATAGTGGAGGCTTGCCAAGGAAAAGTCAGGTGGGATCAGTTTATTCTCCGCATCCGACCGGGGTCCAACATTGCGCTAGCGTCGACTCCAGACAGGACCGTCGCGATGGCGATGAGAGGCGTCACGTCTTTGAATATCAACGGAAGACCACACCTGGTCAACGTCTACGTTACGGCAGGTGAAGGAACAAAAAAAGGTGTTATTCACGGTATAGAGCCGCACACCCCGTCTGAGACCATCAAAGCGAGCATCCGTTTTCGCACCCAGAGCGTAACGCTGGTCGACGCTCGGATGTTGGGAGACTCTCAGAGTGCCGTCTTGACTTTCTTCGGGGACATTCTACTAAGATATGTTTACTACAGAGGAGGTGAGAAGGAGTGTATTCCTTTTCGTAACACCGTCCAATTCTGCCGAGCGTGTGGGGAGGTTGGCCACCGCACCGACGTGTGTCCGCAGCCAGACTCACCCGTGTGCCATACCTGTGGAATGCGCAACCCCGAAGTGAACCATAATTGCACTCCTACATGCGCAATTTGCACGGGAAACCATATCACTGGAGACCGCAGTTGTCTGAAGCGCCTCAAGCCTATTCGCAAGCAAGCAGCGAAACCACCCAAAAAAACCACACAAGCCAGCCCCTCGCTGGTTTCAGTCAGAGGAAGAGGAATCAGAATGGGAGTACGGACGAGGCGGGACCCGAAAGAGCCGTTCCAGAACCCCCACGCCGTCGAAAAACCGTGCCGTGGAGACAGGACAACCAGGACAGCGGCATCCAAAGTCGACTTCGACGCCGAGAGCAATCTCCCAGGACAATCCGAACGCGCAAGCCCTTCCGAGAAGCAAGCCACCGGGGGCGTGTCCTGCTCATAGCAACCCACAGGCGGACGCGGTAAGCTATGCGCAAGCCGTATCTCCCACTACAAACATAAACCCGTTACACCAACGATCACAGAACACCCAGAATACAAGCGGGTAGTAGCTGAAAACAGACAACTTAGAACAGAACTACAGGAGGTTAAGTCTCGAATGGCGCGCCTGGAGTCACTACTAAACCAGTCGAGCAACACACAAAGCCCGGCGAGCACACCTGTTGTCTCGCAGCCCGTTGCGCAGCCCGTGGAAACGCAACCACCACAAACACCGCCGATAGCGTTCCTAGTTCAACAAATTCAACTTGTTTTTGCCAAACTAGGCCAGATGGAACGCACCATAAGCGACTTGAGTCAGGCGCAGAATCCTCGCAAGAGATCTTGTCAGAGCCCGGGTGCCCCCACCAGACAACCTAAAGAAAGTGGAATAACCGATTCCGAGAATACCAATCATGGCTAGACACCGTAACAATAAAAAGACCGAGCAAACGGAAATATGGCAGTGGAACTGCTGCTCATTGAGAACAAAACTTGAAAATTTCAAACAATTTATTGGAGCATCTCCAATCCCTTTTGATATAATCTGCCTTCAGGAAGTAGGCAAATTTCAGATAAATCTGAGAGGGTACATAAGACATATTAACCCAAAGTACCCACAAGTGGCGACATTTACCAAAAAAGATATAGCAATGAGTGTCAACTACGTGAGCAATGAGGCAGTGCAACACCAGATAATAACAGTGTGGCCCAAAAAACGTGGAGGACCAAAAACAGTGGGGGTCAATATATATAGCCCACCTAAGGAGAGACGAGCCGACTTTGAGAACATTATAGCACATGCGATGGGTTTATTGAAAGAGAAAGACAGGTTAGTTATCATGGGGGATTTTAATCCGCCACACAGAAATTGGGGATATAAGCAGGACAGCCCTAAGGGCAAACTCCTTGTAGACCTTGTTGAACGGTATGATCTCTGCCAACTTACATAACCAGACCTACCGACACGGGTCGGGAATAGCTTAACAAAAGACACGTCACCGGACTTAACGTTTACAAATTCTGAAGGAAACGTCTCATGGGCGCACCTCGGAGAAAACTTGGGAAGCGACCACTACATTCTCGGAATAACTATTAATGCCGCCACGACAAGAAGAATGGGGAAAACGACAATATCTGATTGGAACAAATTTAGGGAGAACGTAGGAGACCAAGGGGAAATAATAGATCTAGGTAACTGGTTGACGCAGATAAAGGAGGCACACAGGAAAGTGACAAAGGAAATAGAAACAAGCGTGGAAATCCCAGCAGTCGACAAGCACCTGCTACATTTGTGGGACGCGCGGAGAAGCCTCACAAAGCGATGGCGGAAGCAAAAGCTTAATCGCAAATTGAAGATAAGGATAGCTCAGTTGTCACAGGAAGCCAATGACTACGCACGTCAACTAAATAACAGTAACTGGAGGCAATTTAGTAACTCACTTAGAGGGACGTTAGGAACCAAAAAGACCTGGCACATCCTGAGGAGTATGATCGATCCAGGGGCAACAAAAACAATGACGAACAGGGCTTTAAGAATTCTGGAGAATGAATTTAAAGGTAACGATGACGCACTTATCTACGAAGTCAAGAAATTATATGTCGGACAAGACACATGTGAAGTGGTACATGGCAAATATGCAGGAAAAGAACAACCAGAGTTAGACGCTCCCGTAACATTTGAAGAGGTTTATGCGGCGGCCCAGTCTTTCAAAAAGAATACCGCCCCAGGGCGAGACAAAATAACAAACTCTATGCTTAGAAATTTGAGTGATGCGGCCCTTCGACGAATCACGGATTTCTTTAATGAAAAGGTATGGGTAGATGGAGGAAACCTTCCAGTAGAATGGAAGGACTCAAACATCATGTTAATACCAAAACCAGGGAAACCAAGAGATATTAAGAACCTCCGACCAATCTCCCTTACCTCATGCTTGGGTAAGCTTTTTGAAAAAACAATATTGATTAGATTGGCAGACTATGTAGAGAGAGAGAGGGTCTGCTACCGGTGAATATGTTCGGTTTCCGACCACATGTATCGGCCCAGGATGTTTTCCTGCTGTTGCAAAATGACGTCATGAACCCAAACAGAGGTTCAAGCGACGAATTCGTACTAGCACTAGATATCAAGAAAGCATTCGATACAATATCACACAAGGTGATAATGGAAGGCCTCGAATCGATTAACTGCGGCCAACGAATATATGAGTATGTCCGGTCATTTCTGACAAGCAGGAAAGCTATCATTTCTTTAGGCTCGGTTACATCTGAAACCTTCGACTACCCAAATAGAGGCACCCCCCAGGGAGCCATGCTATCCCCGATACTATTTAATATCGGCCTGAGAAAGCTCGCATGTGAGCTGGAAAATATAAAAGGTCTAGGAGCAGCTCTTTACGCAGACGATGTCACCTTATGGACAAAGGGTGGCTCTTATGCGGACAAAGAAAACACCCTCCAGGAGGCAGTAGATAAAATACAAGCTTTCGTGACAGCTGCAGGAATGCAATGCTCGCCGGAAAAAACTGTAATGGTTAGAATTAGGGCAAGATACGCAAAGAAAAGGACTTAATACCAGTAGCAGTACTGCTGGATGGGAGACAAATCAGGGAGGCAGATGTAATACGCGTGCTTGGCATGTGGATACAAGGAAATTCGGGAACGTCACACACACTACAAAGGCTACGGGGAACCACGGCGAATGTGGCCCGGATGATCAGGCGGATAGCAAATAGTGAACAGGGACTAGAGGAGAAAGAAACCATTGCACTCGTTCATGCATTTGTGATCAGCCGAGTTACGTACGCGCTACCGTACCAGACATTGACAAACCAGGAGACAAAGCAAATAAACACAATAATAAGGAAAGCATTCAAAGCAGCATTGGGGATTCCGGAAAATGCCAAAACCAAGAGGGTAGAGAAATTGGGCATATACAATACCTTTGAGGAGTATGCGAATGCGGTGCTTTTATCTCAAAAGGAAAGGGTCAATTCAAGCTCCATGGGAGAAGAATTCTGGAAAAGATGGGATATACAATGCGACCGCTATATTGTGACGAGGAAACGGTGCTAATAGATGCGGAAAAACGCACACATTTAACTGTGGCGCCTATTCCCAGAAATATGCATCCGACGTATCACGCAGGAAGGAGGAAAGCGAGAGCAGACTCCTTACGCAAAGCATTTCAGAATAGCTCAGAAGCCGTCTTTACAGACGTAAGTAAAGCGAGCAGAGGGTCACATGTAGTGGCAATTGTATCACAAAATCACACCACAATGGCGTCGGTTAAAACTTGTTTCACACGAGTGGCAGAGGCGGCAGCAATAGCCATAGCCATATCCAACGCAGAAATCAGGGGAGAATCAGTGGTTGTGCTCTCCGATTCACAGGCGGCATGCCGAATGTTTCTCCGAGGAACGCTACCTAAAATAGCGTATAAATTTTTAAATAAACCCATAACAGGAGAACATCACATTATATGGTGTCCTGCTCACGAAGGTTTGGAGGGGAACGTCGTGGCAGACCGTATAGCTCGAGGCATCACCAACCGAGCGACGGCAGGCCACGACGTTGAACCTCTTTCCAATTCGCGTGACATCCTCCTCCAACAAAGGAAGCAACGAAAGGAATATGGGCTTCCACATAAGAACTTGAATAGCCAGCAAAGCAGGGATTGGAGACGCATACAAACCAATAGCTTTCCCAATTTGTACCATCTAAGTAGAATATATCCCGCAAGATATAAAGACACCTGTCCGTGGTGTTCACAAGTACCAACACTCAGCCACATAACATGGGAGTGCACCCAGAGGCCCACACACATCGACAGCCCACACATCACGAAGCAACCACACATGTTTCACAGGCAGTGGGAGGCATGGCTTGCGGACGAGGACAAGCAGAGCCAAATAGCTTTGCTTGACCAGGTCCAGCGAGCCGCTCGTGCCAGCGGAGCCCTGGACTGAGGGCCCGACCAAACTGCCTGCATTTCAATTATTTTTTTTTCTCTGAATAAAGTTTCTTCCTCCTCCTCCTCTAAGCCAAAAACGGCCGAAATGGGAACAACGGCTGTTTTTACTCCTTCAGACCGACTGTTACTCTCCGAAAAGACCAAGCGGAACAAGATGGCCGACTTGTTCGAGAATGGGGGAGCAAATGGATTCATCTTAAGTTTGTAAGGGAGCAACGGAAGGAGGAACAGCTGTAAATGCTCTCGTCACACAACTGTTACTCCCCGACAGGGCACCGCACACAAATATGCATGCCGCCCACATTGATATTCATGGGCCAGATTATTGTTTGTTCTGTGTGCCAAACTTCACCAAACCAAAACAGTGATTTATTTTAGCACCCGCAGATAATAAGATAGCAGCGCTGGCTGAACACAGAAGGCCTGAGAATACAGCTACGGCAAGTACCTAACACACGCACCAGCAGAATGGAGAGTTGACACGTCAAAGCGGACCGAACGCCGAAACACGTGCAAAACAACGATAAAAAAAAGCCTAGACACGCCGTTCGTCCGCGAAGGAAGGGCGTCAAAGTCGATCAAGCACCGAAACACGGGCATAAGGAGCCCCCCCCCCCTCCCCACATATATCGGAGAAGAAAAAAAAAGCGGACCCAGACGCGCTTCTCATCAGCCGTACACTTAGTAGCACGCTTCACCGTGTAGTTCGAGGGCAGAATGACAAATCTGCGCCATCTGCGCCCGCACGACAATTGTGGCGCTAGTGTAGCAAGCGATGTAATTTACAAAGTAATTTTTGTTCAGTGTTTATGTTTACTAGCACTAAATAAAAATTACAGTCAATTTTTTATATTTAATTATGAGTTTTAGTGTACCTCAATTTTGTTTTATAAGTGTATCAGGAAAACACACTGAAAGCATTGCGCTAACGCCTGTGCTGCCACTGCTCGACGTTTTTTTTTTTTCTTTTTCGGCTCAACTAGGTTCGCGTTTGCACTACTCATATTCATATGGTCTGTGGTCGGCGAGCACATGGACATGCGAGCTTGTGAGCTATGTTTTCATCGCGTGTGTGTGTCGCAGATTTGCGTTTCTACTTATTCGTGATAAAGGTTAGTGTATAGTTATCTTTATGGAGCGCGAAGTTGTTGTGGATTTTGCTGCTGGGTAGAGCAAACACATCGTAAACACGTCTTCAGCTATCTGCAAGCCTGTTCGCTCGTCGGACAAAGGACTGTGCATGCATCAGCGTGCAGGTGAGTGGCATTTCCAGCATCATTTAATGCTCTTACAATACATTGTTGAGTGGTTGCACTATTAAAAGTGAAATGATTTGCTCTTTCTTATTTACCGTATCCATTGCTAGCCGTTTCGGACTAAATTACCTCTATTATTACCGCCTGCATACCCTCTTGCTTCCCCTGTCACCACTGCAGTAAATAAGAAAGAGCAAATCATTTCACTTTTAATAGTGCAACCACTCAACAATGTATTGTAAGAGCATTAAATGATGCTGGAAATGCCACTCACCTGCACGCTGATGCATGCACAGTCCTTTGTGTACTTTTGCAGTTAAAAGTTCATTTCAGCAGCACTACCTCACTTCAAAAAACATTGGGGCGGGGTTGTAGCTGCGTTCATACTGGCACTTTTCTACCATTGGCTTTATGTAACGTTAACGGCTGAGTGTTGGGGCCTTGGGCCGCAGTTTTTAGAGCTGTAAAGTGTATGTAAATCAGTAAGTGAACAAATCATTGTCGCATCACTTCACTGGCATAGCCAGGCGGTTGCGCACAGAATTTTTTTAGGCTGGGCATAGGGAACCCATAATGACGACCGCATTCGCTTGCCCGGCCTCCAATTGAGATAAGCGGACCCCCCCCCCCCTCCTCCCCGCACTCCCCCCCCCCCAAAAAAAAAATGTGCCCACATCACTGCGTTACTTGCTTCACCTCCGCGCTGAACGTACTATTTTATAAGCGCACCATCAAGCGAGCAGTTTACATATGGACTGAACAATTGGAGGAGGAATGACCCAAATCTTTCAGATTTCTTTAGTCATGCAAAACCTTCGCAAAACTGAATATTGTAAAAGACAATCATTAATGCTGTATGTTCTCGTTAGCGTTGTCATTATTCTGCATCATGAAGTCTTTATGCGCTGTGAAAACTTGGCATGCCGTTAAAGTCACATATCGACGTTAATACCAATCGACGAAAATTTCGACAACCTCAATAACGGCGTTTAGGATTTGCCGCATGCACATAATTAGGCTGATTCCCACTTGGCTGTTCTTAACCTGACTTCACTGCTAACAAATGAAAGAATATTTGATGCATGTCGTTTACTACTCTTTTTCAAAGATATGACACAAATTTGGTTACACTGCAGATAAAGATGCTCCCAACGATGCTAAAGTACAGAAAGCAAGTGAATTTTGGTAAGTGCAGACTTTTTGTACTACGTATATGAAAGCATCGCTTTTTAGGGGCCAACTGTGCATGTGTTGGCCAGAGAACAGTTCATCATGCCACATGGTTACACTGGTACTGACAATTTGACATGGCTCCGCTGGCCCGTGTGTGTGCTCACACTATTACCGTTAAGATAAAATGTTTTTGTTTTTATTGCAGGGATTGCTGTTTGTACTAGAAAGCCAACTGCCAAGATTTGTTTACGCTGGTGCTCCTAAATGTACGCTTTCCCTATTTACATGGATTTTGGCTTGCACAAAGCATAACACTTGGGCCTAGATTCACATGGCTGTCCATGCGCAGGCCTTCATAACAGCGTTTCTTGACTTGCCTGTACCCTGTTTTCTGCAGATGTTTCGTGGGTTTAAAAGTGCCACAGCACGTTGACCTCCCCCACTCTGAAAAATTCGCTTTCAAAGTTCTGCAAGAGTGGGCTTAACTTTCTTGTGCACCTCCTTGCTGTTCCAAGATCCTGAAGTGTTATGCTCTTACTAGAGGTGGCAGTGTTTCTAATGTTTGTATTTCCATCACATTGACGAAGTATGCGATCTTGGCTTGACTGGTAGCACATCCTCAACAAATGTCTTTGTGGCACATGTAGAAGGCAGTACAAAATAAATAGGCAGACATTCACACCGGGAGCTAACTTCTAATAATTCTTTTTTTGGAAACCACGGTGTGCTTATTCCAATTTGTCTAACAAAGCAGTAACCTGTTTGGCTGTGAACCAACAAGACGTTGAACTAATAAAAGCTTCACATCTTGTTGCTCTCAGATACATATGTATTGGCAAGCTATCTGTGACACTGTCAAACAAAGAATCAGAATATCTGTGCATGCCTTAAGATATATTGCTTCGTTCACATATCTCGTGGCTGTGACTCGTCAACCGAGTGAACAAATGCACCCTAGTTTACTAAATTTGAAGCATTTTTGAAGGTAGCATGGTCTACATTTATTTGTCTACAGTTTTGTGCAGCCGTTTGCATCAGGTACAAAGAAATATACTGAAGATTATCATGTAGCCTCTGCATATGGTTGCTTTCAAGCTGGCTTTGCATGGTTGGCTTGTGCCTACAGGTATTGCACAATTCAAGACGCAGCAGAGTATGATAGAACAGTAGAATCGAGAGCAACTATGTGCACGAGCTAAATAAGTATTTTAGCATGAGCGGACGGTACGTGTTATTTGCCACACACATGATCTCACTTAGAATGCCCATTGGTGAATGGGCTCATAGAAATGTCACTCAGCTGTGTATAGGAAACAAGTTAACTGAACCTAAGGGTATCTTCAACTGCTACAAATAAGCCTTGTTTACGTGCTGCACATTTTCTTCCAGAATATTGCTGTCTGAGACATCATGGAAGAGCGTCTACCACATCAGCATTTATATGGCTTGCCAAGTAACGTTTGGCCGAACCTTCCTTTTTTTTCACATTTCCTTTTGCAGTAGACATCCTAGAATGTAAGCGCTGCTGCGGTGTGTGCGACTTAATGTTATGTATTGATTCTGCCATGTTTAACCTAACACTTCTATTTTTTTTCTTGCAGCAATGAGATGCTTCACATATGCCTGCAATGACATTCCGCTGCGCTAGCCTGATGGAAACACCAGCTGCGAGACTTGAGTTCTTCAGAATTAGAGAAGTTGCCCTTCTCTCACCAATGATGACACAGACTGCCCTATGCTAGAAATTCAAGATTGTTTTTCCACGGATGACGCAGAAAACTTTTGATGTATTATGGTGCTTGTTTAGTGCTGGCCGTGGTGTGGCGAAGTCTACTTTTACGTGTGCTCACACGTCGCCTCATAAAAAGAACAATAAATCATTTATTTTCCTTTCAATATTGTCCACTTTTTGTGTTAGAAGCATCCAAGCAGGGCTCTTCCAAGGAGCTCTCGCCATGTGTTAAGCGTGTGACAAGCATACTCGAGATAGTAATTTTCCCAAGGAGTAACTGGAAGCATGTGCAGTTGGTTTTCAAAGAGTAACTGCGAACACGTGGGAGGAACGGTAAAGAGTAACTGTTGCTCTTAGAAGAGCAACTGGTGGGAGTAATGGTTGGTCCACAGGGAGCAACTGGTGGGAATAACTGTTGGTCCGCAGGGAGGAACTGGAGGGCGTAACTGTTCATCCCCCGAAGGAGGAACTGAAAGGAGAGCAACGGTTCGTCCCTCAGCAGTTACTCTTTTTAGGGGGGTAATGGGAGTGGCAATGCAATTGCTCCCTGAAAGGAGCAACCCCTATACCCCTGTTGCTCCCTTTTGGCTTAGAGTGTAGCCACCCACCAGCGTCGACGATGAGAGTCAGGGAAGCCATGCTCTTGATAGTTACTTGGAAGTTCATGCCTCCCATGTGCTGAACAAAGTGTACCTCTGAGAGGCCAACTATTGAGGCCGACGGGGCGACGACTGTCTCTGGACTAGTCCCTGCAGGGACAAAAACGTCGAAGGCTTGCGCCTTCGAAGGCGTTTTTGACGCTGAAGGTACTATGGTAGGATGAGGTGGACGTGAAACACGCAGGGACATTGAGTAGAAGGGCGAAACTTTAGCCACTTCATAAGCAACCAGTCATCTTGATCTGGTTTTCGCGTTCACACGTGATGGCATTGCCAATCAAACAAGAAATATTGCGCAGTATTTGGCCTGTTAATAGTACGGGATCACAATGTAGTGTTTAATATGTCGGAGCTTACACGAGAAAGATCCAGCTCTGACAGCATTCAGTTTTTGAACTGATTTTTTTTTTATTCTTGCACTGCACACACCACGCGGCCCAATGCCAACTTCTTCTTCCTTGACGAGAGTGCCGCATTCTGGGGTGCTACAGGGCTCCCCCTCGTAGAGCGAGAGCCGTAGGAGTCACCAGAGGAATCGCCCAGTGAACATGTTTGGACGTTGGCATCCAGACTGAAGATTGAAACCCCTCGGCCGCGAGAGCAGCGATATTCGCAGGTTTCAGTCGATCAACAGCCACGACGCCTTCACGGCCATTGATGTCCAGCGTGAACGTCTTAGGTGTACGACGAAATACGCGGAATAGGCCATCATAGGCTGGTGTGAGTGGTGGCCGTATTTGGTCACGCCGACCTAAGACGTGACTGCAGTCATGCAGATCCTGGCTGACGAAGACAGACTGGGGGTGTCGGTCGGCAAGAATCACAGGAGCAAGGTGCCAAAAAGTGGTGCGCAGCTCTCGATTGTACGTGGAGGCATCGTGAGTGGAAAATGGTGATGATAGCTTGAAGAATTCTCCTGGATGACGCAGGGAAACGCCACAGAGTAGTTCGGCTGATGAGCAGCCAAGATTCACTTTCAATGCTGATCGGATGCCCAGTAGTATGAAGGGGAGGTCGTCGAGCCAACGTTCCCTTGGCTGGTGAGCAGTGAGGGCAGCTTTCAGCTGCCGGTGAAGCCGTTTGACCATGCTATTGGTGGAAGGATGATAGGCAGTTGTATGGATGCGTCGAAAGCCCAGGATATTGGCAAGTGTGGTAAAAAGGGCCGATTGAAATTGACGACCGCAATCAGTAGTGACGACCTAAGGGCACCCAAAGCGCGGCGGCACCCAGCCATTTGTGAAAGCCTTGGCAACTGTTGATGCTGTAATGACGTAAATTGGAAACGCTTCCGGCCACCTGGTGAAGCGATACACACATGTCAGCAGGTAACAGGCTCCTTGCGATAACGGAAGAGGGCCGACAATGTCTAGATAGACGCGGGAAAACATTGCGTCTGGAGGCCGAAAGGGGATGTTGCCATGACTGAGTGACGGTGAACTTTAACCCACTGGCACTCAAGGCAGGTTTGCGCCCAGC
The DNA here is from genome assembly GCF_043290135.1 of Rhipicephalus microplus. Lineage (NCBI taxonomy): Eukaryota > Metazoa > Arthropoda > Arachnida > Ixodida > Ixodidae > Rhipicephalus > Rhipicephalus microplus. The sequence goes on along the minus strand of NC_134706.1, from coordinate 61,519,189 downwards.
GTCGTATATCAGCATTGATGCTTGGCCAAATGAAACGAGATATCACTAGCTTATGGGTCGCACGAATACCAGGATGACTCATGTTGTCCACTTGATAGAAATTGCACGACGAAAAGCTTAAAACACGAAGGGCCTATAGACACCAGTATACATTTCACACGTTATTGTTGAGGTAGAGAATGGAAGCGGGCACTCAGTGAACGATAGAGACGTGGATGAAGGACGAAGACGATGCAGCTCAGGATCGTTGCTTTGGGCAGCTGCTAGCTTTTCCATGTCTAGTGGTGGCTGGGTCGACAAGGTATCGATGCGGAATAGTGCATCAGCAGCAGCATTTTCCTGCCCATGTACGTGTCTGAGATTCACAGTCAACTCGGAAGTAAAGCATAGTTGACGGACCTCCCGTGCAGTGTAATTGCTGTGATTGCGATGGAAGGGAAACGTCAGGGGCTTGTGGTCTGTAACGACGTAAAAGTCCCGGCCCACCAATAAATGACAAAAATGTTTGATGGGGAGGTATACCGCGAGGAGTTCTCGGGCTATTGTACTGTTTTTTGCCTCCAGTGGCGTCAGTTTTTGCGAAAAAAAAGGGGGGCTGCCAACCGGATACATGCTGCTTGAAAACGGCGCCAACTGCAACGCTTGATGCATCGGTGATGAAACGAATTGGGGCATCCGGGACGAGATGTATGAGCATGGTGGCGTCCGTCAGAGCCTTCTTGGCAGAGTCGAAGGCAGATGCAGCGTCGTCGGTCCACACCAGTTGCGCAGCCGGGTCTTTCTTTTCAGCCAACAGGTCGGTCAAGGGCTTTAGGAATGTAGCACTTCGGAAGAAATGATTGATTGATGTGTGGGTATTAACGTTCCGAAACCACCATATGATTATGAGAGACACTGTAGTAGAGATCTCCAGAAATATAACCACCTGGGGTTCTTTAACCTGCACCCAAATTTGAGCACACGGGCCTATGACATTTTCGCCTCCATCGGAAAAGCAGCCGCCACAATCGGAATTTGATCCCGTGACCTGCGGGTCAGCAGCCGAGTACCTTAGCCACTAGACCACCGCGGCGGGGCATTCGAAGAAAGTTGCGATGGAAGTTTAGTAGGCCCCGAAATTCTTGACGTCTCTTTAGTGAAGTCAGGGGCGGAAAGTCTTGAGTAGCTTTCACTTTGCTGGCGAGTGGTTGGATACCCTTTGGAGTGACAAGGTGGCCTAGGAACTTTAGTTTAGCGACGCCGAAGAGGAACTTATTGGGACCAATTACGAGTCCGTAATCATACAGGTGGTGGAAGAGGGTGCGCCGGTGGGCTTCATGCTCATAGCCGGATGAGCTTGCTACAAGGAGGTATCAAGGTGGGCAAATACGAAATTGAGACGTCGCGTGACCTCGTTGATAGTGCGCTGAAAGGTCTGTGCAGAGCTGCGCAATTCAAAAGGCATTCTCACATATTCAAGCAGACCAAATGAGGTGGTGATGGCCATCTTTGGAATGTCGGCGGGTTCTACAAGAATCTGATGGTAAGCCTTCACTAATTCAATCTTAGAGAAGATCGTGCACCCAGCCAAATTTGAAGTGAAATCCTGTATATGAGGAAGTGGATACCGGTCTAACAATGTGTGGGCAATGAGAGCTCGTTAATCCCCACATGGTCTACAGGCCCCATGATCTTTCTTCGGCACCATGTGGAGTGGCGACGCCCAGTTGCTTGAGGAAGGCCGCACAATGCCGAGTTCAAGCATGTGCTCAAATTCACGACGGGCGATGGCGAGGGGTTCTCCAGATAGTCGACGGGGTCGTGTAAAAACGAGAGGTCCAGCGGTCACATTGTGGTGAGTGATGGAATGCTTCACCGATAACTCTCTCGTGTGTGGCTTCGTGATGCTTGGACAGTCGGCGAGTGTTTTCGCATACGGCGAAGCAGGCGTGAGAGCTCGCAGTCCCGTTGGCGAGGAAGTACAGAGTACAACGTTGATTGGGAGGTGGGTGTTGAGATCAATGGGGCGATGAGTATGCATTTCCACAGCAAGGTCAGAAAAAAATTTAAGGAAGTCAGCTCCAAGAACAGCTTGCGAGACGTCAGCGAGGATGAAAATCCAGCGGAACGTACGGCGTAGTCCAAGATCAAGTGTAATAGAGCGTTGGCCGTATGTGCGAATGGCGGAATAATAGATCGCTTGGAGTGGGCAGGTCTGTTCGTTGCGATGGCGATCTGAACACGTGGCAGGGATGACGCTAACCTGGGCTCCTGTGTCCACTACAAAGCAAGTGCCAGTGATCTTAACAGAAAGAAAGAACGGCATGATTTTTGACAAGTACCACTTGCCGCCGCTAGTGCGTGGTCGTCGTATTTCCCCGACCAGGAACACGGGCGAGTGCACTTGCGAGCAGAGGCACCAAATCTACGGTTGTGCCAGCACACGGTTGAGGATGAAACGTCCCGCGGCGCGTCGGTTGGTAGAAGTTCCAGAAAACGTGGGGGCGTATGAGAGCGATTGTGTATTTGGAACCTGTGTGATGGTCGACGATGTGCAGGTACAAAGTCATTGAGGAGCCTGACAAGGCGTCCAAGTGGTTCTCTATGCTCGCGAGTGCCGGGCCTGCAGCGGTGGCTGATGGCGGTGTGGTAACGGCGTTGAGGCTATGTGCCTGCGAGTGTTCCGCCACTCGGTCAGCCATTTCAGCGAGTGTGTCTACAGGGACATCTCCAGCATCTACAAGGAGCGGGACCATGCTCCGCGGTAAGCGCTGGAGAAACAACTCACGTAACAGCTTCTCCTCTTTGGGGTGGAGGGGCCACCAAGAAGCTGACGCATGCGTCACAGGAGCTGTTATGGGTGACGGTCACCGAGTTCTGTAGCCGTGATGAGCTGTTGGAGTCTGCTGTGTTCGGACTCAGACTTGCGGGAAATAATAGCTGCCTTCAACGTGTCGTAGGGATTGCTCGGGTGCGGCGACGCTAAAATATTTGCCAAGTCATCGGCTACGTCCGGAGGTAAGCAGGACACCAGATGCCAATGCTTCGTATGTTGGCTGGTGATTTTCCGGAGACGGAAGTGTGCCTCGACCTGCAGAAACCATGTGCTGGGGATGTTGGGCCAAAATGGTGGAAGGTAGACATGGTAAATCGCAGCCACTGCAGCACCGCTAGGTCTGGCGTCTTCTTGGGCGTCAGGACCAGTAGGATTGGTGGTAGGGCAGGCGACACCCATACGGGATGATTGGGGCTGTGTGTTCTTTATCGGGTCACCACTAACTGTCGAAGCTAACACGAGGAAGATCCAGCCCTGACAGCGTTCAGCTTTTGAACTGATTTTTTTTAATTATCGCGCTGCACCCGCCGCGCGGCCCAATGCCAACTTCTTCTTCCTAGATGAATGCGCCGTATTCCGGGGCACTACAAATATATTTCTAAAATGCAAGGATATATATTTATAAAGACCGCTGAGTTTATTCTTCGGCGCTCGTAATGCAACACTATTACCGAAATAATTGGTGTTTATTACGCTTGTTGCATAGTGATGTTACCAACCAGTGACTTCGCGTTCTATAAAAACTTTTTTTAAAAAACTGCTTGGTGGCGTCCTTATCGCACGCAGCGCCTATTCGCCGATTTTCTCGCGCAGAACTTGAAAGAAACGTTGTATCCTCTGAATTTATAGACAGAAGACTATCGTCTTCCGACGACCTTTGCGAGCGAAGCAGGAAGACACGCCGCCATGTTTTTGTCTTGATTTTCATGCCTTAAGAATTTTATCGTATCTGCTGATAAAAAAAAACACCGGGTCTGTGCTGAAGGCGTCGCACAGTCACGGCAAAAGCAAGAAAAGCGGCCTCTGAGAGCCTTTTCTAAACACTCATTGGGTAACTGCTGCAAGCACACTTTCTGGGTACCCACTACGGCATTACTAATAATAATTTCTTTGTAGTAGACCACCATTTGCCGTGCTATTTTTCATCATTCTTCTGAGAAACTTTGTATCCGCTGAACACTTGCAAGGGATTTTGTGCCAATATTTCATGCAGTGGCTGACGACGATGGAGAAATATGCCTGAAGTGGGTATGCGTCACAGTTATTATGAATTCAAAACAAGCTTTTTTTGATGAGTTGGATCATTGGACGACACACTCGTTACGCTATTCACATTGTGTGACGCCTCGTTTTTCTCTTTCCATTCTAAAGCGCTTTATTACTCATATCAACGCAATTTCTTTCCCGACATCAATCCTCCCTAAGGCAAGTTTGCGAACATGTTCCAATCACCAGTGTAGCTCCCATAAAAGAAAAAAAAAGCACCAACTGTGGGTTCCGGGACACTGTGGATTAAGATTAAATGAATTGGCCGATTACTTAGCACGAGCCGCACTTTATTGGCCCAGTTTTATTCATACTGTCAGATGTTGAATATATTTCAGCAATAAGATATTGAAAATCAGCAATCTCCACTGATACGATAGAAAAAGTAACTACATGGACAGAATATAACCACCTCAAGTTTCCATGGCAACCCCACTGGAGCCAGTCCAGAAAGATCGAAGTTTTAATTACTAAATTTCGATGTCGTGTCCCCCCCCCCCCTAAACCTGTATCTACACAGAGCTGGTCAGACAATATCAATCCTCTGCGCATTCTGCGGATAAATCGAATCACTAGAACATAACTTTTTGTATTGTCGCCGATACGCTATACTTCGAAAAAGGTAACTAGTTATTCTATATCTGAAAATAGGCATTAAATTGACGGCGAAAACTGCACTAAGCTTTGGTGCCTCAGTTTTGGAACATTGCCACAGGGATGCTTTCAATGCCGTTTGTGATTCTATTCAGGCATCCAAACGCATACCTTTGTGATCTTCAATCAAATAATTATTATTTATTACTCCCCCGAAAAATTCTAAATGGCAAAGTGAAGTAAACGCAGCTGAGTGGTAATCACAACACCTGAATTCTCAAAATTTCTCAACTTGACTTTTCTATTTTTTTCTCGTTTGCTCTCTTTTTATGTGGTTTTTCTTACATTAGTCATACTATAATACGAATTCATTACACGTAGTTAAAATGATCACAGAAAAACTGCCCTACGCTTTCTTGGCCAATCCCCCTGAGTGGGTATGAGCCATCAGTCCAGGGAAACAAACAAAGAAACACACAAACAAAAAAACAAACAAACAAACAAGCGTGGCTCATTGGTAGGATACTTGGCCGGCATGCAGCGTACTCGAGTTCGAGCTACACTGCGTCCTTGGTACTAGGATATTTTTTTTCTTAATTCGCTATAGTGGTTACGAACACCGGCGGCGGCGGACAACTATGGAACCCGCCGTGACCCGAATTTTAATGTTATAACAGCTTTCGCTGTATTATTCGTGAACAGTGTCTAAATTTTTGTCAATGGCACGCTGCAACAAAACTATGTAAAATGCAAAGAAGGCGGCATTTAAAATTGATTATGAAAAGGAAGAAAAAAGGCCTCTGAACATTTTGCCGTCCAATGCTAACACGTAAGCGGCAAGATGTGCAACAATGGTAAGCTCTAGAAATATCTCACCCGCACATGTTACGTTACTTCCATTAAGATAATAGCTATAATTCGAATTTTCGAAGTTTTTCATAGGTTTCAATAGTTTGGAGCCTTCATCCAATGCCTTCAGAACCAATCCAGATTACCCTAATACAGCCTCTAAAAGAGAGCAAGGTCGTTAGACAGGTACGCCCGATATGGTCTTCCTAAAATCAAGACGAATGATCCTTTCAGATGAAGCACAAGCAAACATATAACTAGTGGTGCTACTGCTTTGTTAGCAATTATTAATAAGGGAGAGAAGTGTATACCTAAAGGCTCGTATTTCCGTGTTTTAACACAATAATAATGAGATGTAACAGACAGTAATGCCAAGGAATGTACAGGGGAAGTTATTAGAACCAATGGAATGTAAATAAGAAGAAGAAAGTGGATGAAAAAATTACCAGCTTTGAGCAGGAATCGAACCCACGACCTTCGAATAACGCGTTCGATGCTCTAACCACTGAGCTATCACAGCGGCCGTCCCTCCATCCACTTTTTGGGGTTTATATGTGAATTTAGAAGTAGGAGTGACAGTCAGCGCCATCTATAATCCAAACAACGAGTGTGAAAACACTCTTATTCGCATGTTTGGCGTCACGTAGCACGTGAACTTATTATGAGCGGGCAGCTGATTAATTGTCTCTCTTATACAACCTAAACACACCAAGTCTGCCAGTACGAGACCCTCGTTCAATGAAATAAGGGAGAGAAGTGTATACCTAAGGGCTCGTATTTCCGTGTTTTAACACAATAATAATGAGATGTAACAGACAGTAATGCCAAGGAATGTACAGGGGAAGTTATTAGAACCAATGGAATGTAAATAAGAAGAAAGAAGAAAGAAAAGTGGATGAAAAAATTACCAGCTGTGAGCAGGAATTGAACCCACGACCTTCGAATAACGCGTTTGATATATATATATATATATATATATATATATATATATATATATATATATATAAACTTCATGATGAGATAACGTTATGGCTTCTACAAAAGAAATAATAGTATGATGAACAGAAGTAGCTGATGATCCTAGTAGGACACGACAGTTTTGCGTCCTCTTACTGAACTAAATTTAATTATCATGCATTTGTTTGATGAACATTGCGATAAAATACTCCATGATTTACAGCGAAAAGTAGTCTCCTCAAGAAGGCAATCCTGTTTATTGCCTCACCTGCGCTGCATCATGCGACTGAGTTCCAGGCACAATTTTTGGTTTTTGTGTTCTTTTACTCTATAAAAAGGCGTCGTCTCGGCAAACATTATTACATGTTGATGTGTGCATGCCTTGTCACTTCAACGCTTTGAGAAAATAGTCTCCGTATGCGTAAAGTATTTACTACCGAGGGGGGGGGGGGATTGAGTTTGAATGAAAAGAAGAAAAAAGTGAGCCCTGTAACGTTCTCTCAGGAAGAGGACACCTCAACAGTAGCTCACGAGGAATGGGGGTAAAGGAGGGATTAAAAGGTAAAAAGATAGAGAGAGAACAAGGAAAGAGCGAGGCGCAGGGTCAGCGAACGGTGGAAATATGGAGAAGATAGGAAAGATGGACACGGTTTCAAGAGTCCTAGGGCGGGGCACCACTTGCGAGAGCTCTCGTCGGTGTCAGGAGATGGCGGAGGGCCAGCCCAATCGGCCAGAGCTACGCTGTCGTCGGAGTTAGCGAGGGCACAACCGGTCGGCACGAAATCCAGCGAGCGAGTCCCCTTACTACCAGGTATGCTTGTGTTAAATAAACCGCGTATAACATCGTGTTTATTCTGGACGCTCACTTTAAAGTTATTGCGCTTCCTCGCCCGTAGCGGTAGTTTTTGCTGTTGTATTCCTCGCGACACTCTTCTAATTGATTGATATGTGGGGTTTAACGTCCCAAAACCACCATATGATTATGAGAGTCGCTGTAGTGGAGGGCTCCGGAAATTTCGACCACCTGGGGTTCTTTAACGTGCGCACAAATCTGAGCACAAGGGCCTACACCATTTCCGCCTCCATCGCGACACTGTTCTACTTGTCGTGCTGCTTGACCCAGGGACGTCTATCGCTATTCCTTGTGCTTATGCATTTATGAAAACAATTTATACTGCTGATGTTCCTCCAGAGCCTCTGAAAAATACGCGAACTGGCAGCGTATTCATTCATTTCCTTCAAATTCAAATATGAAGTGACGTAAGGCTGGAGAATCTAACATTGGTCGCTCTCAGCATCGTTAATTCGATTCGCGCGGCGTTGAAACGCGATTCTCGGATCTTGTTTTTTTTTTCTCTGATGTTTCTGTATATCGCCACCTGTTAGCATTGTCAAAATGTCTGTATATTTCTAGAAGAAATAACTAGCGTGAAAAAAGGTTGGCAGAATTATGAAATAGCGCGATGCAGCATTGAAGTTTTGAGGTTCAAGCATCAAACTTCACGATGCTTTTGATAGCTAATTTCTTAAAAGTGGTGCCTGCAAACGGAAACTTTACGTCTTCTATATAGTGCGACCTTTGGTCGTTTTACAGAAAACGCTCTGCTTTACTAGTCAAGTAAAATATTCTTGACAATGCATCTACTACCGTGAATACCCAGGCGTAACTCAGTTCATTAGAAATTATGTATGGGCCAGGAGTGAAAAAACGACGGAGCCCTGGACTTGTAGAAAAAAAGTCGAACAAATATTGGCGTAATATTTTTTTCTTTTCTTTTTTTTCTTCCTCAATCCGCATCACAGCATCGGGTTTCCTGCCTTCATGTCAGACATCAGACCTTCTACCACGTGCGTCTCACTAACAGCTCTTAAGTTGCTACAGAACACAGCATTGATCACGCGTAGACATCCTTGCAACATTGAATTGCAGCAACGTTGCTTGATAAGTCACCTGGATTGTACACCATGGTGTAGCAGTGGTTATGGTGCACGGCTGTCAATGTCATGGCTAGGATCCCGACCGCGCCGTTCTAGTTTTGAGGGAGGAGGAATGCTATAGGCCCATGTATTTTGCGATATTAGTGCACGCTAAACAACACCGTGCAGATGGATGAACCTTCCGGAGCCCTCCAGTACGACCTATCCCATAACCGTTTAGTTTTCGATCCTAACACGCTATATACGGTTATTAGGTATAGCCTAGTTCTGCACCCACAAACACCTAAATGAAAAACCGGATCGTCGTAAATAATGTGGGAAATTGTTTAGAAGACCGTGGTCGTGACGATGTGAATCATTGCAAAACGCTTACATTATAGTGAACATTGTCTGGTCTCTTCTCCACGTGCCATATTAGCGAAATTTCGTCGGACCCGGCTTTTTTAAGGACGAAGGTGATCATACTCTAACCTTGTTACTCACGCATAACCGAGAGGAGAAGAGACGAGAAAGAAAAGAAAGCAATAGAAGTAGATGACCATTTCTCGCCTAATTTCCTATATGGCATTACTCGGTCACTACTCTCCGAAGTGCTGCTACTCTCCGATTGGCTGCCGCGCACACATTTTGCCTGAGTGCACGGTCGAGTCCCTCTCTCAGTCTCCTGGATAGCCGCCGTACGTGGCGGATCATTGGTGAGGCATGGACAACAAGAGCGACAGGCGCGTCGAAGACCATTCCGCCCGGCTTCCTTGGCTCGCGTCTCGTCGGTGTTACCCGCACGCCCTCTGCATTCCCTAACGCAATAGGACACATGGATGCAAGCACAGACGGACGCACACATGGATGGATGGACGCTTTGCCTCACTCAATATCATTCACTCTATGAATATGCTGTGGTTTGTTTTCGCTCGCGATGCTGGAGGCACAGCTGTCAACGAAACGAGCAGCTCATAACAAGTTTAGCGTGAAATACTACGTGTCATCTAATAATACCACTTAAAAATAACTTCGTTACAAGTTGAGCATTCAGCATCCAGATGCCAAGCTACTGCTTGGACAAGAGGCAAGCTCTGTAACAAAGCGGGTGGATGCCGGCGTAATACTTCGATGACAGCTAGATATCTGAACGTTAGGCTCTTTGCTAAATGGTGTCGCTCAGAAATGGTATCATAAATTACCAAGAATGAACACCGGCCACTCCTCACATTGATCCCGTGATAACGATGCGTCGTCATGGAGATAAAAGATCGATCGCGCTCGGTAAGCACGAGTTCAGGATGATCTTTAGAGAGCAAAGCTGCTTACATAGTTGACGCTTCGTCACCAGAATTTCTTTTAACAAGGCACTTCAGAATGATGGCGAGCGTTTCTTCGGCATCTGTCGAGTACAACTTTGCTTTTACGCGTAGTTATAAGATGCTGTGCAATGTGTCAGTTGTTTACAAGCTAGTGTTTCGTTTTTTTCGCAAAGGCAAGAAGTGGAACCTGGTCTGTCTTTGAAGGGAAAAAATTAAAAGCTTCGCACAAGCGTCAGTTGTCTTATTAAACTTGTTTACTACTACTTCGCATAAGACGTCGAGCAGGATGCTTTGCACGTATGCTCCACGTGTTGACGTGAGTGGGAGTAGGCTTTAGTGTAAAAAAGAAAAACAGTGTGAGGACGTATGCAAATATTGCCTTGATTTTGATGTCATGTTGAACATTAGGCTGTTTTGCCTCGCCTATTGATGAACAGCAAGTACTAATCAAGACACGTGTATTGATTTGGCATTTTCCAGTCAGAATCGTGTCAAAGCGATGCAGCTGTTTCATACTACTTTACAGATCCTAGTGTACTGCATGTGAGTGTGGCAATCGGACGCCCACTTATATTTGCACCCCGTGGTGTATGCACTCGTACTATGGCGCATATGTGTATTGTTACGCCGTCGGAAGGGGATCTCAACATTATTTGCTGCAGTGATTGAGACATGTACTGAATTATTCGAGGGAGTTGGATCTCCTATATGGTGCAACTAAAAGTTGTATTAAAGAGCATAGTTGGCGCGAGCTGAGCTCATTTAAAATTCATAAGGAGAACAGGCCTTAGCCGCTCACATACACACTTTTAATCACGTACTGAAAATGCACCGTTGTTCACTTATGAATACAAAAACGTGAGTGCATACAATGCAAAAAACACTGAAACCTAGGGAGATGTACCACGCCTGTATTTCGGTTGAAAACGTCGCAGTCGTGAATGATGTGTATTCACGTATGTCCCATGAAAGCCATCCCAGGAAACAACTTCCCCCGACTTCGGATTGCGTCTACTCTGTCAATTGTGGTCCTTTCACAACCACTCAAGCAATACTTTTCCACCTTCTTAGATTCCTAGTTCCTGCCAATGCTCCATCCACTGCGCATGTACATCTTGCACGGCGTCTTTCATTCGCCGTTACGATATTTCCTGCCCAAGTCAATGCCATTTCCTCACATGCTGTTGTGTTCCCCGCGCTGCGTCCCACCTCATTTTTGCGGTCAAAGCATATTTCGGTCATCGCATCTCGGCTGCCAACTTTGGGCTTCTCGATCAATGCGACCAAAATAATCAGTGGCAGCTGATGTGTGGTGACGTCCATCGACGTCTTCTGTGCGACGAATTCTCCTGGTGGGCTAGCATTGTTTTTGTTGGGCTGCAAATGTATGCTTTAACAAAAAGGAGTTCCCTCTTTTCTGTTATGGTCGTTTTCATTAGCTGATGACTATGTTTAAAAGACACGTAAACTCTCAATGAATCTCTCCACTCCCGTCAAAAAGGCAAGGGACATCAACGATTTTTAAGCTGTCTCTTTATATGAAGTCCTACATGTAGCCAGCCAGGACTGGCTCAAAGAAGTGGCAAGCACTCGATGTTTTATTAGAGCGTGTGCGCAAGCTGTCGTATAGTAGATGACCTTGGTATGGTAGTTGCATACGTCTGCGCAGATTATGACGTTCTGCCCCTTCGCACTAGCACACCATCTATTCAAATGCACGTCGGACTGTTGCGCTGATAAAGGGCTTACGAACTCAGCCACTGACGCGACAGTCATCATGGTCGATCCGGGCCGCATTTATTGCATATTACATGAAGGCTAACACGTTGAGGCCTGTCTACCTAAATCTAGGTGCGCGTAAGGGAATTCCACGGAGTTTAAATTTCCAGAACACCTTCCCTCTCTTCTTTACGGAGTGCTGCATAATTATTTCATGGCTTTCGGACATAAAATATGGTGAATGTATATCACTATTATCACCATAAGCAATATGGACACAAAGAAAGAAAAAACAAGAACAAGCGCCGACTTAAACTTAACTATTTCTTATTAGACGTGAGACATGGAATGTAGCAGTAGAGTACAGTGGGAATGTTGGTATTCAATCACTATGTTACAACGTGAGAGAACGATAAGTTACCAAGGCTCATATACTACACATGCGAAACCCGGCCAATTGTTGCATGCGCAAAAAAATATATTGAAGCCCTTTCTTACTAAAATGCCAAAGTACACCCGTGACACTTCATATTATAGCAAGATACAAAGGTCGTGTGTTGTATATATATGTTTCATTGTGAACGCAAAATGCTTACTAAAAGTCAGTGCTCCTTAATGTACTCCTCTGCATCCACCCAGTTTTTCATCCTGTTTGCTTCCATGGCTCGATATTAAGATACCCCATGTTTACAGTCAGGCGCTGGTGGAAGTCATCATTGAGTCTTTCTCCAGCAATCAGAGTAAAAGAAAGAACGGAAGACAATACGACAATGCGATTCGAACAAGCTGGTTGGGGTGAATCGAGGTAGAGATATGTTCGAAACTCACTCCGCCAGACCGCGCGAGAAACCAGCCAAGTGTTCAGGGACGCACCGGTGGCGTTCCTATCTCTCTCGGGACAGGGATCAATACTGCACTCCTGGCAGCAGATGGCGAATCGTCTGCTCCACTTCACTTCCGGCGTCTGCCGCGGAATACCGGCTGGTGCCGCTAGCTCTGCCCACTGGACATGCACCTGCACTGCACATTTCTTCATTTTTCACAGTTTCGACCTGCTTCTACATATACTTTTGACATGCATGCTGCACCTAAATGGCCTCTTTCCATCCATGAATCAGTTCGAAACACATATTACGCATATCTTCTTCGAACAGCTGTCACTGTTCGGACTGGCATTCAAGGTTTCCATGCATATGTTGCACGGTTATCTGGCTTTTTTTTTTTCTTCTTACTTTCAAAACAAAACTTTTCACTAGTTCAAAAATTCGGTGGCGGTTGCGCTATACGCAGAAAACACAGCGGTGGCGATTATGAAGGAATGCAGCCTTGCGTACTGTGCTGGTCGCGCGCGTATTTGATCACAGCCTATCCACGGAGTGAATGATGATTGGTGGGACGAAGCGTTCATCAGTCCGTCCGTGCTTCCGACCGTACATTCGTTCTTGATTCTGTCTGTTCTTGCGTCCATCCGTGTGTACATCCGCATGTCCGTCCATCCATGTGACCGTCGGTGCGTCCGTCCGTCTATCAAGTGAACACTCCAGGTATCGCTATCTCACATCTTTGCATCATGTACTAATCATATAAAGTAATGCCATCCAGTGGACATTCTAAAGACTGCTCTCTCAGTTATGTCTGTTCATCCGTTCGTCCGGACGGACGTCCATCCATTCGTCCGTTCATTCGTCTATCTAGTGAACACTCTAAGAACAGGTATCTCACATCTTCCCACCATGTATTACTCATATAAAAGCACCGCCATCAAGCGGACAGTCTAAGAACCACTCTCTCGGATATGTGCCACCGGTGGTTAGATACGACAACGGGACGCACAATCCACGCCATAAGGAGCTTCGCCCCTAAAACATATAGAGCCCTTTCAACTGCTTCTGAGTATATGGAAGACCAGCGTAGCCGGAAAAGCGTTCCAATGAAGAGGTATCGCGCGAGTGTTTGGTGGCTCCACGGGCCCGATCTTTGTTGGTAGCGTTTGGCTCAATGACGACGCGCACACTCGTGATTTTGGTAGCGCCGGCATTCTTAGTGCGGCCACCGCTTCATCTGGGGGAGGAACGTTGCAAGAGCCCGAGCTGTCACACGCTGTCTTACGGCAGGGTATGCTGTCATATGCTGCCATACCTAGGCGTAACGCTCGAGCAGCCAGGTAAAACAGACATCTGTACCACACTGCAGCAAGCGAGCTGGTGCCTCGTAATAAGATTGCGTACTACGTCAAGTCGACAAGCAAAAAACAAATAAAATAAAGTGTGATACACTCGCTGTAACAGCTACTGGCGAACCTGAGTAACATTCCCACGTTTTCGCTCTGCTTGGTCGGCTTACGTCGCATCGTGAAGTTGGGTGAATGAAGGTAGCCTATATTCTACTTGCAAAGTGTAATGACTGTTTTTTTAACTGCTTTGCACACCTAGAGCACCAATCGCGCGCCTAGCATTTGCTACTCGACACCTGCAATTTTACCTAGTCTTCGCCTATCATTTGCCTTACGTGAAGCATCCGCCTATCATCTTCAAAATACCCATTTCCACGATTATCTTAAATAGTGGGTCCCATCATGCCCTCTAAAAAACCAGTTGGACTTCCCATCGCCATACAGATTTTTTTCGGATTGGTCAAGCGACAGGATGAGGGTGAAAGAAAGGCAGGGAGGTTAACCATGGCTGGGTCCGGTAGGCTACCTTGTACTGGGGAAGAAGAAAAGAGATATAAAAGTTACAGAGAGAGAGAAGTAACTGATGTCGTCGACAAAACGTTGATTCTGTGCTTACTATCACAGACGGAGAAGCAGACCGGTTAGTTAATGAAATCAGCGCATTTGATGCGTTGTGTAACTTGCATGCGCGGTCCTGTGCGGCCAGAATCTTGCCCATGGATTGATCAAGAATGATTGGAAAGTGAAGGGGCGCATCTACATTCACAAGTACGAAGGTGGCTGCGGTTTAACAATACAGTCGTGTTATGTTAACTTCTAAGGCGTATACTCTTTCGTACATGCATAGACATGCCGTAGCTTAATATCCTATACAGAGATATACGAAATGGTTGACGTAACCTTTGAAGAAATTGAAGTGCATGCTACCGTTAGCTGAACCGATTGGATGTAACGTTGCTCAGCACCCTTTACACTCAGGCAGACTAATATTTAATGCACGTATTGGTATAATTATTCAAACGTCACCTATGTATTCCTGTAAATCTAGTCATTATATCCAATGCATTAGGTAAAATGTTGTAGATTTTATCTAGAAACAAGCGAAGGTAAGATAGCCTTGACCTTTGCCAACTAAAGAAACGTTTTTACAACGCAGGATACTGAGCCCCCATTTCCTGTCAAAAGAAGTAGCCGATGCCATAGAAGGGTGGCACTTCCTAAAAATCTCCCTTTTAAGAAAGCTAAGCACGCACCCACGCACACGCACACACACACACACACACACACACACACACACACACACACACACACACACACACACACACACACACAAACGTGTTTGTCACAGCTCCTCGCTGTTATGAGGCCTTTTGCCACATTACTGTCCACTCGCCTAACAACTAGGTGTAAAAAATTATATACAAGCGCACGAACAAAATCATAAAAGCCACCCGTGTAAAGCGCTCCTATAAAAATAAATTCTAATAGAATCTGCAATGCGACCAGGGTGGCATGATGTCTCTCACGGAAAACTTCATATACCTATAGAAAACGTGTGGGTCCTTTCGCACGTGCGACAACTTCTCGACATATCAGAGTGACTTTCATAGACTTCGAGACGATTTGAAAATTTTGAGTCTCACACTTGAGCGGTTCCAAAACTCCTGTACTATAACCAAAACCAAAACTCTAAAATGTGTGAAAACGCGCTTCCTGCTCTGCAGAGTTGTGCACGTGTACCTTTTCTGGTTTCGAAACTACGAACGAAAATTATTGTGTTGCATGCCTGAAAACATAACAGCCTTGAAGAATGCCCGAATAGGTTTGTCTGTGTCATGTTTTTTTTAATTCGCCTGTACAGATGTTGCCATTATGAGTAATATGGTCACTTGGTGGGCCAGCCAATATTGTGAAATAGAACATGCTACATGTTACAGTATGAGCGGCCACATTCTCTTTCAACCTCCACATTTGATGAATGGTTCCGCGAGAAACTGTTCCACTAGTATTACTTGAATGCTGGCTATAAAATAAAATTTATGCAACCGCCGCAATAAGAACCCGCAGGTGGTGAAGCGCAACTAATAGAGGATAGCTTATTTATGCTGTTTCATGCGTGTTGTATTAATTACCATGCATCTGTGAAGCAAATAACGCGGATTAAAGGACAGCTTGACGCCGACAAGTACTGAGTGTAACAGGTTCAAAGTTCGTGCTTACCAAGTGGACTAAGGTGACGGTCATTCTCTTGTCCCCATGATCAAGTATTCATGTGCATGCAGCTGGGAGTACGTACAACCCTGGGAGCGATAGCCAGTGCCATTTATTTGAACTACGCTAACAGTTCTTGCTTTGCGTGCCCATAAATAATATATTAGGCGTACGAAGGAATCATCGATAATGTAGCTCAGTTCGTAAGAAAATAATGTGCCTAATTTGAAGGTTGCTGGTTATGTTTCTGTCTGCGGCAAATTGAATTTGCGTGCACTTTCATTTCGTCACATCTGTAACTTACTTGTACAATATGCTTCAAGTATTAAATCATTGTCTACGATGCATTATCTTTTTATTATCTGCTGATTTTCATCAAGGTTGCGTCAGAAAAAACTAATCTGACCCTCCAAATTCCCTTTCTTGATTGTGAATCTTATTATTATTTCAACGCAGCTATATATTAATGAGCTCGTTTTAGATTTGTGTGACAGTTTTGTACTTTTTTGAGGTCCAGAAGCCTACCAATCTCTCACTTTACTTCTGAGCATCGGTTGTTTAAGATGGAAAGATCTCTTTTGTAATGAATATACGAATAAGGCTTCAATTCTTCAGAATTGGAAGTCGACAACACTTATGGACCTCACGAAATACCTAATACAGTGTTTTAGAATTCAGTCCATGTTGGCTTGGTATTTAGCCCTCCACTAATAGCGTTCCATATGACAAACTTCTTTCAGGTTTACATAACACGTTTAAGCGCACGTTTCAACGAATGTGTTAGGCTCTTCTCCTCACATTGCAGGTGAAAATGCTTAGTGATGTCACATTTGTCACTGCTTCAGGCTTGCCTAATTTTGGGGTCGTCCCAATTTCTCGCTAGTTATATTCAACAGAAGTTGCGAAGCGGAAGCGTTGTCTTAAAATAGATTTAATGGACACTGGTGCAGTAACCCATATTCACTTCAGCTGATGAACTCAGCACCGTGAATTCAGTCGCTTTCTTGGAGGTGGTAATGTTCTTGGTTGGTGTAACTATAAGTTAGAGCTTAGTATTTTCATTCCGCAAATGCCACATGCAGCCCCCTCTAAAAAATAACTAAAAGAGCGATTGGGGTTTTGTGCAGTTGGCAGAGTTTACGTAGAAGTCCAAATTCAGGGAACATCCGTAATGTCAACGAAAGGCACTTGGTAGGCACTTCATGCCTGCTTGCAGCGCCAAAACACGGACCATGCATATTCCCTGAAGTAGTAGGTGGAAATCTCTGTAGGCTGCTTTTTTCTGTTGTTCTTGAAAGCGGCAACAGTATACTCGGGTCTTCAATGGTGCATCCAGTATTTTGTTGAGGAAGCTTTTATGAAACAATTGGCGCAGTATCTGCAAGTTAACCTGCAAATGACGCCGAAAGACGACAGTTTTGTGTCTGGAGAGAGTGAAGAAAACGTTTATTTAATGTCCTACGCAAGAAAATCAGTGAATGATGTTCTGGAGGCGCTGCGTCAGAGTGCCTCGAGCATGCAGCAGAGGCGAACGAGCGCATCACATGTGAGATATGAGCGCTATCTAGCTGTTATCTTGGAAAACGAAGCGCGCGACTCTGAAAAGGCTCAGAGGTGATAAGGTGTAGAACGCAAGGCGAAGGGTAGGCGCCATCACCGTGTAGTCTTAGCAAAGCGTTGGAACACTTGCCTTTTCGTGCAAGCATTTCATGGTCAGCGCAGCGTGATAAACGCTACGGTCCTTGCAATTACTTATGTATGCCTTTTCTATTAAAAGACGCACATACAGAATATATACGTGATCTTATGGTGCCTCAGATATGTGCAATAATTGCTTCTTAATTGAGAATCACACAAGTATGAACGCTGAATCTTGAGCAACATTCATGGGCGCTGCGGATGTGGTCGGCCGTTAGCGTTAGAGGTATCGGCTGGTGCCGTTTAGAGTACCCGGTATTGTTAGGGAGGACGAACAGACAAATGGACAGACAGACCAAAATTTTTGCGACAAAGGTTCCCAAGAAAGACTATCGTATTTAAAAAAGAAGGCCGCGTATTTACATGCTTTGCTCCAAACGTCATCGAAAAACGGTAGCCTCCTGCCGGCTAATCGGCCATTTATGTTGCCCCTTGCCTCAGACAGCGTTCCCTCTATGTAGACATGGCCATTATTGACAGGACAGGATCAATTTTTTTAATCCTCCTTGGACTGGATGAAGTAGACGAGGCGCCCCATGAGATACTGACGCGATCTGGCAGTGCCATTCGAAAAAATGAGGTAGCGCAGAAACCAGGGCCACTGCCATGTGGCAGCACCATATCGTCGACAAAGCTCTTTTTCGTGCGTAGCATAGTTTTTTGAATGCGGCGTAAGAAATGGCATGGTCTTTAAAATTTTGCATCCATGCATTTTTAAGGGAAGGAATGCACCATGTAATACTTAGGCTGGGAAGTTATGTTGTGCCTCAATGCGTAATAGTTGCTTTTTGATCGACAATGTTCACACATTCGAATGTTGCCACCAGTTCAAGATGGCTGCCGTTCGACAAGTGCTCAAGCTTTGGCCCGGTGGCTGAATATTGTGGCATACAGACAGAAGCACGAACAGACAGACAGACAGACAGACAGACAGACAGGCAGACAGACAGACAGACAGACAGACAGACAGACAGACAGACAGACAGACAAAAAATTTCTGTGCTCTATTATCAGAAGAAAGATAACCGTCTTCAAAGAGAAAAGGGTAGCTTTCGCTTCGTGGCGTATTTCGGGTGAATGCATAAAGAGCCAAGTTATTCTTCGAAATAAACTTAGAGTGTATCAATAGATTTGCTACATCAAATGAAACACGGAGCACTGCCACCTGATGCTCGGACCTCCGGCTGCCTTGAGGTATAAACACGCACTCCAATCCCGCTGATGGTGCGAAGGGCACCTGTGTCGCGAAACAAAAATTATCAGAAAAAAAATCAACGTTTTAAAGTTAGTCTGCAGAAACTTTCACTAACAATTAAGCATTGTTTCTATACTTTTTATAACTAGGTCCTGATGGTTTACGTAATAACCAGGACTACGATGGGGGTTTTTGAAGTAACTAAGGGGTGACAACAAGACCAGTTACGTTCGATTAGCCGAGACAGTTGTCTATTGGAACGAGAAGTGTACTGAAGCGCTATTCCGTGTCCGTATCGTGTTTTGTAGAGTACCAAGTACTTTAAATCGTCACCCAGTTTTTCTAACCCCACCCCCCTCCCACCCATCCCACACAGCTTTACAGCTACTTGTTCCGTTTAGGGTACCGTGAAGGGTGGATACTTAGCTGCACGTAATGCTGTCAGTGTGAGATCCAAAGGACGGCTCTGTGCTCCCCCATAGTAGAGTACTAAGTACTCTAAATCGTTAACCACTCTTTCTAAACACACAGTTATAGTTGCCATGGGACGGCTTTCAGCTTTCCCATACTGGAGCACGAAGCATCTTAAATCGTTAACCACTTTTTCTAAACACTCATGTTCTCTTCTGATGGCACATTTCGGAACTGCCGGGCACACGGGACGGCTTAATGGTCTCCCATAGTAGACTACAAAGCACTCCTAATTGTAAAGCACTTTCTATAAACACACATTTGTATGTCTCATTTGTTGGTACATTTGTATTAGTAGTGCAGTACCAAATACTCAAAATTGTTACCACGTTTTTTAAAACCACCACTATGTCAAAGGGGACCCCTGATAGCTCTTTCATAGTGCGTTTAGTGCTATAAAACATTCACAATTTGTTCTGAACATATTATTAACGTTAAATCGCGCCTGGGAGAGCTTTTTGATCTCCCATAGTGGAATACCTCGCACTCTAAAATTTCGATTATTTGTTCTAAACATGCAAGTAGTTTTATTGGTGCTCATTTGCCATTTCATAATCTCAGCAAATCTCCTGAAGGGGAGCATGAATAAACCAATAATCCCCGTATTCAGAAACGTTCCTTGACTTAAACTTGACTTCCTACCACCTTCGATACAGAGCGCTTTGCAGATGCACCTTGAAGTTGGTGTTCAATTTAGCGCTGCAGGCTTGATGAAAACAGTCTTTGGTAGGTAGCCCACTAAGAGTTTACGTGAAATTTTGTTAAACTTTCTACTAAGCTGCTGAAAGACTTCATGTTGTACAACTTATACAGTCCGCTGACATTTATGAACTTTGATATGCGTGGTTCACCGTCCTAAAAGAACCGAATGTTTACGAGAGACGCCGTAATGAAGGGCTCCGGAAATTTAAACCACCTGGGGTTCTTTAATGGGTAACCAAATTCGAGCGCGCGAATCTGCAGCATTTTCGCCCTTACAACATATATGAACGTTGAACTGACAATTCTACACACTTTAAGTGTTCTTTACATCGGCTTCTGCCAGCATTGTAAAACTGGTGCACCAATATGATTACTAAGAACAAGCCGCACAAATCGTGCATATAGTAAGTACGTAAGCTTTGCTACATTTTTCTCATTCTTGGCTTGCGATGAGCTCAGAAAGTAAACTGTAGTGCTTGATTGCACCATTCAAACCACTTGCTCACTTCCTTTTTACTAAGTTTCAAAAAGCTCAGGTAACGTCCACTACTTTGCCTAATGCATATTTATTACACACACTATGGGATCGAACCCTTGCAGTAGACATCTCACTACCCACATACATATGTTCAATATTTTTCGTGACGACCTAACATTACCTAATTGTTTTAAAGCACAAGTGTACGCACTTTTTCATGGAACTCTTGGCGGGTGCACGGTATAACCACGCCCGCAAGCGCTCCACTGTTCTCATTGCTGTAGCATTGAAGATACGTCATTGCTTTTACACAGTCCCGCTTGTGAAATGCTAAATTTTTGCAGGGGTCATTCTAGTTACTATTATTCATGAATCGCAGCAACTCGCCAGCACGTTTTACAGTGAATCACGAAAAGGACAACGTGTGCTTTCGGCACCGCAGCGCCACATCATTAACCTATAAAGTCATCAACGCTACTGATGCCCAAGCCAAGTATACTAGCAACGCATGCTGCATATGCTTATACTCGTAGCCTGCATTTTGTTAGTTCTGAACCGGCTTTTAATGGAGTTCCATCTGGTATGCAGCGTGACCACATTCGCTGCACACGCAAAACAGCCCATTTCAGAGCATTTCAGCCATTTCATTCTAGCGCGTTCTAACCTACGCAAGGTGTTGGGTAAGTCGCCGTGGCCTCTTCCCCTTACATTCTCTCAGCAATTATGTAATGACACCGGGCAATTAAATCATGTGATGGCATCGGAGAACGAGAACCCACATGGTGCGGCGTGACACAGCATTGAGCAAGCGTGGCGTGCTCCAGCAGGAGTTAACGACGAGTAACAGCTACAGAAAGTGCAGTGAATTCATGGTGCGCTCCAATTGCAAGGACACGTGAACAAGTGCCCGCGACGAAGAGTCCACCCTTGTGTTGCTTCGCATGCTACTAATTGTTCGTTTTAGTGGGATATGGTGTAATCTTTGTGCCACACTCTATGTTTGGTGTCTCGATTTCTAGCTGAAAGCACACAGTTTTTCTAATATTGGGCCGCACTATAAAGCTTCAAAAGTGGAGATCCGAGCATGGTGGCACACTCGACTTGCAGAACAACCGGCTTTCAATAATCCGCAGCTTCTCGTTAAAAGAAATCGTTGAGGCGGGGTTTCAGCAACGTAAGCGGCATTGTTCTCTAATGATCAACTTGAACTCTTGTTTACCGGGCATGATCGGTAGAATTTTTTTCCCATAATGAGGCGTCGTTATCGCGGGATCAATTTGCGAAACTGCCAAAGCTCTGGCCGGTTTCGCTTTCGTCATGGTTGCAGAGCGACGTTCTTGCGCAATGAGCGCCGGGATCATGCTCCTCTTTAGCATCGAAGTAAGCAGAGTAGTCAGAGGTGCTTGCTTTGTTGATAATTACGAAACGGCGCCGTTAAGCAAGACGAAAACACGAGGGAATACACAAAACACAAGCGGCAATCTCTCAACTGAAGTGTTATTCGCAAACGCAGAAAATAAACCTGTACACACATGCGATTTTTCGCAAAAAACTAACAGGAAAGAAAAAAAACACACACAAAAAGAACAAGTAAAAGTAATAATCCCTTTCAGGTGGCAAGCTCACCTATGGCTTCTTTTGAATATGCATACCGAGAGACTGGAAATGATAATATAGTTTTGCTGAATTAGCCTATACATGCTCAAACTTTGAAAGATTAACAAAACTAATTTATTTTCGCAAAATTATTGATCCCAGAAACTTTTATTTAAAAAGAAACTCTTTCAAGCAATGGTTTTCGAGCGGACCTCTAATTAGGACATTAATGTTTGACATATCGCGAACAAAAAAAAAACATTAGCGCTTATCACTGTGATACGACAATTACTGCATACTTCATAACCGAGGAACACTGAACAAAAATATCAGCAGCATTGAGAAGAGTACGATTCTGTATTATTGTACTTTTTTCACGATATAAAGCTCAGGTACACGCACGCGAAAGAGCCATTTTATGACTGCAAGCACGTGTCTATTTGTAGCCAAGCGATCACCTAGACTTGCATATGTCGAGGGTACGGCATCATAAAAACACCTTAGGGGGCGCTACTTTCTTTAGAAAAAAAAAATTGAGTTAGGCAAGAAAGTTTCAGCGTCCTACAAGTAGGACACTGGGCATATATGGGTTAGGGTTCGTATTCCAACTGCCAGCACTGAGGGACCATGACAACACTTGCAAGCTGGATTTCTCACGGCGCTTGCTTCATTGATAACGGCGGCTTCGTTAACTGCTGAGCTTGGGACAATGTTAATGGATTTTGTTCAGAGTGTGAAAGAACTGTGTTCAGAAAAAGTGTTCAACGGTATGTAGCACTTGGTACTCCACTGTAGAATTTGTCCCGTGGTATATGTGTACAAAAGGCAGTAACGATTTGGAATATACGAGGTACTTTGCTATGGAAGAGCTTGAAGCCGTCCCGTGGGCTTCACACTTGATGAGGCCCCGTGTGTCTAGAAAAAGTGTTACCGATTTCAAGTAAATTACACTCCACTATGAGATTCCTTCTCTATGAGTGAGCCGTCCCGGGAAATAAGGAAAATTAATTCTTACACGAAGAGCAAGTTCATTTTCTCGCGAGCAAAATAAGTGGGCACCGAGGTGCTGAACAAAGCATCAATGTGGGCGACAAAGACTTGCGTGAAGTGCAGGGTTGCTAATCGGCTCTAGCTTAGGCGCTATAGTAAGAACAGAGTAGCACTCGCGCTTTGAGAAAAATGAATTACGGTAACGATTTGCTTATACGTGAGAAGCATGGCACCGGTGAGGGGAAAGGTGGCGCTCAAAGTTGCACCGGTTACAGGCGTGTTTGCATGAGCCTTTTTACAGTAACGAATGCTCTTTTGACGGCGTGCTTCCCTGTGATTAACAAGCTATTAAACGTATGCTAATCTGACCTCTCATCGCAGTTACTAGTCATTTTTCGTTGGCACATTCGGTAGTTTTCTGGGTTCGCACGCATCACCGTTGCTGCTGCCGCTTATTTAGTATTCAAGTATTGCGTTGATGAGTACGTGGACGAAGGTCCGACTCCGGGCATTATGTGATTGAACAATTAGAATAAAGTATTGCGGAATGAAAAAGAAAGGACAGAAGGAACGAAAAAATGGAACAAGGAAGAAATAATGATGAAAAAACAAAATAAATAAAGAAACAGAGAAGGAAGGAAGGAAGGAAAAAAGGAAGGAAGGAAGGAAAAAGGGAAGGAAGGAAGGAAGGAAGGAAGGAAGGAAGGAAGGAAGGAAGGAAGGAAGGAAGGAAGAGGGGTAGTACAGAAAGTTTCACTGGCTGCCAATTTTACGATAAGTCAAGGGCACCTCGAATTTTATATGCCGTATATCTCACTTTTCAAATGTACCAGTAACTGTTCAGCTTTCACGGTGGTAGAGACAAAGCGGAAAAAATGTTTTACTACTCGAGAATAGCAGACAAACTGTCAAACCTGCGAGCTAGCTCTTTGAAGCTATAATGTAACGTCAACGCAGTGGCGGCTCTGGTGTCCAAGAATTATTTATTGAGCGGGGCTGCTTGAAGTTTCTCTCTCAAACACCAAGAACACGAATTCGGCGGGGCGTATTTCAATCATTTTATCAATCTCATTCCGTGATCCTTATTCCCTTAAGAAAGATGTCATTCTCACTTTAATAAATGTTCGTGACCTACAAAAAGCCCAACTATTAAATATTCTCACACAACCAACTCACGCTATTGTCGCCAAGCGAACAGAATAAAAGGCGTGAGCCGCGGCCGCTTGTTCACGGGAGCTTACGTCGCACCATATTTCCTTCGAGACTGCCAGGTCGCCCCTTCATAGGAGGCGTTGGAGGAATAGCATCGGGACGAATTGGCTTAGCAGATGCGTAAACAAAAGTCAGAGTTGCGAGCGATGTCAGTGGTGCACGCAACACAAAGAAATCAAAGGAATCGTGAAGAATACGAGAACAAAGTACCGTTTTACGCCAAAGAACGCAACAAGGAACGTTGGGGTATGAGCCGTATAACTGAAAATGTCAGGCTTTAAAGCAATGGCTTTATGCTGATGTGAGCTGAGCTCTAAGAAGAGCTGACATGACTAAGCACAAACACATAAGAGCGGCAGATGATGTTAGATCACTTCCATCGAGCATGGAAGAGCAATAAAGAACGACAAGTCATGAAACTGAACGCTAAGAGAGCAAGAAAATCTAGCCTCAAAGCTGAAGACGGCTTTCGTGAGGAGACCGGAGTTTCCACTCCAAATCAAGGAGCATTATTTAGTTGCACTATAGCTCGGCTTAAAACTTTCATCCCCTACTATGATCATTGGCACCGTCTATATTCCTATACTAGCTCGATGGATGTGTAGGGCTTAGTGTCCCAAAACCATCATACGATTGTGAGAGACGCCATAGTGGAGGACTCCGGCAATTTTGATCTCCTGCGGTTTTTTCAACGTGCACCCAAATCTCAGCACATTGGCTTACAGCATTCTCGCCTCCAACAAAAATGCAGCCGCCACAGCCGGGATTCGATCCCGTTGTCTGTGGGCAAGCAGCGGAGCACCTTATTCACTAGGCCACTGCAGCGGGACTATCATACTACCTATTAAGATTCTTTGAATAGATGCAAGAATATTTGGTTACTATGTGGCTTAAGTAGGTTATTGTTTCACATAAAAACATGCTACTACTGAGGGGAATTAAAAAAAGAGGGTGCTTTGGCCCCAACAGAAAGTGGGGTTTACGATGAAATCTCTCTTTAGTTCTTTCTTACTTTCTTTCGTTCTTTCTTTTTTTTCTTTCTATTACACTGTGCAATGCTACCTGCAAAGTACATCTTTACTTCTTTAGATGCTGGGAGATTAGTAGGGCGACAGTTTTATTGCTGTAGCCGACAACGATAGTCGTGCGTCCGCATTCAGGCAGGAATAAAATACGGGCAAGTTGAATGAAAAGTCACTACCGTGGACAAACGATAATATCACCATATCAGACACGGCGAAGCACGGATAAACGCGCGGTGGAGAGAGTGTCAGGTACCGGAAAATGGCGTATCCAAGTGCGCCTGTGACTGACGTGCCATCGACGGCCGCATTTCCGTGCGGTGGCCATTGCCGGGTTTCTTGTGTCAGGCTTTAGATGTGTAGATTGTCATTTGCTGCTTCGCAAAAGGTTAAGTATCTGTTCGTCGTGTGTACGTCTCAATCATTAGAGAAGTTGACGCACAGCGAACGTTTACAGCGTGCTATGTGAAGGGCAGTACTGCTGCTTACGCTTAGTGAGTTGTGTGTTCCACGCAGGCTTGGCTTGTGAACTAGACAGCTTTAAAGAACTCGTTTCGCAGACACTCCTGGGTTGATGTCGGCATGGGCTTCGGTGGTTGTCAGCGAAAAATGATTATCTTGCGTGTCGCGAAAAGTCGAGAAGAATGCAACGAAAATGAAAACATTTCGAGCCCGAGTGAGGGCAATTGCGTGGCCTTGGGCGATTGAGTGGCAAGTTGGTCTTCAGCCATAAAGCCCCACACTTTGTCTTTCAGGGGCGAAGCTCCCTAAGGCAAAGGTGGTGTGTTCTCAATGTGTGTTGTGGTAGGTAGAGACCTCTTATTTAGTTCTTGGAATGTCCGCTAGACGGCGGTACTTGTATACGATGAATATCTGATGAAAAAATGCGAGATGATGGTACAAGGACTGTTCACTATACATCAGTACACACATACACAAATACATACATACATACATACATACATACATACATACATACATACATACATACATACATACATACATACATACATACATACATACATTCGCACGGACAAATGAATGGACGGGTCCCGGTTTTGTAATAATAATAATAACGAGGCTTTATTTTTTCCCACACTTATGATTCACTCCGGTGACATGTTGTGATTTTTTCCCTTACTACTCATTACAAGTGTGGTTTACGTATATACATGGCGTGCCTAAGGCTGCTTCGAGAAATATGCAAAATGCATTAAAGAAAAAAAAATTGTAGAGTAGTAATATAAAAGTGCATTTGAGCTGTGAACTTCGAAAAACTCTGAATAAAAAAAGGTGAAATAACTGTCTACGCTTGGAAATGCAGTGAAACTAGCATTCACACATCACAAATAAACACACGTGTCCTGTGTACTAGCTTCACAGTACAGCATGTAATATCGTTTTAATATTGCGTTTTACAAGTGTACATTGCCATGGGGCGTCAGAACATACGGTTATAATAAGGAATTCGTGGTTTAAAGCCAGCCACCCATCACAAGAGGCGCACCTCTTACTGGGCGCATATTTTTAGGACCACATAGCGGATGCATATTAAATTCGAAAAGATTTATTGCGCGTAACTGCTCGTGTTTTGAAGCATGCTACCCATGACACAGAATGCAGTCATTTGCAAACCTTTCACTGACACAAACGACACTCAAAGTTATCGATTACGTCGTAGTAATTCATAATTCAAGATTCTCAAGTAGTAATACAAAATAAATAGTGTGCCCCAAGTGTTTACAGTACGCATTTCGGACCGGATATAGCAATCGAATCTGAAAGCCAAAGCCCACTTTTGGAGTGTGTAGAAGATGTGTTGAACTATTAAGAGTACTTGTCACTTGGTATTCTACTATGGCAGACCAGAAATCTGTGTTCAGAAACATTTATTCTCAAGACAGTGGAAATCAAGTACCCTTGTACAGGACATTTCAACAAAACAGAGCATGCACAGGCTCACTAAATAAGCTTTTTAGACATACGTACAATGCATCTTAAACAAAAGGCGAAAATACGTGGGTTTAAAAAAAGAGGGTAACGATTTAGACTACTAGGTACTCTACTATGGGAGAGCATAAAGCCATCCTGTGGTCCGCACACATAATAAGGCCCTGTGGACGAAGAATTCACAGCACTCAGAGTTTTAGTCCCAGCAAGTTTAGTGCTGTCTGACTCTGACTAACGCCTCCCAGAAAAGTCTATGCCTGGAACATCGCTCTCTTTTCAATTGGAAGTCTCCTGCCAGCGCACAATCTCTGAGGCCTTGCCTGCTGCCGCGTGTTACGATTGGCCACCGCGTGAGACCGCTCGCCTCCGTGCCGCTCAGCCAAGTGACATTTAGGGAGTTTCAGAATAGCGCACCGTGAGCCCTTGCGGTGCGGTCGCTGCTACTGCGCATGCGTCGTAACGCCAGTCGCCGCTCGCGGCCCCCTCGCAAAAAAATCCAAAATAGTGGCCGCATGTGCAGCCCGCAAACACTGCTTTGAAGGCTACGTCAAAGCGATTGTGCGTTGCGGTTTGCAGGAGGGCAAACGCTATTTAAAACTCACATGACGCCCGCAGCGCCAGCAAACGTTAGTCTAAAGCTCCCTGTCAGCGTACCGCTTGGTCATGTGATATCACGGCTGCTCGGAGGCAACAGTGAGAGCACTGCTGTGTTCTCAGGGGCCTGCCGCCACAGGCACTGGCCTGCGTACCGAAGGAGGAGAGTAAAATCTGAGAGTATAGCAGCACGTTCGCGGCTCACGTTTTTATGTTTAGAAGAAGAGGGATTAACGGTTTAAATCCCTTCGTACTTCATATAGAAGCATGATCCAGGCAGCGTTATCAGGAGTGGTTGCTGTGACTTATCAGCTCAGACACAGATATCTCTGCCTCCGTCATGATACAGCCCCACAGTTCTGTCGCTGGTTTCATTTCGGAAACTTCGATATCCTGGCATTTTTTTATTATTCTCCCATTGCTGCTCTGTCGCACCTAATTAGGTTAGCAGTAGCGACCAACCTTTATTTTTATTGTGCGAACTCTTTATTAACACCGACAAAGAGGGCTTGCGTTTTGAGTGGAATCTAGCCGTCATGATTATCTTTTACAGGACGAGAGCCGGCGCGCCAGCAAGAGATTCCACGGCCCAGAGAGAGGTTGAGGAAAGTAAGAGACGCTGCTTTTGGCAGCATGGCTGCGATTCGGAGAAACACCCAAGATTCTCTCCACCGATCACTCGTTTGTAGGCTCGGTTAAGCAGCAGCACTTGTTGCTTCATAAGAAACTTCAGGGAGTCGCTTGGTGGTGGTGGTGGTCAAACATTTAAGAACCAGCAAATGGTTTCAGGGGATTGATTGGATTAGGTTCTTAATGGACACCTTCCCTCACAGCACTAGGTGGAACCCCTCTTCCGGAGCTCCATTGGTAAGCAACGGCGCCCGCGTCCATTGAACCAGGGCCTGTTGGGCCTTCAGGTCTTGACAGCCGAGCAATCCGCCTCATAGTCCTCTCTCGCGGAGTTGGGATCGTGGGGAATAGATAGATTTCCCTGGCATGCCCAGACTATGCAGAATGTGTCAGCCAGCTCTCCATAGAATTAGCATGTGTCATCAAGGAATGAGTACGATTCCCCGCTGAATGGTTCTGTCATCCGCGAACTGCGACGCCAGCGTAGCTGTCGCTGATAATCCCGCCGTCCGCGGTTTTCTGATGTCGTGTAGCTCTCGCCGAGCGGTGCCCCGTCGTCGGACTTTTTCGACCATGCACCCGATCCTTCCTATCTCTTCTCTCTTCTTTCTGTTGCTTCTGTGCGGCTAGTGCTCTCTTCTTTATTAATCAAGTATTCTTTTTATCCGCTTCTCCAACCCCTTACGATACACTGTACCGTGTCGCCAATCAGCCAGACAAAAATCAGGTGCCTTTTCCGTTTTTTAAGAGCCACACATTCAAACATTCGTTCACTTGAATTGTCACTCTGTAACACCGAAGCAGAAAGCTTGTTATTTATTTTGGGTTAAAGTAAAGAACCACTTTTTTTTCGCCTACAGGTAAGGAAACAGGTGCTTAAAGCTAAGGACTGACTCCTATAAGGCTGTGTGTCATGGTTGAAGACATGAGAGGTGCTTGCTCAGGTGGTGCTTGAAACACAGAACCAATTTCTCTAAAGGCTTACGAAGTCAATTGAGCGCAGGGTGAAGGTACATCCACTTCGTTTCGCCGTTGCTTTACAGCCAAGATCACCACGTCTCATCGAAACGCGGACGTCAAAAATCGGCAGATTCCACGTACGGTGGGAATGGGTGATACGCAAAGTACGAATGATAAATGATGATTTGTCACTTTAAAGACAGCACAACGTTACGAGGTGGAGGTAAATGACGACATGCATGACTTCCGTGCCATAATTGTTATGTTTGGATGTGCCGTTTACCTGTGTTACCTATTCATGTCACGTGATGCTAAATTTAGTATATGTGGAGCTAGCGAAACAGACGAGAGCGCGCTATCAGCGCGGTGTGTTGTTATGTTCTTACATGACACGCGTGTAAGGATTATCATGTTTGCACCAGTCATATATTTCGTCATTCCGTAATACCAAACATTGTATATGTGGAGCTAGCAAAACGGTCACGGGCGCATCATGAAGGGCCCAATATATTCGCCCACGCATGCCCATGCTGGGCACAGCGACGCTACGTTAGCCAAACGCGAGACCTCTATAGTCTGACGCCAGGCGTTACCAGCGTCCGTAGGCGCAGACCGACGGCAACCAGTGCGAAATGCGTTATGCTACACTTCACGTTGATGCGTTGCCAAGGCAACACTACGTCTCCCTCTATTCGTGATGGAGGAATGCCAGACGCGCTGAAACGCGCATGCATCAAAGCAAAGCAGCGTGGTGTGCGTCTGGAAGTATATGGCAGGAACGGCGCCTGTCGTGGCACCGCCGGCTTGACGCGGCGAAATGAACGCCGGCGACCGTGTGCACCGCGTCACGTAGAAATGTATTGGCGCGTTGCTGGCTCCGACCCACGCCTCAATCCGCTTGTTAAATAAAGTTTGCTTACTTGACTGTGACATGTAGTTATGCTCTCATATGACACGCCTCTCATGATTATAATGTTTGTAAAAGTGGCATGCCTTCGCCATTCATTGGCGTCACGTCACACCAAATTCGGCAAAGTGAAGCTAGCGAGATAGTCGCAACCGCATCACGAGTGTGTCATGTAGCCATGTTGTTACAGGACATGCATGTCCTGATAAGCATGTTTGAATGTGAAATTTACCTATGTTGTCCATTCGCATCGCGTAATACCGAGTTTGCTACATGTGAAGCTAGCGAAATGGCCGCAAGCGCATCATGAGCGTAGCATGTAGTCACGTTGTTACATGACTTGCATCTCATGTTTATAATGTTTGCACCAGTATTATACCTTCATCATCTCTTCCCGCCCCATAATACCAAATTTGGTATTGGTGAAGCTAGATAAACGACCGCCAGCGCATCATGAGCCTGGCATGTAGTCATGTTGTTACATGACTTGCATCTCATGTTTATAATGTTTGCACCAGTATTATACCTTCATCATCTCTTCCCGCCCCATAATACCAAATTTGGTATTAGTGAAGCTAGATAAACGACCGCCAGCGCATCATGAGCCTGGCATGTAGTCATGTTGTTACATGACACACATCTCATGAATAACAGGTTTGCACAAGTCACAATATTTCGTCATCCATTCACATACAGTAATACCAAATTTGGTATACGTGACGCTAGCGAAACAGCCACGAAAGCGTCATGAGCGTGACATGTAGCCATGTTGTTACACAGCACGCATCTCATGAATATCGTGTTAGTGTCTGTCACTTGTATGCAATCATGCCATACTATACCAGTTTTGCAACATGCCATATCAACGGAACCAACGCAAGAGCTGCAGGACTATTAAATATAAATCATGACATTCATGACATACATGTCTTTATTTTCATGTTATGACTAGTCACATATGTTCTTCATACAGCCATGTTATGCCATACCAAGTTTGGTATTGATACCATTATCAAAACGGCCAGGAAAGTTGAAAGTCGTAGGTGGCTAGATAGATAGATAGATAGATAGATAGATAGATAGATAGATAGATAGATAGATAGATAGATAGATAGATAGATAGATAGATAGATAGATAGATAGATAGATAGATAGATAGATAGATAGATAGATAGATACGCTCTCATTCGCCGAAGTTCCCGAAGAAATGCATTGCATATTAAAAAATGACAACATATCCACAGGGTGAATGATGGAGAGAGGGGCGAAGCATCCATCCGTCCATTCGTTCTTGCTTCCGTCCATCTATTCGTCCGTCTGTGTGACCGTCCATGCGTCCATCCACCCGTCTGTGCGTGTGTCTGTTCGTGCGTCCATCCCTGCGTCCGTCCATGCATCCATCCTTCCATGCATCCATCCGTGCATTCGTCCATGCATCTGTCCGTGTGTCCGTTCGTCCATCTAGCCAACATTTCAAGTACCACCATCTCGCATCTTTTCTTTATATATGCGTCCGTCTGTGTGACCGTCCGTGCGTCTATCCGCTTGTCCGTGCGTGCGTCTGTTCATTGGCCCGCACGTCCATCCGTGCACCCGTCCCTGCGTTCGTCCACACCTCCGCCCCTGCATCCGTGCATGCGTCCATCCATCCTTGCAGCCATCTGCGCGTCGGTCTATGCATCTGTCTGTGTGTCCGTTCGTCCATCTAGCCAACATTTCAAGTACCACCATCTCGCATCTTTTCTTTATATATGCGTCCGTCTGTGTGACCGTCCGTGCGTCTATCCGCTTGTCCGTGCGTGCGTCTGTTCATTGGCCCGCACGTCCATCCATGCACCCGTCCCTGCGTTCGCCCATACCTCCACCCCTGCATCCATGCATGCGTCCATCCGCCATGCAGCCATCTGTACGTCCGTCCATGCATCTGTCTGTGTGTCCGTTCGTCCATCTAGTCAAAACTCGAAGTACTACCATCTCGCACATTTTCATTATATATTTCGCATATAGAAACACCGCCATCCAGCGGACATTCTAATGACTCAACAAGAGGTGGCACACGCACACTTTCTTACGGCTTGCGCTTCTTGTCTACTTCCCACCTTTAACCACTTCGAGTTCATGATATAGACTAGTTCACTGTATTAATGGCACTGCGGCCCAACGCTCGCTAAACCTTTCTAAAAACAAGGAGGTTAGGACCAGTGAGTATAACCTAGCCACTCTTTCTTGTCAGATAGTGCTCAATGTACATGCCAATGGCTGCTAATTGGGAATGAGAGACATCAGAATCAGGCTTTTACTTAACGCACACGCTGCGAATTTTTTACTGTTCAACAACGCACTGGAGAAGTCTCCCACTGGCACCACCTTGCAGGTCAAAGTGTAAGACTGGTTATGCACTACGATTGCAACGACGGACGAATGGGTGCCGCTTCAAGGAGCTTTGCCCTTAAAAATGCGAAATCTTTGCAGTGCCCTGCACTACCGTGCCAGCACTGTCTCGAGACGATATATCTGCACGTAGTTTAGTGTACGTGACTTTCAGCTAAACACGCTTATAGACAGTTTCAAGGTTACAAACGTTGTACCACAAAAATCTTCCGGTCACCTCATTTTCCAACTACTAACGTCGAAACTGAAAGCTTGTTTTTAAGTTCTTTTCAAGGGTAAGAAAAACGTTTCTTTCACCTATCACATAAAAGAAACGTGCGTGACGTACAAAGGACTTTTTTATAGTTTTTATGTAGCTGAACAGAACAATCAATTGAATATAATGTTGCCAAACAAGGAAAGAAACTATAGAAAATAAGCGGG
The DNA here is from genome assembly GCF_043290135.1 of Rhipicephalus microplus. Lineage (NCBI taxonomy): Eukaryota > Metazoa > Arthropoda > Arachnida > Ixodida > Ixodidae > Rhipicephalus > Rhipicephalus microplus. The sequence goes on along the minus strand of NC_134706.1, from coordinate 61,486,147 downwards.
CTATTTTCTGAAGTTCTTGTTGTCCACCAATGATGATCAGGCTTTGGACGAAATGAGATGTCATCAAGGGCCCGGGTATGTAGGCGTGAATGGGTCTATAGTGAGAGCGTGAACCGAACGTCGGAGTGAAGAATGGTTTTGTGAGAGAAACCAAAGAAGACGTAGGTTTCCACGACCACAATTTCGGCACACTCACGGGGGTGCATCGAGAAAACTTTGCTTTCACGTAAGCTAAAGCTGCTGCTGCTAAATCATCGAAAAAAAATCACACTATCGACAAAGACGTCGGTTCTTGTTAACCACGAAGATGTATCGACTTCTAAAACGTCTTTTGTTTCTCATTAAGGCAAAGTGGTGGGGCAAAGTAGTGACAACTTCACTGACACAAGCCACTTTAAATTTATTGATTGCATTCTAGTAGTCAACAATTTGGACCTCTCGAGTAAAATCGTACAATAAAAAAGTCAGTGGTTGGAGTGCACGCTTGCGACAGGATGCGTTATCACGTTCAACTCTTACAGGCAAATCTCAAGTGTCCTCCTATTATTCGTAGCAATAAAGCATCGCAAACTGTAGTCTGTCCTACTCAATATCTTAGACGGTAATGTTGTAGGCCCGTGTGCTCAGATTTGGGTGCACGTTAAAAAACCCCAGGTGGTCGAAATTTTCGGAACCCTCCACTGTGGCGTCCCCATAATCATATGGTGGTTTTGGGATGTTAAACTCCACATAATCAATCAAATACTCAATCTCCTAATAATATGTGGCGTTTCACATCCCTAAGCTACGGCATGATTACGAGAGACATCGCAGAGAAGGGCTGCAAAGTGACTTTGAAAGAGGAAAAGGAAGAAATAGGCGCAGTTCCGTTACTGCCTCTCTCTCAATGGAGGACACCACAGTTCTGCGCAGGGAATGGGGGTATGGTGGGGTTAAGAAGAATAGGGTGGAAGAAAAGAGATAGGGATAGAGATAGGGGCCGAGACAGAGAGACCCGCATAGAAAATAAGCAGAAGATAGGAAAGATGGACATGGTCACAGGAGTCCGAGGACGGGCAACACTCAGTGAGAGCTCCTGTCGGCGTCAGGGGATGGCGTAGGCTGAGCCAGTCGGCCAGAGCTGCGCTGTCATCGGAGATCGCGGGGGCACAACCGGTCGGCACGAAATCCAGGGAGGGCTCCAGATCTTTTTACCATGAACACTCGGTGGAAAGATAAGATTAAAAAAAATGGCAAACGCCAGGTACAGTGGGGGTCTATGATATGCAAAGCACGATGAGGAAGTTTGATATGTTACTTTAAAATGAGCACAATGTTACGATTCAGAGGTAAAGTAGGCCGTACATTACTTTCTTGTCATCATTATCATGTTAGAACGTGTCATTTACCTTCATCATCTATTCACGTCACCTGCTACTAAAATGGGTATATGTGGAGCTAGCAAAGCGGCCAGAAGCGCATCATGAATGGCCCAATACACTCCGACGGAACAATGACGCGCGTGCACGCTGGGCACAGCAACGCTGCGTTAGCAACGCGAGCACTCTATAATCTGAACGCCGGCGCGACTAGCGTTTGTCGGCGCGGCCAGGCGGCAACCGGCGCGAAATGCGACATAGTGCGTTTCGCGCCCATTACGTTGCCCAGACAGCACTGTTATTGCCTCTCTTTGTGATGGAGAAACGCCCGCCACGCTCACACGCGCATGCGTTAAAGCAACGCAGCGGTGCGCACGCCTGCGAGTATATTATGCCAGGCAGATCGGCGCCTGGCGTGGCATCGCCGGCGTGACGCGACGAGATGAACGCCGGCGAGTACGTGCGCCGCGTCACGTTGAAGTGTATTGTCGTCGTGACTGTGGCGTGTAGTCGTGTTCCTACATGGCACGCACCTCATGATTATCATGTTTGCACCAGTTACATACCTTCGTCATCCATTCACGTTACGTAATACTAAATTTGGCAGGCTTAAAGCTAGCGATTTGGCCCCATGTGCATCATGGGCATAGCATGTAGTCATGTTGTTACATGACATGCATCTCCTCATCATTATGTTTGCACCAGTTACATACCTTCGTCGTCCATTCACGTCACGCAATACCAAATTATGTATATGTGGAGCTAGTGAGACGGCCGCGAGCGCATCATAAGCGTGGCATGTAGGAATGCTCTAACATGACACGCATCTCTTGACTGTCATGCTTGCACCAGCCATTTACCTTCATCATGCATTCACGTGCAGTAACACCAAATTTCGTGTATGTGAAGGTAGCGAAACGTTTGCAAGCGTACCATGAGCATGGCGTATAGTCATGACTCCTGTGTTGCATGACGTGCACGTCCTTATTTCCATGCTAGTGTCTGCCACTTGTGTTCGCCATACAGTCAAATCATAGCATGCCAATTTTTGAACTTTTCATGAAAACAAAGCCAGCACAAGAGCAGCAAGACTATGAAATGTGAATCATAATATTCATGACTTATATATCATGGTAGCCATGTTGTGACTAGTCAGTTACGTTCGTCATCCAGTCATAATATGCCATACGAAATTTGGTATTGATACCATTAACGAAACGGCCAGGAGAGCTAAAAGTTACAGACGGCAAGATCGATAGATAGATAGATAGATAGATAGATAGATAGATAGATAGATAGATAGATAGATAGATAGATAGATAGATAGATAGATAGATAGATAGATAGATAGATAGATAGATAGATAGATAGATAGATAGATAGATAGATAGATAGATAGATACGCCAAAGGGGCCGAAGTTGACTAAGAAATGGTTCGCATTTAAAAGTGGTTAATTTTTTGAGCTCTCGATACTCTACTATGGGCCTCACACTTGAAGAGGGCGTGTTGATGAACATTCCGCCGTGAGTAACTGGTAAAACAGATTCCAAATGGGACTGATGAGGTCAAACTTAACGTCACTACTTTTTGTGCATCTCAATATTCATCACCTTCACAAGTCGTACATAAGTATTAGTGGAGTTTATTAACATTTTGAGCATACTTCGCGCTAGTTGTCTTGTTGATCAAGTCGATTGGAATGCATTTCGTTTCACACATACGCGCTTTATCGAAGACCAACAACGCTGGAGGCAGACACAACAATATATGTATTTCGCCTCAAGCTTAGACGACCTTGATTCCTTGCGGTCACTTTGTGTGCGAAAACGAAACTAATGTACAACAAGCTAGGAAAAGAGCAGCGCCTCGAAATAGGCAATAGTGCACTTCAAGTTGTCAAAGACTATGCCTACTTAGTGCAGGTAATAACCGCGGAGCCGAACCACGAGATGGAAGTAACTAGAAAAATAAGAATGGGGTGGAGCACATTTGGCAAGTACTCTCAAATTATGACAGGTAGATTGCCACTAACTCTCAAGAGGAAGGTATATAACAGCTGTATCTTGCCGGTACTTAGCTACAGAGCAGAAACCTAGAGACTTACAAAGAGGGTTCAGCTTAAATTGAGGACGACGCAGCGTGCAAAGGAAAGGAAAATGCTAGGTGTAACCTTAAGAGACAAGAAGAGAGCAGGGTGGATTAGGGAACAAACGAGGGTTAAGGATATCATAGTTGAAATCAAGAAGAGCAAATGGACATGGGCTGGGCATGTAGCGCGTAGACAGGATAACCACTGGTCATTAAGGGTAACTAAGTGGATTCCTAGAGAAGGCAAGCGGGTTAGGGGGAGACAGAAGGTTAGGTGGGCAGATGAGATTAAGAAGTTTGCGGGTATAAATTGGCAGCAGCAAGCACAAGAACGGGTTAACTGGCGGAACATGGGAGAGGCCTTTGTCCTGCAGTGGACGTAGTCAGACTAATGATGATGATGATGTGTGCCAAAAGGCAAACGTCGAAGGGTCCCTTTTAAGGCGAAACCTTTAATGTCGTATGCTCACGTCGAACCGGTTCATCCATCATGCACTGAGATTGTGCAAGGTGGACGTGGGGGTGGGCCAACAGAAGAGAGAGAGAAACGAGAAAAGAGGAAGGCAGGGAGGTTAACCAGATGCTAGTATCCGGTATGCTACCCTACACTGGGGTTGGGAAATTGAGTGTTGAAAGAGAAAGGAAGAGTTAAAGAAAATAAATAAGAGAAAAACACCGACACACACGCATACACAAAATCAGTCCACTCAGAGGGGTTCCGACAGGCCAGTAGGTCGTAAGAAGCCCAGTAGCGCTTGCACGGCTTTCTTCTGTGACGATGAAAAGGCCAACAGAAATCAGTCGCGTTGGCAATGCCGTAGTAAAACGCTCGAGCTTTGCTTGCACAATGTGGCTATGCTCCGCGTGTGCAATAGTGGCCAGCGTCCAATCATCCAAGCAGGGAGGCACGCGCATAACGTTACATTCCGACCGAACGCCACCTCGATAGAGACAAGTTATCGCCGAACACGATTTGGAATTTAGAAAGCATTCTACAGTTTTAAATGCGAAGCATTTTTAGGGGCGAAGCTCTTTATAGTGGCACCCGTTCGTCCCCCATAGTATGTAACAAGTATAACATTTTGACCTCCAAGGTTGTGCCGGTGAGAGACTTCTCTGCATTGTTGAACAATAAGAAATAGTGCTCATTGTACATGTCAATGGCTGCTAATTGGGAATGAGAGACAGGAGCATTCGGCTTTTAGTTAACGCGCAGGCTGCGATCACCATTAGCAGCCATTGGCATGTACATTGAGCACTATCTGACAAAAAATTGTTACTACTTTATACTCGCTGGGTGTAACCTCCTTAGCTTTAGAAAGGTTTAGCGAGCGGTGAGCCGCAGTTGCATGAATACAATGAACTTGTATATACCATGAATGAACTCGAGGTGGTTAAAAATGAGAAGTAGATACGAAGCCGTAAGAAAGTAAAAGCCGAATTCTCCGCCTCTCATTTCCCATTAGCAGCCATTGGCATGTACATTGAGCACTATCTGACTGAAAAAGTTTGCTACGACATACTAGCTGGGCGTAACCCCCTTGGTTTTAGAAAGGTTTCAACGAGCGTTTGGTCACAGTGCCATGAATACAGTGAACTAGTATATACCATGAACTCGAGGTGGGTAAAGGTGGCAAGTGGACCCGAAGCGCAAGCCGTAAGAAAGTGTGCGTGTGCCACCTCTCGTTTAGTACTTAGAATGTCCGCTGGATGGCGGTGCTTCTATATGGGGAATATATGATGAAAAGATGCGAGATGGTGGTACTTGGAGTGTTGAATAGATGGACGAACGGACACATAGACAGATGCTTGGATGGACGCATGAACGGACGCAGGGGCGGCTGCATGGACGAACGCAGGGACGGACGCACGAACAGACGCACGCACGGATGGGCTGATGGACGCATGGACGGTCACACTGACGGACGCATGGATGGACGGAAGCAAGAATGAATGGACGGACGAATTCTTCGCCCCACTCTCCATCATTCACTCCGTGGATATGCTGCCATTTTTTTAGCGAAGTACGGCGACCTTGAGCTTATCCATCTATCTATCTGAGCGTCATGTAATATATCTATCTATGCGTCGTGTAATCATGACTGCATGCTACGCACATAGCACGCTCGCGGCCGTTTCGCTAGCTAAACATGTACCACACTTGGTATTGCGTGACGTGAATAGACGACGATGGTAAGTAACACATGCAAACATGATAATCATGACTTGGAAGTCATGTACGGCACAATTTACCTCCGCCTTGTAACATTGTTCTGTTTTTACACTGACATATCAAGTTTCCTCATTCGCGCTTCACATATTATAGATTCACACTGCACGTGGGATCTGACACTTCTTTGGAATTTCGAAAACGTCCTGAAATCTCATTCCCTTATGACAACTAGAATGTGAAGGCCGTCTACATGCGCGAGGCGAATGCTTTGGATGCTTGATCGAATGCAAAACTTTACCACAAATATTAGCATCGCCTACAGGAGTAATATAAAATATCACAATCACGCCGTCACGGGAACCCTGCGTGAACTCCCTCACTGCAAACATTTATGACATCCATATGAAGCAACGTGACGTAATTTTACATAACTACGTCATCACTTGACGTCGTCGCTTTATCTAAGATAGCACAACCGCATATGTAGACTTAAAAACCGCCTTTGCTACTCAAAGATGTCGAAGGTGGTTGGAGGAGTGCACTTCCATAAACGATTATCTGATTCAGTGGCCGTCCTATGAAAGCTTGTACGGCTTCGCCTTGATTAGTGTCCTCGCAGTTGCGCTCTTCTTAGAATGACGTCAACCAGGTAGTGTGGGTGGCTGCCCTCGGTTCCGCACGGTTTCAGCAGCAAAATTTTACGAATACTTTAAGTATTCGTTTGATTGAATGTGGCCGATTCTGGCGGCATCACAAAATAACATTTGGTACAGTAAGCATGCGGAGGTAAAAGGGAGATAAAAAAATCAATTGAGAAGACAAGGCGAAATATAATAGTGACTTTGCGCTTCGAGTCGTATCATTCTAATTCTTAAGAGATCACGTGAGATTATTAAGTGTCAGTACATACGTCTTGCACGGTGACGCAGGAAGGCAGCTGGCGCACTGCACCCGTGCAATTTTGTACTTTGTGGCCGAGTCAAATGAAGCTGCTGCACTCGCGATAAACATGAAACATCAATAATTACCGCTGTATATTTCAGTTTCAAGTGGACAGCTGAATAACTACCATTTACACTTCAGAAGTTCCGGGTGGCTCTGCCACGGTGGTCTAGTGACTATTGCGCTCGATTACTTAACCCGACGGTCGCGGAATCAAAGCCCGGAAGCGGCAGCTGCATTTTTGATTGACTCAGGCTTAGGTGCACCTTAAAAGACCTCAGGTGGTCATAATTTGCGGAGCTCTCCACTGCGGCCTATCTCAAAATGATATCGTGAATGTGGGACGTTAAACCACTGATGATATTACTAGTAGTAGAACGAGTTAAGATTCGATACACCTTCCCCCGAAGAACGCAAGAGGTGTAGATGCCAACTTTAAAAGGAGGGTTCACTAATAGAATACCATAGGAGAAGTTAACCTCACCGAAACACATCCCGGGCACGCGCAGGGCTCCACAGCCCTCACCGCCCCAGCCGCGCACCCCACACGCAGAGTCCTCCGGGCACCACGCCAACTCCTACCACCCCACTGCAATGCCCAATTCTGAAATGTTCTGGACATTGCGTGGGTTGACGCTTTTTTAAGCTCAGTGCGAGCCAGCCCTAGAGTGACTGCACAGCCCTTGGTGATTTGGTGTAAACGCCTGTCAGGGGAACATGGTTCCCGCTGTTTTGGTGACGACAGAGGTTTTCGTGGCAGGGAACAAATTGGGAAGTTGGCAGACACGTGATGGTTTCAGGTGACAGAATTTTACGACTGCCGTCAGAGAATAACAGGGCAGGCACTCGGTCGATGACAAAGATACTGGCAATTACGGCCTCAGTGTTCGCGAATGTTTTATTTATTTTTAGTTGCGCGGGTACTGAGCGACAATCTTTTTCTTCTTTCCCAAGCGTGACCAATTAGGCACTGGCTTAAAGAGCCATAAACCACGAAGAGGGTGATAGAGTAGTTTCTACCTCACCCCCACTACTCTTCCTACAAGTGATATCTTCTGCACGCCACTGATTTTTTTCCAAAAACACGTGGAACATCAGCACGCATGTCACATTAACACTTGAGAAGCGAAGCGAAAACGGTATAGACGCTGGAATACCACGTCTGCGTGCGTCAAACACGTTCACATTGATTGTACCGTTTGTGCAAGCCACCACCACCGCCGTTTTTTTCGCTACTTCGATAATTCATTCGATTTCGAGTGTGTTTTTATCATTAAACTTCACACTGAATTCTGGTTATTCACGTATAGTACTTAAAAAAAACCAGCTCGCACCTTTTCAAATGTTGTTGCAGGTATCCGCCAGCAGGATTGACACGAGTGAACGCAACGGCATGACGGCGGGGGATTCACCGGGCCGTGCAAAAACGAGGCACGATGGGCATGCCGACTCGCAGCTGTTGCACCGTCTACTTCCACTGTAGGCCCTGGATGAACGCGTCCACGTTGAGGCCGTGAAGTTTCGTCGGGCTGCACGGGGCACTTGCAATTTTAACCGATGCGAGCCGCTGCCACCACCTTTGCCGCCATATTGAATCTGTGGCTGGCTGTTTAGATCACGTGGTTTTAGCTAGTGCGGTCAGAACCGCAACGCGGAAAGACGATGTGCTTTTGCGTGTCGGAAAAATTGTTTACGGTACATTTTTTTTTCGTAGGCCTCGTGGCGTGAATATCCGCCCGCTTGGGCAGCAAAGCGAATGAACTTCCAGTGAGTTTTTCCCACTTTCACTCACTTTGAGGCGAAGTGTGAACGCGCCTTCAACGTCAATGGCATCAGCTTTTGCACTGTTCGACTACACGATGTTATCTTCACTCGAGCGGTGGCTAATGTGAGCAAAAAAGGAGTGAAATCAGTTTATATGCCCGGTTATCATGTGAGACCAAGAAGAACAAGCACGCAACTGCACGGCCATAGGCAGCACTCGACGATGACCTGCACATATATCTCTTGTACCCAACAATTGAGAGCTTATTTCGTCCTGACGTTACGCGAAGAAGAGGGTGGCGTCACGAATTGTACGTAGCGAAAGACAGGAAACTCTGGTGTAGAATTGCGCACTCGTTCATCGTAATCTCAAAGGTTTTTTTCGGCGCCCTTTAAAGTCATTCGATTATTGCGTATAAACTCTCATGAGAACAAAACTGCTGCGAAATCGATATGTTTGGCTCTAGTTATGAAATATAATTGATACAAATGATACATCGGCAGAAGTGTAATTATTATAAAGGTTAGGTATGATATTTGGTATTACACGCGTCAAAACCAAGATATGAGTATCAGGAACGCCGAAGTACACGGCTCCGAAAAATTTGACCATCTGGTGTTCTTTAACATGCTCTCGCATTGCATGCACAGTGGCCGTTTTCACCTCCATCAAAATGCGGCCGCTAACGGGATCGAAGCCATGACATTCCTCTCGGCATCCAAGCACCGCAGCCGTACACAACCACGGCGGACAATACACGGGTAAAATACTTGTCGAAATAACTAAAAAAAAATGTAAATTGTAGGCCTTCACTGGAAGATCGATAGGTTTTCTTTTGAGAAGCGGAGATTGCTACGACACCTGGCGAAAAAAACTTCAGACTAGCGTTCCTTTTTGCGTTATCTTCGTGACGAATATCAGTGACGCGGGGAAACGCAGTGAACGAAAGTATTACACAAAGGCCGACGAAGACTGGTGCGAGGGCCGCTGCCAGATACGGAAGTCAACGATTAGGGACAGTGCCAAATTTCTTTCCACGCAGAGGTGAAGTGAAAGGGATGTCCGTTTGTTTGCACAGTTCTTAGCGGCTAAGACAAATAAAGCAAATATCAGCGTACTCACCCGCTTCCCTGTTTACTTTATTCCAATTGTCTCAGATTTTCTCGGTCGTGAAATTCATTTCAGCAGATTACTATCAACTCGAAAAGTAGTAAAATTTATTAAAACAACTTGATATTGACTAGCGCCCCGTATGCCCTACCCTGCTTTCCTAAAACACATATTTAGGGAAGCACGGTAGGCCATTTGGGGCGGAATACTACTGATGCGAGATGTACCACTTTGTTCGGCAGTACGTCCGTTTATGTTCCTTGTGCGAACGCCGGAAGAGCTCTCCTCACACAACCAGTGGGCCACTTCAGCCACTGCCCCGTCTTTTGCGGCCTTTCGACCGCATCGGAATCGACTTGTATACGGTTCCCTAACATGCACACCAAGTGGAAACCGCTGGGTTATCGTAGCCGTGGACCACCTTATGCACTACGCTGAAACTTCGGCGCTTCCCGAGGTCACCGCTTGTGAAGCCGGCTTGTTCATTCTGTGCAACCGCGTCCTTCGGCATGGTGCACCCCGCGAGCTTCTCAGTGACCGTGGGCGTTTCTTCTTGTCCAAAGCTGTAGAAGTCCTCGTCCGCGAATGCATCATCGTGCATAAAAAAACTGCCGCATTTCCTCCCAAAAGCAACAGGTTGAAAGAGAAATTTATTCACACGCTAGGTGACATGCTCTCTATGTATCTTTCCGATTATCGTTTCCATTTGTTACTTATTCTCACAACAGTGCCATTAAATCTAAAACGGCGTTCTCCTCGTTCTTCCTTTGTTATGATGCGGAGCCTTCCTCGTTCTTGCACACTATCCTTTCATACCGCCCAAAACCTTCAGAATCGACGACTCCCGCCGAAGCCGCCAGTTTCGCTGAAAGTTGTCGGTATAGCTATAGCACTTTTGCTTACCACACACGATCAAGGGCCAGGAAGCCCTCTCATGACCGAAGCTCATCCGCTTCGTCATACGCACTTAGAACAATCGTGTGGCTCCACGTGCCATCATCTGCCTCCGGCGTCCCCTCAAACTTTATACCCAAGTATGACGCTCCGTGTACCGGGTCCTGTGTGGCCTTGTGTCTTTATTGTAGGACGCATCGTGGCTTTGTAGTAGGATACCTGCTTGCCACGCGAATGGCCTGGATTCGATCCTCAACGGGACTGAAAAATTTATTCTTTGGTTTATTTGCTTCTGTCTCAATGTTTCGCTCATGGACGACTTTTCCCTCACAACCAAGGATGCCGACGGCTACGGCGGAATTTCTGTGACACGAGCTTTCTAACGCTATCGCGTTAATACGGGCACTTTTTGGAGGAATGACGAAGAAGACGTTTGTTGTGGCTGAGGCTCGTGCTGCTTCTTGTGAAACGATATATCCAATTCTTTGTCCGCCGTCCTCATTTTTGTTAATTTGTTTTATATATTCTGGTTTATCGAATTCTTCTGCACTTTATCACGTTTTTTTCAAAAGAACATTATTATTGTTCTTTTCTAGTTTCTTTGTTTTTTAGCAAGCGTTGTACAAAAAAAATATCTATTATAAGGTACAGTGTGTCAAATTCCCCTTGTGGGTATGAGCCAAGATCTCCTAGGCGACCAGACAAGACAAGACTGGCGCCTGTCTCATTGCTTTTTGGCACATAGAACGGTTGGCTTACCTGAACATCTAAAAATATTTTTACATTATTTCACTGCTTTGGAGAATTATTCTTGCTTTTGGGCACGCATCATCTCACTCACTTCCAGTAGGTCACACCTCAAACAAACGCAGAAACAGTCTCGCATTAAAATGCCTTTAAAGAGCTAGTGAGTTCCAGATATTTGTATACTCACGGTATCAATAGCATGTCCAGCCAAAGCAATTACCGGCACTTGCAGCTGTTGAAGCATCGAAACTGTGGTACATCTACATCGGCTTATGGAAATGACACCACGCTTCACGAAACCAGCTGAATAGGCCTAGCGTAGTAGCCTCTGCAAAAGAGTTGGAAGTCTTCTACGCGTATCGAAGTTTCGTACTCGAAGTGCACGATGAGAATATGTAGCACAGTCCGAGAAGGCGTGAAATGCGAGCCTATAGAAACATGCGTAATATAAGTGCGTGAAAGAAAAAAAAGTTCATATTTCACTCATTGCTGGCTCAAAGAGGTTCATTAGCACGCTGTTATTTTCATAAATTGGATGTTTTCAATTACAAAACAACGGAATAATTTCTGGAGTATTACTTGTCAGAAGACTGCCATGGTGGTCCATTGGTGACAGTACTTGACTGCTCATCCACAGGCGCAACTCCGCAGTGTAGCGGAGTTGCGACTACTGGATTGAATGACTCCGGAATCATTGCAGATTTTCGAGACCCCAGAACAGATTGGAATGAAAAGTGATCGGGCACAATGTTCGGAGGGAAAACAAGGGGATGAAATAAAGTTTCTTTCGTACGAAACGTCATGGGAATGAAATGAAGTCATTTTTTCAGGAAATATATCACGTTTTCTACAACGCGCAGTTTTTGAAATTGAAACATTAATAAACGGAGCCTTGAATTGGCCAATATAGCAGTAGCTATAAAAATAGCTTGGCTCAATATTAGCACAGTACATTTATAGGCAATGCACCTACTACAATTTTGTTGTTATACAGACTGTGTTGCTCCGAAGTTTGTTTCTTTTTCCCGTCACCGCAGTTCTATACCCTTCGTACCCGTCGTACTGTATTAAGGCGGTAGCATACCACCTTTCCCCTTTACGCCTTGTGATATTTCCTCCTCGGCGGCACCTCTGCCTCAACTTCTTTATTTTCGGTTTATTGCAACATTATTTCAGCATTCTAAATATTCTTGCAATGATTATTGCAGCTGTTAAAATCCCGAGGACATCTAAGCAATTTTTGTGATGTAGTGATTGCCAAATAACAATTGAACAATTGGCGGACGTATTGTTGTCTTAAAAGAATTTGCTTGAACCGATAAAACCTAAATAGAGGTGGGTGGCCACTTTTAAGTTGAAAAAGATGTCAGTGACCGTTGCCACTCTAGCTTGGAAGATGAGGCGTTGTTGATTCTCTAGCTGAGAACTGGTCAGCCCGAACTTCAAGGTCTTGGGTGTGGATCATTTTATTATTATTACCTATTTTTTCCTTATTTATTCGTTCTGGTACCACGACTGGGCACATACCAGTGTCTGTACTGCCATGCAATGAGGGCATCAGTAAAAAATGTATTTTGCTGCGCCTTTGATTGCTACTATACTGTAATAATAAGGCCATGTCAGTCATGCAGCCCTGAGTACCAGTTTTTCTAGAAGTCGAACGACACATCGCATTCCCTAGGTCCACGTTTAGTTAGACAGAGCCAAGGGCAGGCATGGTGTAAAAATGTGAGTGATCTGTAAATTTGTAAATGAGAAACCGAAGCATAACTTAGTGTACAAACAAATGCATTATCCCAGCAGGTATTGCAAGCAGAAACAACTTTTCTCTGTGCGCTCGTTCACATTGACACCTCTACACGAAAGTGCCAAATACTGTACACGGTTCATCTTTATCTAATGATCAGTTTAGTATCTGGCACTCGTGAATAACCTTTGCGACCAAAAGACATTGCATGGCTGTACACATACGAACCGAAGAAGCGCTCATCGTATCATATTTGAGAGCGCAACGAATTAGATAAGGTGTGAAGAAAAGGATGTTGTCAGTGTCGAACATCCCCCAAATCGCCCGACTTGCGATTCTGCAGCAGAAAGCTATCCTCGCCCTATATGAGCTTGCGAGAAGGGTTAGACAAGCGTGACAGCTGACGAGTGGGGGTGCTAATGCCAACAAGTCTGGATGTTTCTGTACTATACTAACCGAAGCGTAGTTTTCTTCTTAATAACGACTGCTTCATAGGCGTCGCGAAACCACTTAGACTTCTTTAACATTACTATTTTAAGCTTTAAAATGCATCATGTCGTCATTTTAGCTTTAACACATCTATGTTAAAACAATAATAAAACATCATTCGTTCAAACAGGCTGATCTTGCAAATACTAATGATAATGAGAGAACTGTCAAATGAGAACCAGTAGGGAGGTCGTACTGCAAGAGATATGTCGTCAAAGGCCCTTCCAACGATCTTGGTAATGCGTTTCGTGTACTTTTGCTATTTTTAATGAATCAGTTGACATAATATTTTTCAGGCTGTCATTATAGTTCGATAAAACAATGCATATAAATTTTCTACGTTGGGGCATTACAGGAATAGAACTGAGCTGCCCGGCCATTCCCTGGGTGGGAGTGGGAATGGTCCAACTTTTTTTCATTCGAAGGAATAGAAAATAATGAAATTGCAGCAAATTCTAATTCTTGGGAACAGAACCGGAATGGAATGAAGATGCCCATTTCACAACACTGGTCGCGAGATACTATCCTGGGGGCAGAAACTGCGTTTAGATGCAGGTGAAGTGTTGGAAGCTAACATCATTAGATGTATATGCAAGTTAAAGAACCCCAGATTCTGAATATTTCCGGAATCCTCCAATACGGTGCGTTTCGTAATCGTAGCGTGATTTAAAAATGTAATTTCGACTGCTATTTTAACTTGCAGAATGGCTTTTTTTCACGTCTGTTCTGATAATTCTACTCAACTAGGTGGAGAGTCGGCTGCTTGAAATTCTAATTACACCTGTCAAACAGAAGCCCGTCACTAGCTTAGCTCAATTTGATGCCTTCCAGGGCTACTGACAATAAATTACTGATCCGTTTTCGTACCAGTTGTTTTTCAATACGTTCAAAACTCACAAAAAGATGTAAAAAATTATTACACACAAGGCACAGTCTAATTTAGCACGGGCTACGTCAGTCAAAATACCACGTCGTCTCTACTGCGGACGCTATTAAGCAGGAAATGGCTTTGCTAGTTAAGCTAGTTCGCTTCCGTGAGGCTCCCGTCAGTTGAGCTTTCCTTTGTGCGAATCCTTTTGTCCGGGCGCTTTGTGATCCATCTTAGACGTCGCGGCACGTCTCGCTCGACTGCGTCGTGTTCATAATTTAAGGATCGCGCAATGGGTTAGTAGTGGGGAACTGTACGTAATTAGGTATTGTAGATTATAGCTGACATCTAAACTATTATGGCACCACTTTCGACGCTGTCAATGTGTTGAAAAGTTTTGTGTGGGAAATGATGGAGCTGATGTCGCACCTCTACTGACAAAGAAGCCGAAAAGAGCTGCTTTTTTTCTGTAGTTGGAGCGATGATGTCTGTTATTTTGTGTATTTGCAGGCTTTTCTTTTATTTTTGTTCGTACCAGAATATGCCAGGCACATTGATGTTCCCATACACCTGCTATATTCCTGTACAGAGCTTATTTGAAAAAAAAAACGTGGGCAGTTTCGGGAGCATTGTTGTCAAAGCAACGCTTCGTCTGGCCAACGTGTTCACAGATTTCGACTACCTTTTTCACGAAGGCTCACGAAAAGCATGAATTGTCTTACGAAATTGTAACCTGCACCATAAATACACATATGGCTGTAAATTTTCAAAGCAAGGCTTTACTAAAATATCAGAAGAAAAATACCAAGATATGCTTGCTGTCTTGTACCATGCACTAAATACATTATGAATAGAAATTGTTTTTTTTTACATTTTTACGCCTTTGCAAAGGTGTGTACAAATCACACATCTAATTCAATGTTTACCTCACACTCTGTAGTGTTCTTAGTTTTTTAACTAACTTTTTCTGGGTTTCTTTTTTTACATACTCTTTTATTTGTTATCTTGTTTGGGGCAAATAGACGATGATTTATTAACAAGTTAACATGCTTGTTTAGATATACTTTCTCTTTTATGAACTTTTCTTTCGTGTTTTTAAATAAAGAGAATCTCCGCATTTTTATGTTGCACTAACTCACAAACATATATCAGTTTCGCCCGTGCGCCACTAGTGCCTTTGTGCCTGGGGAGAAGCTTCTGGCCACAAACTACTCGACAACGGCGTCGGCGTGTCATCACTGCACCTCCAAGAAAATGCAGGTGCGTCGTTTTCTAAGAATAATGACCACATGGGGGGTTGAGTACGCCCCGAAGACATTTTCACTCCTTCGGCAGTTGACGTTCAACCAGCGAGAAGCGCGATCGCCAGCGTCGCGAGTCTCGCATAGACGGCTAGCATGGAGTGTCCGCGACACGTATTCGGACGGCTGCAACACCGAGCACCTTCGTAGTCGTGGGTGCAACACCAAGCACCCTCGTAGTCGAGGGTGCTCGGTGTTGCACCCTCGACTACGAGGGTGCTACGAGGGACTAAGCTGGCGAGATCTTCAGCGGCACCCCGTCAACTCCCCTACGTGTACCACGAGCTGGACCGGTCCGCATGGAACTTTTTTATTGTCGTCTTTTCAATTGTTTTTTTTTATTGTCTCCCGTTTTAAAATATTCAATTGCGTGCGCTGCGTCACGGGTAGGGATTCAGAAGTGCGAGCCCGACGATTTGGTGATTTGTTGTTTGACTTTCCCTAGTATCCATCATGTCCAGTCCCTATCGTGTTTATTTGTACCTGTTGTTGTGTTCCTTTGGAGATGCACAATATTTTTGTCATAGCATAGATCTTTTTTTGTCGACATAGAGAGAAAATGACCTCGAGTAATGGTGTTCTCGCATTCTCTGTCGGTCACTATTGATTGAATCCTAATGTGCTTAAAATAGGTGATTGAAAATAGTGAATATTCCTATCGAGTGTAATGCGGGTTGATTGCCGTTTGAATAATTTAAGGTTGCAAATAACCATTTCTAAAACATCTGTATGAATTCAGAGATAATTATTTTAAAATATTGTACCCTAACTATAGCGAAAGAACGTTATCAATGCTTTCACCTGACACAAAATACCACAAAAGCGCGAACAAATGTACCCTTATATACCGAAGTGAATGAGGCCTTCAATTTTCTGAGTAACTGTAAGTTGATCTACAGCAGTCATGTCTACATTCAAGTCCGTAAGTTGTTTACACCTCATAACACCTTAAATGGTAATTTTTGTTGAAAATTTCTTGTCAGAAATTCCCTCTTTGTTATTGGTGATTGTTATTATGAATGTACTGAAAGGTAGCTAGTAGATGTTGGAAAAACATTTTCACCACATACTTAGTAAACCACGGAATAAAGTTTATTTCTAAACAATACCTAAAAGAAGAAGAGCTACCTCCCGCTAGTAAAATTAAAATACTTATAAACAATACAGTTACCGACGCCACATCTTTCTTCACCTGCGTATGCTAAGCAGCCTTGGTTTATTTCACTTTGAAAGCATCGGGCTGAGCGAAAATTTAAATTTCTGAACGTGGAATAACGCGAGGTGGTTTCAATGGTGGGTACTCACAATGTTCGCATCCGAGTTGTCATCAACATCAGCGCAGGAGCTACTCATTTACCATTGTTGTTGTCTTCACTTCCGGACACAATTTAAATATCTGTGCTCGAATCATCTTCACTGAAACAAGATGATAAAACCGAGTATACCCTCTTTTTCATGTTTACGGGCCACCTATGAATGGGTCACCACCCCCGCACAGCCTTTTTTCATACAAAGTACGTAAGCTCCTGCCACAGCAAAAAACTAAATCTTCAAGAAAATGCTGCCATCTAGTAAACGACACGCAGTGTAACCCATAAATGCGTACTTCTTCGTGTGAACGCTAGGAGGTAGTACCTATTCTGCCATTAGGAGCTCTACTCGTCCAAACCAGTTTGTTTGGGCAGGACAAGCTCTGCTCGTCCGAAGTGGTTAAGGGGTTAAACAACCGTATTAGTGTGACCTAAAAGCGAGACAATGTTTGATGAATCAATATTATTATGTCTGATGACAATTATATTAGATTAGACATTTGCTTTTGTGAAACTGGAGTTTTAGGAAAGAATATTGACATTCAGTGAACAATATATTCTCATGGAGATTCATAGGTTCGGATCGCATGCAATTTAGTTATGTGAAAGTTGAAAAACACATGAAACTTTGCTTTTCTAAAGTTTTCCACTTGATGGTCTTCCCATCAGCGCATATGGTTCAAAAAGTATTGAAGCATATGCGTATTTCCTATAATCATTACTTATTTCAAGCCCCGAACTGCTAATAAAGCTTTTCAACTCATTACTTGAGTTTTTAGATGCGAGCTGCTCTTTGACAAGCCTGTGTGCCACTGTCGCTCGAAACCAGGGTGGTGCCAAGTAGACCACACCTTCCTCCGCTGTGAGCGCGCGCGATGTCACTCTCTCTAGCGTGTCGCCGCTCGCCGCGTGTCATCTCGCTCGCTTCACCCTCTCTACCACTCGCAACGCTGGAGCCCACTCCTCACGTCAGCATCATCACATCTCCCGCGCCACCTCTCTCCATCTGTTGGCGAGATGAAGCCGCGGGTAGGCGCACTGCGCGTGCTCGCACGCCATTATCTAGCCCTGCCGTGGTCCCGCGGCACCGACAAAATGTGAACAGCACGCCGCTGCTTGCCGCGCGATCAGGCCGACAGGCGGGGCGCCAACGGTGATTGCTTCCCGCTAGCGTGCGCGTACCTTTCCAAGCCGTCACCGGCGTTGCGGGTTAGCGAAGCTAATAGCGTTGGCGAATGACGACGTCGAGCCTGGAACACCGACGAGGTGCGAGCCAGTAAAGCCGAACGCAAGCGTCGGCATTGGAAGACCAACGACACCGACGAGGTGCGAGTCAAGAACATCGATCACATTCGAGAATAGAGACGGTGCGAGGGTAACACCGACGCTACACCGAGTTTCGCTTCAAACCATTTTTTCAGCACCCGCGTGGACGTCCTTTTCAACCGGGTCAATGCTGTGCGCACTACTGCTGTTTGACATCCCACCAGTGTTCGTTTCGGGGAGATAGTCCATAGTTTTAGGGGCGAAGCTCCTTATAGCGGCACCCGTTCGTTCCTCGTAGTCGTAGTCGTAGTGTGCAACAAGTGTTACATTTTGACCTCCAAGGTGGTGCAGTTGGGAGATTACTCCTATGCGTTGTTGAAAAATAAAAAAAATATTCGCAGTGTGCGCGTTTACTAAAAGCCGAATGCTCCTGTCTCTCATTCCCCATCAGCAGCCATTGGCATGTACATTGAGCACTATCCGACAGGAAAAGGTTGCTACATTATACTCGCTGGGCGTAACCCCCTTGGTTTTAGGAAGGTTTTAACAAGCGTTAGGCCACAGTGTCATGAAGACGGTGAACAAGTATATACCATGAACTCGAGATGGTTAAAGGTGGGAAGTAGACACGAAGCGCAAGCCGTAAGAAAGTGTGCGTGTGCCACCTCTCGTTTAGTTCTCAGAATGTCCGTTGGATGGCGGTGCTTCTATATGGAGAATATATAATGAAAAGATGCGAGATAGTGGTACATGGAGTGTTGAATAGATGGAGAAACGGACACACAGAAAGATGCATGGATGGACACATGAACGGACGCAGGGGCGGATGCATGGACGAACGCAGGGACGGACACACGAATGGACGCACGCACGGATGGGCGGGTGGACGCATGGGTGGTCACACAGACGGACGCATGGACGGACGGAAGCAAGAACGAATGGACGGACGATTCTTTGCCCCACTCTCCATCATTCACTTCGTGGATATGCTGCCATTTTAAATAACATCGAGCTAATTTTAGAAATGTTACTATGCCTAACAATATTGTTGGGAAATGAAAGAGGAACAATTTTTTATTGCTAAGAAGAAGCCAACACATCGTTTCAAGGCGGTCCTATCAACCCTCAAATACCAAACATTTGCATTTCGCAAAATTTCATCGGTAAAGCTATATTTAAAATAAATAAAACATGTTATTCGCGGATGGTGCGGTAGTTCAAGTTCAGAAAAGTTGCTTTCGTGATATATATATGACTGCTTCTTATAATGCACCGTTTTGTACACAACGACTCATACAAAAACAATTCAATAAAGGTAGCAAAACGCTAAATCATATTCTTCATGTAACACTTTCTTAGCGCAAAAGCAATAAAAAGCTGTCTGCCATAAACTCAGGAACACGGAAATCTATTCGTTGGTACAACAAGAACCCTTTAGGCAGCTTAGCTGGGCTCTTAACTTCCGTATTTGCTGTTTCTTCAAAATGAACGCTTCGTTCACTACTAAATGGTAACCATCACGGCTTCAATGTTCGGCCAGTGTCCCGAGGAAAGTTTTGCTGCCTTTGTTGCAACTATTGCCAACCTTTTCCTGAAAACGAAACGTAAGAGTAGTTTTTTTTTGTGAAACAGAAAGAATCATGAAAGGTCATATGTAAAAAGAGTGAAAAATATACGTTGAGGAACGTAAGAAGCCCAAGCAGTTTTGGGTCCTCTTTAAAATATGTGCTCAATAAAACACGCTCGATTCAATGTCAGCTAATTTTAAATCTTTATATCTGTGACAATATTTATGGCGAACGAGTGTTAGGTTTCTTCGTAGCTGAAACCTGGCTCACTGTGTTTCTAGAAATAAAAACTATGCGTGACTTCAAATTTTATTCTAAACGCTCTTTTTTGTCTACTCAATTGTAATTACCTTTCCACACGTATATAGTGCATCACTGAAATTTTCGTATGCATAGGAACAATAATTTACATGATCCGTTATGTGCGTCGCAAAAGTTGGGTATTTTCTCTATTGGTCCAGCAACAACCCACATAGAGTATAGGTCCAAATAATACGCATGTATAAGATAAGACAACGAAATACGTATCCATTCTCTAAAATCTGGGGCTTATTGTACTTTCGGGCATATTGTACTGGCAAAACATGTTGGCTGGACAAAATAAGGGACTTACTTGCACTCGCCAACATACTCTTGTGCCTGTTGCGCGTCCCGTGAGCTGAGTCATGAGATTTCCCAGATGCAGCCGGCCATTCATGCTATAAAGAGGTCCCCTTGTCTAGGAAGAGGATGCCTCATAGACGATGCGCCGCTTTTTTGGTACGTGCAGCCCGCAAAACTGGTATCTCATGGTGTGGAGTTGTTAGGCCGTATCAAGAAACAAAACTGACCCTAAAGTGCACTACAAGGGAAACTTGGGCTAGTTGGTGGATTATACTTGTGATGGGAAAAGCGCACAGAACAGACGAGGACTAAGGAAAACACGCTATAGGCGCTGACTTGCCGCTAGAGACAT
Organism: Rhipicephalus microplus; assembly: GCF_043290135.1. NCBI lineage: Eukaryota > Metazoa > Arthropoda > Arachnida > Ixodida > Ixodidae > Rhipicephalus > Rhipicephalus microplus. The sequence continues at coordinate 61,465,565 of NC_134706.1, read as the reverse complement.
TTGGAAAGACACACGCATATATCAAGCAGCTGACCTAGTCACGCGGTACTCCGGGGCATGTTCGCAGCAAAAAAAAAAAAAAATCAGTGTGAAGATAAGAATAGCTAGTCTTGACAAAATGCTACATTTGTGTGAGCACCCGAAAAAAATGGTCAAACCAAGTACACGCAGACATATAAAGAACCGCCCTCAAAAATAGCCACTTTAACGCTGCAGTGTTGAACCCAAGTACAAAACTTCCTTGTCCACTAAGGGCCACCGACGGTTTGCTCACACACCTTTCCCCTTTCCTGTCAATGTAAAACGCTGCCACTACTTCTCTAGTGCGTTTGTCTCGATGGTCAAACAAACAAGTAATTTACTCTGCCGTCAGCAGTCAGCCACTTTCTCAACAATTGGCTGACAAGTGCAAACCAGCGCAAACCAGGTGAGAAGAGCAATCCATAACATCACAGTTTCCGACAATTACACAAGAAGGTTTTGGTTTTCATTTGTTGTTGTTGCTTGTGGGTTGGGATTATTTATTTATATTGCAATGAATTGTAGGCCGGCATGTCCGCCACGGCCAAGGAAACGAGAAACAAGAGATGGCTGGTGTTTACGCATAACGTAAAGCCCAAAAGCAAGTTGCTAGAACGACAAAATTTTTTTAACTCGCACAAACAGGTCCCTGAGTAACGCTTATACATCAGTAGGAGTACCACGTTCAGTGGCTTGTGAAATCTGATTGATAACAAACAAAAAAACGGCACATAGGTTCCGACTATATTAGCGGAGGCAAGCAAGTCACCATTCTGTCAACAGATGCGCAACCTATTGAATAAGTAATAAAGCAGTACTAAAGCTTGGCAAGTAAAAATATAGAGTCGGTGCTCTTTCGCACCTCTTTTAAAATGAAGCATGAAGCCCAGTTTAGCACACGACTAAACTTAACCAGTGGCAAATGCGAGAACAATGCAAGTTGGGTTCCAAATTATAAGCTGTCGGTTTCCAGTAATGAATGTGAAACTTCCTATTTCTTGTACGGCTACTTCATGGGTTATGAAAACCGTGTCGTCTGCCCAATAGCAGTGCAGCGGACTGCTGCTGGTTACTTTTGAATGAAATGGAGGCATAATTCGTTGTATTATTATTCCTTTCTTCAGCCTGGCGCATTCGAATGGAATAGTAATGAACATAGCTCTTTGGGAATAAATGAAACAAACTTAACATAGAAACTTTGAAAATCCAAACTTCATCATCTTTAAAAGTGATGAATGCCACAGCGAAAATCTTTTCTTTGGAATTTTAGTCTTGAAATCACAACTTCAGTGTGTTTTTCAGAACTATACGCAAATCCTCTATTGACTGAAACTTTAGTGACATGCCAGGCTGAAGATATACTTTATATTAGTTCACACCTACGAGCACTTTGGTAAGAGCACACATTTTCCATGTCTATTTATTGAAGGCAGGGCATATTTCAAGCCACAGCTAGTTCTCTTCATTCATGTTATGTTATCGTAATCAAAAAAAGAGTTACAAATACCTTTCTTGAGCTGCGTCTTTAACGCGTGGTTCTTTGGGAAAAAAACGATGATGTTTCCTTGAAGTGCTAAAATAAGTTATTTACCTAACAGAAAGGTGATCTAGTTTGTACGTATTCATTCTGAGAAACAAGGTGTGCAGACACACACACTAGAAGTAAGTCACGACACCACTAACATGTACTAACAGCCGAAAATGCACACAGCTGCGGAAAGAAAAAGAAGGCAGGAAAACATAACTGCGCAAGTCCGTAGGTTCGAATATTAGGTGTGCATTCGCAAAGCAAGAAAGGTTTTGGGACGTTAAACCCCACAAATCAATCAATCGCAAAGCAAGAAAACGTATGGGCGCATGCACAGTAAATATACAAACCTATGGGCATGTGCAGATATGCTTTCGTGCTTCTTGTTCTTTGCCGTTGTTGTGCGAGTTGCGAGCGATTAGTATGTGTTTTAGGTGTGCTGGCTTGCCTCTTGTGCTCATGTCTGCACGCCGTATTTTAGAAGTGTATTTTAATATCTATCGTCTCCACCTCCTATTTTTTCTGGTCACTTACGCGGAAGGCCTATGTACGTCATAAATCGCGAAAATTTACCGTCCGTGGAATGAGCGTGAACAAGACTGATGCGAAAAAGCATAACATGACGTCACAGGTTCCCCTCCACCAGTGACGCCATTTTGTGAAAGACCATAATGTTTAGTGATTTAATCATCACATAGCTTAACGTGACGTAGAAAGATGACTCCATTCACATGATATCATCGTTTCTCTGAGTAGCGGCTCATCACGGACGCAGTTGACGGCGAAGTGAGGTGAAGAGAGCGTGCCCTTCCTTCAGTACAGGAGGCAGTAGGAAAGCACGTTTGATGCAGACATCTCTCGGGCAGGGACGTTGACGGATCATTACACTGACTGAAAAGAACAATAAAATTGAAACATGTGGTAACAGCACTACTGTGAAACTTGAGGAGGCTAGTAAAAGAACATGCGACAAACAAAAACAGGGTGAAACACGTGATGGTGACAAAACTATAATGACAATCCGGAGAATTAACCTCTCGATTAATGTCCGTATCTAGATTGATACCCGTGAGCACTCTAGGTGTGTTCAATTTTGCTATCAAGAAACTCCGTCTTCCAAGTGTAGTTCAGGATTGTCAGGCTTGCGATGTATACACTCGGTTCCCTTATGTAATATGGGTGGGCATCTGCACTAAGATTTCTTGCTACTCGTTAACATGGAATTACATTTTTTTACACTGGTTCAGGTGATGTAGCCAGATAGTGCATGAAGACGCGTATAGAAGTGTAACTAAACTGAGTGTCAAGTCAGTGATCATGTGTATATTTCTGCGTTTCCAGCCTTTGCTTATGTTGCGTTATGTTTATCCAAACATTTCTTAACTCGTACATGACAAATATTTATTAGATTGTATATTATTTCTGGTTCGGCAGATTAAACAAATCAGGCACGCCCCTTTAATACAAGTATTTGCGCAATATCACGTGTATTAAACTTCGGTGTACAACCTTTTGGGTTTCGAACATACATTGCCACTTAGCTTGCAACCAGCAACCTACCCTAAGGCACTTTATCTTGCTTTTCACAAGATATTGTTTTTTTTGCAGCTTTTTCTTTTGCTTGACATCTAATGTCACTGCTGACACACCAGCCCTCACAGCCCTTGTCTATACAGTTTAATGGCCCTGCAGAAGGGCACTGGTGGCGAACATTTTGGCCAAAAATGCGGCTGTCACCTGTAACGACGAGCAACTTTCTTAATATAACTCTCAAATATAACACGTCAAATATAGCATGGTAGCCTTTGGCAAAGGTAGGTCCACCTATATAAACGTCAGCCAGCCTGTCTGAGGAAAAATAACCGTGGTTTTTAGCCTTTGTTTTCATGCCAGTTTGGCGTGACCTTAATTTGCACCGCCTCTGACATTAATGGACTACCTGTCTAGGCATCGCTCTCAGACGAAGGAAGCCAAACACTCCCGCGCTGTCAGCAGGAAAGGCATGTTGGAGTAACTTGCCCCGCTTCACGAACAGGTCCCTGCCTTGGGCAAAACTGTAATTTCCACATTACACGTTCATCGCAGGGTCATTTCAAAGAAAAAAAGTATGGCGGCTCCAATGTTCACTGCCAAACAGCGTGCTATACCACGCTGCCTGTTACAGACCACCGTGGTTGAATAGCAGCATACCAAACACGCAATGTAGTGCAAAGAAGACACGGGCCGATGTTTGCCTTTAATCCCCGTTCTTCCCTGTGGCGGTGTGTTTACATAGCATTCTAGCAGGAACCAGTAACCGATCAATTCATGTTACGCCGCACACATCACCAGAGGCTCCATTATCTTTGTATCATAAGTTGTTCACGGAAGGGCACTTTTGGATAGAAGTATAAAGAAATGGTATATTCAGTTTCCCTGAGGACATATTTTTCAGCATAAGGAAAAGATTTTTTGCCTACGTCCGCGATCATGCACGTTACTATGGCCTTTACTGTTTCGTATAACGATTTTGTGGATATACACTGAATTCTCATATTTGCTCGGGAACGAAGTATCAGGGGGCGAACTAGTTTATTCTAAGGTGCTAAGTGACAAAGTAGAAAGAAGCTTGCGTTTGTGCGCAGCCATATAAGAACAAATTACACCTGCGTACATAGGCCAAGAAGACATATCTTGTCACTTCCCCAATACACCTAAAATTTCTATCGCTTTTTATTACGTTCTTATAAGAAACTGTACCAGTGATTTTGTTGGTTTATCTTATTTATTGGAGCTTTGTGAGTCTTTCGCTGGGTGCTAAGTAGAATGAATTTCTGGATCTTTTTGTGCAGTTCAACAACAGAATTATGGCAGCTATGCACTAATGGCGCGAATACTGGGAAAGCTGCCAAGCAGGGGATGATGCCATTCTACTTTCCTTTGTTCCCCTTCACACCCTTGATGTGAGATATCACGTTATAAAATATTACGATATTAGTTCAACTCTGCTATAAAATGTTTTCTAACACCCCAAACTTCATCAAAGATAACATAAAACTTCACTTACCTTCCGTTCGCATTTATTTATGAGGTCTGCTTTTTTGGCTCTAAGAAACTGAACCAATCTTTCTCTTCACGAAGCTGGGTCTTAGAGAAATCCATTTGTTTGAATGCCTAATGAAGCAAGGAGCCAGTACAGTCATTGGGGTAAAATCAAGGAACACATTCTTTCAGAGTTTACATTGAACATTTATTTCACGTCTATGTTTGCTCAAGTATGTGGCATGTTTTTGAAATAAAACCTTCTTTGACTTTTACCAGAAATCCTGAAATTTACTTCACTATGATTCTGTTTGTACACAGCTGGAAGGAGAATCAGCAAATAAATAGCTCTTTATCACCTCAAGAAAACGGTGAGGCATTTTTTTTAAACCCTCTCTGCAGCATTCCCCCATGAAATAGAACACACACTTTAGGAGAGAAACGTTCGGTTTTGCGTAACGTAGCCACCACGTTTGAAATACCTATCCAGTGAACTAAAAAATGTCACCTTTTTCTTTTGTTTCCACTTTGCATTCCTATATGTCTTTTTTGTTTTGTTTTTTCAACTGAGCCTTTATTTTCACGCGCCATTCCTGAGCAAACTTTTCCAGTGCAAAGAAAGCGTGCCTCTTTCAGCACAGGTTGAATAGGTGCGTCTAGCCAGAGCTCACAGAAATGCTCTCAACCTCGTGTTCCTTGGGATGTTTTCCTTATTTTTCTCGGAATTACGAGAAAACCTTTCGCCACGTGCGCAAATAGTCGTACTAAAGCAACAGCGAGACGAATAAGATCCAATCACAAGGCTTTCACATTACACTTGCCTTTCATTGTGTCACCATATCTGCAAGACACTAATGTAATTACTGGTTACCCTGTCAGAGATTTCTTCCTCGAAAGCGTGGCGAATTCCTGCTTTAAGAGTGAACGTCAAGAGCCCTCCGTGCATCAGGCAGTGACATCCGCATGAGTAGAAAAGAAGAGAATCACGAAACTACTCACACTGAAAGCTCCGCGTTCCAGGAGCACCACGTTTACAGTGAAGCTGTTCTTCTAACTAAATGCTGTCGAACCCACCAAAGACGTCTTTCCAGTGTGCCTGATAGTTGGAGATAAAAGTGTCGTGGAATGCGAACTCAATAGTTGCTACACTATTCAGCAACACTGACGTAAGCATATGGGGAGAGGGTTGGGCCCGCTCTTCATTATTCTTTATTATTCGTTATTTTTTAGGTGAGGCTTTAGAATTATTTTTGCGTAGACAAACCAATACAATCAGAAAAACAAGTATGAAAATGCATACGGTGCGTTTGAAGTCCGCCCTCCTTGACAAGTAAATGGTGGAAACGGTTTGCAAACACTGTTTCTACGGCAACTGTCATGCCAGCTAGAGGCATTTGAAAGAGTTGCAACCTTTTGTTTAACGTGTGCTTGTAGTGTAATAAGATACCATACTGTAAAACTCGAACACTTCAAGATACCGTGGGCTTCGTCAAGACGACTTGTAAGTTCTTGCTCATGGCCCCACCAAATATATTTTTCGGAGTGCAATGCTCAGAAAAAAAGATATTAAGATTCTGCTTTCTGCACTATTTGAAGCAGACACTGACGCTACTTCAGTAAATGTCACTTGTAACCAACCATAGGTTTTCTAACAAACCTGTTGCAGATATCAGCAATAAAATGCGTTATAGTAGTGTTTCACGGTATTCCCGAAATTTAAACAGGCACCGTATCGTGAAATCTCAACGCACATAAGACATTAAGTTAGCCATTATTTAAATACTGGTGCACTTATTGTGAACGAATACTTCATGCATTGTAAAGAAATATAGTTTGATGTTTCTTTGCCGTGTTTCAGTGCTCGGGTTATGCGCAGGTGAGTCACATTGATTTTTTTTTACCATTGTACTGAAGGTGATGCCACGACAAATTGGAAGACGACGCAATACAAAGAACAGAAAATGTGCCTTTATGTGTTATGGAGAGAGGAATAGGGTTCCCTCCAGTGCGGACGCCAGAAGTTTGGCTCCCGCTTCCATAATATTTTCAATGTGATTTTTTTTTTGTTTCCTGTGGTCAAGCTGCATTTCATTCGACGTTGTTTTTTTTCGAAGATCACGTCCATATCATACTTTTTCGGTGAGTGGTCTTTTTGCCAAGTTAGCAGAACTTTTCGGGAGGAACCTACTGCGGCTCGGCTAGCTTTGCCGGGCTCAGCTTAGCGTCTACAGTGAGGCACGAGAGAAGTAGGACAACACGCCCGCAGTAGATATGCTGGGAGGATAAAAAATATTTCATGAAGAATTGAATCACCCGGGTTAGACGACCACACCAGGCAGGAACAAGGAAGCTCGTATAGACGCCAGTTTTGATGTGGGCTCGAAGGGAGCCCACCGCACGGCAACCCCGCAAAGTGCGATGCAGCATCTTACAGCTGCATCACATCCGGGCTCTCGCAGCAGCCTAAGGACCGCATACAAATTATCGTTAGGCCGAGAGATGGAATTCACCTCAGAAAAATACGCCAAATAAGGATTGCGCAGGCTATTGCCATGGTAGCCGCTATAACCCCGGCAGAGACTGAGGGTGACGTCGTTTGCTCAAACATTGCCCAGAACGTTCTCGTCATTTCCACACCACAGCAGAAGAACGCAAGCTCCTACGCAGGGATCCAGCAAATCTTGATAAACGAATGAATGTACCATGTGGTGGCGTATATGGCGTCCCCTATTAGCACTTGCAAGAGTCATTCAAGAAGTGGACGCTGACATAAGCGAGGTCTTGCTCCAAACAACGACGGTCAACCAGGGAAATTCGAAGGCCCTAGCAGTTGAAATGATCAAGACCACCACCACGGTGGTTGTGCTTTTCGACGGTATGAACGTGTACAACTACGTTATGTGCGACGTTAGCTTGCTGCGCTGCACGCTCTACAACTACAAAATGACATGTGTTACGCCTGTGGACGCCTGGGACACAAGGCCGACGTCGGTCTCAACCCCAAAAACACAGTGTGCAGGAGCTGTGGGCTCGCCTCCCCTATCGACGATCACCAGTACTCGCCAAATTGTGCCCTTTGGGGAGGACCACAATATACAATGACAAAACGCGCAAAGAAAGCTTTCAAGTCCCTTATGTCGTGCGGCGGAAAAGAGAACTGCGCTGAACGTGCGCCAAAAGGACTCGGCAAAAGCTGGTCCCGGAGAACCGGTCACGGGATTATAGCGTATCAAGTTCTCCCAGTCGGGGGCGTTCCGTCACGCCAGCTGGCCACTGAAGCAGTCGCCCCAGGGACCACGCCCATTCCCGAGTTTGGATCCAGACAGAGCCTACCTGGGCGGATCTGGTTAAGCCGAAGCCATTGGCGCTGCAACCAGAGGTAACTCGGGCACCCTTGCCAGAGCATAAGGAAAACACCAGGCTAGCTTGGTTGATACAACAGAATTCTTGCCTTAAGTTATAGCTTTAGCAGGTGATGGCTCACCTTGAGTCATTCCCCGAATCTTTTTCCTCGCAGGGTGAGACAGCAGATACCCCCACCAGTGGAGGCGAAGGCACACTCGGTAAATGTAGGGCCTCGCCTCCCCAAGTGGAGGGGGATGCTATGGAGACAGAGTCGAACAGCAAGGCTCCATAAACTATGAAGCAACCGATCAAACAACTGCTGAAGCATCACCCCCTTCTTAAAAGGGTGTCGCCTCTTGAAACTACGCAGGCAACGCCATAGATACAGGTAGTTCACCTTCGATGAACATAAGCAGGGCACAGCCACCTGCATGTGCGGTAACAATCAATCCGGCAAGAGGTTGGCTAAGTCATATAAGTAATTATGGCATGGAACACAAATAGGCAGGTTGTATGGCAGTGGAACTGTGCAATTTCAGAAGAAAGAGAGCTTCGCTGCTGCACTTTGTTGCTTCTCAGGTGATCAAACCACACTCATGCTACAGGAAGCTTCCGGTGGTGCGCTAATTTTACCGGGCTATCGACTCGTCTCGATGCTTGAAGAGGGGAAGTAGAGTTTTACAACCCTAGTTGAACGGGAATGCTCCTTTTAGGAACACAAACTACAGCTTGGCGAAACCAAGGCTGAGGTTATTATAATCGAAATCATTCCCGAAGTCTGGCTCAAAAATAGCGTATTTCTTCCAGATGTTTACTCTTTGTTGTCACACAAGCGGCAGGCGTTCACTTCGCTCATTGCAAAAGCGGTGAAAGACACCCCACAAACGTCAGTTATCTCTCCTCTATTCCACAACATTACCATGAAGGGCTTCTTTCAATCAAAACCCTGTCGATCAAAGAGGAAGCATTACCTTTACCTCAGGCGCAAAATGAATATGAAAGCATTAGGTAGTGTTTTCTTTTCCTGAAAAATACATCGTTATATAATTCTAAACACGCTAATGTTTCCTACGCTGCACTCACAAAGCGGCGCTTCGCAAGAAAAAGCGATTTGTAAAGTATTTGGTGCTCCCAGCTGGTGTTGACCCAACGTTCTGCACAACATTATGTTTCCCGAAGACAGTGCCAGATGGCATCCATATATCACTCAGCACCGTTATGGTCACAGATTCATGCCGTGGACGAATTAAGCAGACTGCGGGTCGAATAAAAAACTCTTTTTTTGGGCGAACTTGTGCGTGGTAAACGGAATGCCTTGCACTGATAGCGGTGAATGGTGAGTCGGCCATCTATCAACTGACAAGTGGGGAAGCGTGTCAGCAATTATACCCTTTACATTGCATATTTTAGCTTTAATACTAGCGGCGACGTAGGTTCCAGAATAATCTTTAATGTTCACGTAGTGGGCGTAATCTAACAAAACGATCTACTACTGCCTCGAACGTCTTAAGTGAATATTGCTGTTATAGCGTTTTCTCGTATTCGCTAAATAATATCGACTCTGCAAGTTTACTGGGTAGACATATTCGTACGCATTAGGAGTTTTAGTACTGGACAGCTACTTACGCGTAAGCCTGCAACTGGCTATTACAAAATAAAATCTTGGTTATCTGCGGACGATACCATTTGAAAAAGAAATAAATATACCAAGTTTGTGTGAGGCCTTCTTTTATGCTCCATATTACAGGCAAAAGTCGCCTCGTTAGTAAATTGATGGACACACTGTGTTTCCCAGGTGACGTACCTTTATGAACGATCGTTGATACTTTCCGGCCTTTGCCAACACTTAGCAGTGGTGTTCTGCCTGACGCAATAACACTGCCACTGTGCTTGTCTCCTTGAAAATATAAAAATTCTGTGCCAGGTCGAAGTGGGTCAAAAGAATGAAGACGAACAAGAATAAAATATGAGGTTTGCTGAAATGAATGAACTTTTAAGAAAACGCCGTCGTTGAACGTGAATATACAATGTTTGTCGACTGACAGCTCGGTCTAACTTGCTTTGGCGAAAGTCTCGGATGTCGGTCTTGGACGAGAAGTTTACACGCTTTCACTGCAGGCCCCAATAGGGGTGCAATGTGCTGCACTGCAAGGAAACACAGGCACTGGTTGTGGCTCAAACCGCAAAGGCGCAGTGTACTCGAATGTAGCGAATGTAGTGGCAAAGGCGCTGGCCTTCTGACATTGAAACTAGCCTGAAGTCGGGCCACTATGTTAACGTTGGTTACTCCATGCACACGTATGGTCAGCTCTGGTGGCGTTAGGTACAAAAACATACGAGATAGCAACTTGGTCTACGCCAATAAGGACACGAAGCTCAGTGATTGAATAAGTGTCGTGAAATTTTATGAATGCGTGTAAGGAGCCCACACCATGCTGTGAAGCCAATGTAGATTCGAAACAAAACTCGCTTTAAAAAAAATTCTGTGCTAGTTAATCGTTCATGGGACACTCGCACAGACCACAATACTTCCTGGCCTGTTGAGGGCCTGGCCTTTCATTTGGCGCAAGAAATCGAGAACTGAACATTTGCGCATTAGTAGTTTTTAAGATGAGCTCTTTCTGAAAAGTGGTTGTGTAGCTTAAGCAAGATTTTTGGATCAGGATATACCTAGCATCGCGATACACCGAAGTTGATGATACCGGCTCTTTATGGTTGCAGGTTACGGCGAATTTGTTTATGGTTGGTGCACGAATGGTTTATTACTGTTTTGCTCGATATTTACCCAACCGGAAACATGTTTAGGTCACATACATAACAAAGAAAGACGTGTACATGGCGGCAAACGTGAAACGTACATTAAGAGATGAAGCTAGAACCTCACTCTAAGCAGTTATGTTTTCTGTCTATTCTACAGGAAAATATCTCGCTATTTCATCCTTTTTATATGCTTCCGATCATTAAATGTAGATGATTTGTCGTGTTTTTTATGTGAGCACTTGCTAGAAATTACATGCAGACAAGAAAATTCCCTCTTTAAATTCAGAGTATCTGATTTTCAGCCCCAGGGAAGGCATCAAGCGCGTGGATGTTCACATGTAGGGACAGAAAGACTAAGACTCACCGCTGCATCCTAGGCAGGAAGGCCCACACTTGACTTGAAACTTAGAGCTCCACAGTGAGGAGCTCGTTTCTTCTTATTTGCAGCGACATAGGCCTTTATGTGTGGAAAGAGAAGCACATGTTCTGGGGATACTGGAAATAACAGAACATCTAAATGCAGCCCAGAAAGTGTCCGAGCTGTCTTCTTCTTACACTATAGTTTTGCTCTCAGTACAGCTGCATTTACCCACCTGAGATGACAAATTAAGATGGTCAAGCTTGTTGGTCCAGTAATAACACTAAGCACGAAATATATCTTTATTGCGTCAACAATGATTAACATACACGTAATCTCGGTAGTGGTCTATATGGCACAATTTCCTCAATCATAATACAGTTTGCCTTCATCCCTATTCATTGGTGAACATTCTAAAGGATAGATTAACAGAGGTTCTAGGAATGACAAGTCTAAACTTCTTCGCGTATACTCTTTTACACGGGATTTAACACGCCTAAACGTCATTCAAAAGATATTGAAAACGAGCAGCAGCCCGAGTCGGCATTCTCAATCACTTTCTTGGGAGCCGTTTGTTAAAACTTTTGCTTGGGCGAGTTAGTTAATAAATGTTTAGACTGATTTGTCAGCGCAATAAACGACACATTCACAAAGACACAACACGCAGCGCTGTACTCACAACTGATTATAAAAAGGCCCTGTGTTTTAAATGTTAAACCAGTTGTTAATACAGCACTGTGCGTTGTGTCTTTCTGAATGTGTCGTATTTCTCGCGCTGATAAATCAGTCTAAACAACCCTTTGTTATAGCGAACACTCAGAAGACGTCACGTTCATGGTTCTGGCGACAAAGTAAGTACAGTTAGAACTTCAATGTAGTAACCGTATTTAAACATTTTAGATGTGGAGCATCTGTTGCTCGCGGGTATGTCACGTGTGCATCGTCCACACTCACAGTACGCATGCGCGACTCTCCTCCTTCCATCTCTACAATAGCTGGGAGTTACTCTCTCCACTTCTCTTCTACCACCTGCTTGCGCTCGCTCCCACATTGCGCGTGAACCTCCCCTTCTCTCTGTCTCTCTTCTCAAACACTCTCCCTTATTGCGTCGCGACACCTAAGGTTCCTAGATGAAAAATACTTGTTTTATCCAGGTACATTAGCAACGCTGATGCAGGGGACGTCTGCTAACCTACACTCACTCCCCCTTTTCCTCCTGGCATTTCTTCCGGAGGCGTCTTGCAAAGCCGACGCAAGCAGCGTTTCCTACAAGTTCCTTGATTAAACAAAAAAAAAGAATGGACTACTCGCGCCACACAATTGCGATGCCACCCATCACCCCATAGCTCCTTGGAGAAATGGTGCAAATTTAGGTGAGGTTGGCCTTCTAGCAGTAAGTACTGTGGCGCCGATGACGCAATTGTCTATTCACCTTAGCGTGACATTACCTCATCATAATACGCAGTCACAGTGCAGACTTTGTGTTTTGTCCGATTCGATAATCGATTGGGTTTTCGTAAAGAATGATATTTCCCAAGGCATTTATGATTGAGAATACCCCTCGTGAACACGCCTATTATTTACACAGAATCTGTGGCGCTCGTCACGTGCGGAAAATAAAATATGTGAAGAAGGCGACACAGAGTAGATTGAAATGCAGGTCACGTTGTGCGCGACAGTGGGCTCTCAACATGGCGCATGCGCATTGGAACATTGGGAATGCTCGCTTGTCGAACTGCGAACATTTTTTTTTCAACGCGCTTTGAGTGTAACTCCGACAACGTGGTTCAAAAAGCTCTTTGGTAATTTCGTCTGCGCACCCCGCATTGAGCGTTTCAACGCAATGACGTTATTTAGGAACTAATGTCCCAGCGATGTGAAAGATAAATGGGGGAAGGAGGGTGGGGGTCGGAAGTTCTCAGACCGCTTTCCCTATTACTCTCTTGACAGCCCAGCGCGGGCGCCCCCGCTTCTTGTAGAAGCCACATCTACGGTACTGAAAAGAGCTGTTGTGTGACAGAGAAGATTATCAGGTATAGACGACGAGTAAATTTAAAATGTCTTCACTTCGGCGGGTGCAGTCTATTCTTTCTTGCTCTCATTAATTTGAGCACTGATTTTTTCCCTCGGCCAATCGCGGTTTATCGCGAGGATGCTCATGCTCTGGTGCACAATATTGTTTTTATCCAAAATGACTTTCTGTATGGAAGGATAAGATAGTTCAAGCAGCTGAACAATGAAGCGTTGTGGATAGTTCTTGTAATTCCCAAAAGGCTATCGTACAAACACCATTGACTATCGCACAGCCTCTGTGGGCTGCATTACAAGTGACTATCAAGGGCGACGTAAGGATGGGTTAGCTAACGGCAATTAATATTTTGTCGATGAAACTGACACGAACAAATTACTGAGTCTGTATAAGTTCGAACCATTTACAGCGTTGAGCCTTTAAAGGTATCTAAATTTCGGAAACACGACACGAAAGGAACCGCAAACACGATGACTGATGATTACCACCTTGAAAAAAAATGGTGCATCATTCGTTTGTTTTAGTTGAACGTGGTGCCCCTTTACAAAAGTTTTGCTGTCTTATTCTATTCATGCTTTCTTTATGCTTTTCTGCAATCGTCTTCGCACAACCGCCTATCTTTTGAAGTTTCCCAACGGCGTAGCATAATGGCTATACTAATAAAGGAATGTACGTTCGTACTATTCCCAAAGCAGCGGATAATGCTATGCACAGCTCTCTTTACTTAATAATTACGCAAAATTGAAACGGATCTAGGACACTGCAAGCGATTTCAGCCTGATCCAAACTTATGTATCTTTTTTGGAAGCCCTAGCGTATCATTTAATAGGGCAAACGTTCTTCAAATACATTTCTTTTTTTTTGTCCGAGACACCACAAAAGACTGTGCAATACAAATGATGTGCTTTCGGTAACTTTTTCTCAGAAATAATCAGCGAAACATTGTTGTGAAATATTGGTTTGGTTTTGAAAATCTAGAACTTCGTTTATTGACAAGTATTCCGAATAACGATGAATAAAAATCGCCGTTCTCTTTCCTGCTTGGCACACAGTTTTCGTCTCTTCTAATCAACAACCCTCTATTCTCGGTGAGAAGCATGAAATATTGCATGAAACTGTGATTCAGAGGAGGTTCAATGACGGAAACTGCTGCTGTAGAGCAGCTTATCCTGAAAGGACGCTAGTGTCCCGTTGGTTTTACTACGCCAGTGCCATTATTCAAACTTATCCGGTAGAGTCAATCGTTCTAACAGCAAGGGCTGAAGACTACTGTAGGCTTTATGTGGTTCATGTTTTTTCTATTTTTAAATGCAGCAAATGAACTATGACAAAAACTGTGGTAGCAGAATTTACAAGGGTTCTACCTTTCAAAAGAAAATGTGGTAAGTTGTACAAGTAACAATACCCTTGTTCAGCGTTCACCTATGAAGAATTGAATTTCACAGCAAAGATACAAGATGAATTGAATACACGCTTTGCGCTGCAGAATTCAGTTATCAATGATGACAAACAAACTTGCCTGTCTATTTTGTCATCTACGTTCAAATTTTGCAAGAGTGTCAACATGACTTTATAAATTCGATTCAGCGCATAAAACATTTTTTAATGAACCAACCTGTTGGACTTTCTGAGGGGTAGTCATTCCTACAAAAAGGTGATGCTCTTTAAAACCGTAACACCAAGGAAACATGATAGAGCCAGAAAAAAAATTTAGATGGGTTCCTCTTATGACTTGTGCGTACCGTTAGGTCTATTCCTTCTTTTTAAACCTTGAATGATTGGCAAATGAAAATACCGCTTTTAATTTTGTAGAGTTGGTAAGACATTATTTGTTTTGCACCAAATACTACCACCAGTTCTTACTTATATATTCCACCCTGCCGTATTTGGCCTCCTACACGCAAGCACCAATCTCACTGAGCGGTACCTTTTTGAATATCATCGCGACAAGCCTGTACTGCAATCCTTTTGAGCACTCTTCACTAACACAATTATTGGTGAAGCGTAAGCTGCGATAATGCTATAAATACGTTATTTGCGGTAAACGTGCATGCTGTTTCGCGGCACGTTTCACAAAACAAGGATTGCCACTGCAAAGAACTGAAATGACATTCAATAAACTATGAATTGCTTATTGATTTTACAAGGCAATGGTGATTCTTTCGATAAGTACGCCATTAACCTACATAACTGATGGCCCACGCTGGTCACATATTCACTTGGTGTCATCATCATTCAACATTTACGATCTTTTTTTTCCGTGAAGATGTCTTCGAAGTAGAAATTCACAAGCCAAGACAGCAAGTTCAAAAAGAAAACCTTAAATATAAAGTAACTGTTCAGTAAAATATTGTGCTTCGATTTCCCTGTCTTCAAAGTGATAGTGTGTTCGCGGGTTTTTGAAGTTATGGCTGCTGGTGTTGACCATCCTGTAGATTTTCAAGCAACATTCAAGAGCGGGCTAAGCAAAGAACATGGCGCACTAGATGCCCTCAATACTTTGTCGGCAGAAGCGCACCAATGACTCCCGTGAATCGAGTTCTTTGCAGGCCTTTTCGTTTTCCCTCCTCTTCAGACGGTAATACTAAAGTCGAATAAGCCCACACAGTAACGAACAACGATTGATTGAATGTCCTGTCTATCAGCAAACCTTCTTCGAGCGTTCACAGTATGTCATTGGACACCTTGGTAAGTTTTGTGACACACGCTGCCGAGCTCTCCTTCCTGGTTCTTTCCGCATCGTCGACGGTGCGCGATCTGCCCTTGCCCGAAGAACCACGTGCATATGGCGTCTTTCGGCCACAGCAGATGACCTTACGGAAGCTCTTGGGGAAGTTGTCTGAGAGGAAGGCGTACAGGAACGGATTCACGCAGGAGTTGGTGTAGGCAAGTATCTGTGAGGCGATCTGGACGACGATGCGTGGCGCGTTCATAGTCCGCCCGTACAAGTCGACGCTCTTGAGCACCAGCACCACCTGCACGGGACACCAGCACAACGCGAACACAACCACGACGACCACGACGAGACGAGTGACGCGCTTCTTGGAGCGCATGCTCTCGGCGCTGATGCGGCCTCCAGGTGCGGCTGCAAGCCAGAGCCTCTTCAACATCAGGAGGTACAGCACGAACACGATGGCCAATGGGACGACGAAGGAGGACATGAAGAAGGATATCTGGAAGGCTGCTATGTTGTAGCCCATGTCGGTCCTGAAGGTGCAGGCCGAGTAGTTCTCCTCGATGAGCACCACCCCGTGAGCGAAGAGAGCAGGAACGCAGGCGGCGAGGATGACGACCCAGGTGAAGAGAATGGCGAGGTTGGCGTTTCGTTCCGTTCTGATAGACATGGAAGTGATCGGATGAACGACCGCGAGGAACCGGTCAAGAGACATGAGCACCAGGGTGTAGATGCTCGCGTACGCGCACACGATCACGAGGTACTGGACAATGCGACACCAGGCATCACCGAACGGCCAGTAGTTGAGGGTGTAGTCCCATCCGGTGAAGGGGACGCAGAAGACGATGAAGAGCAGGTCAGCCATCGCGAGGTTGATGATGAGATTGTTAGTGGTGGATCGCATTTGCGGGTCGCAGAGCACCACAAGAACAACCAGGGCGTTGCCAAAGAAGCCGATCACCGCGATGGCACCAAAAAGGATGGGCACGGCGATGGCTAGGACTTCTTCGACTGTCCTAGTATCGACGTCACTGTCGTAATCGACGTGTTCGAGATGATCGAGAGGCGTCGCACTGGATGTGTTGTCACTTATTCCTGCCTGACAGGGCCAAATGGTTCCATTGCAAGGTGCTGCGCTGAGGACTCTCAGTAACGCCTTCTGGGCCAGTAGCGTTAAGAAGGTTGTGAGGGCTGCCAGTGGATTAGCTGGTGGCAGTTTGCTACTGGAAGGATTTAGAAGGACGTTGTGATCACTTCTGTTCAGCACGTCAAGTGGTGTCGCTGGTGATACCGTTGTGATTGATTGATCCATTTTGTGTGAGTGTCCTGAAAATTTTTCTTCTTTTGCTGTCGGTTACCCCTAATTGCTCATGTAGGTAGCCTCCATGGGGCACCTGCACAAAAATAGAAACATTCAAAACAGTGTGGTTAATTAAGATACACCCAGGTGGTCAATGTTGGTAAATTCTAGAATTAAAGCTTCGACACAAAAATCTGCCAGAAAATTTTCATAGTTAGTACTGTGTAACCTAACCTAACAATATTTCTAACTATCAATAGCAATACTCTCAATGAAATTGCGTGAAAAACAAAAGTTTTAGGATAAGCGTGAAAGTTTTTTCAGCGTTTTCTGGTAAACAGGACAACTAACATCAAGTGGAAAACATTGCCCCGTGGGGAGTCATTCAATGCAACTTGCCGATGCATAAATAGCTGGGTCTTGCGTCATTTCGAAAGGAACGAGTCATTGTTGCGTAAACCATCAGGCGCGAATTATGGTGCGCTGTTCGTAAAGGTCTAAATTTCACAAAACATGGTAGGAAGGCACTGCGTACTATATTTCAATAAAGGAAAGAGAAGTAGTTGTTTGTAGTCAGCTCCAACTAATTATTGTTGATTAACATAAATTTGTAAGCTGAAATATCCGGCACTCCGTCCTGTTCCAAATTTACACAGAATCAGGGACAACTTCAGCTAAAAATGCACACCAAGATATCTTTAGCTGTGTTAATTTCGAGCAACAAATATTACAAATTAAGTTGGTTCTTCTGCATGGCACGTCGAGTGACCCGTCTAACATATTAGTGCCTTCATCACTGTAATCGGCTGCGGTCAACACAACATATTTGTGTAATAAGGCAGAAGGTTCAGTTGATCCTACGCGCAATGTATCTAGCCATTCCTTCCCAACTTGTCCAAAGAACTATCCAAAACGTTTCGCACCAGAAGGGGAGAGAAGTCATATTTTATTGTGTGCCTTGGCTTAGGCACGCATCCACTTATGTAGCAGTAACTCCATGCTTTGTAATACATTAGGTGCCAAAGCGAAGTTGGCTGCGACTATGCCTGCGACCAAGACCATCTATTGAGAAAGGAGCGGATCTTTCATACACGGTTCCTCCCCCCATATATATATATATATATATATATATATATATATATATAATTTATATATATATATATATATATATATATATATATATATATATATATATATATATATATATATATATATATATATATATATATATATATATATATATATATATATATATATATATATATATATATATACTTTCTTCACCGATATTTCTGGCCTTGGCGGGATGCATTGTCTCGTCCTGATATGGATGACTAGGGGATATCACACTAAGTGTAATATTAGTACTGTCAAATTCTAAGCGGCTGTCGAATTTCCCAGTGCGCAACTTCTAATGTTCTGCTGATCACGCTTTAGGAAGAAATGCTCGCATAATTGAAAATCCAATCACCCGAAGATTCTGGACTTTCCGCAAAAGGGGACGTCTAAATGTCCACTATATCAGTTTTCGTGGCTCGCACTGGCGAAAAAAAATCTGTACTTCCGTGAAGTCGAACACAACTTTACGACTATCTGATCTTGAAAGCCGATGCGCTTGACCCTTCAGCGAAATTTACTTTACAGTGTAGAAAAAAAGAACGGCATGTTCATAGGTGATGGCATTGCCCCTGGAAGCATTTAGAATGCTAAAAGATGGCCATAAACCCGATGTGCTATGAGTACAGTGAGTCACCTTGAACAACTAGTCATAATCTGAAACTCAGTGATAGTACGTGATTGATTCCCAAGAATAAAATTATTTACCAGAACCAAGACTGCACAGTGCTTACACGCAGCTATGCTCTAACGTAACAACTATTTCTGAGTGTTCAGCCTACAAATACAAGCCTCGTAAAAGACATTTCAAGTGCAAGAAGTAATGTACTTCGCATTCGCAGGTCAGGTCTGTTTTAGATGTTTGAGCTACACTAGTAACGAAATTTCACGATTTAGCTTCGAATCTGGTTACATGGTTTTTGTAATGAATAGGCTTAGTTAGTTAGCGTCATATCTTTGCCCTCTGAAGATTTCTGAAGGTTAAACTGTTGTCCTCATTTTTGTTTGCTGCAAGGAACGTTTTTTTCGCGAATCAGAATTTCCAGATATGCGAAAGTATGCAGCGAGTGGTAATATTTTTTGCTAAAAGGCCCTACTCATGTGAATTTGTTAAAATTATACCATGGGCAGCCTGTGTTACAATGTATGACCATCTACGACCTAACGTAGTGGTCACCGTGTATCCATTATAACTGTTCTTGAGTAAACTGTACAGTGGAAGCTAACTTTCGCGTATGGTCGGCGATTAATCTCTTCAACCATTGTGGCATTTTCTGTGCCTTTCAGTCAATCCCTGTCCAATGTTTCTTTAGGCACGTTGTTACGCGCAGAGGAGACCAAGACTCCTACGACTGAAGAGACCGTTTATTAGGCCGCGAAGGCCAGCGGCGAACAGGCTGATTCCAGCTGCGTCTTCGCCTTCTTTGTATCTGCCTCTCAGGGTAGCCAGCACGTTCACTGGTCTTCGTCTTTGTCGTGGATCCGTACACCATTTTTCTACGCCGCAGACGAAGCCCACCAGGTGAGTTAGGCGATTCATCTCGGCGTGAAGAACTTCAAGCGAGCATCATGGACAGCTTGGGTTTTAGTAGCTCCTCGACCTCTCACTGAGGTGAGCTATTGTGTACGTGGCTTCGGTGAGTTTGTTGAGAATAAAAAAAGGGTCCAACGTTTCCGGACAAAAACTGCCGGCATAACCCGCGCTTGCGCACCGAGGTCAAAAGCCACACTAAATCCCCGGGACAATAGGTCACAGAACGGTGGCGACCATCGTAGCGCATTTTTCATTTGTCTTGCGATGCCAAAGTCGGTAAACGAGCAACACGATGCACCCCTTCGGCAAGGCAGAGGGTTTCGACCACAGTGACGTTCTCGCGAGAGGAGAAAGGCACAATTTTCTGGAGGGTGTCCCACGGCGGGCGTGCATAAAGCAAGAAGAAATGATTATGGCTGGTAGTCGCATGCGGAGCTGTGTAAAACGTATACGTTATAAAAAGGAGTTTGTCATTCCAGTTCTTGTCGTTGGATGAAGCATACATCAAGAGCATGTTTACAATCGTTCGGTTGGTGCGCGACGTGACTCCATATGTTTGCGAATGATATGGTGTCGAGGGACGATATGCTTTCTGCTCACATCCTCGTTTAACGAATTCCACTTTGTAGAAGGCGGCATGTCTCTTCATGACGGATGGGCGATTGCTCTGAATGACGATTTGCTTTCGCATTTACTTTTTCAAGAAAGGATAGAGAGATAACATGGTACCAGGTGCCTTGCAGTGAATTTCTTCAAATTAAGTCCCAGTTCTGGTGATCCCTGGTGCATGACTGATCAGCCCACAAATGGCAATACTGGATATCGTTCCGAATCGCGTTCCTGGAGTAATAAATATGACGACGGTTTTCGGATAGGTTGCATCCAATTTCCTTTCGGAAACGAAGGAAAAGCTTTTTTCTCAATGACCCATTCCAGTGGGGCAATCTAGCGAGATTTTCTCAAACGACGCTATTACCAACTGCTCATAACAAAAATATTACAAGCATTTCATCGGGAATAATGAAAAAATTGAAATAATGAACTTGTTTACTTTGAGTTGCCTCATAAATAAGGTTCTATCTACAGCGACTAGAAGTAAGCACGTTGGCCTTCTTTTATTAACGAGTCACTGAATAGGCACACCATGAAACTGCTGCACTGTTTATTTGTTTGTTTATTGCTTCATGATATAATTATCACAGCTGATTTTGAAACGGTCAGCGATTTGTCGAAAGTTTTCTGTTGTTTATTTTGTGTTCTGCAGGCTCTTTTGCCAATATACAACAGAGGTGATTGTAGTATTGTTCCCGGTTTTGAATACTCTCCAGCTGCTGAAGTTATTGTGCGAGAACTTGAAAGGTTATGGGAAATTCTATTGGTCCTATACTCCGACGAAGCTGCGCTGTCATCGCCCAGAAAGTTGGGATAATTTATAATCAGGTACAGCCTAAAATTTCAGAAGCGTCACCGTTCAAATGTTCTGTCTTGTCTTATAATAACCTTTTTTCCTACCCTACGTGTAGACACTGTGAGGAAATCAGCCAAGGCACGTTTAGGTAAATAGCCTGCCTTTCTTCTTTGTTTCTCTCTCTTCCTCTCTCTCCCACTGATGTACTAAACCATGTACTCCGAATCCAAGGTAACCAGCTGTCCCATTCATGACGTCACTTTGGGGTGTGCGTTCATTGGCGCAGGCTTGTGGGCATAGCCCTTCAAAGAGGAAACACCACGTGCATCTGAAGTTTTATGACGCCATTGCCGCAAGCTATGTTGCAATAGCGCGACGCTATACGGTGGAGTTGCAATAGCGCTGCTGTATTTTAGAAACAGGTTTTCATGTCTTATTATGATCATTTCATAGGTTTTTTTCATTTGTTTTATTATAAGCTAGTGTAGGTGAAGAGGCCTGGGCAGTTAATGGCTTAGACCAAACACCCCGTTTCGCGGCACACGATCCCTTTCCCCACCCTCGCTCTCTTCTTTTCTCCCGTTGTAGCTTGTACCACCCAAAACATAAATGGAAGATCTTGGACAAACATAGGCGAAATATTGCGAGGATTACGCTGTCATGAGAACAACCGCACGGCCCATACAAGCGTTCTTGTCATCAGTGACGAACGGTAATGCGAGCGCGACTCGAGTTCTTGCAGGACATCGCCATCAGCAGTTACCATGTGCACGTATCCCGCCCAGCACGAGCACGAGAGCTTAGGCATATTGTCCATACATTTGCTGCAGTGAAACAATGAATATCCGGGCAAGCTTTGGGTCGCATTCTCCCTATCACGATGCGTGCGACAAACCGTGTCTACTCAGTATATTGCCTCTTATTCAGTACGCCATTTTCCCCCTTCGTGTTGCACTCACTGCTCTGGTGACAACAAAGTGTGCATTTTGTTTATGTCATTCACTAACCTATTTACGAATTAAAAAATCTCTTTAATAAAGTAAAAATTAAAAAATAACTGTGCTGTGTACGCGGGGAAGTGCGGTTATATCTTCTCAAACAAGTCTTATTTAAAAGCAGGAAACTTATCGGTATAACAAAATTAACGAATAAAAACTTCTTAATAATAAATTATCTATAGCAAGTACAATAAAACTGCATTGCTTAAACTGTAAAAGAAAATAAAATTATTGTACATAGCTGTACACAAGTGAATATTTTTGTAAATATGCGGAAATTTTGAATTGTTTTTACCATAGAAATAGCGGCCCCTATGCTCTTTGGCATGTGTGAAAGCTCCTATCATTTTGGCACAGTAATATAAAAGCAGGAAAACGACACTCGAGTAATTATTTATTTCAGCAGTACCAGTGCTTTTCAGACCAGCGCTATAAACACAATTGCACAGCATAGGAAAGCGAGTGATTACAGCATCACTACTGAAGGAAGAGACATGAATAGGAAAGTTTCCTGTAAATGTCTCTCCCCTTCCGTGGTTACGCTATAACTAGCATTTTTTGCGCTATGCAAATATGTTGATTCCAAATAACCACTAGCCCGAGCATCCGTCTTATTAAGCAGTATAAAAAATGACTGCAGTTTCCCGAGTAGGAACACTGGTTTGCAAGCGGAGCATATATGATGAACTGCGATAAATGCGGTTTGTAATTTGCGACATGCGTGTGTGTTATGAGTGAACACGAGTGAACACCCAAGCACGTATGCTGCGAAAAACGATGTTTATTGATGAGACGCTTTGAGTATTTTGAGCAGAATGGCTTTATGGTCCGTAAAGTGAAGGGTGAGTGGGTCTGGTTGCAGCGGTCGAAGGTCGAAATTTGCAAGGACGTGGTCGATGCTCGTCCCGCGAACCGTGGTCGGATGATGTTTGCCGTCGCGCGTTGCTCGTTTCAGCGAGTGCCGCGACTCCATGTAGTCGACCACCCAATCGTCCTTGATGACGTCAACGTTGAAGTCGCCAACTATCAAGAAGGGTCGTCGTTGCGGTCGTTGTTTCAGGTATTCTTCCACGGCTTCGTCGACGTACTTCTCCACGACGGCACGCCATAGGTTGGGCGCGAAGTACATCGTCATAACGTCGTGTCTGCAGACGCTAGCGACGCAGTGCTCGCCGTTGTTGCGTGGTTGAGCGCCGGGACGCAGTTGTGAGTTTTCGACGGAGTCGACGTCGTCACGCTTGACGTAAATTCCCACGCCACCGGCAGGTTGTTGAAACCCGTGCGGGTACACGGCCGCAACGTCGACGTCATCGGTGGCATTCCACAGTGGCATCGAGATCGACCACGTGGCATCGACGCTTGCACGCGGCTTCACCGTCCGGATTCTCTTGCCGTTGCTTACGCCTCGCAGCGGCTTCGCATTCTCAAAGCTGGGAATCTTCCGCTCGACGTTGATGTATCGCAGCTGCTTTGAGTTGGGGATCCTCCGCTCGATGCTGACGTTTCGCAGCTCCGCGTGGAGTCCACAGACAAAGTGTCTTCGGAATTGCTTGCGATTCCGCCAACACATTGGCTGACGCTTTTGGAAGGGACGTCAGTAAGTGTGTTTGCGGATTCGTTAGCATACATTTTCACCAGCGACATCAGACGTGGAGCGACCGCACAAACCAACCGACAAAGGGCTGCGCGCCCCGACACTCGCTGCTTTATAGTGAGCGCCAGCCCCTGCCTGCGCATGCGCGCGTTAGCATACAGCTGGCGCACGTAAAACTGAAGGTCGCGCGGCGCGCGGAGGGTCGAAGTGAGCGCAGTGCACGCTGTGTTGAGAGGAGAAAGGGATGCACAGATGGCTGGCGGAGAAGGAGGGAAGGCTGCGGACGGCGACGGCGCATGACTAGCCCCTAGTATAACATGCTCCGCATGTAAAAACAATATAAACTGCCTTTTTTGAGCGGAAGTCTGTCAGGAATGTTTTGAATTCTCATTCGTGAACTCTTCCTTGCGGAAACGTTCGCCCTATCGATTTTAGTCTATGAATGGGGAAATGCAACGTAGTCCGCTTCAGTGAAACGGTGGTTAGGGTGCTTTGCTGCTGACCCAAAGCTCGCTGGTTTAGTCCGGGCCGAGGCAGTCGCATTTCTATGGAGACGAAATGATCGAGGCCCGTGTACTGTGTGATGCTAGTGCACGTAAACATCAGCAGAGGGTGGAAAATTTGCGAGCACCCCGCTACCATGTCTCTCATATTCATATGGTAGTTTCGGGACGTAAAACCCCGTATACTAATGGCATCGGTAAACATACCGCAACGTACCACCACTTGCCGCTGCCCACCGACAATCATTTGAAAGGCTAGCTAGTTAAGATATAACAATGTTTTAAAAGTATAATTCATATTAACACTACAGCTCATTACTGGGCAAAGCTGTCAGTAGCTAGCAAGCCACGTGCTGCTGCAGCTAAACAGAGTTCCGGATATAATTACCTTAAAATTTCCAAGGTATACGCAGTTGCCGTTTCTTAGCATGTGCTACTTCACATTATTCACTAATGTTCACTGTTAATCGCATTTACGTCGTATTTCTATCATTATACAAGTAACCGCGAGAATCTATAGCTGAGTTTGTGAATGGCAGTGCACATACAGACGTGACTGCACACTTCGATCGTAACGTCACTCTCGACTCGCGCGCAGCGCTTAAAGCGAAGAATAAAAAAGGACACTAGCCCATTATGGACGTCTGTAATACTATTGCAGGTGGGCTCTTCTGAGTTTTGGGTTTGGTTTCAGCGCTTTATTGGGATGAATTTCAGTACTTCGGGACAATCAATAGAGGCCGCTTTGTCGAAATCTCAAGGCTGTGACGATTCCTTTGCATAAGGAATTTCGATTCGGTTACTTGACAAAACCATATAAATCATCTAACTAGGAAGCCAACACATTTACTTTCTTCCTTACTACTACAAATAATTTCTCTAAACACTTTAAAATAGTTGCGACTACATGAGAAGTAAATAGGATGTCACCGAACAAATCTGTCCTTTTGCTGATTTTTTGTTAATTTTGAATAGATTTCTCGAAACACGCAGTTCAGCTACGATTCGGAAGCACAAGCGTGGGTCAAAGAGCATGCCGAGGCAGCCGCCAAACACCAAAGTCTCCTGGCTGCCTCACTAACAGTGGACTCTTGCACGCTAAACATGAGCTAAATGTATATG
The DNA here is from genome assembly GCF_043290135.1 of Rhipicephalus microplus. Taxonomy (NCBI): domain Eukaryota; kingdom Metazoa; phylum Arthropoda; class Arachnida; order Ixodida; family Ixodidae; genus Rhipicephalus; species Rhipicephalus microplus. Next base: position 61,440,254 of record NC_134706.1, on the reverse strand, counting down.
CCGCCAGGCAATTGTTTACCCACCTCCTCCCGATGTACCAGTTTGTGTAAAAACTGCTTAAGCGCCGGTGTGCTCACTTGCTCTGCACCGGCGAGCCACTTCACAACGGTGCGATGCTCGACTCTAGTACTTCCATCTAATCGAGCCTTTTGTGTCTTGACGTAGTGATCGCTGATTGATATGTGAGGTTTAACATCGCAAAACCACCATTATAAGTAAGGGAGACGCCCAAGTGGAGGCCTTCGGAAATTTTGAGCACCTGGGGTTCTCTAACGTGCACACAAATCTGAGCACATGGACCTACGGAATTATCGACATAGTGATTGCAATAGCACTGTTATGAGCAGTTTCGACTTGGTATAAGACGGACACAAGCATTTTCAAAGCGCAGAGCAGCGTGAATGAATGCCCAGACAAGGTGAAGCCACAGCCGCCTACGATGTTCTAACCATCCATCCGCTGGCCATCATGTTCACAGACGAGTATAGCACCCGGTATTTAAAGTTTATTTGCTCTTTTCAGAGTCCCAGATTATTTGGCGACCGGCACTCCTTCGCAGCTACATATATAAAAAAGGAGCAATCGAGCAGTCTGTGTACTCTTGACCTTAGGTCTCTCTACATCTGGTCGTGCATAAAGCAAAAACAAATTAAAGAAAGGACACCAGCCAAGCCGCCGTAGACGGCGAGTCGTAAAAATTTCCGGTCCGGGCCGCAGAAAGAAGCTAACATGGTCCCACCGCAACTGTTCAGGAATAGCCCTCGGTTGAATACGCGAGAAGGCTAAACTATATAAGATTGCTTTGGGAAGGCCGCTGCACTACGTCTGCGCAGCAAGTACACGGCGAAGTTCACCCCTGGGGGTCGTAAGACGATGAGAGTAAGAAAGAACTTAGGCTACGCTACCCCGAGGGATCCGCCGTAACATTCGCAGAAACGACTATCTTTCGTTGTCATTCTTGCGGTTTTTTTTTTTATTTCGCTTGCTGTATTGCATTTTCGCATATTGTAGTTAGAGCAAATACCCATATATATGGTGCGTGGGAACTATTTTATTTCTTGTAACGGCACTTTACGATCGTTTCTCAAAATGTGGTACTAAGTAAGATTCTGCATAACTCTTGGGAGTGATGAAGCACAGAACGGATAGAAACATGGCCGCGGTACACAACACATGAGTATATTGGGTATTTTGTGTTCGTTTTCGAGCTTGTTTTTTTCACAAACAAATTACGACGCAGTACACATTTCTTTATTACATATTACATGCATACGACAGACATGGTTCAAGAAAAGGTAAGTGGGGGTCATTGCAAGTTTTCCCAGTGCACAGTAAAAAGGAAATGGCTAATTGTCGCACAAAATTTCCATATATATGCGCGCAAAACACTGAATGGTTAACCATGCGCTTCATAGTCCAGGTGCTACCAAAAAATCTTGTGCCTCAGTGCGGTAGGTCTACTGTCGTTAATGTCAAACAAGACCAACATCCCTCCTTGACCAGAAATCTACCACGTGGTATGTAATACTGCCACGATTATCATTTGTACGACATGGAGCTCATGCATTATGAACTGGTGCTGTCACACGTGAATGAATAACGCGGATAAAAGAAAGAGAAATTTCTATTGCCCATTACAATTTGTCATGTTTAGATACGAGAATTGTTGCGCGAAAAGCTTGTCATTATCAAACAATGAGCTTCATACTACACATTCTTGTACTTGACAGAAAGCTTGTTTCGTAGCCTCACAAGTACATTTAGCCAGCCGAGAAGCATGAGCGACCTTTTCATGCTTTTACAGTAGAATACGTGGGGTTCCTCGGTTGATTTTATTGCTTTATGTGTGGGGTTTACTGCCCCAAAGTTACCTTATAACTATGAGAGACGCTGTAGTGAAAAGCTCCGGAAATTTTAACCGCCTGGTCTGTGCACACGGGCCTATGGCATTTTTGTCTTCATTGAAAATGCAGCCGCCGCCGCCGCGATTCAATCCCGCAACCTGCGGTTGAGCAGCCGAGTACCTTAGCCACTAGACCACCGTGGCGGGGCGACGTGGGGTTCTCGAAGTGTTGCTTGCTTTTTATTGACCTGAATTTGCGACATTTTTTGACGACCTGGCTTAACTATCGTGACTATACTTTGTGTGTTTGTACGTGTTTCGGTGAAACGTAAAGGAGTCTGCACCCGCGTCTTATGAGATTGGCCATCAGTGTGGACTCCTACTTGCTGTAATGTGGTGATAGGTGATTTAGAATCAATGCATGCTTGAAAAACCAGGGCGAACACATGGTGCGCCAGGAAAAGCACGGCACAGAGCATGTGCACTGCCTAGCAAACGGAAGTTTACTGAAAAAAGTGGCATTCGCGAGAAACGCACACCATAAAGACGAGAAAGTTCGAGTTATTGAAAAAGACGTTAATCTTGGTTGGATAGGCTGCGGGATCGAATGTAGTGCCTTGTGTCTTCCACTTTACAAGTAGATGCACTACTTATGCGGCAGTGAGGTGACAACGCAGCGCATCTTATTCCACCACCCCTACCGAACTCAACCCACCTCTTTAGACAGGACAACAGTAAAAAGATCACGCTACGTTGGCCCGCGGTTTTATATATGTGCAAGGCTACGTAGATCACAGGTCTGTGCGAATGGCTGTTGCGAGTTCAGCTCGCCTGTGTTCTCACCGGCTGTGGGAACATGCGTTATTATTATATCTCAACCAGTCTTCGCACTTTTCTAACCCCATGTTAGGGCAGAAAACAATGCCCGTACTCAGTAACATACACCGTCTTTACGCTAGATTTTTACACGATAGCTTTAAGGAGCTCCTTTCGCAGAAATTCCTGTGTTGGCATTGGTGATGTAGTCATTGATTGTGAGAATTAAAAATAAAAAACGTGAAAATAAAACAAATTAATAATGCATTCATGTTCGAACGAGTACCAAACCTGGGCCGTCTGAGTGGCTAGTTGGTGTTCTACCACAGAGCCTCAATATTTGTTCAAACCTTAAAGATATACAAAAACACTATATGTTTGTCACATAGCATAAGAAATATCCTTAACGCATGTGATACTGCGGGTCAGAAGTGTCAAATTGAATCGGAAGTCTGAAAAAGTCAGGCAATGGGGAAGTGTTCCAAAGGCCCACTGATTACAAAGCACTCGGATATCTTCATGATCAGCAGCAGAAGAATGAAAAAAAGTGAACAGCAATGTATGTTTGCGCGTCGCCCTACAGACGCATAAAGGGGTCCTCCGCTGATTGCCAAGAGGAATCGTTTTGGCGCTGTCAGCACTAAACCAATGTGCTTGCATTCGGCGTTCAATGACGCTTCTCAACAGGCCAATGTTTGGCGCACAGTCGTTACGGCATGGTACAGGTGTGCATCGAGAATCGAAGCAGGCTAGCAATCAGAAGGCGTTGCTTCCGATGTTCAATTACGTTTTGTAGAATCGCACTGGAGCAGTAGAAACAGTCTTTAGGGTCATTAACGGGCCTATTTAGGCACTACGGTAATTTTGTAATTCATTACAACGCTTTAGAGCGGCGGATGGCCGAAGATCACTGCTGCTGAGCCAAATGCGTTTTCAACTGTCTATTCACATAACGACATCTACTGAAAGTGTGAAGTCGCCTAGGCTGCGGGTCTGATTGGGTGTTGAATGTGCGGACGATCGGCTGGTAGGGTGGTGGCCCCTGCCGGAGCATATATGAACCAGTCCGCGACCTTCACCTCTGGGGACAAACAGCGTACGTGTTGTCGGGCGCATTGGAATATGGGTCTCCAAGTTTCCACGCAACCTGTTTGCGTGCAGTCTCAGAGGTCACTACTGGACGAAGCTGAAATGGTCGAGTGCGCTCATGGGAGCTGTGCAAGCGCAAGCGATGACAGCGTGTCACGTGAGTTGAAAATTGAAGGCAAAGGTGGGAAGGAGGGTATGATAATATTGGCCGCAGCGTCCTTGGTACACGGTGTGTCGCAAAGTTTGTGGTGCGAATTGTTTGATGAAGCCCTTGCCTAAACACTGACTAAGAACCACTTCAGTGTTCCTTTAACGAAGGTTTACATCGCAAAATAGTTCCACGGTTAGGTTGGCGAAAAGGCACACACAACCAGCGTCCGTGGTAGGCGTCCGTAAAAGTGGCATACAGAAGCAAGCCACCTCTTCGACAGAGCCTAAAGCCTGCACTCCACGACTGCGTTTCTTGCCTCACATAGTGAAATAGTGAGCGAAGTTGGCTTTAGTGTACTCGGTGTAGAACTTCGTTTCAACCATGTTGTAGGAAAAGACCGTGACTTCCATGTTGGAGGCTTCCCCGAAGTCAACGGGGAAGCCTCCAATGGTTGTGAAGAATGAAAAAGAATAATAATAGTAATATCTCGAAATTAACGGACAAAATCCCCAATATAGTTACGAAGCACTACATAGTAGAGGGTTTATTGAATTCAGTCATGGAAGATTTTGGATCAGTACATTGATGCGAGAAGAAAAAAAGATTACTTTCACCTTCGAATCGTCTTAGGCGAATGGATGGGAGATTCCGAGAATTTTCGTTGCACAACACTTACCCACTACGTTTTCGGATCGAGAGGTAACGACACAAACTTTCTTTTAAAGGAATGCATTAGAGTTATAGCAAGCAAAAATTAACACGCGCTACGACTTTAAATTCAAGGGTAACTGCAGTTTTTTTCAATCTGCCTTGCATGCCACACCGAAAAAAAGTAAACTGTCGGCCCTCCCATGCGTTATAAGAAACCCCGTGACTGGGACGTTCGCGGTAAGCGGAAGCTAGCGGGGTCATCCCTTCCATAGATCATGGCGTGTCTCACGAGTAAGGATTCGGCTGGGCGTTCACGGAACGAATTATCAAATAAGCCAGCTGCTCGCTTTTTCTTTTATTGCCCCTGTGTAATTACGCCTGAACAGGAGCCGCTCGAGATTCTAGCGCGAGTCTGAACCTCGTCTCAAGACGGCTTTCACTGACAGCCGTCAGTGCGCGCATTAGTCAGAATTCATGGCACGGACGCGAGTCCCCGAAGGCCTTCGTTGTCTTGGTTTGCGGATCATCAAGGAAACGGCCTCCTCGTAGGATAAGCGGTGCTGCGTTGGACTGCCATTGGAACGGCCAAGGCGGCTGCGACTAAGTACGCCATCAAAAGGACGGGGTCGTGTGTCTTGGCTGTGCAACGGACGACAAGGCCATCCCCGTGCATCATGGCATGTCTCTGCCACGTGACTAAAAGCGGAATGCTAAGGCTAAGCCTGCTGTTCCACGTGCTGGATATGTCAGGGTTTCTCGCCCCGATTTAGCAGCGGTGCTGTTTTAAGCAGCCCGGTAGCCCATGTAGAGCGAGCAGGAAGCTATCATCGTCACGAATCGGTACACATTCTCTTAGTCTTCTTCTCCTGCTTCGTATTCTGCTTAGCTCCTGGAACACCGTCGTGAGATGCGACATCCCGGATAGGTGAGAAAACGAGCACAAAAAAAGAAAATGAACATTAATTCAAAGAAAGGCAAAAAAAGCATGGAAGGGGAAAAAAAGAGAAAACTAAACAGAGACAGCATACGTGAGAAATGGAGAGAAAAATAAACAAGTAAGAAAATTTTAGAAATAGAGATGAAGATTAGTCGAGAGAGAATATTTGTGAAAAACCGAGAAAAGCATAAAACATATGGGTAAAGCGACAAGTAGACAGGCAGCGAGAAAGCGAGAAGAAAACAGAGAGGGAAAAATATGAATAAACAAAGTAAAAGAAGAAAGGAACAGAGACATGAAAAAAGAGAGAAAGAGAGAAAGAAATTGAAAAAAGAAGCCTAGTAGGCCAGGGTTGAACATACCAAGCTTCGACTGCTCTGATTTTGCCAATAGTGTGAGGTATCCTGAATTAATTTAGGAATACATTTATTTAGGAAGGCGCACTGGTGCCGCACACTAGTCTCTCATGCAAAATGGTTCTTGCCGTAATGTAATGGACGTTCACAAAACTGCGCAAATTGGAACACGAAGAAACAAAATTACGGACGATCTCCCCGAAGGCAACCATGATGGGATGCAGAGCAGCAGCAGTGCGCGCGGCGTTGATCGGGTTGAAACTGGCGTTGACGTGGATGCTGGAAGAACGGTTTGAAGCAAAAATTGGTGTAGTGCTTACTCTTGTAGACGTTTGTTTGAGAAGCAAAGACACGGAAGGCGGCTTGGGTTTTGTATAAGATTCATCGCAAATAAACGAGCCAAAAAGTGTTTCTACTCGGCGTGTGGTTGAGCGTTGAGAGTGATAGAGAGGGTGAAGTGAGAGAGAAGTGGGTTGCAAGTGGGTCGAACAGCCAGCAGCTGCAGGCGCTGTGGCGAGCGTTTTCGAGTGAGAGAAACAGTCACGTCAGCACGCCTATGAGGAAAGCGTGCGAGGAGAATGTGAAGTCAACGCGCAGCAGCAGCGTGACCTACTTGGCACTGCTCCAACACCTGCTGTGAAGAGAATGGGTTGCAGTGCATTCATACGGACACAAGTACGTACGGCGTTACCCACTTGAGTCAAAGAGCTGCTTCGCGTCTAAAACACGTGGTGCTCCTCCCAGTACTGCAATAAAACAAATTGTCAATTGCTATGTGGGGTTTTGCAAAACGACCATATGGTTATGAGAAAAAAAATTTCACTAAATAGAGCAGTCTACAAATTACGGAGATTAACGCACCCGAAACGCTCACACACAACAGAAGATTACACAGAGGTGCTCACATATTATTTTTCATTCGTTTGGGACCTGATGGCTTAGCGTCGTAATCTTTAACACAGTCCGGGAGATGGTGTAGAGGGTATCCCTTTTCTTTTTTTTTTTTTGCGCGCGATGGAAGCTTCCCAAAGAAATCTGTGCAGGCCTCTCAACAAGGATGCAGCTTCTTCGCCAGGGGCTGGCTTGTTATCTCGGCTTACACTCCGAAGGCTCCACGCCCGCGATGGCGCGCTCGCATAAACTGTAAACGCGGGGACTCGTCCTTGGTGAAGCTTAGTACGGATTATCGTGCGTAAGCATGCATGTTTCTCGCACACGTATTTCGAAGAGCCAGAGCTTCTTCTGTGCCAAGTGGTTGTGGCTTAGGCGAAAAGTTTAAGACGCCAATCCATTAAGGGCAATTTTTCAGTGAAATCTCTCGAAGCAATGCAAATAAGACTCAATGGTATCAGATTTGTGTTTCAATTTAGCAAGTATAAAGTTATCTAGCAGCGTAGCATGTAATCAAGGCAACGTCTAGTAGTTGCAGTGGCATGTTAGAAAGAAATATAGTGGTCCCTTTCCCTTGAACAAGTATGATGAGGCAGCAATGGAGCAACGTTGGCTGATTGATTTACTATTTGGTGGGTTCATTCATTCATTCATTCATTCATTCATTTATTCATTCATTTTTTCCCTTCATTTATTCATTTACTGCTGTAAAAGTTTGCGGCCCAATTGTAAGGCAATACCCAATTATGAACGGCACCTTTCCAGTGCATGTGTCCATTCATTTGTTCCGATGATTGCGGAAGGCATTAAATGACGAAATTAATGAATGATTTGTCAAGCCAACTTACCATTACTGAGATATGCTACTTCGTCCCAGATCATCAATGGCAAGTTTTCAGTCTTGAGAGGTCCTGGTTTTTACAACATCTAGCACCTTTACCTTTGCCAATGAAGGTTGTCGAATAACAATGTCGTTGATGACAGGGTAAAAAGTCAATATACGGCTATAATAAATGTAGTCGATCGAACGTACGCGTCTGCTATGGCCATCTCATGTGATTTATAAGTGTGCTAACCATTACATGGGTGTCTGATTGCTTGAGTCAAACAGTCTACCCGAGCCCTTCAACGAAACGTATAATGACATCTTTAATGAAACGTATAAACTTACCTACAAGAATTGATCATTGATATGTGGGGTTTAACGTCCTAAAACCACCATATCATTATAAGTGACGCCTTAGAGCAGGGCTCCGGAAATTTAGAGGACCTGGGTTTTTTTAACGTGTGTCAAAATCAGAAAACGCGGGCCTACTGCATTTTCGACGGAGGCGAAAATGCAGCCACTGCAGTCGGGATTTGAGCCCGCGACCTGCGGGTCAGCAGCCGAGTACCTTAGCTACCATAGACCACCGCGGTGGGGCGCTCACCTACAAGAAGGTGGATTCCGTAATAGCACAGGAGAGGCACCTTATTCGCAGATATTTCTTTAACCACCATATAAATAAATAGATAAATTTGTACAGCTTACACCAATTGCAAACGTGAGTGTTTGAATAAGCTGCTCCTTCATATTTATTGTTCATCGACGTAAGTATTTGGTACTACTGTGTGTGTTCTTCTGAATAAACCTTAGCGAGAAGCAGCGATTCTCTGTGTCGATTGTCCGAGCACAGTTGTGCACTGGCTGTAGCGCAGTACTGCTGAAAGGCCATGATATATATGCCGGTCTTGCTGTGCCCGCATTTTCGATAGACGCAGATCAGTTTAGGCCTATGAGCGTAGACTCAGCTGCGCGTTAGTGACCCTGAATTGGTCGAAATTCCAGGAGCCTTTTAAACTCCGGCACTCCTCAAAACAGTGTCATAATTTCAGGATGTCTAAATCCAACAGTTACTATTATCGATATGATCTCCACTCATTGAATAATATATCTTTTGTTTTTATTCCAAGCTCTAACTTTTTCAACCACGTAGAAGGCGTGAATAGTTTTAGTGTGATCTTCAATGCGTGGAGCGTTAGGTATGGCTTCTGTATACACGTGGATTCCACCATTTCAAAACAATGAAGTAGGTGAAGTTAACATCTCCGAGTAACTTAATAAATTGAACCCCTCATTGCTAAGCAGGCACGTAAGAGACACCGTTACGTCCTCCCACACATAAAAGTAGCGGCTGACGCGAAAAGATAAACAACCTTGATGACAATCGCACGCACGACGAATGACGGCAGCAGTCAAAACAGCCCGATGACGGCGGAGACAACGCTGTACTGAGTCAGAACTCTGTTCTGGACGAACATGAAGCGTTCGTAATTCTTTCTGGGAACTCGTTTTGTTGTGAACCATAGAAAAAGGTAAGCAAGGCTTTATGTTGCAAGTAAACACGACGAGGCCTGTTTGATTGAGGCCCGATCTATAAATACTGTCGCAGTAAATGCTGCTAACGTTTGTCTCGATGGTCGCCAGACAGCGTGGTTCTCGCCTGCCACAGAACCATTGATCGGATCGTCACCGCCTCCACACATGAGGGTGTATCGATTCCTGCCAGTGCGATTGTTATGCGAGCCGTATGCTTTTCGAATAAAGCAGGCATCTCGCTGCTCGAGACGGTATACCCCCGATACATCCTAACTTCACTTAGAGCGGAATTGAGTTGTGACGTACTTTTCAAGCTTGCATCGATTTACTAACCGAGTTGCATCGATTCCTTATTAGATCGATATGCTAATTCTTCGAACACGTCTTTTTTTTGAAAGACAGCGACTTGATTTTGTGAAATGAATTATGGATTAAACGTTGACTCGGTATGCTGGGGAAATAACAAAATCCTAGGCTTAACGTCAATTAAACAAAGTAAACAGTGGCTTTAGTTACTGTGTGTGCGACTCGTTTAAACATGCAAACTTTATGGAGAAAGATATGAAGATACGCAACTGTTGAGACAAATACCAATGAAATTTTATGCGAAAACATTCAAGTGTGGTGATTTTCGTGACCACTGCGCCACATATATCACCTACAACTGTGCTTAGCCATAGAAGTAGCCGGTATGCACAAGTGTGCGCCAACAAACGTTTGCATAACAAATGTACCCTCTGCATGTCGATACAAAGCAGCCGCCAAAGACTGGCTGAATATGGACCCTTGGCAGTCTGTATGGATTCCCCATATTGTCGGAAATCTGTTGCAGATGCGTTATATATATATATAGGCTGGCCGGGTTGCAAAATTGGCCGTAGCGTTGCCAATAGTCAAGTACGTCTTCCATGAGAACGGTAACAACGAAAGCGTTTGTGTCGACAGTTTCGGCCAGTGCCTGGCCTTCGTCAGGAATGAGGAAGGCCAGACGAAGGCCGAAATTGTCGAAATAAACGCTTCCGTTGTTACCTTTCTCACGGAGGATATACTTGACCTATATATATATATATATATATATATATATATATATATATATTGTCACAGAACGAGCGCTAAAAATGGGCGCGCCGCCAAATTCTTGCGATAACGCGCGGGGGAGACGCCGGGAGGTCAAAAGAAAAAAAAAGAAAACAAACATCCAAGGCTCCCCGGGCGCGCGCTTCCCCCTCGGAAGCGTGGCTTCGCCGACGAACCTCCTCACCCCACATAGGCAGCCGAGCAAGCCCGCGAGAATTCTAGAACGATAGAGGCGTGGTCACGCCGGGTTGAGTCATCCATCACGGAGGGCATTCGAACCGTCTCACCCCCTCCCCAGCCTTCGCTGCGTATCGCGCCGACGAAATGACCAGAACCTTCTGGAATGTCGTGCGGAAGGTATTTAACCGAGCAGCGGAGACGAGAGATCAGGAGAAGACGGAAGTTAGCGCCAGAGCGCGTAGGGTATACCGCCGTGTAGTCGGCGAAGGTTTTGTCCGTAGAGACAAAGCAGGAGAAGAAGAGGATTTCCACCTGAGGGGTGACGACTCGAGCTACAGGCAAGAGTGTGTGTTTACCGCTATCGAGCGAAAACGCGTGGCAACAGCTGCGTGTGTGAAGCCGACGTGTTTCCGGCGAAGAAGTTTGAAGCTTGGAGAGTGGCCTATTGAAGACGTGAGGTTTCCTGGAAGAGAAACTTCGGGGCTTGCGGAACGACAACAACGCTGGACTTCGAGTGAGTGATTCTCGGAAGAGTATCATTCAGACTTTTGTTCCAAGAACTTTGGACTGAATAGGTCTTCTATCTCTTTAGTCTTTAAGTGTCTTGGTTGTTCAATGCATGCGACTGCATTGTAGTGCGTATTGTTGTCTGTGTCCGTTGTTTCGAGTGTGGCTGATTGTACTGTGTAGCAGGTTGTTTGGTGGGTGACATATTGTATTCAACTATTGTGAAGTGTGCATTCTTGTGTGTTGTTTTCGATCTGCCATTATTGAGAATATAATTTTGTTTGTTTATCAACTCTCGGCTCTGACTTGCTCTTTGGGCCACTACCGGCTTCCACTGGCGCGCCAAAAAGGACCACTTCTAAATTGTCCACGCTTTCGTGGTGCGGTTCGGGGGGCCGATACTTCGGCCCTGGTAATTAGCCCGGCGATCGCCTCCCTAATTAACGGGGCCTGTGCGTGACATATATATATATATATATATATATATATATATATATATATATATATATATATATATATATATATATATAAAGTGGAGGTGCATGGGTCAAAATTGCGTGAACTGCACTGCAGACATATATTTTAATTTTATAATGTAATTTTTATAGTCGTCAATGCTCACAGTACACGTTTTGTTCTTTTTTTCTACTTTTCCAAAGACCAAATAAAGCATATTCGAGGCATTTTGCCAATACACACTCTTAAAAACCATAATAAAGAAAATATGACTTCCAAGTACGTGTCAGCATGACTGTTTTCGAGACAGCTTGCCATAAATAACAAAATAATAGTTTATCTCTTCGACGCGATCCTTACTTTCGCCTCTTCGATCATACTCGGTGGTAACAAGACGAAAGTATGTTGTCGTTAGAGTTGGGAGACAAGCCAACATCACCGGCCGGCGGTCTGTAGGTGCTCCTACATCATTGTGAGGTTTTTATTTTTGGTTTTCGTAACAGCTTGGACTCAGCCCAAACCTCAAAACATTGAACTCACTAAGTCTTACATATATATTTGTTTTATTTAAAAAAAATTTGTCACTACATAAAAAAACAGAGTGAGCTAGAGTTGAGGGAGATCTTCGAACGGTCGCTGGAAATTCTTCTGGACCGTGTCGCATTACTCCGTATCAGCAATTTTAAACCCTTGAAGTTCGGGCAATGCAGTTAAGAGCCTTCCTTCGTGTAGCAATGAAGCTGTGTTTTTTTTCTTTTTATCTCTCTGTACAAGACTACAAATAAGTGCAGAGTTGTTGCCAGACGTCGCTGGTCTTCACGAAGAAGCCGAATCATGAAAAAACAACGTGAGGGGAAGCTGTTGAAGTTGCTACAGAAAGCACTGAAGTAGCGCTGACAGCTGGGTGAGTTTCGAACATCTTCATCATCGATAAAGCTGTGCTAGCACGTCTCAGCTTTTTTTTTTACTTCAGTGTCGTTTGTCGGTTCATTTTGATAGCGAAAAAGATGAAAACTGCCTGTCGAGAATTTTATCAGGCATGTTTCTCGTGCTAGTTTTCTTGTATTTTGAATATAAGTAGAACTGAGAAAAAACCGGAAAAACGGCCTATTCTTTTGTCATGGCAATCGATATGACGCAAAGGCTAGCCGTGCTTCGCAGGGTTTTAGTTGCTTTTTTTTATTGCGCATTGATATGTCAATGTTTTAGCGAACCTGGTTTTGGAAGCTACAGCACCTTCTGGTGACATGCACGCACGCTGATGCTTAGGCGCACATCAATCGTCTTATATTTAAAATCATGTTTTAAATGGAACTCCGCAACACTTCTTCAAGGAGCCATGGAATGAACTCACTAAGAAAGCTTTAATGCCTCACTAATTCACCACCTAAAAGGTTTGCAGAATCCGTCCAGAACTGGTGGAGTAAAAGCTTTGTCGCACGCTGCGATCGCATTCTCTCGGAATCTCTCTTGATCATACGATGGTTTTGGGACGTTAAACACCACATGTGAACCGATTGCATTCTCCCTTCTCTCGTCTCGATGAAGGCGCAGGAATCTAAGCCGGGAAAGATTTCACGCGGTATAAGTAAAGGCTACATGCAGGCGTCGAGACCTTGAGCACTTTTGCTCTTCTTTTTTGTTCCAATGAACAAGTCTTCCGACGCGGAAACAAGTCGCCGCCTCCCGCTGCATCCCCAGTAACGACAGGGCACGCAGTGCCTAAATGAGCCAATGGCTCTTGCTTTACCTGTGACGTAGCGATTTTTAAAACCGTAGCGTGAATTTTTCTAAGAAAAGAAATCGATTTTCAGCTGACAGACAAGTTATTGTAAACCACAAATCACGTGCCCTTTTATTGTATTTGGCTCGCGCGTTTTTGTGAGCCTCGAGCACCGATTGGCAGCGTTTTCAGGCATGCTCTAGAGGAGTTCAAGGGCCTCTTTATTGAAAAAATTACATGTCTACAAATTCATATTTCAGTGTTAATATTAGCTCTATTAAAACGTTCCACACGTCTCTCTAATGAGTTCGATAACTTTCCAAGTTTTCCAGATTATATTTACAAGGGATCTTACATTAAATACATATAAATTCTATTGCATTTTCATAATGTATTTACTAAGACCTTATTCAATTATTGCCACAAAAGAGAGATACTTCAGTAGTACTGTTCAGGAAAGTGGCTCCTGCACTTCACACTACAAAGTAGTCGACCTAACAAACCCCTCACATTCGCATAAGAATGTCACGCTGAAATTGTTCCCTGTAGCGCTAACTTTGATTTACACTTGAAAAACAAAACGCTGGCAAGGCCAGGCAAAGAAGACATCTTCCACAAATCAAAAGCTACGCAAAAATCGATCATTGCGCTCAAGTGAGAATGCATTGATATGGTTACTTTAGCCTAATAGTGCATATCAATAAGGAAAAACAACTATTATAACGTAGTTTATATAGATTCTCTTTCTTCCGGATTACGTAGTAAGCATATACCTTGAGTTACTTCTCATTCCTGGCATTACTTTAAGTCTATGAGTACATGTTATTTTAGAAGATTATGAAAAACTTGTGATTGCTACGATTCTAATATTAGATGTACGCAGATGTGAAAGCTTCCATCTTTTACGGTATAACAACTTATATTCGAATAAGTGAATGAAAGCCCTACAGATTTTGGGAAACTACTTGGCCAAATATTTTGATTTTTTATGCATGCAACCTTTGTAATCTCGTATCGCATAGTGAACACAAGCCCGCCGCAAACGGAAACGGTGATAATCTTTTGAGTGCACGCCGGCAAACTCTACCATGCATAAATGGACTGCCACGCTTGGAAGAAACTCTTCTCGCTTCTTAACTCCTCTCCTCCTAAAAAAGCGTAGCCACGCGGCATTCCCCTGCAGTGCACACAGAGCACAATGCAATGACGCCACTCACCTAAATGAAGTCGCCCCCGCAAATTCACTGTGAGCCGATTGGACTCTCTTGGCCTCCGGTACTAATGTATCTACCGCTTTCAACGCTGTTTTCCGTATAGCAATGTTTCCGAAGTAGTCCCGGTGCCAACGTAGTCGCAGCGGAAAAAGTGTTTCTTAAATGCCCCTTTCATCGATTCGTTTTCTACCTACGGTACTGAGCTCCGGTATGCCGTCTAGATTGCCCTTATTTTGCCTACGGCACCATGAGTAGGTGAGGTGGGGAATTGGGCGATTCCCATCAACGAATGCGGCATTGTAGTCATGCACTCGTCGGCGTGCGCGACTTAGTAAAAAGAAAAAAAAGTGTGCTTCTCAAAGCGAATGCGAGCGAATGGTAACGCTTATGAGGGCACCACCGCGTGCTAATGTAAGTTCTCCTTACTCTACAAGAGCGAAGTGTGGTTTGCAGTTCAGCGTTTCCTGGCTTTATTACCAAGTTTACCATTACTTTACAAGAGCACTGGGAATCCTGCTAGACGTTAGTTTGTTTTGAGGCAAAGAGAGTTAGGTGGTGCTCTATCTAACTATACAAAGAAGTGACTACATAATACGGGATGCCTGCCCGAGTGGTCAAGCTATAACCTAATTTTGCGGTGCATGGTGTGAATTTGCCTGCTGATGAACGACATGAACATTTCGGGGGATTGCCACACTACCTCACCAAATGAATCAATTTACTTGGTACATTTACTCTAATCACCCTTCCAAATGTTGTGGCAAGTTTCCCACCAGTAAAAAAGTAGATTCGGTAGTTCCATAAATACTAAGCCACAAGTACGTTCGCACTACCATTTATTCAACTCACCACGATTTATCTGACATACTGTTACCCCGTTGATGCATTTCAAATCAAATTGCATAATTACGCGAAGTTCTGCTCTGTCTTATGACTTAGTTTTGCCGTCAAGAAAACCTCGACATAAAGTTTCAATATATGAAACACATGTGTCGAACGTTACCTATCATCCAGAATCAGCATCCTGAGTCGTTAATATTTTTTAACGTTACTAGCGGTAACATTGTATTATATTTGAGCTTGTAGAAAGTAACTGACTTTCACTGTAGAACACTATGCGGAGTATCGTTCCACGCTCCAGGAGCCTATCAATATGATCAAGACTTTGCCAATTGTAGCACGTCCTACTTACATCCGAATTTCAATGCTTCTGAACTGATATTGGGAAAAGAAAATTGTGAAGCAAGTGTAACTCTCATGATTGTTGTAAGAATTCGCTCCATGTACGCACAGACGCGGATGACGCAAAAACACAAAACGAAGAAGGACCTTACGCACTAACAACATTTTTCTTGTGCACTAGCATAAATGTTGTTTATGCGCACGGTCCTCTTCTATTTTGCGTTCTTTTGTAATTCGCACCTGCGGATGCATGCCGAGAATTGTTACACTTCAATATGCCATTGCAGCCAACCCCAGTGAAAACATTTTTGAACGTCTCTAAGGTATCTTGTCGTTTGGCTCTCAGTCACTGACTGAAATAAAAATCACATTCCTAAAAATAATACGTAACGTTCGTTTGTCGTAGACGAAATATGAATGAGAACTGACAGAAAATCATACCAAGCCATGTATAGGGGGTGTTATTAGAAGTAATTGTAATGTAAATATGAAGAATGCAAAGTTGACGAAAAGATAACGTGCCGTTGGCAGTGCCTGAATCTGCGACCTTCCAATAAGGCGTCCGATTCCCTACCAACAGAGCTACAGCGGCGCGCATCCAACCTTCGACGTCATGGGCTATGCATATATACTTCAAACGTGGAACTGTTAGTCAGCGCAGCAAGAAGCCATGACAGTCGAGTGTGCAACACTCTTATTCGATGTGTTGGCATCGCGCTGTACGAAATCTATTAGTTCTCTTTAATAATGTGTCTAATAAACAAAAAAAACGAGCCCTTAAAATTCCACGTCTTTCTTTGAGTTATAGTGAGGGTCTCATTGTGGTAGACTTGATGCCCCCGGGTAGCGTGCGAAGGATTATTTGTCGGCTGGCAGCTCCTAATACGATCATCTGCCTGTCTATACGCTGACAGAAGCAATAATATGGTCAGAATATATAAGTACCAAAATAAAGTTTGAAGAATCAAAATAAAACACTAGTAAGATTTATATATTCTGCAAGAAGATTAGCGTCCGTTGAATAAACGTGCATTCTGCATTACTGTCTTGAAATTGGATCGTTTGGTAGTTGGTGATGGGGCCATTTTTATTCTGGCCGAGACATTGTCGATAAGTCATACAAATTCGATGCTCCTTTTCTCATTTGGCCATGGTAAGTTGCGAATGCTCGATCTTAGACGCGTTTTATTATATGACTGAGCGAAGTCTTTGTGGAGCGACGCTTCGCGCACCCATCGAAAACAGCTACTAGAGAAATACCCATTGTTTGAAAGGCAGCAGCGGGGGTAGCCTTAAAGTCAAAACTGAACTTTCGCGATTATTCTGGGGTAATTGTACGCAGATGCGTTTCCAATCTTGTGTTTAGGCTTGACTGGTTTACATCCCTGATAGAGGAACGAAGCGGAGAAAGACGCCGGCTGCATGTGGATCTTGCCTCGTGAAATAGGCGAACCATATTCCTGGCAAGTCAACTCTTTTCACAGATACAGCAAACTTGGACATTCTTTAGAAAGCGCCCAGCATGTGCAGTAAGTGGAGCATATATCACAGCGAAGGCTTGTAGAGCGTACCAGTGTAAGCACCGCAAACTTAGGGATACTGTGCCAGTGTTCTTTATATGGCAACGTCGGCAGCGTTTCCTGCTCAATTAACCCAAAACGTCCTCTGCCCTTCCTTCTTATCACTTCCTGATTACCTTATTAGTTATTTGGAGGCAAAGTGACCGGCAACTGATAGTTCAATAATAACAGTGTAGCTAAAGATTTTTGTGTCAGAATGCCGAGCGTGTTGTGAGCTACGCCATGCTACGCTTAGTCAAAGTCTTCAGCCATGTTTGAATTTTCTGGCACTGCGTGCGCCTTCCATCGAGCTTGCATGAATGTGGTGAGTTTCGGATATGCATGTGCGCAAGATCGTAGTTAATGACTGATCAAGGTAGCAACGTGAACAGTCCTTTTTTCTTGGTTTTCCGAGTACGCCGTCTTTCCTCTTTTGCGTCACAGATTCGGGACGTTTCATGCTGGCGCGAACTGAGAGCCATCTGAAATAACTACGTAGTATGCAACCAGATCGGATCGAATTAATGATAGTTTGATGCCATTAAACAATAGATATACTAGAGTGAACCGTGAAGCTCGTCTACATTACACAATTCTCTGAATGACTAAGCGTCAAATTAACGAGCTTTTTAAAAAGTTCATTAATTCTACCGTTGCTAGAGTGATAGTAGGCAACGCAGATGACCCTTTATTTTTTCCTGCAAATAAAGGAATGCAATCATCTGTCCTCTCATTAAGAAATTGTTATATGAATAAACCACAGATCGGTCCTGTACGATGACGCGGTGTTCATTTTACTGCCCTTTGCAACCTCAAATGAAAAAGACTATTACGTTTTTGGGTATTTTTCCGTTTCAATTTTAAGCTGCGGGACCTGCTCATCTGTAAGGAAATTTTGCGCTCGTTGAACCAGCCCTCTACAACTTCTGACGGGGCTTTCAGAAATTTTTCACTTTTCAACGTCGGGCGTTGATAACTGCAAACCTCTCAAAGTTATGTTCACGAGAACGTGTGCTCGAGTGAAGGCGGAAAAGAAGGGTGGGTCGGTCGCTTGGAAGTTGGGACCAGTGGCCCCGAAGGGCGCCGGACATTAATTTTCTCGAGAGATGGTCCGCCCGCCCAGCGACTTCTATGAACGTCGCCCCAAGCAATGAGGCTGCAGTGATGGCGAGAGTTGTCTCAAGAAAAGGGAATACCCGGTCATCCTTCTCATTTTAAGGAGAGCGCCTGTCACATACCATTTTTATCACGGCCGCGATGACTTTTGAGCGCCGCCATGTTAGTCTCCTCGAGCGGCTTTCTCTTTCGACGCGTTGCCATCCACCCCTAACTAAAGAGAGGACATAAGAGTCGCGTTGTCTGGGCATGAACCATTGAGAGGGTTGTCATAACCTTCAGCATAAAGTGCTGTTTTTGTTTTTCAACCAGCGATTGAAAAATCAGGAAAAGTTGAAGAGCCACTGTGGGCATTGGGGACGCAGAAAGTATACGCTTGCACCACTTCTGTAATACTTCAGGAGCACGTCTCGTTAAGAGAAAGTGAGCACAAGCGAAGCTTGGCTTGAGTCTGTCTGACATACAACATTCGTTTTTCTTGGTTCGTTTTTGCTTTGTTTCTTTATTTGTTTGTTTGTTTGCTGCTTTCTTTCTTTTCTTGTTACTGTATGATTGCTTACTGCTGCGGCCTAACTAATTCATCATTCATTGCGAGGTTGTCTTTCACTCAGATGCTTTCAACACGACAGTTATGTCAGTGCAAGCTACAACGCCGATTATGCGTGTGGCTGTAAAATGCCACAATGAAAGGCAGCAATTAAATCTGGCTGCTCGTAACGACAGTATATGTCAATAGAAAGTCGCGCTTTGCCATTTCAAAAAGCGCAACACCTACAAAAGCGAGCTTCATTTAAAAAAAAACTAAATATTGGGCACGTATCTGCATGTTTCATTGCGAATTTCGTAGAAAGACGATAATCTTCCGTCTAGAGGGTGTGAATAAAACGTTTATTTATTGTTCTGTGAGAGAAGATCGCTGAATGGGATTCCGAAAGCGCTGCGTGAGACATAAACGCCATCTGGCCGTAACTTTGGAAAATGAAAAAACGGCCTCCGATATAGCGAGTGCGCGGCGTGTGCACGCCATTTCGGAGGCCACAATTTTCAGAATGCAAAATGACGGGTATGTGCCACCATCGTATCGTCTTAGCAAAGCTTATGGTGCACCTACTTTTTCGTGTGAAACGTTGCACTGTCAGCGCAGCGTAATAAACGCTCCGTTTCTGAAAATTAGTTGTGTATGCCTTTTATATTATAAAGAAACTCGCCACAGAATATTGACTTCTGAAGGCTGCGCCGCAATTATGCTCACAATTTTCTTTACAATCGACAATACGCAGAATCACGAACGCGGAAGCCAGATCAACATTGGTGGGCATTGCGGATGTGATTGAATTTTAGCCGCTTCGATTGACTCACAGACATGCCGCCCGACAAACGAGCCGAAAGAGAGACAGCCAAGCCAAAATTTTCCCATTGAAGTATCCAAAGAAGGACTATCGTCTGTAAAACAGTGCGTTGAAACACATTTGGGTGCAGCGTACCTTCGAGGGCCGAAATGCTATGCGCTCACTGAGTGGCGACAGGACTTGTGGCGTAAAAGCCGTCAGTGAACTCTAAGAGGGTCGAAAAATCGTACCGATGGTCAGTGAAGAATAAAGGACATAGCAGACGAAATAAAGCCTCAGTGATTGCATCCTCTTTATCATGAGCTTCCATTGAAGCACGAAGAAATATGCCTCCTTCTATTGAAGTGTGAAGAAATGAGTGGGTTGGTGAACCCTCTGCGCGAGCGAGACTCGTACATCAAGTGCTTGCAAACACGCAGCAGCCTACGGCTGTTTTTGTGCGAGAGATTCTCGATCAACAGGAAACGTGGAGACGGCCGCCTTTCCCCAGCTCCCCCAGATTTCACTTATCCCTGCTTGGGTGAATGAGTGGTGTTGCGCAAGTGGTCCATCCATCAACCTGCTTTTATGCATATGATCTGATGAAAAGAAGTGGTATGCGCTGCCACCTGTGGCATTCATGCTGGCTTTCGTAACGTGTTGAGTATGTTTTCCTCAATTTTTTTTTACTTAGCGTGTTCATATAACTGTCAGTCAATGCTGGCGCTTTCCAAATCACATCTATAAATCTTTCTTTTTTTTTCTGTCGCAAGACTTTCTTCGTTCTTTTCGCATTATCCTTGACGCGTGGCTGCTTCTATTTGAGGAGTTTTTTTCACATAATTCACTCAATTCCTGTGTGCATCCCCACATATCCCTTGCTGAAATGGCTCCGCAATGCTTCGTCTAGAGAATACACTGGCATCTTAATCGTAGAAGGGTCAAAAGCAGCCGAAATTTCAAAAAAAAAGGTAGTGATCCTTGAGCTCACCTCCAAGAGTCGAACGTGATAGTGACATTCTCTCCCTAGTGCGTAATTCATCCACTTACTTCAGGCCTTTGAATGTGTAATGTTACTCGAGAAGTTGAGCTTGTGGTTCGAAAAAATTCAAAGTGGCTTGTGTCAGTGAAGCTTTCGCATACGGCTGCATTCTGTGTAACAGGTAGCATGCTTTACGGTACGAGCGATTGTGCACGTGAAATGATTTCGAACTTTTTATGCACACTCTAAGTGATCTTAAGGCAATACTCACAGTTACATGCTTGCCTTTTATAGTGGGTGACCGACTTCAAACTACGAAGTCATTATGATGTTTACATGTCCGGACGCCTCATCGCAATATACGCTTGTACCACCAAATATTGCTGGGATATTACCTGTTGAATTATGAAGCCTGTACGGAGCATGCGCGCGGTTGGAATGCGTCAAAGTTGTTTTCGCTGTGTTTTCAGACAGAGGAAATTATCTTCGCCGTACTTAGAACTGTGCCGCTATAAGACGTTTATGAGCTGCAGTTTCAGCTGCACCGGTATCGAGAGCTTAAAAATTGCATTGCTCAAATACCCTTCAAGAACAGTGTGTTGTATAAAATTGATTTTGCGATGCCTATACTTACTACCTTGTGAATATACTTGCTACGGTTTGTCAGCCTCCTTATTTTCTACACATAACACACACATTTGTCGAGGTGACCTTTAGTATTTTGTGCGCTATGAATATACGTAAACTTCTTTTGTAATAAATACCATGTAAGACAGAACAAAAAAGTCGCTTGGCTGTGTGGCAGTACAATAAGTTGTCCCGCAACGGCCTGCTTTCGATCCTCTGTATGACCTGGAAATTTATTAAAGATGAAGTTCAGTAGGCTTTGGCTCGTTCTCTCCTCTGCAGTAGTAGTGGTGATAGTGCGTAGCCACCTCTAGTTTCTGAATTGCTCAATAGATGGCGTTGTGTGTGTCTGTACGTCCAGGTTTACAAATATGACAATATGGTTGTATAGAAAAGAAATAAAGAAAAAGGACAGGAATAAAACTATGAACTAAATTATTAGGGACCTTCGCTGGAAGATTGTAAAAAGCATAGTGCGTATCGAAGTGCATGTACAGGCAGCACATCTCTCCCTTATTACAGGTAAACGTTCTGCAAAGTGACATCCTTTCGTAAGATTGATTTTTTTTTCTCCGAGTCCTGGTGTAACCATGTGTTGCCCTTCCGTTTTTCGATCGCTGCTGAGGTTGTTTTATGCCAGCGGTTTCTTATCTATCTGTACACTGTATGAGATAGTGTTATCACTGGTCGGGCGCTGAATGGGGTGCCACCAGAGCGGTCGTAATTTCAGAGTGGTAGTATTTTCGGCAGTATTTTTAGAACGCCGGGAGTGTTTCGGGATTTCTGAGAACTCACTTCTTTTTTTTGTGGTTTAGCTAAAATCCTAGATATTGATTGGTTGCCTTATATGAGAAAGCCATCATGTGCTTTTATTATGTGATTTTGACATGACAAGAATTCATGTGCCTGCGCACTTATCGCTAAGCTCATATCATGCTATACTCTAATAAATTTATTGGTAGAGGTAGCGTTTGAACTTTGTACGCATCTAATACACAGGACCGAGTGAACCAGCAATAGTTCTTGCTTTCATGGGCTTACTTTCTAGTATTGATTGGGCATAAACTATCGCACCGTTCACATGAATATACCGAGCGATGTGTCTAACGAAAGCCGTCCGCTGGCTTGCATCAGCCTAACCGCCTTTTGCGGGACGCATGCAATGTCAAGATTTTCATAAAAGAGCCTCCCACCATCGATAGGACTTTACACAGCGGATAAAGCCTGTTCAAGTGCGAGTGGGCTTATCGTGTATTTGTCCGTCTTTTTCGCGTTTCAGTAAGCATTTTTAGGTAACTACAATGCACGTTTTAAGAATTGCTAACAATAAAAAATATTCACTTGTCGTTCATTTCTGCGAAGAAAAACGAGTATCAAACAAAATGAACGTGATCATAGAAATAGCCGAAACAGCGAGAGCACAACAGGGTATTGATTTAAAGAAACAAGGTTTTGGTAAAGTACCGTGTTCGTGTTTGCGCAGCTGTCAGAAACACTGACACGAATTGGGCTTCGTCGTAGATTTGAGGAGATTAACTATGACGGCTTCCTCTTCGTTCAGTGCAAATAAGTGCTACTTTTGTTGTCTCTGTTCAAAAGCTGGCCCTTTCACTGCTTCGCTTGTGTTATTCTTTATTGAATTTTCATGACAACTCTTTGTAATTTGACGCACCAGGATGTTTCACGCGTACACTGATATGCAGCGATGACTTACATTCGAATATAACGTTCAGCCTCTACAGCTGCGTTGCGGTTCTTAGCGTATGCGACTTTGCTATCGCGGTAAAGTTCTCTGAGCATTGAAACTTAAGTCCTCAAAACCGAATGTCGTGAGCTCAAGAACTCAGTTTAATTGCAGTTGTGCATTTGAATGTTTATAAAAGACAACAGCCGGTGTTACATGAAAATCAAGTTTTAAAACAATACTGCCACGAATAACAAATATTGTGGTATTTTTTGATAATTTTGAAGACGGGTTACGAGAAGCTTAAAATTACCACTGTAGTGCCTGGACGTGCATCGCAATTATGTATTGAATACCACAACCTTAATATGACACTTTCGGTATTAATATACAGCGCACAGTGGCTTCTCCTTGACATGTCGTGGCCATGGGATGTTACGATGGACAGCGATTCTAGATGTACTATTGGCAGGTCTGCCATTCTCTTGTAGTACAAGTCGTCACAACAATGTTTACATAGTCTTCAGCTACCCAGACAGGGATTTCTGCGGTTTAAAATTCTCGCAGAAAGTAGAATTTACAAACTCAGGGAATCTGTGTTAACTCGTCGGGATAATGTCCACTATAATGGAAACGGCTTGAACTTCTCTGCGACAAAATCTTTAAAATAAAAGAGCACATTTTGTACCTGTTGGCTAACTCCAGGGTGTAGAAAGCGCTAACACCACTCACCAAAGGAAAAAAAAATCTGTCTTTTGCAATGTTTGATAATTGTGTGCAGACAAGCTTGAGTTTGTGTTTTGTATATTTTTTGTCTTGCCGTATAATTCTGAATACACAGCGCTTACGGTGACACATACACAGAGGCTAAAAATGAGTGCGCCTGTGAATGTGTTGCTTTAAGTGCTCTGTACTCACAATGAATCCTAACAAACGAGCCGGCGTCCACACAATCTTGACTTTCGGCCATGACATGGCAATAAGGGTATTGACGTATGAATTACCCCAATCACATAAAAAAAAACTTGCGAAGTTTCTTGTATGTTATTTCATTCTCTAAAAGAAAATGATCAATAAGTTCACAAGACCAGGATGAGTTCAATCGTGTATACGCACCAATACATGTAGGTGTAGTTATCATGATATACTCCCACAGCTATCATTGACATTGATATTACATTATTATTATTATTATTATTATTATTATTATTCAGAGTGACAATGGTGATGATTATAATGAGGATAATTCATTCATTTTTGAAATTAACACTTTCCAAAAGTGCGCAGTTCCATCAATTCGGAATGAAGACGGGCATTTTTTCCATCCCATGAAACCTCTCCGTCAATGCTATCCTGTCCTTGTGGCCTAAACTGCTCTGCCTTGCCACCTGCTACATTACTAGCAGCTGCTCAAATACTTCCGCATCAGGTCCCATCGGGCTTTTTCTGATCTTATAGATAAGTTTAAGTGCCACTAATATTACGCGCTTTGTATCCCGTGGAGTTAATATTGCCAATGAAGTATTTTTGGTAGACGAAATTACGAAATGAAAACAACATCGCAAAAGATAAGAACTCGAGAATCCCAGCCATGTATCCCATATATACGCAACCAGGACGTCGAAAAAATAACTTCAGAGGTGTTGGAAATCAACTTGGTCATCTGCTTGACAGCGCATAATTTTCAGCATCTGGTTGACCTCCCTGGCCTCCTTTTTACTCCTTTATTTTTCTTTTATTGTCAAAACAAAAAACAATAACTGTGTGGTTTCTTCATTTGAACCACTGAAACTAAGTGCGCGTTTATCTTTCAATGTTACATTAAAATTTTTAATGCAACATACCAACGGAGCATTTTTGTGAATGTTATGATATCACACTTTTGAAAATAAAATCAATAATATAAAGTAAAAGATATAGAAAAACCGGCATGCTTTTGCATTCTTTGTCGAATGCAGGTTCAGTATACACTAAGTGTTTCCCATCGTGAGCTGGCCCTCGGTAAAAAGAAAAAAAAAAGAATCACTCCTTACCGATAGTTCACTCGCGCTGCTAAAGCAACTTCCTCGATGGTGCCTTTAAATAAAATGCCTGGACATTCTCCATTCAGGCCCGTCGCTCGTACTCCCTGTTCCGAACTGGCATCTATCTAAAAGAACGGGTGTTGAGCTTTGCCAGACCTTTGCCTTCCTACGCTACTGACGTCCATGCGTCTAGTTCTGGGTTCTAAGCAAAAGTTCGCCCCACCAGGCAGCCTTTGCTCTGCGGACTACTTCTAAGAATGCAGCGATCCCTCGTGTGTTCGAAATGACCGAGAACGAGTATAAAGAAACGGGAAGCTCACCGAAGCAAAAGAGAAAGCTGCTACGAACAATCGCTGTCGGACTCTGGATCGAAGTTGGTAGCAGCCAAGCGAAGACATATTGCGGAATAATAAAAAAATAAAAGTTAGTATAGGGAGCAAGTCAAGGCATGTGACGTGTATGGGGAAAGGCATTCAGGCGACGCACTTGACGCAAGGCGTAACTTCGGCGCCAGTGGCGCGTTGCTACCCGCGATTCCCTTTAACCGCTACCATACATCTCGGATATCTCGCGGGAGCGCCGTGGAAATGGGAGAACCTCGCTAGAAAAACAGGGTTTCTCGGCGTAAGGAGCGCAAGGAAAGGAAAAGAGAATAACGATTAATTTGGGTCCAAAGGGATTTTGGAGGGCAGCTGCTTCATCCATTCATTATATAAACAGTGCTCGCAGGGAAGCAACGCCGAAAATAATTCCCGGTCGAGTTCCAAGAAAATAAAAGAGATGTCTGTGAGGATGTAGCTGCCGTAAGTGCGACGTCGTCAAGGCCCAACAATTACCATGGACTAAGTGTAGCTGCGCCGTAGAGAGAAAGAGAGATAAAGCGAGACGAGGAATGACAGGGAAGCTAACCTGACGAACGTGCGATTTGCTACCCTGCACTGGAGATAAATGAATGGGCAGCGAAAAGTAGAAAGCGAGCTCTGCATGTACTAAGAAGTACATTCAGTCTGTCCCCGAGGCCGTGTCTTCTCTGGCCTATATAGCTTAAGCGTAAAAACGGCAGTTTGTTGCAAAGAGTTGCGATTTGCCCGCTTTTAGACAGGCCCGACCGGTCTTTCAGGCAATTGGTTCGTTGCCTGTGTGCACCTAGATGCGGGCACCAATGTTCGGTTTTGGGCCACCGTGCCGCATTTCAAAACTTGGATTAAGCAATTTAGCGCATACGAAATACTTTTTGCTAGTTGCCAATACTTTCACGTAAATGATTTCTACTTTGTGCACATATTGCACAAACGCGATGTGATCCCTCTGGTTTTCAGATAATTCAACAAGACCGATAAATGAGCATGAGTGATTAGGTGCTTGCATTTTGAACGTCAAATATCGGCATTCGCAGCGGCGAAAATTACGCCAGTATTTGTTCCGAAATACTAGAGATCTCCATCTGTGAATCTCAGCTGACTCCTAGACGTGAAGTCGAATTAATAATAGCTTCTGAGGCTTTACGTGCCATTTTCAGGTCATATACGTTAGCGATCTTTTTTTTCATATCAACAGAACAGTACTTAACTCTATTCTCCTCTTTTGTACTTGTAAACCAGGTTGATCTCAGATAAGGCAAACAATTCCAGTATATGAAATTGTATATCAAACAGAGCACATTGAATTTTTTTTATTTGTACAGTTTGAACCTCCTCTATAAGTGGTTGCCGGGCGTTTACAAGTACATGGAATCAATTTTATGGCATCCATCATTTGACGGCCTTGATATGTGCGTAAGCTTTACATTGCATACAATGAGATAGATAGATAGACAGACAGACAGATAGATAGATAGATAGATAGATAGATAGATAGATAGATAGATAGATAGATAGATAGATAGATAGATAGATAGATAGATAGATAGATAGATAGATAGATAGATAGATAGATAGATAGATAGATAGATAGATAGATAGGGTTGTGCAAGCGAAATATTAACACAGTATAAAAACGTCAAAACAATGTCGACGTTTCGACAATAATATTTGCCCTTGGCTGTCATAACTTCTGCCAAAAGGACTGAGCCAGCATTAACAAGCGACGAAAGAAGGATACACAAAAAGGGGAAAAAATTTTCGACAAAGCACTGGCTTGCCTTCACCAAAAGGACTTTTTTTTCCCACTTGATGCCTACATTGCTGGGGTACACTTGACTGAGGTGCAAAATATGTTTCTTGAAGAACGAGGAAGGGGAGTGCCGCTTAGTGTCTTCTTGTCTGCTTCTTTGGTTTCATGTACTTTTCCTCACGATCAAATCTACCATCATGTAATTAGCACACTACAGGCTCAATATGTAAGCATATGCCGGAGTAGACAAATCGCTCAGTAAGAGAGGTGAGGCTATCTGGCGAAAGACAGACGAAAGTTTTTCGAAACTATACTTTACAACAAGCGTCACGCAGAATATTTCCAGTCCCAGTGAGGAATTTGTGATGAGTTGGCGAATTCGGTGAACATCATGTCGACATAACCTAGTTGTCCTGGCGGTTTACAAAGTGTGAAATTTTGCCTCACCGTGGTGGTCTAGTGGCTAAGGTACTCGGCTGCTGACCCGCAGGTCGCGGGATCAAATCCCGGCTGCGTCGGCTGCATTTCCGATGGAGGCGGAAATGTTGTAGGCCCGTGTGCTCAGATTTGGGTGCACGGTAAAGAACCCCAGGTGGTCGAAATTTCCAGAGCCCTCCACTACGGCGTCTCTCATCATCATATGGTGGTTTTGGGACGTTAAACACCACAAATGAATCAATCAATCAATCAAAGTGTGAAATCTTGGGTGGCCGTGCTCCGCAGCTCATACCCCAATATCCAGCAGGATATTATCACTGAAGCCCTTGCTGCTGCATTTTCTTCTCGGATTCTGGCCGGCGGCTGAGAGTGACGGTCAATGTCTGACGTTATTGACTGACTTTCCAAAAAAACTTTGTTTTTCTCCTTCTCACAACAAATTCTTTTCTACAGTGGCTATTTTTTCAAAGCCTTGACGAACGCAACAACCCTAAGGAATAAGAAAAAAATTTACTATGCTGACATGCCTTCTCAGGTTACTGTTGAAGACCTTGTTTCGATTTTGATCCGTCTAAATCTTCATTTTTTAATATACCGCGACCTGTGCAGTGATCGCTGTATTCAAGCCCCGTAAAGCATGCATGCCACGATTCGTATACTTTCAAAAGCAATGTGAGGGGTGCACGTGTACCCACGCAAGTAGTATTGGATTTTGAGAAAGGCGAATTTGCGAAATTGCGTGTGACTTAAAGCACGTCAGGGGAGATTTATTACAATGAGGATTCAGTCAGCAGAGCTATATGCCACGAAAACTCAGCGAGTGTTTTAAAGTCAATATTTTTTCCCCAACTCGCGCCTATAGTGGGAATGGCGACCTCGAGGTTTATAAAACAGAGAACCGTCCCCATTCTTAAACTTCTTTGCTTCATGAAAGAGAACCCGTGACTGAAATATGTGCCGCTCGTATCGGTATTCTGGTTTGCTGAATGTTTTTATAGGCTCTGTATATTACGGAGACCAAGGCCAGTAGGACCGTTTCTCAGGAAATCGAAGTATCAGTGCAGACGGGTGAGTGTGCTGGCAGCGGGGTCGAGTGACGTGACAATTTCCTCACTTGCGCAGCCACGCACGTATCATATGGCACGAGAAGGTTTACCGCTCTGTGAATATTCAGACATGCAGTTGCTTTTTTTGTTTTTGACGTATCATAATCATCACGCAAGTTGTTTGCCTATAGACACCATTTTCTTTTTTGAGCGGCTTGCTGCTGCATCGATGCTGTTATATGTAAAAATAGCTCATTTATCCTCCTTTCATAGTTGTTTGTGAATATCGTTATTACAAACTGTGTCTGAAGACAATATTAAGGGGTACAAAAGAACCACTCTCGGCTGTCGAACCTTCAATAATTTAGCGCTGTCCCGTTAATATCGCAGTGTCCTTCGGAGACTCGTAGAACTTGTGTTTAACCGACTGAGAAACCGGCAGGACAGTGTTGCACACTCTTTTCGAGACTGTTTTCTTTTTCAATGTTTCGCAGCCCTGCTTGTGTGCCTGTACTTATAAATGTATTGATACGGTATGAGCCGGCCACGTTTGGGGAACAAAGGTAGAGGAAGAGGAAGTGACTTTGTTT
Source organism: Rhipicephalus microplus (assembly GCF_043290135.1). Classification (NCBI taxonomy): domain Eukaryota; kingdom Metazoa; phylum Arthropoda; class Arachnida; order Ixodida; family Ixodidae; genus Rhipicephalus; species Rhipicephalus microplus. The sequence goes on along the minus strand of NC_134706.1, from coordinate 61,411,316 downwards.
GGCCAACGTTCGCCATCATCGCCAATGGTAGCCTGATCTCTCCTGTAAATACAGTTAAACTCAATCTAACCACAACAGTTTTATGGTGGAGGTGCGGGGTACCTAACCAAGCAACACGGTTCTGCAACGACCACAGTTACGCCGAAGCCGCCACATTGCTGGGCTACCCCCGTTACCGCTGGTGGTCAATATGTTTCACGGTGAAGAGAGAACGCTGAACCCCTCAGCTGACGGCACTGCACCGCCAGTTCCAGCCACACCTTTACTACCGACCTCAGCTGCGGCTGGTCTTTGGCAGCGTCAGCATCTGATAGAGCCCCGTCCTTTCGGGGGCAAATCTGGTGAAGACATGGACGAGTGGCTCAAACATTACAAGCGGGTGAGAAACTACTACTCTTTGGACGCAGCAACTCAGTTGACTAACCTGGTGTTCTTCTTGAGGGGCACGGCGCTCACAAGGTATGAGAACCATGAGGACGTCCTCAAAACGTGGGAAGGCGTGTCCGAAATCAAGGAGTGTTTCGGGTACACCATGGCAAAGAAGAAGCAAGCTGAACAAACATTGCTGCAAAGAGCCCAGGTCCCAGGCGAAACGTGCACGATGTACATCGAGGCGATCCTGAAACTATGCAAGACCGCTAACTTTTGCATGTCCGAGGAGAACAAAGTCGGCCACCTGTTGAAGGGCACCGCAGAGGATGTTTATTACTTTCTTATCCGCAAAAACAGCATTGGTACAGTAGACGATGTCATACGGCACTGTCGCACGCTTGCGACGCTGAAGATGAGGCGCATTGCACCTAAATTTGGTCGATTACCTGATGTGACCACGGGAGCGAGTGTTGACAACTACGCGCCTTCTAATCTCGCGTCTACAATACGTGAGATCGTGCGTGAAGAACTCAGTGGACACACTCAAGCGGCGCCTTGCGAAGCTACAACCTTGCCAGTTCCAGACCAGCATCAGCATCCTCTTTCCATTGCTGCAGCAGGCATCGAAGAGTATGACTACGTTTCTGGCACACCGCCTAGGCAACAGCGCAGTCACTACCAAGACACCAGACACCAGCGCCGCTTCAGTTACCCTCGACAGCTGGCCGCCACCTATATGATCCCGAACGAATACGCTTTGTGTCACCACGCCCTCGCAATGCTTTCCGAAATGCATATCGCCAATCTCCTGTGTGCTACAGCTGTGGTGTTCCAGGACACATTGCTTGGTTCTGCCATCGGCAGAGAGAGATGACATCGAGATACGAGCCATCGTCAAGACCTCCTCACGGCAGCCGCAATTATTATGACGATCCTTGGTGGTCCACGTATCCCAATAGCACGGTATGACAAGGGAGCCGGCGTGGAACTTCCTCTGCTTCTGACCGTAGCTTGACACCTCCGCCTGGCCAAACGCAACGCTCTCCTTCACCTCTACGGCGGTGGTCGCCACCACCACCGCCGGGAAAACTAGCCGGCGCCGGCGATGGAGGTGAGGTCGCACAACAGCATTCACCTCTTATATCTCCGCCAGTTACGATGGAGAAAAACCAGATATGTTTGTCAATAGACGGATTGTGTGCAACGGCTTTAGTGGATACTGGTGCCACAGTTTCTGTGATGAGGAGTTCGTTTAAAGATTGCTTAGTCCGCAAAGATATGTTTTCCTATCAGGATTCTGGTAGATTTCGTGGCGTGGGCGGGGACATACTTCAACCCGTAGGAGTATGTGCCGTCAACGTGTTGTTGGCGGGAAAGGCGTTCCCAACTGAGTTCCTGATTCTAAAATGGTGTACATATGATGGTATTCTCGGCATTGGCTTCCTCCAAGAGTGTGGAGCTTTCGTCGACTGCGGTGCGGATGAAGTTTCTGTTAGCGGTGGGGATGCCCTTCCCGCCCTAGTTGAGGAGCCGCTGCCTCCGGAAGACTTACTGATTGTTTCCAAAGATCTGACAATAAAACCATGGTCTATGAGTTCAGTAGCCGTATCTACTCCAATAGCTGCAGTATTAGTCTTTGATGCCGGCGTTCAACCTCCCATGGTTCAGTGTGCAAAGAAAGATGCAATAGTGCCTCATTCGATTATTTCAATTGCTAATAGCTGAGCGTTTCTGTGGGCACTTAATTCTTCATCTGCGCCAATTATTATTTTTCTATAAATGAAGCTCGCACTGTTCCTTGGTGTGACGGAAAATTCTATTGTCGATATCATTGACGAGGAAAGTGAGAAACGCGTGGGCACCCCTAATGGTGTACGTTGCATGAGTCCCACATTTTGATTATGGTTAGCAAGACGCTATGGTCACATGAACAACAACAATTGGTCCAACTATTACAAAGACAAGGGTCAGTGTTTGACTTCGGCGAAAACGGTAAGCAACTGTCTTTACCATGCTCTCGACCACAGCATACCATTGACACAGGCTTTGCCCATCCGGTTCAGCAAAAACCTTACAGGGTGTCGTCATCTTTGCGGAAAGTTATAGCTAAACAATTTCAGCACATGTTGCAGAAGGGCGTTATTGAAGAGTCGTGCAGCCCGTGCGCAGCACCTGTGATTTTAGTTCCCAAGAAAAACGGTTTCTGGAGGTTTTTCGTTGATTATAGATGATTGAATGCCTTGACTAAAAAGGATGTATATTTGTTGCCTCGGATCGACGACGTAATTGGCTGTCTAAATTCTGCTTCATACTTTTCTTCACTCGATCTACGATCAGGATATTAAGATCCCCATGCACCCTGCTGATAAGGATAAAACGGCATTTGTAACACCGGATGGACTATATCAGTTCAATGTGATGCCATTTGAGCTATGCAATGCCCCCGCCCGCAACTTTTGACTGATTTATAGACTAGATCCTTCATAGACTCAAATGGGAGATCTGTTGGTGTTATCTGGACGACGTTGTCATTTTTGGCCTGACGCCCGGAAAATGGAAGCGGTCAGCGCCTTAATCCACCCACGTCTGTAAAAGAACTTCGCAGCTTTCTTGGGTTATGTTCTTATTTTCGACGCTTTGTGCCTAAATTTGCGGAAATCGTGTACCCAATGACCAGCCTCTTGCGCAAAGACAGTGCATTTGAGTGGACATCTGAATGTGACGCTGCGTTCTGTTAACTCTAATTTCTGCTGAGATCAGAGCCATTTCTCGGTCATTTTGACCCATATGCTCCTATGGAAGCACACAGCGACGCAAGCGGTATTGGCGTCGGAGGCATTCTTGTTCAGCGTCATAATGACAGAGAGCAAGTCGTTGCCTATACGAGCCGTTCCCTCAGCAAGGCTGCAAAAAATTACACTGTGACCGAACAAGAATGCCTGGTAGCGTTATTTGGTACTCAGAAGTTTCGTTGTTACCTGTATGAGCGTCCTTTAGTGAATCTAACAGACCATCATTCTCTACGCTGGCTCGTTTCTCTCCGAGACACTTCTGAACACCTTGCACGCTGGGCTCTACGCCTTCAGGAATTTGACTTTAATGTTGCATACAAAAGCGGACGGCGTCATACCGACGCCGATTGTCTTTCTTGTCTTCCATTGTCTACGACTGACGACAATACAGACACGTTCAACATCTGCTTTGCAACTGTTTCACGCGCATTTCTTGATGTCACCACGTTCAAGCAAGAACAGTGCAATGACTTGACTTTAGACTCTTTATTCGCACTGTCAGAAGCCCCAAGGGTAGGGTTCGCTTTTGTCTTTGCGATGGACTGTTGTACAAGGTCGATTCCTTGGCAAATGGTGCGCGGTGTTTGCTAGTGGCTCTCCAAAGCCTGTGGTACGACGTCTTCCATATCATGCATGATGACCGGACGTCTGGCCATCTTGGATTCATCCGCACTTTGCATCAAACTCAAGAGTGCTTTTACTGGCCTAAAATGCGACAATGTACGAAGCATTACGTCTGAAGTTGCGACAAATGCCAGCGCCACAAACGTCCTACAAGCAGTCCGCATGGCCTCCTTCACCTTACAACGCCGCCCACAAAACTTTTCGAATAAGTTGGTATCGACCTGCTAGGACCGTTTCCGCGGCCTTGCAACAACAACCGCTGGATCATAGTCTACGTCGATCACCTTACCAGATATGCTGAAACTGCTGCGATACCTTCTTCCACAGTGGATTCCGTCGCCTCTTTCCTGTTACAATCTATCGTTATTTACCATGGTCCACCTCATGTCATCTTCAGTAATCGCGGTCGCCAGTTCATTGCCGACACCGTAGAGGAATTGCTTTGTCTCTGCACTTCGCAGGTTCCCCAGTCAACGAATCCTCAGACGAATGGCCCATGGAACGCACAAACCGCACGCTAACAAATATGTTGGTTATGTTTGTATCCTCAAATCACAGAAACCGGAATGAGATTTTGCCATTCATCACCTATGCTTATAATACAGCGAAGCATGAACCCACGGACTTCACTCCGTTCTACCAACTCTACGCTCGGCAACCGCGCAGCTGCCTCGATAGAATACTTCCATTCGAGCTCCATACGGACGATTCAGTTGTTCAAACACTGTGCCGAGGTGAAGAAGCCCGCCAAATTGCCCATATTCGCACACTGGCATCGCAAGATCGCTCCAAGCAGAGGTATGATCAACGCCACGACACCGTTTCATCCGAAAAGAGGGACCTCGTGTGGTTGTGGACCCGTCACCTGAAACGTGGCTTATGCCAGAAAATTGTAGCGCACTATGTCAGTCCATATGTTATTGTAAATCGCCTGAGTGACTCGACCTACGTGGTCGCACGCTTGACGTCAGCTGGTTATCGGTCAAGCCAAACACAGTTGTTGCATGTAGCTCGTCTCAAGCAGTTCCATCCCACACTACGTCAATGATTCGCCTCACCCAGCGGGCTTCGTCTTCGAACCGGGGAATAATACGGTATGAGCCGGGCCATCTTTGTAGACAAAGGTAGAGGAAGTGACTTGGTTTGGCCTACGTTCGCCGTCATTGCCGATCGTCACCTGATCTCTCCTGTAAATATAGTTAAACTCATTCTAACCGTAACAGTGTGTTCCCCGTAATTAACTTTCTGTTCCAACTTCCAAGGCAGCACTTGTTCGTGTGCCCTCGGTAGACATCAGTATTGTATATAGTGTCAAACCACCGAGGCACATTTCACCAAAGGTGCGCCGGTAAAGGTGCACGGAGGGAAAGTTTTCAAACGAATTTTGTACAAATATAGCAACTTTTGAAACTAATCAAACTCTCTCTCATATATATAATTGATTTAGAATATATTGAATTGCTTCGCGGTAGACGGTAAACTGGTGGTGTAATGTCTATTCCGTCCGTTGAACTTTCCAGTCTGTTACTATTGTTGGCCGTCGCATTTACGCTCGAGTATGCGTTCCGCTAAGGGATGGCCTCCTCCATACACCACAGAAGTAAAGAAATCATTTGATGCGTCGTGTGCCAATTACCGGAATGTATCATACAAATGCAATCTCTTCCTTGTGCCCTCAACAATTTATATCACCATACTCTGTCAAAGGAAAGAATATTACGTAATCGTGCACACTCAACATAATATAAGAAGGGCATGAAAGCGATATATGGCTTTTTTTAATTACGTGACTCTATGAATTTCACAAGTGAGCACTCGAATAGGCGCATGTTGCCCATTTCAAACGGTGGCGTGCAATCCAGGCGCTGGTTCACCGCGATGGAGCGCGCACAAAAGAATAAGCGACCATCAAAAGACACCGCAATTACGCTAGAAGCCGCAGATGGGGTAGCAAACCTGGTTCAACCTGGCTCACCACCTTGTCTCTCAATTTCTTTTCGCTGTGAGATAGAGAATTTATGCACACCCGAATTACCAGCACAATCAGCTGACTCATCCTATCACTTGCAAAACACCACTGCGTAGCCCTGGGATCTTTTACCGAACACTAATAAATGGCGGCTGCAAATACTATAAGACAGCAGATCGATTGATGCCACAGCTACAGTGTGCACTTCTATAGAGTATGTTGGTTTCGCTGAAGGACATTCCGCAAATCGTTCACGTGATTACCCGCGTAGAGCTGAGCTTGCAAGAAGGGTCGCGTCTTCGACGACGCCGTTAGCCAGAATGAGCGGCGAAAGGGGACTGATGGAGACGTGCGTAGTGACGTGAGTATCAATGCCCATTAGACGTGTTACGAGTACGATCGTTAATAAACGCATGATCAGTGCGAATATGCGTCAGCGCCGACAAAGTGGCGCTGCTTTAAGAACTGCTATTCACAGTTTCATGGATGACGTGAGCGCTAAATGAGCACGCAATCATTAAGTGAGAGCATGATGCCTCTGTGATCAGAAATAGCATTGCTAGACAGCTCCGGACAGCTCCGAGATGCCTTCAGGACATAACCTACGTGTGCTTTTGTTATCACTAAGTGCGTTGTTTTCTAAAAGTGTGAGATTTTCGGAACAAGTTTGGTTTCTTGAATTCATTTGCCTCGAGCTCCTGGACTCAAATACATGTTTCCCGCTTATTGGATCAGTGTTCTGCTATAAACTTAACAAGAGAAATGGGGTAGCCCTTGCTCTCCTAAACTAAGAAATAATTCGATATAGGGATGTTTAACGATAAATGAGGAGCTACATCTGTGAGAACACCTCTGCCATAAAGTAGGTTGTAGCTGGTGCCATCTTATGCGATTTCAAACTACTTGAAAAAATCCACGCATCTCCACGAAGAGAATCAACTGGATTTGATGAAACTAGGTCCTCAAGAGCACAATATCTACGAAGAAGTCGCTGACTACTATGGTGTTTGTGCTTTTAGGTGTTTTAGGTTGTTCCATCATAATTATTATTGATATCAATCTATCATAGGAACGTTTTTGCTGTGTGTGTCTAACATATGTTTTGACTATACGGTACGTTATAAACACCGGACAACCCTCGTCTTTGAGATGTTTCATTATAAAAAATAGTGCATGAGGAGATCTATATATATATATATATATATATATATATATATATATATATGTGTGTGTGTGTGTGTGTGTATATATATATATATATATATATATATATATATATATATATACGTTATACAACCAAATGTCCTTCTGGGGACAGAGAGAATTTATTAACTCCCCATGGAAAGAATACACATATCAGAAAAACTAAAGAAAAACGTGGCAGCCGATCCACGAAGTCATTCCTGATGAAGGAGCGAAGCTAGCTAGGTCTTGTGATTTTTAATGTATACGTTGAAGTCACCTAAAGGACAAAAGATGAAAGAATAGACCGATTCACGAACGGACGCACAGACAGATGCACGCACGGACGAATAGACGAATGAACGGAAGAACACGTGCACGGACAAAAGGGAGGAGGGATGAACAGATGTACTGATGGTCGGACGGACAAACGAAGAACAAGGTGTGGTGTCCTTTCAAACCATAGCCATCGTAGGAATGCTGCATGTATGGTATATATATGTAACACCTGGGTTTCAGTCGGACGGCGACCTTCGGCGACACAGACAACGGACTTCGTGCGGGCTTAAGGACTTCATTCGTAATCATTTAGTTTCTTATATCTGCATACGCCTTCCCTACAGTTACGTCACGTCATTCGACTAGTGTGTCAGCTTGAGGTCAACATGCGCCGTCATTATCGTTTTCATGGTGGTTACTACTACTGTTGATTTGAATTGAATTTCCACAAAGGCGAGTGAGTATTAGCAATGCTCTACTACGGGTAGCTGCAACTAAAACTGAATTTTGTTGAAATTCAAAATGCCGAAACAGAGTCACGTTCACGAAAGCTACATTATGCACGCGTGCATTATAGCTTTTGGTCATGGAGCACGTAATTCACTACAACTTAAAATAGTGGTTGATTTCGCAAAGTGATTAGATTTTTTGGTAATGTAGAATCATGATGCAGTTTAACGTTTCTTGTATATTTTGATTGATAATTTAGTGGGGTTTAACACGCCAAAACTACCACAAAATTTTCTTACACTTGTAATCCAGCCTTTCAAAGGAAGACTTGGTCAAACTAAAGGTGCGGGCGCTTGTCATTCTAGTGAAAGCCTAAAAAACATAAAAAGAAACATCAGAAAGCATGCTGCACATTCTAAAGTGTCCAATATGTAGCACAACTGCTTTGTGAAGCAGGCATTACAACAAGATTGTGTGCGAACGTTTACGAATACGTGAGACACATGAAAAGATGCACTGCACCTCGCACTCCGAGTGAGAAAAAATATGGCTGATCCTTCCATTTTAGGTATCGTTTTAACATGAAAGCGATGATTTGATCTATATGTGGGGTTTCACGTTCCAAAACTACAACAAGATCATGAGAGATGCCATAGTGGAGGGCTTCGAAAATTTGGACCACCCATGGGTTTCCTTAACGTGCACCCGATTCTGAGCATATTTCCTGCAGAATTTTCACCTCCACCGAAAAGGCAGCCGCCGTTGTTCGGATTCGATCCCGCGATATGCAGGCTAGCAGCTGAGTACGAGACACTACATTGCTGCAGCGGGGCAACATTAAAGCGAAACGTGCCTTCACAGAGCTGATTGAGCATTTATTGTGGAGTGCTTCGCTGCAAAGACGAAGCAGTGACTGCAAGAGCTACAAATCTGAATGTTACGCCATAATTGGCAAACAACTCGATGCATTCAGCAAACTGCTAAAGCACGAAGAGCGCATGGAAAGAACCCACATAGACTAAGCGCAAACCAGTGTTGCAGCTGTTACTTCTACGTGTTTGAGCAGCAGCCTGCTTTATGAAACGCACCCGATGCATGTGAGCGAAGTGACCTTCATGTATACTTTGTAAGATCAACGAAAACTTGTGGTGAATGCAAAATGCCAATAACCCACTCCCAACAGCAGATAAGTGCGCGCCCACTGCGACGACGTACTGTAGGGCAGAGGAATGGCGTGGTTGCCATTTAAAGCGTGGCTTTCGGGCTCTTCGCGCCATGTCACGAGTAATGACGAAAAGAAGTGTCTGCGAGATTTACGTGCAGTCACCAGTACAAGGTCTACATAAAGGCACCCTGTTAGTATGCTGAAAAACGTAGCTTTTGTGGCCTAGTCGTTTTTCGCCGCGTGATGGGGAGTGAGGGCGCGTGAGTTTGATGCCTGCCAAATGAACCTTTTCCATTAATTGTTTTCTTTATAATACGTTGGAAGAGAATTCGTAACGCCATATTAGTGACGAAATTACGCGATGTCTTGGTGTACACCATCGTAAAATACTTGCGTGTCAAAAAAAGGCGCTGATACTACCATACACATAAAACAAAATAGTAAATGTCATTCGTGCATTGCCTGCATAATTTCTTCACACATGTAATCGCACATGACAGGCCGACGCCGGGTAAGACTAGATAGTCGGAGACCTCTCATTTAGCGCGAAAAGATGTGGAAATATAGAAGCCGCTGTACGTATTATGAAAATTTTCTGCTGATCTGCTATGCACGGAGCCACTGCGTAACTCTACGTGAGCATGACTACATAGAAACGCTTCTCTGCTGGCGTTCGCCCCAAGAAGTCACGACGGGTAAGCCGTCCGCAAAGAAAAAAGTCACTGCTCCGAACATGAGAAACGAAGCCTGTTTCATTCTCGCTCGCCCGTTTCGTTTAGAGCGTAGTGTTGCACAGGAGATGAAGAAATAGTAAGGCCGCTTAATGCGTTTCATCATGGGATGCCAGACTCTTTGGAGCGTCGCGTCTCACACAACTCTCTGAGAAGAGTATAATAAGTTTCAAAACAAAGATGACGAGAATTTTAGTATGGGCTCAATAAAGAGTGTACAAGGAATGTAATGCAGTGTGAACAAATGTGTGAAAATTATAACTCATCAACACAAGCCCACAGGCGGTATTATAAACACAGCGTTGGACATTCGTGATCGAAGTCCGGGATCATCTTTTTCATAACGGTGTTTAAAGTAATACGCAGAAGCCGCAAACAAAAAATGGCGATCTGTTTAGTTAACTCGTGGCAGAACCTCGACATTCTCGGTGGGTGGGTGAAGAAAACCAGGTAATCTAAAGCGAAAGGTATTAGAGGCACGATGCCGTGAAACTCGATGTAATACAGCAAAGAGAAAAGAAGAGGCTGAACAGAAGGCACTCCAATAATGCACCGAATATTGTTACTCGGTGCACCATAAAAAAGCAAGGGCACGTCGTTTTTTTCTCTCTCGTAATAAGGTCGCCACCCGCGCAACGTGAGTCGGGATGCTATTGGAAAAGACTAGTCTGATTACCAAGGGCGAGTTATCCAGCGTTGTATTGCTCCACATTCTTCCTCTAATCCATCCTGTGTCAAGTAGCCCAGACTACAAGATTCGATTGGCAAGGTAGAGGCAATATGCTTGAGTAAACATCCGCCGATGACGTCTGTTACTTCAGCGTTCCTTCCAGGGCATCGACATCTTCCGCATAGAGCAGTAGTTCATACTGTGTGCTTCGCCATGCAACACCGCAGGAAGGGTCGTCATTCGATTCATGGAGGAATGAACGCACTGCCCCTTTGATCATGAGGGAAAGATTGAATCGCGACAGGCCCCCGTGTTACCCGTCCGGAATGCCGAGCATCCCTGTGTGACTACACCAAGTAGGCCAAAAGGACAATGGTAAAAAACCGCCATGAAACGCTGTATAATTGAACGACCGCATGATGAAGAGGCGCGCTAGATAAGGAATCTTGACTTGTTTTCTGGAAGCTCGGCTAGGGGGCTGCTTCGAGTCAAGGTTGGAAGAACAGTGTGTGCGTGGCCAATCCCATCTCTGTCTCACCCGCACACCCGGTCATCGTTGACATTTCTTTACCTTCTCTTCCTAAATAGACATCTATTGCACAAAAGATGTGCGCTACTAATAGAGGCTTGTTGGGTGACTTGGATCCTCACAATACTGGAATTTACCGCAAAAAAAAAACAGGACTGAAGGAAGAACCTCACGCGAATAGCGCTAGGAAACGACAGTTTTATGGAGGAACATCCGCATATAAGTTGTGAAAATGGTTAAATGGTTATAATATACGAATGTTAACAAAGAAGGGTACATTTAGTGGCTGGCGTTCAAGAAAGCTATTTCAATTGGATACAGCGTGACAATGAACCTCGTTACGCATTTTTCGCCACGCATCAGGCTACACATCGCTCGGTATACGTGAAGTTCTTCGTCCCTGCTTTTCGCACTAAATTCTATTATGATAGACTATCTGCAACTTTTTGTTCCAATTTCAACCTATAAGATGGTCCTTGAACATACTGAGAAACTCTGTTAAATCTGACGACTCCCAGATGTGAGCGCAATGAACTAAGGTGCGCCTCGATAACGTTCTATACGGGGACTTTTAAGATTGAGAGAAAAGTCACAGGTTTCCCGCAAAGATGAAGAAATGAATGCGTTAGGTACAAATTGGAAGGTCACGCGCAGATTGGCAAGCAGGTAGAAACGTGCCCCGCGTTTCTCACTCACAAATGACGCACGAAATGTACTCACAGGTACAGATGAACGCAAATAAGCGTCTCAGTTGTTACTTCGCTGTGTTTGAAAAGCACGCCCTTTTCGCAAAAGTAGGCTGTGCAACAATTGCAGTGACCTCTTTGCACGCAGTAACTACAACAGAATCGTTTCGGTGCAAGCCTAACGCCATCCAAGACGTATGATCCTCCCCGTTGGCACAGAAGATGCTGCTGAAGCACCGTCCTCTACTTTCTTGGGTTCACAAAGCAGTCAAAGCCTTTTTTGCACTATCTGGAGACTAGAAGCCTATGTGAACGCCCTTGAATTTTGTGGAGTGCCGCTTCTGCTTATGCAGCAGCGGTACCAGACGCTACAACAGCCCACTTACTGACAATTTTCTCATCTATTTTTCTTCCGTGTCTCCGCTCTCTCTTTCTCATCTCTATACTTCGCTTGTGACTGTTATGCGTGTATGTAACTGTATGTGTTGTGTGTGTATCATTGTATATATCATTGTCAACACCTGGTACCTGGAGTAGCCTGTCAGGTGAAAAACCAGGCAAACCTCTCCAGCCCCCCCCCCCCCCATTGAAATTATTCTCTCTCTCCACTTTGTAATATCCACAGCATAGGGCAGCTGACCGGGCATATGCCTCGGTAACCTTCCTGTGGGTTCTGTTGTTGTTCTTCTGCCTTCTCCAAGTCATAGCCGCCACTTTTTTGTAAACGTCACTGGCATATTGTAACAAAAGTAAAACGTATAATTAAAATGTGTGGGGAAAGTTGATTGCAAAAAGTACGATTGCGCATGGCACAATGTTCAAATGATCGTTGGCGGGATCTGTATTCAGTGTGATTGTTCGAACGCCCAGATTTCTTCATTAAAGGGTTGCATGGAAGGTATACGGCCGAAATGGGCATACAGAACCAGAACTAAACAAACCTACCGCCTTTTAGTGAAGATATCTGTCTCTTATTACGAGAGTGGCATGTTCTTTTCGAATGAATATATCTTTCTTCTATTTGTGGTGGACTCTAGTGGCCACGCATGAAATTTGAATACCATTCCAATAATTGTAATTGTTTCTCTCAAATTCCACATAACTTCATCTGCTTTTTGGAAGGCTTACGTGAATATATAAATTTGAATTCCTACACAAAATAAGGTTTTTTTCTTACAAAATGTACACATTTTTATACAATTTCGTAATTACCCTACAGAAGCATGTGTAATTTAAATGTCATTGAAAAATAGACATGTTTCCGAGCGCTATTCATATATTCACTCAAGAAGATTATACGAATGTTAAATTCCAATATTACGGTTTTTCTACATCTCAAAGTCACAATATCCCTATGAGGGAGGCAGCGATGAAGCGCTCCAAAAATTAGGACGACTCAGGCTTCGTTAACATGCACCTGAATCTGAGCACACGGACCGGCAGCATTTCACGTTCATCGCAATGCAGCTTCCAGGGCAGGGATTCGACTCTACCGCCTTCAAGCCAGCAGTGTAGAGCTTTAATCACTCGGTCTCCACGGTGGGTAGTCGAAATTCAGTTCTCCGCCAATTATTTCTCATGTTGTTCTCGTGTAATACACATATTACTAGCTCGCGGAAATGATTTACATGGCGCACAGAAGGCAACAGTCGGGTTACAAAAGCATAGGACGTCTAGCCCAAAGAGCCTGAATTTTGAGAGGTGCCAACAAACTAACCTCCAACAGCATTCATAGCTTGTGCAGTGACTCTGGTATCGATTTCCGTGTGGCTTATAGCAGAAGTGAGAAGCAGTAAGTGACCTGACGATGTTTCACTGGCAATGCCGTCTCTTTCTAAATCTTATCACCTCGCTAGGTATTTCACGATAAAGGGCAAACAGATCGCAGCGATGGACGGCATGACGCGTTACAAGAACACTTGGCGGCGCTATATATGACCAGGCTAAATCTCAAGCAACGAAATGTAGCCGAGGGTGTCACGATAGTAAGGAAGCGTGAACCGCTAAAGGTCATTTCCTCGATGCCGTAAACGGCCGTTGCGAACAGCAAATGAGCACTTTCACGACCGACTCGGCTGTTGCTCCGATTCCTTTTCCTCTCGCGCGAAGGCAATCTTCTCAGCGAAGCAGCGGGCACCGGACGTATAGTGCAAAGCACGAACGTGTGTTGCGTTCTCCGAACGGTCTTCTTACTTCCCACTTCAGTTGCTCGATCTTTTTTTTTTTTCGCACGCGCGCTCACATTGCCCGAAAAATAATAAGTGAAGCGAATCCTGGACGATATGAACGACCGTCCGTTCATTCGCGAGTATACGGCCTGCCCCCGTAAATGGCTGTTCGTTTTTCTGACGAGTGCAGGTTTTTTTTTTTTCGCCTTTTTTCGGCGCGGACGTCTCCTCAGTGGTGGCACGAAGAGTGGCCCGCGCATAGAGAAGAAACAATTGAGGGCACATCAAACAGAACACGCGGGAAAGGCCTCGTAAAAACCTCCTGTCGTAATTTTTCTTCGTTCCGTGCTGTGTCGGCGCAGCCATAAACGCTTCGGAGCTAGCCATCCTGCCAATCAACGATTGTGTGTGTGTGCTTCTTTTATGCATTTGTCCTTCGTTTCTTACATCAGTATGAACACCGTGCAGTGGCCAAAGGGCACTATCTAGCTGTCACTTCTCAGCCCACTTTTACCGACATAGGCCGCTAGGACTGTAAAAAAAAAGATGCCACTCGATTAAGAAAAGCACCAAAAGGCACTGCGTAGTTCATAGCTCATCGCATGCTCTGCATGTGCTTTTAAAAGTTTTCAATAAGCTGCACTTTTTTTTGTACTGATACGTAATAGAAGTCAAGAATAATGCGATAATAATGATGTCTAGAGTGGTACGTGGTAAAAGCAACATGGTTCAGGGACAATTCAGTGGAAAGTTCCGGAAATTTTTTACCATCTCATGTCCATTAAGTGCACTGATATGGCACAGCAGACGGGCCTCCAGCACTTTGTGTTAATTGTGATACAACCTCCATGGCTGGAGTCAAACCCACAACCTTCAGGTCAGCAGCCAAGCATCGTGTCCGCTATACCGCCGTGGCGCTCGATAATGTCACAGCGTCTGCCTGCAGTTTTAAATGCGAAGCATTTCTTAGCGAACTTCGGTGACTTTGAGCGTATCTATCTATCTATCTATCTATCTATCTATCTATCTATCTATCTATCTATCTATCTATCTATCTATCTATCTATCTATCTATCTATCTATATATCCGATTACGTTTGGGTACTATCGTGGTCACCCCCTTAACATGGTGTGAACCAAAGTTAGCATGAAAGAGTAAGATGGCTTGACAAGTATGACGCGCTCGTCAGAACATGAATATTGTCCCCTTCCCGTCACGTACGTCATCAAACGCTTCCCGCCAGACCGTGGCACACACCCATGGGCGTGTATGTGCCGCTGGTATGTGCCAATGGTGATTGACACTTAGTACCTACCAAGAAACGACGAGAACACACATGCGCAATTTTAACGCGTGAGGGCTACGCAATACCCGACATTAATAGCGTCGACCCAATGAAGGCATAGAATGATTGTCAGTGTTAAGAAAAACCAGACATAAGCAGCGTTTGCAAATAACAAACTTCAGGGTTCCAGCAAGAATCGAACCGAAGCATTCTGCGTGGCATTCAAGCATTCTTCCACAGAGCTACGCCAGGTCTCGGAACTACTTTACAAGTAGACGCTAATTTTCGTGAAACTTCAATAGTGGTTGCAGTGCTGCCTGCCCAATTTTAAAAATATTACATATGTACTCCTTTGATACAGCCATTATGCCGGGTTAATGTTAAACAACACTGTTTATGTGTCTGGCAATATCCTGTTTCACATTTTTCAGCAGTCGCTCGCTACAGGAATGTTGCCTTCTGACTGGAAGATAGCGAAGGTAGTGCCAGTTCATAAAAGTGGTAGTAAAGTTCACCTGGAAATTATCGCTCCATTTCCTTGACGTGCATATGTTGCAAGATGTTTGAGCATATCATAGCTTCTAACATTTATGCGCATGTAAGATCTAACAATTTCTTTTTCTCAAACCAGAACGGGTTCCGAAAGGGTCGTTCTTGCGAGACTCAACTCTTTGAGTTCACCACCGAGCTACATTCTAACATGAACAGTAATCTACAGACAGATTGTTTATTTCTTGATTTTGCAAAGGCATTCAATTGTGTTGCTCATTGTCGCTTGACATTAAAACTGTCATCACTAAAACTTGATTCACTCACGCTAACATGACTCAGAAACTTCCTAACTGACCGCCAACAATTCACTATCGCCAACAATCACTTTTCATCACTCTGTTACGTCTCCTCTGGTGTACCACAGGGCAGTGTTCTTGGGCCCTTACTTTTCCTCATCTACATTACCGACCTGCCTGACAACTTATCCTCATGTATGCGTATATTGGCCGATGACAGCATTATCTATCGTCCCATCCACAACAATAGCGATCATCTAACTCTTCAAAAAGACCCCGAGCGTATAATTGAGTGGTGCGAAACATGGCAGATGACACTTATTACTTCCAAATGCAAACTATACACCTTTAGCCACAAACGTGATAACTTTAATAGCCAATACATAATTGATAATTGCATTGAAGAATGCACTGATCATTACAAATACCTAGGCATAAACTTAACTTCTACACTTTCGTGGTCCACAAGTAACACTTCCATCTGTGCCAACACATCAAGATCATTAGGTTTTTTGTGCCGAAATCTATACAGTGCTCCCTTCGATGTGCGCAAACTGGCTTATCTTGCTCTAATCCGTCCTCAACTGGAGTTCGCATCCTCCATTTGGTCACCATATTAACAATACCTCATAGATAAGTTAGAATGTATACAGAACAGAGCTAGTCGATTCATAGCGCGTAATCACAGCTACCCGTCCAGCGTAACACAGATTAAACATAGCCTTGCACTCGAGCCACTGAAAATTCGCCGCGACATCTCGCTTTTATCACTATTTCACAAACTCATCCACACCAACATGATGCCATCTGTTCACCTTAATCTAGCACATCGAACTTCGAGCAGACTACATAATCCATTTAGCTTATCACGCATGTACGGCAATACTAACGCTTTCAACCAGTCGACTCTTCCACGAGCTATTCGTTTGTGGAATGATTTGCCAGATGATCTTGCGCCACAACAAGACCACACAAAGTTCTATCATACTCTTAAAAAATACTTATGCACTAAAAACTGCTATATCGCATTTTCGTAATCATGAGTGTTTATAGGACTGTTGCCGATGTTTTTGCACTATTGCTAGGTTTTAGTTACTGTCATAATAGTTGTTTTTTGTATTTCTCCTTCACATACTGTAACTGACTTTTATAGTATGTATTTTGCTTACATGTTCATAAGTTGAACTGCATTTTCTATTATATTCATTATTTGCCTATGTATGTGTAGATATTATGTATATATATTTTTCTAACATATTATCTGTACGCCCCCCTTACACAATGCCCCTCGAGGGCTCTGTAAGGTGCCGTAAATAATAATAATAATAAAGGCCATGCGCTGAAGTTGATTTATGTAGCAGTGTCTCGGGCCAGCATCTTCGCGAGCATCCGCGCTTAATATCAGCTTTTGGTGTGCTAATATACGCATGTTCCAGTTGATATCGTTGTGCAAGCGTAAACAACTGGTTATATAAACAGCAACTCTGAAACATATGTCTGTGCGCGCAACTTTTGTACATATATTTAGCGTAATTTTATGACGTGTCGTTCAAAATAAAAAAAATTGCAACACGGTCACCTTCCCTGCGCAAGCTTCGCATAACGCCAATTCCCAGGTACGTGGGATCTGCCGATTTTTTTTTCTCATTTCTTTCACAAGGACATTGCGTTCTAGGGCTGCTTGCTGTCGCAGAAGAATGCTCGCGTGCACGGGGCGTACTGGGTACATTGTAGTTCGTATGTAACGACAATCCACGGTGAAATAAATGTGAGAGGACTGCACAGTAAAAATTTTTACACCCAGAACGGTGTAAATGAGCTTGTCCCGTGGACGACACCCTAAGGGTGTCAATTCAGCACATTCCAAAAAGGGTGCTTTTTCATGCACCCTTAGAATAGGGTGTACATGTAAAAAACTGTAGGGTGTTACAAAAACACCCTTAAGGAAGGGTGCCATCGATGTCCATCACTTTTTTAGCACCCTCTGAGGAGGGTGCGAGAAGGTTGCACAAGGGTGTTGAGTGCCCATGGCAGGGGTGCCAGTATTCTTTTAGACTGCACTAATAGATATCAGCATGCACTGATTACACACTACTTGAAGAAAGTGGTCCTGGTGCGCCACCTGTCGAGCTCCATTCATTATGTCTGGGCAGAAATATAAACGCGTACTATCGTGTATGAACTTGTGCTGGATCTATATATACTTCACAGTATATGCATAATGCGCGTTACAGAAAATGAAGCCTTGCTGCGCTTGCATATTGCATTTATTTAATAGGCAAATAAAACAAACTTTTCTTCTGCCACACAACTTTTTCACTAGATAAGCGTTCACGTATACGTACACTACACATGCAACACCTCAAATGTTTATTATATTTATTCAGTTTCACTTCATTGACAATTCTTTGCAACATACAATTACACTGGTTTCAGTTTAGTATACTGCTTCAAGTACATAGAGACTACAAATGAAATATACGCTAATATATCCCTATAATTCTTTCAAGTATCTACAATCCCATTGGTTTCCAGTTTAATACTCCTTCATGTACACAATCGGTTAATAGGAATGAAATACAGGCAAATATATACTTATGATTCTTTCAAATATATACAATCACCATGATTTCACTATATACGCCTTCATGTACACAATCGCTCCTAAGAAGTGATGCACACAAAAATATATATGGATAGTGTTTTCAAATGTATACAATCACAGTGGATTAAGCTTTGTATTTCTGGATGTATAACAATTGGTTATGAGAAATGATGTACATGCAAACCTATACGGGTTTTCGCACATATAACTTCAGCGAATACTTAAGAAACCAATACAATGATCAGAAACACAATAAGCTAAAAACGAACACAAAACTGAGTCAGGACACACAAAAAACAAAAGAGGTAATGCATAATTATGGCTAATGACACCGCTGGGTCACTTTATGCCAAATGTCCCAGCCATTTTGGCAACCATCTAAAATGTATTAGAAAAACTCGTGCTGCATTGAAAATAGTGAACTTCTGGAATATTTAGGAGAGGAAAAATATTTGGTCCCGTGGCTGCCTTCTGAACTTCCTGGAATGCCGTCTAGGTGTTGTATGTGAAAAATTTTATTTTAAAAGCACCGCTCCTTTTTTCCATAGGAAACTCGGTCTACGTGTTACGTAACAAGAGCTTAATTTGGGAGAGTTGGTTCATCGTGGTTGTGTGCTAGTCACAGCGCGACAACTTTAGGAAGAGACAGAAAGGACAGGAAAGAGCACCGACTGTCAACTGAATTTAATGAATGTGCTACGAGCGCTTTTATACGGAGTACAAGAACCGTGTTCATGCGCGACGACACGTGTGAGCACTACAAAATAAGCTTAACTGTGAAAAGAACACTCCCTCTCGGAAAGGATAAGTGAACGTGTAGTGATGCACTGATCATTGGTTTACCTGATAAAAAATACTTCTACAAACGTTAAATTGGCATTAAGTAAACCTATTCTCGTGACGAATGGGGCAAGATTGACTATTCCTGTTGCTGTTTAGTACACACACTTTTGAAAGCTTGCAAGGGGTGGAAAACAACACGCTAATATCATATCTACTGGCTATTTTTTTAATTGTGAGACAGGTGATGTGGTATAACTTGCAATGGTTTTGGTCATTGTTTTTGTTGGTCCTGTCTTCTCTAACTTTACTTTCTGCTGGAGGGTTTTGCAAACAGGTGTGATGATTCTATTGGGATACCCAGCATCTTTTAGTCTTTTAATCTGGTATTTAAGCCTGACCTCACCCTTGTGCTAACATGACTTCTGAAGGGTGGCCTGAGTACATGTGGTATCAATTCCTCTTTCTACTAATTTTGAATGCCCACTATCAAAAGGCAGAACATTCTTAGCACTCCTGGGCTGATAGCACCAGCCAATACACCAACAGCATCATCACACTTGTTTGCGAAACCCTCCTGCAGAAAGTAAAGTTAAAGGAAACAGGACCAAAAGAAAAAGAGAATGGCCAATCACCTTTGCATGTCACACGGTACTACGTACATAAGGTGTCTCACAATTTTAGGAAAAGAGCCAGCAGATATGACATTGTTGTTTTCCACCCCTTGCAAGTTTTCAAAAGTGCATGTACTTACAGCAACAGGAATAGTCAATCTTGCACCATTCGTCACTAGAATAGGTTTACTGAATGCCAATCTAATGTGTATAAGATACCGCTAACATGTGGAAAAGTAAACATAGGACAAACTGGGCAATGCTTCAATGATCAAGCAAGACAGCATGCTTTAAATGTTAAGAAGGGCTATAGTAGTCTCATGGCCGGACACCGTAAAGAATGTAAGTGTAGTCCTAGGTTTCATAAAACACGGTTTTTGAAAAAAAGCAAGCAGAGAAATGAGAGATTTTAGAACTCTTTATCAGGAAGGCCAAGGATCAATGCATCAGTACACCTTCACTTATCTTTTCCGAAAAAGAGTATTCTCTTCACGGTTAAAATTATTTTGTCATGGTCACATATGTGTTGTTGCAGATGAGCCCTGGTCTTGTGCTCCGTAAAAAAACGTTCGTAGCACCTTCAATAAAATTCAGTTGACAGCGCTCTTTCCTGTCCTTTTTGCGATAAGATTTTTATTACAGAAAGAATTTCATTTTCTTACAATTTAGGTATAATGATGAGTTTTCATTGTATCACAACATGGAGCAAATTGCATCTCAATACGGACAAAAATCACAATTTTGTGAAATTTGTGATATTTTCTCGTATATTTCAGCAGCTTGAGAGGTCTAAAGATATTTTTTCCTCAAAATATACCTTCTGTGGAGTAAGTATTCACTGCTCAGATATTCATACAAAGTGCAATATTGCAATAAAAAATGCAAACATAACACGTTTTGGCTTTATTCTTGGAAGCGAATGTGGCAAAAAAATTGCACTATTATTATTGAGCTTCAAATACCTTACAGAAGCACATTTACTTAACAGGTAGACCGAATTTGCTTTAGAAAAAAATAAGCGGTAGTTCTAAAACGAAATTTTCCACAAACAGCGCACAGACGGCATTATGCCAGGAAGTTATAAGCCAGCCACATGAACAAAACTTTTTTTCTCGCTGAAATATTCTAGCAGTTCACTGTTTTCAATGCAGTAGGTCAGCACTTTTTTTTTTCAAATACAATTCAGATGGACGCCAAAGTGGCTGGGACGTTTGGCATGGAATGGTCCAGCTATATTTAAGCAAAATAACTTACACAAATAACAATGTTTGTTCATCTACCATGACCACACTAGAAAAAGTTGTTCAAACATTGTGACACTAAAATTTTCAGCGTCGTACTGCCTGAACAACTTCTTTGATAAACTCCAAACTCACGCCGAGAAAAAGCCGCTCAATCACGGTGGTTGTTAAACGCCTTGCGGCCGTAGACAATGTTGAAAATAAAAAAAAATGCTTTCACTCCTTCTTCGTCATTACTGACACGGAAGATTTTTCGGTTATCCATGTGGAGGTTCAGGAAGTAGGCTTGCTCTAGGCTGGGGCCGGGGGGTAGACTACGCAGGACGTCAGCGGCACCCTCTCATCCTGTAATAAGAGCAAATATGACTTCTCATAAAAGGATGTTCGTGCTGTTCTGGCAGCACCATATATAAAGAATGTGTAGTGTGTATCCTTCGAAATGGCGTGTAATTGACATTACACTGAACTCGAAGCATACAACCCATACATTCCAATAATTTCGTATGATAAAGATAAGAGTTTTCCAGCATACAGCAAATTCCCGAAATGAGGTGAAGTGTAAGACTACAGCTCAAAAATGGCACTTACGAAAGCTTGAACTCACCTAAGAATCAAATTCCTTCTAGGGTAGTGAGCCAGTGTGAAAAACAAGTCTTAAAGTACAACGTTCAGAACATGTAGCATTAATCAAAACGCACAAGAAACTTACCTCTTCATGTACAAACAGTGAAGACATGTCTGCTTTTTCTCTTACATGAGAACAAATGATCTTGGGCGTGGCACTAGCGAAGAGGTCTGCAAAAAAAAAGTAAAAGATTTATTGACTTTAATCACGCCTCTAACAATCTGAGGAATTGTTACAAGTCACCAATCAGTGCAATTCTGACTGCCTCTATAAGGGCATCAAAAATGAACAATTTTCTCGTTCTTTCTACCCTCACAAGACGCTCCGTCAATGGAATCTAATTCAAATTTGACGCTGTGCTTCCTATTTGCCTGCTTTCTAGACGTAGGGCTGCGAACATGTGTTTTGTGCACCTAATCTAGCACAGAAATTCGTCATCTATAATTCAATCATCGTAATTCATTGTAATTTGATAAAAGATGTGATAGCTCGTCCAGTTTTTAAAGAGTTGCGGGCCTGCAATAGGTACTGCCTAGCACGTATGAAAGGTACTGCTAGGCAGTACCTCATGCAGTACCTAGCACGTATGAGGTACTGCTAGGCAGTACCTCATACGTGCCTAGCACGTATGAGGTACTGCCTAGCACGTGTTTCTTTAAAATTTTTTTTCAAAGCTTGCTTTCAGAAAAAGCATCTGGCATACTTCGACAACCAACCCCATCCTCTGATGGCAATCAGGGGCACGCTATTAGCGATTATTGACCACGGGATTTACAAACGTAACCCGTGCCTAAATACTCAGGTAAACACAATCAAGCTAGTAGGAGCGCTCGAACGACACCAACGCGCGCGGACGCCGTCTACGTTGCAGCAGCCTTGGCTTATGCTAGAGCTACGGCACATAGCTCCCACAGTCACGTATATTCTCTCGATTCTGTTATAACGCCGATCGTTATCGCATATGAAGGCAAAGCACGAAAACAGCAAACAGAAACGAGGGAAAACAACGCACGGCGATGGCCACAACAACGCGCCTTTGGAAGTCTGCTAGATCTTTCCCTGTTGCTGGTGACACTTGTCCTAAATAGCTTAAAAGACCGAGGCGCACGTGCTGGGAGCATCGCGGCAGCAAAAAAAAAAAAGCCATTTCGTACAGTGCGCCTCTGTACAAATTTTTTTTTCTTTTTCTTTCTTTTTTTACGCTTACACCTACAGAAGAACGTTGCACATTTGAGTATTATTAGAAATGTTATTACGATTTAGCCCAAAGCACATCTTAAAACAATATTAATCACTTTGAGCAGTGTAGAGACAATGTGCGATCAGCAACTAATCCCGCCCTTGTTAAGTGATCACATCACTCACTGTATCAGTGATGCAGGCACTTACACAACATCGCGCATAGCAGTGTGAACTCGTTAAGTCACACGTTTAATCGGGCATCTGCAACAGGCCCGCGAACGCATGCTGTTGTAAAAGGCTGGCAGCCTACTTCGGCAGAGCTGCTGCAGGCGCCCAGCTAGCGCTGTATGATTACTACCTACGAAAACAGTACACTCACCGTTAACAGGCCCACGTGGTCCGTGTCCGCCACTCCATGAATATTCCTTAATCCGAGCGTCACTTCGAACACGGTGTCATGCGTGACCACCATTGAATATGCGCCTGTTCGCTAGAACACACACAGCGACCAAGACCCTGGACCAACGCAACGCACTTGAAAGACGATCTCTCGTCTTTCAAGACCAACGTTGAGAGAGCAACGAGAGAGCAACGTTGAGAGAGAGAAGGAGGAGGCACTGGCGGCGGTGTCGCAGCTGTCGACACAGGGGTTCGGTGACGCAACTATTCGCTTATCTACGCCGCCGTTGTGGGAGCAACGCTGGCCGGGGTTAGCAGGGGGGGAGGAGCGGAAAACCCGCCACGGAGCCTACATACGCCGCGCCGCGCCTTCGTCGTTTAGGGCGGTGCCACTCTTTGACACAGCTCGTGCCGCCTCCCGCCGTCGGGCAGCGTTGCCAGCACACGTTGCCATAGTAACGGGGCAGACGCGGCGCCATCTTGTGCTCAGTCGGTTCACTGCCGCCGTGTGCGCGTGTCTGCGTGCGTGCCGCCTGTAACTCGCCGTGACTTTTGTTGACCACGGGAAGCTTTTCGTAACCATGCCAGCTCGGTGAACGTGTTGGGAGTTGTATGAGCACCGAAAATGCCCGGCTGTTGCGTTCCGCAATGTACGAACCATTGCAGAAAAAGCATACGGATGTTCCGCTTCGCGGCCAGCCCGAACCGAAGAAAGCGCTGGCTTGTACAAGTGAAAAGGGACCGCTGGGAGCCCACTGCTGATTCTCGTGTTTGCGCTGTGAGTATTGCACCTCGCTTCACGTTTTTTCGAACGCGTACTTGCAGCTATATTCCAATATGTAAGTGCTATGCACCTGCAACGCTTTCAGCGAGCGTCGTCGTGTCCTCAACCTCTCCTCCGTCGCCGCAGCGCCGTTGCGCGTCGGTAGCGGAGGCCATGGCCTGTTTTCATGGCTTCCAGTGACGGCTGTGCGTAGCCGAGCGGCAATTTAGCGTGCGAATGCAGCGTGCGCGCAAGTGGATGCTTTGCGTGGTTCGATTATGCCGGATTACGCATGCATGGAACGTGAATGTTCAAAACTAAGCCTGGTTATAAAACATCCCCAAAAAACCCGGACCGTTCACGCTTGCTAAAAAAAAACACGCTATTCTCGTCACTGCGACAAAAATTGGTCGAGACCAAGCGACAAAAGCGGTCACTAAGTGACTGCCAAATCTTCAAACAAATCTTCAGATTTCGGCAATCGGTTTTCAAGCTGCCGGGGGCTGGATATTCATTGGGTCGCCGAAAAAATTGGCTGGCGATCTCCCCCTTTACCGTAGACTCTCCTCGTAGGTGTTGTGAAATCCCCCCTACCGCAGACGGGCAATTGTTCCCTGCGTTGCTTGTGCTGATATTCCGCGCGGGGGTGGAATATATGATTGATTCTTTCTTGCAACACTGCCAAACTGCGTACGAGGGGTCACTAAAGTCTGCAAAGATTTCTGTGGCGAGC
Organism: Rhipicephalus microplus; assembly: GCF_043290135.1. NCBI lineage: Eukaryota > Metazoa > Arthropoda > Arachnida > Ixodida > Ixodidae > Rhipicephalus > Rhipicephalus microplus. The sequence goes on along the minus strand of NC_134706.1, from coordinate 61,386,683 downwards.
CGCCCCATAAAAATTCCCATACTGCAATTAGAGGGCATAATCAATTTCCATTCCAAAAGATAAAAAACGCGCAAAAGCGAGCATTCTGCCTCGCTAGCGAGTAATTCAAATGCATTATGTGGTTTTCAAATATTGTTAAGATTGACTTTTTTTATTCTAGGCACATTTTGAAGATTCAAGTTTTGAGCAGCACCGACAAGATGGAGTGAAAAAGCTGAGGCCGGATGCTGTCCCAACTTTCTTTCCCTATCGTGGTAAGAACATATCTGAACTCGTTATATCAAGCCGTAATATGGACACAAATTTAATTTTCTTTTGAATTTGTGAATCTTGTTTGGGTCATTCAGAGAAAAGACAAACTCATCTAAATGCATTGCCTCAATTGCACTGTGGCGTTTCGCTCTTATTTTTTACTCGGAACATCTATAACGAACAGTAATATGCTTTGTGTGGTGCAGATCATGCAAAAAAGTGCGTGATAACATTTTGCTTGTAATTTTTAGTCTACAAAGCGAAAATGAGTATTAGAACTGTTTGCTGAGTGAGATTGCATAGGCAAGCATGTTATTGTAGTAATGTTTGTATGTTTAATTTTTTCCAGCTGCTCCAAAACACCGGAAGTCCCCGAAGAAGCGCACTTCTGCCATGAAACCTGCGAATTCTTCTAACACCAAACGTGTTTGCCCATCTGGAGACATTCCACAGCTGCCTATGGATCCTTGCGACATACCGAGTTTTGAGAACGGTGTTCAGTTGAGTGCTCATGTTTCAGCAGCCGTTTTACAGCCAGATGCTCTTCCTCATGACACTGCTGAGTTCGCGAGAGGTGATCCTCCAGAAGCCCACTTGCTGTCACGTTGGCCCACCAACAAGGCAGCAAGCATCAGTACCAGTGATCCTGAGTCCTGGCTTGCTCACGCATTGGGAGCCGTCTCATTTCCTCTATCGCCTAAAAATAATCTGGAAAGTGATGCAGACAGTGCTGCTAAGTGTAGGTGCGAGTGTACATCAGTGTGTGTGCCCCTGTCATTTGTTCCTCCAGCCAATGACGCAGACAGCGCTGGTGAGTTTCGGTGTGATCATGAGACAGTAGCCGCCTCCCCACCACACCTGTCTGCCAACAATCTAGCAAGCGACACAAACGCTACTCCAGGTGCATCCGTAGCCATTCTGAAACAGCTCCCTCCCAACACCGTAGCAAATGATGCAGGTCTCACTCCTGCACAAGAGCAGTCAACCATGCCAGCTGCATTTATGTTTGGAGGCAGTACAACTCCCAGATTGTCGATGTTGCATCGGGAAAATTCCGAGCTCCGGAAAAAAAACGCCGACTTAAGCAGGAGGTTTAAAAACTTGGTAAAACTGCATGAGCAGACGAGATCAAAACTACGTAGTCTAAACAAGAAACTAAGGTTAGTTCAGCAAGAACTGAACGCATTAAGATCATCGACATTTGTTGCTGCAGATCAAACGAAGGCTCTAACAACAAAAGGCAGGGTTGGCAAGTGGTCAGTTGAGACTATACGCGTAGCCCTCCAAATAAAGCACGCATGTGGTTCAACAGGCTACGAATTGCTCAGGTCTCTGTCGTACCCACTGCCATATAACCGGACATTGATTCGAAGAATGCAAAACATTCGCTTTCAGCCTGGTGTACTTACTGAAGTGCTGGGTGTTCTGAAGCGCAAGGCAGAAACAACAGAGGACATTGAGAAAGATTGCGTCCTCTTCATGGATGAGATGGAAATTAATCAAGGGCTTGAACATGACCGCTCTCTGGATTGCCTTTTTGGGGGTACGACACTTCCAGAGTCAACTGAAAACGTTGCAAACCATGCTCTCGTGTTTATGATTGGAGGTCTAAACACGAGGTGGAAACAGGTCATCGCTTACCACTTCACTGGTCATTCTACTGACGGACGCCTTTTAAATGAGCTTATATTTCATTTATTGCGCTTTGTTTTGAGGTGTTCTTGAGAGTTCTTGTTGTAACAAGTGACATGGGAAGTGCCAACAGGAAAGTGTGGCAGCTGCTGGAGTTTTCAAGCCACAGGCACTCGGAAACTGTCTGCTCTATACCACACCCTCACTTGGATGGTAGGGAGCTGTATTTCATGGCTGATCCTGCTCACGTTTTGAAAAACATACGTGGGCAGCTTCTCCGCTCAGGAAGTTTTACCCTGGGGAAGGAGACGACAGAGGAGCATTGCATCCCAGGAAAAACTGTTAGCCTTGAACGTGTTGAGGCTGTTCTCGAATATGATAAAAAATGACCTCAAAATCGCTAACAAGCTGTCGGACATTCATGTCAGCGATAGTCATTTTGCAAAAATGAAAGTAAACATCACCGTGCAGTTGTTCCGTGAGGCACCTCCTGCCATTCGCTACCTAATCAAGCTCAAAATCTTGAAGCCGGAAGCTGAAGCAACTGCCTTGTTTTTTTACCTTGTCACTAAGTGGTACACTTTGATGTCATCACGACACCCCATCGTTGCTTTAAGTCATTTTGACCGCGCAAAGCACCAGGAAGCAGTTGGGACATTGCAGCTGGCATGTGCTACGTTCCCTCGGATGAACATGGGAGCAACTGCACACTGGAAGCCATCGCAGGCCGGTCTTTTGGTGTCGATGACTGTTGTGCTGCGCCTGTCAGAGGAGCTCCTGGCGAGGCGTCGGTACTTGTACGTCCTCACTTCTAGGCTGATACAAGATTGCCTAGAAAACATTTTTTCAGTTGTGAGATTGAAGAAGCCAGTTCCAAGTGCGTATGATGTTAAATGTGCACTGAAGGCCATTTGTGTCAGCCAGTTTGTACACACCCCTAAGACTTCGAGCTACAACATTGACGACAGCAGTCGTCTGGCTGACTTGCTTGACCCAAGCTTAAAAAAGCTAGAGGAAGACCCCATTCAGCAGGCTGAGGAGTTAGATAACTTGTTTGTGATTGGCCTGACGGAAGCAGAGTGTGACATCGTAGCGTACATTGGTTGTTTCCTTCTGAAGTCTGTCTTAAAGTTTATTGACAACTGCAAAAGCTGTAAAGCAGTACTGACTGACAGTGCTCCTGGGAAATACAGCAGCCTCATCCAGTTGAAGGAATACGTAAAAAATGCGGGAAATCTCATCCAGCCAAGCATGTCTGTAATGACAATTTTGATGGATTGTGAAGAAAACTTCAAAACTTTTGCTGAAATGGGTGAAGTCATGAAGGTGAAAAAACCATTTTCAAGCATTCTAAGTGCCCTGCAGAAGTCTGTAAAAATGCACTTGGGATTTTGCAGTTTGAACAAGCCTACTGTAGAGAAGCTGCTTCTCGAAAAATATGTCCGAACAAGACTAAAGATTTACCTCAGGCAGCAGCATAAACACAGAGTAAATGGGGCAGCAAGCAAAACCTGTGCTGCGGCAAACTTGGAGTAGTCCAGCAGCCAGGTAGAACCGTAGAGCGTACGCAGCTGCGATTATTTTTTTTTATATGAGGACACTTGAACGACTTGGGTGGTACGTTCTATCATAATTTAGGACTGCCTTTGTTAGGGACTCTATGCAACTTCATTGCCGTACAATGATGATAAAGGAAAATTGAAGCTTATTTGTATAATTTGCATTATAGTGTGTTCAAAATAGCGGTAAAATATCTCAGTACCAGCCCGAGAAAAACATTCAAAACCAGGAACACTGGTGTGCCTTCATTCACATTGCACCTTTCTATTGAGACGTTGCTCTCCATTGTGCCAGTTGCTCACGACGTGTTTTTATTCTCGACTAATGTCATGTAATTTTCAGTGGGGTGATTTAAATTAACCCAGTGGGGCTTGGGGGATTTTCTTATTGATTTATTTCCCCAATATTTTGGTTCATGTATGTATCTGTGCTCAAAGTACTACTTCTGCAGTAGTTGTGTAAAATGCTTTCTTCTCACTGTCATCAGTGTAGCAAGCCGTATTCTTCTCTACTTGCTTTCTCTTTCATTAGTTATCTCTGCGTTGGTCTCATCAGCATTTTCCACCTGTGTAGCCCATCTGGGCTTTAATCTTGCTCGGTGCCTGTGTGTTCAGTTTTTTTTCAACAGCTCCATTGGAAAAAAGTCAAAAATGAGTGATATCACTTTTACATGCATTAGCCTGCTACATAAAGTGCTTCTTAAAATTCGATGCCTTTATTAGCTCGGACACATTTACTTTGTGTGTTTGTTGTATTTCCCATGTACGCCTGTTGTTCAAGAAGGGGGCATCTGCATGTCACGCAAGCAGTGCAAGAAAATAATTTTACGTGAATTTTGTCTTGCTTTATGCGTGTAATAAAAGTACGCTACAAGGCATGATGACTTGGATGTTCAGCCATAGATGTAATATTTTGTGTTGCCACCTCAACAGTATTTTTGTTAGTGTGTGTACGCATGTTAAATTACACATTGGGCACGTGCCCAGTACGAGCAGAACGATTCAAGCATAGGCTGGGGAGGTTCTATGGGCAACAGTGGTTTAGTCTGTGAGGGCCATTTTTCTTGTATCAGAAACTTTACTACCACAGCGATATTTTCTATGCTAAAGCATTTGCGGGGTAACCTAATACCATGTAGTGCCTTGTATTGGCACAAAAATGCGTAATTGAATAATAGTGCATATTAAATAAAAGGGTAATAGTGCCAAAACAATTAAAATGATATAAAAGGCAAAAAACAAAACTGAAAATGAAATTACCGTCCCTCTAATCGGCCGTCATCGTGCAATTACCTAAACACAGAACCTTTCCAGGTCAAGAACGACGGCGAAGCAAGGCGACATAAAATCCCCGGCCATTTCCGCGCTTCTACGTGCTTCTACGTGCAGCTAGTGCCTCCAAAGGAGGCACTGGCAAGCTTTTACCAAGGACGTGAATGCCGCATTAAACGAATAATCCCGCGATCTCAACTGTTCCTAGAAGCAGGAAGTTTTTGGAAAGCTTCTTTGCGATAACCGCTAATCACGTACGATAGTTTCGAAGCAGGACGTTCTAGAGATAGTCTGTTCCGCGCCTACGGAGGCGCGGCGCATGCCGGCTCCCTGGGTCGGGCGGGCACTAGGGGCCACTATGGCGGCCCGTCAAGTTTGGCGGCCGCCGCAACCACCGTTAGGCAACCTTAAACTCTGCTGTCGCCACCCTAAACGACGAAGGCGCGGCGTATGTAGGCTCCCTAAATCCGCCAAGACGGCGCCGAAAGGCAAACGCTATGGCACATACGGCGGACGGCCGTTCGACGTGGAATGACTCCTTGTAAATGGCAACTCTCCTTCCAGCCAGTCGCACAGCGACGCAAGTTATTTACCAGCCTCGGGTTCTTTGAGTAATTTGACGGAATGCGATTGCAGTGGGCGAAAAATAGGGAAGCAAAACTTGCGGAAAACAAAGTGAACCATGGAATGGCCAGAAACAATAATTATTTCGTCCTCGGTGGCATTAGCGGGAGAGCATCGCTACACCTTTTTCTAGAGGAATTTCTTTTCGCATTGTCTGTGTCTGGCAATTCCGCGTATGGTGCCGCAGACACTGAATGCGTAGTCGAAGCTGGAACAAATTATTCCACAGTCGCGGATGTTTAGAAGGCTTGTCACGCACCACGAAACGTGCCGAGGTTGTTATAACAAACTTTTTGCTGACCACATGATCAGCACATAATTCCATATGGTTGCCCAATGAGCTAGCTAAGCACCTGTAGCAAAGGCAGGGCACGTTCTTGTTAAACGTTGTTAATATAAACGATGGTTGTGCATAAGTGCAGTGACAACTTTCCGTGTGAATTGGTCATAACCTACGTTTTCGAGCGTAGAAGCGCCTCAGCGGACCTAATCAGCTACCACAGCAAGTTCGTAAGCAATGATGAGGTACGAAAATGTGCAGCTGTTTTCCATGTACTGAATAGTCCGTGTACAGTGCGTTGACCACCGCCATTTCTTAAGCCACCTCCCATATAGACTCCCAGTCTGAACAGGTGTGGGACCTTAAACACTAAGAAGCAGTGCCCCCCCCCCCCCCGCACACACACAAGAAATTTGAGGGCGCACGGGCTGATACACACGCATACTTATTCACAGGCGCACACACATACACGTATACACACATACGGAACACACACACGCGACCGTAAACGCACGCATGCATGGGCGTACACATGTGCACAGGCACGCTTAACACAAGCACGGACTCGCACATACACACGCAGGCACACATGCACGGGTGTACACACAATCACGCTTACACGCGAACACATGCGCAGGCTCACGCACACACACCCATACTCGGGCGAACATTATGTTCCTGTATATAATACACAGCAAACATGTAGCTTATAATCAACGCTAAGGTGAGCTTTCGTAACGTGGATTGCAGTTGCCATTATAGATGAAGCGCGATTGGCTTCTGCTGGCATTCTGCTGTATTCAGAGAGCACCTTCACACATTCTAAGTCTAGGCCGTCATTTAACGCAAGGTCCACATATTCGCGCAGTAGCTACGCTGCTCGGCCGCCAATCCGAAGGTCGCGGGTTCGATGCCGGCCATGGCAGTGGAATTCAGATGGAGGCGAAATGGTAGAAGCCTGTGCACTGTGCGATATCAGCGCCCATTAAAGAACACCAAATGGTCAAAATCTCTGGAGCTTTCCACTACGACGACCCTCATAATCATATCGAGGTTTTTGAGACGTAAAATCCTAAATAATATAAGTATGTGTTCTTCTTAAGCTCCATATTCCATCTGATGAATCGTCACCTACACCCTTCTCAGGCCCAAAAGCACCCTTAGAGCCTAATTTAGGGTGCTATCGAGGCAAGCACGCAAACAAATGCGTGCTTTTTTTTCAATCGACCATTTATGGGTGTTAAAGGGCGTTGAAAGGGTGCTTTCTCCTAAAAGCACCCTTTTTACACCCTTTTGGGTGCAAAAGTTTTTACTTTGTACAAACAAACACGTATTCATGTCCGTTTATTTGGTCAAAATTTCTAGACGGAATAGACCCACGCTGTCCGCGCTGTGGTCATCCGAGGTGCACCCTCCAGCACATGCTGTGGCAATGTCACGACTTGCATGGGGGCTTAGGGTCTCCCTCCACTGAGGAAGATTGGCTGCACCTTATCACCAGCTCCGCAAAGGACCAGCAGCTAGAGGCTGTCCAGAAAGCCCGCGAAGTCACCGAGAGCTTTAACCTTCCTGTGCCAACGTGGGTGGGGCCCCCAGATGGTACCCCCTCATGGGGGCATTCTCGTCTTCTCAGGATCAAATAAAGTTCCTGGACTGACCGACTGACTTACTGACCAGCTGGCAGTGATCTTAGAAAACGGAAAGATGACCTCCGATATAGTGAGCGCTTGGTGCGTACGTGCCATCTCGGAGTCCTTAATTTGTAGAATGCGAGGCGATGGGTAGGTGCAACCATCGTAGTCTCTTCGCAAAGCGCACGAAACACCCGCTTTTTCGTGCATAGCGTTGATATAGCGGAGCCTAATAAACACTACGTTGCTTAGAGTAACTTATATACTGAAAGCCTTCTATAGTAAAAAGAAAGACGCCGAAGATATTGACGTGTTGTAGTTGTTCCTCAGATACGTGCAATATTTCCTTTATTCGACGGATGTGATCAGATTTTAGCAGTTTGCGGTGACCCATAGACAAGTCGACAGACGCAAAGGCTCGATTTTTGGTGTCGAAGTATCCCATGAAAGACTATCGTCTTTAAAGAGTGACTTGCCACAGCGTCTAACAAAGCACACGCAGGCAGTGTATGCTAGCAAGTTTCTTGCTTGAAGAACCGGTACTGGCTTGCGACCAGTACTGGCGACCGGTACTGGCTTGCACCAGTACTCCCATCGGTACTAGCTTGCAGGTTCTACAAACTAGTACCAGTGGGAGATTTTTCCAGTGTGTTGCTGAACAATAAATAATTCGTAGCGTGCTTTTTAACGAAAAAATCAGAGCATATTTACGGAATGAATGATGATGAGAGGGGTGAAGCGTCCGTCAATCTGTGTGTGCGTTCGTCCGTCCGTACGTGCACCCGTTCGTGCAACCGTTCGTGCGTCCGTTCGTGCGTCTGTTCATGCGTTTGTCCGTTCGTGTATATACCTGTTCGTCTGCTTGTCTGCCTGTTCGTCCGTTTGTCAGTCCATCCATACGGTGGACACTTCAAGTACCACCATCTCGCTTATTTTTATCACATATTCATCATATGCAAGTACCGCTATTCAGCGGACAATCCAATAACCTAACGAGAGTATATTTACCACATTTCTGCTGTCAGCGCTTAGTTAGCACCGAGAGTGTGATAATGACGCCGTGCTACATTTTTTGTAACATGTGGACATGCGGATATGTGCCCGAGGATGGGTATGTGTCACTTGGTGGCTACCTATTACTACTACAACTGCATACATCAAAAATGTATAGACCCGCGCCTTAAGAAACTTCGACCATAGAAATTTACACTATCTTCGCGAAGGAAACAATGGGTTGATGCGGAGTACCGTGGGAATTTCCAACACAACGTTGAAGCGATACGCGTTAACGAACCCGGTAACAACGTAATAACACGCAAGGTTCACTGCAAAGGTAACGCAGAAAACCGGTAAACATGGTAAAGACACCATTTAAAATCCTCTCGATGCTCCGCGTCACCCGATGATTCCCTTCAGAGGGATAGTGTAATTTGGTCGGTCTCTTAAGGCTCAGAATATAGATGCCATTTCCCACTTGAGAAAGTAGTTATTCCTGGTGATCCTGATGAATCATTATTGAAGCAGCATTAGCTTGAGGAAGTTGCACAGCAAACTCTCTGTAATTTTACAAAAAAAAGAAGAGGCTCATTTATAATATTCAGCATGTGGTGTTCCTTGGTCATTACTTGCTTTTATTGCGGGCTTCCTGCTTCGCTATTCGTTATTCGTTTGGTTCTCGAATAAGCATGTGGTGCGGTCTTTTCTGTAGGCTATATATTTGTTTTTTTAGAAGCTTGCTCAATTTGCACAGGTGTTGTCTCGTAGCTGCGGCAGTGTTTACGCTAGTGCATGCTCCCACTAAAGGTGCAGCAGTGCTCTTCGTTTTTAGAGTGCTCACTAGATGACACGCCGTCGTTCAGGCGGCGCTCGCTGCACTCTCGGCGCGTTATCTAGCTTGATAGGACACCGCTAGGTGGCCGCGCCTATATATAGCACTCAATCTCGGTGCGTTTCCTTTTTTTCGCAGGGCATCACTCAGTGCGTGTCCATATTGCTACCCACTATAAACATCGCAGAAGCCAAGGTGGTAGCGCGGAGGGTTCGTAATGTGGCTGCAGCACGGACTCACTGTCAGGACCCTTATTAATCTTTCCACTACCTACTATAATTAAGTATCCTCTGGCTTTGTTCTTTACGAATCACAAAGTCGTTATAATGAAAGGAAAATGTTCCTCCGAGCTTATGTGATCCGCAAGTAAGCTCGGGAACAAAATGTATATGCTGCATGAGTATTTAAACATTTATATATAGTACACCGATATGTCAATAATAAACTTAGTGTATATAACTTGCAAGTACATTCACTCCACAACCACTCTCCTGTCACGTCTTTATCTGATAATGATAGAGCATATGAACACAATATTCACAGTTTAGCGGAATTATTCTCTTGAACAAGCTCTTTCAACATCATGCATTTCGTGGATATGCGAAATTTTTTCGTAAAAAAACTCAGTTGTAAGAGCTTGCTGGTCCTCCCCAGCATATGCATGCTACGTCTACTTATTCCGTGGAAGAGCTTAATTATCTCAATCTCTCTAATTGTTTCTATATTTTTCTTAATTTTCATTGCACTCTCTGCTTTTGAGTCGCTTCATTTATTTTACTTATTCTTGTTTTTTCCTTCCTTGTGTTCATGCCTTTTTTAACACGATAGCGTTTTATGCCAGTGTCCACTACGGCTCCCTTGATGTACTTTTGTGACGGATATGATATTGTAAAATACAGGCTAACAAAGTTCAAACGAAAAAAAAACTAGAAGGCATGGTTCTATTGCCAGGAGTCGAAACAACGGCTTATCTGTCCTCAGCGCACTAGATCGTGTAGCATACGTGGTCAAGATTACTAAGTGGAAGCTACTTCTATACACAATAAATCGTTTGGCAGCCCTCAGAGCTCCGAAAATTCAGCGCACTTTTGTCGTCAATAGCAAGATTGCGCGAAGGTGTCGGGTTGGGTAGCGTTGGACGTAATAGATTGTTGCCTATAGCATTTCAATGAGCGGCGCCTCCACGCAGGGTGGTCTCTCGTGCGCAAGCTTATTGAACTTGTGACTTGGGAAAGCACGAGGGTTGCTTCGCTCGCTGCCGCGTCCGCATTTGCTTAAGGAGCACGCTGTTCACACAAGAAAAAGTAAGAATTGTGACAGTTCGCAATTGTCCGGTGTATTGTGCATTCGTTTCGTGTGTCTTTCTTTCTCTTTGAGGGGCCCAACTCAAGTCTCCAGCTTTAAGAGTAGTTGTAGCACACACGTCCCGTGTAGGTTAATTTCGTCTATGCTTGCTGCTTTTTGAGCTGTTTTTGTTTCGAGCTTGAAGTTTTCGAGCTTGAAGTTTTCGAGCTTGAAGTTTTCGAGCTTCTTGTTGTTCTTCACACGACTTTTCAATTTGATGCATAAGTAGTCATTCCATTGCGCTTGTGGCAGAACAATGCACAACAAATGCTCAACTTCCTCCGAGAAAACAGGCTACTTTTATGCTATACCGACTTCTAGAAAAGAGGTATCAGCCGCATTTTTCTTGTCTTTTTTAATAGTTCTTCCTTCCATATATTTTTTTCTGTTTATATCTTTTTGTTATTGTGCACTTGCTCTCTCACCAATAAGAGCTATTTAGATAAAAGAGCTCGTGCCGTTTGACCTTAAGGGTGCATTTACACTTGAGGAGTGAAGTGGAAATGAAATCACCAGAGTAGCCGGAACTCCACAACCACGCGAGTTGAGAATATACACCTTCGTTCTATCCCTGACGCCGCCGCTGCCATCGCCACATTGAGAATTATTTCAATTTTTGCTGCTTTCTGAGCACTACATTTCTAACCGAATTCCAGTTAGTCACGCAAAGTACTGAAATGAAAGAGCTTGTGTCTTTCCAAACGTTGTTTCGGGAGTTAAGCCAGCAGGAACGACACAAACAAACGCACCGGCAGCGGCGGCGGTGGATTCAGCTGCCTGTACATAACGCGAGACACGCTGGGGCATGTTGAGTAGCTGCCGCAGCACCATCTCATTCCAGAGTTCTCCGCGATTCTAACCCAAAACAATCTCTCGATGAACGCATCTTCGTTGAGGCCGTCAAGCGTCGTCATGCTGCACGCGTAGTTTGCGATTTGAGCCGATGCGAGCCACCACTGACGCAATTGCCGCCATGTTGAATCTGTGGCCGGCTGGTTAGATCACGTGGTTTGATTTAGCATATGATTGATATCTGGAGTTTAACGTCCCAAAACCGCCATATGATTATGAGAGACGTCGTAGTGGAGCGCTCTGGAAATTTAGACCACCTGGGGTTCTTTAACGTGCACCCAAATCTGAGCACACGGGCCTACAACATTGCCGCCTCCATCAGAAATGCAGCCGCCGCAGCCGGGATTCAATCTCGCGACCTACAGGTCAGCAGCCGAGTACCTTAGCCACTAGACTTGATTTAGCACAGCTAACCCCATGAAGCGCAAACCAGATCCACCTTCGCGTGGTGGGTAAATCGGACTCGAACTGACTTTGGCGCGCTGGCCACGCAGCGTAGTTCTCCGACCACTTGGGCGGCGAAACGAGCCAGTTTCCAGAAAGTTGCGCCGCTTTCGCTCTCTTCGAAACCAAGTATGAACGTGCCCCAAGTGTTTTTTTACCATAAGTTTTGATTCATTAATGATTGGTTGATAGGTGTGGTTTTACGTCCCAAACCACCATATGATGATAAGAGACGCCGTAGTGGAGGGCTCCGGAAATTTCGACCATATGGTGTTTTGTAATGTGCACCCAGATCTGAGCATATGGGCCTACAGCATTTTCGCCTTCATTGAAAATGCAGCCGCCACAGCCGCGATTCGATCCCGTGACCTGCGGGTTGGCAGCCGAGTACCCTATAGCCACTAGACCACCGCGGCAGCGCGACCAAAAGTTTTGTATCACCATAGGTTTTGTTGGGAACGAATGGTACTTCACGAAGCTTCAATAGATACACTTTAAAACTTCCATTTCGTAAATGTCCTTGCTTTTAGATTGAATTCAGTTCAAGAGAGCGACAGTGCCTTTTGAAGTGACATGCAAAAACTGCGCTCTGCCTTCTTGTTTTCATGGCACACGCACCCGTTGCATGCTTTGAATACATCAGTTCTGAGTGCTTACTTCGGCATTAACTTTCTTCCCATAACATGAACAGAGCACCCTGCTTACAGTGACTTGTAATTAGAAAAAAATATAACGATATATATGCATTGCCTCCTTTTTAACTAGTTAACGCAATAAGACCCTCACTCAGATGTACAGAATGCGCAGTCTATTGCAATTTGCTATACCTGGAGACCGAGATTGATGGCTGGCGCAATACTTCCGTTTCTTGGCTCCATTTTTTAAGCAGTTTTCTTTAATTTGAACGACAGACTTACAGACTTGCCGACAAAGATTGATGAGAACTAATATTGTAATACTGAGTTGAAAAAAATAATGTCAGCTTACAAGGCATGATAAAGGTATAGCTAGGGGATGGTATCGTAGAGCAACGTGCTTTGTGAGCCAGTCTGGAGATAAAAGGGAAGATAGATAGGCAAAGGATGGTGACTTCCTAAATTATGTTTCAAACGCCTAAATAATATAGTTACTTTAAAAAAGGAAGAAGCGCTAAATGAAGAACAGTGACTAAACTTCTTAAACGCTCAGTGCAGACGCTCGGACTGTATAGGTTGCCGTGACAGAACATGGGTGTCGAAGAATGTAAGTACACGGTAAGACTGATTGAGGGGGGCATAATCCAGCCTTTGAAGTGGAGAATTCTAGTTGCCTGTCAAAACATGCTTTCCTTTTATCATTCTCGTCGAAGTCACACTCTTTTATTTAGCAAAGGAAGTTTTTCTTGGCGAATACAAGCAGCGCCACGGATTTCACTAAAGTTTAAATAAAAGTTGAAAAAAAGGAAAAAAATCGCTAAAATATACTCCAGCGGCAAAATTGACTGCGATAGTTGAAACGAAAATAGGGTAAAATATGAGTGGAAGCTATCTCGCAGTTTGAGGAGTAATAAAGAAGCAAAAACTGACAACGTCCCTCGTACCTTCACCTAAGCTACCATGATGACGACAGCTATCTGCTTCCGTTTTTATGTGCAATAATAGTAGAAATCTTTCCAGCCTCCCCGCTTTCGCCTGCCCTTTAACAAGGAATTTATATATGCCTCACGCGGATATGCACTGCCTCCGATATCGCAGACATTGCAAGCGTCCTGATTGATGATTGATTGATTCGTTGGGGCTTAACGTCCCGAAAGCACGATATGATTATAAGAGACGCTGTTACGGAGGACTCCAGAAATTTCGACCTCCCGGAGTTCTTTAACGTGCACCCAAATCTGAGCACACGGGCCTACAACATTCTAGCCTTCATAGGAAATGCAGCCGCCGCAGCCGGGATTTGATCCCGCGACCTGCGGGTCAGCAGCCGAGCACCTTAGCCACTAGACAACTGTGGCGGCGCTTGCGAGTGTCTTGCACATCGTGAAGTTTCGCAGTAGCTCAGAGATCGGTGAACCTTTACGAAACGGCGGTAACGTGCTCAATTCTGGCTGCGGGTACTTTTATGGAGAAAGGCGCCTGTCCAAGAGCCTAATGCTACCCCATCTTCGGGCTAACGTGAAATTGTCTTGAACTCCCTATGCCTCTTACCACTGAAGCCAGTAACTTATGATCTGGACATTTGTTAGACACATACTTCAGAATGCTGCCTTCCTTTTCCCGTAAAATTCATTACCAAGCCTTTGTAATGCTTTTTCTCTAATACCACTTAACGTCTCAGTAAGGACGTCGTAAGGTATGTATTGCCCAAGGCGCCGGGTCTATTTAATGTGATCGTGAAACAAAAATGAAGCGTGCGGTTAGTAATTGTCCCTGCTCCAACAAGAAAGAGACATGTGAAATTCCGAAGTAAGTCATTGCAATAAAGACTCTAAACTTCCCAACGCCAGTTTGAAACTGTAGTTTTCTCAGGGTCTTAAATGACCATGGGGCCTCAACTGTCACCTTAGACACTAACAAGGCACCTCAGTCAAGCGTCATGGCGAGAGAAGTTATAAAACGATCGTTCGCTTTTTTTGGTTCTGAAAATGATATGTTTCTGAAAACCTAGAAAAAAAAGAAAATAACAGCATTAGTTGCACTCTGATCTGCTTATACTGTGGATTCACCGAGTGTGATCTGCTTGGCACCGCTTTAAAGTGCGTCCGAGCTTCGTTTTGTGTTGCCTTCGCTTTTTCGGTGCAGTGCAACAGTGTTTCTGTTTTTTCTTTGTCTGGTTGCGTTACGTTGTGTTTCAGAGCGTGTTTCAGGTGACTTAGTACTCGCTATGTCTATCGTATATGTCGAGAGAGAGAGAGAGAAAGTGCCACGCAACTTATGAAAGTGGAAATGACGTTCTTGACGACTGCACACCGCAGTTGGGAAGATATGATGCAAAGAACCTCAGTTAACCATGCCTCAGCATATGTGACTGCGTAGCCATGTTTCGCCGATGACAGAAACTTTTGAAACGCTGCCCTAAAGTGGCGTGAGCTAAACATTTGAGAGAAACGTGGCCGGAGAATTATGCTTTATTAGCTAATAAACGAAATCGAATGCTAAAAACGAGGTGTAGTATTGAATGAGCCACCAGAGTTCTGAATACTCACGTAGTTGTAATTTTTGAAGAACGTTTCGTGATCTCTTGAAAGGAAGCAACCAAGAACAGGATTCATCATGGTCGTCGTAGTGTAGCAAAGAAAAAAAGAGAATGAACGCCTTCAAGGGTGTTGAGTAACTTTTACCTACTGAATTTGACCCATTCATAGGTTCTGGCCTTATACAGCAACAGTGCATTCATGGACCAGCAACACATTCTTTTGTGCACTTTTAAATTTGGTGTAGAGCATTCAGTACACATTACCAGCTTCGTGACTTAGGAATCGCCAGGGTGCAAAGTACAAAGCCCACAATTGTTACGCCTCGGCGCACACAATATAGCGAGGGCAGCCTCATATCTCTATCCTTTTATAGACAAGCCTCTGACGCAGACATGGAGGATTGTCCGTGGCCTACGAACATCGCCACATCCACATCGCCCCTTCAAGTGTCTTTTTTGAAGTAGCAGAAGATTTCTGCATGAAAGTTGCCGGTCATGCGTCCGCGTGCACCACGCGCCACCCAGAAAACGCTTCAGTTTCCAGAGATTCAAGAACGGACACCTTTTTCTCTCTAGAGGAACTACAAGCGGCCTTGACGGCATGCAAACGATCTTCATCACCTGCTCCGGATGGGATCACGTACATGGCTCTTTGCAACCTCGGAGAAGCAGCTCGACGGGCCCTTCTATCCGTGTACAACGACTCGTGGAGCAGCGGATTTATACCTTATTCATGGAAATCCGGCCACCTCGTCCCTGTGCTTAAACCAGGTAAATCTCCTCTGCACTTGGCCTCTTATCGCCCCATCGCGCTTACCAGCTGTTTCGGGAAAGTGATGTAGAGAATGATTTTGACTCGCCTAGAGCGGTACTTGGAGCTCCACGAGGTATACCCTCATGCTATGACGGGCTTTCGGCGTGGACGGTCCGCAATTGATAACGTTATAGACCTGGTCTCATCTGCTCAGCATCAAAACAGACTGAAACGTTTATCTGCGGCGTTGTTCTAGGACGTGAAAGGTGCATACGATAACGTATCACAAGAAGCCATTCTGGATGTCATGGAAAATGTTGGATTAGGGGGTCGGGTTTACCAATGGATCCACAGCTATCTGAAAGGCAGAACTTTCTTTGTACAGACGGAGAATGGCACAACAACGCACCATTGCAACCGTCGTGGTGTGCCGCAAGGCGGTGTTCTTAGCCCCACACTTTTCAATCTAGCGCTACTCGGCCTGGTTGACGCACTTCCAGAATCTGTCCATCTATTAATATATGCAGATGACATCTGGATCTGGGCGTCAGGCGTAACACGTCTTCATTTGCGTGCCCGGCTTAAGAGAGCGGCTACAATAGCGACAAAGTACCTGGAAGAACATGGACTAGAGCTGTCGTTAGAGAAATGCTCGATTATAGCATTCACGCATAAGGCTATGAGCCCATATGTTATTAAAATCAACGGACACACGATCAACTACGTGAAGACCCACCGATTCTTCGGAGTCATAGTTGATCACAACCTCTCCTGGAGCCCTCAAATCGCCCACACGAAAACTAAACTCACCATGATCACCCACGTACTGAGGTTTCTTGCTGGAAAAACGTGGGGTCCATCGGTAGGAGCAATGCTCCAACTCTACGCTGTTCTGTTCCTCGGTTATATGCGATACAGCTTACCCGCCCTTTGCGGGATCCGAAGAACAAACTTGCGCGTCCTCCAGTCGATCGAAGCCCAAGCCCTGAGAATATGCCTTGGTCTCCCGAGATGCGCGTCTACAGCAGCGACAGTCATCATTGCGCGTGATTATCCAGTCAACGCATACATCCGCGTAGACGCTTTGAGAATGCACATAAGACATTTCGCTCAGCTTGCATCTGATAACCTCGCCTCACTTCGAACTTCCAGGCTCCACTCAGCGTTCAGCGCAGCTGTAGCTCAGCTTTAAGCAGTGCTTCCATTGCACTTCACGCATGCAGCACAGCCGCCGATACCATTATGGTGCCTACACCCACTGAAAGCCCTTCTTACAATTCCTGGCATCCAAAATGAGAAAACGTCATCGCATCTAGCCCTTAAACAGGCCACATTACTTTTCCTGCAAGAGAAGCACAACGGGCGTCTTCACATCTACACGGATGGCTCGGTGTCTTCAGTAAGCTCTGCAGAGGCGGTGGTTATTCCCGCGAGGCACATCACTATTAAATTCATGACATCGCATTTGACGTCATCGACAGCTGCAGAACTTGCGGCCATACGTGCAGCTCTGGAGTTTGTAGTGTAAGAACCTTCGGGAATTTGGTCTATCTTCTCGGACTCGAAGGAATCTCTTCAATGTCTTATGTCACCCTTTCGCCATGGACCTCATTAACAGTTAGTAGCTGAAATAAGGCTTCTTCATCACAAAGCAATCGAAAAAAAGCACACATAGTGTATCAGTGGATACCAGGTCATTGTGGTATATATGGCAATGACCGCGCAGATGAGGCCGCTAGATCTGCGCACGATGGTTCACAATACACAGCCATCCCATTGTCAAGAACCGACGCAGCTACAAGACTTCGTTCACTTGCACGTGACCTCACACTGGTAGAGTGGAACTCAACAGACTTCATAAACGCGCGCCTGCATAACTTGCATCCCAATCTGCAGCTTCGCCTTCCCCCAAGGATATCTCGAGCTGAGGAGACTCTTCTATGCCGCCTGTGGCTTGGAGTGGCCTTCACGAACGCATACTTTTATCTCATTGGGATGGCCAGCTCTCCTACATGCATTTACTGCAGTTGCGAAGAAACCATCGCGCACCTACTGTGTGAATGCACCCATTTTAACGCGCAAAGACAAAAACTCACTGCAGCTTTGGTTAGACTAGACGATCGGCCTTTGTCGGAACAAAGGATTTTGGTTCATTGGCCGAGCCCATCCTCAGCCCAGAAGGCTTTGAAAGCTTTGCACAACGCTTTTACACGACTTCAAGTCTCTGATTTCCTCAAACCCCTGTTTTGTTCAAAGGACCCGCATAGGAACTTGGGTTTACTTACGGTGTAAATCAGATGTGAGGACACTTTCGCCATCTGTGACATGCCATTCAAAACATCGCGCTTTTTGCGTCGATTCGTAGCCACTATGATTTGGTCATCGCAGATTGCAGCTCAAAGAAGGGCGTGTAGGCAGGAAGACAAAAAAAATCGCAGCAATCCTTCTTGAAGGATTATATTCTCTGAGAGAATAAACTATTTTATAACATATATCTCTTATAGGCTTATCGGCTCAATGCTTGTTGCATTGTAGCACTCGTAAGCAATGTTATTTGCAAGGCAGGGGCCCCCAATTCCTCATACATTATATACCGTTTTCTTACTATCTAAACCATGGTCCCTAGGCTCGCATGAGCCTCGTTGATGATAAATAACGGCAATTGCTCGTTTTGATTTCTATTGAATTACTTATTACCGTGTCTCCTTACAATGTGGAAGAAATAATTTAACTGATTGGACTGTTTGACAAAGAGCTGCACGACTTGACAGGTGTGTTAAAATGTAAAAGAAAGACCGCATTAACACGAATATGATAAATGAGTCAAAAACCAGAACCACCGATTTACTGATATTTAAGCATGGACATGTGCAGTTAGGTTTTAGTGCCAAATAGTGTTTTTCGTTTCTGCCGTCGCGCGCTTTTTAAGTCATCAGTCGCTTTTTGTGGTCTCGTCACTTCTCTGTTTTGTGTGTGAATGCACGTCCTGTCTTTCAAACAACAATATATGGGATAATAACTTGATATTCCTCTGAAAAGGTTGAGGGAACAATAAGCGAAAAAAAAGATAAGTGAATTCTTTAGCTCCTTGCGACCAAGTAATAAAGGTCGCTATTGAGTGGCCATAGTGGGGAAAAGCAGAATAATTTGAATATATCTCGCATTCTGTTTTGTGTGTGTATGCACATCCTGTCCTTTAAACATCAATATACGGGCTAATAACTTGGTATGCTTCTCAAAGCGTTGAGGGAACAATAAGCGAAAAAAAATACGTGAATTTTTTAGCTCCTTATGACCAAGTAATAGTGGTCGCTACTGCTTGGCCGTAGTTGTGAACAGCAGACTAATTTGGAAATATCTCGCATTATTTCACGCGCAGCTCATTCAGTGTCTCATTTACCCTGCATTGAAGTAAGACAGGCATCGAACTCACGGCCTCTATCTGAACAGTCAACAGAATGCATACTTTACTAGCATGGAGAGTAATATGATCCTCATTGTTTTTGTTACACGTGGCAGCAAATGTGCCGACATAAATTTTCAGACGATGATGTATGCCAATTTAGCTCAGCGACGACTGGCAAACAGCAGGGTTAAGCATATCGATCCTTTCACAAGGTCGGGTGTCACAAGTACGTTATAGATAATCTATGTAGAAGCTATAAGTCTAGGACTAATCTAGTCTTACCACATGCGCTACAACTGAGTGGAAAATGAGATCAACTCTAGTCGTTAACATCCTAAGAATAAATTTGGGCTCCACCTACAAACTTAACTCTTCCACTCCCGCTAAAAATTGCATAGGTAGTTCGTCCAACCTCATTTGCTCATTAATGTGACGCTCAGTGTTGCCCACCTAAGACAACGTTTTCCCTAGATCGGCCCTTGAAATTTTTTTAAAATACAAGAGGAAGCACCAGATTGCCTTTTTCTGTCATAATTTAGGTTAATGCAATGAGCTGTGTGGCCCAAAAATTAAATAAAAATGTTAAAACAAAAAATATTTTAAAATCAATTAGGGCGTGTTTTTGTTTTGTGCATTTCCATATACAGGGCTTGCACATTACGCCAGTTGCTAGAAAGACAGATTTGTGTGTCATGTTCAGTTTGCGCACTCTTTT
This sequence comes from Rhipicephalus microplus, assembly GCF_043290135.1. NCBI lineage: Eukaryota > Metazoa > Arthropoda > Arachnida > Ixodida > Ixodidae > Rhipicephalus > Rhipicephalus microplus. The sequence goes on along the minus strand of NC_134706.1, from coordinate 61,366,916 downwards.
AAGGCATACATGTAACGATTCGCATCAACTGTAAGTTTATAGTGCCTTCTGGTAATTCCAGCTTGCGAAGTGCTACTCAATATCCAATTTTACACATTTTCAATCAGTCTACCATAATTTGCAGTAAATGTGTGTGGGACCTTCTGCTTAGTGGCAAATAGCTACATTTTTTTTGTGTACTCATATGCATAATTTAGAGTAGATAGTACTCCACTATGATGCCAAAGTTTTTTGTCAAAAAGCGTTGACTTCTTGCGCAATTTCTGCAAACATTATGACATCACTCACTGTCAGACTAGTGTTTCACTTAGAGACGACGAACGTTTATTACCATTGGACATATTGTTCGTGCTAGCAGTGAAAAACTGCCTGTGGTTACAACGGCAAACACGTAGCATGACTATCTCACACAGATGAATGAAAAGTGAATTTATTCCTAATCACACATACTAGAGAAGTTACGCTTTGCACAAAAACTGGCACCAAAGTTGTTTTTTCAGCAAAAACAGGTTCTCTAGTATGTGCCATAAGGTGAACAAAGACGACAGAGGGCCTCGCGTGTGTAATAAAAAAACACGCAATCAAGTTTGATGAATGTTGTTTCTGTGCGGTATGCAAATTCCCCTATCATGCGGCCGTTGTTGCATCAGACAATCTGGCCGCTTTGTAAATGACTGCCTCAGAAAACACTGAAATCTTATGCGGGGATCTGTTGGCAGCCACTGAGCTGCGCATAGCTCCGTTTGCGGATGTCATGCATTGCTTGACCAATGAAAGATTCTGCGATGTGGCAGAGATCGATCAGCACGTGAGATTTATGAGGCGTTCTGCATTAACAAGAAAGGTGATATGTGTGCCAGTGCACCTTCGATAACGCTGCTCGCTAGGGAATAGGCGTATTTGACAAGTGAATTTCTGCGTAGTCACAGTTTTTATTTCAGACGCATATAAACATAACAAAAGTTACTCTTCCATGCCACTCTTCTCCTGTCGCCCCCTTTTTAAAAGTCGTGTGCTATACATACTACCATATACAAAATACACCTTGGTTGTAAGTTCAGCGCTTTGTCTCTGTTACGTGCTGTGTCACGCACTGTTCTTCTGCTTCGATAAAGAAATAAACCTCTGTGCCCTTCAAAGCATCGATATGGTGAGTGAGTAAAAGCTTGGTTTATTCAAATTGTTAATTTAAGAAAAGGAAAATTGACGTGCAAGGCAAACATTTCTAGATCATATGATACAGACTTGTTTTTTCTTTGCTTGCGGTGTAAGCCATTCAAAAGGCAATAACGTCTTGGGTTGTTCACGTAACGTTTTTTAAAATTTTTAGGAACAAAGGCTTAAAAATCTTGAAGAAAGATAGTTTGAGTAAAACTAGTTTGTTAGCCGACAAGTTTGTCGACTTCGATAGGACACTTGTAAATGTGAAATAAAAAGAAATACTCACAAAGGAAGAAGTTGGAAGCAGAAAAGTCACGCAGTCTAGCTTGAGCCGCCCGTTCACACATAGATATGGTGCAGATAGTCACTGTACGTTGAAGCAGACGTGCTGCGGAAGGAACCTGCTGTAACAGAAAATATGCTTAAGTTTAGCATGTAACACTTCAATGCCCACCGATTTGGTGTTCCTTTCTAGAGACCATAAATGCAGTACGACGCTGCACCATGCTCGCTTACAGGTTCAAAAAATAAGCGTCATTTTGTCTCCCTAAGCCCTATCCAAGTGAAGCTTTTTCGACACAGTGAATTCTATTCCCGCCACCGTGGTGTAGTGATTATGGTGAGCCACTGCTTTCCTGCAGGTCAAGGGATCGAATCCCAGCTGTGATGGCCGCATTTTCAGTTCAAGAGAAAAAACTTCAGACCAGCGTACTAATATAAGGTGCACATTCAAACGCCGAATTGGTTGAAATTTCCGGAGCCTTCAATTACAGTGACTATATTCACCACATTGTGGTTTTAGAGCGTTAAACATAAAAAAATATTATTACGATCACAGACATTTAGGGCACCCATTCGAGCAAAAAAAAAAAAAGCCGATGTATGTGGGCATCGAAGAACGCGGACCTTGAAGAAGGCTGTTGATAGGCGTATTTGTTCGAGCCGTTTTCTGATAACTCATGCTCTTGATTATCACCAATCAGCCATTTATGACGTAACAGTCTGATGTTTTATCAATGTGAATAGTCTCTTCATGCTGGCACATTTTACTCTTGCCTGGATCTTAACCTTTGACGAGTGCTGTTACCTGCAGCAACTGACGTACTGCGCTGCCAGCTACTAGGAAGAAGCGACGTTTCCCGATATGAAGGAAGGAAATTGTTAGGAGGGAGCATCGCGCAATGCGAAAAGAGAAAGTGAATAAGTAAAGAAGTCACAGCTTTGTCGTAAAAACGCAGCAATGAATGTGATAGCAACAAATTGAAAGGTCACGCACAGAATGGCAAGCAGATCAAAACGTGTCCCAAGTTTTGATCGCACAAATAACGCCCAAAATGCACTTACAGGTACAGATGAATGCAAATAAGCGTCTCTGTTGTTTCTTTGCTTTGTCGGAAAAGCACACCTTTCTCGCAAACGAAGACTGTGCTCAAAATTTTTTGGAACCTGCATTAGGAACATAAAAAAGAAGCTGAATATTTTTGGTGTCTATACTAGTTTTCTGGCAATGCGACTTTTCGCATCATGACATACACGCTCTCAAAACGGGTGGCCAACCACAATATAAGTGCTGAGGCCAGCACCAGTCCAGGGTGTTACGTTGCGCCCTAAAGATAATGAACTTGACACCTCGCAAAGCAATGTGAAGGTTCTGTCCAGGAACCAACATGAAATAAACCCAAGTACATGAAAAACACTGCTAATTACATTAGCACCAAACTAAGAATAGCTGGCATGATAAGCCACAGGCGCTCTTTGTTATAGAAAGCTATAAAGGATGCGTCCCCTTCTCAACCACTGTGGCCTTTACTGTCTTAAAGTCCTGTAGAGCGTGCTTTGCCTTGCACGCACACTTAGAGCGGAAAGGACACCACAAACATGGCAGGAGAAAATTATTCGTAGAGACGAGAAAAACACAGTTCGAGTTCATAAGCAACTACCAAAAAAGACCATACTTATCAATGTAGTCATATAAAAAAACTAATTATTATAAAGCGAGGTTGACAACAGCCTAATAAAATGATCGCTTACAAGCAATATCTTTCTTTGGCCGATATGAGTGTTTAATCAACGATTCTAAGGGGTTTCATCTCAGTCAACAAAATTTTGCAGAAATTGCATTGAGAACAATAACCAGAAGCCGAACCACTAGTGGTGTTATTGCTGGTGATTTATGGCGCTGCGACTATTCTCATAATGACATGAACGCCATCAAAACGGGTGGTCAATCACAATGAAAGCGCTGAAGCCAGCCCCACTTCAGCGTCACAAATTTTGATCAAAGGGAATGAACTTGACACCTCGCAAAGTAAGGTGAAGTTCCTGTCAAGGAACCAACATGAAATAAACCCAGAGATCTGAAAACAGTGCTAAATATATTATCACCAAACTAAAAATAGCTGGCATAATAAGCCACAGGTGCTCTCTGTAATAGAAAGCTATAAAGGATGCGTCCCCTTCTCAACCACTGTGGGCCCCTCCACGGTGGTCTAGTGGCTAAGGTACTCGGCTGCTGACCCGCAGGTCGCGGGAACAAATCCCGGCTGTGGCGGCTGCATTTCCGATGGAGGCGGAAATGTTGTAGGCCCGTGTACTCAGATTTGGGTGCACGTTAAGGAACCCCAGGTGGTCAAAATTTCCTGAGCCCTCCACTACGGCGTCTCTCATAATCATATGGTGGTTTTGGGACGTTAAACCCCACAAATCAATCAATCAACCACTGTGGCCTTTACTGTCTTAAATCTCTGTAGAGCATGCTTTGCCTTGCACGCACTCTTAGAGTGAGAAAGCCGCCACAAACATGGCAGGGGAAAATTATTTGTAGAGACGAGAAAAACACGGTTCGAGTTCATAAGCAACTACCAAAATAGACCATACTTATCAGTGTAGTCATATAGAGAAACTTATTAATGTAAACGTGAGGTTGACAACAGCCTATCAAAATGAATCGCTTACAAGCAATATCTTTCTTCGGCCAATATAAGTATTTAATCAACGATTCAAAGGGGTTTCATCTCAGTCAACAAAATTTTGCAGAAGTTGCATTAAGAACAATAACCAGAAGCCGAACCACTTGTGGTGTGATTGCTGGTGATTTATGGCGCTTCGACTCTTCTCATAAAGACACGAACGCCATCAGAACGGGTGGTCAACCACAATGAAAGCGCTGAGGCCAGCCCCACTTCAGCGTCACAAATTTTGATCAAAGGGAATGAACTTGACACCTCGCAAAGTAAGGTGAAGTTCCTGTCAAGGAACCAACATGAAATAAACCCAGATATCTGAAAACAGTGCTAAATATATTATCACCAAACTAAGAATAGCTGGCATGATAAGCCACAGGCGCTCTTTGTAGTAGAAAGCTATAAAGGATGTGTCCCCTTCTCAACCACTGTGGCCTTTACTGTCTTAAAGCTCTGTAGAGCATGCTTTGCCTTGCATGCACTCTTAGAGAGGGAAAGCCGCCACAAACATGGCAGGGGAAAATTATTTGTAGAGACGAGAAAAACACAGTTCGAGTTCATAAGCAACTACCAAAAAAGACCATGCTTATCAGTGTAGTCATATAGAGAAATTTATTATTGTAAACGTGAGGTTGACAACAGCCTATTAAAATGAATCGCTTACAAGCAATATCTTTCTTTGGCCAATATGAGGGTTTAATCAACGATTCTATGAGGTTTAATCTCAGTCAACAAAATTTTGCAGAAGTTGCAATAAGAACAATAACCAGAAGCCGAACCACTTGTGGTTTTATTGCTGGGGATTTATGGCGCTGCTACTCTTCCCATCATGACATGACGCCATCAGAACGGGTGGTCAACCACAATGAAACGCTGAGGCCAGCCCCACTTCAGCGTCACACATTGTGACCAAAGAGAATGTACCTGACACCTCGCAAACCAATGTGAAGTTTGCGTCAAGGAACCAACATAAAATAAGCCCTTATACATAAAAAAACACTGCTAAGTATATTAGCAGCAAAATGAAAAGTCACAGCTTCTCGCGAAGGCGAATCAATGAACACAATAGCAAAAATTGGAAGGCCATGTCAAAAATGGCAAGCATATCTAAAGGCGTCCCACGTTTCTCACGATCAAATAACGCACGAAGAGTACTGATAGGTACGGATGAACCTGAATGAGCTCTGTGTCTGAAAAGTGCGCCCTTTTTATAAACACAGACTGTTCAACGAGTGCAGTGACCATTTTGCGCCCGCAGACTACAAGAGAATCATTTCGGTGAAAGCCCAAGGTTTACAATTGTGTCCAATGCGAGATAAGCTAGCGCATGCGGGAGCGCCCCCTCTCCATTGAGTAAAGCACATGTGGGCGATGAGAACGCACGCCACCGCGTCGTGACGATCTGGTCACGCGCTCTCATTGCGCCATCTCGCTGTTAATGCTAAAGACACGATAATAGTTCCCCGGAGATGCCCATCACTAGCGCTAAGTGGAAGGTATGAATAGCTTGCTGTTTGAACGTTCAATAGGTTGCTCTGTCGTGATTCCTTGGCTTACACCTTGCACTCACAATTCAGAGGTCAGAGGTTCCAGTTCGTGCATAGAGACTTTTTATGGATTGTTTTTCTTTTTCGCGTTTACGTATATATAAACACGTAATCATATATGGTGAATGACGCCAGCGGCAAAGTCGTGCCGTGAGTGTTCATATAATTGCTATCGCAATAATACCTAAAGAAATAAAGAAAAAAATAGAAGAGAAAAAAGAAGGAAAGGAATAATGGAAAGCATGTGATTGCCAAGATTCATTCGCCTGTATTTATTGAATTGGACAAGAGCTGTTGAATTTTCGTTATTGATAACTCACAATTTCAGGAATTCCTTGTACCCAAACATTGTCAGCGCAATCACGTGACCTCTTACAGTTGTTGCAAAACCTAATGGAAGTCTTGCAAAATGTAAGTACACAATGCAAGGCGAAGAAAATATTAGCACAAGCAAGAGCGTCCTGTTATATTTCCTCTCTTAGCTGTGCTCCTGTTATATTCCCCTTGCATTCAGTCAACTGCCTTTTTTATGCAGTATGAACCAATTCAAATGACATGTTGCATTACGTAATATAGGTTATAAAGAGTTTGCTTGCTTCTAATCTTTTTAAATAAAAAAGGCGACGACTGACAAGTAGGCGTTCTGCATACCTGTAATCTGCGATACCCTGTATTAAGAAAACATTAATGTCGAAGACCACAATTAAGTGAGGTATTTACCCTTATGATTTTCATATTGCATCAGTTGGAACGACATTGTAGACTCTAATTCACAAGTCGAGGTGTGTTCAAATCTGTTTGGTGTAAAGTTTCACCCTGAAACTGTCTTTTATTCATTTGACATTTGTTGAATTTTGGCGGTGCGAACACATACAAACTACGTTGTTCATTCTTCAAATCATTACTCTAAAAGTTTGAGTGTCGAAATGTGCACTGTCCGAGATGCGAGTAACTAGTAAAATTGACACAGGGACATGGGTTAATGAAGGAATAATTGGTCAGTGTTAATAGAGGGGTAATCAACATTCATCACAGTCAGCATGAATATAATAGCGATGCTGTGCTCAGTCGCGCTCACAATCGCGGCGCACTCGGGCGCTGTTTTAAGAAGTTAATGAATATCAGTGAGACTAGGGTGCTTCTTGTAATTAGAAGCAACGTTACGAGACAGTGTCGAGCTTCCACAAGAAGGTGAACTGCCGCCACTTACGCAATCTCCCAATACAACTTTACTTTGTAAAAGTAATACGTGTTTCTGATTATAAGTTTTATTTTTTGAAATTTTACGAGCTGCGTTACTGAAAAGTTTGGAGCGTTCTAACCTCTAGACAACTACGATTGAAATGGTGTTGGACCACACGTCAACAACATTATTTTTTGTTTTCAAGTTGTAAAGAGATAGCAATATTTTTCTATTAGGAATTCCAAAAACTTTGCCATAAACACAAAAACGAGGTGACCGTATAAATCGATCGTAGGTTATCACAACGACGACATAATATTTTGTTGAAGCTTCCTAAGCGTGTACTAGAGCCCACCAAATGGTTTCATCCTGAGAGTTAAAACCAAAGGTACGTTAAAACTATCACTATCATTCTTTTTTTCCTAGCCTTCATTGGTAAGCAGTAACCAGCGTATACTTTCTCTAGTCCTATAGGGCGGTAGACTGTTTATTACATCTAGTTTTTGAGTTTGTTAAATAAGCCTTTGACTATAGCGCTTGAAAACTGCTTCAAAAATAAATCTGCCTGCGACTTGAGAGGCTCAGCCACAATGACCCTCCAGGAGCCGTTCGGGGTAAAAATTGAAGTTGAAAAGTTGCAAGCAAGACAACGTACACAAATAAAACGCTGATAAAGAAGGTGCTAGGAGATAGTTCTGTCTTGTCACCTCTTTTTACGTGTTCGTTGTTGTACGAAGTGGCCGCACACCTCGACTTTGTGAAGAAAAGTTTGTGATCGCTATATTGCGATACAGAGTGCTTACAATCATACCCGAACGCGCGCGAATACAAAGTTGAAGTGGTAGAGTTATTTGACAAATTTAATTTCCATCTTACTAATTTGTGGCAAGTTGATAGCTGAAGAACTTCACACGAGTTTAACGTGTCGACATCGAGTAAAACGTGTGCGATGGATTCTCCTTCCAGGGAGGTGCGGGGTGAAGATTTGCTGCAAGCGCCCCCTTTCCTAATATGTCCATATACGGGGCTGGCTTTGCGCCCCCCTCTCACCCTCCCTCCAGACCTACCCCTAAACTCCCAATCATATTCCACTTAAAATTCTACATATAGCTTGGAAACCAAATATTTTTCTTCTTGTTTCCTCGATATAGCCAGCATTCAACCAGGACCTCATTAATAGTGTGTCCACTGAGTGGAGGTGTTGCGCCAGGCCAGCTTGCCACGAAGAAAACAAAATGAGCCGCGTGATTTGCGAGCCACGTGCAGAACACCATGGCTGAGCTCTTGACCTGGCTGAACGCCGTAGCCACAACCCCCTCAGCCTTTCACTTCACCTGCGTCCTAATAAAGCTGCCACCATGGCTCTGCCTCATCCGACACCGTCTGGTATGCTTGCTCTACAGAATCAATAGATGTGAGGCAGCTCAAGAGAACGCAGCGTCGACACGCAGCCAATTTTTTCTGGTAACAAGGGCTTGTGGGCTATAGTAACGTTTAATGAACCATGCTCGCCCACTATCCGCTGATATGCGAGTCGATACACTGTCGACTAAACAAGTGTCGTATTACTTCGAGTCGAACACCTTTATATTAGGCTGCATTCCTTGCTCACGCTATTTCGTTCTAATCCGCTTGAGCTGTGAAGCAATGCCGGCAAGGTATATTGAAGACTTGCTCTGACAAAGAGATTAGATACTTCGTACCGGCAAGGGCTTTAGTCGCCAATATACTGCACATGTGTAAGCAACCCTTCGTATTTATACGCCTGAGCTTGAAACCACTCGATGGAAGTCGTCATTACTTCTGTGGATATGTGCGCCAGATCCCTCATTAAGACTGAATGAAGCAGTTGTAGCTAGAGCTCGATATCTTGATAAGATTCCAGGCACCATAGCTGATTTAACGAGACACTTGCGTAAGTTTAGCGCGAAAAGACCTACAAGGTGGCGTTTCGAAAGATTCCGAGATCGCTGGACAATTTAAAACAGCGGCGTATTTAATAAATAGTTTGAAAAATCAGTGGCATTTGCTGTGGGGCTTGTTGCTGCATGTTTATTGTCAGTATTAAATCTCACGTAGCAGAGCCGGACATCGTAAGAAAACACAGGGACTTATACACGTGAAGAGCTGCCAACGTGTTTGTGTTCAGGCGTGGTAGGTTCTTTTTTCATAACCAAACTGTTTTTTTAAATATGTGGCTGGCCGTGCACCTGTCTTGACATACCAGCAGGCCACAGAAAAATTAGCATGCCATTTCCCCGAATACTTTACGTGATTGACTTAGTCTTTCGTTGTTGCCGTTACTGTGGCCGTTCATAAATTGTCGTAGACTGTCGCTCCTGCATGGATGTTTTCTGTGAGTAAAGTGAGGCATTAGGGTTGCTTTTACCACATGATGATAAAAATTTCTCGCATGTTGAAAGGCTCCTGGAAACGTCTTATAGGCTGGTGCTTTTGCTGACTGAAGTGCACCGAATTACGAACTATGCACTTAGTGTTAAAACATGGTAAAGTTGTTTCGTTTCAGTTACAGTGACGCGACACCTGTGAGTTGTTTCTTGAACCGAACTTAGCATTACCAGAAGTACGAGTTACTGTTAGAGATGAGATGAGAATCCAGAATACCACTCACATTTTAATTTCTCGTATGCAAAATATTTTTTGTGGATATTCAGTATACGAAGTCTCGGGGCTTGACTGCAAAAGCAAATATTTTAGGATACTAATTCTTCCTACAGTTTTTCTATGAACCGTAATAATTTCCGATAATGTAGAAAAATCTACCGCGACTATTTTGAATAGCGTTTTTGTTTTCCATTTTTACGTCTTCTTGATTGCGAACAAGCGTTAATTAATACACACACCTAATTTGACAGAGAACAACGCAGTGGGCTGTTACTGCAATCATTTGTGGGACATACCACGGGACACAGCCAGGTCTATCGTTAGGACATTCTTGTATTACGCTTTCACAACGTAATCGTTTGTTTTAAGCAGTCATACTCGACCTCATGATTCAGCTCATTAGCGAGTTCACTGCGGATTGCGTGCTTTCGACACTACAATATGCTTCAAATAGTCTAACGCCCTTGTCTGCTAATGAATTTGTGCTACAAGCGTCATTGACATGTCCCGCTGCTCGTTAGAAAAACGAGTGTGCAATTTGGCGCGGCAGGGGCGTATGCACTTCTGAGAAACGAGCAACATACCAAAATGCTGTAAGCGGTTGCTAGGAAAGTGCTATTGGTGACGTTTGCCTCCATCGCTCACTAGCAAGATTTATTAAGGTAACGACGCTTGATTCCACCATGAACGCTGTCGTGATATGAAATATATTACTGAGTTGAAAGGCTTAGAGGCCTCATCAAATGTTAACGCCGACTATTACTGTCGGCGACGGAAACACCACAACATTGCAGAACTTCACACGATGAGAGATTGCTGTTGATGAATTCACCATGCTGTGAAAGATTATAGAAACTTGGGAAGTTATAATGGCGTCATGAGATGATGTCACAAAATAACGTTATCACATGGTAAAGATAGGCGAATTTCGCTGGCAGCACCGAACTATGGTAGATTAGGAGGGCTTTCGGGAGTGGGGCGGAAGGCCAAAAACACACCAACTGAGAAAAAAATGAAGCTGGCTATTGCCTTCGAGTTCCCTTATGGGAGTGGATAAGTTGCCCTGTGAGTTTGTGGCATTTGCGATGAAGAGTTGTGTGATTTGTAGTAATCGCTATGAAGAGGTGCCCACTGGAACCAGGCACCGAGTTGCCGCGCTGCGATTGCGAAAGAAATATAATGTTTGGGCAACATTGTGGCTTTTAAGTTGAAAAATGTCGTTACCACGCAAGCGTTTCATTTCGGGTGTTTTAGTAGGCAACGTTTTTATGCCCACCGCAACTTTAGTGACGTATTTCCGTCACGTAACGTCACTGTAAGTACACGATCAGACGGCCAAGAGAACAGTTCCGTCAAAGAGAGTCAAACCAACGACCTCTCGTTCCGCGACGACAGATGCCGGGAACGCTACCCTATTCGCAACGGTCACAAACTCCGAAAGCTTTCCAAACGTGCCTTTTTCATGAAACACTGTTCTCTCGGAATGCTCTTGGTAAAATTATTTATTGCAAATTGATTGCTGAATACGCAATTACCTCGTTCATCATGTCTTTGCTAGGCATCTGTAACAGTCAGCGCGTATTCAATAGAAATGCAAATTCGTTGACGCCTTAACACACCAGCGCCTGGTGACCTTAGCCAAGCGTCAAATTTGCTCCTATCATCAATTCCTACCAAAAATAGTTTTGTCACAAGCGCTTGCGTCAACTCTTTTGGCTGTAGGCCTTGCTCTAACACGGTGCTTCTCCCTTACGCTTGCCGCGACAAACATCACGTTCGATGAACAGAAAGGACACTACGCGCGTTACGTTTTCTTGTGGTCGGGTCAATAAATTCTTTGACGTGCGGTGAGTAGGAAAGCTTATCCATAATTCTTCATCAAATCGGCGGCATTCCTATGCCTGTAACACCGCTTGTGAGAGGCTGAATACTGCTCTCACCGTTCTGCTCTCGCCGTTCTGCCCTCACCCTTCTGCCCTCGCCGTTCTGCTATCGCCATTCGTGCACAACTACAGCTAGCACAAGGGTTTTTTCAAGGATTGACCATAGATGTTGGTCATTAAGGTGAAGATACGTTAAGAATCTTCAACATGTGTTCATCCACGTTTTACGTTGGCCTTGATTTGAAACACGAAAACCATAGGGCATGCTATTTTATCGCAACGTAGAGCAAACATGAAACTTCTGTAAGGAGATGTTTTAAATTAGCGTTATATCAATTCCTAGCAAGGAGGCATCAACCAAGTTTTCTCTACCGTTTTATAATATGATGTTACTATCTGAGAAGCGTCTGTTGAACTTATGCACAATGCTAAATCCATTAGGGCGTGCAGGTCTTGTTTTAACATCTAAAGCTAACTTTTTCGAAAGGTTTACTGACCCAGAAACAAAATACTACATACTAAAACAGTTTTTGTTCTTAGCTTTTCTAGCAAACCACTCTTTCATAGCTTTGCTCAGTTGGGTTTTTTTTCCTACGTTCCACATTTCTGACATAACTCAAAACAACGTTTTACCAAGCTCGTGTCAAGTAACGTTCCTTTTCTCATATAACTTTTCGCAAACCACGTGAAGCGGCGTCGGAGCACGTTAAAGTTAAGTTTATAATTCTTTCGATTGAAATGCATTTCTATGTTTGTGTTTATAATCGATCATTATTCTTCAGTGAAGCTGCGTGGAGAGCCGCGAGATTCTTAGTTCCAACAGGGACACGACGTCATATCCTATCTGCTTTGCGAAATCCGCTTAGCGTGCAGCGCGGGGATTGGAGCTGGCGATAAGCTGATTACGAGCGCCGTCGAGGATCCGTGCTTACTGCTTTGAGCGTTCAAAACTTAAGACGTCTTCAAATTGTTGCGCACCCCTGTTGGGGCCTAGACGTGAAATTCAAGCACTTTGGCATGCGAGATAAAACCGAGTCAAAAACGACAGCGATGTTGCTCTCGTGAATAAAGTGGATCTAAAACAAGCAGCTTTGACATAACAGCAATTGAAGTTGGCAATTCAAAAACCTTGCTGTTTTACGAAAATGACAGAAGGTATGTGATACACAGTCTAGCGCGATCGGAAAGTTGTCGCGCGAGCGTCGAATAGCTTAGCACCCTTGAATCAGCCTAGTGGTGCATTTGGGCACGGTGAAAATATAGATTTTGTACTCTTCTCTCCCTCTTTAGCTTTTCCGTGTTACAACAGTCAACTCCATAACGAATACCTGGCCCTTTCCTTAGATTAGAAGCTTTCAAATAATTGTAGTCAAGAGTGTACTCAGTTGGTATCTCGCGGGTGATAGTGAGATCATTAATGAAAATCTGCTAACGCTTGTGCTTGCCACAATACTTCATTTGAAGAACTTGATAAGTGGCAAGAAATAAGCATCGCATTGCTACAAAAAATGTAAGAAATGAAACAGCCCCTTTCTCATACAGAAGTGCTCGCCGGTTGAGCAACTCTAGAAAAGTGAGGGGATCTTGCCTCCTGCCTTTTTCTCCTTGACAGTTTTCCATCCCGTGGCACAGTTGCTCTTGTTCGATGCTGGCACGGCAACATTCACATTAGGCTAGGTTGTACATACGCGCAGAGGCTACTGATGTTCTTCTAGCGCAAATGTGTGCAACCCATGAGCACGAAATAGCATCGTTGTGTTCACAGAACGCTAAATTGAGCACCTGCGAAAGTCTGCACTCTCAGGACAGGCCCATTGATTTAACTTCGCCTTCCCTGTTCATTGCGCTGTCCTCCTCAGAGGAAGTTTTATGCTGGGCACCCTGCGTTTCAGAAACACAGTGAGTTGCCCACTTTTAGCCTGAAAACAATGTCGTAGGATTGCGTCATAAAGTTTTGCAATTTGAGACGCCATGTGAGAATTTCTTCTTTGTGAATTGGAGTTCCAAAATATAACACTACATTAAAAACGTGTCTGAGGGAGCTGCAAATGATGGCTGTCAGTTCAACATGGGGATGATGGGTAGGACGTAGATTTTCCTCATACTCGTTCTTTCAGGCCCGTGTGATGTGAATCCGTTTTTCCTTCTTGCAATACAAATCACAGAAACTTTTCATCAGTCCTACTTTACCATCTTGATGTTGTCAGGCTAACCAATCCAAATCAGCTCACGATGTTCAAAACAAGCCATACATCGACCATAAACAAAACATAAAAAAGAAGAATGAAGGAAGCCACACGCGCTTTCAAAGCCGCAAGCACAAACACTTTCCAGATATGTGTGATGAGCATAGTTCTCTTCATGATCGAACAACGACAGCACCACAGGTCTCTCTGTCAGTGTAGCTCTATAGTCTATGCCTTCGAGGGTTTTTTGACTATTCGCACTGACACCAACTGGTCCAGTAATCCGACTGAAGTGACATATATGACTTTTGTCTGTGTGTTGCTTTTTACCATATCGCAGTAGTAAAATTCCGGGTCCCGTACTTAAAATCTAACTGCTCTCGCCTGTGCGCAAACGGAGCTGGCGTCAGCAGGCATAGCAGATTACCTATACGAGGCTCAAGATATATGTCCAAAAACATTCCAAAATAGGGAAAATGAAATATCAAATCACAAAGCACCCATGGTAAACAAAGGGTTACAATATTAACATTTTAATCACCTGTATTCGCTATAAAAGTGGTTACTAATATAATTTATTGATTTATTACCTGAATGAAACCAATTAGGCTTCTTATAAAGTCTGACGATGATGAAAAAAAAAGGAATTTATGAAAGTGGTGAGGAAATTATAAATGTTGTATATATTTGATGCTTTGCGCAACGTTGCTTGCTGTAACGCTCATTTTCTAGCAGTCTTTGCATTGCAGCAATGGTTGTATTTTCTATAAACATAAGAAAAGTGATATAAACAACCTGAGTGAAAAAAAAACAACCCAGCTTGCACTGCGTCGCTCAAAGCTTCAAAAAGTTATACCGAAGGGTTTCGAAGTGCAACGAAACCACCAGTAGCCTAGATATAACATAAAAAAACTAGGTAAAGCCCAGCAACAGCACAGAAGACCAAAAAAAAAAAAACATAGCTAAGATCCAAGCACTTGATCAGGGGCATCTCGGCACCACCCAGCTAAGAAACCAGAAACTGCATTGAAACAACCAGGCATCACTAAGCTAAGATTCGGGAAACAATTTGAAAGTGACGTAGAAAGAACGTGGCATCACTTAGGCACTGGTACAACCCAAGATATGATAAACATGACTTAATAATAGTACAGTTTTGTTCTTTCAAGCCTTGCTCGACTTTGTGCGAGCTTCTTTTTGTTTTTCTTCCTGCGCTATACTTTATAGACGTTGAATTTTCAATACTGCCATCACGCCTAGCTATCCTGAGTTATGCCTTTGTCTAGCTTTGCCACGTTTCACTTATCAAAGACAAATGAGACAAAATTTCATGTTCGATAGCCATAACTTCAAATTCCTACGTCACGACTTGCCTTCGTGGTTTTTTGGTCATGAGACTCGACCACTGAACCGAAAGTTGCGAAATCAAATACCAGCCACGGCACCCGCGATTCCATGCACGTGAAATGCTAGCTGCTTTCAAAAAAACAGAGACGCTAAAGGATGCCAGGTGGTGAAATTCTTCGAAGCTCTTCGCTATACGCTGACACCCGCCGTCATTTTGCAGTTTAAGATCGTGAAACCTCAACAACTAGTATACCATTGCCGCTTTGCGTACGAGCTGACAAAAAAAATATGGATCGATTCGTCATTAGCGCTTGCCTTGAGACTTCATATCTCAGCAGCCGCGGGGTAAAGCCATCGCCTTTTAAGCGTTAGAAAGGATATGCGTTAACATAACCTCCCTGGTTTACCATGCTTTCTTTTTCCTCGTGCAAACGAAACAAAAATATATAAATAAATGGAGCTTGAAACGTTCGTCAATGAACATTAGAACTATGTCCTCCGCCTAAGGCAACTACGACTCAAGGTTATTCTGAGATCTCTTTAGCTTTCAAATATTGCACACAAGGCAGTGGAACGAAACGAGTAAAAAGACAAGCAATTTCATTGGTCAATAATTCAAGTGAACCGTCTTTCCGCGCACATTTCGTGATAATGCTGTGATACATAAATGAGTGTCACAAAGTAAAGGTCATTCTAAAATATTTATGATTTCTCGTGGTAAATATAAATTTTCTCCTAATTTAGTTGTGTTTTGCAAACACGGCTGTGGCACCTCCATAAATGTAACTGTGGACATTTTCGTGTCGTTAAGACACTTTTTGTAAACATGTCATTCATGCGTTCAAGCCGGTGAAAAAAAAATTAGAACCTAAGACTTTTGCAGCACGTGTGCTATACAGCACTATTATACCGAGTGAGCAGGTTGATAGCAAAAAAAAATTAGACCGAAAGGCAATTAGAGCTATTCATTTCGGTGGTTTGCTACGTAGTATCTCTTCTTTTTCTAAAAGGCCCCCTAAAAAGGTCTGAAAATACGAACAGAATCGACATGTTTCCACGCACCATTGAAATCGACGTTACACGAGGCATGTGAAAGGGCGGTGAACGTAGTGAAATTTTTTGTCGAAGGAAACGTTTCGAAATGACGTGAAAAAATTGTGCAAATTTTGCAAACTGTGCAAATTGTGCAAAGTCTCTGTGGGCCCTTGATAGTGCTACGAAAGGTGCTACATAGACCAACTTCAGTGGATGGCGCTTAACTTGAATGGATCCGATCCCGACGTGATGCCTGTATCATTGGAGTACGTATTGAATATTTGTAAAATTATATGAACAGCACTGCAACCACCATTCACGTTTCAACAACATGGCAACGGCGTAGGGTCGTTTTCCAAAGTTGTTCTGAGATTCGGCGTGGCTTTTTGATAGGATACTTGATCATCACGCAGAATGGTTGTGTTTTATTTCTGCTGGGACCATATGATTTATTGTTTGCATTGGATTTTTAAACGCGAAGCATTTCTTAACCGAATTTGGTGAACTTGAGCGAGTCTATCTATCTATCTATCTATCTATCTATCTATCTATCTATCTATCTATCTATCTATCTATCTATCTATCTATCTATCTATCTATCTATCTATCTATCTATCTATCTATCTATCTATCTATCTATCTATCTATCTATCTATCTATCTATCTATCTATCTATCTATCTATCTATCCGCGTACGACTTTTAGCTCTCCTGGCCGTTACGATAGTGGTATCGATACCAAAATTCGTATGGCCGAACATGATGGTATGGCGAGCATAAGTGTCTAGTCACAACAATAAAAGCTTGATGTATATGTCATGAATGTCATAATTTACTTTTCATGGTCTTGCTGCTCTTGGTGGTAGTTTTGTTCCCATGACATATTGCGAAAGTGTTATGGTCATCACGACATGCATGTCATGTCAGTCGCGACAACATGCCACGCTCATGGTGCGCCAGCGGTCGTTTGCTAGCCTTAAGATACACCACATGTGGTAATATGAGACGTGAATGAATGACGGAGGTATGTGACTAATTCTAACATTATAATCATGAGATGCGTGTGATGTAAGAACATGACTACATACCCCGCTCATGATGCACTCGCGGCCGTTTCACTAGCTTCACCTATACCGAAATTGGTATTACGTGGAGCGAACGGAGAACAAATGTAAATCACACTTCCAAACCTAATAATTATGACATGCGTGTCAAGTAAAACACGACTACATGCTATGCTCACATTGCGTTTGCTGTCGTTTCGCTAGCTTCACATAGAACAAATTTGGTGTTACGAGATGTCAATGAATGAGGAAGGTATATGACTGGTGCAAACACGATAATCATGAGTTGCGCGTCATGTAACAACTTGACAGCATACCACGCTCATGTCGCGCTCGCGGCCGTTTCGCAGCTTTACCAAATTCAATATTACGTGACGTGAATGGACGAAGAAGGTAAATGACATGGTCATACATTACAATCTTGGCAAGCGTGTCATGAAAAACGTGACTTCGTGCTACGCTCATAGCACGTTCACGGCCGTTTCGCTAGCCCTGTTACGTGACGTGCAAAGAGGATGAAGGTAAATTGTGCGCCCCAAGTTTTTGTGGTTTGGTGTGCTGGATCTTTTCAGAGATATGAAATGGAATGCAGTGTGCTATGCCTTTATCTGTGTTTTTTAACTCTTATTTGCACGTGCGTTTTACATTGGTAAGGTGAGTGCTGAAGCTCACCAAAACACAGCTTTTTATCAGTGGCCATTCCCACGGTACTACTATTACTTTACACTCAAGCATAATGCTAAAAAAAACTGAAAAAGTGATCTTACCTTTTAAATAGAAATTGACACAATTATGTTTAGTTTAAGCAAGGCACAAACACATTCCCACTAATAACACTCGTTTACCGACAACTGGCAGGAGTTTGTTGCTTTATATTGATTCACATTGTAGAAAAGAAGGGGTAACATTCAGTTCTGCTGTGATCGAGGAGTTTTCGTAGTGGTATTTCTTATGCAGAAGATATTCTAGTACAGTCACGGGAACTGTTGAGTTTAATAACTTCGTTGAGCTGAATGTATAGACAACCGACCAGCAGGATTCATTTTTTTTCTGCATATTGCATTTATATTGACGCATTCTCGTTTAATTGATTTCAACCGAGACGGCTCCGATTAGGTTTTTGCGATGCATTGGTGCCGGTGACAATCTCTTTACAATAATTGTCGCAATTATATTCAGAAAACTGCACCGACCCTATTTAAAATAAGTCATGTGGAAAAGAAAATGCATCTGTGAAACTTTGATTGGCAAACGATTTTACTTCAAATATTAATTCGTACGAAGAACTCCTTATAAAAACCAAGATTTTTATTCGTGTAAACCATGTCGCTTCTACTACAGTTCATAAGAACGTACCTACGCAATGCATTCCATTCGCTTTTTAAGATATACGTAATGTCTTTCACACAATAGCATTATATGAACATGCTACCGAATAGAATAATAATTTTTAGTTCAGTGTTCTCCTATTGTCTAGGAAGAGCCCGTCTTCAAAGAAGTTTCATTATCGAATAAAATAAAATAAAGAAAACCTTTTGTTTTACCAGCAAATAGGGAAAGGTCTCTAGAGCTGAAAGCTTCTTTGGGATGCTTGACTTGCTCCCTGAAGGCCTTTTGATTTGCTCTACCCTAGCTTCGCAGCAACAATGAACAAGTATTCGCAGAACAGATAACGTAAACTTCCGTATATTCAGTCTCACATTTTCTTCACCCCTTTTAAAATCCTTGCGCATTATTTTACTCGGAGATAAGAACACAAAGTCGGCTATTCTCTACGGAATTAGCTTGTTCCGGGAATCGCGAATACAGAACAATACTGGAACCGTCCATACGACGTACAACCTCTTCCTTCGAAAGCACGTACACTTGTTGGAAAGCGTGACAGCCACCGTACATTACAATCTAGGCACCTGAAAATCGATGTTTGTGTATGGTCCCATCGAGAGTCGGTGGATATTCTCTAGAAGACGAGAACAGATTCATGAAGCATGTAGCAGAACTTCCGCTTCCTTGTTTGCCGAGAAAGCACTCTTTGTGAGCTCGCCATCAGCGACGAATAATTAATGACGCTGCTGTGCGAACATATGCAAAAGTTTAAGAAAAGTCGCAGTTTGTGAGGTCGGGTACGTCTTGACGAAGTTACGTGCCCCGAGGGCCCCAACAATGGCCGGCAAGTAAGTGGTTATGGATGTCATTTTTGTCGTGTTTTGATACGCGATGATTGTGCAGACTGCACATGAAAACTGCAAACGAAAATATTTCGAAAGCAGAGGCCGAATAGCCGTCATTGGTTTCGAGAACATACCATGACGCCACCAATGTCGTAATGTCACTCATTGAATGCCGAGTGTGCAGGTCGCATTTTCTGCACTTTTGCCGTAATGAGTTTTTGCTGTGGACACCATGCAGCCTTTCACTTGTATTCAGGCTTATTACGTAAAGAACTGGCATCACCTGATGATCCGGGCAAGCGAACCACGAATCGGTGCTCATGCCAGCACCCACGTGTGTAATTTTTGTACTACAATTGTGACCGAGAATTGAAGCTTTTTATTGACGATGAGAAAAAGCTTCGATTTCATATTGATACATAAACGACTGACTTGAAAATGATCCCACGATTTTTAGTGCTGCTTGGACTCCTTTGATGACGTTACACGAATCAATGCGACACCGTGGGGACTACTTGTCTAGTAACTGTTGAATTTCATTGTGATAGTTAATCTGTTAGAGCAGTTTAATAGATCTGTAAGCGTGTTTCCTCTCAGTTCATAAAGCTTGTAGTGAAAATGCGCCTACCAGGTCAATGAGCACTGAATTTTCCTGGAGCTTCATTTTTTTTGTAGTGAGAGCTGCGTACAATGGCCGTATTCTCGCCGTTTAACAATGGATGGCAGGGCACTATACAGAAATATTATTCGAGGGGGGGGGCACACTGAATTTTCCTGCAGCTTCATTTTTCTTGTAGGGAGAGCTGCGTACAATGGCCGTATTCTCGCCGTTTAACAATGTATGGCAGGGCACTATACAGAAATATTATTCGAGGGGGGGGGCACACTGAATTTTCCCGCAGCTTCATTTTTCTTGTAGGGAGAGCTGCGTACAATGGCCGTATTCTCGCCGTTTAACAATGTATGGCAGGGCACTATACAGAAATATTATTCGAGGGGGGGGGGCCACACTGAATTTTCCTGCAGCTTCAATTTTCTTGTAGGGAGAGCTGCGTACAATGGCCGTATTCTCGCCGTTTAACAATGTATGGCAGGGCACTATACAGAAATATTATTCGAGGGGGGGGGGGCACACTGAATTTTCCTGCAGCTTCATTTTTCTTGTAGGGAGAGCTGCGTACAATGGCCGTATTCTCGCCGTTTAACAATGTATGGCAGGGCACTATACAGAAATATTATTCGAGGGGGGGGGGGCACACTGAATTTTCCTGCAGCTTCATTTTTCTTGTAGGGAGAGCTGCGTACAATTGCCGTATTCTCGCCGTTTAACAGTGTATGGCAGGGCACTATACAGAAATATTATTCGAGGGGGGGGGGCACACTGAATTTTCCTGCAGCTTCATTTTTTTTTGTAGTGAGAGCTGCGTACAATGGCCGTATTCTCGCCGTTTAACAATGTATGGCAGGGCACTATACAGAAATATTATTCGAGGGGGGGGGGGCACACTGAATTTTCCTGCAGCTTCATTTTTCTTGTAGGGAGAGCTGCGTACAATGGCCGTATTCTCGCCGTTTAACAATGTATGGCAGGGCACTATACAGAAATATTATTCGAGGGGGGGGGGGCACACTGAATTTTCCTGCAGCTTCATTTTTCTTGTAGGGAGAGCTGCGTACAATGGCCGTATTCTCGCCGTTTAACAATGTATGGCAGGGCACTATACGGAAATATTATTCGAGGGGGGGGGGGCACACTGAATTTTCCTGCAGCTTCATTTTTCTTGTAGGGAGAGCTGCGTACAATGGCCGTATTCTCGCCGTTTAACAATGTATGGCAGGGCACTATACAGAAATAATATTCGAGGGGGGGGGGGCACACTGAATTTTCCTGCAGCTTCATTTTTCTTGTAGGGAGAGCTGCGTACAATGGCCGTATTCTCGCCGTTTAACAATGTATGGCAGGGCACTATCCAGAAATATTATTCAAGGGGGGGGGGGGGCTTCATTATTTTGAAGAGGGCATCTGCTTAAAATTCTCATTCTTCACCCTCTATGTCATAGTGAAAAAAAATTTCAGTGGGGGGGAGGAGAGTGCATGACCCAGTGTGCCACCCCCCGGGCTACGCTCCTGGTGAGCGGTGGCTGCATAGCTCACCGTGTTGTCTGGCTCAACGTAGAAGGAAGAGCTCGCGAAACGCTACTCGTTTTTTAGAGACTTTTTCGTTCGAAAAATTTCGCTTGGAAAACGTCGGCCCTACTCGTGAAACTATTGAGCTGAATGCATAGCCGCTACGATGGAAAAGATTTCCGGTGAGCCGTAAAAAACCGGATCTAGAAAAATCGCTTCTCTATGCCTGCTATAAAGAGTGTTCCAGTATATGGCAAGTGAATAACGTTCCGCACAGAAGGAGTGTGGGAACTCCTTCGAACATTAAGGTTGCGGTGACGTTAGGTACACGCCAAACCATGAAGTCTACCTCGCATGACTGGTCAGGGAACCAGCCAAGCGTGGAGAAGCACACCGACCGTGTTCGTATATCTCGAGGTTCACAAATCGATACTGTAGTCGCGCGCCTCTTTACCACAGAGTTTACCGCCAAATCTTGTCTTATTCAGCCTGCAAAAAATGATGAAGCAGCACGTATAGGACCGATTGTGGCATTCGCTTTAGCCTCATTTAATAGTGGTCGCTCGTTGGCTTAACTTACACCTCACCTACCAGGACTTTTTTTTTTTCAACAAGTCTTTCACGTCCCAAGAAATAATAGCGACGTCACAATGATGTCTGGAAGTCCGGAGGCATGTTACATCGTGTCAATGTTGTATGATGATGCCCTTGTACGATGATATTGATTTGATTGATATGTGGGGTTTAACGTCAAAAAACCACCATATGATTATGAGAGACGCCGTAGTGGAGGGCTCCGGAAATTTTTACCACCTGAGGTTCTTTAACGTGCACCCAAATCTGATCACACGGGTCTACAACATTTCTGCCTCCATCGGAAATGCAGCCGCCGCAGCCGGGATTCGAACCCGCGACCTGCGGGTCAGCAACCAAGTACCTTAGCCACTAGACCACCACGGCGGGGCGTACGATGATATTGCTACCGCGTTTTGTGTTTGTTGTGATTCTTGATTATGAAAGTTGTGATAGAGTAAAAAACTACAATTTTTTTTCACAGCGGCAACGCGACCACCTTTGTAACACAAAGGGTGACTTTTCATTACGTTCAGGGAAAAAATCAAATGTCAGTATTCGCTTGTGACGTGATGGCCGGAACTAAGTTGGAAAATATGGAAAAGAAGTCATGGTACATTTGAATGAATCATTCATATTCAAGAGCTGGAGCATCCATATTGTGAACGTAAAATTTCAGTAGTCCTAGTTTAGAGGCGAAGAAGCGCTTTTTTCTATATACGGTGAAAGCCGCTTCAACTGGTGACAAGGATTACGGCAGTAATGTACTGACCAATATATATATATATATATATATATATATATATATATATATATATATATATATATATATATATATATATATATATATATATATATATATATATATATATATATATATATATATATATATATATATATATATATATATAGGCAGGCATGGTGGTTGAGTGGCCGTAGCGTTGCATATAGTCCAGTAGATCCTCCGTGAGCGGTCACAACGTGGTTTATTTCGACGTTGCGGCGTAGAGTCTGGCCTTCATCAGGATTTCTGATGAAGGCCAGACTCTAGGCCGAAACGCTGAAATAAACCACGTTCTGACCGCTCACGGAGGATTTACTGGACTATATATATATATAGTGAGTAAGGCACTTGGCTGCTGACCCGCAGGTCACGGGATCGAATCCCGGCTGCGGCGGTTGCATTTCCGATTGAGGCGGAATTGTTGTAGGCCCATGTACTGAGATTTGGGTGCATTTAAAGAACCCCGGGTGGTTGAAAGTTCCGGAGCCCTCCACTACGGCGTCTCTAATAATCTCATATGGTGGTTTTGGGACGTTAAACCCCACATATCAATATATATCTTTACATATATATATATATATATATATATATATATATATATATATATATATATATATATATATATATATATATATATATATATATAAGTAGAAAGACCAGGCCAAAAGAAACGGCTTTTAACGCGGTTGCAGGTCTTCTGAAATCCCAAGTGTCCAGCTGATGGGTACAAGTGGTGCAGAGTGCTGCCCGATTCCTGCGTCCTCTCGCGCTCTCGGACAACCCCAGCGTCTTCTAGAACACATACCTGGAGCTCCGTTCAGGCTGCCGCTTAAACGACCTGGGTTCGGTAATGTCGCAAGCCGACCAGCCTAGCGCAGCAGCTGCGCCACCGCTCCCGCCCGCCAAGAAACCCTTCTCACCTGGTCACCAGCCCTCAAGAGGATCCTCCGCTGTTCGCAGGGCTTGCGGGTGAGGACGT
Source organism: Rhipicephalus microplus (assembly GCF_043290135.1). NCBI lineage: Eukaryota > Metazoa > Arthropoda > Arachnida > Ixodida > Ixodidae > Rhipicephalus > Rhipicephalus microplus. The sequence goes on along the minus strand of NC_134706.1, from coordinate 61,343,288 downwards.
GGAAGACTGGCTCGATGAGTATGACCGCGTGATTGCCATCAACAACTGGGATGAGCCTGTGAAACTCACCCACTTTGCATTCTACCTGAGCGGCGTCGCAAAAACGTGGTTTGTAAACCATGCTACAGATTTTTTGACATGGCCCGCCTTTACGCGCCAGCTCCGCCAGATTTTCGCCAACCCGTCAGCGCGCTCGGATATCGCCAAGAAAAGGCTTGGTGCACGTGTTCAACGCCCCGGTGAGTCTTACACTTCTTACATATAAGATGTTTTCGCCCTTTGCCGCCGCATCGACAACCATATGGCGGAAAACGACCGTGTGCGCCACCTGCTAAAAGGCATTTCGACTGTCGCTTTTAATGCGCTTATGGTGCAGAATCCCTAGACCGTAGCCGATATTGTAGCTACCTGTCAGTGCCTCGAGGAGCTTCAAACCACTCGGGTGCAACCTGATATGCCTGATCTCAGGTCGAGTCATGATACAACAGAGCTGCGTGCATTGATCCGCTCTATCATCCGTGAGGAACTTCATGCACAGGCTTGATTGATATGTGGGGTTTAACGTCCCAAAACCACCATATGATTATGAGAGACGCTGTAGTGGAGGGCTCCGGAAATTTTGACCACCTGGGGTTCTTTACCGTGCACCCAAATCTGAGCACACGGGCCTACAACATTTCCGCCTCCATCGGAAATGCAGCCACCGAAGCCGGGATTTGAACCCGTGACCTGCGGGTCAGCAGCTGAGTACCTTAGCCACTAGACCACCATGGCGGGGCATTCATGCACAGGCTTCACCTCGCCATCTTGATATTCGAACGACGCTACCTACTACAAGTTTACGCGACGTCGTGAGGGAGGAACTGGCCTTGATCACAAGCACACCAGTTCCGAGCTCACAGTCCGTGCCCATGCCAAGTTATGCTCACGTTGCTGCAACGATGCCTGCACCCCACCAAAGCCCGGCGTCGATTACTGTCACACCTGCTTCGAGTTCATATTCTGTGGCCATGCCAATGTATGCTCAGGTTGCTGCTAGGACACCTGCACCCCAGCACAGCCCAATCTGCAGAGCGTGAACTCTCGAACCGAAAAAATGGAACAGGACCAAGTAAAGTTAATATCTAGCGTGAATGAAATTAAAAACAACCAGGAAGCAATCGAGCGTAATGTTAACGACATCGACCGTAGGCTCGCCGCTGTCGAAGCAAAAGCGTGTGACAACGCCGAGGTCGGGGATGAACTTTTGCAGCTAAGGCAGCTAACCGACCATCTGAGCAGAGAAAACGCTAGGTTACACGATGAACATTCTCAGCTTGAGGATAGAATGAGACGCAGTAACCTCTTGTTTTACGGTTTGACAGACTGTCCGCAGGAGAAATGGAACCAAACTGAAGAAAAACTGGTTAAAGAGATCAGTACCGTTTTTAAGTCACCAGTGCCGAGCGAAGCTCTTGAGCGAGCACACAGGCTAGGAACGTACAGGCCCAACCAAAATAGACCAGTTATTGCTAAGTTTGCATCTTTTAAGTTAAAGCAGGAATTACTATCGCTCAGCGGAAAATTCAAAGAGAATGGCATCACTGTAAGTGAGGATTATTCCCTTCAAACACGGCAGGCGCGAAAGAAGCTTGTAGAATTTGCCAAACAACGGGACGTTTCTTTCAAGCTTCGGTACAATAGGTTGCACATAGGTGATAAACGTTACAGTTACAATTTTTCTGACGACAGTGTGTACGAACTTGGCGGCGCCTCTGGGGAATTCGTTAATCGGCAGCTTTCAGGCGAACCCTCAGTATCCAGAGCACCGTTATCAGCTGCAAACTTGCCGCAGTAGCGACACGCGAGGGGTGGGGGGCGGTGCCCAAATAATTCGCTTTCTTTTCTTTTCACGAACATCAGGAGTGTCTTATCGAAACGCGATGAACTAAATGCGGCGGTCGACTCATGTGACGCTGACGTTGTATTGCTAACTGAAACGTGGCTTACTTCTAAAATTAACAGCAGTGAATTGTTTGATTCTACAAAGCGTTTCAATGTGTATCGTCGTGATAGAGGTGATAGATGCGGCGGTGGTGTACTCGTTGCTGTAGCGGATCATATTTCTTCGTCTTTTGTGCCTGTTGTAACCAATTTAGAGATCATATTTGTTGAAATTTGTACATGTTTTAAAAAGATTATCTTGGGTATCTGCTACCGTCCACCGTCCTGCGATGCGAGCTTTGTTAATAGCCTTCATGATGTGGTTAACTTAGTTATGGAACGTTTTCCTAATGTACCAGTCCTTTTAGCCGGAGACTTTAACTACCCAAATATATTTTGGTCCAGTGATGTACCTCAGTTAAGTCCGTTCTCTACTGACAGTTATAATTTTTTGAGCTTTTGTTCTGATTTCAACTTTATGCAAATTGTCACCCAACCAACCCGCATTACACCTACTACTTCGAGTGTTTTAGATCTCGTGTTAACCAACGTGCCTGACCTGTTCATGTCTCCACTTTGTTTGCCTCAATTAAGTGATCATTCTTTGCTCCATTTCACTATGGATGTTTGCGTTCCTCACCATGAAAATTATACTAAGCGCATTAGAGATTACGCTGCTGCCAATTTTGATGCCATCAATAGAGAACTTTGTTTATTTCTGGGCAGCTATCTTGATGAATTTGAAGCTGGTTCCCTTAATTCGAACTGGATTTTGTTCAAAGAAAAAGTAGCATACCTGACTGAAACGTTTGTTCCCCTGCGGCTAGTCACCACCAACAAGCATGCTCCCTGGTATAGCCAATCTTTGAAAAGGTTGGCTAATAAGAAAAAAAAGGCTGTTTCGGTCCGCTAAAGTTTCTAACTCGCAGGCCAGATGGGATTCTTACTACGTTGCTAATGGGGAATATAGGAGGGCCACAAAAGCAGCAAAGGAAACCTACTTTAATAACACACTCCCCAATATGTTAGCCAGCAACCCGAGACAATTTTGGAGGGTGGTGAATAAAAAAGATACTCGCGAAATAACACTTAAAACTTCGGACGGGGTAATCCACAAAGATGACTGCGCTGTTATGCTCTGTGACACTTTCGCGGCGGCAGTGTCAGGTCTCCTCAACAAAGGTTCAAACCCTGTTTGTCAAGCTAGTGGTTATCTCCCGATGGAAGCAATTCGTTTCGACACAGCAGGTGTACAAAAAATAATAGAAAATCTTAAAATCTCGTCTTCCGCCGGAATTGACAACATTACTTCCAAGTTTTTAATCAACACTAAAGTCTACAGCGCCATAATCTTAACAAAAATATTTGAGCAATCTCTGGAAGCGGGCTGTCTTCCGGATGATTGGAGTGTGGGAAGAATTATTCCATTCTTTAAGTCAGGTGATAAACTTTGTCCGGAAAATTACAGACCAGTATCAATCACTTCGATACCATGCGAAATTATGGAACACGTAATTTATTCGCAGCTTGTAAAATTTTTAGAGGGCAATTCTTTCTTTACTGATTCGCAGCATGGATTTCCTAAAAACTTTTCCTGTGAAACGCAACTAATATGTTTTATACATGATTTGCATTCTATTCTCGACAACGGCACACCCATTGACTGTATCTTTTTAGATTTCTCAAAAGCGTTTGACAAAGTACCTCATGATTTACTCATTTTAAAATTACGGAGCCTCAATATAGATGATAACGTCCTCGCGTGGGTGATTGCTTTTCTCAGTAACCGTTCCCAATTTGTAACTGTTAATAACTTTGATTCGCCCAGGGTCCCGGTGGGCTCTGGGGTCCCACAGGGCTCTGTGTTGGGACCATTGCTCTTTCTGGTCTATATAAATGATTTGCCTCTAAACATTACTTCTTCAGTGAGTCTTCTCGCAGATGACTGCGTAATTTATCGGGCAATTAAGGGTCATTCAGACGTTCTAGAATTGCAGGCTGATATGGATCGGGTTCAGGAATGGCGTGAGACTTGGGGCATGGCGTTAAACGTTAACAAATGCAAGTACATGCATGTTAACCGACACAGCACTAGTATCAGGTCGTATCATATTAATAATGTTCTTCTCGAACTAGTAAATTCTTATAAGTATCTGGGTATTCACATAACTTCTACATTGTCTTGGAAGACACACATTGAATATATTGCAGGTAAAGCTAATAGCACGTTGGGTTACCTTCGAAGAAATTTTAATCAGGCACCCGTTTCCTTGAAACTCTTATTCTACAAAGTATTGGTACGTAGCAGATTAGAATATGCAGCATCTGTTTGGGACCCTGGTCATGACTCGCTTATCTATGAATTAGAACAAGTGCAGAATCGGGCAGCGCGCTTCATCCTTTCAAATTACCATCGCACCTCGAGCGTCACATCAATGAAAACTACACTAGCATTACCCCTACTGTCTCTTCGCAGGAAAGTGTCTCGGCTGTGTATATTCCATAAAATTTACTTCACCAATCCGTTACTCAGAAGCAGACTATTGGCCCAACCAACTTACGTTTCCACTCGCATTGATCATCGCCATAAAGTAGGACTTCCTTTAGCGCACACCAAGTGTTTTCATGATTCATTTGTGCCAAAAACATCTGTATGTTGGAATCATCTTCCTTGTGATATTGTTGGTATAAAAGATGCCGCTTTATTTAAAACTGCCGTCACTAATTTTATTTGTACGTAGCCTCAGTTCAACCCTGTAGCAAGTGATGATTGCAATTTTTCAGTTGTTGTATTTTGCTTTGTATGCTGTACATGTATGTATGTACCCACTCCCCTCTGTAATGCCCTCGGGCCTTGAGGGTAACTGAATAAATAAATAAATAAATAAATAAATGCAGCTACCAGTGCCCGATGTGTATGGTTCGCTCAACTTGCTCGCACCACGACCATCTTCCCAGCCTTACAACACCTGGCGCACTACACGACCGACTTGCTTTTATTGCGGCATCCGTGGTCATATTTCAAGGTTTTGCCGATGCCGTCAACAAGACGAAAGACAAAGCTACGGTGACTATGAACGGGACGACTTCTACCCAACTGGACCACCCTATCGCTGACTGTATCAGAACAGCACACGCATGTCGCCGTCTCCGCAGAACTTTGCCTCAGGTGGTAGTTTTCGTTTCTCACGTCATCGCTCACCTTCTCCGATGCGGCGTTCCTCCTCTCTCCTTCGACCTTCTACTTCGATTCCCGACCGCCAACTGGAAAACTAAACAGTGCAGCTTTGGGAGAAAAAGCTGCATCTTTCGAACTTTGTCAAACTCCTCCAGACCGCCCATGAAATGTTTTATTGGTGTATGTTGAAGGTATACAGACAGAGGCACTAGTAGACACAGGCGCATCACTTTCCATAATTCGTGCAGACTTTTGTGCCCACTTGAAAAAAGTTAGGACGCCATACGATGGCCCTCCTATTCGTTGCGCAGATGGAGTCCCTATTCAGCCTTCAAGTGTTTGTACAGTCCGCGTTTTCATAGATGGCATCCTTCGCCACATTCAGTTTCTTGTACTTCCCTTGTGCACTCACACAGTCATTTTAGGATGGGACTTTCTTTCTTCGGCATCAGCTTTCATATCGTGTCGTCAGCTAGTAATTCATATGTCAGCTACTGAGAGTTCATCTGATGTCGATCCATACAGCTTCCGTTTGCTGCCGCGGATTGTTTTATTTCGCCAGGAGATGAACGAGTTCTCACGATCGCTTCGGATACTATAGTTAACGGTGACGTGTTCATTGCTCCATCAGTTCGCTCCAAACCTGCGGGGCTTACAATTGCACCCGGCCTTGTGCGGTTTAACGACGGTAAGGCATTGGTCACCCAACTTGAACCCAACTTCTTTGTCAGTGATGCTGCCCCAGGGCACTGCTGTGAGCTGCTTCGCTGACAGCGAGCCTTTTTCACTGGTTCCTCTTCACGCAGAATCACCGCCTTTGTCTGCTACAACCGATACCAAGGCAACCACTGCTGCTTTAAAAGCTACCATAAGTCCTCACCTCACTGCTGAGCAAAGGAGAGACCTCTTAGACCTTCTACAAAAGCACAGCTTTTCATTCGACGTACATTCCAAAGCTTTCGGCCGCACCTCTGTTGCAGAGCACATCATTGAAACCGAAGGCAGATCCATTGTGCGCCACCGCCCATACCGGTCTTCGGCGGAACGGCAAATGATTGAGGAAAACGTCGCTGAAATGCTCAAACGGGATATTATTCGACCTTCATCCAGCTCTTGGTCGTCTCCTGTGGTGTTGGTGCGGAAAAAAGGATGGCTCTGTCCGCTTTTGTGTTGATTACAGAGCGCTCAGTAAGATCACGAAAAAAGACGTATATTCGTTGCCCCGCATAGATGATGCCCTGGACTCCCTACAAGACGCAGAATATTTCTCCAGCCTCGACCTCCGATCCGGGTATTGGCAAATACCTATGCGCGAAGCAGACAAGAAGAAAACAGCGTTTGCAAAGCCTGATGGGCTTTACGAGTTCAACGTAATGCCTTTTTGGCTTATGCAACGCTCCAACGTTCGAGCGCATGATAGATACTGTCTTACGTGGTCTCAAGTAGAAAACCTGCTTATGCTATTTGGACGACATCGTAATTTATTCTTCTACTTTTCCTCAGCACCTTAAGTGTTTGGACGAAGTTCTTACGGGCATTTCGAACGCTGGGCTTCAGCTCAATGCAAAGAACTGCCACTTCGCCAGCAGGAGCATCAAAGTATTGGATCAACTTGTCAGCAAAGATGGCGTTCGACCCGACCCCGACAAGGTTGCTGCCGTAATTAATTTTTCACGTCCGGACAATCAAAACAATTGCGAAGTTTCCTGGGCCTGGCGTCTTACTTCCGCCGCTTTATCAGTCACTTTGCTACCATTGCCGGGCCGTTACACAAGCTCCTGACGTCAGGAACGGCCTTCACTTGGACTGACGAGTGCGAGTGTGCTTTCCAAGCCCTTAAACGTGCTTTTACATCAGACCACGTCCTCCGTCACTTCGATGAGAGCGCACCCACTTTCCTTCACACAGATGCCAGCGGCCACGGAATCGGTGCCGTCTTCCCCCACCGCGACGACACTTCACGTGAGCGAGTAGTTGCGTATGCCAGCCGCGCACTAACACCTGCGGAGCAGAACTACTGGATAAGAGAGCAGGAATGACTTGCTGTCGTTTGGGCCATCCAAAAGTTTCGACCTTATCTGTATGGACGCCACCTCACTGTCATTACCGACCACCATGCCCTATGCTGGTTGTCCTCGCTGAAGAATTTGGATGGGTGACTCGGTCGCTGGATACTCCGTTTGCATGAGTACACTTTTGACGTTGTGTACAGGTTTGGCAAACAGCATCAGGATGCCGACGCTCTCTCTCGCTGCCCTCTGCCACTTTCATTTTCAACCACGCATCCCCGATGCCCCTCAGGTGATCAAGCGGCTTCCTCTGCACTCACGTTATCACCCCTAGCAGTTGCTGGGTCACTTTCTTTAAACAGCAGCGCTCAGTTTGCCGCGTGCCAACGTGACGACCCATACTGTAACCGCATCATCGGGTACTTGAATGACTCGCCTTCTCCACCTAATGCTAGACTACGTCGTCAGCTACGGCAGTTCAAGCTAGACAACAATGTCCTGCAGCGCTGTACTTACAATGCGGGTGGGCATCGGTGGGTGCCAGTACTTCCCCGTTCACTGCAAAAACAAGTTCTCGAAGCACTCCACGACGACCCATCAGCTGGACACTTGGGATTTCAGAAGACCTACAACCGCGTTAAGAGCCGTTTCTTCTGGCCTGGTCTTTCTACCTTTGTGGCTAATTATGTCGCTTCTCGTGCACTGTGTCAACGCCGGAAACGACCAACTTCTGCTCCTGCTGGATTATTACAACCCATTCTATGTCCTGATACACCTTTTGTCGTTCTCGGAATAGACCTCGTCGGACCACTTCGCGTAACGCCAGCGGGCCACCGCTGGATCGTCACAGCCGTCGACCACCTCACACGATACGCGGAGACCGCTCCTCTACACACTAGCTCGGCCTCAGACGTTGCCGCCTTCTTTTTAGAAGCCGTTGTGCTGCATCATGGTGCTCCTCGCACGTTGTTGAGTGACCGGGGCAAGGCCTTCATGTCGACAATTCTTGACGAAATTCTAAAAACTTGTGGCACAGTTCATAAGACCACATCCGCTTACCACCCGCAGACAAATGGCCTGACAGAGCGATTCCACCGGACTCTAATCGACATGATATCAATGCACATCGGACCGAACCACGATAACTGGCACAAAATCTTGCCGTTCGTCACGTTTGCACACAACACCGCTGTTTAACGAACCACCGGGTATTCACCTTCCTTCCTCGTCTATGGTCGTGTGCCGACATTCTCTATGGACGCCTCTTTCTTCAATGTAACGACAAAAACGTCCACGACTACGCTAAAAAATTTAGTTTCCAGGCTCGCTGACGCACGGCAACGTGCTCAACTCAACACGGAGGCTAGTCAACTAGACCGCAAGCAACGCTATGACAGCTTTCGTCGAGACGTCACCTTCCGTCCTGGAGATGAAGTACTACTTTGGACACCTGTTCGTACACCCGGATTGTGTGAAAAGTTTCAGTCACGCTTTCTTAGACCTTACGTTGTTAGTGAACGAACATCTCCTGTCACTTACGTTGTCACTCCCGTCGAGGGTTCCTCGGAAGGTCGTTACCGTGCATTCGAGATAGTTCGAGTTTCACGCCTTAAACCCTCTGTTCGCCGTACCTTTCCCGTCACAATAAAGAAGAGTCTTGAGGGTACTGGACGCCATCTTACAGTATATATATATATATATATATATATATATATATATATATATATATATATATATATATATATATATATATTTACTACAATATGGCAAGAGTGGGATTACACAGTGTGGAAAACCTTTGAACAGACAAAACATACGAGAGATATAACAACAGAAAGCATGCAGAATGAAACAATTAAGCTTTGGGTATACATAAAATCTGAGAGCAAGGTTAAGTTTCTGTTACTTGCGCTTAGAGGAAGGTTTGATAAAAAAATCAAAATTACAAATATGATAGTAATACTATGAAGAAACATAGAGAAAAAAAAGCTTTTTAGTAAGCTAAGAAAGATGGTCCGGTCAAATAGAACAACTCAAGTGGATGATTGGGCGTGCCGGTATGTAATTTCGAAAAGAAGCGCTTATAATGTTCGTAATGACATGCCAATTAAGGAACAAAAAAACTCACGTTGCCTTTTGTTACTTACCCCTACAGTGATTCACACAGACACAGTATCTTTTATCACCTGTGAATTTGCCAACCTTAACATATTATAGTATTGACAAGTACAACACATTTCTCTGGTAGGCGAGCTGTTCTTCACAGAAAACAACCGTCAATGAAAGGACTTTCATATGCACTTGGATAAAAGTGTGAAGCAGCTAGATGTTCTTTAAACACAGTTTTTCCGCGGGTGCCTTACACTGTGCGTAAACAATAAAGGTGTGATAAAGTGGGGAAAGTACAGTAATCAGCGTGTTATGAAACCTATGCGCATTGTACCCACCTTGTCCCTTCTTCGGGCATAGTCTCATGCGTAACCTAAAGTAAGACATCTCTACTTGGCATCATGATGTGACGCATACAAACGTTACATTTCTCCTGCGAGAAAGGTCATTTGCAATGCAAGGCAAGACACTAATGCTCGAAAGAATGAACGTGTGGTAGTTGGAATGATATTAGGTGGCATAAGTAGGGAAACCGACAAATTACTTCTCGCATGTGCGCAGACTGTGCGCTACAGCGTGCTTCATCGGGAAAGAAAGACATTGCAGTGGTCGAGACAGATTCGTGAAGACGAATGCGAGAGCCAACTTTAGCGGAAAGACGTAAAACACGCGCGAGTCGTCCAGCTTGCCAACACGAACACGCCACGTTTGTGATGCCGAGTTGAGTGTAACATAATGTTGCCACTGCAAACTCATCTAGCGTGCCGGCATTGTCGCAGCGAGAGGGCGATGCGTCTTCAAGGACATACGAGAAACCGAGTTTATGGGATAAGCGGGGTAAGCCAAATGAGCCTGTGGTCGCAATCGGATCAACGCAGCTGGACACGAAGTCTCTTTGATAACAGAAGACATGAATTGAGATAGTGGAGTAAGCACGCCCACAAGGAGCAATTAGATGAGGACGCAAAAGGAATGCACTTAGCGGGCGAGCATGTTTAAAGTTAGCTTTCATTCGGAAACGAGCTCGTGTAGGTTTATGTCCGCGTTAACAACAAAACCACACTTTTCATTTCGCGCAATGCAGAAGTGGTGAAAAGTGAGTACTACGCGGCTTGACGCTCATTGCCTCGACAACCGATACGAGATTCATGACGAATGAGGAGCGGCGAAGATTACGTCATGGAGCCAGGGAAACTGGGCTGCCGCCCCCACTGCGGGTCAAGGAGCTGCGTGCCGAGCTATGTATCGAGATTGCCTGCAGCGCCATCAAATTGTGACAGAACCACTGAACTCTGGCCTGAACAAATAGAAAACGCAGACTTTGGGGGCGTAGTGGTATCTAACGCGCTACAAGTAATGTTTCGATTGTATTAAGTTACATATCCATGTAAGTTTGTAATACAATTGATTATATTTTGAAAATGAAATGCTTGGAATAATTCAATCATCTTTTTTGTAACTGATTACCGGCATTTCATTGCTTCTTTTTTTTTACCATGATCAAGCTGTGTACCCAGTCTCTTACTACTACAGTAGTCCTCACCCAGAAAAAAAATCACAGCATATTCACGGATTGAATAATGATGAATGGGGCGAAGAGTGCGTCACTCCGTCCGTGCGACCGTGCTACGTCCGTCATCTGTGCTACCCTTCGTCGCACACCATTGCTACATGAAAACGTGCATCGCTGCCTAATTACATCCCAGGCTTCAGTGACACCCTCGCTCGGGTTTTGCGCGGCTACCACGTCCAAGTGGCTCACGTTCTGACACGAAAGCTCATAGGCCTTCTCACAAACGTCAAAGATAAGTTGGACGGACAGGTTTTTTTCCGTGTAGTCTATAAAATTCCTTGCAAAGACTGTGGATGCGGATACATGGGCGAAACGGGCAATTATAAAGGAAGGCTCCGGGAACATTTTATTGACGTCGAGTACAAGAAAGTAGCTTCTAATACCCTCGCAGAACATGTTGCGTCTACTGGGCACGCTATCTACAGGGATAAAAATCCTTCATCATTGCCACGGAAAGAAAGTGTTTACCACGGTTGCACATGAAATCTACGGCAATTCAATATACTGCGAATACGTTGAATAGAACTATAGGGACACTTCCCCCTCTGTACGTGCGATGTCTGCCACTCGTGATAAAACGTGCATAAGAAGAGTGCACTACGCCATTTGTGGTCACTGAACAAGGCTTCCGTGTGGTGAGCCGAAACGTCTTTTTAATTTTTGTGTATTTTGACTTGGTCGGCGTTTTTGTTACTTTGCACAATAACAATTATAATGGCAATACTATAGTAATGACTAATATAGTTATCTAATACAATGAATAATATAATTAATATAGGTTATATAGTAAACTGAATAAAATATACAAGATGAAGGAGGTATACAGGCTTACGCGCCTACATCCTGCCATGATGACGCTTCAGTTGAATGCTTCTATGAAGACGTGGAATTGGCAATGAGTTAGGAGGAAGAGGAAGGAAGTTTAAGCGGAAAGACAGGGAGGTTAGCCAGTTCTTAGACCGGCTGGCTACCCTGTGCTGGTAAAAGGGGTGAGGGGAATGAAAGATGTTAAAAAGAAATTTTGCGAAGAGAGAGAGAAATTACAAAAAAAATGCGACAGAGGAAAGGCAACATCAAAGAGTATAAGACACTAAAGTCGGTTTCTGAGGCCAGTTGTCCGCAAAACGCGCAGCAAAGCCTTCAAAGCCTTCTGGGCTGAGGGTGGGCTCGGCCAATGACCCAGAATCCTTTGTTCCGACAAAGGCCGATCGTCTAGTCTATCCAGAGCTGCAGTCAGTTCTTGTCTTTGCGCGTTGAAATGGGTGCACTCACACAGAAGGTGCGCGATGGTTTCTTCGCAACTGCAGTAAGTGCATATAGGAGAGCTGGCCCTCCCAATGAGATAAGACTATGCGCTCGTGAAGGCCACTCCAAGCCACAGGCGGCATAGAAGAGTCTCTTCAGCTCGAGATATCCTTGGGGGAAGACGAAGCTGCATATCGGGGTCCAAGTTAGGCAAGCGCGCGTTTGTGAAGTCGGTTGAGTTCCACTGTACCAGTGTGAGGTCACGTGCAAGCGAACGAAGTCTTGTAGCTGCGTCGGTTCTTGAGAACGGGATGGCGGTGTATTGGGTACCATCGTGTGCAGATCTAGCGGCCTCATCTGCGCGGTCATTGCCATATATACCGCAATGACCTGGTATCCACTGATACACTATGCTGTGCTGTTTTTCGGTTGCATGGTGATGAAGAAGCCTTATTTCAGCCACTAACTGTTCATTAGGTCCATGGGGAAAGGGTGATATAAGACATTGAAGAGATGCCTTCGAGTCCGAGAAGATCGACCGAATTCCGACGGTTCTTTCACTATAAACTCCAGAACTTCACTAATGACTGCCATTTCTGCAGCTGTCAACGATGTCAAATGCGATGTCATGAATTTAATTGTGATGTGCCTCGCGGGAATAACCACCACCCCTGCAGAGCTTACTGAAGACACCGAGCCATACGTGTAAATGTGAAGGCGTCCGTTGTGCTTCTCTTGCAGGAAAAGTATTGTGGCCTGTTTCAGGGCTAGATGCGACGACTTTTTCTTATTTTGGATGCCAGGAATTGTAAGAAGGGCTTTGAGTGGGTGTAGGCACCATAATGGTATCGGTGGCTGCGCTGCATGCGCGAAGTGCAATGAAGCACTGCGCAATGCTGAGCTACAGTTGCGCTGAACGCTGAGTGGGGCCTGGAAGATCGAAGTGAGGCGAGGTGATGAGATGGAAGCCGAGCGAAATGTCTTATGTGCATTCTCAAAGCGTCTACGCGGATGTATGCGTTGACTGGATAATCATGCGCAATGATGACCATCGCTGCTGTAGACGCGCATCTCGAGAGACCAAGGCATATTTTCAGGGCGTGGGCTTGGATCGACTGGAGGACGCGCAAGTTTGTTCTTCGGATCCCGCAAAGCACGGGTAAGCTGTATCGCACATAACGGAGGAACAGAACAGTGTAGAGTTGGAGCATTGCTCGTACCGATGCACCCCACGTTTTTCCAGCAAGAAACCTCAGTACGTGGGTGATTATGGTGAGTTTAGTTTTCATGTGGGTGATGTGAGGGCTCCAGGAGAGGTCGCGATCAACTACGACTCCGAGGAATCCGTGGGTCTTCACGTAGTTGATCGTGTGTCCGTTGATTTTAATAACATATGGCAATAAGTAAGGTAAAAACACAGTATACTATACTGATGGGAGACTTCAATGCAAAGGTAGGGAAGAAGCAGGCTGGAGACTAGGCAGTAGGAGATTATGGCATCGGTACTAGAAATGCCAGAGGAGAGCTACTAGTAGAATTCGCGGAACACAATAATTTACAAATTTTGAATACCTTCTACCGAAAACGAGGAAACCGCAAGTTGACATGGGGGAGCCCTAATGGCGAAAATAAGAACGAGATAGATTTTATGAGTGCACACCCAGGCATCGTACAGGATGTGGAAGTGGTTGGCAAGGTATGATGCAGTGACCGTTGAGTGGTACGGTCTCGAATTTACCTAGACTATAAGAAGGAGCGACAGAAACTGATACGCAAGAAGCCAATCAATGAGCTAGCACTGAGAGAGAAAGTATAGGAATTCAGAGTCTCGTTTCAGAACAGGTACTCGGCTCTTAATGAGGAAACCAACCTTAGCGTAGATACAATGAATGATAATCTTACGAGTATCATTACGGAGTGTGCAGTGGAAGTTGGAGGCAGGGTAGTTCGACAGGACACTGGCAACCTTTCCCAGGAAACGAAGAATCTCATTAAGAAGCGTCAAATTATGAAAGTCTCAAGTACAACAGACAAAATTGACCTGGCAGAGCTTTCGAAGATGAATAATAGGCGTAAGGTATGCGACGTAAGATGGTATAACATGGAGAGAATGAAACGCGCTCTCAAAAACGGAGAAAGCGTCTAAGCAGTGAAGAATGAACCTTGCGATAGGCAAAAATCGGATGTAATCACTAAGGGACAAAGAAGGCAAAATAACTACAATATGGATAGGATAGTTAATATAGCAGAGGAGCTTTACAGAGCTCTGTACAGTAGCCGGGACAACCACGACCTAATACTAGAAGAACCAGCAGTAACCCAGATGACACCCTACCAGTATTGATAGAAGATGTTAGAAAAGCTTTGGAGAGCATGCAAACAGGCAAAGCTGCTGGTGAGGATCAGGTAACATCAAATCTGCTGAAAGATGGAGGACAGATTGTGTTAGAAAAAGTATCCACCCTGTTTACGAGGTGTCTCCTGACGGGAAGAGTACCAGAGTCTTAGAAGAACGCCAACATCATCTTGATACATACGAAAGGAGATGACAAGAACTTGAAGATTTACAGGCCAATCAGCTTGCTCTCCTTAGTATACAAGCTATTTACAAAGGTAATTGCTAACAGGGTTAAAAAAACGTTAGAATTCAATCAACCAAAGGAACAAGCAGGATTTCGAACAGGCTACTCAACAATCGACCACATTAATACTATAAATCAGGTAATAGAGAAATGCTCAGAATATAGCCAACTACTATACATAGCCTTCATAGATTACGAGAAGGCGTTTGATTCAGTAGAAAGATCACCCGTCATGCAGACTGTGTGGAATCACGGCGTCGATGATGTCTGTATAAACATCCTGGAAGAAATCTACAGGGGATCAACTGCTACCATAATGCTTCATAAAGAAAGCAACAGAATATCAATCAAGAAGGGTGTAAGGCAGGAATATTCAATCTCCCCAACGCTATTTGCCGCGTGCTTACATGAGGTTTTCAGAAGCCTAGAATGGGAACAGTTAGGGATAAGAGTTAATGAAGAGTACCTTAGTAACCTGCGCTTCACTGATGACATTGCATTGTTTAGTAACTCAAGGGACGAATTGTAACTCTTGATTGTGGAGTTAGACAAGGAGAGCAGACAGGTGGGTCCTAAAATTAATCTGCAGAAAACGAAAGTAATGTACAACAACCTCGGAAGAGAGCAGCGCTTCAGGATAGGTAATAGTGCACTTCAATTTCTAAAAGACAATGTATACTTAGGGCAGGTAATAACCGCGGAGCTGAACCACGATATTGAAGTAACTAGAAGAATAAAAATGGGGTGGAGCATATTTGGCAAGCAGTCTCAAATTATGACAGGTAGACTGCAACTATCCATCAAGAGGAAGATATATAACAGCTGTATCTTGCCGGTACTTAACTACGGAGCAGAAACCTGGAGACTTACAAAGAAGGTGCAGCTTAAATTGCGGACGACGCAGCGAGCAATGGAAAGAAAAATCGTAGGTCAAGAGACAAGAAGAGAGCAGAGTGGATTAGGAAACAAACGAGGGTTAAGGATATCATAGTTGAAATCAAGAAGAGGAAATGGACATGGGCCGGGCATGTAGCGCGTAGACAGGATAACCGCTGGTCATTAAGGGTAACTAACTGGATTCCCAGAGAAGGCAAGCGGGTTAGGGGGAGACAGAAGGTTAGGTGGGTAGATGAGATTAAGAAGTTTGCGAGTATAAATTGGCAGCAGCAAGCACATAACCGGGTTAACTGGCGGAACATGGGAGAGGCCTTTGTCCTGTAGTGGGCTTAGTCAAGCTGATGATGATGACAATGATGATGATGATGAATATAGTTATCAACGTCATCATCGCTATCATCATCATCATCGATTGAATACACTAAAATTTCAGACGAAATTATATCTAACCATGGTAGTATTGAGACACAGTAAGTGCACTTGAGTTGTATTGAAGGCTTAATCACATAATTATGCATACGTGACAGCGCAAAAACTTCAAGACAAAGCACACACGTTGAATCGTATTACAAACTGAAGCTTGTTATAGGCAGGGCTGGGTAGATATAATCAAACGAATTTTCCGGAATACAGCTATCAAAATACATGCGCTGAAGCCCTGTGTACAGTTACTGAGATAGATTTGCTCTTGACGTAGCGGGACATTTCTGAAATATCAGAAAGACTTAAGCAAAATAACGCAAATAACATTTCGGAACGCAGTTACGAGAATACGAATGCAATTGTAAAAATAACTAGAACACATTTAATAATAGGAATGCTCATGATGCTTCGCAAGGACGTTGATTACTTACCGGATACTATTCTCAGTATAGTTTCACCAAATTGAAGTTTTCAAGTGAGTGAATCGCTGAAATCATGAATGAACGCTGGTATAACAACAAAAATATATCTTAATAATTGCTAAACATGTGCTCTGATGGTTGTTTCGTTAACTTCATTCAACCTTTTGAGACGCTATGTACAAGATTGAGTACGCCACTCGTTTTACATGTTAGCATCGAGTAGTCGCTAAGAAAAAGCAAGGTATATTGTACTTTGAATGCTTTGAACCTCTTGCATATTAAATTTGTTTTCATTGAACTTCACTTTGCTGTGTACTGAGAGATATGACCACTTTTTTGAAGGCACTATGAGTCGTTACGACGGGCTACTTCCTGCAAGCCTCTTAAGAGCAGTTTTTGTTTGCCCAAAATGGGTATAAACAAATATGAATCAGCACTATTTTTCTAACCAGAGATTTTATTCTGCTTATGCCAAAAATAAGCATCGAGGACTTCAGGGCAGAGAGATATAATTACAACTTGATTACGATGAATCGCTATACCACTCATATTGTCAACAATTATCGCATTATTCCTGATGCACTAGCGTATTGGGTGTTTTGAAGTAACTTTGTAGTGATTTGGTAAATTTAAGAATAGTTTTTTGTTAGCGGAGTCTGAAAGGGATAAGCAGCAGCAGCTTGTCACCCATACTGTCATTTGGACGACATCGTTTATTTCTCAGCGAATGACACGCCAAATCTGTTGCCTTCTAAAGAATTAGGGATGTGGAACCTGGCTTTAGAGCTCAAGAATTCTAGCTGTAGAGCATCAAAATACTGCCTCCGTGATTCTGACTTCATGGCATAAGACGCCTGCTACATAGGCCGTTCTGTGCGTGTAAGAACCCATTCGCCACCCCCCCCCCCCCTCCAGTTTTGCCGACTAACCGCGCCTCCTTGCTTGGCTCGGCACACACACACAAAAAAAAGTCTTCCGTCCTCCTCTGGAAACACATCAGCGCATTTCCCGGCCAAAAAAAAGTTTCGAGATAGCCGTGCCCTTAACACTATCGCTATACAAACAATACATAGCAAAAGTATTTGAGTAATGAGATACAAATGTAGTTTTTAAGTGTGTATTGATACAGAAATAGATATTCCAAAGTATTCCTAAAATACTGTCGTTATACTCTTGTTTTCCTATACTGCCCAGTCCAGGTAATAGGCTACTGCCACTGATGGAAGAGCACTCTTTTCAATTGAGTAATCTAAACTTTGAAAATGGCCTTTGAACTTTGAGAATGTCTTTTTAAATCCCAGTTTTTTAGATCAACTTGAAGTGCCAAAACTTCTACCGGCAAGTGCTTATCGAACCTTATTCGGACTATTCGATGATTGATTTGATTTGTGGGGTTTAACGTTCCAAAACCACCATATGATTATGAGAGACGCCGTAGTGGAGGGCTCCAGAAATTTCGACCACCTGGGGTTCTTTAACGTGCATCCAAATCTATTTCGGACTATTCCAAAAACACAAATTTTTATTATTATACAAGTCCTATAGTTGGGCTTGGTTCGTGTTTAGTTACACACGACACTACCGAGGTGTTGACCACTGACACATCGGTCCAATATACATGCGCTAAGCAACTACACTTGGTGGTCAGCGCCAGTACCTCTCTGCGCATCATCTGCCTGCATTCCGGTCAAAGTGCACGTACCTGATGAAAATTGAGTACCGAACACTGTCAGCACCTGACAGAACTTTACTAGGTTTAGGAAAAGTTTGCGACACCCTGGCGCAAACACGGATGCCAGCTTTATCACTTCCTCTTCATTAGTTTGCGTACCAGCATTTTCTACGGCCAACTAGTAAGCGAATAAAGCTGCTCCGAAAGAAGGTGTGCAAGATTTGTTTACCCCTGGAAAACAAGCCTCGAGGCAATTCACCGAAATTACTCAGCGTGTGGTCCTGCACGAAATTACCTCTCACACTGTCATGGTTCCTGTCACCGCCGTCACGTTGGCTTCCACTTTTTTCGGCTTGGCCACAGGTTTTTTTACCTCTACTTTGTGGAGA
Source organism: Rhipicephalus microplus (assembly GCF_043290135.1). Taxonomy (NCBI): domain Eukaryota; kingdom Metazoa; phylum Arthropoda; class Arachnida; order Ixodida; family Ixodidae; genus Rhipicephalus; species Rhipicephalus microplus. The sequence continues at coordinate 61,324,866 of NC_134706.1, read as the reverse complement.
CAGGCACTGTGCAAGGGAGGTGCAGGGACGAGGTATATTCATCCAAAAGGAGCTCGGTACGCCAGTCATTAAGCGAGGGTGACGTTTCAACCATACACAGGCTTGCGGCAGCGTAGGCCACGGCCGGACTTGTGCCGCTTCTTCAATTCTTCGAATTCAGCCACATCGGCAGCGCCCACTAATATTGCTCTGGTTTCTGCGTTCATACTTGTGCGTAGTATCGATTAATAAAATGCCCCCACCTCCGCAAAAGGGATCGTGCAGATGCGAAGACATTTCTTGCGCTAAGAAAATATACCGTTGCCATCAGACTTTTGCTTCTCTGACTTCTGCCATGGTTTTCAGAGGCTTCCCAGCCAGCGAATGGTGCACAGTGAGGAGTGAGTGGACGAAAGAGTGGAGTTCCAGCCTTGTAGGCTCCGCGTTGGCGTTGACATATCATTGTCGAGACGCTGAGAGCGCACATTCGGCATTTTTCGCGGTTCCCATCATAACATTTAGCGAGTTTGACAGCGTGAAAGACCCAGTCTTCCTTCTGCGTTATTGCAACGAAACATCAGGACATATTACCACCTCGCTTAAAACTTGCGATGCGTCCAGCAGCTGCGTTATTGAGCCTCCATCAACCTGACGTGCGCTTATCGGTTCGTAGAATCGTTAGGAAGGCACGTATGTCACCGCAAGCTCTGAAGCAATTGACTTTGCGTGTGTTGGACGAAAGGTACTTTGGCTGCATACGTGTTTGCACTGATGGCTCCAATAATTTCAACAGTTCTACAGGAGCAGTGGTTGTTTCGTCTGGTAATGTGTTGCTTCAATACAAGTTTTCTCGCACCATGACGTCGACAGCAGCAGAGCTTGCAGCGCTTCAAGGTGCAGTCAAGTAAATTCTTCGGCAGCAACCTAATCAATGGGCCATCTCTTGTGACTAGAGGTCAGCCTTACAGACACTATGGCTCGGTATGCAGCACGGGTCACACGAACAATTAGTATATCAGATAAGGCATGTCAACCACGAAGTGCTCGTTGAAGGTCACGATATTGCTTTCAATGGTTGCCGAAACGGTTGCCGAGGCATTGTGGAATCATCAGCAATGACCGCGCGGATGAAGCGTCTCGATCGGCTCATGACAAAGACCTGCGTACGCCCATACCCTTCTTGAGAACAGACGCTGAAACGCGGCTACAATCACTTGTTCGCCGTATTACTCTTCTACAATAGAACACGCCAGGTTTCTCCAACGCACACCTGTATTCGATCGACCGCAACTCGCAACCTTGTTTGCCACCCGGGCTTCCACGATGCGCTGAAACTTTGCTGTGTCGCACGAGGTTGGGCGTGGCATTTACGAATGCGTATTCTTGTCTCCGTGGAATGGCGAGCAGTTCGGCATGCACAATTCGCGCCTGCGAGGAGGCGCTCGAGCACATTCTATGCTAAGGCCCAGTATACCAGTCTGAACGACGTATTATGCAAGGCAAGCTCTGTCAGCTGGATTCACAGCCGCTTGAATAAAAGAACATCCTGGGACCTTGGCCTACGGTTTCGCATACGCGCAAAGTCACGAAAGTCCTTTTGTACTTCCTAAAGGAGCACTGACATAAAATTTTAAGTTCGAGATGTGCCCATCATTTATGAATAGGTCTTCTTGGCTGAATTTGAACGCATCCGTTTTGTGGTAGTTATTTAAATTCAATGTGAAACAGCATAGAAAACCTAACGCGAAAAAAAAAAACGAAAAATAGACTGCCCTGTGACATCGACACTAGTGCTACCTGCTCGGAGTGATACATTCCACAAACACCATCCTGAGTGACGATACGCTGGAACCAATGGCGTCAACGATCTCAGAGTGTGTTTGGAACCGACTCCTGGCCATGCTCTCCTTAATATTTCTCCCTGCTGTGTTGAAGCGTTCATGCGACTCATTGTGTCGAATCGACTGATCTCACATGCCCTTCACAGCATGAGTACGATCATTCAGAGTGACAATACGTGCCATATTATTGGGTGCGGTAGACCTCTGAGCCTTTCTACTGCGGTGCGGCTCACATGAAGCAAAAACACGTCTTGCGAGAGGAAAGGCTTTAATAGAACTAAGGAAAGAAAAATGCAAGGGTGAGCCGGCGCTGCCACGAGGCCAAGCGTCAGCTCGTGAGGAGGCTCAATAATGATGCTGACTGCTCTTCTGCTGCGATGGATGAATAAAGGAAGTCACAACAGTCTCCCGCGCCGACAGATGACGCTAGGTGGCTTCCAATGGGTACAGTAGCTGAACAGGACGCTTCACAACAGTGCCGTTGGGCAAGCGTATAAGGCAAGTCCTCACGATGACGTCACACCCACCGATCAGTTCTATGTGAACCAAGCTCCACAGTTGCGTGGAACGATGTTTTTCTCTGAGTATAACTACATTGCCTGCCTTCAATATGTGATTTATTTTTGTTCGGTTGAATGTGTAATTCCCGAGTTTATTGAGGTACTCCTTTAACAAACGAGACCAGAAAGTTTGCAGATCCTTTTCTCTCTTGCTCCAAAGTTTCTTCAGTTGATCGTTGGTCGACCCGGTTTTGATTTTGAGGTCATGAGCTGGTAGCGTTGTAAGTCTTCTTCCAAAGAGAAAATCTGGTAAAGATAGGGGGTACGGCTCATCCAAGTCATTGTACACATATGTTAAAAGCCGAGAATTTATTACTGCTGCCACTTCCGTTAGTAAAGTGACCAACACTGTCTGATTTCCCAAACGTCGACCAAGCATCTCCTTCAAGCAGGTCTTCACAAAACGTACGAGTGTTTCGTGAAATCCGTCCCACCAAGGAGCACTCGGGCAAATGAACTTCCACTGAATCTTCGAGGAAGAGAAATATGCAAGTACATTGGGGTGCCGAAGTATTCGCCAGAGCTTCTGTAGATCTTTGGGTGTTTTGATGAAGGTTCGGGCATTGTCGCTGTACTTTGTGTGACAGAGGCCTCGACGTGATACGAATCTCCGAAGTGCACAAAGAAAAGTCACCGTCGTCAAATCTTCAGCAAGTTCCAAGTGAACAGCTCTTGTTACAGCACAAGTAAAAAGAGCGGTGTGAAAGCGCTGGTGAAGATGCCCTTTGATGCAAAGTAGACCCGCAAAACCTACTCCACTTACATGAAATGGAGGTATTTGATCACAACAATCCTGGGGCATACAAAGTTAAACTTGCTCAACTGGTTTAGACCGTAGGCGTTGACAGATGACACAACGTCGTATTGTTTTTTTCACCAGCTGTCGTAATTATGGAATCCAGTAATGCTCCCTTATTTGAGCCAGTGTGTCTCATACTCCTCCATGGGAGTCTTTTTCATCAGCATGATTGATGATTAAAGTAACGAGGTGACAGTCTTGTGGTAGAAGGATTGAATGGGGAGAACCGTACGAGCCGTCCGTCACCCGAACTTTTCCTTGTACCCGAAGCAGCCCGTTGTTGTCGAGGAACTATCTTAATTGTCCAACTGGAATTTGGGAAGGAATCAAATTCTCGTTTGTGACGCAATTGCCTTCGTTACCAAAGTGAGCTCTCTGTTCTATGCGAGTCAAGTAGCACTCCGCTTGTTGAATTTTTTTAGCAGACAGCTCCTCGCCTGTCGCTTTCCTTGTTCGACTTTTTAACATAACGGAAAAACCATGCCGTTACTGTTACAAGTTTTGTGAGGCTGCTGAATTGTTCGTTATCAAACAGCATTGGCATTGATGTGGTCGTGTTAACAGCGTGGATATTGGTTTCTGGCCCCGTCTCAGCTCCCTCGAGTTTTCTGTTTTCAAGGTCAATTTTTCCCCCGAATTCAGGCCAGAATGTATGAGACATGGCAAGCCATCCGGGTCCATACCACCACAACTGTGATCTATTCAATTTGTGTACAGTCAAGCCTCGAGTGAGCAAATCTGCAGGGTTTTCTTTTCTGGGACAAAATCGCCATCGAGAATATGCTGTGAAATTTCTGATCTCCTGCGTCCTGTTCCGTACAAATGCCTTCCAAGAAACAGGGTCCTTGCAAATCCAGCAAAAGATAATCTGGAAATCTGACCAAAATGTTACTTCACCAATGCCCAAGTCGCAGTTCTGTATGATGTAGGCATTTAAGCGGACTGCAGGCAAAGGTGTCTTGGATTCCACCCTCGCCAAGGTGACCGTTTTTAACAGCTCAACTCTTGTCTTTGCCACTAATAGTATAGTGTGGATGGTACCACTTGAGTCGACGGTACGAAGGTAGGCTACAGCACCGTATGCTGACTCACTTGCGTCGGAAAATATGGGCAGTTCTGCCTTTCGATCAGCGCCTTCGCTGCCCGCTGCGAGGAACATGGAAATACTGGTCTCATGTGGCATGGCCATCTCCTTGCTCCATTTTTTCTAGACAGCTGACAGCTTCATTGGCATGGTGTCATCCCAGCCGAGGTTTTCCCTCTAGATATCTTGTAGGAAGATCTTCGCTCTTACTATAAAGGATGACAGAAACCCCAAAGGGTCGTAGATCCTTGCAACAACCTGGAACACAAAGCGTTTGGTAATTCGATGCTCCTCCATAAACTGTAGAATATCCTGGGGCCTAAACGAAGAGGTATCCATCCGTTTGTTCCAAAAAAGTCCCAGGACTTTCAGAGGTCCGGAAAAAGTGATTCCTTGTACGGAGACGGCAGGCACAACGCGGTCGTTGCTGGCCCATTTGCGAATGTTCATCGAAGCATCTTTGGAGATTTCAATTATCTCTTTATGCATTTGAATAGCTTGTTCAATGGTGTCAGCGCCAATAAGAAGATCATCCCTATATATGGAGTCTTGCTGGGCTGTCGAAGGAAAGCAATCTTCCTCGGAGCTGAAATGGTGCTTTAATGTAGCAGTCAATAGGAAAGCACTTGAAGTAGCTCCAAAGAGCAGTCTCGTCATTCTCCAAACTTCTATTTTCGGCAGTGGGCTGTCCACTTGAGGTGAAGTCTTGAACCACAAGAAGCGAAGCGCATTTCTGTCGGGTTCTTGCAGGCCAATTTGAAGGAATGCCTTCTCAACATCAGCGTTCATTGCTATGTTGTAGCGTCGCAAATGAAGCGGTAGCGTCACAACGTTGGCATTTAGATTTGGGCCGGCCTCCAGGTTGTCGTTTAAGGACTTCATCCCAAATTGGTTAGAGGAAACGTCGAACACGATGCGTACCTTCGTAGTAGATCTGTTCACGTATGACGGCTCGGCGTGGCATATAATACCAGGGTCCAAATGGTTGATCTTCTTTTGTAGGTACTTTTTCAGCTATCTTTCTTCGAGGTACATTCGAATGGATTGATAAAGGAAGTCACAACATCGGGGAACCGCTGTGCAGTGAGAAGCTGCACTTTAAGGTACAGAAAAAGCGCGAGTTGCGTAGCGTTTCATGTCTTTCAAAGCTACGAACCTCGACATAGCCAGTGGGTTAACTTCGTACGTGCCAATGAACATTTTGTAAGTGATTTTTGAAAATGAAAAACAACGAGAAAAGTGAGCCCCGTAACGGTCTGCATAAAGGTGTGACACCTCAACAGCGAATCACGAGGGATGGGGATAAGAAGAGAATAAAAGGGATAAGGAGGAATAAACGGGACAGAGATAGAGATGAGGACACCCACATACAGAAGTAAAGAGAAGATAGAGAAAGATGAACACGGTCGCTGAAGTGCGAGGACGGGGCACCACTCAGTTGGAGCTACACGGCGTCCGGAGATGGCGGAGAGTGAGCCGGTCAGCTAGAGCTGCGCTGTCGTCGTAGAGCGCGCGGGCACAACCAGTCGGCACAAACTCCAGTGAGCGAGATCGCGGATGAACAGAGAGACTGGACGCCTAATAACAGCCACACTTTCTCGCTTCACTTTGCGCCGAGCTGCTCTAGGGTAAATCCTGTGTTGGCGAAGAGGTTGGCTTTCACTGGCATCAAGAGGCCAATTCTCGAGGCCGGGACTAAAGGGAGTTGCCGCTACCTAACCTAGCCGTCGGAAAACGCATGGAGGGGCTTAAGTCAACATCATCTGAGACACAGCTGGACTGACTGCACGTGCGCTCCTAGCAGACGAAATGCCAGTGTGCATGACGTCACTATTTTTTTGTGAAAGCAGCATCAGCTGTGCAGCGGCCTCGACGTGGCCGCGATGTAGCGCTGAAAGTGCTACAATTTGGCGGGCTTTTGATTCATTTTGAACCACGTTCGATAGCGGATATATAAATCCATATTACAGATATTCATTCAAATCACACATGCGTATTAGGTCCCGAATCATTACTAGGGGTCAGTAGCTACTCGTTGACGCGAAAATCTTGACATGAGTAAATTTGATGTTAGTGCTCCTTTAAGGACCACCAGACTTCAGGAGCGCCTGTGAAAGAACAGCGTGAGACCATGCTGCATAGTATCTGACTATTCATCCATATCTTTCTTACTCTTCTTTTTTATCTGTTTTCTTTCTATAATTCCCCCCCCCCCCCAGAGTAGGGTATCCAACCTAGCCAAGCTTGGTTAACTTCCCTGCCTTTCCTCTCTATTTATCTCTCTCTCTCTCGCTCTCGACCATGCATTTTGGATGTTCTTCAGAGGCGCCCAGCCAATGAATGACCGAGAGTGAGGTTCGATTGGACGGGAAAGTTGGGACCAGGAAAGAGAGAGAGCGAACGGCGAGAGTAGGAGCGGCGAAGCACTGCACCTGCCCTCTCCTACACATTATCGCATCACAAGCTGCAGTTGCTAGGGGCGCGAATAAGCGCAGCGTCCGCAGCTGCTGCTGTGGAAGAGGGAGTGAGAGTGGAGAGACAACACCTGCCGGCGAGCGGACAACACCACAGAAAATGCCGGATGCCTGACAGCCCGACTAAAAAATGAATTCGCATGTGAAAAAATGTTGCGCATATCTAAGGTAGAACATCAACACGTCAAGACACTGTGGCGTATTTCTTTATTATATAGAATTCATACATATGTATTTATAAGGAATGTAGCGTTCATTATACTAAGCTCACAATGCAATGGCATGCACAAAAAGGCGGGCGTTTCTTTCGCTTTGCTAAGACGATACGGCGGCGGCACCTACCTGTAGTGAACATCGAGGCACTTCAACGCAGCGCCTCCAGAATCCCATTCACCGATTTCTATGCGCAAAACATCGAATAACTTTTTTATTCACTCTCTCCAGACGGAAGACTCATCATTAGACGAAATTTGCAATGAAACATGTAGATATGGGGCCAACTTAATTTTTCTCGTGTCCTCGCTTGCCACGTATATAGGGTGTTCCAAGAAATATGTCCAGTATTGTTGAAAAAATCAGCAAAAGACGTTATTTGCTCGCAGTCTTCACAGTTGATTTTTCTGTAGCGGCAGGTATCGAGATAGGTTGGAAGACATCAATTTGGAACAATAAATAAGTAAGCTAAATATTTACCTTTTTCATTATTAAAGTTAAACAGTTAAGCCAAATGAGTGAGAAGCCCTTGTTTGAATTGAAGACGAAATTTATTGTTTCACTTCTCAATACAGATTGTGAGATGGCCAGGAAAGGCCCACCTGCTCCACTACTACATCGCAGGTGTCCTCTCAATACAACATATCCCATATGGCCATCGAGTTTCGCTTCTAAACATTATACAAACATTGCGCATTGCCTGTTGTCATTGAAACGGTCGCTTTGAGAAGACTAATATATGGGGAATTTTGTGAAGTTATCTGTTTCAATGCACGGCGCCCATGTAATCCTTCGCGCACTGCTGCCCTACGATGACACCAGGATAACATATGCGACACATCGTTCGATCGTGGCACTGCATAAATATCAAGACATCAATTATGGCGTGAAATAAAAATGAATGACCCATATTACGCACATAATAGCAAACTTTTCGTATTTCTGATCCTAAAATTTAATCACGACTGTTTTATGCAGATGAGGGGGCGATCTATTAAAGCACAGGTGTGACAGCGCATTAAAAGATGCTGAAAGGTTGCAAAATAGTCCGATTTACGTGTTTTTCATAGGGCCGCAGTGGTGAAAGTCATTTACCACAAAACGTTTATTTTACGGCTTCAATTTAGGCAGTTATAATACAAGGTTCATTTTAAAGTATTGACACAAAAAGAAACACAGCTACTGCCAATTATTCCACCCTCCCAGCCGGTTCTCACAATGTAATAAGAGTAGCATGCGTTGCTTCTCGTCTCTTCAATTATTGCTTTCGAACACCAAAGGGAAAATTTGTTTTAGGAGCGAAGCTCCTCTTGGTGTAACTTTATCCAGCGTCAAACATAACTGGCAGTATCCCCCGAACAGTATAATAGATGGCGCTGTTTCATAGAAGTACACACAAACTGCAGTTGAGAGAGGATATTTTAGATGGCGCTGTACCGCTACTGTCCGATTGGCTGCTGTGCGGGCTGGGCCTGGGTGCGTGGGAAACGACTGCCTCTCTCCGACTCCTGGGTCGTTGGCGTATGTGGCGGATAGTTGGTGGGGCATGGACAAAGGAGAGCGAGGGGGAAAGAAGAATATGGCGGCTCGTGCTCGTCGCCAGACAGACAAATTCCTGGGTACTTAGGGAACGAACAAGGAGGTTATAAAAATGCCGGAGTAGAAATGTTCCCTGAAATGGAGCTGTGCGTATGGTGAGATTGCAGCTGCGGCTGCCATCTTGCTAAGCGCATGACAATCTAACACTATTTGTGTTTAGAAAAAAGTTTTTTAGCAATAAAACAGATAGCGTTTCGCTCGTAAGCCTAACGAGAATAATGTAAAACATTTTTGGGTCACATAATACTCCAAGTGCGTAAAGGTCTTAGTAGTTTTCCTAAGCAACCTTCTAATTGGAGGCAAAGTTTACTAGAGATTCAGACACCCCCTCTTGTGTCTTTGTGTTATTTTGTTGGAAACAACTATCTTTTAATACAGAATTAAGACATCATTTACACTAACAGGCTAAATAAAGTCACTTCATCTTTAGGTGGGCACTACTAGAAAAGACCACGTTTCCGACATCTTTGCAGGGCAGAAGCTGGCTTCCCGTTTGCTGGGAAAGCGTTGTGTGAGATTCCACTCCTACTACAGAGCAAAGTAAGCGTCCCAAGGCTCCAAGCAGCGGCACCAGATGTGGACCAAGACCTCCTCAGTGAATCGTTGGAGGCTGCGATCTCTCAGCCAAACCGGCCAGCGTCAACTCGTTGCTCGAGCCCGGCGGGTGGTCCAGGAGGGCCGCCCCTACCACTCTCACTCACAAGCTTTACCCAATTAATGTGTTCCCCCCCTCTCTCTCTCCTTGGGAACCAACGCCTCTCTCATTCTCCTGGATAGTCACCGTACGTGTCAGATCATTTTGTGAGGCATGGTTGAAGTGGAGCAGCGGGCGTGGAGGGCCGCGGTGGCTCGTGCTTATCGTCAGTGAGACAAACAGACAGACAAACAGGCAGGCAAACTGACAGACAGAGAGACAGAGACAGACACACAGAAATACAAACAGACTGGTAAACAGACAGAAAGACAGACATATATACAGAGAGACAGACAGGCACATGGACGGACGGATGGATGCACGCACGCTCGCTGGCAAGCACGGATAGATGGACGAACGGACGGACGTATGCTCTGACGGACGGACAGACAGATGGACGCACGCACAGACAAACGAACGCACTGACAAATGGACAAACGGGTGCTTCACCCCACTCATCATCATTCACTCCGTGAAAGTGCCGTGATGTTAGAAGGTGTTTTAGAGTAACGAAATACTTTTTTCCGGCTTTCAGGTAAAAGGAAGGTGCTCTATGGTTAAGGACTAACTGTTTTAGTTTTGTGTGCAGCATATAAAAATGTGTTCGAGATATTTGGCTATACACAGAGGGGAAAGTGTTGAAAATTAACAGGCTTCTTGCTAGGGCTTTTGTTCCCCTGCCAGCGCTACTAGACTACACTGGCCGAAAACACAAAAAGCTACCCAAGACGTGCGTTCGTAAAAGCTTTCACTGCGCCCTAAAAAACTGTGTAAGCCGCTTTTTTTCTTTTTTTGTCGACTAAGGTGGATACACCAGATGTTCAGCCTAAGTAATCACCACGAATGCATTCTTTGCCCATATTTGTACGATGCTGCTAATATTGCCTGTATTGTCACGGTTGTTGTTGTTTTGGATAATGGAGCTTCGGAGCTACACGTACGTGGGCTTCGTTTATATAGTGCGCATGCGAGAAGTCTCTCCTTAAGGATCCTTCAATAAGCATGATAAAGGGTAATGGATGCTTTTATGAATTCCTTGCTATACAGCAAAACTGTAATTATCTTTTAAGTACTATCGAGCAGTGTGTTGACCTTCATTAATGATACGCTGCGACTTGACCACGTGATACGTACAGAAGGCGGAAGCTGTAATAAATTATAAATAGAAGAATGAATGCTTATAAGCAATTTTACGCGTCATTCTATCTCTTAAGCTCCAAGATGAGCTACATAGGGAAGCTATATAATAATCTAGCCCTCTGATGCTACATAAGTTGCATTTAGGTAAAAATCAGTGGCTGAATATTTGATGTCTTACATGGGTTTCCATAGTTGGGAGCCTTAATCTGTCACTATCATGTGCCTTTTACAGAGGAACCGCAACAGAGGAACTAGCGATTTTTCCCCTTTTCCTGCTCTCTCTTTTTCTCTTCCTCGCCCGCTTCAACGTTCAATTTTCATGTGTGGTTTCTGTGACCGTGCTTCCTCAGCCATAATAGTAATGTCCACACTCTAAAACACTATCGATGTCCTCTAATAACTGGAGAAAGTTGATTTCTTTTTGGCACGAGTGCATGCTAAATATGCTACAACTGGTTATGCTACGTGTCATTTTGCCTGCGTTGCACCAAGTGACAACGACAGCATACGAGAGTCTGTCCACCTAAAGTGCTCATCCACTCAGTAATACTCCCCCTATATCGTTAGCACGTGTGGTGTCTGGCACAAACACTACTGGCTTTCATGTTCGCACAGAGAGATGGTGGCCTTTTTAACACGTGTTTTCATATTCCGTGGCTCGCCTAGGCTTCAGTGAGGCGTTTCTGCCAAAAAAACGCGTGAACATTTTGCGTCAACACAGGCCGGGCACGATATCAACTGTCAGAAATACCAACGATATATCCATTGTCGCATATTTAGTAGGCTTTGCAAACGCTCTTTTTATTATAAATTAGCTGCGCCGTGCGAAGTGCACGCATGACTAACAAAACAAGAGGACCGGACAAGTGGTGAACAAGTGGCCCTCTTGTTTCGTTACTCATTCGTGCATTCAACCCAGTCGAACTGCATCACAATACCGTGCCAACTAGTTCAAGTTGAAGCTTTATTTTCAGTCTACTTCCCGAGTTTTCATGAATAGTGTTTACCCTCAATAAGCCCACCGTGACAGAACAAGCAGAAGTATAAAAAATGTGATGCTCATCTTTTTCGTTCAATTCACATAACCAGAACTACGGCTTTTTACTCACGGAAACGTGAGCATGAAAGGGTACAGTAGCGACAACATTAAACATTAGAGTAGCATAAACGGCAAAAACAAGAAATATATGAATTAAAACATCTAAAGAAAAAACGGTGCCTGCAATGTAATGAAGAAAGCAATGCTACAATAATATCGCGGTTAGTGTTTCCTGGCCTCAGCTCAGCTCAGCCAATGGTTATTTTTGCTTTGAGGAAACTGATGCCGTGCAACCTGTCATTTAGGAGATTTAAGCTACTCCAGAAAAAAAAGTAAACTTGATGTCATAATGCACAATAACTGAGAAGCCATCTTCTGACTTTCCTTTTTTTTACTCAGTCGACAACTGTACTTACACTCCACCCAGCCCCGCGTTTTAAAAGCTGCTGCTGCAACTAACATTGTTTTGCATTGCCAGAACGATCGACGTACGTTCGAGCATGTGGCGATGTCTGGAATATGACGTCACTATGTGACACCACACTATATGAAGCGACGGTGATGTCACAACACATGACTGGTGACTTCGTCACATAACTGTATTTTGCATCACTCATGTTGGCACCACAAACGCCATCAGCACTGACAGTCAATTTTAGTGTTTTTGAACCACCTGAGGCGTTCGCCCGAATAGCCAGCCAGAACTTTCGTCTACGTTCATCTTAAATTTACGACTAAAGTTGTGTGATTGCAGAGTATCAAGCGACACTTAAAATTAGTCAGCATGGGTAGGGGCTTCTTGTTCTGTTCGTTTTATAGATATGCACGTTGAATTTTATTTCATTACCAATTTTTTAAAAAATTGAGGCTGTGACAATTTCTTGGACATGGAAAAGCGGTTAGTTCCCAATTCAGTGTCAGCTTACAAAAACAAAGACTTCTTGTTTTCCAGCTAGAACCTTGTAAGAGAACGATCGCAATAAAAGGGCACCTAATTCCGATATTCGTCCCCTCTACGTACTGCTTTTGCGTAGTAAGAATATGACCTTATATACCATCAGCTATCTTAACTACTATTAATAAATACATAATGAATCATCCGTATTGTCACGCGCTGCAAATTCTGCTTTTTACTAAGGCTTTGTGATTCTCTAGTGAGAGGCGCTTTTGTAGAAACGTACAGTCAGACTCACACTGCGAAAAAGCTCTGACGCGTGACTTTTATTTAAAGTAGGCATCTCATTAGTAAAGCCATCTGGCCAATAACCAAAGCTGCTTCAAAAAAAAAAACTATTTCTAATTGGAGAGTCCGTCCCCATAGGTTACATTGGCAACACACACCTGCATTTGACCTGAAAGAGTTTCTTGCAGCTGTTTGTTGCAACGATGAAGCAAATGTTCTGGCTTAGGTTCCCAAAGAATGCCAAGGTTTGAAAAAAAGAGCAAGCAAACAGCACCGATTGTCTTTGCTAAACACAGAACAATGCGGTCACCTAAACGCACGTTCTGTGAAAATGAATGCCACCAAACTTTTCCCTAAAGAAGCTGCAACCTGGGGTTTTCGTTAACTTGATTAGAATCATTGCACACACATGGCGTCCACTTACCAGCATCGTCAGTGTTTGCACAAACGTCTACCATTTGCCTACACACAACTCCGTATTTGGCTTTCACTGTGTGCTCCTTGTGTGGAGTGATCGAGTAAGCACCTATGCGGGTGCACAAATACGAGGAGCATATAAACTGAATCCCGTTATGACCAGCTTCGTCTGTACCTTTAGGCAACGTAGTGGTGAAGGAGTTCTTGTGAGAAACAGCTTGCGGGCGTTGGTGGCTTCTTCTTAGAAGTGGGTCCGAATACGGGCAGTAAACTTATCTGGCCATGATAGCAGTGTAGAGAGAGGGGAAATATAGGAAAAGCAGAGAAGTTAACTAAACTATGCCCTGTTTGCTAACCTAGTCGTGGGAAGTGATGAATAAGGGAGTAAAAGAGAGAAAAAGAGAGGAGAGACACAATGCACAAGAATACACCATGATTATACGAGATTGTATACAAAGGAGTTATTGCATCAAATCAGTTAAGGAGTGCTGTGCAATCTCGTCATACGTGAGAAAGACATAGCTGGCCTTTAGAACATTGTCACCCGATCAACGCGACAATTGGAGAGAGGCTCACCACGCAGGATGGGAAAATGGCGGCGGGGAATGTCAACGCGCGGGCCATCTTCAAGACTCTGGCCACCCGTGTTTTTGCGTCAAAAAGATAAATTGCCGCAAGTTTCGAAAGAATAACCAAAAAGGAAACAACCTGAATATATAAAGTAATAAAAATGGCCGAAAAAACACGAGGCGTGCTTGAAAACTTCTTCAACATTTTCATTTCAAAAACTAACATCGAGAAACACTGCCCGAGAATGTAAAATATGTGGAATGCGATCAATTCAAACTAAGAGTTATTGAGATGCCACCCTTAGATCTTCACTTAGCAATCGTTTTCCTCACAATGACGATGTCTTGGTGCTGTCACTGAAGTAAATATCTGATCACGCATATATTATGTTTTGCCTTAACATGGCATGTAGTTGCGACGATAACAATAGGCACAGCTTGTTGATTACGCTCATAATCACAGTTGCTGGCAATGCATACGCTAAATTGTAGCCCTTTTTTCAATATTTACTTTCGTGATGAATATTATAGAGTCGTAGTTCGTACCTCAGTCGAAGAAAACATAGAAGTGGTTCGTTGGATATGCTAGAATAGACTATTGAGTGAGTTCTTATGACATTCCAAAGACAGAACTAAAGAACTAGAAGGCAAGAAGTGTCAACAAACATGCTCAATAACATCTGTTAGCTCACGTTTCTGTTTTTATGTTTATTTCATCAGCTCCACCAATGAACCTCATTTGTGTTAAGCCACTGAGCCACCCTTTTTTATATAAAGATCGTCACCTGTATGATGAAAGTGGCAAATTATACCTTGGGAGCTAGAACCGTGCTTTAGGTGCCTTGTTTTAACAGCACGCACATGAACATCACACGGCTGCGATATTGCACGCGTTGATAATTTGGATCAAATAAAGAGTAAAAGAAAGTAGTCAGAATGGAGTCTAGAAGCCAAGACATTTTTTCTGCTCTCACTGACCGAAAAATCTAACCAAATTGCCGTAAGGTAGCCAAACCCTGAAACTATGCTGGAAATTTTCAGTGGTCATGGAAGCTTGTAGTGAATTCCCACCTTCCTGCACTGTGAAGTGGACTATGAGAGATACTGGAGATATGGAACCTATACCCAAGATCCCACAGACTCTCGCTCAGTGTTTACTGCTATGTTTTCATGCTGTAAATGGTGTACATTAAATTAGTTTTGTGTATATGGTGTACATTAGATTATTGTTCATAGATTACTCTCACACTTCTTCAACTTACGACGTTGAAGAAGTGTGAGAAAGTTTCAGCAATATTTACAAAGATTCTCTGACGCACCTCTGATAGATATTACTCTCAGCATGTCAGCTCACCGGGGAGTTAAACTAAAGCTTCGTAAACACTTCGTAAAGTTCGACTGTCCGATGTTATGCTACTAAAAAACTGGGCTGAGAGTTGGGATTTGAGAATACATTAAACAGAATGGCTGTGTGTTTGTAGTTAACTTTGTGTTGCCTGTCCCACCGCTGTGGTCTAGTGGCTAAGGTACTCAGCTGCTGAAGCGCAGGTCGCAGGCCCAAATCCCGGTTGCGGCTACTGCAATTTTGATGAAGGCGAAAAAGTTGTGGGCGCGTGTGCTCAGATTCGGGTGCACGTTAAAGTACCCCGGGTGGTCGAAATTTCCGGAGTCCTCCACTATGATGTCTCTCATATTCAAATGGTGGTTTTGGGACGTTAAACCCCACATATCAATCAATAAAGCTTCAAGTTTCAAGTTTATCTTCCATTTCCTTTTTACAAGAAAAAAAGAAAACGCAAGGGCGAGGAGTGAAAAGCAGCAAAACAGCAGCTTGACGAGGTTCCTGCCCCCTTGGCTTGGCCAAATGGTGGTTTTGCGACGTTAAACCCGACATATAATATCATCAGCTTTGTGGTGTCACTGTTTTACGGACTGCGCTGTCATGATATACACAATCAATAGGCGATATGACATATTTCTGCTCAATGCTTTTCGTGAGTCAAAGCATACGTGTAACGGTTTAGAACTTACGGACCCCACAGCTCAGGAAGCAGGAGTTAAAAACTATAACGTCATTATTTGGTGCCGCCATGTTCCCATAACTTGGTCATTTGTGCGCAATTATGATAGCGTTGGTTGCTGCCCTGTGCTCGCTTATATTACCTAAGGCTTCAGCGCCACGCTTTGAGACGCTGGTCAGACAACGCAGCGTAAATGAATTCGGCGTGAATGACTTTATGATTTCCTATTGGCTAACCAGCCCCCTTTTTCCCCTCAGTGTTGACCCTATATCATATTAGATTGATTATAGTCCCCTCAGTTCTCTAATGCATAGTTTGTCAGCTGTTTTAATGCCCTGTGTAGCTGGACGACTCGGTTATATCCGTCTCAAGAAATACAGCCCAAGATCATCTCGCACATTGACCTCCTGGTCCTCTTCCAGCCTCAAACTGTAACTGTTTTTGACAGCGTCCGCGAGAATGTGAATCATAACTTCTGAACTTCTTCAATAACAGACTCAATATGACCAGTAATAACGAACATTACCGGAATGTTGAGAAAATACGGGTGGCTGCTGACATTACAGTGAAACTCTCTTCATTGAATGACATCTTGAATACTTTTTTTTCAGGCAATATTGTTTTCCACCATTAAACACAACGCTAATGCGAACACTTTCGAGACTGAAATGTGTCTCTGCCACTTCTCTTTGTATGCCGAAACTCCATTAGCGTGCACGCCACCGAAATTTCAAGTGAAATATCAAAATATTATATTGGAAGTGTTGAAGTGTTTAGTCTCTTAGATAACAAGCACACGTCATGGTCAAAGTTTTTTCAAAAAAAAAAACTTTGACTGAAAACATTTCGCAACATTATATACTAGAACATATTAATGATATCAGCTAATGTGTGTAGAGCTTTGATAATATGTGTGAACAGTGACATGTGAATGGTGGCTTCTTTATGCATTGGGTTCCGTAAGCCTAGTTCGTGACTGTTCATTCCCGCCTTTCGGCGCGGGCGTGGCACCCTCGGCCACATGTCCGCGATGCGGCCGCGTCGAATTGCTGAATCATGTCTTTAATGAATGTATAGTAGCAGGCACCTTTTGGCGCATGGTTACCAGTTTGTTCCAAATAAGTATGGAAACGAAGGGGACTGGCCCGACTGAGGGACGCCCCCAGAGCCATGTTTCCCCTACTACATCGGCAAAGAAACATAATGCTTATGCATCTTAAAACAGAACTAGTCATGCTGGGAGACGGGGCTTTCCTCCGACGCTGGTCTACGCGATTCATTATTGTAAAGAAGCAACAGAGTGTCCATGCCTTTCCTCGCCTATTGCAGAGGTGGGCTAGAGCTTGTACCACTGTGAAATTGCAGTGTGTATTTTCCTTTTATTTTTTAGAAACATGTCTTTTTTGTGCAGTACTGTTCTTGAGCACGAGAGCAAACTGTCCTCACATGTGAATGCAAAAACATCCCCCTACACTCTGAATGACCCCCCGCCCTGCTGTTTGTTCATATAGCCTTACAGTTTATTTAAGTGTAATCATCTCGATGGTCATAAATATCCTATCTTTGTTGTACAATTTTGGCATTGTACATCACTGCATACGCAAATAAGTTCTTTTCGCTATATATAACACCTTGCATTGTACATACGCATTGATCACCATTGTCCATTTTTCTTTGTGCACATAAGCTATGTAACATATATCTAGAAATAAAATACTTTTGAAACTTATGACTGGTTGAGATGATAGAGGGCGGTTTCTACGCTCAAGAGGTTGGTATATCCGAAGTCGTCCTAAATTACCACTGTCCGAATCGCAGCAAAAGTGAGACGGTCCAACATCGATTTGAGATCACGGTGGCGAAAGGCGTCTGGCACATGGAGTGGCGATGCTGTTAAGTGTAAGTAGAGCACAAGCATCACAAAGGCGCTTAACCCACGATCCAGAAAACACGCCTCAGGGAGTGGAAGTACCTCGATGATCAGATGGAAACGCACAGCGAAGAGGCTTACCGCAGACGATGGCACACACGTTTTTTCCACAGTAGGGAAGGGACAGCTGGAGCTTCCAGTTGTTCCGTACTAACCAAGCCTCTATCCTCTAGTACGCATACATGCGTAGCATTATCTCAAATGTGAAAATTTGGTATATTTTGTTTTCCTTCAACTTTTAACACTCGGGTATATAAAGGAAAGCTGGTGTTTTAGTGCTCATTTGTAAGATGTGTACATTGCTTAAATTTTTTTTCGTTGTTTCGTTTGTTAACGTACTTGTTACACGTACAATAAAACTTCCCCTTTTCAAGTTATTCAGCGTGGTTTTCTGAATGTTTTATTTCGCTTTCATGAAGTTCACTATTTTTTGGAAAGCGGGGAGGATATCAAGCCATCCACATCTTGGTCTTTTTGAAATTGTTTATTTCTGTGTGCGTATACCAATATTGGCATACGACATTTAATGAATGCATGACAAATATATATCGCGGGATATAGCATAATTATCATAATATGCATGCCATTAAATTGCAGGAAGACATTGTAGGGATATTACATTGTTTTACGGCAAAGCGACGATCATATGACAAATCTGTATAAAAGTGGTCATAACATCACCAAATGACATCATGTGTTCGTCTTGAAGGTTCCGTGGTTATATATATGCGCACGCTATCATGCGTACGGAAAAATAAACGCCTTCCTATAGGAAAAGGCTCTGCATTCGCTATCAAAGCGTCAGGTCAAACAATCTTGTTCACAGAGGACGTCCGATGTTCTATTAGCGCCGCAAGTGCCAGCCCCGGTGAGAAATATCTAATACGCAATATCTAATTTTGGTGATGAATTCCCTACTTTTTCTTAAGAAATAAAGCACGTGTTCGAAGTTCTATAGCCCCGCCACGTCGGTCTAGTGGCTAAGGTACTCGGCTGCTGACCCGCAGGTCGCGGGATCAAATTCCGGCTGTGGCGGCTGCATTTCCGGTGGAGGCGCAAATGTTGTAGGCCCGTGTGCTCTGATTTTGGTGGACGTTAAAGAACCCCAGGTATTAAAAATTTCCCGAGCTCTCCACTATGGCGTCTCTAATAATCATATGGTGATTTTGGGACGTTAAACTTGACATGTCAATCATGAATCAATGGAAGTTCTATTGCACATATTGCTGCTGTGCACGATTACGAAAGTGATGACATTTTCTGCTCCTTTGTAAACTTTCGTTAGCTGCACGCCACCCACTAATTAGGCTTTTCGCCAGCTGTGGTACCTTGTACGATTCAACTTTCGCACTAAACCTGCCATAATGGCCTAGTGGTTAGGGCACTCTACTGCTGGACCAAAGGTCGCAGGATGTACTCCCAACCGGGGCATCCACTTTTTCGATGGAAGCGAGAGTGCTTCAGGTCCAAATACAAAGGGTTATGAAAGAAAATATGTGTGCTTTCATTTATTTCTTTGATTGGAAATATTTTATTTAGTTCATGAAGTAATTTTCACAATCATGGGCTAAGGTATGGCACTTTATGGCAAAAATATCATATATGAGCAAACGGCCCAAGCAAGAACTCTAATGTTCTTGAGGAGAAGTGTATTCATGAGGGATTGGGACAGAGGTGATGAATTAGGTGGGTGGCGACCGGATTCCAGAGCTCTTCTGGCGGCTGCCAGCTGCCTGACGTGACCTAGAAGCACAAGCTGTACCTCCCATTGCTCTAAAGTAATGTAGAGCTTGTATCGGCCTAAAATGGAGTCGAAGTTTGGTGGTCGGTTAAGGCATCCCCACGAAATGTGATAGAGCGACGATGCGCCACCACACTGTGGTGATGATAGCCTTCCAATCAGTCGTGATACAAAAGGGATTTCCAAATATGGTCTCAACGCTGCAGTGGTGAACTTCTCCTGGCGTGTCACCAGTTGGAACAATGGCCACTGGTTCAAGAGAACTTTTTTTCCAGATATATTTTACAGGGCTTATGTGCACACAAAAAGATGGACAATGATGATCAATGCGTATGTACAATGAGAGCTGTTATATACAGCGAAATGAACTTATTTGCGTATGCAGTGATGCAAGTACAATGCGAAAATGTTACAACAAAGACTTGACATTCATGAACATCGAGATGATTGAATTTAAATAAACAGTAAGGCTTTATGAAGAAACAAGGGGGGGGGGGTCATTCAAAGTTTAGGGTGATGTTTTTGCGTTCACATGTGAGGACAATTTGCTCTCGTGCTCAAGAACTATATTGCACACAAAAAGCATGATTCTAATGAAGAAAAGGAAAATACACACTGCAATTTCACAGTGATACAAGCTCTAGCCCACCTCCTCAATAGGGGAGGAAAAGCATGGACACTCTGTTGTTTTTCACAATCACGAATCGCGTAGACCAGCGCCGGAGGGAAGCCTCCTCTCCCAGCATAACTAATTCTTCGTTGAGATGCATAAGCATAACGTTTCTTAAGCGATGTAGCAGAGGAAACATGGCTCTTTGAGGGCGTCCCCTCAGGCGGGCCAGTCCCCTCCGCTTCCATAGGACAAAGGCTCCGATAGTCATTAGGAGTTGGGCAAAGTTATCCCTGTGGCTAGACTTCCACTGCATACTTATTTGGAACATACTGGTAACCATGCGCCAAAAGGTGCGCGCTACTATACATTTCTGAAAGACATGGTTCAGCGTTTCGACGCGGCCGGATTGCGGGCATGTGGCGGATGGCTCCACGGCCCACGCCGCAAGGCGGTCGGCCGTTGGTAAAGCCTCCCATTCCCTAAGCCAGTTTAGGTCACAGACTTCGGAGGGGAGGGACGTATTTGTAAGCGTCCAACGTCTTTTCGCGCGGCATTTCCGGCGCTGTTCCTCAGACTTTTAAATGCTTTTATTCACTCATGTCGGTGGAAGACATCTCCATCAGTTCTTGGACTGGAAAATCATTTCGCCATTGTTGACTACTAGTGAAGCGGCAGCTAAAGCAATAGCGGCAGGCGTTGAAACGATGGCGCAGGTTTAGCCACAGATCAGAGACCAATGCGGCACTCTGTGTCGAACGCGTGTTAGCCGTTTCTTGAACCTTTGCAGAAGCACCTTAAATGGGTGTCATGTCTGTTGGACATCAACGTTATAGATGCAATATTACGTGGCAAAATATACAAGGTGGCCCACGTTTGGCCTTACGTTATGAGTATTCGAAGTACCCCTCCTCCCCTTCCAGGCGAGAATAGCTGAGTCACACTAGTTTCCAACAGCGACATCGTCAACGAAGTGTAAAGCTGAGTTGGTGCACGCATCGCTTTATTACCGCGTCTAGACTATTATAAAACATCCGCTATGGCATTGTGCGCCCTCTCCTGCTTCATAAATGATTCATGACTATAGTGTATCGTGTAATTTTGCACGACACTTGCAGAAGTCGGTCTTGCAGGTACCACTACGTTTTCGACAGATACGACTCCTCTAGTTTACATGGTGACTTTGTGTTGAACGCAGTCATGGCGTTTCCCTATTTCGTTATCATTGTCACTCCTACGTGTCTCGTGATATATGTGTATACACATAGGTCAACAAAATAAATGTAGACTCACTAAGACTCATTCAATAGGCTTATTTTGCTTATGACTCACTCAGCCTCAGACCTATGCCTCGAGTCGATTCGTAAGTGAGTTCGCCGACACACACACACACACACACACACACACACACACACACACACACACACACACACACACACACACACATATATATATATATATATATATATATATATATTGTAGTGAAGAAGATGAGTGCTACTCAGAAAGGCAGGGGGTGGTTCCGCCATTACCACTTGACGTGTCGTGACTGCTCTCCTGTTTTATAAAAGAGTGCCACTCTAAAACGCCTCATTTTAATTAGTGGAGAGTGCTGGGTAATCCCTAATCCTGGAATTGTGAAACCATTCGTTGCCTCCAGTTTCTACAATGTCCACGGACGACGATCAGCAGGCGGCCGGCTCGGCTCCAACTACTGCACCTCCTGTCTGTTTCGGCTCCTTTTGTCAACGCGATCCGCGTACCTTCAGTGGAACCGATGACAAAGACGTGGAAGACTGGCTCGACGAATACGACTGGGTGAGCAAGCACAAAGAGTGGGACGATGCACACAAGCTTACTGTCGTCCAATTTTATTTGATGAACGTCGCCAGTCTGTGGTACCAAATTCACGAGAGAGACCTCCCCACCTGGTCGGCCTTCCGAATGGCGTTCGCGGACTTGTTTGGCCGTCCAGCGCTTCGCAAACTATGGGCCAAACAGCGCTTGCGCACTAGGGATCAGCAGAATGGTGAGAATTACACCAGTTATATCGAAGATGTGGTCGACCTTTGCCGGCGTGTCAATTCGGCGTTCACAGAAGCCGAGAGGATCAAACACATCTTGAAAGGCGTGACTGACGACGCATTTCAGATGCTAGTCGCCAAAAGCTCGCAAACGGTAGCGGAAGTGATCCAACGTTGTCAGAGCTATGATGAGCTCTGCAAACAGCGTGACACCACTCGTCGTGCCACGCGCCATGTGCAACAATCTCCGCTTTAACGTCAGCTGGCACTGCTATAGACCACACCACTTTGCTTCTCGAGATCAAGCAATTTGTACGAGAGGAGGTCGCACGCCAGTTGCCCCTCGTGCCTTATACCTCCGAAGGTGCCCCATCTACTTTAGCGCCATCAATACAGCGAGTAGTCCAGGAGCAAGTGTCTGAGGCGCTACCAACAGCTCACGCACCACCTGTGGCTTCTCCATTGACCTATGCCGAAGCACTGAACGGAACCCGACGTCCGCCTGTCGCGAACGGCCACGTTTCTTTGTCGCGAACGCCTACGTCCACGCGTCCCTTTGTCGTACCGACTGAGCCTACGTACCAGACTGCCCGTCCTTTCGTTCGACCACCACCTCCGCGCTTTCAAAACCCTTGGCACACTAAAGACAACCGCCTCATATGCTTCGCCTGTGGAATTGCGGGTCACGTAGCACGATTTTGTCGACGGCGTGAGTTTTTCCTGCGTGACGACGTCAGGCGCAACTATTATGATTTCCCACAATGACCAGAGCCTGCGGTATCTGGCGAGACTGTGACCTCGCCGGAACTTCAACAGACACCGGTCGCCTTCACCTAAACGCCATTCTCTTTCTCCTATGCTACGTCGACCTCGCCCTATCCCCGAGGAAAACTAGGAGCCGCAGTTCCGGGGGCAAGAACTGCGGATATTTCAAACTCCACAAGACCTTGTTTTTCGCCGTCGAACGTCGTTGCTGTCTCCGTTGAAGGTATACCTGTTTTTGCATTGGTCGATACTGGCGCCGCAGTGTCTGTAATGACTGAAAAACTTTGCCGTCGACTAAAAAAAAGTCACAATGCCTCTTCAAGACTTCGTTTTGAGCATTGCGAGCGAGCAACGAATTCGTCCTTTTGCTGCATGCACAGCTGTCACACGGGTCCCATTAATTAGGGAGGCTATCGCCGGGCTAATTCCAAGGGCCGAAGTATCGGCCCCCCGAACCGCACCACGAAAGCGTGGACAATTTAGAAGTGGTCCTTTTTGGCGCGCCAGCGGACGCCGGCTGTGGCTCAAAGAACAAGTCAGAGCCGAGAGTTGATAAACAAACAAACTTATATTCTCAATAATGGCAGATCGAAAGCAATACACAAGAATGCACACTCCACAATATTTGCATACAATATGTCTCCAATCAAACAACGTACTACACAGTACAATCAGCCACACTCGAAACAACGGACACAGACAACAATACGCACTACAATGCAGTCGCATGCATTGAACAGCCAAGACACTTAAAGACTAAAGAGATAAAAAAACCTATTCAGTCCAAAGTTCTTGGAACAAAAGTCTGGATGATACTCTTCCGAGAATCACTCACTCAAAGTCCAGCGTTGTTGTCGTTCCGCTGCCCCTGAAGTTTCTCTTCCAGGAAACCTCGCGTCTTCAGTTGGCCTCTCTTCAAGCTTCCAACTTCTTCGCCGGAAACACGTCGGCTTCACACACGCAGCTGTTGCCACGCGTCTTCGCTCGATAGCGGCAGACACACGCTCTTGCCTGTAGCTCGAGCCTTCACCCCTCAGGTGGAAATCCTCTTCTTCTCCTGCTTTGTCCCTATGGACAAAACCTTCGCCGACTACACGGCGGAATCCCTACGCACTCTGGCGCTAACTTCCGTCTTCTCCTGCTCTCTCATGTCGGCTGCTCGGTTGAATACCTTCCGCGCGACATTCCAGAAAGTTCTCATTTCGTCGGCACGATGCGCAGCGAAGGCTGGGGGATAGCGCGAGACTGTACGACGGCCGTCCCCGACAGATGACTCAACCCGGCATAACACGCCCCTTTCCTTCTAGATATTTCCAGTGCTTGCTCGGCCGCCGAAGTGGGGTGAGGAGGTTCGTCGGCGAAGCCACGCTTCCAAGAGGAGAGGCTCGCGCGCCCGGGGAGCCTTTAGATGTTTGTTTTCTTTTTCTTTCTTTTTCGTTGACCTCGCGGCGTCACTCCGGCGGTTCGTCGCGAGAATTTGGTGGCGTGCCCATTTTTGGCGCTCGTTCTGTGACACTGCCCCCCACTTCAAAAATATTGCTACGTAGCTGCAAATGGCCCACCGTGCGTGTGGTTCGAGACGCACGAAGCGGAAATTACGAGCTGGGACTCCTTTAAAGAAAAGATCCGTGACCTTTTTGGCGACACCATTGGGCGGCAGATCGCAGCGCGGAATCAACTGGCGGCCCGTGCACAGACGTCGACGGAGTCGTACGTCGCGTACATTCATGACGTCATCGCCCTATGCTGCCAGATTGACGAGCACATGAGTGAGTCGGAGAAAGTGGCCCATGTGCTGAAAGGCATAGCAGACGACGCATTTAATCTACTAGTTTACAACAACGTTGCCACCGTCGACGCCATAATTAAAGAGTGCCGGCGGTTCGAAGAAGCCAAAAGCCGCCGTATCACTCAGTGATTCACCCGGCTGCCCAACACGGCCGCGACCTCATCGTGTGAAGCCGCCCGCCAGTCCCCCACGTATGACAACGTCACACGTATTGTTCGTCGGGAAATCGATGCTGCCTGTCCGGCTCCCCTTCAGCCACCCGTTTTCGCAACACTCGGCCTTAATTGATTGTTCGTCTGGTACCCTCAGCCTTGATCTACCAATCTTTGCCGACTACTCTGCAAAGCCCACCAGCCACTTGAGCCCAACCACTTTCGTTCGCCTGCCACCTCGAGCCGTCACGTACGTGTCTTTGTCATCGACCCCTCCCGTTCCTGACGGTGATTATATCGTTACACCAATTACTGACGTTCGGCTGACGCGCAGTGTTACTGTGCCCTATACCATCGCGACCATAGCGGATAACTGTGTGTTACTTCCGCTCCTTAACTTTGGTTTCACTCCTCAAGTGTTGCCCTGCCAGATGTCTCTAGCCCAGCTAACTGCCATAACAGAAGACGATGTCAGTGTTGTCGCTGTATCTGCTCCTGATCAAAGCGCAGTCTCACGGTCACCCAGCTCAGACGATGGTATGTTTCCAAACATGATTGGATCGGAGCTGTCGCCTCACCAGGCCGACGCTCTCTGCCAAGTTTTGGCCTCATACAGTGACATTTTCGACACCGACGATCGTCCCTTGGGCCAGACTTAAATTGTCACTCACCGAATCAACACTGGTGACTCTGCGCCCATTCACCGTCGGCCGTACCGCGTGTCAGCATCTGAGCGAGAAGTGATTCAGAAAGAAGTGGCCAAAATGCTTACGAAAAACGTAATCGAACCATCAACGAGCCCTTGGGCATCTCCCGTGGTATTAGTAAAAAAGAAAGATGGCTCATGGCGTTTCTGCGTTGATTATCGCCACCTCAACAAAATTACGAAAAAAGACGTGTACCCTCTACCACGCATTGACGATGCCCTTGATTGTCTCCATGGCGCCACCTTCTTTTCATCTCTTGACCTCCGATCTGGATACTGGCAAATTGCTGTAGATGACATGGACCAAGAAAAGACCGCCTTCGTTACCACTGACGGCCTTTACCAATTCAAGGTCATGCCGTTCGGGCTCTGCAACGCTCCAGCGACCTTCGAGAAAATGATGGACACGCTCCTACAAGGATTTAAATGGTCGACATGTTTGTGTTACTTGGACGACGTGATCATTTTCTCACCTACCTTTACAACCCACCTTGAACGCCTTTCGACCATTCTATCCATATTTCAACGGGCGGGCCTGCAGCTCAATTCCTCCAAGTGCCACTTCGGTCTTCGTCGGATTACCGTATTGGGTCACCTTGTTGACGCTGCCGGCGTACGGCCAGACCCGGCGAAAGTACGCGCTGTAACAAACTTCCCAGTCCCACGCTCTGTTCATGATGTTCGCAGTTTTGTGGGCCTCTGCTCCTACTTTTGCCGGTGTGTGAAAAACTTTGCGGCACTCGCACGGCCACTCACCGACCTTCTCAAACAAGAGGTCCCATTTTCTTGGGGCTCTCCTCAAGCTGACGCCTTCTCTCAGCTCATCACCGCTCTAACGACACCTCCTATTCTTGCACATTCCGACCCCGATGCTCCCACAGAAGTGCGAACAGACGCGAGCGGTCACGGAATTGGTGCAGTTTTGGCGCAAATTCAGCGGGGCAACGACCGTGTAATCGCGTACGCGAGCCGTCTGCTTTCTAAGTGTGAACGCAATTATTCTATAACAGAACGGGAATGTGTCGCTCTTGTTTGGACGGTTTCGAAATTCCGTCCTTTCTTGTATGGCCGCCCTTTCCGTGTCATCACAGATCACCACGCGCTGTGCTGGCTTTCTTCTCTGAAGGACCCCACTGGACGACTTGGTCGTTGGGCATTACGCCTACAAGAGTATTCCTACTCGGTTGCTTATAAGTCTGGACGTTTCCATCTGGACGCCGATTGCTTATTCCGCTACCCTGTTGATCAGCCCGACGAACCAGACATCGAGCCTAGCCTCAGCGTCATGTCAATGTCCCAGTTTCTTCAGATTGGTGATGAACAACGTCGTGATGCTTCTCTGCGACAACTTATTGACCGTCTCAAATCTGCTCCGAACGACACGTCACTTCACATGTACGTCCTCCTGAATGGCACGCTGTACCGTCGTAGCCTCCAGCCAGATGGCCCTGAGCTCCTTCTTGTCGTGCCGAAAAATTTGCGTTCAACCGTGCTGCACGAGCTTCACGATGAACCAACTGCTGGTCATCTGGGTGTATCTCGGACGTACGACCGCGTGCGTCGCCGCTTCTTTTGGCGCGGTCTCGCCCGGTCCGTTCGCCGTTACGTGTCCTCCTGCTATAAATGCCAACGTAGGAAGCGACCTACTGCGCCCCCGGCAAGACTTCTTCAACCGATCTCCATCCCAACCGAACCTTTCTTCCGTATTGGTATAGATCTTCTCGGTCCTTTTCTTGAGTCGAAATCGGGCAACAAGTGGGTCGCTGTTGCTATAGACTACGCGACTAGGTATGCCATCACTCGAGCGCTCTCCACCAGCACCGCTACTGACGTTGCGGACTTTTTGCTCCACGACGTCATCCTACAGCATGGCGCTCCTCGCCAATTACTCACAGATCGTGGCCACACATTTTTGTCCCGTGTGATCGACGATCTTCTGCGCTCTTCCTCGACGCACCACAAGCTGACCACTTCCAACCATCCCCAAACAAATGGCCTTACCGAACGGCTAAATCGGGCCCTAACGGACATGCTCGCGATGTATGTGTCCTTCGACCACCATGACTGGGACCTGGCGCTACCTCACGTGACCTTCGCGTACAATTCTTCGCGCCACGACACCACTGGTTATTCACCCTTTTATTTGCTTTATGGCCGTGATCCGACGTTACCACTCGACACCTTACTTCCAACCACTACAACGCCGTCAACCGAATATGCACGCGACGATATTGCTCGTGCCGACCACGCACGTCAGATCGCCCGCTCTAGACTTTTGGCTTCGCAAGCCACCCAGAAAGCCATCTACGACAGCCGGCATGCTGACGTTCACTTCTCACCCGGTTCTCTTGTTCTCCTGTGGTGCCCAGTTCGTCGAGTTGGCTTATCAGAGAAGTTATTGTCTCGCTACATGGGTCCTTACCGTATCATCCGCCAGGTAACCGACGTCACCTGTGAGATCATTCCTGCATCTGAGACCACAAGCCTGCCTGCAACCACATCCAGTGATGTTGTGCACGTCAGCAGGCTAAAACCTTACCACCTGCCTACTGAAGACCGTAGGAAATGTGCACCGAGGCGGCGCTTTTACCGCCGGGGGGGGGGGGGGTAATGCTACGTAGCTGACGTATCAGCGGTGAAAAGACGACAACGAGGAAATGCTCTGTCGGTTGCGCGAGCTGCTTCCATCTTAGTCGACGCCATACGCATCATTTTGAATATAGATTTTAAATAGACACACCTCATGTCATTTTTACGTAACAATATTATCTTATAATATTTAAAACCACACAAACGAGCACGAACAGTCACCACACACTCTGAAAGACTGTAACACAAACCGTCACTCATGACACTTCACATTCACAATAGATCGCTCAATACAATCGTACATTGTCGTTCTATTCCACAACATATAAAATATAGCCACAGGTACATGACTACAACACTTCATCACACATTCAAAACAATACAAACGTACAAAGTTCTGTCTTTACAACAATTATGCAACACTGTACATCACATCGTCGCACAGAACACTTTGAGTCGCTCGACATACACTTAAGACACAGGATAACAAGAACATTAACACAACATATGTCACTCAGCCCTGCCAAACACATTCCGATTCCACCTCAGCACCTATCCTGTGTATTTCGAGCTGCGCTTGCGTCCTTTCTTGCGGTGCTCGCTCGATCTCTTCTTGTTTTTCCTTGTTCTTTTTCGGCGAGCCTTTTCCAACGACGGTATCTGAGGCAGCGTCTCAGTCATCGTTGTCACTTCCGACCCTGCTAACGGGTCATGACGTTCGACGGGTCCTGTCTGTTTATTTACCAGCTTGTTCATGTCTCTACATTTGGCCCGGCTGGCCGACTCCGTCACCTTTACACTGCCGGTCGGTTGAGGTCGTGCCGACGTAAGTCCAGCTGCCCAGCCCGTGAACTCATTCAACACGATCATCTTCTCATTCGCTGTCTCTTGCGCCGCGGCTTCACCTTGGGCTCGAGTGAGGTCCGTCACGGGCTGCTCCTCCACTGTATCTCGCGGTCGCTGGGTTGGCGAGGGCTCTATCTTAGGATCTTCTCCCAAACAATCCGGATCATTCGTTCCTCGCGCCCCGTCGATGTTTCCGATGACAAGGTCGTAAAGGGGGGTCGTCATACATAGAGCGGTAACCTTCCCACTGAAGTACGGGGTTTCCACCTCAATCTCTGCTTCGGGAAGCATCCAAACCGTACGGTCAATTAGGCAAACCGGTTTCGTTTTGCCTGTTAACTCACTTTCCCGTACCAAGTTTCTCCGCACGATAACAGTGGAGCTGCCGGTATCTCTTAACACTGTAATCTTTTTGTCCGCAACTTTTCCAGGTAGCGTTGGCATTCCCTTCGAAACATCGGTTGGCTGTTTTGTCATTACAGCACCCACAATAAGAATTTTCTCCCCATTTTTCAACTCTACAAATCCGTCGGTGACGGCAATATCGTCGGATTTCGGTGCTGCTAGCACACAGGACACCTGGTGAGTTTGACTCGCTCCGTTTTGACATGCGTCTGCTTTGTGCCCAGTCTGTCCACACTTAAAACATTTTACTACCGTAGGGCTCATAAAGTTAGTACGACAGTTGCTCGCGTGATGACCCACTCGGTTACACAGGAAATATCGCTGAACACTCTCCGGTGCACGCTTCTTTGGTTCGGGTGCCGAATTTTCCGAGTCTTCGGGACACTCCTTCTGGACCTTGGCCAAATCAGTTCCACCTTGCGCTTCCAAGAATTGATCAGCTAATTCAAGCATGTCCTCAAGTGACTTAGCTCTCCTCTCTTTCAAGTACAGCGACAGGCTTGGGTGGCAACTAGTAAGAAATTGTTCTCTAATTAGGAGCTCTCTAAGTTAATCGTACTCCTGCGCTCTCCCTGAAAGTTCAATTCATGTGTCGAAATAATGGCTAAGTCGGGCGGCGTACTGTGTAGCCG
The DNA here is from genome assembly GCF_043290135.1 of Rhipicephalus microplus. Classification (NCBI taxonomy): domain Eukaryota; kingdom Metazoa; phylum Arthropoda; class Arachnida; order Ixodida; family Ixodidae; genus Rhipicephalus; species Rhipicephalus microplus. The sequence goes on along the minus strand of NC_134706.1, from coordinate 61,295,065 downwards.
TCTCACCATCAGCTGGCTTTCCTGTCCGAAATCTGTCCCGGAATCCTTCTACAGTAAATCTCAATCGCTTCAGCAAAGCAGCTTTCACCTTTGCATAGTTGGCTGCATCGGTCAGCGTCAGCCTACCGTACACACTGAGCACTTCACCACTCAAGCAAGTACTCAAAGCAGTTGCCCATTGATGTTCCGGCCAATCCTGGCTCCTCGCAATCGTCTCAAATCGGTGAAGGTACGCGTCAAGGTCGTCCTTCCTTTCATCAAACGCCACGAGCAGCTTGCTTGGGTTCAAGCGGAAGCCATGATCTTCCCGTTCGCTGCTTTCAACTCTAGCTTGGACGGGAGTTTCACTTCGCTGTTGCAAACGGAGCCGCTCGAGTTCCATCTCGTGCTGTCGCTGCCGTTCTCTTTCCTCTCTTTCTTCTTTCGCCCTCTCAGCTGCCAGTATTTCTTTCTCCAGCTCCAACTTCAATTGCAGCTCTCTTTCTTCTTTCAGCTGTCGCTCCTTTGCCTCTCTTTCTTCTTTCAGCTGTCGCTCCTTTGCTACTCTTTCTTCTCTCGCCCTTTCAGCTGCCAACCTCTCTCGTTCCAACTCAGCTGCTTTTTCTTCCTTGGCTCTCTCAGCTGCCAACCTCTCTCGTTCCAACTCAGCTGCTTTTTCTTCTTTGGCTCTCTCAGCTGCCAACCTCTCTCGTTCCAACTCAGCTTCTTTTTGCGCTTTGGCTCTTTCGACCGCCAGCCTTTCTTTTTCCAGCTCAGCTGCCTTTTCTTCTTTGGCCCTCTCTTTTTCTTCTTTTTCCTTTTGGGTGACCCACTTTTGTAGTTCGGAGCCAGAAAGACCCATCGTCTCACCAAGAGCGACTAACTTTTCGAGATCCATTTTGTTTCGCAACTCGCAAATAAGACCTTGGCGCGTGCAAAAAGTATCTGCCTAAATCAGTCTATCGGAACACTCCCCTGCACTCGTTAACGAGAACACTGGACAACACACAAAATCGTTCCGATAGCACTATCAACAACTCGAGGCTCTTTCTCACTACTTTGGACACACTGCACCAAAAGGTCCTGTCGCGGACGCTAGAATAATTGTCACACGGGTCCCGTTAATTAGGGAGGCTATCGCCGGGCTAATTCCAAGGGCCGAAGTATCGGCCGCCCAAACCGCACCACGAAAGCGTGGACAATTTAGAAGTGGTCCTTTTTGGCGCGCCAGCGGACGCCGGCTGTGGCTCAAAGAACAAGTCAGAGCCGAGAGTTGATAAACAAACAAAATTATATTCTCAATAATGGCAGATCGAAAACAATACACAAGAATGCACACTCCACAATATTTGCATACAATATGTCTCCAATCAAACAACGTACTACACAGTACAATCAGCGACACTCGAAACAACGGACACAGACAACAATACGCACTACAATGCAGTCGCATGCATTGAACAGCCAAGACACTTAAAGACTAAAGAGATAAAAAAAACCTATTCAGTCCAAAGTTCTTGGAACAAAAGTCTGGATGATACTCTTCCGCGAATCACTCACTCAAAGTCCAGCGTTGTTGTCGTTCCGCTGCCCCTGAAGTTTCTCTTCCAGGAAACCTCGCGTCTTCAGTTGGCCTCTCTCCAAGCTTCCAACTTCTTCGCCGGAAACACGTCGGCTTCACACACGCAGCTGTTGCCACGCGTCTTCGCTCGATAGCGGCAAACACACGCTCTTGCCTGTAGCTCGAGCCTTCACCCCTCAGGTGGAAATCCTCTTCTTCTCCTGCTTTGTCCCTACGGACAAAACCTTCGCCGACTACACGGCGGAATCCCTACGCACTCTGGCGCTAACTTCCGTCTTCTCCTTCTTTGTCCCGACTGACAAAACCTTCGCCGACTACACGGCGGGATACCCTACACGCTCTGGCGCTAACTTCCGTCTTCTCCTGCTTTCTCATGTCGGCTGCTCGGTTAAATACCTTCCGCGCAACATTCCAAAAAGTCCTCCTCATTTTGTCGGCGCCATGCGCAGCGAAGGCTGGGGGATAGCGCGAGACTGTACGAGGGCCGTCCCCGACAGATGACTCAACCCGGCATAACACGCCCCTTTCCTTCTGGATATTTCCAGTGCTTGCTTGGCCGCCGATGCGGGGTGAGGAGGTTCGTCGGCGAAGCCACGCTTCCGAGAGGAGAGGCTCGCGCGCCCGGGGGGCCTTTAGATGTTTGTTTTTTTATTTCTTTTTCGTTGACCTCGCGGCGTCACTACGGCGGTTCGTCGCGAGAATTTGGCGGCGCGCCCATTTTTAGCACTCGTTCTTTGACAACAGCACATGTCGCTATTGCTGCCGATATTTATGTCGTCGAGTTTGTAGTGCTCCCGCAGTGTTCACATGACATTATATTAGGCTGGGACGTTCCCTGCACTCATCATGCCGTCATCAACTGTGCTTGCGCCGAAGTAGTGTTCGCGCCTTTATGCGACACTGTTTCACTCGACTAGTCTCTTCACCTGCAAAAGTTTTCATTGCCACCGACACTTCAATACCCCCGTTCTCATCCGCCCTAGTTCCGCTTTCCTGTGACGTCTCTAGTGGCTCAACTGTTCTTTACGCCTTCTGAAACCGCTGTTTGCCGCAAGTGCTTCCCGATTCCTTTCGCCGTTCTGAATGTTCACGATGCATCAAGTGCAATTTATGTTTGATTCCGTTTCCCTCACCTTCCAAGTTACTGTGCAGAGAGTACTTGGGCTTTGGCGATGACGTTGATCCCTCGAGTGCACGTGTAGTTCCTGACCACTCGACTACGCTACCCATTGACGCTGTTGATTGCTGCGCGTCATCCTCGTCCCCATCATTCACCGACGCAATTTCGCGCTGCATCGACACCAACCTTACGGCCCAGCAGCGCACCGACATCATCGCCCTTCCCGAGCGCTTCCGCGCCAGTTTTGACCACCAGAAACTGAATTTGGGCCGTGCTTCCACAGTATCTCACGAAATCGACACTGGCCTTCAAGCTCCTTTACGTCAGCGTCCGTATCGGGTATCGGCATCTGAGCGTCGCCTAATCACGGAACAAGTTGACGACATGTTGAAGCGAGGTGTTATTGAGCCCTCTAACAGCCCGTGGGCATCCCCAGTTGTTCTAGTCAAGAAAAAGAATGGCGCAATAAGATTCTGCGTCAACCACCGCTTGTTGAATAAGATCACGCGCAAAGATTTTTACCCGCTACCTGGCATCGACGATGCCCTTGACTGCTTACAAGGCGCGGAGTTCTTCTCGTCACTAGATCTGCGTTCAGGTTATTGGCAGGTTCCCATGGCTGAAGCTGATCGCCCCAAGACGTCTTTTGTTACCCATGATGGCTTATACGAGTTTAACGTCATGCCATTCGGGCTCTGCTATGCGCCTGCCACTTTCGAGCGCATGATCGACAACATACTGCGTGGCCTGAAACGGCAGACATGTCTGTGTTATTCAGACGATGTCGTGACATTTTCAAGCAAATTTCAACGCATCTTCAGCGGCTCGAGACAGTGCTTACTTGCCTCACCTTCGCCGGTCTACAGCTCAACTTGAAGAAGTGCTGCTTCGGTGCTCAAAAACTCCTAATTTTGGGCCATGTTGTATGTAGAGATGGCATTCTTCCGGATCCGACGGAACTCCGTTCCGTTGCCGAATTTCCTAAGCCAAGACATTAAAATAACTTCGTAGCTTCCTCAATTTATGTTCATATTTTCGTCGTTTTATTCGCAACTTCGCCTCCATAATATCGCCCTTGACTGACCTCCTTGCCGGCAACAACGACCTTTCAAATTGGTCGTCAGCTTGTAATGATGCATTTGCCACACTCCGCCACCTTTTTACGTCCCCTTCTATACTGCGACATTTTGATCCTCTTGCCCCGACGGAAATACACACGGATGCTAGCGGAGTTGGCCTCGGTGCTGTGCTCGCCCAGCGCAAACCTGGATCTGATGAGTACGTCGTCTCTTACGCCAGCCGTGCACTCACAAAAGAAGAAGCCAACTATTCAGTCACCGAAAAAGAGTGTCTAGCCATCATATGGGCCATCGGCAAGTTTCGACCTTATCTTTACGGGCACCCATTCAGCGTGGTTACAGATCATCACTCATTATGTTGGCTCTCCTCGTTAAAAGATCCCACCAGCCGGCTCCCCGTTGGGCGCTTCGGCTACAAGAGTACGACGTTCACGTTGTTTACCGATCTGGCCGAAAACATTCCGACACAGACGCTTTGTCCCGATCCCCTCTACGATGTAATGACAAGTCGCCGTCTTCGCTTGCCCCCGACGTATCTGCACTTAGTGTCAGCGACAGGCTACAGCAGCAACAAAAAGATCCTTGGATTGCTTCACTTATCAACTTGTTGAGTCGATCTCCCTCACAAAATATTCCTAGAGGTATGCGCCGTCAAATACAGCACTTCGTTATCAGAGATGGTTTGCTATACAGACGGAATGATCTCTCCGAAAGATGCCAATGGCTCCTAGTCATTCCCAGATGTCTCCGCTCAGACATATGCGCCTCCTTTCACCCCGACCCACAATGCGCCCATGCTGGAGTGTTAAAAACCTACACCCGTCTGTCCCACCGCTACTACTGGCGTGGAATGTATCGCTTCGTTCGTCGCTACGTACGTTCCTGTTTCGCTTGCCAACGCCGGAAGAATCCCACTCCAAGTTCTCCAGCTCCACTACAACCCTTACCTTGTCCTGCCTGACCATTTGACCGTGTTGGTATCGATCTGTATGGACCTCTTCCGACTACACCGGCTGGAAATCGTTGGGTAATCGTCGCTATCGATAACCTTACGCGCTACGCCGAAACTTCACCACTTTTTTCTGCGTCAACCAATGACGTCGGTCGTTTCATATTGCATCAGATTATTTTACGTCACGGTGCACCACGCGAACTCCTGAGTGACCGAGGGCGTGTGTTTTTGTCGGACACCGTCGAATCGCTTCTCAAGGAATGCCAAGTCATTCATCGCACCACCACCGCGTATCATCCTCAAACTAATGGCATTACAGAACGATTCAACCGCACATTAGGAGATATGCTGCCAATGTACGTCGCAACTGATCACACCAACTGGGACAGTATTCTCCCTTTTGTAACATACGCGCATAATACTGCTGTCGAGACAACCACTGGTTTCTCTCCATACTCCCTCCTTTATGATCGCGAGCCCTCTTGCACGCTAGACACCATCCTTCCTTACCACCCGGATGTTGCTGAGTCGACGACGATGTCACAAGCTGCTCAATACGCGGAAGAGTGTCGTCAGCTTGCCCGCTCCTTCACAAGTGCTGAACAGCAACGCCAGAAACACCACCGCGATAGCCCGACGCCTCCGGCTTCTTATGGTGCAGATGACCTAGTCTGGCTTTGCATCCCTTCAACCAGCCCTGGTCTCTCAACGTAACTGACGTACAAGTATGACGGCCCTTACTGTGTGGTTAAGCAAATTCACCCGTCAATTACATCGTCGAGCCGCTAGAGCAGCCCCATGATCAACGACACCATGGACGTGAGACCGTCCATATAGACCGCCTAAAACCGTATTATGATCCCTCTATTCTCTCCTGCCCATGAGTCGCCAGGATGGCTCTTTTCTGGAGGGGAGGAAAATGTAGTGAAGAAGATGAGTGCTACTCAGAAAGGCAGGGGGTATGACTCAGTCGGTGAAGAAGACGACGTTCGGTTGGCTAGGGACTCTGACTGGTTCTGCCATTACCACTTGACGTGTCGTGACCGCTCTCCTGTTTTATAAAAGAGTGCCACTCTAAAACGCCTCATTTTAATATATATATATATACATATACATACATATATATATATATATATATATATATATATATATATATATATATATATATATATATATATATATATATATGATATATATATATATATATATATATATATATATATATAGTGACCAAACTGACATGGACCCAGATAAAATAAGCAGTAGGAAGGACAAAAAGACTTTGGTTGCTTTGGCACTGTATATTTTCACTACCGTTTCGTCTAGTGGATCAGACTTCGTCAATGCTATAATTGTTTTCAATATGTGGAGTTAAAGGTCCCTAAACTATCATATGGTCATGAGAGATGCCGTGTGAAGGGCTCCGGAAATTTCGACCACCTGGGGTTCTTTAACGTGCACCCAAGTCTGAGAACATGGGCCTACAGCAATTTCGCCTTCATCAAAAATGCAGCCGCCACAGCCGAGATTCGATCGCGTGACCAGCGGATCAGCGGCTGAGTACCATTACCACTATACCACTGCGGTGGGGTGAGGGGATGCTTTAAAGAAAAGAATAATTTATCTGAACGTGAGACCTTAGCGATGTGTGCCCATTTACTGTTCGCTATCTCAAACTTTATGCAATATGACGCTACCATGTCTTCAAATTCTGATCATTTACTTGCATGTATGAGCCTGCAATTGTGAAAAATTCGAGGAACAAGACTTGTACCCTTGTGCAAACCACCCCAGTCTTTGCCAATGCTCACTTGCTACGCGCGCTAGCTGGTAACAACAAATATCAGTTTTTTTTCTTTTCATTTAAGCTCAATAAACTGTAGCAGTGCTTTTCTGCGTCCATTGAGATTGTAATAGGTCGCAGCAGTACTAGTACAAATAAAGTATTACTACCGAGAAACCGTACATCATCTCTCAAAGGAAGTCCGGAAAGGAAAGAGCAGAAGTTATATTTACAAATTGATGGAAATTCACTGAAACTACGGCAGAAATATTCGCTCAACGCAACATTTTGTTCGCGTGTAGCAGTGAACATTTTTAATTTTTTGCTTCATTTTTTATACAAAAAGCAGCATGTTCTTCTCAAATGCAAGTTATTCAGCAGCTGGATAGAACGAGACCACTAGCTTCCAACTGACGTTATTGAGAAATTATGCTTTCTCCAGAAGCATGAATTTGTGCTCTTATATTACCATAATGACCTAAAAGTGCGAAAAAAGGAGTCGACATTTTTCCAGCAACCATCGATCGCCGGGAATCAAGTAGAAAAATTTACCGAGACAAGAACGTTTAAGTAAAAGTGAGTAATATTAAGAAAGAAATCTCTGGTAATGGCCCGGAAGTATTGACATAACATGATTAATTGCAGCAGGTTGTTTGCTCATATCGAACGGGTAATCAATATCTGCTAAAGTTTCTATGCAATAGCCTTCCTATTTATACCGAAGGGAACCCGGTTCACGGCTCTGTTTTATAAGAGTGACGCCACGTAATAAAGAATATTTTGTTCCCTTGATGCGTATTAACACTGCCGTCATTAGTTTCTTTCCTTGTTTTGGCGCTTTTAGAAAGGTAAGACCAGGGTGACTGTTACTGATGATAATAAAGTGGTATTAACGAGATAAGAAAGCTATTTGGAAAGACATTTATTACAGAATTTCTCGAACCTTCGTGGCTGTAATCTGACTATGGGGTTCCTAGGAGACAAAAATCTATACTCATACCTAAAAGAATAAGATCACACGAGCAGACAGGAGAGGGAAGTACGTTTGTAGAGGTTGCGAGAAAAAATAAGAGAAACGAGAGGAAAATACAGGAAAAACGGTTAGTGCCATGGTCACGCACTGCAGAGAGAGCAATGTCTAACTGTCAAACAAATGTCTCTGTACGTGAAAAGTGCTCGTAGTGAGACATTTCGCTTTTCATTGCGAGTTTCCTCTTAACACAACGATGCATAAAGGAAGAATTAATAAAGATCCAGAGGTGAGCCGGCACAAAACATTTTGTTTGATTATATGCTGCTCATGAAGGTGCTGAATGGAACGAAGCCAACTTTCGTTTCAATCAATCGCACATCGACACGATGATTATTTTCCTTCCGCTTGGAACCAGATTTCGTTATTCTCTTTTGTATATCCTTAGTATCATTGAACAAAACTTGAAATTTGACGAGATTGCGCACAGTTGGCGGGACTTTTAAGCGCCAGAAACACACATTCGTGAGACGAGAAAAACCCATCGTGTTTGCTCGTCTGGTGAGTTTGGATGTTTGCGGGCTCAATAATGTAGTCCAGTACGTTGTCGCTTATTTATTATTTAGAATTTTGAGTGATCTCTTTTTATGCTGGAAATCTTTTAATTACGACAGATTTGAGTAATCTACAAGATTGCACAAGAGCAGTTACATTATGTTTTTTCTATCTCCTAAATGGGCTGAAAGTGTTAATCAATATTAATGGTGTTTTATTTTCATGCCAGAGCATAATGTTTGTCACTTCTCTATTGCCTTCCCTTGATTCTTATAAAGTTATTGATGATGATGCAACATATTATTTATGAAAAAAAGGGAGGGGAGAATTTCAAGAGTGATTTACCGCAATCCAGGACAGCAGTGGCCGCTGCAGCTCCACCGGCCTAATCCAGGAGACCCCTTTGGGTCTTCTGGTCAGGTCGGGCGAGGACGGCCTCTCAAGGCTCCCCAAGCTGTGTGACTACCAGAGGTGACTGAACCACCATTGGCTTGCTCCGGCAGTTCCATTGGACGTGTTGCAACGTGGGTCGTGACTAGCACCACGGACATTGGTTAACATATTCATTGGTGTTTATGTCATGCTACTTTTCCAAATGTGGATAGGTCTTAACCGGAATTTGTCTCCGCCGGCGAGCTTCGTCAACTTTATGTGATTTGTGTGGTGGGACATTCCGCTGTTTTGTCTTCCGTTGATGCTTGAGTATATCGCGAGCAGTGCAAGGTTTTTACTGATTATCGATGTCATTAAAAATAATGAAATTCAACTTCCACAGTACTTTCTCACTGCGTCTTCTTGCTTTTTGACACGTGTGTTGCTGCAAAATTGTCTGTTGAATAAGTGCAGGTGGTTGCTTAATCAAGCCTTGTTTTACTAGATAATTGCGTGTCATATCATGGTTCACATTTTATTCAACGCGTTATCAACAAAATGATTGCTGGACAATCGTATTGGTCATTTGCGAAAATGGCGCTATTTTACCACACGCGACGCAATCTCGGCTGCATGTTCTTCTTCATTCAGTGATTACCGATGCAAAAAACGATGTGCTGTCGTCTGTCCTGCTTGAAACGGTTTTCGAATTATTTTCAACCTTCAAGTCACAACATTTATTTATATAAAGTAATTTGTTCCGAGTTCGTTTCTGTTTACTAAGCGATACACTGAATCAACAACAGAAACAAATAGTGAGCTAAATAAAAAAGAAACATAACGTGATTAGAAGACTGCAGAATGCTTAATGTAAGCGATGAGCCAACCGTGCAATTTCCGAGTGGTTTTTAATGCAAATGAAAGCAGGGCGGTTCACCAGTATCGCAGTGAAAACGATGAAAGCGACAGCCTCGAGCAAATGGTCGTGGCCTTCATCGAAGCACAAATAAAAAGCAAAATGCCATTTGCGAAATGTATACAAATGGCTGGTACTAGCATGGGACGAAAGTTGTTGCAGCATGGCTGGTGCAGTTTTAACGACCGTATATGGACAACGAGATTCAAAAGTCGCACTTTTTATGCCGTGTTGACATTGCTTTTCATCTTTTTGCTATGCTGACATTTGCGCTAATCACGTGATAATATTTCTAGAAACCAGCATCCATCGGAACTTTCGAGGCCAAAGAACTGGTAAGTGAGAGCATGGTATTTCTTTAGTGTTCTCATGACTGCCATTGATGACACAGAAGAGCAGTAACCTAATACTCACTATGGCACCTGTAGCGTTTGTTTTAGCCACATTATACCATTTCCACTCGAGTTTCATAACCAGAACGATATCATGCAAAACGTATCTGAATGCGAAAATAGGATCTCTAGGGAATGCTGCGAAGCATTTTGCCGCGCTTGGGGGTTCGGCTCCCTTATCGATCTTCGAAAATTCAGCAGATCACTCGTATCGTAGGAAGCAATTTTATGTGAAGCATGGACGAGGAAGTTTTTTCTATGTGGCACTTTCAAAATGAACGTATGGTTACGAAGCAGATGGATGTAGGATCAATTAAGTGTTTGCAGAGTTGTTATTTAGGCCGCCATTGTGTGCGCATTGTTGGCTCGCTACGAACGTGCACTACGCTAGGTAACTGTAGGGTGACATCAACACTCATGCCACAGAATGACAGTTAGTCGAAAAAAGTACGCTTTTTATAATGATGTTACCCCTTTAAAACTACTTTATTAATGTCACAGAGAAATGTAAACTTTGTTGTGGTGCCAGGGGTAGAGATCTTCAACGAGGAGTGAGATTTGCAACTGGATGTGGAGCTCCCTTACATACCTCAAACGCCACCGCAAGTACATCCACAGTACAATAGAGAAAGCAACACCATCGTAGACGCCTAATTATCAATGCTGACATCGAGGAGGTCCTTGTTAACCTAAACACGTAATCAGCCCCAAGCCTTGATTCATAAGGCACTGAAACAAATCCAACATATCCAACAAGGCATATCCAACAAGGCTTTGCAAAATATTCGATTACAGATCGCTCAAGAACTCACAGACTTCGTTAACTCAAAAATTCGTTGTTGACTGCATGTAAATCTGCCTCAGGAATGAAAATAAGCACAGGTACTGCTCATACTAAAACACTACAAAAAATTACGTCAGAAGAACCTGCACCACATCTCTCTCGCGTGTCGTGTAGGTAAGTTGATGGAACATGCGTGTCTCAGTAGACTCACGGATTACCTCGAGGACAACTTATTGTGACACACAGTTATTCGAAGCAAAAAACATCTCTCAAGACAAAACGCCCTTCTGCAACTCAAACTACAAACCATAGAAAATCATGGGCGCTCTGTGAGACCCATCCTCGGCCTCGACCTGAAGAATGCCTTCGATAACACTCGCCACGATGCGATATATGCGACAAATAGGCAAGCTGAATCTCGGATAGCGAACGCACAACTACGACTCACGGGAAGAAAAATTACGCGTGCAAGTGACACAACTACAGTAAAATAAAATGAATTCTGGGAGGCCGGGTACCCAGCAGGACTTCGTGATCTTGCCTATGATCTTCGACCTCGTGCTTCCGGGGGTACCGAATCAATTAAATCAAATCGAATGACTGCGCCACACGCCATAGGTGTAATATATTACGACCTGGAGATTGAGAATAGTAAAAGCGCACTTAAAACGAGGACACAAGGAAGGCAGACACACACACCTTCTTGGTGTCCTCGTTTTCAGTGGGCTTTTACCATTTGATTCCTGGAATATCAATGTGCCCAGATGTCCACTTTGATGATATGGAGAACAGACATAATTGATGTGATCTAAGACCGCTTGCAGGAGGCCATCGAATGCGTAAAGGCTACCTCGTGGACATGAGACTCACCTGATTGACCAAAAATTTTGAATCACTCTTATATAGACTGGTGAGAAAAGGCCACACGCCGAAGAACTAATGCCCCTCGGAAAAAAAAGAAATCAAATTAGCAGATTAAGCCGCCAGGATCGTCCGGACTTAATACATATTTCGAACCCTGCCCAATTTTCTCTATCTTCTACCGCCAGCCTCCCATCGTGCCGGAAAACCGTATTGTTCAGATAGAACCTGGCAGCACAATTCTAGGCTGTCGAGCGTGTCGAGGAAGCCGTTTCAGACAAGAACTCGGAATGCCTTCAGAGGTGGTGCGCAGGCCCAGTACAAGACAATGAACTTCAATCTTCTTGATCCGGCAATGAATTATAAGTGCTTCTTTCAGGCATACACTCACTAGAAAACCGTCAGCTGAGTTCCGTCCCTAATTAAGCACTTGGGGTGATACGGGAGGTTGAAGACAATCTTGCCCTGTCTCTAATGCAATCGACTGAGACTGCAGGAAGGTGAAAGCGAAATTCTTTTTTTTTCTCATTCCAAAATCTTTTGCACCTAATGTGGTTTTGTCTTACCTTCAAGATTGAAAGCACTGAAAACTTTCGCGGTGGCCTAGCGTTCCCTTTAAACAAAGACGTACCCGAACCCAGTGGTTTGCAGCCACTATTACGCTGGCCAGTCTATCGACAGGTGCAAGTAATGCAAGGAAATGCTGGCCCTATTTCTCATATTGTACACCTGCCCAGAGGCGGTCTCACAATTGCTACTGATAAGCAGTGGGAGACCATGCTGCTAAGCACAGATCATCAGGAAAATCTCTGGACAATCTGACAAGCCGAGGACATCACCCGGCTCAAGGTCTGTTTGCTGACGCTAAGGCTTGAGATCCGCTCTACCTAGGCCACTGGAATTTGACAATATTTTCTTCATCCTCCTTAACGTCCTCTGCCCATCAACTGATTCAGACTGCGTACATGATACACCTATCTTCCACCAAGTGGCACCCTTACAGAATGAAGTGATTATCGGATGTCCCAGTAGTGTGCTGAGTACACCATGCTGCTGAGCACAGATCATCAGAAAAATCTCTGGACAATCTGACAAGCCGAGCACATCACCCGGCTCAAGGTCTGTTTGCTGACGCTAAGGCTTGAGATCCGCTCTACCTAGGCCACTGGATTTTGACAATATTTTCTTCATCCTCCTTGACGTCCTCTGCCCATCAACTGATTCGGACTGCATACATGATACACCTACCTTCCACCAAGTGGCACCCTTACAGAATGAAGTGATTATCGGATGTCCCAGTAGTGTGCTGAGGACGTTATTAGAATGTAAACGTTTTCTTTTGCGATTTGTGACGTCATGGTTACGTCACACAGTGTCGCCATCAGTCATGTTCACGCTGTCAGTGCCACGAATGTTTGCGTTTAATGAGGAATTTGAGGCTTTCGCCTTACAAGACAACTTCCAAGTAGATGACAACAAGGGTAACAGAGGTCTGATGCACTGCAGTTGGCGGAAAAAGAAATGCATCAGGAATGACCCCGTATCTCAGTCTACTGTTAATTACATAGAAGAGAGAAAAAAACTGTAGTGATGTACTCACATTACATGCATCTCATGATTGTCATGTTTGGATCAATGATATGCGTTCGTCATCCATTAGCGTCGCGTAATACCGAGTTTGGTACATGTGAAGTTAGCGAAACGGCTGCGAGTGCATCATGAGTGTAGCATGTAGTCATTTTGTTACATGACACGCATTTCATGTTTATCCAGTTTGCACCAGCATCATACCTTCGTAATCCGTTCACGTAGCGCAATACGAAATTTGGTACATGTGACGCTAGCGAAACTGCCGCAAGACCATTATGAGTGTGGTAAGTAGTAGTGAGTAGGTAAGTGTTACATGACACGCATGTCATGATTTTCATTTTAGGGTCTGTCGCTTGTCTTTGCCATGCAATCATGTCATACTATACCAGTTTTGCAACATGCCATGTGAACAAAACCACCGCAAGAGCTGTAGGAACATGAAATGTAAGTCATGACATTCATGACATAAATATAACGATTTTCATGTTATTACTAGTCAAATATCTGTACTTCTGTACATTCATGTATAAATCAACTCCCACCCCTGTAATAATCCCTTTGAGGGATTGGCAGTATTTTGAAATAAATAAATAAATAAATAAATAAATAAATAATAAATATGTTCTTCATACAGTCATGTTATGTTGTGCCAAGTTTGGTATTGATACCATTATCGAAACGGCTTGAAGAGCTAAAAGTCGTAGGCGGCTAGATAGATAGATAGATAGATAGACAGATAGATAGATAGATAGATAGATAGATAGATAGATAGGTAGATAGGTAGATAGATAGATAGATAGATAGATAGATTGATAGATACGCTCAATGTCACCTAAGTTTATCAAGAAATCTTTCGCATTTAAAAAGCGAAAAATTTAGGGGGTTATTCGACCAACACAGGCACTTTTTTTGAGCTATGTCGATATAAAACACATGAGCAAGCTCTCTTGAATACTTATTTTAAAACATTCTTTTGAAAGCTTCCTACCATATGGGTTTCACACTTTCGTAAAGACGAAGTCAGCGCACAGCTTGAGCTGCATTTTTATTACCTTAACCTTTTTTCCCTACGACTCTAACTGTAGTCAACCGGGGTGATTTTTCTGCTCATGAGAAACAGATGTAAAACAATACGTCCTAATCTATAGCTGCCGATAAGACACGGCTAAGATTACCCGTCGGCAGCACAAGCTTGACTCAGCTGTTTGCACGCACGTCCTGAACGACACGTAGCGTCGTCGTCTCCAAGCTTGGGAGGAGGAAGGGGCGCACGTCATGCTGCACCTCTGTGCACCTCCTTTTGAGCAGGTGCAGGTCGGCAGAGAACTCGTGTACCGCGACAAAACGAGGAAGCCAGTGCAGAGTGCGCGCCCGGCACCATTAAGTCGAGGAGAAAGGTGCGGCACCCGTTTAACTGGGTCTGCTGGTGCAGCCAAATCGAAGATACCTTTTATGTAGGTTAAATTACGGCAGCAGTCAAGAACGCACTTGGTGCATGTGCTCGGGACGCAAAGCAGAAGATTAATAGCACGAAGAGAGCACTCCTAACCGAGCTATGTCGCACGAGCTAGTGGACGCGAGATGGCGTAAGAAGTGCAATGTATCAAGGAATGAAATGTGTTATGATGAAGCATAGATGTACCATCTAGCAAAGACTACTGTCGCTGTATAGCAGTTTACTACTTTGACCTTAACTCTTGACTGTTTCGCCGAACGCTTTCTCACCAACAGAGCTTCCGAAATTACTGAATTCCAATAAAAGAGCAGTGTAATCTTCTTCTAAATGATGTGTGGCAGGTAGCCTTTGTAAAAGACTAATGTTACGTTCAACAGCTCTCATCATATTTTATCTACTTCCAGTGTTTCGTTTCTTTTTATCTACAAAGATTTCTCTTTCTGGGAAACGTAACTTGAGCAAGTAAGAGGAGTGAAATGAATTCTTGATCTTAATTGTACGTAAAACGTTCACCCTGACCTCAATAAAAAACAAGGGTAGTGAAGGCCCATGACTTTAGGCAGTCTAGTTTATTGGCGGGCAATGAAACCCTGTAGCTGTACTAGTATAAAAGATCGACATTTCCTATGCTCTCACATAGATATTGCCACAGAAGCGTACTGGTTGAGATATACCAGCTGCTTAAAGTCTACATCATGTAGTCAATACATCTCAAATTAATCATAAGCTATTTCAATCTCATCCAGTACCATTTCATCTTCAATGAACACTAGTTTTCTTGGATTTGTCCTTATCTCTTCTTTTACGGTAAACTAAGATTTTATGTTTTAGTTTTGTTGCGCAGAAAAACAGATTTTCGGGCGCTCTTTTTTCAATTCGTCGTCACTCATATATTTCGAACTGGTCATGAAAGGTAATCTGCCACTAACCCTCAAGAGAAAGGAAAGAGAAAAGGAAGGAAAAAAGGAAGAAAGGAAGGAAGAAAGGAAGGCAGGAAGAAAGGGAGGGAGGTTAACCAGAAAAACATCCGCTTGGCTACCCTATAATGCGGAATTAAGAAAGGGGACAAGAAAAATGAGAAAGAGGAAAGAGAAGGAAAAGAAAAGGAGAGAAACAGACAGTAAATTGCCTGAAGCGTGCACTGACTCCCCTGCAAGTCAGAGGCGTTCGCGCAAACCCGTTCTCCTTAAAAAACACAAGGGGGCTTTCAGTGCCTTGTGGGCTGTCGAGGGATGTGTACGGTGCTGCAATAGCACATGCCCAGAAAGTGGCTGAGCATCCACTAGCCGCAATGCGTTGGCAAGAAGGGTCTCTCTGAGGCGTCTCGAAGTCTGTGGCACAGCAGGTGTTCGATATTTTCATCGGCACCGGTTTATAGCATCAGCATCTTGCCAGTGCTTAGCTGCGGAGGTGAAACCTGGAGGCTTACAAAGAGGGTTCAGCTTAAATCGAGCACAAAATGACAGGTGTAACCTCAAGAGACAAAACGAGAGCAGAATGGGTCGGGGAACAAACCGGGGTTAAGGATATCTTAGATGAAATCAAGAAAAAGAAATGGAAATGGGCCGGGCACGTAGCACGTATGCAGGATAACCGCTAGTCATTAAGTGCAACTGTTTGGATTCCCAGAGAAGGCAAACGCACGAAGAGACAAAGTAAGCTGGGCTGATTAGATTAAAAAGTTCGCATGTTTAACGTAGCAACGGAAAGCACAAGACCAGGTTGACTGCCGGATCATGGGAGGGGCCTTCACCCTGCAGTCGGCGTAGTCAGGCTGATGATGTTGATGGCAATCATGATGATTTATTTCGAAGAGCTCTAAACAGGCAGCCAATTCTTCTGCGTTTATTTCTTAGAAACTTCCACATGTGTCCGCAGCGTCCTCGATAGCTCTAACTTAGGAAACCATCATACTTTATTTATTTATTCTTTATTTATTCATTTATTTATTCATTTATATATACGAGAACCGTAAGGGCTCACAAAGGACATTACTTAAGGGAAATACAAAGTAAGGGCACAAAAAAGATGTGTACATATAATAAAAAATGAACACAGAAACCGCAAGTTTCCTTCAAATAGACAGGTGCCTGCCACTCTATGAAAGATGTGAAATTTACGAAGAAGCCCTGAGGGAGGACAGTGAGGTAACCTACTTCTAAAGGTATTGAACTTTTCCGAGGGCAGTGAAGTCACAATTGACTTGGCTTGGGGAACCGACCAATCAATGTTGATGCGACAAAAAATTATTAGTTCGCCATATTATAGGTAACGTACGAGGCGAGATGTGCTTACACACGTGGGCTACTTGTGACCAAGTTGCGTGAAAAAATCTTAGCGGACCAGGGGCCGGATTCACAAAACTCACTTACGAAAACATTTTTGCGCAAGAGAAATTTTGTTGCGTAAGTCGATTCACGAAACGAAAAAACGTCGTAAGAGGCCATCGTTGTCACATCGGCCGCTGCAAATAAAGCGCGCTGTGACTGCCCGGGAACATGTCAGCGATGGCGATGCAGTTGCTATATTTGCTTACGTCACCGAAAAGTGCTCGTAAGTGGATTCACGAAGCGAAATTGTGCGTAAAAACAGCATGGCTGAAAGAAAATCCTAAGAGTGGTCCGGACCACTCTTAGGAACAATGTGGCTACTTGGAACCTGCTGCCGCGGCGGTATACTTTGGTGCCCTGGCTGGTTTTGAGTTAATTCACGCCCATTAAGGGCTGCCTGATGACTGCTGGTGCGTTTTTATTTCTTTCGGCGCTTTGAGCTTCGCGTGTTGTTTCCCTTGTACGCAGTGGATGGTGTTGACAACCACCATCGTCCAATAAGTTCGAAGTCGCAGTAATTGAAAAATTCTATTGGGCGTCAATGGCATAAAACTACGCATGTAAAGATTTGTGGTTGGATGAAAACTAATGTGATACGTGAATGGTCGGTACATTCGAACGCGGCATGGCGTAAGATCAACCTTGTTTGTTATGCTGTTGTGTTGCGCCCCATCTCATCCAATTAAAAGTGCGACTCGAGATCCTTGCCTCATTGGTGGAAATTACCACCAAAGAGGTTAATGGGAGCACATTCTTTGGACGCTATTGGAAATAAAATTGAGAGGAAGTTTTCAGTGAGTGGTTCATAAAGTTTGTGCTCTAGTGTACTTTCATTGGCTCTAACTGTCCAATGGTTGCGATCTCTGAAATACAGCTGTCGATACACTTTGGGACGATCTGGAACAAAGCGTACTTTGTAAACCAAAGCGTATTAGGGATGCGCGTGATTACGCATGGAACTACAAACAAATCATGCATCTTCACCCTCACTGTTCAGACACCGATATGGACCGTGATAATATGGCAAGCAATCGGAATGAAATGACCCTAGTAACTTTGTATGACACCGAAAATATGCAAACCTTCACGATTCTGGAGCAAACCTTGGCTGAATTCATTCCTGCGTCAATTACCAGTCATTTAACTTGGCGCACGAACATCATTCAAAGGTAGAGCGAGCCACTGACATGTATTTTGTGCGACGTAGTGACCACTTGACCTGAGAATAATAGCGTTGCGGAGGTGAATCCCCTGTCGCATGCTCTGATCGAAGCAGACGACAAACGCGAGCAGACGACGACTTGGCTGACAGGCACAGCTTGTGATTGGTTGTGAAGCAATACCTTCTACATCAGCTCACTCCGTGACGTTGCCGAAACACTTCTTTCATCTGGCACGCCTGTCCTGTTCGTCATATCACCCCCCTCGCACATAAGAGAAAATGTTTTCATGCCGTGAAAATAGTGCAAATACTTTCTAAGAGCTATCTTACGTGCGGTGCAGTTGTCGAAAACAACATGGCGTCGTAAACAGCATATCGGTCGGTGCGACTTTCAGCAAATGCTTCTCGCACGAGTTACTTCAGCGTTTGACCGGATGTGTTGTGATTACAGCAGTTCTTTCGGTGCGTGTAAGCAGTGTGGAAAGTTGTGGCAGTGCAATGGTGTACGGTGAAGCGCAGCGAAGCCTGTGCGTCGGTGTGGTTATCAAGCGGGGATCGGCGTCGATGTATCGACGGCAACTAGCACTCAAGAAGCCTGCAATGTGTGTTTGTGTGCCGGTAACAGTTCGTTCGCTTGACTTTCCAGTCTCTCAGTTGGGTGCTGTGCGACATTTTGGATTGACAGCGTTTTGACACGTTACTTGAGTGACCCCAAATACGTACGGAAACGTATGAACTACGCGCTCGGTTCTTGCTTCGCCACTAGTTAGCCCGTACGCTTCTATTTACTTGCGAGCAATGTACTGTTCGGGAGTGAAACGATGTTCGTTGTGAACAGTGGTGCTGTGTTGACGTTCCAAGACTTGTGAACAAGCTGTGCTCGTATGACCGAAAATTTAAATACAGCGTTGATAACTGTTTTGCCCTGCGAAGTTGTGGTGGGGCAGCTTGGCGCTTTTGTTTATTAAGTCGTCACTTCTCCTTTTTGTGATAACCATAGTCCTAGCGCTGTGATGTGATCAACCAAAACTGCGAGATGCTACATTCTGTTATGGATCGTGTTACTTTGAAAGCGCGCCTAGACTGTTCTTCGGTAACAACTTGAAAGTTCTATGTGGCAGTGAGAGCCCGTGAACGTCAAGCTTCCCTCCGGCCCCCAGACCTAGCGCTGTGATGTGATCAACCAAAGCTGCGAGATGCTACATTCTGTTATGGATCGTGCTACTTTGGAAGCGCGCCTAGACTGTTCTTTGGCAACAACTTGAGAGTTCTATGTGGCAGCGAGAGCCCGTGAACATCAAGCTTCCCTTCGGTCCCCAGAAAAAGCAAAGATTTCACCGGTGCCTTGCTTTGGATGACGTTGTAGTCCAATATCGCCTAACTACAGGTTTCCGAGTTCGTCTGGCCATCGTTTTGCACGGCACTAGAGCCTTGACAACAGTCAGTCATAACCAGTTCTTACACTTTATCAATGGACGTGCACGCCTGGCCAGCCCTTCATTGCTGTCATTGGCAGCTTCCAGTCTGCAGATGCCCTTTGCCTGTTGGCCGTACTTGGTTCCTCATGACACCGACGGCTACTAAATGCTGCCATCGGTAAGTTCACCTTGCAGAACTAAACTTCACCGGTACTATAATTCACGCAGTTCTATAACGTGTGCAAGTTTTTAAGCCCATCAGATGTAATGTTTCTCTATAGTAAGTTGAAGCATGAAAAATTTACTACTACTGTTATATACATACATATATTATGGAGCAAATACATAAAAAGTTTTTTGTGATTTGATACAAGTGAGCTCTTGAGTGATTATGAGGTTGGGCCTGTCGATTGACCATGTTTGATAGTTGGAAAGTTTATGTGAATTTATTTTTCAGGAGCCAGGTTGCACTAAAAAATTTATGTTATTTTGGAAAATTAGTTCTATAGACGATTACCACTGTGGTAGTACTATACTTCAGTAGGACATATATACTGCGGTACGTAAATTTTACATGAGGCTTCAGTTTATTTCAAAGTGATTATAGCAGAGTGTGGTCACTTTAACGAAGTGATAGCTTCCTCAAATAAGTATTACAAGTGAGTGCTTTTAATGATTGTTTTTGAATATCTCGTTTTTGGCTCTTCACAGATCGCAGAGATTGGTTTGTTAAGGTCCTGTGATGCATCGGTTGCACATTCTGGCACATCAATCCTCATCATTACTTGGTGCACCTGTACGAAAATAGGAAGGACACGTTCTCCCTAACTATGCAAGCCTATGTCACTGCTGGGACTGTTATCCTTCAGCGGATGTGGCGTGGAAGCATGCATGGCAGCCTCATCTGGAAGGACTGCAATCTGCTTGGGAGCTTCGAGGGCACAAAACTGCCTAACGACTGGCTGCAAGGTTAGTTTTTCTTTAATACATACGATTACGTGAACACCACTTACTGTGCACAAATTGAAAACCCAAGCTTGGTTGCTTTCAGTGGATACCTGTAATATTCTTACACATAATTCTTATTTAACATTTATAGAACTAAATTGCAAGATAATTGAGAATGTTGAAAGCTGAAAGCCTGCAGCTTATGAATGAAACTCCAACAATCTGAGACTCAAAAGCTTGTGCTTTGAAACGAGCACAAATACTTTGATTCCTTATTGAGCTCTCGAGCTTGTGACTCCCTCTGTGGATCAAGTGCTCTGGAAGGAAATAGCAAGTGGGTGAAAATTGCCTGGCTGTTCAAATCTTGCAAGGAGAAAGACCTATCGAAGAAGCCTCAGATGACATAGGGCCAGTAACTGCATCTTTTACCTAATGTAGCTTTTTCTCTCTCAGTGCTGTTGCTTGTGTTTCAGCTGAACATGTTCACCACGATTGCATAGTGATATATATTTTTCTACAAATTGTACCTGACCTAAGTATGCATTGTTGATCTCTAAAGGTGACGTTCAGTGTGTTTCAAAGCCATGGCTTCTCATTTCTCTGTCTGTGGCTAACCTATTTCAGCAGCAGAGCGATGCAGCTAGCACACATACAATCCAAGCCATGGAGCGCTCCTTTGGTGTTCTGTGCAGGACGCAGCATATCCATCTGGCAAGACACTGGTATGAACAATAATGGTGAGTGTTGGTGGCACCCGTAGGAGTCCGTTGTGTTTGTTGCGTATGATTATTTCCCCTGATGAAGTGCATTTTTGAAAGGTTTTCTTCATTTAGAATAATAGATGTCAGTAACAAGCACACTCATAATCCACAAGTTCTTTGTGTCTTCTAGACTGCCCGTTTGCTCCTATACGCAGTACGGTGAGCTGGCTATGTTAGACAGCCTTAAAGTTATGAACATTGACTGTTGTGTTGTAATGCAGTCTAACTTGTGTTTCTTAGTGAACTTATTTGTGGTCTGCTTCTCGAACCTAGTGTAAAGTCAAAATAGAAGAAACTTATTGGCTTTATGTCTGGCAGAAGTTTTATGCCTTCATCTATAACATTGTAGTTTTGCTCTTGTATCATATTAAATATATTTTCAGTCTTCACTGTTTGTGTGTGTGTTTGTGTTGAGGCTTGTCATTGGCTTCTGAAAATACAATATCTGCAAATATGAGCACATAATTGAGAACTATACACTCTTGCATGTAGCATGGTTGTAACAATGATCTGTATTTTTCTAAGTTCCAGCAGTAACAAGGGTTTCGGTGCTCCACGGTCATGCACAGTGTATCAAGAACAGAGCACAGAAGACCAACAAGTATAAAGGGACTGCCAGTGACTGTTCTCCTGCTCAAAGTTTACAACAGCAGAAAGAGCACATTGTGATGTCAGGAGCAGCTGCTGCTTAACTTCTTAGCAGTGCATTATTCAGCAGTTCATTTGCTTGCATTCGAAACTATTTAAATTTTGCATGGAAGATACCAAACTATGACTTTAATTTAAAGGCTGCTGTAGTGTTAGTGGGCAAATATTTTTGAGCTGAAGTTTTTAACATGTGTGTTAAGTGCCTGCGTACATCTACATTTACATGCCAGAAATCACAGCATCCATGGTCGCCAATGGTAACTGTGTTTGCATTCTTTGTAGTACAAGGCGTAAAGCCATGGATGCAGTAATCATGTACTTAGTCGATGTAATCCTTCAGTGTACACTCATTTGTATAGCACCAATGATGCCATGAGTGTATAAGCTCTGGGAAGGGAATCTATGTGGATCATTTTATTTGGAAGGAAGAGGATCATCCCTACTCCTAGTATATCTTAACAGTAGATTTTAGTGCTTGGGTAATTATAACACTGCCTGTCCGTCCTTCAACAGTCTACTTATCTACTGTGTAAGTGTAACTTTTTAAATGTATACTTTGCTCGGATACGCTTGTTCATAATGTAATGCAAGTGACTTATCATCTATGCAGCTCTACTCAGACTAGAAATAAAAGTATTTATTTTTATATGTAGCTATAGCATGCATTCACTTGTGTTTTTCTAGGTGCCTGTACAATTGTTTAGCCCTACAAAAGTGCTGGTATACTCTAATATTGAATCTGGCATCTTAAAATAGTTTGTTAGTGGAAGTAAGAATGTGTTTACAACCAATATTACTATCCTCAGATGAACTGTGAAAATTCTGTAGAAGTTTATTTACATTTTTTGAACTTTGTGAAGGCAAATGTTGTTATGTTCTTTTATTGTGGTCCCTGTTTCATGCAAATGACACATAATTACTTTGCAGTGGTATAGTATTAGTTGTTATTTTACACATATGTGCTGAGCAACATCGCAGTTGAGGCCAGCAGCAAGGCACACATGCAGTGCACTGGAGCATCACCTCACATAGTGTACAGTCTTTGCCCACCAGTAAACTCAATATTTTTCAAGCACACTAATAGACAGCTGTATGGAAACTGTGTTGATGTGCAAACTTTGAAGTCTTCTTGAGGAGTGTTTTTCATCATTTTTGCCCAAGTGAAGTAGCTACCCATGGCCACAACTGGTGGGAATGTGGTGGTTTCCTCTCTCCAAAAGCACTCTTACCAGCTGCCTCAATGTTAGCATGGGGTGAATTCACGAACTGGAAAAAAAAATTGGTCTTTGTTTCCTTGGCCGAAAGAGTCGCTTCCACCCTTGAGCCACCACGACGCGCCAGAATAGAAACTTTTAGCTGAATAAAGTTGATTCTACTTTTGAGAAGTGTTTTGGGGAAACGAAATGGAACCTATAGCTGTCCATACAAACACTGTTTGCACCAAGGAGCTTAGTAGCTTATAATTGTATTATTCGTGTTTTGTCTAGAATTTACTCGCGCTGTGCCAACTTTCAGCCCAAGTGTCCTAACATGCTTTGTTAGTGGGTTGTGAATGAGCCAAGCTATGTAAAAAAACAGAGTGATATTGCAGACATGCACAAAATATTGATGCAGAGCCCTTTTCTTTAGCATGACATTGTCAAGGGCTTTATTCTTGTGTTTTTTATAAAAACTACTTGTCACTGGGCAGCAGCAGAAAACTATGCATCAAGCTTTTGCGAGATGGTTCGAGAAACACCGTGTTCAGACATAACAGCGCCGGTGAATTTCTCTCGTAAGTTACTTTCTGTAGTATATTCAAAATGAGTGTATTAGAATTGTTGTTTTATAGCCATTCATTTTAATATACACCTGAGTGTATGTATGTATGTATGGGTGTACATATGTATATGTGTGTGTGCGTATATGTATGTATGTATGTATGTATGTATGTATGTATGTATGTATGTATGTATGTATGTATGTATGTATGTATGTATGTATGTATGTATGTATGTATGTATGTATGTATGTATGTATGTATGTATGTATGTATGTATGTATGTATGTATGTATGTATGTATCTTTTAAATGAGAATCCGTTTATCATTGGTGAGTAAGTTTGGTAATAATTTGGCTGAATTTGTTTCTTGTTCTTTCTCTTTTGATCCATTATACATTTCAGTTTGTTTTGTACTGCATAAAAATAAATGTAACCTTACACAGAATATGTGTGTTCAAAAAAGTTGTTTCATTTACCAACCTACAGTCATGGGCAAGAAATTGGGTAAAATGGAACGAACCGGCGAAGATTAGTTTAGAGTGTAGCTACTCTACATGGCATATCTCATACACATTGCGTTGGTTGAATATGTTGATTTCAATCTTTCAATTTTAATCAGAATAAGCAAGCTATCACCGGTGCTGGTATATGTGTGTGATATTTATGCATACTGTGATACCGGTTCGCAATAACAATTAAGGTCACAAACCTAGTCAAGCTGAACACACGAATTTTGTCCATGCACTTTTCATCTGCACTGGAACTGTTGTTAATAAAAATAAACTTCAGTTTAGAAATTTATTCTAGTAACCAAAAGCAGGGTATCTCTTTATCCCACAAATCAAATTGCCATTGTTCTGTTCCATTCTGGACAATAGGGGACCCTCTCAGCAGAACTCGATTAACTGCTACAGTTCAATTTAACCATTGACAGCGACATTACACTGAAGCGCGCAGCATGGCAGATAGCGAGAGAGAAGACACAAACTAATCACTCTGTTTGTGTCTGCTCTAACTGTCCGTGCTCTTTGGTCTTGCTGCATGTGATGATGCCCACCAAATTAGCACGAAAGCGTGTCCCTACAAAGGCAGTCAACTTGGCTGCAAGCAGTTAGCTCACTGCATGTGTAGATTTTCTTCAAAACACCGTGAAGACTGATTGCTGGTCGAATATCCAAACACGTGAAAAGTAATATACCTGGTATGATATTGGTATTTCAGCACTGGACACTTTTGCGATAAGAGAGGATGAAGGAGAAAATTATGAACCCTGAATTGTTTAATTTTTGAAGGAGCACAGTACAGCGCTTTTCGGTCAAAAGGGGAGTGAAAAAAGCAAGTGCGAAAGCCTACTTCTAAAAAAATTAGTACCCGCCACCACGCATAATGTCAGGCCGGGCAACCTCTTGAAAAAAGAAAGTGCTCAGTGATTCTGCGAATCGAACCAAGTACCTCCTAGATTGTAGTTGAGCGCTGTAACCGCTCGTCCACTGCAGCGGTGGCTTGCATTCGCCCTATTGCTGATATATCGTCATTCCTTCGAATGAAGCCAAATGCAAAAGCGTCCGGTGAAACTTTGTCAAAAATAGAAAAAATTGTTAGAATGCGTTTGCCCAAGGTTACTAGAAGATAGAAACCGCCACGTGTGACTGTATAATCGTGCGCTATTTACACTTGTACATTACTGTCATGACGTTAGGCTAGCTGGCTCTAACGTAGGCTACCTTCTCATAGTTTGCCAAATATAAATAAGAAAATAAAAATATATATCGGTGCGTGACAACGCTAATCAACTATTATGAGTTCACTGTCACTAGTGTCACTTTCACTAGATGAATGCTCAGTTTGCTTTCATTATCGTTATTTAGGAAAGTTTTGGCTCATTAACTCAACTCTCCTAATTAGCATTTATTCTCACATCTAAGGACAGTCACACTTCATCTCGCTTTCTGAGTGGCTGTCGCTCCCATAGAACGCGTACTCCACTTTTTTATGCTCTACGAGCATCTGACGCTGCTTTGCGGAGACCTTCCCTGACGCCTACTGGGCCAGAAAATTGTCTTTGTTATCCATCAATTTCAAGCTTTTGCGAAGCCGAAACGGGGGTCTCTCTCTCTCTCCATTCTTTTAGCACGTGTGATAACGTCTCTCGACCTCAAGACTCGTATACACGTCCCTTGCTCTGTTTGCGCACTCAAACAACGCTGGACGAAATATTTGCACCGTGTTTTGTGAAAAGCATAAGCACTGAGACACCTCCTGACGAGTCTCCCTCATTTTACGTAGACATATACCTAAGCGTAAGTGTATGCACGTCCTCGCATTCCGTCTTTATAAAAATGCTGCGGTGCATGGAACCAGCGAAATTGCGCTCACAATTTCATTTGATTACTGCTTTTATCTATTTCCGCACAATTCGTCTGCAGGCACCAAAGTCACTCATATGTCTTGTAATAATAATATTGTAACAAGGCTACCTTTGACTATAACTACAAAACGCCCTTACGTTCACCACTATACCGTGCTAGATTGCACCGAATTAGTTAAGTAGCAGCGCAGCTTATATGAAATGTAAGGTAACTGGTTGCGTTAAAAAGGGGAAGACATTCGAGGCACATTTTCAAACATTGCATGCATCGATTTATGTGTGGTTTTATTTATGTGGTGCACCTGGAGTGTTGTTTACTTGTACTTGGCGAGATAGTGCATGGATTGCTCGGTGGCTTAAGGCCATCGAGCAATTATTTTTTTAGCTACAGTCGTTAATTAAAGGCGAGTGCTTGGCTTTGCCCAGCCCACCAAAACGTCTATTACAACGTACGCGGCATCCCGTAAGCGCTGTAGCAGACGCTCGCGGAACTGAAACTTAGATGCAGCAAATCATTGGCTATCATCGTATACTCTCGATGCTAGACGCTTTGCGTGCTACCTTGATATTATCGGCACACACTTCTTTCTTTCCTTGTCGTTTCATCGGCTATCGTGTGTCCTCCTTGCCCTCTTAAGTGCCGAATAAGTTAAATTCATACCCGCGCTATAGTGATCCCTCCAGATAAGAGAATTTTTGGCTAAGAAAATGCGTAGCCAAAGAGAAAGCTTTGTGAATTGGGCCCCAGATTACGTCCATGGTAGGAGTGCAAATTTTTTTTTTCTCGACACGCGACTGACTCAAAGAGGTTCGATAGGGCTGAGTGGATTTTAATTTCAATCGATCTCTCCGAATACAAACGGAGCTTAGTCTTTTAAATCGTGCCAGTTGTAGGAGCTTGATGTTGCGCGTATTGAGTTCGTTCTATGGATGTTATACGTTGTTTCGAGAAAAGGCGAAGGTAAATACACACATTTCCTCTATCCTTGCAAGTGACCTGCTTGGTAATTTGCTGAGCAAGGTGTTTAAGCTATATTAGCTATAGTGTCATTAGAAAATTCTTACGAGTCTTCGTTTGCAGCGCATTTTCGATGGAGGCAATAACGCTGTAGACCTGTGTGCGCAGAATTGGGTGCACGTTAAAGAACCCCAGGTAGTAGAAATTTCCGCATCCCTTCACTACGGCGCCTATCATATACATGTGGTGTTTTAGGACGTTAAACGCCCGATATCAATCATAAACTCAATCAATCAATCAATCAATCAACCAACCAATCAACTGGTTTACAGAGTCACGAGAGGCTCATTGTTTTGCTTCAAATTACAAGATACATATTGTATATGTCTGGAATGGACATGCGTACAGTGTTTATAAACAGTGTAACTGCAGATAGAATCTATCGCTAAAATAAGGATGCAAATAAAAAGCTAAACAAAAGCTAGGCTGCTTGAAACATTCAGTAAGGCGTTGCAAATAAATTAAATAAAGGCCCATGCCAGCTATCTTTTTCAGCTGTTCCTGGTGCACGGCAAATACGTACTGTGCTCAGAATTTCATTGCATCAGATTTTTTTTGCTAATTTGCCTTCGAAGTCAGGTGATTCAGGAGCGCCGACTGAAATAATGACGCTTGAGCGAGGCGGAATGGTGACTTGTTCTTCCAGCACATTCAAGGCATGGTGTCCAGACGGCGTGCGCGGCGGTAGTGCTTCTTCTGTGGATAACGTTATCGACTTTGTTTTTAGGTTGATGACAGCACCATGGAGGCATAAGAAGTCCATGCCAAGGATGACATCTCTCGAGCAACGCTGTAGGACTACGAAGTCTGTAGGATAAATACGGCCGTTAATGGTGACTCTCGCTGTGCAGATTCCTGCAGGCGTTACGAGATGACCTCCGGCTGTGCGGATTTCAGGGCCTTTCCAAGCTGTCCTAACTTTCTTTAACTTCGCGGCGAACGACCCACTGATGACAGAATAGTCGGCTCCAGTATCGACGAGAGCGGTCACACTGTGGCCGTCGATAAGAACGTCGAGGTCGCTAATTCGCCGTCTCACATTACAGTTAGGGCGTGGCGTCGGGTCACGGCTGCGTCGGCTTGTTCCGCTGCTTCAATGTTGCGCCGTTAGGCCACCTTCGGTAAGTGAGCTTTCGCCGTCAGGGCTTTGCCTGGTTGGTGTTGTGTTCGGATAGCTCCGTCGCGGCGTCGTCGTCGTCGGAGGATCTTCGGTAGTTCGTCGCACAGCAACCGCACCTCCACCCGGTTGCTGCCCTTAGTTTCACGGATACGAGCTAGGAGACCATCCCCGCGTTGGGCCAGAGTACTGTCGGTGGTGCGGTGAAGTGCGGCGGCTGGGCGACGGCGAACGCGAAGGGCTTCGTGGTGTCCACCGAGTTCCTGTCAGGTAGTCGGCGATGTCACGTGGTCGGTTGCCTGGTTGTGGGCGCGGTGCATTGACGGCGAAGCCACGCAATCCCATCTGTCGGTACTGGCAACGGCGGTATGTGTGTCCGGCCTCGCCGCAGTGGTAGCAGAGTGGGCGATGGTCAGGGGTGCGCCAGACGTCAGTCTTCCTCGGTGCACTGCGCTGGGCCGCTGGCGAACGCTATGACGTCGGTGGGGGTGGTGGCGGCGGTGGCGTCTGTCGACGGAAGTGCGATGGGGCGGCGTTTTGGCGTGGACGGGGAGGAGCGTTGTGGCGCAGTGCAGCGGCGTAGCTCATAGCTTCCGGCTCGGGCAGCGGTGCGTGGGGAATTTGAAGCGATTGCCGAACTTCTTCTCGCACAATGTCGGCAATCGAATCCACTTGAGGCTGCGCCGAAGGCAACAGCTTGCGCAGCTCTTCCCGCACGATCGCTCGGATCGTTTCACGCAGGTCTCCGGAGTTACTGGCTTGAGCAGCAGCGCAGTCTGCAGTCAAGTGACGATTAAACTGTCTGGTGCGCATGTCCAGGGTCTTTTCAATAGTGGTCGCTTCGGCTACAAATTCTTGGACGGTTTTCGGTGGGTTTCTCATGAGCCCCGCGAAGAGCTCCTGTTTGACCCCTCGCATGAGGAAACAAACGTTTTTCTCCTCAGGCATGTCTGGGTCAGCGTGACGGAATAGTCGGGTCATTTCTTCTGTGAAAATGGCGACATTTTCATTTGGTAGCTGAACCCGGGTCTCTAATAAAGCAGCGGCCCTCTCTTTTCGAGCGACGCTCGCGAACGTTTGCAGGAATGCGCCGCAAAAAACATCCCACGTTCGGAGCGTGGACTCCTGATTTTCGAGCCAGGTGCTTGCGATGTCTTCTAGATAGAAGAACACACGACGCAGCTTTTCGTCATGGTCCCAGTGGTTGAGGGCGGCCACGCGGTCGTATGTCTCTAGCCAGGACTCCGGGTCTTCGAACGATGACCCATGGAAAATTGGTGGTTCCCTGGGTTGATGCATGACCATCGTGGGCTGGGACGCTGCGGTTGTCATTGTCGCTGCAGTCGCGGTCATGGCCTTAGTCGTCCGCGGCTTGTCGTGTAGAAGCCCGTACTCCGGTGGTAGCCCTTGCTGTCGGCGGCTTGTTCGCTGCTCCTGGTTGGCGTCGGTGTCTTCTCCGCGACGTGGGCTGGGTTCACGGCTTGACGGACGCGTCCGGTACATGAACGAAGCAGCACCTCCACCAGATGTCACGAGGTCGTGACGTGGCCGAAGACAGGAGACTTCTTGCTGGAATTTAACTGTTTATTTGGGCGAACCTGTGCCCGGTAAACAGAAAGTCCAATTACAGCAGCAGTCTCGCACAGATAGCAGTCTCAGACTGATAGCGGCGAACGGAGCGTCGGCCTTCGATCAACAACTGACAAGCGGCGAAGCGCGTCGGCATTTATACTCCCGCCGTAGAATGTTCTAGCGCTATCGCTGGCGGCGGCGTGCGTTCCAGAACAATCTGTACCATTCGCACAGTGGGCGTGATCTTATCGAAATGATCTACTACAGTCCGGAACCCTCTCGAAAACTGCAGGCGTGGTTTGCGCTGAGAATCGTGTGGTGTTTTGGGACGATAACAAAAACTTGGGAAATGGAACGTGGCAGTATGTATGTATGTATGTATGTATGTATGTATGTATGTATGTATGTATGTATGTATGTATGTATGTATGTATGTATGTATGTATGTATGTATGTATGTATGTATGTATGTATGTATGTATGTATGTATGTATGTATGTATGTATGTATGTATGTATGTATGTATGTGTGTGTGTGCGTATGTATGTATGTATGTATGTATGTATGTATGTATGTATGTATGTATGTATGTATGTATTGTACCGAAGCATAGTGGCGCCAGCTCTGTGCCAGCGTGAAAGAAGACGTTGACGTCCGTGTGTGGCTCGTGCTTGCCTGGTTCCTGCCTGTACCAGCTTGTTGCGGCTAACGTTTCTGGAATAATAACCTGTGTTTTTACGCAACCTTGCTCGTTGCATTTGGTGGAAACGTGCTGGGTAACGTCCTGGAGCTCCGCAGCCGTAAGCTACCTTCTCAGTCCACGATGACCGAGCGCGTCGATCCCCCACAAGGCTCTTCCACGCTGCCACCCGTCATGTGTTCTGGTGTACTTCGTCTGCGTGACCCACCAGTATACAACGGCACTGAAGATCAAGATGTCGAGGACTGGCTGGCAGAGTACGAGCATGCCAGCGCGATTAACAAGTGGGATGACCCTGCGAAGCTGATTCACGTCATCTTCTACTTGACGGATTTGGCCAACCTATGGTTCACCAACCACCAAGCCGACATCCCCACCTGGTCGGTTTTCAAAGAGGCCGTCACCTCGTTTTTCGGTCGTCCAGCCATGCGTAAGCTTCGCGCTGAACTGGGACTGCGGGGACGATTTCAGCGAAATGGTGAGAGCTTCACAAGCTACATTGAGGATGTGATCAGCCTCTGTAGGCGAGTTGATGACAGGATGACGGAGGCTGACAGAATAAAGAACATAATGAAAGGCATTGATGACGACGCTTTTCATATGCTTGTGGCCAAAGACCCACAGACCGTCACGGCCTTGATTCAGTTATGTCAAAGTTTCGATGAGCTGCGCAAGCAACGTGTTTCTACACGTCGCGCTAATACGCAGACAGCTGATATTTCGGCCTTGGAGTGAAAAAGCAGTGGCCCCGACTACAGCGTGTTAATGCCTCAAATTCAACAGTACATCCGGGAGGAAGTTGCTCGACAGCTCTCTCTTGTCGCCACCATCAACGAGACCCCCCCAACACTGGACCACTCACTTCGCCGTGCTATTCAGACGCAAGTTGCCGAGGCTCTCCCTTCGCCCACATCCCCAATATCAGTGGCTGCACCACTGACTTATGCAGAAGCCGTCCGCCGACCTTCTGCCCAACCGCCGCTCCCTTCATACAGTCCAGCCACCAACTACTACAGGTCACCAGTTTCAGTTTATCCGGTAAATCGGCCCATTCCACCACCTCGAGCACCTGCCAACTCTTGGCGTACTCCGGATAACCGGCCCATCTGCTACAACTGTGGTATTCCAGGACATGTCGCGCGCTACTGTCGTCGCCGTGGATTCTATTTTAATGATGTGCAGCATTCCGGCAACATACCTCGGCCATCAGAATCGCATGTGACACCTGATTCGCATGACCCCCGCTCACGTCGACCAGACTTCAGCCGACGTCGATCTCCTTCACCCCGTCTTCGGTCTCTTTCCCCCATGCTTCGCCGTTCCAACCACGCCCAGGAGGAAAACTGACAGTCGCAGTTCCTGAGGCAAGAGCTGCGCCACCGACGAAATTTCCAAGGCCTCATCTATCGCCCCTTAACGAGATTGCCGTGTTTGTGGACGGTTTCGCCACAACTGCTCTTGTCGACACAGGTGCCGCCATTTGTATAATCAGTGAAGTGTTATGCCGCAAACTGAACAAAGTGACGACTCCACTGGTTGAAATTTCTTTACGCACGGCGAGTTCACAACACGTCCAACCTTCTGCCACATGCACTGCTCGTGTTGTGATTCAAGGAGTGCTTTACATCGTAGAATTTGTCGTCCTTCCGCATGCGTCTCATGAAATCATCCTGGGATGGAAATTTCTTTCCGCTAATCATGCGGTTGTCGACTGCGCTCGGGCTCAACTCGTTTTGTTTCCATTCAGCACGACATTCATAGATCTCCCTCGCTCACCCAAAAAGGTGATCGTCGCCGCTGACGTCGTCATTTCTGCTTTTTCGGTCACCGCGGTATCTCTTTTGTGCAACTTCGTTTCCGATTCAACTGCCCTATTTATGCCGTCACAAGAATGCGCTCGTCGCCGGAACCTTGTCGTCCCGTTTGCCGTCATAACACTTGCCGATGGCTCCAGTGCCGTGTACGTGTGCAATCCGTTCCCTTGTCCCGCTACCTTATTGCATGGCGAATGCATTGGGAGTCTTGACACTTATGATGACATCTTTCCTTTCGATGCCCGTTCTGATACGACACCGATGTCCGTGGATGCTGTCACAGCTGGCACCGCGCCCTCACTACCTGACGAAGATGTTCTGTTGCGCAGCGTAGACACCGGCCTTACGCAAGACCAGCGCAATCAGCTCATTCAACTACTTGACCGTTTCCGCGCCTCCTTCGACCACGGACAACCTCCCTTGGGACGCACGTCAGTTGTCGCTCACCATATCGACACCGGTCATCATACTCCACTTCGGCAGCGCCTCTACCGCGTCTCGCAGGCCGAGCGTAACGTCATCACTCAACACGTCGACGAGATGCTGCAACGTGGTGTTATTCAGCACTCGAACAGTCCTTGGGCTTCGCCAGTGGTCCTCGTGCGAAAAAAAGGATGGCTCCATCAGGTTTTGCGTGGATTATCGTCGACTAAACAACATCACACGTAAGGATGTTTATCCTCTGCCACGCATTGATGACGCCTTGGATTGCCTTCAAGGTGCGGAGTTTTTCTCTTCACTGGATCTGCGCTCTGGAAATTGGCAAGTACCAATGGCTGAACCAGACCGTCCAAAAACGGCGTTTGTGACCCCTGACGGCTTATATGAATTTAATGTAATGCCCTTCGGTCTTTGCAATGCGCCTGCGACTTTTGAAAGAATGATGGACAGTGTCCTCAGGGGACTTAAATGGCACATTTGTCTTTGCTATTTAGACGACATAGTTGTATTCTCGGCGAATTTCGAAACTCATCTTTCCCGTCTGGAACAAGTTCTCCAGTGCCTTACGGCAGCCGGGTTGCAACTTAACTTCAAGAAATGTCGTTTTGGCGCCCGCAAACTCACAATTCTCGGCCACGTCGTTTCAAAAGAAGGAATATCGCCAGATCCTGCCAAACTGCGTGCCGTTGCCGAGTACCCCAAGCCTACTACCCTAAAAGAGCTTCGTAGTTTCATAGGCTTGTGTTCCTATTTTCGGCGTTTCATTCGCAATTTTGCCTCTATAATTGCCCCTCTGACTCAGCTTCTCTCCCGTAGCACGGACCTCTCTGGCGCAATCCAGCGCAATCAGCTGTCGTCCTTCCGTTCATTCCCTCTGCGATGAGGCATTCACGGCGCTACGCCGGCTACTCATCTCTCCGCCAGTTCTCCGCCACTTCGATCCCAATGCACCCACTGAAATTCACACGGATGCAAGCGGTGTCGGCCTCGGTGCCATTCTCGCTCAACGCAAGGATGGCTGCGACGAGTACGTTGTCGCCTATGCCAGCCGTACACTAACCAAGGCAGAGTCCAACTATTCCGTCACGGAAAAGGAGTGCTTGGCTATCATTTGGGCTATAGGAAAATTTCGCACCTACCTTTACGGACGCCAGTTTGATGTTGTCACAGATCACCATGCCTTATGCTGGTTAGCGTCCATGAAAGATCCTACTGGCCGCCTCGCTCGTTGGGCCTTACGCCTTCAGGAATACGATATCCGTGTTGTTTATCGCTCAGGACGCAGACATTCGGACGCCGATGCACTATCCCGTTCTCCACTGCCTCCTGACCTTGCCTGCTTATCAACTGCCATTTGCGATTCGTCATCGTTGAGCATCACTGACATGCCATCCGAACAGCGCAAGGATCCCTGGATCAATTCTTTGCTCGACGTCCTCTCTCACAGTTCGTCAGAAACGACTTCACGCTCCCTCTCTCGTCAAGCAAGACACTTTGCTGTCCGTGAAGGCTTGTTGTATCGCCGCAATTACGTGACGGATGGCCGTAGGTGGCTCCTTGTCATCCCTCGTCATTTGCGTTCGGACATCTGCGCTGCCTTTCACGATGACCCCCAGTGCGGCCACGCTGGAGTATTTAAGACTTACTCTCGCCTTCGTCTAAGATACTACTGGCGCGGCATGTATCGGCACGTTCGCCAGTACGTTCGGTCATGCACCACGTGTCAACGACGCAAGACGCCTTCTCACAGCACTGCTGGCCCTTTGCAACCCTTAACCTGCCCAGCGGGACCATTCGACCGCGTCGGAATTGATATTTATGGTCCTCTACCCAACTCTCTTCGAGGCAACCGGTGGATTATCGTCACCGTGGATCATTTAACACGCTACGCTGAAACATCTGCGCTGCCTGCTACCACTGCGAAAGACGTTGCGTCCTTTCTTCTTCACCATCTCATTTTGCGACACGGTGCACCTCGTGAATTACTCAGTGACCGTGGACGCGTGTTTCTCTCGAACGCCGTCGACGAGCTACTCAAGGCATGTCGCACTGTCCATAGGAAATCCTCGGCATACCATCCCCAAACCAATGGCATGACAGAACGCTTTAACCGTACCCTTGGAGATATGTTTGCCATGTACGCCTCTGACGACCACACTAATTGGGACCAAGTGCTCCCTTTTGTCACGTACGCGTACAACTCTGCGCCACAAACAACCACTGGCTTTTCTCCTTTCTTCCTTCTGTACGGACGTGAGCCATCATGCTCCATGGACACCATTCTCCCTTACAGGCCTGATGTTTCCGAAGCGACGCCTGTTTCTGAAGCAGCTGCTTACGCCGAAGAGTGTCGTCAACTCGCTCGCTCATTTTCCGCACAAGACCAATGGCGCCAGAAAACTGACCACGATTCCTCTGCGTCTACTGTACACTATAACCCAGGAATGCTGGTTTGGCTCTGGGTCCCGTCTACCCCTCCCGGTCTTTCCCCGAAGCTTTCGTCGAAATATCATGGCCCCTACCGTGTGGTGCGGCAAACATCTCCTGTCAACTATGAAGTTGAGCCCATTGATCCACCCTCGGACCATCGCTGCCGTGGGCGTGAAACAGTACACGTATCACGCCTCAAACCGTGCAATGACCCCCTTGTCGTGTCCTTTCCCTAGGTCGCCAGGTTGGCTCCTTTCTGCGAGGGGAGTAATTGTACTGAAGCATAGTGGCGCCAGCTCTGTGCCAGCGTGAAAGAAGACGTTGACGTCCGTGTGTGGCTCGTGCTTGCCCGGTTCCTGCCTGTACCAGCTTGTTGCGGCTAACGTTTCTGGAATAATAACCTGTGTTTTTACGCAACCTTGCTCGTTGCAGTATGTATGTATGTATGTATGTATGTATGTATGTATGTATGTATGTATGTATGTATGTATGTATGTATGTATGTATGTATGTATGTATGTATTATGTGTGTATGTATGTATGTATCTTTTAAATGAGAATCCGTTTATCATTGGTGAGTAAGTTTGGTAATAATTTGGCTGAATTTGTTTCTAGTTCTTTCTCTTTTGAGCCATTATACATTTCAATTTGTTTTGTACTGCATAAAAATAAATGTAACCTTACACAGAATATGTGTGTTCAAAAAAGTTGTTTCATTTACCAACCTACAGTCATGGGCAAGAAATTGGGTAAAATGGAACGAACCGGCGAAGATTAGTTTAGAGTGTAGCTACTCTACATGGCATATCTCATACACATTGCGTTGGTTGAATATGTTGATTTCAATCTTTCAATTTTAATCAGAATAAGCAAGCTATCACCAGTGCTGGTATATGTGTGTGATATTTATGCATACTGTGATACCGGTTCGCAATAACAATTAAGGTCACAAACCTAGTCAAGCTGAACACACGAATTTTGTCCATGCACTTTTCATCTGCACTGGAACTGTTGTTAATAAAAATAAACTTCAGTTTAGAAATTTATTCTAGTAACCAAAAGCAGGGTATCTCTTTATCCCACAAATCAAATTGCCATTGTTCTGTTCCATACTGGACAATAGGGGACCCTCTCAGCAGAACTCGATTAACTGCTACAGTTCAATTTAACCATTGATAGCGACATTACACTGAAGCGCGCCGCATGGCAGATAGCGAGAGAGAAGACACAAACTAATCACTCTGTTTGTGTCTGCTCTAACTGTCCGTGCTCTTTGGTCTTGCTGCATGTGATGATGCCCACCAAATTAGCACGAAAGCGTGTCCCTACAAAGGCAGTCAACTTGGCTGCAAGCAGTTAGCTCACTGCATGTGTAGATTTTCTTCAAAACACCGTGAAGACTGATTGCTGGTCGAATATCCAAACACGTGAAAAGTAATATACCTGGTATGATATTGTTATTTCAGCACTGGACACTTTTGTGATAAGAGAGGATGAAGGAGAAAATTATGAACCCTGAATTGTTTAATTTTTGAAGGAGCACAGTACAGCGCTTTTCGGTCAAAAGGGGAGTGAAAGAAGCAAGTGCGAAAGCCTACTTCTCAAAAAATTAGTACCCGCCACCACGCATAATGTCAGGCCGGGCAACCTCTTGAAAAAAGAAAGTGCTCAGTGATTCTGCGAATCGAACCAAGTACCTCCTAGATTGTAGTTGAGCGCTGTAACCGCTCGTCCACTGCAGCGGTGCTTGCATTCGCCCTATTGCTGATATATCGTCATTTCTTCGAATGAAGCCAAATGCAAAAGCGTCCGGTGAAACTTTGTCAAAAATAGAAAAAATTGTTAGAATGCGTTTGCCCAAGGTTACTAGAAGATAGAAACCGCCACGTGTGACTGTATAATCGTGCGCTATTTACACTTGTACATTACTGTCATGACGTTGGGATAGCTGGCTCTAACGTAGGCTACCTTCTAATAATTTGCCAAATATAAATAAGAAAATAAACATATATATCGGTGCGTGACAACGCTAATCAACTATTATGAGTTCACTGTCACTAGTGTCACTTTCACTAGATGAATGCTCAGTTTGCTTCCATTATTGTTATTTAGGAAAGTTTTGGCTCATTAACTCAACTCTCCTAATTAGCATTGATTCTCACATCTAAGGACAGTCACACTTCATCTCGCTTTCTGAGTGGCTGTCGCTCCCATAGAACGCGTACTTCACTTTTTTATGCTCTACGAGCATCTGACGCTGCTTTGCGGAGACCTTCCCTGACGCCTGCTGGGCCAGAAAATTGTCTTTGTTATCCATCAATTTCAAGCTTTTGCGAAGCCGAAACGAGGGTCTCTCTCTCTCTCCATTCTTTTAGCACGTGTGATAACGTCTCTCGACCTCAAGACTCGTATACACGTCCCTTGCTCTGTTTGCGCACTCAAACAACGCTGGACGAAATATTTGCACCGTGTTTTGTGAAAAGCATTAGCACTGAGACACCTCCTGACGAGTCTCCCTCATTTTACGTAGACATATACCTAAGCGTAAGTGTATGCACGTCCTCGCATTCCGTCTTTATAAAAATGCTGCGGTGCATGGAACCAGCGAAATTGCGCTCACAATTTCATTTGATTACTGCTGTTATCTATTTCCGCACAATTCGTCTGCAGGCACCAAAGTCACTTATATGTCTTGTAATAATAATATTGCAACAAGGGTATACCTTTGACTATAACTACAAAACACCCTTACGTTCACCACTATACCGTGCTAGATTGCACCGAATTAGTTAAGTAGCAGCGCAGCTTATATGAAATGTAAGGTAACTGGTTGCGTTAAAAAGGGGAAGACATTCGAGGCACATTTTCAAACATTGCATGCATCGATTTATGTGTGGTTTTATTTATGTGGTGCACCTGGAGTGTTGTTTACTTGTACTTGGCGAGATAGTGCATGGATTGCTCGGTGGCTTAAGGCCATCGAGCAATTATTTTTTTAGCTACAGTCGTTAATTAAAGGCGAGTGCTTGGCTTTGCCCAGCCCACCAAAACGTCTATTACAACGTACGCGGCATCCCGTAAGCGCTGTAGCAGACGCTCGCGGAACTGAAACTTAGATGCAGCAAATCATTGGCTATCATCGTATACTCTCGATGCTAGACGCTTTGCGTGCTACCTTGATATTATCGGCACACACTTCTTTCTTTCCTTGTCGTTTCATCGGCTATCGTGTGTCCTCCTTGCCCTCTTAAGTGCCGAATAAGTTAAATTCATACCCGCGCTATAGTGATCCCTCCAGATAAGAGAATTTTTGGCTAAGAAAATGCGTAGCCAAAGAGAAAGCTTTGTGAATTGGGCCCCAGATTACGTCCATGGTAGGAGTGCAAATTTTTTTTTTCTCGACACGCGACTGACTCAAAGAGGTTCGATAGGGCTGAGTGGATTTTAATTTCAATCGATCTCTCCGAATACAAACGGAGCTTAGTCTTTTAAATCGTGCCAGTTGTAGGAGCTTGATGTTGCGCGTATTGAGTTCGTTCTATGGATGTTATACGTTGTTTCGAGAAAAGGCGAAGGTAAATACACACATTTCCTCTATCCTTGCAAGTGACCTGCTTGGTAATTTGCTGAGCAAGGTGTTTAAGCTATATTAGCTATAGTGTCATTAGAAAATTCTTACGAGTCTTCGTTTGCAGCGCATTTTCGATGGAGGCAATAACGCTGTAGACCTGTGTGCGCAGAATTGGGTGCACGTTAAAGAACCCCAGGTAGTAGAAATTTCCGCATCCCTTCACTACGGCGCCTATCATATACATGTGGTGTTTTAGGACGTTAAACGCCCGATATCAATCATAAACTCAATCAATCAATCAATCAATCAATCAACCAATCAACTGGTTTACAGAGTCACGAGAGGCTCATTGTTTTGCTTCAAATTACAAGATACATATTGTATGTGTCTGGAATGGACATGCGTACAGTGTTTATAAACAGTGTAACTGCAGATAGGATCTATCGCTAAAATAAGGATGCAAATAAAAAGCTAAACAAAAGCTAGGCTGCTTGAAACATTCAGTAAGGCGTTGCAAGTAAATTAAATAAAGGCCCATGCCAGCTATCTTTTTCAGCTGTTCCTGGTGCACGGCAAATACGTACTGTGCTCAGAATTTCATTGCATCAGATTTTTTTTCTAATTTAGTTGAAAATTTCAATCCAGAATGGAATTATATATGTCTTCTTCATAGTTATACGCAGTAATTTACGTTATGAAGACCAAACTTCACCGGACGGAGCCCTCTACCACCGCATCTCTCCCAATGGTATCGTGGTTTTGAAACATTAAACCCCATATAGGATTATTAGTAATATATTATGATTATTGCACATGAACCGTGCCACACACCTTTCATCCTCCTCCATTTTGTGCAGCGACATTGCTTTCTGAGTCATCAGTGCTCACTGCCGTGACTCTTGGCCTGTTGTTATTGAGGACGGCCTGGGGTGCGCAGACGTATCCCTGCTCCTGGTAGACGCAACGTCCCATATGACTCCGCAAACAGGAAAGACTCAGATGTTGTTCAGTACGATCAGATCACTGCCCAAAAAGATTCCACGAGGCCATACCACGCGTTTCTGAGTAAATAAAAAAAGTGACATTGCAGAATATCAGGCGCCGTAGCGAATTAATGTTGTAGTCCATAGTGCTTTGTAGTGTGAATATATCCTATGTACCTCGTGCTATTCACACTGCATTTTACTGATGTTCTTTATCTTTGCCATGGCGCTCCCCACAGCGTTGCCGTTAGCCTCTTTCTGTCTTTATTAAGGTATGAATGCCTAGAAGCAGTAAATGTTCTTTGTATATAACAAGTGAAAATGTGTTCTATGTTGAATTTTATTGTTTAGCTGGAAGAGAAGATATCTACAGAGGTTTTGACTTTGGTAGCGATGCACGCTTGGCGGTTTATCATAGTTTATGGCGCTGCGTGCGTGGGAGGACAGGCATGAAAGATGGCACCCGCGTGTCACCGCTCTTCCATTTGTTCTTCTTCCCTACTTTCCGGCACACAACCATTCTCTTGTATTTTTAAACTGACGCAATAAAAATTAATTCAGGTATGTTCAGCTGTGAGAAGTGTGTATGAACAACTACTAACGTGATGTATGGTCGTCCACCAAGTGACACATTTGAATGGACCATACATGTGGGGACGATAACAAAGGATAACAAAGGTCTCAATTTTTCCTACGGTTAACCACTATGGGTCGACAAAGTACGGTGGCAATCGACTAAGTGCACGTTAGATCGCTATCGTACCATACGCTTCACTTGGAAAGTAAAATACGTGACCTCAAAGGTTTCTTCTTGAGGGTGGCATGACAATACTGGGAATGTTTTGGTCATGCATTCGGATAATTCAGACGCAGACTGCTTACGCAGCACTAAGTCTACACTGTTTGTTTCGGAACGCCCGTATATTCAACGTAGGTAATACAAACAGACGAGCAGTTTTGATCAAGCGCTCGTGAGCCTAGCCACACCGATATTCCCGTCGACGCACTGCGGCACCCCTTATCAGAGCCTTCACTTCAAGGCCCTCAAAATCAAGTGCCCAACAGAAATGTGAAAGTTGTGTCTTATCGGAACAACGCACTCTAGTAAGCTCTATCTTGTTGGTGCATTACGTAAATTTGGAGGTCTGGCTTGAATCTCTCGTTCGAGAACTTGCGGAATTTTCTCTGCCGTGAGCTGCGAGTTCTGTACTCGTGGTTGCATATCAGTTTGACAGCTTTGCTTATACAGCAGAGCTGTGATGATTTAGGCATGCCTTGTGTGGTATATAAAAAGATTCACTGCATATGCACGGAGTAAATGATGATAAGTAGGATGAAGCTTCGATGGGTTTATCGACAAACCATGAATCATGCACTGGCCGTGTCCGTCCATTCGTCCTTATGTCTGTCTGTCTGTCTGTCTGCCTGCCTGCCTGCCTGCCTGCCTGCCTGCCTGCCTGCCTGTCTGTCTGTCTGTCTGTCTGTCCTTCTGTCCATCCGTCCATCCAAATGTTCGTATATCCATCCGTCCGTGCGTCCGTGCATCTATCTGTCTATCTGTCTGTCCATTGGTCCGTCCACCTGTCCGTCTGTCCATCCGTCCGTTCATAGGTCTGTCTGTATGTCTGGCATCTGTCTTTCTGCCTAGCGTCTATCTGCCTGTCAGTCTGTTCGTCTTTCTGCCCGCATGCCAGTCTGTCTGTATGTCTGCCCGTCGGTCCATCTAGTGAACACTCCAAGTACCGCCGTCTCGCATTTTTTTTCATCATATATTCATCATATACAAGTACCGCCATCTAGCGGATATTCCAAGTACTAAAACAGAAGATGGCTACAAGATACAATTGAGCCACGCCTTAAGGAGCTTCACCCCTAAAGCTATTGTCATCACGGACAAGCATGATGTGAAAGGCCACCAAACTAACATGAGCAGATAGATGTATTACACAAGGATCTCAAATGAGCCCGCGACCTTTGCTGTGACCCAATCTTGAGCCACTAATTGAAAGCTGCTTTTATTTATCTGGTAAATATTTCTATACTTTTTTGTGTTTAGAGAAGTTTATTCTCACGAACAGTGAACATTAATTACAATCCAACAGAACATCACAACCGAACAGAACATTCACAGGCACACTCAATATTGCTATAAAAAATATGTTTACGTATGCACACAGAACACCAACCACAAACACACCAAAACCTGTTGCAGAAAGATATGTTTACTTAAGTACATTACATGGTAAACGAAGAACACACACATGGAACGTAAATATGTATATGTTAGGTATTTACATGGTATTTACTAGGTAATTGTGCGACTACTGAAGAAACTGTAACCTACCAAAACAAACGGGCATAAAAATAAGCTTTACACGTCCCTCGCAGATGAAAACAAAAGGGCAGGACCAGTGTAGAAGGAATTGCTTGCCGAGAAAGAAAAGTTCCTACGACAAAACAAATAGTAGTTCTTTGTAATGTCACTCCAAGATCGGAAAGAGAGCGCGACGGCAACGACCTGCTGCCACCTACTCACAGGGATTGGGCCGAGTACAGTAGGCACCAGCAACAATGAGAAGGCAGGCGAAGTGGCCTCGAGAACAACGCCCAGAAGAAACAAAGAGATGTACTCCGAGGCCACAAATTTCAGCATGCACGGCCCTCCAGAAAACACGAGCATCGGCGCATTGTTTCAAAACATGCTTAAACAGTTTGGGCATGTTGTTTACTGAACGATTTTCCACTTTTCGAGGATATCAAGAGCAAAAAGAACACCCCCCCCCCCCCAACCCAAAGCCACCACATGAAGTCCCAAAGGTGGCCAGACAGAAATGATGCCGTCAGCGCGCTCCAAGACACACGACTAGAGCGGGTGCGGCGGGCCGGAGGAACTAACGGGAGCAACAAAGTGGCTGTTGTGTCAACGATTGGATTG
Source organism: Rhipicephalus microplus (assembly GCF_043290135.1). NCBI lineage: Eukaryota > Metazoa > Arthropoda > Arachnida > Ixodida > Ixodidae > Rhipicephalus > Rhipicephalus microplus. The sequence goes on along the minus strand of NC_134706.1, from coordinate 61,252,696 downwards.
TCGAACACATCTACCCCAGGACAAGTCGAATGGATATGGCGAAAAAGTGCGACAGCTGTTGCATAAAACGAAGGAAGTGTTACTAATTTTGGGTCCTGATTAATATACACATTAGGCATTGAATGCCGAAAGTGAGTGCCGATAAAATATTATGTCAGAGTTTGTGCGGGGGATTCCTTTTCTTGTACGAGGCGCAACATGAAGCGCAGGGCCAGTAGCCGGCAGCGTATTGACACCAAAGGGAAAGCATAGCCTCCCTTGGAATGCTGCTGTCCTATCACCGCCCGAGAAATGAACTCAGTGCCACCGGATCAAAAAAAGGAACATAAAGCAGACTGCAATGAGCTCACGATGCGTAAAGGCGGCTGCTCCACGTGAGAAAAGTACCAAATGCGACCGCAGAACGAAGTATGCGTAAGGTAGCTCCGCTCAAGAAGTGGGAAGTCAAAATCCCGTGCGTTTTGAATTCTTTGATTTACTTCGCCGAGGGCGTTTGGCCAAATAGAGTTACAAACGCCGCAGAGGGTTGTATTGAATTCATAAAATACGAAGAGACGCAGCCGGCTGCAGAAAAGATGCGGAGCTAAGTCTGGAGTTAAGAGAGCCAATGAAGAAATACCGGGATGGGGTGATGTTCAAAGCTGCACCTTAAATGTCACCACACTGAAAGAATGAACGCAGGCTATGTGAAAGACTATCTTCATCTGAAAGGTACTAGGTCATGTCGTAGGCAAAAGCTGTGACTTTCATGGCACTGCTGCCAGGAAGCGCAAGACCCTGGACATGCGAATCCACTTCAAGAGGATACAGAAATGCTCAAAGCGGAGGACAAATAGAACAGTAGACAATGGGCATCCCTGACGCACCCCACGTGTTATAGAAAAGGCAGCACTCTCGACACCATCTAGAACTAGTGAGCTTTTTATACCAGAGTAGGTATTTATAATTAATTCCACAAGAGAACCAAGAAAACCAAAGGCTGTGAGCACTTTAAAGATATACGTGTTCTTTTGTGTTTAGAAAAAATTATTTACACAATGTACAGAGAGCAAAGATTTCATAACATTTCAGTTATAAGGGCACACTCACTTTGGCACATCTATGTACCAAGACAAACATTACTACGTTGCAGTGAAAACATCACTGCTCTAATACACATGACAATGTTGGCATACATGTACACAAGAACTCAATGTGATGTCAAGATACAATGAATGGTATAACGATACAATATATGCAATGAAACACAAATAGTTGCAAACTAAATTATGAATAACTACTCAACGAGGCCTCACTAATAGCGATATGCGGTGGATTCGTCATCGGATATTGATATTTTGTGGAGGATATCCCGGAAGCCACCATGGCGGTGGCAAAATCGGCTCTTCCTTATAGTGGATTAGATGTCTGTGTACTATAATGATTAGATTCTTGTATACACTTATTATTCAGAAGGGGACAGATACATCCCTTCTGTTATTCAGACAGGGCCTCATAACTCGCTGGTAAATATCTTAATCAAATAACTTTTTCAGCATGGCCGTCCCCCATAGTAAGCACCTTTTCTTGATTTTTTCATCTTGAGACACGTGAGCCCCGCTGGTCGGATATGCGATGACATTTTTTTTTTGAAGCTTTAGACAGTCTGACAGAGGTGACGCTACTCTATTTGGTGCTTTAATTTGACATGTAGTGTTTCTTTCGGCTACCGTCATCCCCAAGGTGCGCAAGATAGACCCGATGTGCTTTTAGACATAAAAGTATGCACTGTTTCTGTTATGTTGATAGTGCAGGCAAGCATGTTGCATGAGGGGTCAATACAAAGGAGAATAGAACTGGCCTGCTGGCGTTTCACCGTAAGTGACCAGTAGACCCTTCGTACATGGTTGCCTCAGCTGACCAACTAATATCTTTTAAACAATAATTGCCGTTTTTTAGTTTTAGTTTTGTGCGCTTACATCATATTCTGCTGACGAGCTCGCCATTTCATCAACAAAAAAAACCCTGTTTCGGCAAAAATAGAGTTCTGTGCATGGGAAAGAGAAACGCATAAACAAATATCCAAATTTATGCGTATGCGCCATGTCCTATAGCTGGGCCAATTAAGAAGGTGAAGTCAGCTGTTTCAGACAAAATTTCTTACTGCACGTAATTGCGCCACGCAAATAAAAATGTCATAGTACAAGAAATTCACATTGTACACCAATTGTGTCAAGAACAGCAGTAAGACGTCGATAATCTGATTAGCGATCTAGGCACGTTGGTATTGGTGGCCGTGCTGGTTTCACAGTAAGTTGTATTGTTGATGTTAGCGTGCTTAGCAGAATGATCTACAATAATGAGAAACGTTTATGCACGCTACAGTGATGCGGGCGCAATGCCATGGTTACATTGTCATCAAGTTGTACGATGGGTGTCAAATAAAACCGAAGCATTGCCGTGTGTGCTCCCAGCACTATTCCTGGTATAGTGGTCACTGTAGAGTAATTACAATTAACTGCTATGCAGATCGGGTAAGGCAGCACTGCGCGATCGGAAGCATTGTGTCGCACGAGGAGCAAACTGCATCACCCTATCTGTAATCATGAGGGCGAAAGCTGACCCGGACCACTGCTCGCGTTTCACTCGAAACCTATGGCACGTGTCCCAAACTTTCTTCTACAGGACAAAGTCGGTGAATCCTCGCCACCATACTCCATTGTTAAATTAGGTTATGCGTTTTTTCGAGTGCGTATGCAGAAGCTTTGTGTCCACATATCCGCGTGCCTGCAAATGTGGGCAAAGTTTATGAGACATGGAAATAACACAAGAAAGGCAGGTAGGTTAACTAGACAAAGTGCATTTTACTACCCCACACGTGGGGAGAGCGTAATGAGGGAGTAAAAGAGAGGAAGAAGGAGAAGATACACATTGCACATAACACACACACACACCACACACAGAGCAGGTTTCACAAGTAGTCGTATAGGGTTGTGGCCCTTCAGAATAGTAGAAGGGCTCGTGAGTGAAGGCTGGATTTTAGTTCGAAGTGCATATTTTCTTTCAAATCAAGGGCTGTCTACGCTACGCTAAGTTTCACGTGTAAGCCATAAAAGTTTGGACTCTCGAAGGGAACCCTGACGAGATGCGAAGCGAACAGCGTTTACTCGGTTAAAACGGGTGTAGACGCGGGTGCTAGAAAAACGGTTTGAAGTGAAATTCGGTGTAGCATTCGCATATAAACGAGCAAAAAGAGTGTTTTCACTCGATGGACAGTAGAGAGAGTGATGCGAGAGAGAAGTGTGTTGCGAGCGGGCGGAGAAGCCGGCAGCTGTGAGTGCTATGTCGAGCGTGCTGCGGGAGAGGGAAAGAATGTTGTCAGCACGGATCTCCGAGGGAAGCTTGCGAGGGGAGCGTGACGTGAACGCGCACCGGCCGTGTGACCTACTTGGCGTCGCTCCAAAAACAGCGACGAAGCAAACGCGTTGCAGCGCGTTCGTACAGACGCACGTACCTACAGAGTTGGACACGTGAGAGGTGCTTCGAATCTATCCAAACCTTCGCATCTACCAAACATCTCTTCTAAACCTGCGTAGAATCTCGTTGAAGCAATAAGTAGGACGTAAGCGATTTCACGTAAGATGTTTAGGCCAGGTCAAGCAACCCGTAATAAAAATGCAGTTATTTTTGCTGGAGCCCAGAAGCGGACAAAAACCGTATCCTTTTGCTTGCAACACTACAACGCCATCCGTAAAGAGCTGTCATTAGCCTGTCTCTTTCTGTTTTTTGAAAGACGATTATGTTTCTTTGGTTACTTCGACGCAAAAATTTGTCTTTCTGTCTGTCTGTCTGTCTGTCTGTCTGTCTGTCTGTACACTTATCTGTTTGTCCGCCGTAACAATACCCCAGACAGTACCCCAAACGACCAACCCCATCCGCAGCACCCACCAATAATTCTCAAATTTTAGTGGTCGTACTTGTGCGATTGTGAATTAAAACAATTATTGTGCATATCTGTCGCACTGAAATAAGACGTCTAAATTTTGTGTGTGTCTTTATACTAGAGAAGGCGTACATAAGTAATTCTAAGGCCCGTAGCGTTAATCACGCTGAGCTGACAATGCAAGGCCATGCTCAAAAATGCAATGGTTTCCAGCGCTTTGCTAAGACAACACTGTGGTGGCTCCTCCCGTCGCGTTGCGTTCCACAATTTATCACCTCCGAGGCAGGCGCGCATACCTTCCTTCGTTTTCGAAGATAACTGCCAGATAGCGCTCGTGTCTAAAGTGCCTCGATGTGCTCGTTTGCCTTCGCTGCACGGATCGACACTCTTTAACGCAGCGCCTCCGAAATTCAATTAACCGATTTTCTGGCACATAACATCAAATAAACGCTTTGTTCACTCTCTCTACACGCAAGAATATTGTCTTTCGATGACATTTGCAGTAAAACACGTAGATACGGGGCCATTTCTTTTTCAGTTAGTGTTTAATGTTTAAAAAACTTAGGCACAGAGCGTAATTACTGTAATCTTCACAAAGGTTCATGACTAATTCAGGCTCATAAAATGTAATTTGTTCACAACAATAGACTTCACAAGAGAAGTTTTGGAGGTTCTTTTCTGTAGTCTGTAGAAAGCAAGCAAAGGGCACTTTGGCTTCATATGCTCTCGCACAGTGTTACTACGGGGGTGTTCCAGTTGTGCATTTGAATGTATATTCAGATATATTAGCAACGTAGTGAGAACGAACAATGTAACACATAAGATGTCTTCTGTGTATAATGATTTTTTCAGAAATAGAGAGAGAGAGAGAGATAAAGATGCAAGGAAAGGCAGGGAGGTTAACCAGACGCACATCCGGTTTGCTACCCTGCACTGGGGAAGGGATAAAGGGGAGAAAAGAGGTTGCAGAAAGATGAGAAGGTACACACAATCACGAGCACACTCGGGGAGCACACACAGTCTATAGGCGGTCGCTCAGGTTTGTTGACTTTAGGTAAAGTAGCAGTGCTTTGGTTGCTTTCTGCGCAACTGAGGCAGATGCCCAAGGTCCTAGTATCTTCTGCACACAAAATTGTCCGGGGTCAAGTTGGTTCAAAACCATCCGGAGCTGGCATCGCTGTGTGTCCTAACAAGCGCAGCTGCACAGGACGTGTTCGATGGTCTCTTCAGCTCCGCAGTAGTCGCATGTAGGAGTGTCTGCCATACCAATGCGAAAGGAGTACACCTTTGTAAATGCAACACCCAACCAAAGGCGGCATAACAGTGTCGCATTGGAGCGGGAAAGTTGTGATGGTAGCTTTAGCTTGAGCGAAGGATCCAGTTTTGGAAATAAAATTCTCTTAAACACGTGACACCCACGGGACGGCTTTATGCTCTCCCCCAGTAGAGTACCCAGTACTCAAAATTGTTAGTCATTTTTTAGGGGCAAAGCTTTTTATAACAGTACCCGTTTGTCCCTCGTAGTCGTTCTAGAAGTGTGTAACAAGTAGAACATTTTGACCTCCAAGGTGGTGCCGGTGAGAGATTTCTTCTGTGAGTTGTTGAGCAATAAAAGATAGCGCTCAATGTACATGCCAATGAGTGCTAATGGGGAATGAGAGACAGGAAAATTCGGCTTTTAGTTAACGCACACGCTGCGAATTTTTTGTGGTTAAACAACGCACAGAAGACAAGAAAAGGTTGCTACATTATACTCACTGGGTGTAACCTCCTTGGTTTCAGAAAGGTTTAGTGAGCGTTGGGCCGCAGTGATAGGAATACAGTGAACTAGTATATACCATGAGCTCGAGGTGGTTAAAGGTGGGAAAAAGACACGAAGGGCAAGCCGTAAGAAAGTGTGCGTGTGCCCTCTTTCGTTTAGTCCTTGGAATGTCCACTGGATGACGGGTCTTCTGTATGAGGAATAAATGATTAAAAGGTACGAGATGGTGGCACTTGGAGTGTTGAATGGGTGGACGAACGGACACACAGACAGATGCATGGACGGACGCACGGATGGCTGCATGGACGGATGAACGCATTGACGGACGCAGGAGCGGATGTATGGGCGAAAGCAGGGACGGACGCACAGATGAACGTGCGGACGCACGAACAGACGCTCGGGCGGCCACACAGACGCACGCATGGATGGACGGAAGCAAGAACGAATGGACGGAGGGATGCTTTGCCCCACTATCCATCATTCACTCCGTGGATATGCTGCCATTTTTTTCTTAACACACATGTCTTATGATTTCCCAACTCGGGCCACGCGCAGTTGTCCACCACCAGGATCCGTAACCACATCGCACGAAATTCGAAAATGAAACCTTGCACCAACGACACGGTGGTACTTGAACCCAGGCGCGCTGGGTGCCAGCCAAGTATTCTACCACTAAGCTACGCCAGTGCATGTGACATGTTGGCAAACTTAACTAAGGCAGTCTTGATGTCGGGAAAGCAATCGCGCTAATACAACATTTAAAGCATTTTAAAACAGCAAAGATTAACCAATCGTCGCACAATGCGAATAGCGTAACGAGTGGGCCGTCCAATGCTGCAACCCATTACAAAAGGTTGTTCATGTTGCCCTATTAACTTTGGCACAGACCCACTTCAGCCATAGTTTCTCATCTTCATCAGACTCTGCATGAACCATTGCCGCAAAAGTTCTTGCTAGTGTTTAGCGGGTACCACGCTCCTGAGAAGAATGACTTAAAAATTCTTGGCAACGAGTATATATATACATACACACATATATATATATATATATATATATATATATATATATATATATATATATATATATATATATATATATATATATATATATATATATATATATATATATATATATATATATATATATATATATATATATAAATATATATATATATATCTTCGTAGCCAATTACAGAGCCTCTCGGTAAATGCAGTCATCAAAACTGCGAAATCCATCTAGTCAGTAGCACTGTCTCTAGATACAATTTTATCGCGACAACGAGTGCCAGTGACGCTCAGCTGAATGTCACTGTCACGGACGGCCATTTTCGGCGACACCGCGTCACGGCAATAAACGGGCGCCGTACTCCCCGACTGACCGTGAGAACGGCGGCGCATGAAAGGGAGCCGAGAAGGGCAGAATGGGGTGCTCTTCTTAGAACGTCGCCGCCGATGGTTAATCCTTTTGTAACTGTGGTGGCGTCTGCAAGGTCGTAGAAGGCCGCGGTATACCCCGAACAAGGATTAGACTACGAGACGCACCGGCTGAGAGCCAAACGTTTGACCGTTCCCACGGGGAAAAGCGTGGGAAACACTCTGGTGGCCAAGCCGTATGACAACAACCCGACAGGTGGTCACTCTCGCTAGTTGAGGGCCCTCTCCCAATTAAAAAGGGGTGGGGTCAAAATATTTTTGGGGCGGAGTTTCCATCACTTAGACGCATATGATTGGACCCATGTAGGGGTCTCTTGTCCCCAGGGAAGAGAGTGAGGAGACACGAGGGGGATTTAAGCGCAGGATTTTGCCCTGCTAGGGAGACTAGTCGCTGACCAAGATGGTGTAGAAACAGATCAACGAGCATCTCTTCTAGAAGTTTTTAGTGTAGCTCTTTATCGGCTGGCCACCTAAACTTAGCCGTTCGTCTAGTTGTGACGCAATATTAACGTCTGCAACGTAGACATCGGGACTTCGCCTCGAGTTAGCTCAACCTGCTCGAAGTCACCTGCAAGCACTTGCCTCCCGGAGCCACCAGCGTTGCAACACCACCGACATCGCAGTCGTGCCAGAACTCTCTTCTACTTCTCGCATCCGATCGTCGGGGACACAACGCTGCCGGTCACCACACGTATGCTTTCACCTGTTTATATCTTCGAACTTTCTCATCCGTCGTTCTATTCTTGTTAGTTTGTGTAGTTTGTGATAGTTCTCTCGCGTAAGCTGATTTATTGTTTTTATATGTATTTGTATCAAGTGTTGATGTAAGTTGTTAGCTTTATTGAAGTGTTGTATTAGATCCCGTGTGCTGCAATATCACTAGAGTAAAGTTGTTTTGTTTTCTCAAGTCTCTGATCTCTTCACTGTCTCTGCTTGCGTACGGAACGAACCAACCTGCTGTCATTCCCGTCGCCGACTTCGCGCTGGCGACGCTTGAGTGGCAGCTTGTAACAGTCACCAATGGCAACGTTTACGCTGACAAGTCACAAGCACAAATGACGTTTCACAGAAAGAAGAGAACGCGCTAAAACACATACATTCGGATCACGAAGAGAACGCATGCGGATGTCGTCCCGATGAACGGCACGCCCTCATTTAACTTTTTAGTCGCTTTTTAGGAATGAGAACACTTGCCCTTCAGCACATTGTCAATATCGGTGACAGTTGGACCTGCCCCAGTGTAGAAGCTCTCAGGTATACACTACACAAACTCAGAGCGAATGAAGCACATCGCATCACCACGTACGCAGCACTTCACAGGTCCAGAAAAATACGATCATCTTCAAGCACATCACCAAAATAAGCCCCAACCCGCCACAGCAGGCTTTGGCAGGCTTATAGCAATCTTGCTCACTCGTATGACAGAAACATTCATGCCATCGACAGAAGACGGAAAACTGAGTGCCGTCACAGGCTGCGCCTGGGGTAGCGAGCAGGCCTGAATTATTTTTGTAGGTTTGCTTGAAATATTTTTGTATGATTGCTGCGACAGCGCATGCGACAGCGATCGCCACCGCTTCCTTATAAAAAGGAGTTCACAGTTTTTAAAGGTATATGAAAACTGGTAGCGTAACTTCCATAGAAGCACATGCATCTAGTATTTGGCAGCTCGTACCCAACGTCGCATTCTACGTACGGAGGGGAAAACTAACAGAAAAAAACTAAAATATTAAGCTATGACGTCACAACTGGAAGCCCTAACGGCATCGCGCATTTGCACTCCATGGCGTGAAATTTACTTTTCTTAATTGCTTACTTTTTACGTGGCGATATAAATACGCAATTTTATTGAGGAACAAGAAACAAAGGTTGACGAACAAAGGTTGTTTTGTTAGCGAAGAAACCTACTCGCAATATAATGCGAGATCTTCGCAGATAAAAGTGTGACACAACTGTTCACGAGCACAATAAAATTCTAGTTCGAAGACTCACGTTTCCTGATCGTGGAAAACCACTGCAGCTAGACAGCAGCTTTGATGCTATTGATTTTGCAGCCGTAGAGTACAGCGTCTCGTCGCTTAGCACGTCGCATTCATCATCGTCATAGGCGAGGGCACACCAGCCATGTACCAGCGAAGATAGTTGGCAGTCACAGGAGCGGCTATCTACACATTCTGTGAGCTTGTGCAGCTCTGAAGTGCCACGCCAGTGAACAGCACATGAGTTATTAACTAAATCATGGAAGGTACGTGTAGAGTAACAGATAATGAGAGGACACTCCCATACGCCCCTGTGGCTGATTTAGGTACAAAACACTCCAAATGGTCGTTGGGAACTTTCTCAGCCTCAGAGATGGGAGACCACAGTAAAGGATGTCGCGAAAGTCTTGTCGTAGTGACTAGGAATATTATATAGCCTTCGATACCACTTCTATGTGCGTATCATGAATTACTGCAACATTATCAGCTCGAACTCCAGTCATACCCTCCGCCACATGCGAAATTCACAAGAGACGAAGGCATTGAATAAAGGCGCCTTCAAAGCAACTTGTTCAACCACGGTCTACATCTGCACTATATGTGGTCTAGTGGCTAAGGTACTCGGCTGCTGACCCGCAGGTCGTAGGATCGAATCCCGGCTGTGGCGGCTGCATTTCCGATGGAGGCGGAAATGTTGTAGGCCCATGTACTCAGATTTGGGTGCACGTTAAAGAACCTCAGGTAGTCAAAATTTCCGGAGCCCTCCACTACGGCGTCTCTTATAATCAAATAGTGGTTGTGGGACGTTAAACCCCACAAATCAATCAATGCTGCACTATATGAGGCCACCGTCGCACAGCTACATCGGTCCTCACTGCAATGCGGTGGACACTCTGGAGCACCTCCTACTGAAGTGCTAAGTAAGCGTCCCAAGGCTACAGGCAGCAGTACGAAATGTGGACCAAGACCTCCTCAGTGAAGCGTGAGTGGCTGCGATCTCCCAGCCAAACCTGGTCGAGCAGCGTCAACTCGTCGCTCGAGCCTCGCGGGCTGTCCAAGCCAGAAGGTTTCTGGAGTTAGGCACCCTCTTACCTTAACCCAGAAGCTTAATTCAATAAATGTTTTCTTTCTCTCTTTTAACGCGTCAAATACATGCATCAATGTGCTTCATGTGAGCTGCACCGCTAGAGCGGTGAGCACATGATGGTAATGTGTGTCTAACATGAGAAATATAGAGGAGGGAAAACTTTAATTTTTGAGTCATATTCTTGGTAAGCACATGCCCACTTTGTTAATGTTTGATAAACGCAAGCGCAAAGGAAGGTTACTTGCGAGACTTGCAAGTACACCTGCCTTATCACGACTCTCAATTACACACACGAAATAAATATATAGGCAAAATTATAAGACCCGCAGTAGAGTGAACGCTCACAACAACAAATACAGTTCACATCGAGACACGGCAGTAGTTGCGTGAGCATCTGACTCTAGTATGAACCGAAAAAAGAAAAAAAAAACGCCTATGTTTTCGTTCCCGCTTTCACGCTAATTTTCTCCTACACACTTTACATCGCGCTTTCGAGAAAAAATAGTCAAAAGCAGTTGTCGCAGCAAAAACAAAGGAATTTTAGGTCTCATGCAAGCCGTTAATAAGGCAGGAGTGTTTACTCAAAGATTACATCTTGGCTTAAGCTAGCAAACATTTTTCTAAATTCACCAATTCTCTCTTAGACATGTAGACGTATAATGCACTAGAAAAGGTACTATGAGCGTCAAATTAAACCCGAACAGGGGCAATCCTTTGCGATAGTGCCGTTCAGTTATCACCATTGGCAAGCGTGCGCATCCTGTTCGGCAGCTGTGTGCATATATGCGTGCCTGTTCGCAGTGATAAGTAGACGGCACGCACTAAGGTATCGTTAAGGCTTGCCGATGTTCGGGTTCAATTTGACGCTCATAGTACTGTAGTAGCTAACTAGGAAGCGTCTCTCCTTGAAAGCAGTGAGTGATGTATTGCCATCTTACGGCCGGCGATTAAGCTGTGTAGCACCACCACTTTCGGCCAGAGTGACCGCTCTTAATTTTTACGTTAATCTATAAGGTGCGCACGAAACCATCACGCTAAAGTGAGCGATGCCCCGTTGACCTAGCATCACGTCGAACCAAGCGCAAGCGCAAAAGCCCTGATAGAAGATTGCCTCAATAGCCCCCCTTCCACCGCCCGCTTTCATGGCACTCTGTCAATAAACAAGGCAATCAACCATTTAGCCAATGTTATGTATATTTTAAACTTATTGGTAAATTTGACATATATAAAATTACGACTATTAGAAAAAACTTATATTCGATAAAACGTACAGTCGTTAAAACATGTTTAAAGCGCTGTTTGAAGGCAGATTATTTAGGGGCGAAGCTCCTTAGGCCGTGGGTCGTTCCCTCCTCTGTAGTATTAGTAGTAGTAGTAGTAGTAGTAGTAGTAGTAGTAGTAGTAGTAGTAGTAGTAGTAGTATGTAGGTAGGTAGGTAGGTAGGTATGCACGTCTAGTTTATGAGTTGCTCAATAGGTGGCGTTGTGTGTATATGTCCCTGGGAATACTATAACTAAGCGACATTAGTGGTTTTCACAGCATATCCACGTAGTCAATGATGATGAGCGGGGCGAAGTGTCCCTCCGTTTGTCCATCCGTCCGTCCATGCGTTCGTCCGTGCTTCCATCTGTCCGTCCATGCATCCATCCATCTGTCTGTCCATCCACGCTTCCATGCGTCTGTCTGTTCTTCTGTCCATACCTGCTTCCATCCGTCTGTCTCTGTGTCTGTCCATGTGTCCATCCGTCTGTGTTTCCGTCCGTCCGTCTGTGAATCCCTCCATGCATCCATCCGTCTGTCTGTGGCTCCGTGCATGCAAGTTTTTGTCCGCAGGTGACTCTGTTGGTCCATCCATCCCTCCATCCGGACACACATACGGATGGACACACAAACGAACGGCCGGTCCTCACACCACACTCATTATCATTCACTCCGTGGATATGCTGTGATTTTTTTTCTAATATATCTGATGCATCTGAATCGACAGGGTGCCTGAAGCACTTGCATGGTAGGCTAAAACACGCACGTATCAGTACTCAGTTTCATACGTAGCATGCAGTGTCGGGGAGGCTTGGGCATTTCGCAACCAGCGTCCGTTAAGTTTTCTGGTACTTTTCAAGTGAGATTGTTCTTAGCTTAAACTAATTAATAAAGGAACGACGGTTTGCAACTTGAGGACGAAGAAAGAGTTATAAACAACCTCTAAGACCCTGTTCCAGGACAGGTACTTCTGACTGGGCGAGTTAGTGCATGATAAAATGATCAGGACAGCAAGGTTTAGTTTCGTCCTTATTTTTGTTTTACATCTCATCTCGACGTTTCGAGCTCAGGGCTCTTGCGCGCATTTTTAATTATTAGAGCTGCACACACTATGACGACATGAGAGTTTTTTTCTTGTCAAACTTATTGTGCGGTTCAAAGGCTGTATAAAAGTTTTCCGCTCAGGCGTGCTGTGCAAGATGGCCCAAGCTTCTCGGGCAGACTAGTTAGCTTCGAGCTCGTTCTGCGGTGGCCATGGCATGGTCTAAGCGCTAATAAAAATCGCTACAAGAACGTAGTACGTAGCGTCTGAAACGCATGTTGGGCATTGGCTGTGCTTATCAAAGAAACACCACTACGTGCGTACGTGTCAGTACCGTCGCCGCTCAGTCAACATTTCAGCAGTGCATGATCATAAACTTAATTCTCGCGCTGTTTTTTTTTGCCAACTGAATACGCGCCTCCCACGGGTGCGCTTGAGGGTACTTGTCCTCTTCCGCTGAGCTTCTCTCATTCCACCTGCAGCATGGAAATTTCCACTGTCGAAGGCAGCAAGGGTGAACACGCAGCACTCTCATGCTGCTCCTTTCACTTGTATCTCCTAACAGATAAGTGTAAGGAGGGGTTGTCACCAGGGGCCCTCACATCATGGTGGCAATGCGGCATGAGTGGATACGTCGTGAGCACTGGGAAAAAATAATGCGAGCCATCATAGCCACGTGATGCTATAACTTTTACTTATACGTGCGTGTGGGCCTAGTCTGCGTGATAAAGCTAATATACAAATTGCACTGCTCACTGGCGTTGTGGAGGAAGCACTTCTCCTCTGTGAGAGCAAAAGTGGTAGAATGAGCCGATCTTAGCTGCGGGTGCCTGTCAATCTAACTGATTGACACCTTAACTCGAAAACAATTCATTGATTCTAAGAAGGTCCTAGTTCAACTCGTAACTGTCATAGCGCCTGTGTAACTGTCAAGCGTTTGATGCGGTGGACGCTAGGCCGCAACTTCTTTGCACGTAAAATAATTTGGTCATCTACTGACGTAGAGGAGCTTGTGATAACCTAGCTTCATCCAACTTTTCAGAAAAAGTCGGTCGGCTACTCATCTGCTTGGCCTGCTGCTTCGAAGTGAACGCCACATAAGTTGTGCCTTAATTTTCATTATACCAATCACCTAATGCTCATTGTATATATGATATGAAATAACAGTGAAATAAAATACCATAACATGAAGTTTTGTTTTAATTAGCAAGGTTTCAAAAGAAAGGGCAATCATCTCGGGTACAATTAGCAAAGCATTCAAAAAGATTCAGCTATTAACGTAAACCTCTTTAGCACGATCCTAATTGCAGCCATACAAGTGATGTCTAATCAGCATGGTTTTAGTTAGCTTGCTCATGATTAACGTCGCGAAAATCAGCACGGTTTACTGAACGTGGTTTCAGAGTTACATGGCTTCATTTAGCATAATCCCTTCAAGATGTAGCGTAAGTACCTTATTCTTACCATGAATTGGCTTAATTACCTCCGTAAAAGCATGTCCTGACATAATCAGCAAAAAATATTGCCCTGCCAAATGACTAATAAGTCGTCCGCACGTGTTCGAGTGCTCACGGACAATGAAGACGACAAAGAAGGTGCACACCGATACAGTGTCTTCCATATACATCTCTTTTTTTTCTTTTTTTTTGTGAGCAATAGTGAGGTAGCTGTCCATGGGATACTATAGGTTTTCTTTGCCATTCCCTCAAAGTGGGTATGTCCCATGTAATCCAGGCTACAAACAAACAAACAACAAACACAAACAAACAAACAAACAAACAACAAACACAAACAAACAAACAAACAAACCTAACAGCGTGCTAAAATGTGCAGGTCGACCTTGATGATGAATACGTGGCCTCAGGTTTAGCTGAGGTCGCGTTGTGAAGCGTTCGGCCTGGTCGAATGGAAGAGCTCTCTTGTATCGCTCGGTCTTTCGTTTCTTGTCTATTTACGCACTCAAAATACCTTCATGTTTGTTTCTCAGAAGCCACCATGCGGATTATTCAAAAGCAGTCTTATTGAAGGCATTAAAAGCTTCAAAATGAACTTATACAGCTCGCGCCTTTGAAAATTATTATCAGGGAAAGCTTCTGACACCTTGATTGGGTGGGTGCACTTTCACGCTCAGTGGAATGACAAACAAATAAAAGAAGTTGCCCCTGGTTTGAAAACAAAGCCTAACTATGTCGACAGTCTTTAACGGGATGCCGGGTTCCTTCGAAACCAGTCAAACGCAGTGCGCTGAGAAGGGAATTTGACTTTTCTGCACTATTGGTTAATTGAATAGGGGTGTTTCCAAAGCTCGGAAGAATCCTGTGTTTCGCCAAGCTCGGTCGATCCTGCGTGGTGCCCCAGGTCAATTATTTTGTCATGTTTTGAGTAGAGTGTTGTTTTAGTATAAATTCTCGTTTCCTTTTCTTTCACCACACGTTTTGAATTAGTGACACGTGGAATCGAGCCGTTGTTGGCTCTACAGAAACAAGAGTATTACAAGACAAAATAAACGAAAACAGAATCGCACTCCGAGAATGTCATGAAGGACGCATATCCGAGAAAGTCCCGGAACCGACCCTGAAAACGAATTACATTTCACTCAGGCAAAAGACGTTGGCCGAATTTTGTCTGAGATATATCTTTCTTGTCATCGGCAATTTATGTCCACTCGCGTCCGGCGATGGTGCTACGACCTGATCTACAGCTGAGTTTGTTTTTGCTTTTGTTTACCAAACACCTTTCGTTGCGTGTGTACGGTGTACTAGCTAGGCTTTCGTCATTCGAAGAAAATAAATTCCGTTCGTTTATTTCTTATGTGCACACAGATCACTGAAAAACGAAACGGACGTTGTGTGAAGATTAATGTCCTTCTGGACGATTCATTTGACGCCAGCACGACCAGCTTTCAGTTGCACAGAAAAAAAAACAACTAAATACATTAGTCACTTCACTGTTTCCGCGCCTGTCACTACTCGTGTTAGAAGTAAGGCACACATTTTTTTTCAGCTGATTCGACAACTACAGAACAACGTGCTGCCATCAGTTGGCTGACTGGACAGCTTTTCTAGAAGTAACGTCCCGCCGTATTTTACCTTCGTGAAAGCAAAATATTCATCGGCATGCGCCCTCTTTTTCGGTGCAAGCTAAAATGAACCGGTCCTCAGTTACCTGAGAGACAGCGGATGGGCTGACAAATTGAGGCCTGTTGGCCAAGTTTGATTGATTGATATGGGGAGTTTAACGTCCCAAAACCACTATATGATTATGAGAGACGCCGTAGTGGAGGGCTCCGGAAATTTAGACCACCTGGGGTTCTTTAACGTGCACCCAAATCTCAGCACACGGGCCTACAACATTTCCGCCTCCATCGGAAATGCAGCCGCCTGTTGGCCAAGTTGGTGAAGATGAAGGACATGAAATCAGTGGCCCTTAGAAAAAGGAAGCAAACAAATAGAGACGTAGACAAAGCAAGCGCTAACCTATCGTGATGCTATGTGACGCTAACCTGCTACGTAGACTGGCCCTGTCACTTGTCCTGTGCACGTACATTTATTCAGTTCTCGTTTTTGTGTTTGTTATGTAGAACCAATTTTTCTTTAAATATCCTTGTGTGGAACGCAAGAGCGACTGCCTGCGTCTTCATGATCTTCCTTCCGCCGTTAGTCACAGGTTAAACTGCGTAGTTGTTGATACGACGTCTTAGGATCTTGTAATTATTTCATCCGAGGTTTTTTTCTTAATAATTTTCTTCTACACGATAAAGGCCTAACAACTTAACAGCTTGAACATATTGGCCATCTCTGAGCAATCGTTCCCCGAAGCTCCCAAAACGTAATGCTTTACATATGGCTGTGTATATAGGAGCACCTAATAAAAAATTTCGAAATACTATCCGAGTGTTTACAATAACTCGTGAGCGCTTCACACGGGAAAATTTATTGCGTACTAGTAACAGAAGCTCAGGTGAGTACAATTGCACCTTGTAACAACGTGACTAAAGTGACACGTCTGAACAACAGTGTATAGGCACGATGTCACTTAAAACACTGCCGCACTATCAGAGAGAACAGAAGGATACAAACAGATAAGGGAACACAAAAGGCCATTTCACATATTATTTGTAAAAAGCAACAAGTTTTTTTTACCTGCTTGTGACTTCTAAAACAGTTGTAGCGGGAATGAAATATTGCCATTCCTCACTCCGAAAAATCCTGTGTGCCCCTTTCTGATGAAGGCGTCTTTCTCTTGAGTTTTTGTCTATGTAACGCTCAGTATGCCGTTTATTGCAGACGTCCACGCGTTTTGAAAAAGCGTTGTGCTAAAAAAAAGTGAAAAACGAATAAGAGTACTACGCTCATTACTAAGGGAGAGATTGAAGCCGTCCCATGGGCCTCGCACTAGCTGAGGCCCCGTTGCACGCAGACTGTAAAAGAAAGCTATGTGTCAATAAAAAATTTATAACAATACAGAGTATTCGGTATTCTACTATGGCTCAGAATAATGCCGTCTCAGACCTGTTTAGAAAAAAAATTATTTACAGTACGTACAGGACACAAAGGCTTCATAACATTTCAGTAATAGGGCACATACACTTCGGCACATCTATGTATCACGACAACATCACTACGTTGTAGTGAAGAAATCATTGCTCTAATATAAATGACGATGTTAGAATACATATACACAAGAACTCAATGCGATATTATGATACAATGAATGGCATAACGATACAATATATCCAATAAAACATGATGCTAAGGGCCCCGCCGCGGTGGTCTAGTGGTTAAGGTACTCGACTGCTGACCCGCAGCTCCCCGGATCGAATCCCGGCTGCGGCGGCGAAATTTCCGATGGAGGCGGAAACGTTGTAGGCCCGTGTGCTCAGATTTAGGTGCACGTTAAAAAACCCCAGGTGGTCAAAATTTCTGGAGAACTCCATTAGAGCGTCTCTCATAATCATAAGGTGGTTTCGGGAAGTTAAACCCCACATATCAATCAAATCACGATACGGTGTTTAGAGAAATTTATTCTCACGAACAGTGAACATTAATTACAATCCAACAGAACATCGCGATAAAACGCAACATCCACGACACACCAAAAATTGTTACAAAAACATATGCTTACATATGTACACGGAACACAACATACAAAGATACACAAGAATTGTTGCAAAAATATATTTGCATAAATACAATACATGGTAAACGAAGAACACACAAATGAAATGTAAAGAAGTTATACTAAAGAAATAGAAGAGCGCCAACGCATTGTGTGTAAAACCAACAGAGCTTGTACACCTTCCTGAAGTCTTCCTTAAAAGCCACCAGGCTAGGTCTGACTGATCGGCACACCAATGCCGCCTCCCGAGACCGCTGCGCTATTGATCTTCGCCACCAATGTCACCGCGAAAAAGAAATCGAAGTCGCAATAAATCATTTAACCAAACGATGCTAAAGTAATAAAAATGCTTGAAATGATGACGTTTATATTCGCCTTCTAACCTATCCCAAAGACGCAGCTTGAGCAAGACAAAGCTCTCATGGCCACAACAATGAATGATCTGATTAATGAGTGCAAACTAATTGGCAGATCGGATGCATCATGGAAATCGATGTTGAGCGAAACACACAGAGGAAAGGTCACTGTGGTGACAATGAAAAAACTTGATTCAATTAGACCACAAGAGAGGTGTTTTTTTTATTCAGAGAAAATTTACGAAATGACGTTTATGATATTTATAAATGTTACATGCACAGACAATGATCGGTCAATATATTAGTGCGAAGCATTTAAGGGTCGAGCTGACTTAGATGTGTGGCCTGACTACCTTTACTACGCATGTGCGACTCTCGAGCACCTTGGATATTGTTGGGTGACTTCAACGCCAATTGTCCACTGTGGGGAAGCATCAAGACAAATTGAAAAGGCACGAAATTAGTTGATTTCGCATCAGAGCACGGTTTTCAGGTGCTGAACGACAGCAGACCTACTTATCTCCGAGGAGTAACTAATAAAAGTAGTCTGGACTTCACATTGGTGTCGCATTTTTTTACAGAATGCCCAAAATAAATAAATAAATAAATAAATAAATAAATAAATAAATAAATAAATAAATAAATAAATAAATGAATTATTAAATATATAAAATAACAAATAAATAAAACAAATAGTATTGTCACAAAAGTCCAATCTTCACAGATATTGAAACCGACCATATTCTCAGGTACGTGACAGCCAGAGGTCTGGACGATTCTGCTTCCCCAGGACAAAGACTTATTGACTGGGAAGAATATCAGATTTCAGAGGAGAGCAGGTGCATGCATGAACCACCGGAATTTAATGAAGAGGTGATTAGTTGTGCGATGGAGAATTCTATGAAGATATGTTTGAAAGAATTGAGGCGTACCAGGCTCAAACAAGGGTTGGAGCAACTTTGAGCAGTCTGCCGGCGTGCCGAAAGACGATACATACGCACGAAATCTATTTATGACCCCAGAGAATCCCGACGCATCCAGAAGAAAATCCAGCGTCAAACACACTAACTCCAGGAACAACAGTGGAAGAGTTTTTGTGACTCGCTAGACCCTCGAAAGTCTTTGTCTCCCGTATGGAGGACTCTTTGAGGTATCCACTCGCATCTGCAACAGCATCATCGCTTCGCCGCTCTGGCGCTACATTAACGTCGCTCACAGCTTGATGTTTCTGGTGAATTTCGTGCAAAAATCGCCGGCGACATCTCTATACCAATCGATCTATTGCCACAGGACGTTCCAGCCACACGAGATCAGCAAATGGAGGTTGCATTCACTATCGAGGAACTTCATGCAGCATTGAACACATGCAGGCGCTCATCGTCTCCAGGTGCGGATGGAGTGACCTAAGCTGCCCTACGTACCCTGGGCCCGAAGGCACAACGCTGTCTCCTGGACGTTTTCATTAAGTCTTGGCACGATCGAATGGTGCCTGATGAGTGGAAGTGCAGCCGCCAGTTGCCTCTATTGAAGCCCGGAAAGTCTCCATTGGATCTGGAATCATACCGGTCTATAGCACTAGCAAGCTGCGTCGGCAAGTTCATGGAGAGGATGCTGCTTGCACGCATGGAATGGTATCGTAAACATTTTAACATTTATCGTGATGTTATGACTGGCTTTCGACGAAGTTGGTCTTCAATCGATAGCATCAATGACTTAGTGACCTCTCTTCAGCAAAAGAAAGCTAAGAAGTGGCTTTCGGTAGCTCTGTTCTTAGACGTGAAAGGTGCCTCTGACAATGAGAGCCATGAGGCTGTTCGCAATGCTCTCGAAGCAGCTGAACTTGGAGGTCGTGTCTTTCGAAGGGTAAAAGGCTGTCTCGCAGAGAGATCCATGTTCGTTCTAACAGAAGATGGGCCTACGAATAAGCATTTCGCAGGTCGTGGAGTGCCACAAGGTGGTGTTTTGAGTTCGACTCTTTTCAACCTGGTTTCGGTGGGGTTCATCAAAATGCTGCCACAGACGACATATATATTTCTCTCCACTGATATATACACTTGGGCGTCCGGCATGACACGGCCTCAAGTGCGCGCAAGGATACAGAAGGCGGCAACAATGACATCGACATACCTTCGCCAGCAAGGTTTGACTGTCGCCACAGAAAAACGCGCAGCAGTGGTGTTTGCACGTAAACCGATGTCTTTCTACCCATTCTGCGTCGATGGCAGATCAATCGCATATAAGAGCAACCATAGATTTTTAGGTGTCATCGTAGATCATGACCTAACATGGAGCCCACATGTCGCATACCTAAAGAAAAAGCTCATTGGCATTGAGAATGTAATCAAGTTTGTCGCCAGAAAATCATGGGGCCCGTCCATGCACTTCATGTTGAAGCTTTATACGACCCTCTTTCTCGGACATCTCCAGTACAGCTTTCCTGCTCTGTTCAACATGTGCAAGACTAACATCCGTGCACTAAAGAGCGTTCAAGCCCAAGCACATTGGACACGTCTTGACCTTCCTAGATGCTTATCAACAGTAGCAACGATAGTTATCGCACAAGAACAGCCGGTCACAACGCATATAATTGTCGATACACTGAAAGCGCACATTCGGCATTTATCACGGCGTCCATCACATCATTTAGCGTGTTTGACTGCGCGGAGGCTCCATTCTTCGTTTTGCGGTATTGTGACGATTCATCAGGACATATTATCGCGTGGCTTCAAACTTGCGATGCGTCCAGCAGCTGCGTTTGAGTTGTCTCCGTCAACCTGACGTGTGCTTATTGCTTCCGTGAATTGTTAAGAAGGCACGCATGTCACCACTAGCTCTGAAGCGATTGACTTTGCGTTTGTTGGACGAAAGGTACTTTGACTGTACACATGTTTACAGCGATGGCTCCACTAACTTGAACAGCTCTAAAGAAGCAGTGGCTGTTCCATCTGGTAATGTGCTGCTTAAATACAAGTTTTCCAACACCACGACGTCGACAGCAGCAGAACTCGCAGCGCTTCAAGGTGCAGTCGATTACGTCCTTCAGCAGCAACCTAATCAGTGAGCCACCTTTTGCGACTCGAGGTAAACCTTACAGACACTATGGTTTTTTATGCAGCATGGCTTACACGAACAATCAGTATATCAGATAAGGCAAGACTACCACGAAGTGCTCGTCGAAGGTCACGATATTGTATTTCATTAATTGCTGAGTCATTGCGGAATTGTCGGCAATGACCGCGCGGATGAAGCTGCTCGATCGGCTTATGACCAAGACTTGCGTACGCCCATACCACTCTTGAGAACAGACGCCACAAGGCGACAGCAATCACTTGCTCGCCGTATAAATCTGCTACAATGGAATACACCGGGCTTCTCCAACGCGTGCCTGTATTCGATCGACCCCAACTAAAAACTTCATTTGCCATTCGGGCTTCCACAATTTGCTGAAACTTTTCTGTGTCGCATGAGGTTGGGCGTGGCATTTATGAATGCACATTCTCGTCTCCTTAGAATGGCGAGCAGTTCGACATGCAACATATGCGCCTGCGAGGAGGTGCTCGAGCACATTCTATGCCACTGCCCAGCGTACCAGTTGGAAC
This sequence comes from Rhipicephalus microplus, assembly GCF_043290135.1. Classification (NCBI taxonomy): domain Eukaryota; kingdom Metazoa; phylum Arthropoda; class Arachnida; order Ixodida; family Ixodidae; genus Rhipicephalus; species Rhipicephalus microplus. The sequence continues at coordinate 61,231,138 of NC_134706.1, read as the reverse complement.
GACGTATTATGGAAGCCAAGCTCTGTCAGCCGGATTTACGGCCGCTTACAGAAAAAAAGATTCTGGGACCTTGGCTGATGGTTTCGCATACGCGCAAAGCCACGAAAGCGATCTTGTACTTCTTAAGGACCACCAGACTTCACGAGCGCTTGTGAAAGAACAGTGTGAGACCGTGCTGTGTCGTCTCGAGCTTACTATTCATCCTTCTCTTTCTTACTCCGCTTCTTTTCTCTCTTTTTTTCTTTATAATATTCCCTCTTTCCCCCACCCCAAGTGTTGGGTAGCCAACCGAGCCAAGCTTGGTTAAACTCTCTGTCTTTATTTATCCTCTTCCCCCTATTTTTCCTCGTAAAGCCGACCCAGGCAGCACCACTCTCTTCCCTATAGCCATCCCTTCGCGCGGCGTGTACAAACAGATTCCGCAAAGTGTTTCCTCCACCTCCCTCGCCTCGCAACGCAGACGCAGGTAGGGTCAACGTTACTAGATAGGTTCAGTTGTAAAACTCTCCCCATGCGCCGTGCGCCGCCGGCGTCTCTGTTTCTCGGCGTGCCGCGAGAGGGTGGGACCGCCGCATTTTGCTCTACCCGGCCGCTGCTCATCGCGTGCAACGGCGCTTCTCCCAACGCCGCTTCGGCCTTCTCATGACGTTAGCGCACGATAACATCAAAGATTACCCGCTACCCGTCAAGTTGGCCGCGTCCAGACTACATCTAGGCCAGAGTACTTTGCAGTAGCTGCTCAGGATCGCTTAATGTGGGGCAGAAAAGCCGTCCGTTATGGCTCATTGCATTGCTTTCTACAACAGGTCAGCCGAAGCGCATCGTAGTTTGCGCTTGCTTGCGTCGGCTGCTCGCCGGCAGTCAACCACGAGCGTGAACGGTCTGCCGCAAGCTGGTTAGCATGGAATAAGCCTCCGTTAAAACTTATTTTGATTGTCTCTTCCGAATTTTATAAAAAATCACGAAACCGCTCATTTTGTTTCCAGCCAAAGAAGCAAGGTCACCATTGGAGCTACGTCATTTTGTGGCTCTAGTAATTACGGCCACTCGAAGACGAAACTTCCCAATTGTCTCGTTGTCCTTTTTTGAATAGTATCTTTTCCATGTCTTGCCCTGACAACAGTTAAATGTACCAAACGCCACCAAGAAGCGACATTTCTGCAAAAGGCGAAATAGCTTTAATTGAAAGAATTATTGAGTCAATTAACTGACGAAGTTAAACCAGCTTGCATGTCAATAAGCATAATGTTCTTTTCAGCAGTTTATTGGTTTTCACAGTGCACACTTTACGGCAGACACAAAGTAGAAAAATATATGCAACGTTTTTTTTGAAATTTACAATCAACTCCACACCTTTTTTGCTTGAGGTGAATATTGCTACAATATAACAAAGCATGTTAGGAGAAACAAAGTAAGTAATTAATAGATACATGCAAGCATTTTTATTTACAAATCAACTCCATATCTTTTTGTTTACGGTGAATATGGCTACAAAATACGAAATCATGTTGACAGAAAAAAAGTAATGAATAGATACATGTATGCAAGGTTTTTTTTCATTTACAACAAACTCTAAAACTTTGCCAGCGTTCTTACAGCAGCTTAGCGCGTTTGCGCGCCGACTTGACCTGCACATTCAAGGCACGCTCTCGCTGAAGGAATCTGGATTAGAAATACATGCGCGTCACCAAATACGATTTGGTGACGCGCGCAGAGAACTCCTCAGAGTGAACGTCGCACCCCACCCGCACGAGGGACTTTTTGCTCAGGTCTTCCAAAATAGACCAAAACAAATCCCCAATGACCTGCTTTGCCTCTGTGTTCTCTTCAATAACTTGCTCAATGCCCGAGAGCAAGCAGGTTAGAGCATCTGATGGGTGCTGAAGGGCACCTGGTACAAACGACCCCATTTCTGTGAGGATAGCTGCTGCTGGCACATTACTGCTACCCTTACGGTCGCTTTACAGTCGTCACAGTCTGAGAACCTACTAGCCTTTTTCACAATGTAGCCCCCAAGGTAATAAAGGAGAGCATCCGTGGCAGCAGGCCTGCAGTAGCTGTGCTGAAGGGTGTCGCCCTCGGAATGTTCCTTCAGTTGAATTCTCTTGACGATTCCTGCCAACTTGTCTTGACGGGCCTGCCTCTCTGCAAAAGCAGCTAGCTTTTTGACGTTCGGCTCTCCTCGACCGTCACCAGAACTTGTTCCTGGTCCCCCGCGCAGTTTCCCTTGGTTGCCATCTTGAGCGGTGTGTACAAGCTCAGGAGCCTGAATATCTGGCTGAAGTGGCTGATCGTCGGGTGGTTCTCGTCGCCGCCGAAATCACTAAATGTGACACTCAAACGGCATCGCTCATTCAGCACTTCTGAAAACGACCACGCGAACAAGAAACGCCGGAGACCGGAGCACCGAATGCGCCGGCTACTGCGGCGCATAGCCCCGCCGCGGTGGTCTAGTGGCTAAGGTACTCGGCTGCTGACCCGCAGGGCACGGGTTCGAATCCCGGCTGTGGCGGCTGCATTTCCGATGGAGGCGGAAATGTTGTAGGCCCATGTGCTCAGATTTGGGTGCACGGTAAAGAACCCCAGGTGGTCAAAATTTCCGGAGCCCTCCACTACGGCGTCTCTCATAATCATATCGTGGTTTTGGGACGTTAAACCCCATAAATCAATCAATTATTGTGGCGCATAAGCGAAACCGCCTGCGAGCGCCCCGGCAACCGAGCCGGTTGCGACTGCAGCGCCACAGAGAGAAAGATCGGTGGCGGTTCCGGGCAGCGCCAGCCACTTTTACAACTGAAAATAATCTAGTAACGTTGGGTAGGGTCTCCTAACGAGTTTCTCGATTGAAGAAACCGACGGCTCGCGCTGCGCCACCGCTCGTAGCTCCCCCCCCCCCGCCCGCCACTCATGTTGGCACTGGAACTTGAACTCCAAGGTAGTGCCGGTGGGAGATTGCTCCTGTCCGTTGTTGAGCAATAAAAATTCGCAGCGTGCGACCTAACTAAAAGCGAACTGTGGGTATCTGTGTTCGATCGGGGTTTTTTCGTCTCTCATAGCACATTAGCAGCGATTGGTATGTTCCCGTAGGAAACACCAGCCCACCACTCCGTGCTTCGTGCCTCGCTAAGTTTCTCTCCTGCACAACGCCGCAATGAGCGCCGGTGTCAACGGTGCCATCAGTGTAAGCGGTAGTGCCCACTGCTTCGTATATACACACGGTTCCCTTGAGCGGGAGAAGATGTATCAAAGACGATAGTCTTTCTTGGGGAGTTCGACGCAAAAATTTTGGTCTGTCTGTCTGTCTGTCTGTCTATCTGTACCGACTCAGAGCCACGCATTTTGTTTTGCAAGATAGCCACCAGATAGCGCTCGTGTCTCACGTGTCACGTGATTTGGTGCTGTCGTTCGCCTCCGCTGCACGCTCGAGGCACTCTAACGCAGCGCCTCCAGAATACCATTCACCAGTTTTCTTGCGGAGAACATAAAAAAAACGTTTCGTTCAATCTCTCCAGACGCAAGACTGTCGTCTTTCGACGACATTTGCAGAATACCATGCAGATACGGGGCCAATTGTTTTTCTAATTTCGCACGATTAGGTTACGGACAACGGCGGCAGCGGCACACATCTATGGCGCTGCGTGAGAACTGAGTCGTTATCCAATAATAGCTGTCGCTGTAAAAAGTTTGAAGCAGGAACCTTGAACAACTGATTGTAACCCAGATGGCTCGGGTTTGATAGTCACTCGAATGGTACTTGTTTATATATTTTATTTTCATATCTCTGGATTTTCGATCAAAGACAAGACGATAATTTTTTTTCGCTCACCACAAAGGACGCCGACACCAGTTTCTGAGAAACGAGCTCTATAACGCTATCGCAATAAAATGAACATGCGTTTCAAAGAACAAGAAGAGTAAGTGTTTTCCTAGCTTTGTAAAGTAGAAATAATTGTTCTTTCATATTCTTTGAAGCTCTATACTTTTTTTATTGGCAGGTCGAGGTTTGCCACAGTGGAACTACTGTTGGCCATGGATTTTACAAGGACCCCTCAGTTCTTTGTCTCGTATTGTCTGTCACCGTGCGTCATATTTCTGTCCCTAAAATCCCGAACCTCTACATATGTACGCCTTAATTGCCAGTTTAAACATTATTTTCAAATGCTGTACAAAATCAGCAACGTAAGCATTTTTAACAAGGAAGTATTTTATGCCGGCGTTTCACTACGGCTCAGCTGACGTACTTCGATTATAGAAGTTACGGTGAAAAAACATATGTTCAGAGCTTGCAAAGAAATAAATCCAGAAGGCGAGCATCTGTCGTGCCGAATCCAACCAGCAACTTCTCAATTCCCAGCGCGCGGTGATAATTATGCCACAGTGCGTACGTATCTTGTCTGGAATGCTACCTGCAAACCATTCATATAAACCATACACCGTTTGACAATCCTCGGAGCATCAAAACTTCAGTGAGTTTTCTTTATCAGCAATAAGATGGCGCGACATGTTCACGTTGGGTAAAACGTTGGGCGTAAGGTTGTCGCCAACACGAAGCTCCGCATGCGCGGAGCGTGGCCTTTCCCGCACGCGCGCTTATCAGTCTCTTTATTCGGGAAAGGGCGAAAGGGCAAACTTCCCTTCGCGCGCTGCCACGGCAGCGTTTTCGAAAAAAACGCGTTGCTTACACACGGCGCAGGAAGAATTGTGACAGTTCACGCTTTTCCTGTGCATAGTTGCGCGCCAGTTTCATGCGTCTTTCTTTCTGCTCAAAGAGCGCTCTTTAAAACTTTAAGTGTCAAGCTGCGACAGTTGTTAGTCCGCGCTCGCTCTGCGTATACTAATTTCGTGCATGCTTTGGCTTGAGCTCTGTGCGGCACGTTTTGAGCAGCTGGCCACTCCTAATGTCACCTTGCAGTTTGTTGCTGTTGCTTAAACAATGCACAAGAGACGGTCAACTACCGCTATGAAGACATGTTTCACTTTCGTGTTAGGCCTGTTTTTTTATATGGGGATCAGCCACATTTTTTCATCACTACAGCTATGCATCATAGACTACTCACAATATCTTTGGTTTGTACTGTGTTGTTATTCATTCACTATACATATCAGTGCGTACTATATTTAGTGGTTAGCAAACCAAACAATGTGATTTATCACTGAAACCCCAGTAAACTTGTATTTTTATGATTTTTTCGTCCAACCAAATAATACTTATTGCGAAAAATATCAAGCTTTCGTTCAAACATTTTGAATGTACCTGCGAAATTGCTTACTAAATAATAGCAATGATTATCAAAAGAGTTAAGTATAAATTCAATAGGAGCAACTTGGAATGCAGTGTCAAGTAAGACTAGCATATATGTAACCTAAAGATCATGGGATTGTCTTTGGGCATGTTCCACCGCCGTTACGCGAGCCCTCCTCGCCTTTGGGTCCGTGACTTGGCGTTGGTGATGGTGCTTTGGCTTCTTGAGGTCTCACGTTTGTGTCCTCACGCTGTGCGCACGCTGCAACCACCCGGCAGCCGTCCGCTCCTCCGCCTTGTGTTCTTCATTCATATTGTTATTACTGAATCGCAAAGACAGTTGACTGTCGAGTGAGAAAGAAAAAGCGTGTTCGGTGGCATTTAGGAGTTGGCCGCAGGAGATTCGCGAGTGCCGAAGAGCCATCGAGGTGGGGCTCGAGTATTAGCGGCTGGCTATGACGCGACAAAAGAGAAGCCTCTATCTTAAGAAACTTCGCCCGTAAAAGCCTAACGTACCCTTCGTCACCAACAGCATGGATCAAACTACCCACTGGATACTCGAGTATCCATTTGTCAAAGCCAGACTGGTTTTGTGCTGCACTGCCTTGCGAACGATGGTCATTCCCTGCCGAGCAATTAAAAGCTGACCAGTGTGAGAAGGTCATCATTTTTTTTCCTCTCTTTTTTAGTTTTTTATAGCCTCGCACACTTGCTCCTGGAATGCTACTGCCACGCAAACTACGACATGCAACTGGAGCGGAACCAAGCCCCAAGAGTGAACGACGACCAACTAATAGAAAAGTGGGAGGCCAAGCTCGTCCTGGAGGACCTAGAAGACCAGCGACAGCTCGTCACCGGGCCAAAGAGAGCAGTCGAAGCCAGAGGGTTCCGGAACTATGAAGCCTCCCACCTTAAGGTGATACCGGGCTTCGCTCGGAACACTGTTTCTAAAACGTTCATTTCTCTCTCTCTCTTTCTCTACCATGGTGCTCAAACCAAGAAACCAAGAAGAGACAGCACATAGTATATAGTGCCATAAAGCATTAACTCAACCAATTCTCTTGTATTCTGTCAGTATTTTGTGAATTCATTCAATGATTCTCCTTATTTTCCAGAATTAGCAATATATTAGATTATGGGTGGTTCCCTGAGCTAAAAGTTGTAATCAAACAGCTTGATTTGAACGCAACAGACCAACTACAGAGCAAACAGGTCACAGCTGAATAGATTTGCAACAAATAAGTAGCCGAAAATGATAAAAAAAAGCGGTACAATCCGGCATAGGCAGATTACTTTTTTAAAGTAATACTGTTCAACCACACAGAATACTAATCAAAGGCTCTAAAGAAAGGTATTTACCGAAAATAAATGGCTATATTAAAATGTTAAAATTGAAGTTTATGATCTCAATTACACCAATAATTTCGGGAGTACACTGCTCAAAATATTAGCATCGTCCCAATATAATAGAACAAAAAATAGTATTTAGAGCTGCACACAAAGAGAAATTCAGTACAACGTTGTGAAATAATTGTAAATGTATAAACATTAGTAGTACAGAAATATTTCACGTAAAGCACTAATTGCAGGTTGAATTAAATGTTTATGATGACTTGGCGTACATGAGAGGTTATAATTCAGTGGCCGTAGTTGATACTGAGTGCGCAAACGCGGCATAAGCCAGAATGCTATAGTTTAAATCAGTCAGTCATTTCCCTTCTATCCTGATCGTATTCGTTCCTGTAGCCGTCAAGGCTGATGCAAGCGTGACTTGTTTCGTAGAAGGAATGGAAGATGTACAAATGATTATTTATTTGGTGAAATAACAATGACATTGATTTACGAATTCTCGCTCGTTTTACCGAGAAGCTGAATTTGTTTTAGGCTTCGGTAAGTCTTCGTACTTACCAACGACCAAAAATGTTATTGCCCAGAATGAATTAAGTTTCTTTCGCAGTTGCAGCAGCAGAAGAGTACACGAAAATAAGGCTTGTCTGGTCAAATAATCTAACCAATAACTTAACGCAACCTATGATACTTAAATGGGAAACGCATTAATGAAGAACAACCATTGTGTATACAATAGAAATGGCAAGCAAAATACGGCAAAATGCTATTAATAACGACAACGTCACGCCCCGCCACGGTGGTCAAGTGGCTAAGGTACTTGGCTGCTGACCCGCACGTCGCGGGTTCGAATCCCGGCTGCGGCGGTTGCACTTCCGATGGAGGCGGAAATGTTGTAGGCCCGTGTGCTCAGATTTGAGTGCACGTTAAAGAACCCAAGGTGGTCAAAATTTCCGGAGCCCTCCACTATGGCGTCTCTCATAATCATATGGTGGTTTTGGAACGTTAAACACCACATATCAATCAATCAATCAATCAATCAACGACCACGTCACGTGTTTCGCTTCATACTGCTAACGACATAGCAGTGCTGCAGTGCACTCTCAAGATAACGTCCGAGCGATTTCCACAAAATGGGTCGAGTTTCCCACGCAGCAAAAAAAAAAAAGACAGAAGTGAATTTTTCACGAATACCAGGCTGTCGGCGTTAAGCGAAGTATATTTAGGCTCAGCTTTTGTGAGTTGCAGATTTATTGCCGGAGGAAACGTGGCATACGCCAGAAACGTTGCGCTAGCGAGTCATCAAAAATAGCGCGTACACGAAACGGCGGCCCACGATGGTGCGCCGGTCACATCATTCTATACGCCGTTTTCCAACAACTGATGCACTGTCACTCTTGTGCTATTAGATGACGAAAGGCCTTCGATATGGCGGTGTGATCTTTCATCGTGGGCGTATCTTCATAAGAATTGATTCCGTTGCTGCCTCTCACTGCTGTATTTTATTGTTCGCTAACTTATGTCGAGGCCCGTGTGCTCAGATTTGGGGGCACGTTAAAGAACCCCAGGTGGTCAAAATTTCCGGAGCCCTCCACTACGGCGTCTCTCATAATCATATGGTGGTTTTGGGACGTTAAACCCCACAAATCAATCAATTGTTCGCTTAACTGTTCCACGCATGCACATCGTAGTTCCGTGTAGGAAGATGAATGTTGTTCTGCTAGGCACACCAATTAAGGCCCACTTGCCAGCATACAGGAACAAAGAAGTCAGAATGCAGCATTGCAAACTGCTAAGAAAGAAAGAAAGAAAGAAAGAAAGAAAGAAGGAAGGAAAGAAAGAAAGAAAATATTTAAAAAGTTGAAAAACAACATCATGCTCACGTGTTGATGTTGCAGCCAACTATGCATAAAGTTTGCTTTTTGATTCAGGATGTTTGCTAGTATGTACGCAACCAAGAGATGAAGATGAATAGTCACTCACCAACAGGTTAAGCTTTCACACTGGTGGCTCAAGCTTTCACACTGGCGGACAGACGAGAACGAAAAGACAAACACACAGAGAGACAGACCAAAATTTTCGCGTTGAAATATTTCAAGAAAGACTATCGTCTTTAAAAACAGACACCTATACAACGAAAGAAAGACTCAAAAAGAAAATGACGCAGCTGTCGGTGCGGTTAACTTGATCACTTCGTAGCGTGGCTTCTACCGGCTTCGACTGAGACCAGCGCCGCCAAGCGTTGCACACGGTATGTTGGCAGCGTCTAAGAAAAGATGGAGTGCGGTATGGTTTCAGTCGTAGCTTTTAGTTTCTCTTTTGCATGACCGGAGGGTCAACTGTGTAACTTCTTGAATTAACACAAGGGGTGCAGCCAAATAGAAGAGACGCATAGAAAACTATTTCCAAGAAAACAGTTCACTAGCAATAGCATAATTATGGAATGGTAGATTATCGGTAGTCAACGCTTGGCATAAATGCTGAGTAGCAATGTTTATTTTGCCTCAGGAGGGAATTATGTACGCAAAGATAGGCAGCAAGTCTATAAATATTTGTTTTTTGTTTGAATAATCAACTTTTTTCTTTGCAAATATTTGAACATATGCCAAATTAACATGAAAAAAAAACTAAGCTCCTTACTGATTATATTTTGTACTCCTACTTTAAACAACAAAATATAACAAATATACACAGACATTTCGCACGGATACTCCCTTGACAAGTTCACTTTTGCCTCGCTTCGCTTATCACTGCGTTCTGACACGCGCCCATAAAATTCATTGCCGTAAACTTACTGGGGCAATGAGCCATTGCTTAAAACAAATAGCTAAGCACCTTTTAGAAGAAGAACAACGCTATCACACTACACTCTATTTTTATATTGTAGCTTTCGGAAATGACATAAATCTCCGTTTGCTTTGCTGTTCCGAGATAAAATTTGTTTTGAGCGCCAGCTGTGATTTCTAACTCGAACGTTGCGTGACCTGTCGCACGCGATGGTTCTTAGCCCACTTAAGGGCTGGGCAGCAAATTCAATGGGCTCACTCATACGTGTCAAAAATGGAATCTCTCAAGTTAACATAGTCGACCTAGCCGTCAGGTAGAAGAGAAACAGAAATTTTCCAGCGAAATATACTGCCGTTTCATCTCTTCTTCGTTGGAGCAAACATTCCATGTCCAACGGTTGGCAGCGCTAGAATATGCCGAGGGTGATAGAGGCCACGTGGAGGAACATAAGAGATAACTGTCCTGATCGCTGCATGTCAAGATTCTCATGTACGTATTTTCACGATAGAGGATGAGTACCTGAACGTTTTTATATGTGTATTTCTGACACTTTGTTTACTCTTCGCCGAAATCGGCCCGACTGTCTTCTATTCTGCCAGAACTATCGTTGTTTGTTATAGAGACCGTCTATATAGAGTACCCTGCTGCGACTCCACGGCAAAACTTGCTTCTCGGAAACGCAGACGAGGACATCCTGGCACAGCCACAACGCTCGACTGCTTTTTCATTGTCCTCCGAATCTTTTGGAGCGTGCGTGTGCGCGGACAAGTGCTAAGCAAACAGTGCTTCCAAAGGGGCCTCTGTAGGCTTGTTCACACTGGAAGACGAGCCACTATGCCGCCGTCCAGTTTCGTCACGGCAACTACCTTTGTAGCATCTGACCTAATTACCGCTCAATGTGCCACGGTTCCCTTCACGACGAACTTTTAATTGCGGCTATTCAGCACGGACAAAGACTGTATCGTACTTTGTCAAGTGAAAGCTGTTTTCGGTAGTTATATGTAAACAGACCCCATTTATTCGAGTAAACTTGAGAGACGATAGTTCCGCGACGCTGACGTTTACACCATTCATGGGGTTAAGCGAGGGTGGGTGAACAAAATATTATCGACTTTTTAAAAGGCATACCTACGCTACAGCCATTATCTCTACTCTAGCTCCGCTTAAGATGAGCCATTAACTTGAAAAAATACGAATGACAAGCGTCTTGAAAATATAGATTTTTGAAGGTGTACCAATGAAGGCTTTTCATTGGCGCTTTTCCTAGTTGCACTAGCAACTTAGAAGTCTAGGATCAATCACAAATGTGATGCAGGCCAAGCAGCTTTCTATAGAAATCTAAACTTTCGCTCTTACCACAGCACACATGTATCGTGATGATAATAAAAATGCATAGGGAAAACTAACGATAATCAAGGTTGTTCGACTACAAAAGTTGTCACTTATCTCTTATGTCTTGTTACTTTTATTATTTAATACTAATATTTTAAATTTATTATTATTATTGTTACTAATAAATGTAATATTATTGTCTCTAAATTTGTCACTGGCATCTCCGCCATTTAATAATAGCAATACTGCATTTCAATTTAAGAAAAATAAGCACTATTCAATGAGATGTACACGACGATAGGTGACTATAGCTATTCCCGTCACGAATAGTAGAAAAAAAATCGCGAATTTTACCCCCAAAATAACTCTTTGTGGCTATTATGCAGACGTAAAGATTTTCTTGTTTTTTTTATTGAGATAGAAATTACATGGACACTGTCGGCGAGTTTGTATACGAGTGCACGTTATGGGACGTGAAGCGCTGCATGGAAATAAAATAATAAAAGTCGCGTGCCATGTTAAGTGTTGCTCGCTTCGTTTGTGCCTTATCACTGGCGACATACACTAGCTATTTTTTTGGGTGAGGGAACAGGGTGGGGTCATGCTTTCTGTATTAGAAAAGGGTGCAGTGTCTTGCCAGTTTCGTCTCATCAAACTATTGTCACAGACCGAATAAAAAAAAAGTGCAAGCTTTCGCGCTTCAGCCAAGCACGTTGTATCTTGCGATGGAATTTACGAGCTTCATTTCCCGGTTGCTAACGCCGTACAACTGACTCGCTTACTCGCCGTGCATCACCACATGCCTAATCTTGATAAATAACAGTCTACTTTTTCCCTAATTAAGCCTATATTATACTGTTGTAGTTACTCATAAATGGTATCTCTATTACCTGATTTTGCCATAATTGATGTGTGTTGCCACAACCATGTCTATTTTGTAATAACTTTGTGCTAAGCTTTATTTCGTCTTCGTGGTGGCTTTTTGCGAACTAGCCGCTACGATGTATTTTCGGTCTCTTGTTGAGATTTGATGTAACTGCTGTTCATATTACCGCGGAGTGTTGCCTATCTACATTTGTTTCTATTTATTAGGAAGCACGTTTTACTGTTTCAATATCACCAAACTTTCTGTTTGACTTCGTGTATTTTGTTTTCTGAAAAACTGTGTGTTTAGAAAAATTTATTCTCACAGGCCGTGAACATAGGCAACATTCCGATGGAACATCTCGACAGAACAAAACTTGCACAGGCACAAAAAGTTTTGTTACAAAAATATATTTATAGATGTGTACGTACATTACAAGGTAAACGAAAAACACAAATTTCTTCCTAGTAACTAACAAAATCAGCCTACCAACACCAGGCAGGCTAAAAGACAATCTACTCGTACCAAGATGTTCACATAAATCGCAGTATAACGCTCGAAATACTGCACCAGTTTGCTCCAATATGCAATTAACTCTGCAATTGTGAAATCAGGACAGCTGATTTTTAAATTAGTCAAATAACATTCAATATCTATGTATTGCATGTAATGTCGATTATGCCATCTTTGGAACAATTTTGCATGAAGCCTGCATTAAGCTGGCCATAAAGAAAGCTGTAAACTTTGAAGACTGCGTTCTCTATACTTGCTTTACGATTGTTCTTTCCTACGCAGTGGTTTACTATTTGTAAAGAACCGTTAGGAAATCAGTGTAAAAGCAATTACTTTTTCTAGGTCTTTGTGTGAGAGATTATCGTACAACTTCATTTCACCAAGTAACCCGAAACGTAAGAGATCACAAAGATTGGACGTCAATATTAGTTACGGTGTTTTAGCCCAAACACGTGTCATATTTTTGAAGGGGCCGAGGATTGATGACAAGGAAGAATAGCTTGCATTCATTTCTGAATGTTAAGACATCTTCAAATCAGAAACGTCTGCATGCTACTCATTCTGTGCAGAGTGATGAAAAAAAAAAAGACATGGTAACTAAATGGTGCAATGTCTGGTTTGTCAAGGACGATGAATTCTAGCTTTTTGTCGTGGCAGGAAATTAGATTTGTTTTTCGCACAGGGAAAGCTATCAAGAATGCCTTATTTTTTAAAGTCCCGTGAACATTCATGTTGTGTTACGAAAATTGACCTTCGTAGGTTTAAGCGCATGAGCAAACAATGATTAAACTACCACGTTACTATATACCATTTCCATGGACTATACACCGGATACGCAACCACTGTCCACTTAACCACATAAGATTCACCTAATCCAAATCGCACTCGATTGACCTTTTCTCGGTTCCAGCATTCTCTCTTTGGAGTCTTGGCTGTACAGGTTAAGGCGCGACGAACCATCACACAGTGGCCGTGCGTTGTCAGACACTGTAATTGAGTCCTCGAATAGGTTCGGGGCTCACTAATGAGCAGTTAATTTTTTTACTAATAAAGAGTAAATATTTCTCTCTCTCTCTGTCGCTAAAAGTGATAGCACCACCAAAATCTAAACCACGATTCAAGAGCTTATTTTTAATGGAGGCAGTTGCGATTTCGCATTTTTGAATTTATCCCTTACGTCAGAGTTTTTAGGAAAAAATTAAGGTATGTGATCAGTAGAGGTCGGATTCAAAGGCACTAAAAAACCAGGTTTTAGGCACCAGATAGGCGGGAAAAACACTGTTTTATGCTCCCAAAATCATAAAGAGAGGCAGAATAAACTTGTCAAAATTCAGATTTTTGAAGAAATACGTGCGGGATCTGTGTCTATGACAGGAAGCAAACAGAAATGTTTTAGTTTATGCTGCTCATCATCATCATCATCATCATCATCATCATCATCATCATCATCATCCGGACTACTTCCACTGCAGGACAAAGGCCTCTCCCATGTTCCGCCAGTTAACTATGGTCTAGCATAGCCATGCAATTTTTTTTCCCCCACAGGGATTACGGTTTCTCCACTTTTAGCCCAGCATTGTGATCTAAGGTTCCACCGTCGAATGAGCGCACTCTTGGGTCTCTTTCTTTTCGCCACGGCCGAGAAAAGTCATACAGGAGCAAATAGTCAGAAGGCTAATAGGCCGGAAGGGTCTTATTGCTTCGTATTAGCTTGGTATAACCACACAGGGTCAATTTCTCTTCAGTCTGTAAACACCTTAAAGGGCCCTTCACCAGGTCTGAGAATTTCCAGCAGGCCAGAGGAATGCCTGCACTGGGCGCTTACGATCTGATCTGCCTAAAGATCTGCAAAGGTTTGCAGCACTGCGCACACCGGAAAGATGTGAAATGTCAGACTGAGGGCCATTACACCTTCACCTCAAGGCGCGCGCCCAGCATGCTGGAGGTGACGTATACAAGGAATGGCCATGCGTACGTCAAAGTAGAGCGTGACACTGGAAGAATAATTCAGGCAACTTCTGTAATTTGTGCTATCTGTTGCCTGGATAGAAGTATGAAGGTTGACAAAAAATATTAAAACATGCGAATGGAACCTTTGCACGCTTTATTTTTAAACTTTGTATTGACCGAGACGTGAGGCTAAGCTGCTGCCTTCATTCCGTCTGCGTTAATGTTCTCGCCATTCTCGCTTCGTGCCGGTGCTAGCATTCACAACATTTGGCGTGTTTCGGGAGCATCCTCCCTTAAAGCAGTTGCGTGCAGTGCGAGACTGTGTATCGTGGTAAGAATGCATGATCCGTGCGAGCCTTTCCAAACGTGCGTGGATAGAGGGATCCATGCCACAGAAACAGACATTACAATACAGAGAACGTCGAAACGACACAACACTGCTTACGTGCACGACCTGGAATGGGCATGTGATGCGAATGTAAACTTACGTGCGCATGGCGTGTTTCCGCGCTTGCTTCGTGTAAAATTTCGGCTTCAAATTGCTCCGGTACCGAAGAAGGCACAGAAAAAATTTGGCTTGCGAAGTCTAACCGGGCGAGTGGCAAAAGTTTCAAGCTCACCACCTGCCATTATGCTTTCGCAGCTTGTAATGAACGAGTTGAAAAATTACAGTGGTGCAAAGCTTTCCATTGAGGACGCAACAACTTTCGGTGTCTAAGTAAAAGTTCTCATGTGACCTAGTGATTCGCCGTTGAAGAAGTAAATGACAAGAAAAAGAAAACCATGCGGGCATTCTTTTTTATGTATACACTCGAGTTTTCCCTGATGACAATCCAAGATTTCGCACTCGTTTTCCACCGTCCGGCGGCTACACAAAAGCACTTCCTGTTCCCAACGCATTCGAGCAGACGCCGGTGATATGAATGCATTTATCGGCCTTCCTAATTGGCCTACCAATTGGCTAAGAGGCTTTGTAGCCTTGACAGTGCTAGAAGAAACTTATTATATGGAGCATAGGGTGCACCCCATAGAGTTCCGAAAGCCCAGCTATGCCTGGTAACCTAAGTGAGTGAGTAACAACTTTATTAGTCGAAGGGGTGAGGGGTAAGGGAGGCTAAGCCACGAAGGCTGCCAGGCTGTGCTTCTCGATGACTTCTTCCGCTCGTTTCAGGACCCGTGTCTGGATGTCTATGTCGTTGCTGGAGAGAAGGGCCTCCCATTGTCCCTCGGTGGGGGGTGAGCAAAGGAGGTCGGCGGGCGGGGGATCCTCCGGGCAGCCCCAGAGGATGTGGTTTAACGAGGCAACGTTGCCGCACAGGCAGCAGCGTGGATCGATGGCACCTGGGTGCATGTATGAAAACACGAGGGGGCACGGGAAGGTGCGGGTCTGTAGGCGACGCCAGGCGATCTCGGACCGCTTGGGAAGGCTGCTGTGAGGATGTGAATAGAAATATCGCTCGAGGCGATAGTGCTGAGTGATGTCGTGGTAGGTGACCAGGGGCTCCGGCACCAGGGCGTCCGACTCTGAGTGGCCCACCGCTCGGTCGACGAATCCTCGAGCGCGTTGGTGAGCTGTCTCGTTGCCGGGGTGACCCGAGTGGGCGGGGACCCAGATCAGTTCTATGCGGCACTGCTCATCTTGCTGCAGTAGGGGCCGAAGTAGCCGTAAGGTGGTAGGCGAGACGAGACCTCGCGCGAAATTCGAGATGGCTTGTTTCGAGTCGCTGATTATGACGCTTGCGTCAGCCGAGGTCGCGGCCAAAGCAATGGCCACTTCCTCCGCCTCGACGGCGTAAGGCGTTCTGACGGTGCCAGCCGTAATGGTCGGCCCCAAAGGAGCTGAGGAGGGCGACACGGAAACGACTACGAAGGCGTCCCTGCGTGCATTGTATCGGGCCGCATCTACGTAGGCGACGGCCGGGTGGTCGGCGTACTTTGCGTGAAGCATGGCGGCACGGGCTTGGCGGCGAGCGTCGTGGTGGCCCGCCAGCATATTCTTAGGTAGCGGCTTGATGTAGAACGCCGCTCGAATAGCATGGGGTAATGAGACCAGATCCGGAGGGTGGGAGGAGGTGTCGTGGCCGATGGAGGAAAGGATGTGGCGACCGGTCGGCGAACGGTAAAGGCGTTGCACTTGAGCGGAGCGGTGAGCCTCAATCAACTCGTCGAGCGTGTTGTGTACACCCAAACGGAGAAGACGATCGGTGGACGTGTTGGGGGGAAGGCCGAGGGCAGTCTTGTATGCCCGGCGGATGAGGACGTCAATTTTATCGCGTTCCGATTTTAGGAGACGTGTATAAGGAAGGCCGTACGTGAGGCGGGAAACGACGAAAGCGTCGACAAGGCGAAGTAGATCGTGTTCTCGCATGCCCTCACGCCGCGCACGGACACGGGCGAGCATACGTGCGGTCTGCTGCACCGAGAGCGAGAGCTTGTCTATGGTGTGTGTATTATGGCGGTTGGACTGTAGGATCAGCCCGAGCACGCGGAGATGCGAAACGACGGGGACAGGAGTAGAGTTGGCATGAACCGTGATGGTGGGGTGGGGAGTTTTGTAGCGACGCCGGTCGGGAGGCCGCATGAGAAGAAGGGCCGATTTGGCCGCTGAGCAAGTAAGACCGGCCGCGTGCACGTGGGACGTGACGACGTCGGTTGCGCGTTGCAACGTCTGCTCGATATGGCCGTCAGAGCCCGACGTGACCCAGAGAGCAATATCGTCCGCGTACAGGGTGTGTTTAAGACCGGGGATACGGTCCAGCTTGCCAGGAAGCGAGCGGAGGACAAGATTGAATAGAAAAGGCGACAAGACGGCGCCCTGAGGGGTGCCACGAGGGCCAAGCTCGTACGTGGGAGACGGGAGGTCCCCTATGATGATTTCGGCCGTGCGGGCGGTGAGGAACGCGCGAATGTAGTTGTAGGTGCGGGTGCCGGGATTGAGGGCTGCGAGTTCGGCAAGGATAGCCGAATGGGAGACGTGGTCGAACGCCTTGTGAAGGTCCAGGCTAAGGAGAGCCTTTGTGTCTGAAAATGTGGGTGGGTCGAGGAGATCATGGTGGAGTTGTAAGAGGACATCTTGCGTGGATAGGTGGGGGCGGAAACCAAGCATGGTGTGGGGAAGGAGATGGTGTGCGTCCGTGTACGTTTGCAAGCGAGCGAGAACGACATGTTCTAGAAGCTTGCCGACGCACGAGGTGAGTGAAATGGGCCTGAGATTCTCGATTGTGAGTTTCTTGCCCGGCTTGGGGATGAAAGCCACGCGAGCGTGTTTCCATGATTGGGGGAGGTTGCCGGAGCGCCAGCACTCGTTGAGGAACGAAGTGAGGGTAGCAGCCGAAGGGGCGTCGAGGTTTCGGAGGAGCTTGTTGGGGATGCGATCTGGGCCGGGGGCGGAAGTGGTGCGGAGCTTCTGTAATGCCGCGTAGACCTCCGCTTCCGTGATATCGGCGTCCAGTACTGGGTTGGGGGCCCCAGAGTAGGACGCGAGAGGGGGAGGAGGTGTGCCAGGAGGCAGAAGCTGAAGGTATTTGGCGGACAGGTCTGCCATCAGCGACGGAGTGTCGCCGGGGTAAGCCCGGACCACTCGTTGTAACTGCTGCCGAGCGACCAACTTGGCAGAAGCAGGGTCGAGGAGGTGGCGGAGGAGATGCCAGGACTGTTTGCAGCCCAACTGACCAGAGAGACCCGAGCAGAGCTGCTCCCACTGTTGGCGGGCGAGCGCGGTGGTGTGTTGCTCGATCGTACGATCGAGGTGCGCAATGCGGCGGCGTAAGCGACGGTTGTGACGTTGCTTCTGCCAACGGTTGCAAAGGCCGGTGCGGGCGGCCCACAGGTGGGCAAGACGGGCGTCAGTTGCCGGATAGTCCTTCGTGGTGGGGATCGAGGCGGTGACTGCGTCGAGGTCCTCTAGCAGCTGGTCGGTCCACGTCGAGAGGTCCTCGATGTTGGAAGTGGCGGAGTGCAACCGGCGTTCTCGGAAAGCGTCCCAGTCTGTATAGCGGGCCGTGTGTGGGCGCGGCTTGCTGGGGGAGGTGAGAACTTGAATGGTGAGGACATAGTGGTCACTGCCGAGGGACTGATGCGTGTTATACCAGCGCGCGTCGGGCACGCTGCGGCAGAAGCTGAGGTCCGGGGTGGTATCGCGGCACACACTGTTGCCGATGCGCGTTGGTTGCGTGGGGTCGGTGAGCAGGGAAAGGTTGAGATCGTGAGCGAGCTGCCACAGCCTCCTTCCGGGGCCATCTGCCTTCGAGTAACCCCAGTCCGGATGCTTGACGTTGAAGTCGCCGAGAATAAGAAGGGGTGATTTGGCTGCTTTCGCTGCAGCGGCACGGAGCAAGGCTAGGAGAGACGCGTCTTCAGTGGAGCGAGGGGGGTTGTACACGTTGAGAATAAACAGAGAGGGCTGTTCACGTTGCTGAGGTAGTGTCTCGAGGAAGACGTGATGGACTGCAGGGAAGGGTAGATCGTGTCGATTGACAGCGAGCGTCCGCCGGGTGAGGACGGCCGTCACGGGATGGGGCAGAGGATGGTGAGTTACTTGGTTGTAGGCGACGTAACCCGAGAGGGAGACGTCGGCGTGAGTTTCCTGTAGTACGATGATATCAGGCGCGTCCGAGGGGTCTAGTTGTTGTAGGTGGAGAAGGAGGTGGTTACGCTTGGGACGAAAACCACGGCAGTTCCACTGCCAAATGGTGACGATGGATCGGTCAGCCATTTTTAACAGCGGAAGATGTTGCCTCGACCGGTGTTTGCGAGGTTCGGGCGGCGCCGGAGGAGGTGGTGGTGCGGGCATGGAGGGGTAGCTTTGCTCGGATGCTTCCAAGCATGGCAGTTTGTAGGCTATCAACTGTTGACTGTAGAGATTGGAAGGACGTGGCGGGGGGGTAGGCGGCGAAGTCTGTGCGCAGGGAATTTAGAGCTTCGTGCTGTGCAGTGAGAAGCTGGTGGACGGAGTTGAAGCGGCTATCCAACCGCTCTTCAAGATCCACCAAGGCCGTCTTGATGGATACCTGGACCTCTTCAGAAAAGTGAAGAGATTCAAGGGGAGTGTTGGGTCGACGGCGCTTGCCAGTGCATCCTTCGGGAGTCTGAACGTCCATGTCGGAGGAGGAGCAAATGGTAGAGGGCAGAGAGGATTTCACTGTGATGGCTGATTCCAGCTTCTCTTCAAGAGCTTGCAGTTTCGCTTGGAGGGAATCAATTTGGGTCTTCTGAGCTGCAATTTGAGCGCTTTGTGCAGTGACCTGCTGTCGGAGGGAGGCGTTTTCTTGCTGCAGTGCAACAACCTGCGGCTCCGAGGGCAAGCCGGGGGCGCCGCGGGGCCATGTCGAATTCATGGGCTGTGATGTGGGTTTAGGCACCGCTGGTACGGGGGGCGGAGAGGCAGTAACCGACTTGGGCGGTGGAGCTGGTGAGGGACCACTTGCTGCTTGCTGGGAAGAGCGCACTACCGCTGCGGGCGGAACAGGCTGTTGTGGCGGGGGGTGTGTGTCAGGTGCCGGGGCCTTCTGGCGTTGAGGGCGCTGCACGTAGCGGTGTTTACAGTTGGAACTGTACGTGGAGTGATTCCCATTGCAGACGATGCAGCGGGGGTTGCAAGTGGGTGGCGATCCTTCGGGCGGTGTGGGGTGAGCAGCGCCGCACCGATGGCACCGCTCCTGCCGCGGCTTGGGGCACACGTCGGTCCGGTGGCCGGTCGAGCGGCAATTGTAGCAGGCTTCCACCCTGTTGCGGAACGGAAGGAGGCGAAGCTGGACACCGTGGTAGAAGATCCACCGCGGTAGTTTCGGCTCCATGAGGGTGACCAAGATGTGAGGGGCCTTGCCCATGCGGCGGCCGCCCACAACAGAGAGGGTAGGATTGCTTGCCTGAAGGTCTTCAAGGATGGCTTGGTCCGTGAAGTCGTCGAAGGCGTGGTACAGTATGCCCCTGAGGGCATCGTCTGGCGGTGGGGCGTAAAGGTGGACGGTGAAAGTGTTGCCGGAAACCGTGAGGGAGGTGATGCGGAGGTATGCTTGTGCACGAGCCGAGTCCGCGACGCTGAGCGTAAAAGTGTTGTTGACGGGGTGGATCCGCACCGTGTCGCGAGATGCGGGCGGGAGGTCTTGCAGGAACGCTGCTTGCAGCAAGGCGGTGTACAAGTGCCAAGGCTGTAGCTTGGTGAGTTCTACGGGGCTTTTTGGGCGGCCGACGATGTGAATCGTGTCCGCCGGGAGACGAGGGAGCGGAGCGCGGCGGCGGTGCTGCGGAGGCGATGTATTTACCCGCTTCGACGAGGGCAGAGAAGCCGGCGTGGTGGTGGGCTTAGTTGCGGCGGTGGCAAGGCGCAAGGCTGCGCGGCGTTGCTCTTGGGCGCGGAGGCCTGGCGACTGCCAGGATTCGTCCGAGAGTTCCTCGGGGGACACGTCCTGTCCTTCGACAATATACTCCATAGCGGTGGACAGCTAGGAGATGGGCGACGAGGCAGCGGCGGGCGGCCGGGCGGTCGCTCCGTCTGTCAGCTGATGTGCAGGCGGCCGCACTCGAGCTAGGCCTAAGAGGCCTAGGTCGGTGCACGGCGTGGTCGAAGGCTTTCGAAAGCTCTCCCGGGCCACCCCGGGCGAGTTTCGCAATAAAGTGGGTGTCGAAGAAATCCAGACAATGTGCTCCAGCCACCCGTGAAGAAATTATCCGGATAGGGTCGAAAGGACCGACGCGAGGGCCGAAAATTGGCGGAGCCGAAGTGAGGTGCGACTGCTCTCGACGGTGATCCGCCCACCATCTCTGGTAACCTAAACACCGGTCTCCAACTGTGCTCGAAAGCAACATTTTTGGTTCAAAGAATTCATATATAAGCACCAGTTTGAAAAATTAGGCATTTATAAGCACTTATAGAAATTTTAAGCACGAACGTCGAAAATAGGCATTTATAGGCACTATAAGAACACTATAGAAGCTTTTATTCACTTCTAATTCATGCTCGTACATCAAAGTGGCACGACAGGAATGCATTAAACAAAATAGGCATTTGCCTATAAACCGGTCTGTAGTGATTTGTGATTAATTAACATAATATGGTTGTGCGCGCAAAAGTATTATTTTGCAAAAAACCCACACTAACAGAAAGATACTGAACGAGATGAAATATATAGTGAGTTTCTTAATCATTAGAAGATAAATCTGGGCACAAGTTTGCCGTGTTTTATGTTTTGTGTCTATCAGCCTTTTGTCACGACAGCTTTAATTAAAGTTCGAGCAAATGCTGAGAGACTGTTGTGCAATGAGCCTGATTAACACTTCTGTAGAGCGTGATCATTCCAGCTACGCGCACATAAACCTCTGAACACATCATGGTTCCGTGCACAAGCCTCTCTTATGAGAGCATTAGCGATCCGAATATGCATTCATTGGTAAATTTTGTATTGTTGTATGAACCATGAAAACTTCACAATACAAATCTTACCTCAAGAGAGTATGGCTATCCGAGGCCACACCTACGCACAAACTTTCCTTTAAACATATTCAATAAAAAAGAGGGGCACGTTCATTGTGTATGATTTCATTTGGTACGTAAAAGCGGTGTAGGCTGAAATAAACAGTTCGTAGCAGCACTCATCCTCACCTGTCAAATTTGCTTTAGTGCCTGCGTTAACTTTTCCGGCGAATCTAGTTATAGCGATGTTAGACGAAATAGCCTAGCAGACTGACCCTTCGAGTGAAAGAGAGACAACAAAAAGAATAAACGTCAGTATTACTTTCACTTGGCCTAATCCACCCAGATTTCACGCCTCGTGATCAAATTAAGACACGCCCAACTTCGAGAATGCTTCAAGTCATTAACCCGACTTCGAATATTTTGTTAGTTACCCGGGGTGCCAGCTGGTCAAACTTGGTTCAATAAATTCTGACCACGTTCTCGCATCCGGCCCACCGTCGGGAGACTGACTTCTCTCCCACTGTTCTAAGTAGTATGTTCGATTCCCCACACGAAGCGGCTCTGCACAAGGATCTCCGAAGTTTGCGGATTCAAGCTTTCCTTAACGAACACTAGCTCTTCTCTTGAACGAGATTAGATTCCGAATAATTGCTTCTGGAGAAGAAATAAAGAACGAGACAGTTTTATAAAAGAATACCATTTGGCAAGGAATTCAAGACAACGCACGCTTATGACATATACATCTGCTTCCTAAAGCTAAGCAACAGCTCGTTTACTTTTGTGTTCTCGACAAAATGCACAGCAGTGAAATATAAAACACAGTATAGTGGTGATGACAAGAGGTACTCTAATTTTTAACAAATTATTTCTGCGTACCAAGTGAAGCTTGAGCGATTCGGTAAGTTTCCATGTTTTGTATTGTATTACCACACCATAGACCATTCCAAAAAAAGGAAAGGATAAATAATGGCATAGACGCTGATTTTTCTGTATTTGTGATGTACATTTTCACTATTTTCTACGCTCTGTTTATTTGTTATCCAAAATGTGTGCTTAGGAAAACTTCCCGGAGCCCGCCACAATGAGTACTTGGTACTTTGACTACTTGGCACTCTACTATGGGAGAGTATGAGGCCATCCCGCGGGCCTCACGCTTTATGAGGCCCTCTTGCGAAAAATTCAATCTAAGTGCAAAATGCACAAGTATAGCATTTGGAGCACAATTCGCTATGCTCTGAGTGTTTTTGCCAAGTTAAGCTTTAGTCACCCCCACTGTGTTTTGCTTTCTTCACCATTGCAACCACATGACGATCTCCACTTTACTTCATATATGTTATAAATGAAGCTCAAGAACTCTCTAGCTGAGATTCGTCCACTTTCTCGTTCTTCTCCAGAGCTCTTCTCTAGCTAGTTGCCGTTTACAGTGAAGACATCAAGCATAAGTATGGCGTCTTTGTGTCAGTGACATTGACAATGCAGTCTCACATGCTAAACTTGTGCCCCAAATTTTAGTTTACTGCTACTTTTATTACCGACGTTGAGGAATACATCACCTAGATGAAGGCGAAAAAATGCTCATGCGCCTGCTCCAAGATAATGATCTAAAAGCCGTGTCTCCTATGCAAGTGCCAGTGGACAAGTGACTAACAGCGCGATAACCTAATACCTCTACCACACGAGAAAGTTTATTGTCATTTAGTCTAATGACATTCGACACATCGAATGACATTAGGAGGCGTATGCTGCTACACGGAAAGATATAATGCCATTTGTAAATGATGGAAATTGCAGTGGCGCTAAGACGGGGCTGAAGAAAAAACAGTCGCAGCGTGTGAAAGAAATTTATTTTGTATACTAAGCGTTATAAAAAATAACTCCACAAGAAGCAAATTGAGAATGAAAGGTTTCTATGCAGTTTTTTGAATATTCAAAGAAAAGCTCGGAGCTCATATGAAGTCGAGGAGAGACTGGAGCCACTATCGCTCTTGGAGTCACGTGGTAAACGTTCAATATGGCTGACATGGTGGAGCGCAAGGAAGCCGCTGCAACTTCTCGCGCCGATCGGAAAAGAAGCGTTGTCTCGACGTATTTCTCCATACGTGCCAGGCATGTTAATCAAGAAAGGTAGATTCACATCGAAATAGAGGAACAGGCTAGTCAGTCGCGAGATATTGAAGAGTGGCTACAAGCTCCAAAGGCTAGCGTAAACACTGAGCACATGGCTGACATGGCCAACATGGCCGGCGACCCTTTTGAGAATGCCGCTGTGAACAAGAATATTCAATTTTTTATCTCACGAATCAGTTGAATTGTATGCAAATAAACTATACAATACTTATAAATAAAACAATAATACTTGTAATGATTTATTGCCCCTTTCATATATAATCTGTTCACGTCCCTCTTCAGGCGAGAGTACATCTTCGCGGCGAAAACTCATTCGGACAAGTTTGGCTAGCTGATTCGTTTACTGAAGTCGTTTTTTTTCAATGACACTAGACGTCCCTGTCTGGCCGCCAAGTAGTGTCAATAAGTTTCAATGTCATTCGGTGCAAATGACTATAAACCTTCTCGTGTGACAAGGGTGTGAGCCGTACGGGAACGCTACACTCTAC
The DNA here is from genome assembly GCF_043290135.1 of Rhipicephalus microplus. Taxonomy (NCBI): domain Eukaryota; kingdom Metazoa; phylum Arthropoda; class Arachnida; order Ixodida; family Ixodidae; genus Rhipicephalus; species Rhipicephalus microplus. The sequence continues at coordinate 61,207,073 of NC_134706.1, read as the reverse complement.
ATGCATATATTCACCAACCGATAGTAACGCCGTTCGGGAATGTGCGCTTTCTCGCGGCAGACAGTGTCGACAATCAGAATCCGGTGTCTCTGTCTGGAAATGCTGATGCAACCAGTGCGGATGGCACTGCACTTCTGAGAAAAGATGGCTGCAAACCATGTGCTGCAAACACAGAGATGTCACGGCAGAGGAGACGTCTCATCTATGGTGCCAAGTCAAACAAAAGGACTTCCACAAGATAAAAGCAACAAGCGAGTATGAGATTGCGGTTGACGCCAGTCGTTGAGCAAACGCCACACATATGGAATGCCTTAACAAAGCCAGCCGGCCAGATTTGATGAGACGCATGGTCTTAATGATAAAGTAATCACGAAGGCGTTCTTCTTTCTTCCATTCGCTAAGCACACGTAAGTCCTCTACCGCGAAGACAATGCAAGAGTTTATTAGAGTAAACGTTAGGTGGTTTGGTGGAGACCTTAACGTGAGATAAAACTAGCAACCAAAGACAAATCAAGAAGGCAGGATTGAAAGTCAGACGTCCTGTCCCTTTTTTTATGGACAATAATAGAGACCCTTCATCGAAGTGCCCACGAAGGCACAAACAAAATTGATCCTTCAGCAACGATGAGTGATGCCGTCTTAAAGAAGGCACAAGGAAATATTAAACACAATGCGCCAACTAACAATAAAATTGTTTCAGAACATCAAAGAGGCTTTCAGCCTTGTTTCAGCTGTGACAAGCTTTTATTAGTAAAAATATGGCGGCACGCCTGTCATAGCGTGATTAGGTAATGGATGGACAATGATCCAAAGCTTATTTTAGAGTTTTAATATATTTAAATGCAGCCGTGCTTCAAGCAGCTACCAGATGAAATCATAACCAAATATGAATTTCAGCAATACTTTGCATATCCTAAACTTATCTGTATTAGAACAAAAAAAAACATATCTGAGCTTCGCGAATTACTGGCGCCAGACATGCCTAATTAGCGAAAGAAAGGACAAATTGCGATGTTAAAAACAGTGACAGGACACAGTGCTTGGCCAGGTAGGGCTTAGTTATTTATTTATTTATTTATTTATTTTTTCTTTCTTTCTTTCTTTCTTTCTTCTTTTCTTCCTTCCTTCCTTTCTTTCTTTCGCATGATGCAATGATACCGCGTAACTGTTTACTTCCCTTCATTCTTCGGAATCGAACATTCTTCCACGTGATTGAAAGCGCGACACTTCATTTGCTAACACTGAAGGTCATGCGGTCATATTGAGCCAACATTGGGGATATGGCAGGTCGAAATTAAAAGTAATCTTGACAACAAACCATGTTACCGTATAAGAAAGGGCTGACCACTCACTACCATAAGATCGAGAGCTGCATGAATTGTGAAAAACTGGACATATAGCTATGCAGATGACCAGCGCAGTATAGAAGGCCCCATTTCTTCAGGCTCTCTGAAACCGGCTTGGCTGGCTGGTTGGCTTCTCAATATCTTAGTCGGCAGCACGTCGAAAGATAGGTTATGAAACTAATGATGCCTAGCTAAAAAAACTAATTCTTTCATCAAAGGATATGAATGAAAGTTAATTGTTTAGCCACTACAGGGTCACTATATAAAGCCGCAAGACTAAAAAAAAGCTATGGAGAATCAACAACAACAACAACAACGAAAAACAAATATATCAAGCCGCAACTACGACAGTTGAATAACCTACACAAACTTCAATTCATTTGGAATTTCGTAATGCTGCTAAGTGCTTATACTCTAAATAAATTAAATGACACAGCAAAAAGACTAATTTACCGTGCATGGAATGTTAGTCGGAAGTTTCACCGTTGTGAATTGTTAGTCTTCTCTATTGTCGCACAACGTAAGCAGATAAATAAATCGCACAGAATTTAGCTGACTTGATATTACGAGAATATGATTTGGTATGTTGGGTTTAAGATCCCAAAACCACCATATGATTGAGAGACGCTGTAATGGAAGTCACCAAAAATTTCGACCATCTGGGGTTCTTTAACGAGAACCTAAGTCTGAACACACGGGCCTACAACATTTCCGCCTCTATCGGAAATGCAGCCGCCGCAGCCAGGACTTGATCCCGCGACCTGCGAGTCATCAGCCGAGTACCTTAGCCACTAGACCACTGCGACGGGGCATTACAAAAATAGCAGAACGACCAAAATTTTTGTTTGTTTCGTACTGAAGCCTGGGGTCGAGAGCTCTCCCGTGGCTTCACCTTGAATATCTTGACGTGATGTTACGTTGGAAAACTTTGCGTCATAATAAAGCAGGGTTACGTATAATACTTTTACTGATAAAAGACACATAAAAGAATAAAAACATAGCAAAATACTGATGTAATTTCTTTCAGCACCGCCAGATTACCGTGGTTATATTAGAAAGAAAAAGCCTGCGTTTCATGCTGCCACCATGCATCTCTTTGGGGCACCTGCCTACCTTTTCTTTCTAATAATAGACATCAAAAACTGGCGTTCAAATACACATCGGCAGCAAATTTACAAAACCTGCCTATCGTGAACGCGCTTTAATTAGAAGGCATCGCTAATTATACGTCTAAGTGCTTGGTATCACATGTTTTTATGAATACGGATGCTGATTAGTATTCTATATAATCTCTACTTTATAAAACAACTTTTGTGTTCACACCTAAGTTTTTCCGTTGTCACTGCTTGTTTTATGCATGAGATGGACGTGCGTATAATTGACCTTCTTCTCGTTCTTTGCATCTCTTTCTCTCTATTTTTAGTAGTCAGCTGCTGCATAGTTGACCTTTCTTAGGTTCTTGGCATATGTGTTTTTGCCTGTGGATGATCCACATCCATGACACACATGTTGTTTTTATGTGCAGATTAAATATGAAAATATAATTTCACAAATAGATACATCACATTATTAAATGTGTTATAAAAATACATTCGAGCGATTCGCATTTGGGCCACTTTGTTGTCTTTTTTGAGACGTTTCGTTGTTTTATATAGTATTTCTTTTTGGGCTTGTTTTTTGCTGCTGCCCTTTTTGCTGGTGTCTGTAAGCTTTTTTTGAGACACAAAATTTCATAAGATGTGTTGGCATAGGTACTTTATTATTGAATTGCTCTAGTATACCGGTATTTGGGAAAAGTTCACAGTTTTGCCGCAAAGGCGAAGAAATGAACGCAATAACAACAAATTAGAAGGTCACGCGCAGAACCACAAGCAGATCCAAACCTGCCCCGCGTTTCCCACGCACAAATGACGCGCAAAACGCACTCGTAGGTACAGACGAACGCAAATAAGCATCTCAGTTGTTACTTTGCTGTGAGCAGGGAGGCTGTGCAACAATTACAGTGTGTTTTTTTGCGCCCAGTAACTACAACATAATCGTCCCGATGAAACTCAAAGGCTGACCAAGACGTACGATTCTCTCCACTGCAAGATAAGGGCACGCGATCGAGCGTATATCCCACACCCCCTTATTCTCTACGCGCGTCAAAGTACGCGTGAGCAATGAGAGCCGCCACGCACTAACTGCGCCATCTTGCTGATAAAACTGAAAACACCAAAGTTCCTCCCCCCGAGATGCCCATCAACAGCGGTAAGTGGTAGATATGAATAGTTTGCCGTTTGAACGTTGAAGGAAGTACCTCTTGGTGGCTCAGTGGTTAACGCCTCGCCTTCAGGACGTGGAGGTCCCACGTTCGATTCAGCGTGCCCGAGTCTCTTCCCTGAGTTGTTTTTCTTTCTTGCGTTTTCACATGTATAGGAACCTATGTATATACGGTGCATGGCATCGACGCGCACGCCGACGCCGACGGCAAAATCCAGCCGAGAGTGTCCATATAACTGCTACCAAAACAATATTGAAAACAACCCTCTACACTACCATACTGGGCATTTTCCTAAACTGATAGACCTCCTCCTGATGAAATAGAGTGGATTGAATTGAAGGTTCATCCGTCCAGTCTCACTCTCTGTAATAGGTTTTACTCCATGAATGTCTTCCTAATTCCATGATAGGCTGCACATACACACAGAATGAGTAGGAATTAAAAAAATCACATGGATCATGGCCGTCGTCTAGGTTTGGTCTTCCCTTCTCCTCTCGCACCTGAAAGGGAAGGAGCATCTTTCTGCTAATTAAATAAAGTTTGTTCATCATCATCGACTATTCTGACAGTTGCAGGTTTATTAGAAAAGCACAGAAAGTCTAATATTTAAAACAAGCTCCTAAAAGACATACAAAAATTACCTATCTTGACAGCTTACAATTATGCTCACTCTATTTTTTAAACTTTTGGGCCCTATTTGTTCAGAGAAAACAAACCATAATACATTAGTTTGGTATTCGCAAAATTTGCATCCGGAATGATGAGCCTAACGTTCAGTTGCTATATTTCTTGTTTGCATGTTGAATGCTTCAGAGGAGAGAGTGAACTCGTGAGCAGTAAACACCGCTGACAAGGTAAAGCATACCAATGAGTGGGCATGCACTAAACACTCCTCTCACTTCTACACTTACATTAGTATCATGCAGGTTTTTCTTACAAAGCGGGGTCCAACGCCTTGGCACACTTGTGAAGTTAACTACCACAGAGCGAATGTTTCTGGGGAGCATACAAAGAAGCTGAGATACAGAGATGTTTGGAACACTTTCGCAGTGACAGTGCTCTGTTCTTTGTTGATAATTTTGATTTCTGTTCACTTTTGCCGATTCTACCTGTCTCGCCTCAGATGTCTCGGCGTGTGTAGTAAAGTTATTGCATTTATTTCGCGTATACAGCCGTTCAACGATATTATTTTGTCCATGTTTGGGCTTTCATATACCATTTGTGCCTCCACCACCTTCTACCAGTTCTAGGCAAACTCTGTCGAGTGGTGCACAAAGAGTATCAAAGCGCGGTGAATGCTCGCACCTGACCAAAATGGACCTAAAAAATCAACAAGAAAGACCTAAACAGCCAGCTTAATGTTTTTTTTACATTTACTTGCATTCTTTTCCAGGCAAAAGTCATGCATGCTGTCTGAGACGTGAAGAAATAGCCCCACCATAGTAGCAGAGATATTCGTCGGAGACAGATACGAGGCTTACCCATCAAACTTCACTTTCGTGTCAACATTATCTGAGAGTACTAAGGTAGGTATTGCTTTTTTTAGCAGCTGTCAGAAAGCTCGGAGAGTTCTTCCTGATCCTTGAGTCTTCACTAAGAGTCTTTTGCCCATTAGCGAGTGAAGTCCTGTCTGAGACATAGAAACATAGCATCATAAAACGAAACCTCGTCGAGTTTTCTAGAAGGCAAAATATGAAGCTGATTTTGTTGAAGCTCAGGAATGTGCGCTGTTTTCACACCAAAACTGTCTCTGGAAGAAACAAAGTTTGGATTTTTTTCCAAGAGAGTCTTTCAAGAAAAACCGCTGAAGCATACAATAAACTATAAATCTGACCATCTTGCCTCGTATTACAAAGAACAAGGTTACAAGTTGTAGTATAACCCTATAACCTTGCAAGTTCTCCCATTTTGTTGTTTAAATTTAGGAAAAGGTAGTTCATGTCATCGTATGCCACTTACATATCATTCATTCAAATACATTGGCAATATAATATTAACTCAATGCCTAAATATGTGTGTTGAACGCACCCTTAGAAATATTTGGTAAGATGCCAAAAGGGGAAAGAACTGCACTTTCATTACTGACCGTAAGCTACAAAACTATATTTTTACAGTTCGAAAGGCAAAAAATAAAATGAAACAAGAGCTGTGTTTTTTATATTTTGTTTATAATGAGTGCAGAATTAGGAGACAATCAAGCAGGTGTAGTAACGGATGAAGTTTCACCAAACTGTTCGTTGTCTGAGAATTTCGAGAACTTTTTTTTTTCTCAGGAACCCAGCTTCATTTTTTTGTTTGTGCAATTTCAGCTCTTCGTCTTCTTGAATATTATGTAGGTGAATTCCACTAATTTCTTACTTTCGTAAAACTTTATTTTTAGTCTTTTTTATTCCAATATAACTTGATTTTCTTGTTGACATGAGTGCTTGCAGCCTCGCATTATACGGATTGTTTCGGTAAGGTGTTTACACACTATCCGATACACGTTGCGCGGTATCGACTCACAGCATGCTGATCGGCGCGAGGGCCAAATAAGGTGCGAAGTTGAAAAAACACCGGCCACCCGTCAGCAATCAATAGTACGTACATCATAACTGAGCAGCTAAAGCTTTTTAATTATCCCAGTTTTTGCTCTCAACCAAAAACACTGACGCCGACACCGAAATATTGCGGAATTGAGCGCTATAACATTATTGCGTTAAAATGCAGTCTTACACACGACATTATCTTCTCATAAATGCAAATACTCCATTTTGGTGTCATAGATGAAGAATTTACAAAAGAATTAACGCAAAAAATGACCCTCGCGCTGCTCAATATTCATTTTCAAAGCATTGATTGAGACCATCTATCTGACCTGACTACTTTCTCATGCTCGCCTCGAATAACAATGTAGGAGAGGAAGCCTAAAGCAATATACAGGCATATTCAGTCGATACATTTCCCACGCCCATGATACTCACGTGAACCAAATCCCGAGCTTAATTTAATCTAAGGTGGCTATCTTTCTTTTTGTCGTGTCATTTTCACTGTCAAATATGGCTTGAGATACAGTCGCATTATTTTTGCTTTCAAGGACCTATTGTTCCACACGAAAGTAATCAGCATCAATATTTTATCAAGTTCGCTTACTTAAGGTTGCAAGCAATTCTATTGCTCTGACCGGGGCTTTAACACATAAATGTCGTACTAGAATGATAATAGCCTCTGGGAAGCACTATAGACGAGACCACCGCAACGCTTATCGGTTGTGTCAAAAAAATGATACCCTCAAGAGTGCTTGGTGGTAGCATTCACTCCAAGTTTTGCCTCAGCGGAAGTTTTGTTTTAGCGTGATGTCCATACTACGTTTATTCTTTGCTGCCCTGTCCTCTATTCAATAGCAGCCTCTTGTTTTGAAGATGTAAGCATAAGTACAAATGGTAAGCTACTTATGCGCTGGCTGATCGCGATGTTGCCAAGGTGCGGGACCCAGCTCGTCTTCGATCGCGTGTATTTTTTTTCCCTAATGACCATGCATATAATAACGGACTTGCGGCCCTGAAAGCAACTTCACTGTTATCTGCTTCCTTTGTGTCTTTTCGGGCGCACTCATCCGAACAATACGATGAGCCACAGGGTGCTGTAGTTTTTTTAACCAAAATAAAGATCGAAGACTACTTGAGCCAATTGGGCTTTTCAGAGCTCTTTCTTGTTGTCTTTCTTTAAAGTTTGTATCACTACCAGTCTGTGGATATCATCACATTTGGCCAGCTATAGTAAAGGGTGACATTTTTGAATTATAATAGTAAAAAGTGCAGAGATAATATTTTAAGGAATACATAGGGTGTGAGGGAACAAGAATTCAAAGACCCTCTACTTGCACCACATGGACCCGGATGAGTGTACAAAAGGCTGGAGAAGATGTAGGAGGTAGCCAATATAATAAAAAAAATAGTTGATACGGGCAGGGAACGTTATGCGCAGTACACTCAAAACTACTGCCACAAAATCACAAAAGAGGCGTCAATAAAGATGATTATGATGATCTAGCAGTGTGTGGCTCCTTTGCAACAGGGAAACACACTGAGAATGTACAGTGCCATCCTTCGATGATGCCGTAGGCTCCATCTACCATGTCATGTTGAACACGAGAATAAGATGAGTCACATATCACAGCATTAACGGTGCAAGTTGCTGATTGTTTGTCTTCCTTTCGTGAAGACTTCCGATGCTTCGTTTTCTGTTCAGAATTTGACAGGGCTCTAATACTGCCGGTACCGAGGTACGACAAACGTAAGACCAATCTCGATCAAATTTATCAGTTACACGAACGAAGACAAGAACATACCAACGCGCACTTGTTTCGTCAACAATAGCTTCACCTTCGGGAGGGACGGGTGCAGTTCTTACTTCCGCAGTTCCTACCCCAGTTTTTACTTCTTCTTACCATTTAAATGCTCGACTGCAACATAGGCAGACTAAAAGAAAAATATATTATAATATATGCATTTTAAAACAGAGGGCAGACCTTGCATACGAGCGCGAGATCATGGTTTATATAACACAGTCCATGTCTGTTGCAGATCGAAGAAAGCAAGAACGTACACGTGTATAGGCAGTGTAACAGACCCTGCTGCGCATCCGTGGTAAATCAGGGCTGCCACACGAGAACCTATTGCAAAATTCCCACAGACACTGCTTTGCAAGCTATCTATAGCATTCAAAAGGCAATGTGCCCCGACCTCTGTGCGCCGATGTTCACGTAGTTCGCATGCCTCGTACTCCGCTTCTGCCAATCGCTTCCAAGCCTCGACTTTTATTTTTAGATGCGAAGCAGCTTAGGGTCGAGCTCGATGTAGTGTGCCACATAAATGCAGTCACGTGGGCGATTATATTTTTTGCATATCCTAGATTTTTGTGCAAGTTGAAGCACTAGAAATTCTGAAGTTAAACCGCAGTTGTTTGTTGTTATTCCGCATGTGTGTGCGCGCGTGAAGTTCGTGCGTATATATATATATATATATATATATATATATATATATATATATATATATATATATATATATATATATATATATATATATATATATATATATATATATATATATATATATATATATATATATATATAGTATTGTATGTATGTTGCTTCTAGCGTATCATGAGACGTATTTGTGCGGACACTACCCAATTACGGAAACACTTTCTCGGATGGCTCAGTTTTCACTCGTGGTGAACAACGGCAGTATCAGGCAGTATCAATAGTAACCTGTGAGCGTGGTCTTTGAAACAGAGGTCCAAGTGGTCTAGTAGCTGTTTACGCCGACAATGTCATCTCAATCAAAATTATAAGAAGCGTCATCCTACTTTTATGTCCACAGCATGGCGAAACTTCCAACCAACAGTGTTCAATTTGCCTGATCTTGCACGAGCTCATTCCACGTTGCTCTGACGAAATGCTCAAAATTTCCTCACCACCTTTCTTCTGCAAGTTCTCAGCGGTGCTTGACCCATATTTAAACCAATTCGGCCATTCAAACCAATCACCGTTCGTTTGGCCTGCGCATTACGTGGGCTGTCCTTCCCTTTTTTTATCATATCTGTGTGAACTAAACTATCTTGTTGCATTTTAAAGCTCCTGGTCATGTTTTGGGACAACTGATCTCTCTTAAAAAATACTTTCCATGTTAATTCATTTCTGTAAACATCGGGACACATATCAGAGAGTAATACGATAGGAAATACCAAAGGCATGTTATTTCAAAGGTCCTTTGTAATGTGCCGGTATGAATGTCACATATGAACGCTAGTTTGACCTTTGCAGTTGACCATTTAATGATATGCGCATTTAATACTCACCAACTGCTATCGCATTTCAAACAGTTTTTTAAAGGCGAAGCTCCTTAAAGCGGCTCCCGTTCGTCCCTCGTCGTAGAACGTAACATGTCCTACGCTTCGACCTGCAAGGTGGTGCTGGTGGGAGATTTCTCCTGTGCGTTGTTGAACAAAAAAAAAAAAATCGAAGCGTGCGCGTTAACTAAAAGCCAAATTATCCTGTCTCTCATTCCCCATTAGCAGCCATTAGCATGTACATGGAGCACTATCTGACAAGAAAGTGTATACAATATACTCGGTGGGCGTAGCCTTCTTGGTTTTAGAAAGGTTTAGCGAGCGTTGGGCCGCAGTGTCATGAGAACAGTGAACTAGTATATGCCTTGAAATTTAGGTGGTTAAAGGTGGGAACGAGACCCGAAGCGCAAGCAGTAAGAAAGGGTGCATGTGCCACTTCTCGTTTAGTCCTTGCAAAATCCGCTGGATGGCGGTGCTTCTATATATGAAATATATGCTGAAAATATGCGAGATGGTGGTACTTGGAGTGTTGAATAGATGGACGAACGGACACACAGACAGATGCAAGGACAGACGCACAAATGGCTCCACCAACGAATGGACGCATTAACGGATGCCGGGGTGGATGCATGGACGAACGCAGGGACGGACGCATGAACAGATGCACGCACGGACTGGCAGATGGACGCACGGACGGTGACACAGACGTACGCATGAACGGACGGAAGCAAGAACGAATGGATGGATAGATGCTTCGCCCCACTCTGCATCGTTAACCCCGTGGATATGCTGCCTTTTTTTTTCTGCTTCGTCTCGTATTACTCACGCCTCTACTAAGTTTCCTCAAAAACATACATGTTGCAGTAGCGAAGGTTATGACGCAATCATGCCTTGTGTGGCAAAATACCTGATGAGCTGAATTATATTCACGACTAAGCAAGAACCTGAAGCGAATCTAGCATTCTTTATTCAGCGTTTTATTAGTTTACGTCCTCAAGTTGAAGTAAAGACGATTGCAGGCCACATTAACGTTATTAGGCCCTTCATAGAGCACTTGTTTTAATTCTAAACACGGTGCACGTGTCACTGTACGCGGCAAAAAATGTACATTGGCTCCGTGAAATTTCCTGAAGCTGCGTATGCTAGCTCTATGACACCAACACATTACAATGTACTTCAATTTTATTGATTTAAAGTTGTTTGATTGATATGTGGGGTTGAACATCCACCATATGAGGTACACCATATGACTATGAGAGCCGCCGTAGTGCAGGGCTCCAGAAATTTCGACCACCTGGGGTTCTTTAACGTGCAACCTAATCTGAGCACACGGGCCTACAACATTTCCGTCTCCATCGAAAATGCAGCTGCCGCAGCCGGGATTCGATACCGCGACCTGAGGGTCAGCAGCCGAGTACCTTAATCACTAGGCCACCGCGGCGGGGCTGATTTTAAGTTGCCTGAAACAGAGGAGACAGCTCCAAAATCTTCGTCTCCTTGTGGTATGTGCGGGAATGTCGAGGTGCGTCTCTACTCGCATTCACGTTTTGCTCGTTTCGGGATTTCAAAATTGTACTAAAATAATGAACAAAATACTCTATTTCTCTTTAGGGTCTTTTAGTGAAGCTCTGCTACCCTGGAATGTGAGGAAGTACGTTACATGGCCAAACCAGTGATTACCGTGGCAATCGCTCGCTTGCTGGGCCGGTGGTGCCCTAACTTGCTCGGTGTTTGTATCAACTCGATGTCTCAGAGGTGGTTTTCTCAATTTCGAGCAAGTTATTGTGATTACCACTTGGTTATTTACGTAGCTTACTTTGTTTCAGACTTCGTTTTATAAGCCTATTTTGAACAGTGTTGGCGTTAGTTCAGGGCACTACCACTGCGTGACAATGTGACCTCACAATTCGGATATGCCGGCTACCTGTATTCCACCTGAAATGATCATGCCGGTCTTATACTGTAGACGCCATGCGATCGAGTGACGATGAATGTATCGCATCATGAGCTCCGTTAGTGTACGTTATAACGGTGCTTTCTAATATTGAAATAGTTGACGAGCACAGCCATCCACACAGTTCTGCGATAAAGAGGGGGAAGTTTCACTGCAGCGCGCCCTCCCATGCGTCGTGTTCGAAACAAGGAAAGTTTCTGTAGATAAAATTATAGTGAAAATATCTGTCCCTCGGGACACAAATAAAGAGCTTCTCATGTCTTGTCACAAATGCACAAACAAGAACACGGGACTGATACTACACAAAAGAAAGCTGCCCAAGAAGTGCAAGAAATGAAATAAAAAGAATGACATGCTTCAATTGAAAAGCTGCCTTTAATTCTTAGCTTTTTCGTGGTAAGTTTTCGACGTAAAGAGTTCTTTCAAGGCAGCTTCAATATTTTTTAGCTATCGCTGTCGTCAAAAGCCTGCCGTGTCAAAATCTCGCTCGTTAAACAATGACATGACAGGCCCATGACACGTGTGCAACGCCTTGGGGTACATTTGGGGCCCTTAGATAACTTGAAGTGAGAGGCGGAGTAAGGTCCCCTCTGGGAACGTCTATAGGTGCGAGAAATTTTATGAAAACCATTTCTCTCTCTTAAAAAAAGAAGGGTGCTCTCATTTGTAAACACTGCAATAAAGACGATGAAACACGCGCTATGTGGATACATTGTGTGCACTCGAGTGTCGTCAGATTACGTGTTCACGTAGCTAATGTTGCTAATATCTACTAACCTCATTATTTACCTGTATGCATAATTGACAGCCATGTGTAGTCATTCCTGAGGACGCTTTCCTACATTCTTAGCTTACCGTACTTTAGGTTTTGAATCACGACAAGAAGCGCTTGCTCCTTTCCCACAGTTCTGACAGCAATTATACATGGTAGAATCAGCTATCGCTTTGAGCCCTCTCATGCTGAGAGCAAAGAACCACGGAAGTGTCGTCCTTAATCACGAGATCAGCTATTTCTTCTGCCAGCAGTAGCTGTATGATTATGTAGGTCAAGGGGCCGGAAAAGGGTGTGAAAAAAAAAATCACTCAAACAATATTTTGCTCAATGATCATGTTGAACTAAATGATCATAATGATGCTTGAAAGTCGCAAGTGCGCGCATTTGAAATCAAGCTATGAGTTTCGGATGCGACGTGGTCTCTACAGCCATTCATACACTCTCGTGCTCGGCGTTGCTGTACGACGGTTTGGACGACGTGCAACAGGTTGAAATTTTCCATCGCATCTTGCTTTCTCCTTTTGAGCATTTGACTGTAGTTCGCGCAGTAAATTTGTCTTGCAGTTGCTCAGCGCTCGTGCAAGGCATGCTGCTTAATACTGTAAATTCACAACTCGAATGAACATGAGAGGGTGCTGCGGAGTTTTAGCATGGCGGATTCACGGAGGTCACTGTGTCCGCCGTCGCTAACACAAATATTAAGTTTTCTGCAGCGCCATTCCAGTTGACGCAGCTTTGTAGAAGGAGAGCGGGTTGTTGACGCGGAACATCTTATTTTAGTTGGCACCAGTGGCTCGCAAGCGCGAGCGGCGTTTTTGAAGTGGTCGCATTGTATGTGTAATGCCCAAGGCGCACCGCGTCTCTGCGAAATTTGTTTACATACTTCGGGCGCCGCAATGACATGTAGTCACTGGATACAATGGTCATTTAATAGGTATGAGTTAATAATAGTTTAATAGTTTGATAGTTTGAGTAATAAGTTAACATTGGTGCCTCATCTAGAAAAAAACAAATCTGCTTGGCTGTTCGTTTTTTCTTCTTGGGCGGCACTATACCACCGTGCTCCTACCGTATACGGCTGGCGCTTGAACTGTTTAGAGCTCAGTACGCAGCTTCCCTATATTGCCGCTGGGTGCCGCATGAATTACTGGAGTCGCGAATATTCTGAGTATTTTCCAAGTGCGCCTTTTGCTTTTTTTTTACTGCTACGAAGTGGCATATAATAGCGATGGGTGTTAAGCTTAGCGAAAACTTTGTGTTTTCGCGAGCCCAGGCCTACAAGTACAATTTTTCTTCTCACCATGTATTTAGCTCGATCGCCACTGCCTTTTCTGAACAGGTCGACCGGAACGGCTCTGGAATAACTCGTTTGCTCGAAACAAGCAGTGTACAAGAAAAAAGAAACCGGAAGCTCTTTGAAGCAAAGGGACGTCAACGCGAGCAATCGCTCTCGGTTTCCGGATCGAAGTCGCTTGCAGTCAAGCGAGGACATCAGCAGGAATGAAAAGGCTTGAGTTAGTCTCAAGTAAAGGCATCTTCCATGCACGCATAATTGCATCCTCACAACGCTGCTCACACGAGGCGTAACTTTGTGGCCACTGGCACGTTGCATTCTGAAATTCTCTTTGACCATTCGCGTAAATCAGGGACCACTCCGCTCAAGGTTTGAAAAGCAGAACAATGCATAAAGGTTGTTTCTCGGAGTTGTGATTGGTGGAATGAAGACACACTACGAGGAGGAGCAAGGTTGAATTGAGTTTATATCAATTGCGAAAGTCAATCGCTTCTTCCTATTTATTCGAATGACGCTATGAAAGAGAGGCCAATCGTATAGTAGGTGGAAGATTTGAGGAAGTAAAACAGTTACCGGTATGAGGTTTTGAAGATGATATAATTGTGACGCTGTTTAAACTATTCACGTGACCTCTATAAGTAAAATTGAGGTGTACGAATTGCAGTCTATGTAGGAAGAATTATATCCAGGTTTGAAATTGAAAGTTGGTTTATGGTCAATATTCTTCACAGTGCGCTCAGTGACTACAGCAACGAATGTCTTTGTGACTGTTCCCAACATATTTATGACCGTCACATTGAGCGAACAGTGGTAGTCGCTTGAGCCAAAGTTATGACAACTGAACTTGCCCTGCTCAGTGCAGGAGCTAGCCCGAAGAACAAAAGTTCCCTTGCCGAAGCCTTCACTCACGCAAGCAGCAATCTTTGTCCAACGCTTTTTCATCCCTTCAAACGTGTACTTTCGCCCGAGCTGCTGTCTTGGTTGGACGACCCGTATATGTACATTAGGTTTACTTATAATCCAGGTCAGTCGCAAGCGCGCTTTTGTAAATTGTGACATGCTGCTCAAGGTGTCGCGCCGATTCGGAGCCAGAAGGAATTTTCAAAATCGCAGATTCTAGCCTCAAGAGCTGCCTGCCTGCAGGAAGGTAAAGAGCCACGTCAAACTTCGTCAACCCATTTTTATTTTTTGGTTTTTAGAATTTTTTCGTCTCTTTCTCGTGTATGGAAAGAGCGCTATTGTAGTATTGTTTCACTCGCTATTGTAAGTGTTCCGCTGTTGCGTGTATTGTCCCTCAAAATATTGTATTTCCTCAGCTTTGTATCTAATTGTTTACCTGTGATGTTATATTCCCGCTTTCTGTATGGGTCTGCAGAAGACCAACAGTATTATTAAGTAAATAAAATAAATAAATGAGCTTCACTCAGTAAAGAAATTGTTTATTTCTTAACATATTTCATTTGTAATCTCATCAATGCAGTGCATGTTTTGTAGTACCGCGCTTCAGCAATGTTAGAAGCAGAACAGAGGGGCCACGATGTACCATCCAACCCCTACCGTTTTCCTACAATGCAAAGCACAGTCTCGAGGCTCACACGAGCCTTAAACGTGCGCATTCGCACGTGCTCATTTGCAATTTTATCAAAACATTTATTACTGTGTTTCCAAACAACCTGGAAGAATGGCTGCAGCTCGTCGATAGAATAGCAAAGAGCGGAGCTACTTGGTAGGTATACCCGTATAAGAGAGAGGGCGTGCTAATACAGATAGAAAAGAGAAGTCAAGACATCACAAACGCCGAGTTACAATGATTAATGAATGGGCATTCGCCAATATCCTTCAGTTTCTATTTCTTTTCTGTCGTTGTGTGCCTTTACAGTTGTCAATCTGCAATTGTGATGTATTGAATGCTCTGTTCTGTTTGTCGTTGCTTGTCCTGTCTCTTAAAAACCAATATAGGAACCGATAAAGAAAAAAGCTTCTCAAAACGTGCAGGGGGAAATTAAGCGTAAAGGCCTGAGTGGATTCTGGAGCTTCACGTGCGTGGAGGATACCTCATAGGTCTCAGTTGTGGGCACCACAATAATTTCGAAATATCGACACAGTGAGGGATGAGACAGGGGCTGATGGTCCCTTCCTTTCACCTCACTCCAACAAAAGTACCAGAAGAGAAAAAAAATATCAGAAAGCCAGGGAGGTTAACTAGACTAAGTCCAGTTTGCTACACTACACGGGAGAGAGGGGAATAAGGGAGAAAAGATGGAGAGGAGGAGAAGAGACACATTGCGCATAACACACACATCACACACTGTTCAGGTTTCACAGCTGGTCGCACCATGATGTTGCCCTCAAGAATCGTAGAAGGGCTCGTGTGGCTTTCTGGGCTGAAGTACTCGAAGAGGCAGATTTTCAATGAAGTTTATTCATCTTGCATTCTTTCACGTGCAACTAATTCAGCATCGCATTTCGCCTTCATTGAAATGCAGTGGAAAAAGAACTCGTGAGCTTTATCTAAACTGTCAACAACATGCAAACCGCTAGGTGGCAGCAAACCGGCAGACTGAGTGGGTAGAATTAACTAGAGGGAGGTTATCTGATTGGTGACTAAAGTCAAGGCACAAGTGAAAATTAAACCCTTCACTTCAAAGTATGAATCCTCAACCTCGCAATATAAAGGAAAAAATAAATCTAGTTTTTGGTTCATTAAGTATTACGGCTAGGTGGCGTTAGCCACTGCCCGATCTAAAGGGTACAGCCATATCAATCAATCAATCAATCAATCAATCAATCAATCAATCAATCAATCAATCAAATTCAGGGTGTGTAGATGTCGATGTAAGCCGTCGTAATGTAGTGACGGCTAAAAAACCAGTTGGACGAAGTAGTGTGATCCTGTCGTAAAGTCGGGGGTTGTAAGAAGGTTGATTAAGCCATCCAGAAACGATGAGTCTAGGTACGAAGTATAGGCGTACCAGAAAAGTGCACCAACTGATAGGTTAATAAGACAAACTAGACAACTCTGGTCGGTGGCGTAAAGACGCAATTTTTCTTTGAGGCGTAGTCCGTTATAAAGGTTAGAAAAACGCTGGACCAGGTTTGCAGCACTCGCCTAATTTAGGACGAGTGAACGACGGTCATTTGTTCAAGCAACTTCAATAATGCAAGACGAGCAACACGGAGTCTGCACTGCTACGCTGACGAGGACATGGACGAAGGGAGCTGGTTGGGGTCATTTGCGGCTTAATTGCGACGCGGTGCTCGTTTAGATCTGGCCCAGGCACATGGTCTTGGTCAAAGTTAGGAGGTGCCTTGGCCGAGAACTGTGATTGTCACGGAGAGTTTGCGAAAACGCAAATGTATTTATAATGAAGGGTCTGTCATTTTCGGACCGTCCTGCGGGAAATCGGTTGTTCCTAGTTCAGCGAATCAGTTTTGCCATGTGCGCAACATTGTGTGACTGCTGAAGTGTATATAACTGGTAAATAATAAATACCATTGTGGTTTGTATGGAACAATGCTGTTCTGACCGTCATTTTCAAATTGTTTGCTAGAAGTGCCCAGCGGCAACGCTAACATATGCCCATGTGTAATTTGGCTGGTGCTATTCAAGGCAAAGAAAAAAGGGCTCATGGCACACATGAATGACAACAACAAACGAGGCTCCCATATAGGCTGTAATAGTTACCCTAATTTACTAATTTACAGTGACACTTTGCCTTAGGTTACGCAAGAATTGTAATAGTAATGAGTCGAAATAAATAATACGTTTCCCGGTGTGGACAATACAGAGACTGCACTCACAATTTCATGTGTCCCAGGTCTTTCGAAAAACATTGACACTTTGAACACAATCGCGAGTCTAAGCTTTCTTCCGGAATGCTGACTGACTAGGTGACTGCCTTTCAAGTGGGGTCTCGTGGAGACCCATCTAAATATAACGGACGTATTTTACACTGCGCTACTATGTAGCGACCCTTCCGCCTTTTTTTTTTCTTACACTGCGAATGGTCTGTCATGTTTTCCACCGGTTCATAACAATCGCCGAAAATTAGTGGCTTATAAAACCCCAACTAAGTTCCACAACAATGAGCTGCTTGGTAGAAAGCTCTAGACACAGAAAATTCTGCGTTGTGTCAATGCATACTGGTTAAGTATGCTCGTGTGCTTTGTGTGCTGGCTATTACCTTTTTATAGTATTGAGCGGCCCTTCCACATAGGCCGACCTGTCACACTTCCTTTTCCATTGCCCAACTGCTCAGCAGTTTAGATTTTAGCCTCGCTTTCTGTTTTCATCACCACCTGGCTCGACTGGATCGACTTGACGCATAGGCGGTCGAAATGCGCGGCCTTGAGTCTTGGCTGAAATAAAAGTTTATCGCTACTACTACGACTACTTGAATCTACTAGGCAGGTTCTGTGATCCTTACTTGAGTTTGTTCACTGGATCTTTTTTTTGTTGCTTCCTGAGAGGTCGCTCTAATATTCCGTGTACAAGTACCTCACACCAGACGCCAACATTAGAGATAAATTTTGTAGCAACACTTCCTTACTTCGAGCAATCACTCATAATAGTTGGTATCGCTAAAACATTGTTGTCATGTTACCTACGTTGGCACTTTATGCGAGATTCATATATAGAGTGGAAACTATATCAAAATAAATTATGCTAATCTGTATTTCATCGGGAAGCTCCTAAAATAATAAAAATCACAGCTACCACGGAGTGAATGTTGATGAGAGGGGCGAAGCACTGGAGAGTTATATATACAAATACTGTATCTATTTAAACAAGAAATTCTACAATTTATAGGTAGTAGCTATATGTCACTTCCGCTCCCCCTTCACTACAACGGCTTTATGTGTGTGAAGTGGTGGATCGGTGATGGGGTATAGTGGGATGTTTACAAGAACGAAGTTGTGGGCAGTTGGCAAAGGTGCAAGTATATGTGCTCAAGTACAAACAAGGAATGGACACCGTGGGACAATCTATGGTTGTTCAACGGGCACCTGGATACAAGTACACGACCATCTTGCATTTAATATTGGCTACTTTTCAACAGTATTTGCTTCATGGCCGGTGAAGTGATGTATCGGTGATGGGGCGTAGTGATGTTTGCAAGGACGAAGTAGTGGGAAGCTGGAAAAGGTGAAACTATAGGCGGTCACGTACATACATACATACATACATACATACATACATACATACATACATACATACATACATACATACATACATACATACATACATACATACATACATACATACATACATACATACATACATACATACATACATACATACATACATACATACATAAATACATACATACATACATACAAGGGATGGACAGGCCACCGCCTTTAGGAGCTTCGCACCTAAAGATCGTGAAAATCTCTACACGCGAGTAAATCAAAATAAAAGTGGTCACTTGCAGAAATCAAAAACGTACCGCTGATTTGCATTTGTTGTTAAAGCTTGCTGCGCATACCAAACATCCACAAGAATTGCCCGAATGCGGTTCGTACTTACAGACTCTGATGCCACATGAGCAGGCGATGCTTCGTATCCGGCAATGAATCACGGATCTCGTAAAGCTAACAGAAGCTGATGATCAGCGAGAAAGCGGACAAAAATGCAGTGTATATGCAAGCTAGGCGAGCAAAACAGTTTTCTGGGGGTGTATCAGTGCTATCCACTTATAAACCATGCAATGACAAAAGTAGCCTTGCGTAATCTCTTTAAATATTTCATATAATAACACTTTATTTTGTTTCACATGCTTAATTTGCGGTGTGATGATTAGGTACGCTGCAGTGGAGGGCTCTGGAAAGTTCTTCAATCTTGTGTAGAGTATAAAGGCCTCTATCATTCGGCCTCCACTGAAATGCAACTGCCGTGCACGGGTTGACACCGATAATTTTTAGTCGGCAGCTGAGCACAAAAAATATTGACACAGATAGGTTGCTTATACCGTAAAACAAAAAGTGAAAGTCTGTCTGATGGCAGACTTTTGAAAAAACAAAACTGTATCCTTTACTAGCCCCAGACCCACGTGGTCTCTAAACTGAAAATATAAATAGGTGCTAATTGGCATACATCGAAAGGGTCACGCACACCCCTGAAAGCAGAAAAATGGCATTGCTGCTGCATTTGTCTAACTCTTACTGGTTTATGTACCCTGCTGAAAAGAGCTTTGGAGTATAAAGTAATACGAATACGATCCTTCCATGAACCCCTAAACAGATAATTGAATTCTGCAGCCCCGAGAAAAATACGCCTCTGTACTCTTCAAAACTTCTATGAGGCAAGCGGATAAAAAGAACTTCAACTAAAACGCATTGTTCTGAGAAAGTAAATTGTCATCTAATTAAAATAGCTGTAGAACGTATGCTGAGTGCATAACTTATAACAACACCTTGTTTTTTTTTGCGCTTAGGCCGTAAGTTGTTCTCAAGGAAAGTACGATCACGTACCAGTCCGGTTTTGTAAGTTTATTTTTAAATCTTCCAGACCTCAAAACCATTAACGAAGACAGGCTTAGTAAAACTAGTTAGTTGCTCCAGAAGCTTGTTGACGCCAATGGGAGTGATGTAAGACCGAAAAACAAAAAGAAAAACTCACGAAAGAAGGAGCAAGAAGCAAAAAGGTTGTGTGCTTCACCTGCTGACATCGCAATATGCCACAAATAGTTGCCGTTGGTTGAAACAGACGGGCTACAGAAAGAGCCCACTGTAATAGAAATAATGTTGAATATGACTTGCAGCCTTTCAAAGCTTACCAGTTTGGCGTTTATTGCTAGAAACCTGATGGGCAGTACACCCGTGCGCCATGGTCGCTTACGGGTTCCAGAAAGAAGCGTCTTTTACAGCGAAAGCTGTTACGAGATCCCGATTCGGGTCACGCGTGGCGCCGTTGTGTTCCGCCGCAAGCGCCGCTGGTTTCCGTACTCACTATTGCACGAAATAAGACAACAAAAAGCTCAGCAAGTGAAAACTGCGAAGGGCACAAAGGGGCTCAAACCCTGGTCCGCTGCGTGCCTGCCCAGTATTCTACCACTGAGCCATGCCGCTGCTTGTGAATTGTACGCAAACTTGCCTTCGGCAGGCTTGATGTCGGGCAAGGAATCACGTAAATATGAATAATAAAGCGTTTTGTAACAGCAAAGGGACAACCAGACGGCACACAAGGCGAATTATGTAATAAGTGCGTCCAATATTCCAACCCGTTACGAAAGCTTGTTCGTGATCACCCATTAAATGTGGCATATACCCACTTCTGCCATAATTCCTCATTGTCGTCAGCCACTGCATGAACAATTGGCACAAAATTTTTAGCAAGTGTTTAGCGGATACCATGGTTCTTAGAATGACGAAGGATAGCATAGTGAATGCCGGCCTACTACCCTGGAATTATTAATAATGATGCCGTAGTGGGTACCGAGCAAGTGTGCTTACAGCAGTTACCTAACGAATGTTTACTAAAGGTTCTCAGAGGCCACTCTTCTAGCCTTGGCGGTAACTGTACTGCGCCTTCCACACAGATCTGGTTAATTTTCTCCCTTATAAGCCACACTCTGGCGACGTTTCTCACGACGCAGTGTCATCGATTCCTCCCGAGGTAGTCTAGTGGTTACAATGCTTCACTGCTGACCCGCAGGTCTCGGGATCAAATCCCGAACAGGGCGGCTGCATTTTTAATGGAGGTTAACGTACCTGAGACCTGCGTACTAACGTTAAGGTACACGCGGAAGATGCTGAAGTGGTGTGAATTTCCGGAACACTAAAATACGGCAGCTCTCATCATAATGTGCTGGTTTAAGATCACTGAACAGCAAATATTATATTATCTCTATCACGATATCTCACAGTCTACTGTCGCTGTTTTCATCTCAGCTCTGCACTGTATTAACATAATTTTTCACAATGTAGAGATTCCTCAATTTTCCATCTTTCAAGAAGGATTGTACATAGCCGTGTACATTCTCCTTTAATTTTCGCTCCAATTGCAGGATTCTTGTTGTCCCATTAGTCTTATTTCGCTCTGATTTCTTTTTGTTTGTGTGTTTTCACTCTTTTCGTTTGATAACGTTTTCTGAAGGCTGTCTGCACTGTATTGTCTATTTTTATTGTTTTATTTTTCCGTCCACCTGCACTAAGACCTCTTAGTTCTGGGGGGTCACGGTATATAAATTAGTGACTTATGAGTACTATGACTATTATCATGAATAAAATTTTATCACAACTTTCAAAGATCAACCTGTGCGTAAAAAGAAAGGTGGTGCCCGTGGGCGTACAGCAATGCGCCCCGGGAAGTTGGCCGTTCACAGGCCTATTTTTTTGAGCCATTTTTCGATAACTGATCTCCGTGATCATGCGATTGTCGCCGATCAGCCATTTGTGATGTGGTAGTCGGGACTTTTGTAAAGGCGAATATTTCTTTTCCAATACCACATCTTATCGTAACCCGGACGTTAACATGTGACAGTTCTTACCTGCAGCAACTTATGTGTTGCGCTGCCAGCGTCGAGGAAGAAGAGCTGCATTCTAGTATGAAAGAAAAAAACTGTAAAATGAAAGCATCGTTTGAAGCGAGTTAAAGAGGAGAAGAAAGAAAGTCAGGCGCGGATGTGCGACACATCGCTTACATCCATTCTAATAATTTTTGGGCTTTAACTTCTCAAAACCACCATAATTATAAGTGACGCCGTAGTTGGCAGCTTCGGATATTTCGACCGGGAGTGTCTTTTTTTTCTGTTCACTAAGTCTTTCTTCGGTTCTTGGTGCCGCTATCAGATCTGAAATACGTTGTGTAGTCTTGAGATCATTAGTGTCATGCGTGGAACTGCGCATGCCCTAAGTCCGTATGGCTATTAGCCTTGACATAGGGGCACGTGTTGAATAACGAATAATCCGTCATTGTCATTGAAGGGGTAAACAACATCCGTTAGTGTCAGCGTCAGTTGAGTAGTACTGTTGTACATTGCCGTGTTCAGTCATTCCACACTGACCCGCTGAATTAACACGCTATATAATTATCAATGAGAATAGGGTGCTGTTTGTAATTAGAAATAACGTTGCAAGACCGTTTAGAGCAGCCACAGGAAGCATAACTGTCACTCCTTCCAAAATCTTTAAATGTATCATAATATTATGGAAGCAACTCATGTTTCTCGTATGAAGTATCAACTCCTGAATTGCGCGAGCTGCGTTACTTAAACGCATAGATCATTTTAATTCCTCGACAACTATTTATAGTTCACACATCCTCAAGATCAATTTATTTCTTTTTAAGTTATCAGAACATTACAGTATGTTTCTTTAAAAGTCCCAGAAACTCGACATTAAACACTCGGGCAATGTGGCAGTAAAAAGTGATAGTAGATTTTCACCACCACGACATAATCTCTCGGAAGCTTGCCTAGCTTGTTTTGGAGGCTTCCAGGTGTTACATCTTGATTAGTAAATAGGACTGCAAGCAAAAGCTATCGTATTTATGAATGTTTTGCCCTTGCCTTGATTGTGAAGAATTAACCAGTGTTCAATTTCTAGCGCTATAGACCGATGATAAGTTTATTACATTCAATTTTGGTTATACTAGGCGTACCTTTAACTACCACTTCCAAACTGTTTGGTAGAATACCACTTTTCGCCATGTAGGAGGCCAAGCAAGAGCGTGACCCAGCCTCCAGGTGTCAACCGCGCGCACTTATTAAACGCGAAGTTCTAAATAAAGAACTGAAGATTAAAGTAGCAAGCGAAACAACAGACAGGATTAAAAGACTGATGAACATGGCGAGAGGACATAGTTCAGTCGTGTCACAATCTTTTTGTGTCTCTGTTTTTGTCTTTGCTCATTTTCAATCATGTAGCAAGTGGCCCAACTGTCGGCATTGCAAAGAAAATTCCTGATCACTATATTGAGACATATACTATTTGAATTGCATTTCTACAGTCTTTTTATTGTGCAAATTTCAGTTGTATTTGAATAAATAGTAGCAAGACTAGAGTCTGCCTGACAAAGCTCTAACATCTCATACACGGTTGACATAGAAAATGCAGCTCAGAGGGCGGTGCGCCGACACACTGACCAATGTTACCTAAAAAGAACAAGAAAAGACCACGTGAGCTAGAGTATCATATAATGAACCGGGCTCGCCTCTATCCGCAGCCTTACGAGTCGATACACTGTCAGAAAAACAAGTGTCATATTACTTCGCTTCGAACACCCTTAGATTGGGCTGCATTTCTTTGCCTACGCCATTCCACTCTAATCCGCTTGAGCTGTAAAGCAATGCCGGTAAGGTATATTGAAGACTTGCTCTGACAAAGAGATTCGATACTTCGTCGTTCCGGCAAAGACAGTAGTCGTCAATATCCTTAGCACGTGAAAGTGGTCTCTTGGATATATGTATACTTGTGAGCTTGATACACTCTAAATAGAAGTCATCATTAGTTCTGCGAAAGAGTGCGTCAGATCGCTAATCAAGATTGCAGAAGGAGCTTAGTGAGAATTCAGTATCCAGCTCACATTTAAAGCGTTGGCGTACAGCTATTGATACCAAAGTGATGGTTTTATTTAAATCCGGCAACACAAATGAATTAAGAATTTATAGGCCAGTTTCTGTACTTCCGATAATTATAAAGTCCTCGAAAAAGTCAAATATAAAAGAATAACGTCATTTTGTGATAAACATAATATCTTATCAGATTCACAGTATGGATTCTGCAGTGTAATGTCAACGGAGCTTGCTCTGTTATCGCAAAAAGAATTAATCCTAAACAACTTTGAGAACAAAATATTAACTCTAGGCATTTTCATTGACTTTTCGAAAGCTTTCGATTCTATTTACCATCAAACCCTATCCTCAAAGTTGGAGCATTATGGATTTCGTGGAATTACACTCAGACTTCTAAAATTATATCTTCAATACAGAAAACACTGCGTTGCTATAGGATCAAAACTCTCATCAGCACAATCCTTAACACAATGTGTACCCCAAGATAGCATACTTGGACCTGTTTTACTCAATATTTACACTAGTAACAGAACAAATATAACGAAACTTGCTCAGTTTGTAGTTTACGCTGATGACACCAGTCTTTTTTTTTCAATCTCATGTCATCGTAAATCTTGTAAACCTAGCAAATACATCCTTAGGCGTACTACAAAAGTAGAGTGATTTAAATTCATTACCTATTAATGCAAAAAAATTTAAGGCTGTATTGTTCACACCACCGAAAAAACATGTAAACTGCAGCAGTGCTCTTTACCTAGGTTAAGACAAGATAGAATTAGTTGGCAACGTAAAAACGTAAGGCGTTATCTTTAACATAATATAAGCTGGGACGCACATGTTGAACCTATATCGTCTAAACTAGCTAGAACATGTGGTGTTATCTGCCGACTAGAATACATGCTTCCTACCAAAATACAGCTTATGTTGTGTAACAGTCTGTTCCTATCACATGTCAGTTATTGTACTCTAGTGTGGGGCACAACATCAAAAACAAACATTCATATCTTACAAACTTTACAAAAGAAAACTATTCGGCATATTGTCACTGCTCCATTTAATGCACATACCAACGAAATATTCCGCACTCTCAATGCAATGCCTATCGAAAATTTTTACGAATACAGCCTTGTTTTGAAAATAAAGAAGTATTTCCGGTGCAACAATGCGATATTTTTAAACTTCTGTAACCGAGTTGTATCACATGAACCATTGTCGATATAGAAGAGTATGAATATGTATTTTATTTCTCTATCTCTCTTTCTCTCAATATATATATATATGTGTGTGACGCTACGATGGATGGGCGACGTGGCCCGGCTCATACTCCATGTTTATTCTATTCTTACTTCTTCCTTCTCTACTTCTACAAACCATCGCTACCTTCATACGTCACATGATTCCCCCTCTCTCCGAAAGAATGCGCAAGCTACAAACTATGAAGCATGAACAAGTGGTGTCTCATCATAGGAAAAAATTTCAGAAAATAGAGTAGTTCCATGTAACACGGCAGTTCCATGCACTTGCACAAAAACATTCACAGGGAAGGCAGTCCAGTGAGATCTAGGAGACCTCAGGTGGGCTAGGTTGGCTGTTGCGTTCTGGAGGGCATAACCATGCATTCGACGTGGAAAATGGTGATGACACAGACTGGATAGTAGCGAAAAACGAACAAGGTTGGGAGTCCTTGTAGCCTTGGAAGGTTGGATGTCTAATGCGTCGGATTCTTAGTCGTGGCTGCGACAGATGCATTGTATCTAGTATGCGTGCTTTTTGAGAGATGGTGACGGCTAAATGCCAGTGTGCTGGCGGCGTGCAAGAAGTTGCTCCGCGTATTAATGAGCGTTTTCCGTGGTGTTGTCGTCTGTGTAACCGCTGGCGTAGAGAGCATCTGTGACGATGTTCCTTGATCCGGAAACGTCTTTTTTCTTGAAATGGCCCTTGGATCAAAGTTCTTAATTTTTTAAGTCGTTCATGTTGGGAACGTGCTTCCGTTGAAGTTTTCATTCGTCGTCGTCTTTTCTTGATTTGGTGATGGTGTTGAGAAAATTGCGGGTGGTCATTGTCGTTGAATAAGGAGACACTGTCGGTAGTACCAGCATTATTTACGAGTGGCATGCAAGCATGATTTGTGTCAAGGAAAGCAGTAGATACATTTTCGTTTTTATCGGCGAGACTTGCATACAATAGTGACTCCGTACTGCTTGGACTTTCGTTTGTTCCGGTTCCTGAGGATGACATCATCGCAAACATGGCTTGACGTGGTTCTGATTCCGCATGTTTGTTTCTTTGCGGGAGAATTGAGCCAAGCGTTCCTGAAGTACAACCGCTTTCGGAATGGCAGTGGCTTGAAAAGTTACTTGGCTGATATTTCAGGGGGTCTGTTGCGTATGTGGCGAAATCTTGAGGGGTGCGATGAGAGTGACGAGCACCAGACAAGCTACTTGGCACAGAACCAAATGATGGCTTACGTAAGCAAGATGAAGAGTCAAGTAAATTGAGTGCTTGAATATTGTCTTGATTTGTGTTTTGCAGGGAGGAGGTTAGCGTTGGCGATATTTGTGCAGATGCGAAACCAGGTGGAAGGTTGGGCCTCACAGAAAAACGGCTTGGATGTCTTTCTATGCGCAGATGACTGACTTCGCCTGACGGGAATTGTAAACTTCTGCTCTGTGCTCGAATGCGTGAAGGCTGCGTATGACTGTGATTACTGAATTTGAATGCATCGATTTGGCTGGTTTCAAGCGAATCTTGATTATAGTCTTGAAACCAGATGATCATTTCTTCTTTTATCTTTTGCCAAGACTCATCGTTCTCGAAGACGTGGGTGAAGCAAAACTTGAATGCCTCACCTGAGATGTAATCAGTGAAGTTTATGATCATCTCCCGTTCCGACCAGTATGCAGCGGTGGCGTGGAGCTCGAAAACGTTGAACCAGTCCTGTACGGGTCCGTCGTCCGCTGATCCGGTGTACTTGGGGATGTCAGGGTGGTCTGATGATGCTGTCATGATGCTGGTCTTGGTGTAGAGTTGGGATGTACTTCTGTGGTCCACGTTCGGTCACTGCGTCTTGCTGGGACGTTCGAAGATGGTGGCTGGTTGATGACGTGGCCGCCAGGTCTTCATCCTGTCGACTCGTGTGACGCTACGATGGATGGGTGACGTGGCCCGGCTCATACTCCATGTTTATTCTATTCTCACTTCTTCCTTCTCTACTTCTACAAACCATCGCTACCTTCATACGTCACATATACATACCTATATGCTGTACGTTTGGCGCCAAGCCAAGAGGGCAGGAACCTCGTCAAGCTGCTGTTTTGCAGATTTTTATTCCTTGCCCTTGTGTTTTCTTTTTTTGTTTTAAAAAGGAAATGGAAGATAAACTTGAAACTTGTCCCTTTCTTAAGTTAAGAAAAAAAGAATGCTTACGAGGTGGCGTTTCGAATGTTGTTTATTTTGAGATTGCTAGACAAGTTGAAACAGAGGAGTATTTATTACATAATTTGAATAATTATTTGTATTCATCGTGGTGCTAGTTGCTGCTTGTTTAGCATCAATATTAAGCCTCATGCTACAAAACCTCACCTCGTGAGAACCCCCAGGGACTGGTACACCGGAATTTCTGCCTAAATGTATGTGTTCAGGCATGATGTTTTGTTTTTATCATACCTCTTTAAGGATGTGCTTGGCCATGCGCCGGACTTATCAGCAGGCAATACAAGAACAGTAGCATACTGTTTCTGCAAACCGTTTACGGCATTACCTTAGTTTTTTTTTGTTGTTGCTGTCCATAGTTAATTGTTGCGCAGCGTTAGTCTTGCATAGACGTTGTCGTGGAGTCGAATGGGGCTTTAGTGTTGCTTTCGTCGCTTTATGCCCAAAATATCTCGCTCATTGAATGGCTGCTGTAAAGGTAGGCCCTGCAGGTCAGTACATTTGCTGGCAGATTGATTTGATTGATATGTAGGGTTTAACGTCTCAAAACCACCATAGATTATGAGAGACGCCGTAGTGGAGGGCTCCGGAAATTTGGGCCATCTGAGGTTTTTTAACGTGCACCTAAATCTGAGCACACGGGCCTACAACAATTACGCCTCCATCGGAAGTGCAGCCGCCACAAACGGGATTCAAACCCGCGACCTGCGGTTCAGTAGCCGAGTACCTTAGCCACTAGACCACCACGGAGGGGCCATTCGCTGGCAGAGAACGCGTGATTAAGATATATGCACTTACTGAGAAGGTATGGTGAAATTGTTTTGGTGCAGTTATGGTGGCATGATGCTTTTGAGCTGGTTTGCTGAACCGAATTGAATACTGCCCCAAGTGTGAGTCGCTGTTAGAGATGAGATACGCATTCGAGATAACACCGTAGTTATAAGTTCTAACGTGTAATGAATGTTTTGTAGATAGTAAGAGCACCGCTTCCCATAGCTCGAATGGGCAAGCAGGTATTTCAGGATACTCATTATTCTCTTGAATTTTTTATAAACAATTTTAATCCTTCAGCATACAAAAAAAGTCAACTGCGACTATTTAAAATTAGTGTTTCTGCTTTTCCATTGGTACGCCTTTTTGATAGCGAATAAAGCCTAATTATGACGCCTAATTTGGCAGAACACGGTACAGTGTGCTGATACTGCCATCATAGGTTGGACATAACAACGTGATGTTGCCAAGTCTTGCAATCTGGTAGCACTGTCTTGCGTTTTCACAACGAGTCTGTTGACTTTACAGAACCACGCTAGGCCTCATCACTCAGTTCATTAGAGCGTCTGCTACCTATAGCGCTCCTCGAACGCTGCGATATCCTTAATAAATGATCTAGGTAATTAATCTAAGCTTGCTAATGAACTCAGGCCCGAAGCGCCTTAGAACGTCAAGCACTTCTCGTTAGAGACACCAGTGTGCAATTTGGCCCAGCTGGCGTGTTTGCGTGATTCCGATAAATGAGCAACATACATGAAAGCAGTCAGCTGTTGCTAGAAATGTGCTTTAGGTTGCGTTTATCTGCACCACTCACTTGTGAAACTTTACCACAAACACTGTTTTGACATGAGGGATATTGCTAAAGTGGACTATCTGCTTCTTTGCGTCAACAATGCAGCGATGCAAAAAGTGACAGTATTAGAGATTAGTACATTTAAAACTTGGAACATTAGAATGACGTCATAAGATGATGTCATCAAATAAAGTTGTCACATGACCAAAGGCAGGCCAGTCTCGGAGGCAGCGCAAAACCACGGTAGGCTCAGAAAATGCTCGGGAGTGGGATGGAAGGATGAATACATCAACTCAGAGAAGAGGAAGCTAGCCTCGGCTTTTCAGTTGCCTTACGCGAATAATTTGATTGATTTGTGGGGTTTAACGTCCCAAAATCACCATATGATGGTGAAGACTCCATAGTAGAAAGCTCCGGCATTTTCTACCTCCTGGAGTTCTTTAACGTCCACCCAAATATGAGCACACGGGCCCTACGGGAATAGATGGGTGACCCGGCGAAGCCTAAATATCTGCGACGATGTGTTGTGCAAAGTCCATTAGGCGCTACAAAGAGGCGTCCATGAAAATTCGGAACCACCGTCTTGTGCTGTGATGGTGAAGCGGAGGAAGTTTTGTATAACACAGTGGCTGTTGAGTTGAAAAATCTCTTTAGAGCGGATTGGTTTCATGTCAAATGTTTTAACATGCAAGTGTTTTGTGTCCGTCTAAAATTTAGGCACGTGTTTCAGTCACGTAATTAGCGTCACAAAAATGTACACTGTCAGACGCCTAAGAAAAAAAAAGTTCTGTGAACGGGAGCCTAAGCAGTTATCACTCAGTCCACGACGATCGAAAGATACCGGGCACGTAACACACTGTGCCATGGTCACAAACTCGGAGAGCCTAACAAACACGCCTTTTAAAGACGAAAGCCTTTCTTGGGGACCTTCGACGCAAAAAGTTTGGTCTGGCTCTGTGTCTGTACTATTGTCTGTTTATGTGTTTAGAAAAAATGTTTAACGATTTCGAGTACTTCGTACTCAACTATGGGAGAGCACTGAGCCGTCCGTCTAAAAGCAAAAACGTTCTACCCAGTAGCGTTGCAATACGACATTCGGCGGTATGCTCTTAACAGTACCCTACACGGCACCACAGTGGCCAAACGATACTGCAAATGGCCGACCCCGTTCGCAGCGCCCACCAATATTGCTCAAGATTCAGCGTTCATACTTCTGTGATTGTAAATTAAAAAGCAATTATTGCGCATATCTGAGGACCATAACAACACGTCAATATTATGTATGTGTATTTTCAATAGAAAAGTCATACATAAGTAATTCTAAGGACTGCAACAGTGCAGCAGTCAGTGCAACATTTATCACGTTGCACTGACCAGGCATTGCTTGCCCGAAAAGGCAAGTGTTTCCAACGCTTTGCTAAAATGACATGGTGGTGGCACCTTCCCGTCGTCTTGCGTTCTTCACCATATTACCTCCGAGACGGGCGCGCAGGGCACGCGCGCTTCGTTTTCCAAGATAACTCCCAGATAGCGCTCATGTCTCAAGTGTGACGTGACTTGATGTGTTCGTTCGCCTCCACTGCACGCTGAAGGCACTCTAAGGCAGCGCCTCCAGAATACCATTCACCAATTTTCTTGCGCGGAACATCTAATAAACGTTTCGTTCACTCTGTCCAGACGCAAGACTATCATCTTTCGACGACATTTGCAGTGGAACATGCAGATACGGCGCCAATTTTTTTATGTAACGCTTTCTTCTCGCAGAGCTCTTCATAGAATAATTACTGCATAATCATTGTCGAATCCGTCATTACCTTGTTCAACATGTCATGGCTACGGATCTCTTACAATCGGCGTGTTTCCTTTAGAAGTACAAATTGGTCGACACCTTAACACACCGCCAGATGGCGACCTCAGTCAAGCGTCAGCCTTGCTCTTAGCATTCATTCTGACCGAAAATAGCCCTGCAACGAGTGCAATACTTATCTTTCTAGCCTGGCAGCCTCACTGCAACACCGTGCTTCGCGCTTTCTGTTGCGCCGGCAAACATCGTGGCCGGCCAACAGGCTAGACCGACGTGAGTTAAGCATTCATGTAGTCTGGTCGTCGTGTTTATTAACTCTTGAACGCGCTGCGAGTAGGCCTCCTTAGGCCAAGTTTTGCGTCAAAGCTGCGACACTTTTCTGCCTGTCACACTGCACTTTTTTTTATAGTACTCTCACCCAGAACTACTAGAGTGACCACAAGGGTTTGTTGAAGCATTGATGATGGACGTTCGTCAATATAATGTAGATACATCAACAAGTTTTAGCTTGTGTTCATCTACGTTTAATGGTAGTCTAAATGTGAAACACCAATTTACATAGTGCTGGGCCTCTTATGTGAATATAGAGCAAACATAACTCTTCTGTATGACTCAGTATTCCAGATTCAGGTTGCCGGTGAATCTAGGCTTCTGAAATTTGTAGGTAATTGTGCCGCCCAGTTTCCTCTTAGCTAAATGTATAAAACTAATGTTCTTTTTAAAACGGAAAGTGGCTGGGCTTTGAGAAAGAAGCGCTCAGCTCGACGCACAACGTGATAAGCTGAAGGCATGCGAGCTATTCCAAATACAGTGTTCAACCAGACCCCTATCGTTAAAGCATCTCTAAGGAGACGTTTTACATTCGTGTTATATCACTTTCTAGCATAGAGGGATCAACCAACTTTGTATTATCGCTTTATATTATACAATCTTCCTCAATTTAGCCCTAATCATAACTACAAGATGGCCTGTGGGCGATGTTTTCACTCGGAAAGATACGTTTTTGGAAAGCTACCAGTTTAGGCAGGAAGCCTACTCAAAAGCAGCATATTACGTCTTCAAAAAGTTTTTTTGTTCATTGGTGTGTGGTTTTTAACGTCCCAAAACCACAATGTGATTATAAGAGACGCCGTAGTGGAAGGCTTCTGTAATTTAGACCACCTGGGTTCCTTTAACGAGCACCTAAATATAAGCACACAGGCCTACAGTATTTTTGCTTCTATCGAAATACTGCCGCCGAAGCCGGTATTCAATCCCGCAAGCTGCAGGTATGCAGACGAGTAGCTTAGTCACGAGACCACGGTGGCAGTGGAGCAAAAAGTTTTTTGCTGTTCGCATTTCTAACAAATTCCAATCACTCTGCTCAGTTTCTCGTCTCCTTGGAGTGGTGAGCAACTCGGCATGCAACATCTGCGCCTGCGAGTAAACGCTTTCGCACATTCTATTCCATTGCCCAACATATCAGTCTGCACGATGTATAATGAAGCCAAGCTCTGTCAGCTGGATTCACGACGACTCACAGAAGAGAAGATCCTGGGATCTTGGCCGACGGTTTCCCATACGCGCAAAGCCACGAAAGCCGTCTTGTACTTCTTAAAGACCACCAGACTTCATGACCGCTCATGAAAGAACAGTGTGAGACCGTGCTGTGTAGTCTCGAGCTAACTATTCATCCTTCTCTTTATTACTCCTCTTCTTTTCTATCTCTTTCCTTTCTATTATTCTCCCTTTCCCCTACTCTAAGTGTAGGGTAGCCAAGCAAGCCAAGCTTGGTTAACCTCCCTGCCTTTCTTTTCTATCTTTCTGTTTTGACTGAACGAACCTGAAAGCAACGTACTACCAAACGTGCGTTATCTAACGTCACTTTCCACAAATGACTTTCAGTGAACCCCATCAAGTGGCATGGCAGCTCATTCAAGTTAAATTTTCCTGTCTTTTTGTTTACATGCTATTATTCATTCGTATTTATTGGGAGTGTAATACTTTAGTATCTGTAGCTGTGAGGACAGACGTGCGATTATTAGTTTCGACAGGGAGCCGACGTCGTAACCTATCTGCTTTGCGAAACTCACTTAGCGTACAGTGGGGACCTCGGAGCTACCAGTAAGCTCAGTATGAGTGCCGTCGATATCGGTCTTTACGGCTTTCAGTATGAAAAATTTAAGATGTTCGAAAAGTGTTGCTCTCACCTTTTCATGCTTCAACTAAACATTCAAGGACTCGGGCTGACGAGATAGAACGGCGAAAAAAACGACCACGAAGCTCCTTTCGTCAATTAGGACTGTATAAAAAACAGCTTCGTCATAACAATAATTCAAGTTGTCAGTTCAAAGACCTTGCTGTTTTACTAAAAGGGCACATACACAGTCTAGAGCTACTGGAAAGGTATCGCGTGAGTGTCGAACAGCCTAGCACCCCTGAGTCTATGTGCCCGTTTTGTAACAACAAATATAAAGATTTTGCATTCTTCTTTACCTCGTTAGCTATTAGGTGCTACAACATTCAACTCTATGACTATTGCTTCACCCTCTTCACTGATTAAATCATTTCAATTTTTTGGGGTCAAGCGTGTTGTTCATTCGCTGTTATCATGTGAATGATAGCGAAATGAAATCACGTCGTATGATCACGTCACAAGTTCACGCATTTTGTGATGTCAAGTGAGAATTTGTTCTTTGTGAAAACTGCTCTGACAGAGCTACAAATCGTGGCTTTTCAGTCTGCATGAAACTCGTGTATAGAACGTAGTGTTTCCTTACGCTCGCTCTTTAGATAGAGTGTGGCCTGTAATCAGCTTTTTTCCCCGTACGAAGTTGAGAGAATTTTCGCCCGTCCTGATTCGCCATCTTGACGTTTTCAGCTGGCGAACCTAAATCCGCTCATGATGTTCAGAACAAGCTATACTTTGATTCTAAACAATAAACAACCCAAAAATGAACAAAGCACCAAGTGCGTTTGAAGTAGGAAGCACAAACACTGACCAGATACATGTACTCACCGCCATTATCTTGGTGATTGAGCAATCACAGCACCGCAGTTCTCTCTGCTAATCCAATGTAGCTCTGCGTGCTATGGAGGGTTTTCGACTAACTCGCGGTGAGGCTGACTGTGACGGATTTTCCAACTGAAGTGGAATATACGACTTTGCTATGTGCATTATTTTGTTCGTATCATATAGCAGTACTTATTTTCAAGGTCCCGTAACTTCACGCCACCAGCCCTCGCCTACGCGCCAGCAGAGGCTTGGCTAACCAGGCTAACTAGATCAGCTATACACGGCTGAAAATTTGTCTCCGTAAATTGTCCCAAACAGAGCAATTAAAATGTGACATCACAACGTGCCAATGGCACTTTGTGATGTGTCATTGGCCCTTTATAACCCAAAGGCCAGTTTTCGCCATTTAAAGCACTACCTAACGAACTTTATTTCATCATTACCACAATTGATGTTGTTAAGCCTCCTAAAACCCAAGAGCTAGAGCAAAAAAAATATAAATTAGCTGAGAAAATATTCAGTTTTTCTCATATTTAACGGTTTGCGCAGCGCTCATCATTGCAAAGCTCCCTTTCTGTGAGGCATCGCATTGTGAGAAAGGGTGCGTTTTTCAGAACGCTGTCATACTGCCATCGGTAGTGTCCCTTCATAAATGCAAAAATTTGTCTTAACTAGTTTCGTGATCATTAAAAGCAACACGGTGGAAGCTGTCATGCATCAAAAAAGTTCGAGGAGGAACCACATGCTGGCAACAGCCTTTAAATAGGTTTGTTTAAACAACTTTATTGTCTGGAGATGGCATGTTGTGTACATTTCTATCCGACATACCTGCATTTGCTTTTCTTGAAGATTTATGCAAATTTACGTTGCTGCACGTGTTTTTTTTGCAAGCCACTCAAGATTACACGCTCGCGCTTATTTTAACTTCAACATGCAAGCTATTCATTCTCTTGTTTTTGCCTTTGCTTATTGTTTCCAGAACAATTTCTAATTTTCTTTCAAAAGTACACCTTGCCGTAAAACATTAGTCTGTGCATTCTGTACAAAAAATTATCATGCTTAAGTTCAGCACACGTCGTTTTCTTTCACTTTACAGTGAAAGTACTTAAGCTCTCGGTAACATGCGCTCCGTCATGTGAAAACTTCCAAGGTGTACATATGCCACCAGAATCAGGCTAGTCCCATTAAGGAGTACAAAAGGTGCGAATGTTATCTGAAAACCAGCTCAGCGATGTTAAACACGGAGTAAAGAGAGATAAAAAGACACATATGAAGAGAAGAAAAGAGAGAAAATGAAGAGAGAAAGAAAGGAACACACACAAAATAGAGAGGGTCAGAAAAAATGTGAAGAAAATGGTGTGAAAGAGGAAACAGAAATGGTGAAGCTTGAACTAAGTTACTGGAGGCTTCAAAAAGCGATACCGCAAAATTCCTAATTCGAATAAAACAACCAATAGCCGACACATAAACTAAAACCAACTAGCTAAAGCCCAGCAACAACTCAGAAGCAACCTCGAAAACATACGCTGTCAGCACAGCAGCTACTCAGTAGCAGTCCAGCATCGCCTAGCTAGAAGCCCTGGATGTGCCTTTAAACAACGAAGCATCATCAAGCTAAAATGCCGGAAACAACCTAAAAGTAACGTAGAAAGGACGTAACATCACTCATCTAGGGCATTCACACAACCCAGGAGCAACAAGCTTGGCTTCAGTAACACCAGCGTTTTTTGTTTCAGGTCTTCTTCAACTTCCTGCAAGATTCCTGGATGATGCTTTTGTCTACCTTTAGGATTTTCTTTAAACAGAGGAAGAGGAAAAAAGTTTCGCTATTGACAAAGCTATATCTAGACTGGTCCGCGCGGTCTTGTGGCTCTGGTGCTCGACCGAATCAGAAGGTTGCGAAATCGAATACGAGCCATGGTGGCCCCAATTCTACGCACGGCAAAGTTACAATAGGTGACCAGTAAAACAGCGAAGAATGGTGGGATGCACCGTCTGCTACCAGCTTCCGGTTTGAGAAGAGTAGACGATGGCGAACCGCTCCGCCACAAGCCTCAGATTATTCGGGATTTGCCCACCCGGTCACCCGTTTATCTTCATCCTGACAAACCACGGCTGGTTGTTCAGCCGTTGGCTTCTTCAACTAGAGCGTGAAAGGCAAACGCAGCTATCAATTCTCATGGAATAAAAAAAGAAAAATGAGGTGGTCCATGGCTTTGAAGAGAGCCACAGTGACAGGTAGCCTTCGACAACGGAACACTGAAGCCAGAGTGTGCGAAAACCATCTTATGACAGGTACTTGTGTATTTCACACTAAAAAAGCTTACGCATCAATTTTTTGTGAATATTATATTGCGAAATAAATTGTCGCTCATGCGCGCCTAGCAAAGTTAATATGACACTGGCACTGACACGTGGGCGAAACTTACCTGCCATACGAGATGTGCGCCGACAATTGCACCCATATCTATAACAAAAAACTCGAAAGCTTCAGTCAAGAATAAGTTTACAGGAAGCTCTGGATGAGCCCATTTGCTTTTATCTTGGTCAAACTGTGCGCCAGGACAGTACAAAAAGCAAGAAGTGCGTTAAACAAGCGCAGGGTTTAGATTGTTCGGCGCCATTTATGTATGACTGCATTGTTTATGTGCCGCCATGCCGCGCAGCTTGATCAAGATCAGCGTTCAAATAAGCACCTTGCTTCGACTAAGTAATGCATCTTATAGCGTGCTGAAGGCTAGAAACAAAAAAAAGTCTCAACGCGCTCAATAAGTAGTGCTGCAGTTCATGCCGATCGACCGACGATGTCAGCCGAAGCAGCGATCCCGAAATAAACCCTTAGCACACTGGTACAGTCATCCTCATCCCCTGAGAGCTTTAAAATGCTGTTTTTTGTTTGAAGTATAAGGTATCATACAATCAAAACTGCTTTCTGTATCGGCAGATCTGCTAGCAACACTGACAGTAGCCCCAAGCAGCATAACATTATTGCAGATCACTTAAGTGCGATAAAAAAAATGTCCTTACCCTTCGTGGCTTTCGTAGCTTGTCATTGTCACAGTTACAGTTAGCAGAAAAAAGAAAACATCTTCTAAAGCACTGACATTGCTAGGAGAGGAGCTTTTTTCAACGGAACGGTACAGAAATGCGGACGTGCCGCTGGTCACCAGTTGGATACGTCGAACCGGAAGCCGTCGTATCCCACAGTTCTCTGCGATTGCCAATATTACAGGTCACCTATTGCTTGCACGCAAAATAATTTTCCGCCTTTAAATACGAGGTTATTTTCTCCTCTCTTTCATACACACAATGCATCCTCCTCGTGCCTTAGTTTGTGTACGCATGCACATGAACAATATCTGCACTAAGAGCTAGAGCTTTTGAAAATTTCGCGCTCCTCGGCTGCACGCCATTATCGCCACTTGCGCAGTTGTAAACACTAAAAATGAAGTTTCATCGGTTGATATTCATGCGAGACAGAGAAGTACGGATGAACAGCTGCATAAAAAATCAGTGCAGGAGACAAATCATATGTGATATATCGCGTGTATTAACAAATCGAGAGCATGTACGCTGTACACGTCACGGCAACTACTGTCCACGTCACAGTAGTGCGCGAAGAAGGACGAGAAACATAAGGAAAAAAAATATTGCGCTTTTTTTGTTTATTGGAAATATGGTGAGTGCTCCTTCAAAGGTTCATTTACCAGAGACGTTGAACAACCCCATAGGTTGTCGAAATTTTCGCAACATTTTAAATTAAGCTACGGGCAGACGTAACTCACGAAGATGCCCCAATCGCTGTAACAAGTGCTCATTGGACAAGATGTTTTCAGCGGCTGGCGCAGGAATGCAATCGGAGGAGGACGCCATTTTCGATGCGAGTGCATTGCGTGCTTTTCCCGCTTCGCCTCTGGTCAGAGCCGTGGTTCGTCCACGTTGTCAAGGAACTCAGCCAGCCGCGAGTGTTTCACAATAAAAATAACACATCACACGCAATGGCATACGACATCGCTCCGCGATAGCAACCCTGCGGCGACCATGACAGTGCCATCACTGCGGTCGTCTGTCTCCAACTGCTGCCTAGTTTGCTGCCATGTTAGCCCGAGGGTGATAAGCTTTCATCATTCAGTGAGCTGTGCTGCATGCGCGCACTTTCGCGCCACTGGCTCGTCACCTCCGTTGTTCACCAACAATTTGATGCGGCCGCAATCAACTGAGGCTGTAGGACGTGAGGCAAAAAAAAAAGCAGATACACCACTCCAGCTCTCTCAGGGCTGCCAACAATTTACCTTCTTTTGAAAGCGAGCGCGAACGAAAACATCTCAAGCGAAGCACCAGAGCACGGTGCAATGGCTTGCCGCCGCTCGCGTCGTGAGCACCAGTATCCCGTCAAATGTGCATGCCGTGGCCGCTTTTTTGCTAGAGGCAGCGCGTGGCTCCTACCGTATGATTGGTGCCTGCGTGGTGGAACATATAATGGCATCGCATTTTCAGAACTAGAAAGCACAACAACTATTATATTATTCTTGTTTTGCATACGTGCTTCGAGAGGAGATTTTGCGTAGATTTATCAGCAGCGCCTTGCCTTGAGGTCTTACATTACGGCCGCCCCGTCGTAACGCCATCCTCTTAAGCTTTAGAAAGTATATGCGGCCACATAACCTCCCTGGCTTTTCTGGCTTGTTTTCCAACATGCAAACATAAAAAAAATCAAGTTGAAGACATCTACCAGTGAACAAAAGACTATGACTTCTTCCAAGGGTATAACCGTGGACTTCAAGTTATACTGAGACTTCTTTAGTATTCAATTATCCCCGGCAAGAGAGCCGAACGAAAAGAGAGAGAAAAGTACCCAGATTTTATCGTTCAATGGTTCCAGTGTATGTTTTAGCCGCACATGTTTCCGGATATCACTCTGATATAAATAAACCAGCATCACAAAGCAAAGGTCACCCGAAGACCTATCTCATTTCTCGTGCGGAGAATTAGTTCACCCCCTATTTAGCTGTCGTTTGAAAACACGACGGTGGCTCCTCCACGAATCAGAATTTCGGTTTTTGCTGTCGTTAAAACAGTTTTTGTCGGCGTACCCTTCGTACCCTTAAGCCGGTAAAAAAGTAGGAGTTAGAAATTGTGCAGCACGCCATTTATATAACGCTAATACAATAGGTGAGCAGCTTAAAAGCGAACGAAAACTGACAAACGAAGAGGCAATTGGAGCTAAGCATTTTTGTGGTCTGGTGCATCGTCGTTTTTTTTTTTGCTAGTAGGGTCCTTGACCAGGTCTGAAAATACAAAACAGAAGGCGCAGCTTCCAATATTTTGCGAAAAACTGCGCCACAGCATAGCTGACGGGCACCTAGCAGGTCCTGCTTTGGGATAGAGTTTCGCTTTCTCACCATCTCCTTTTGCTCCCATTTGCTATGCTTGCTCTTGTTCCTTTACACTCTGTGTCTATATTTGTTTATTTCTCTATCCCTAACTCTTTATCGCCCTGTCTTTCTTGCTATTACTGTCTTGCTCTCTCTATCTGCTTCTTTCGTTCTAGTTACCTCGCTCTCTCTCTCTCCCTGTCTTTCTATTGTATTTTTTACTCGCCCCTATTTCTTATTCTTACTCGCTCTTTCGGATATCTTTACCCTGACTTCCCTTTCTCTAGCCAACTTTTTGCAATGCGATAGAACACTATTATATGGTTTTCTAGCATGCCTTGAGAGCCGAACCTGACTTCTTTCATGGTTTCCGGGATTTCACCCTGGATGAAAATGATGTCACAAAAGCCAAGATTACAACCTTAAGAATTAGTGGTTGAGCTCCATAACCAATGGAGAAGATCTTGCATAAGTGCATTGTTGAAACAACTAGGCAGACGTGACTTTTCTTTTTTTCGTCATAGGCAACACCTGAGAAGACATGCGGGCTGTATCTTCACAGGTGTACTGAATTGTTTATAGTACATTTACGTGTGACAGCTTCCACAATGTCTGCTGGTCTGTTGGTGTTCGCCGGTTGTGACGTCGTTTCATGTGAATGCTTCCGCGCTGTCCCCTAGTGACGAATTCAAACAGCGTCAACAATTGTAGCTTGACGCTTGTGGTAGCTGAGCCAGTCCACGCACTGGACACAGCATATAGTGATCACCACCCAAATATGGCATCAACAACCAAGTTTCGGACTAGTTAAGCCAGTGCTCACGCACAGTGCTGACAACATAACAAGTAGCGTTGGTAGTTTGAGCCATCAAGGCTTCAATCTGGCGTGTCTATATATATATATATATATATATATATATATATATATATATATATATATATATATATATATATATATATATATATATATATATATATATATATATGTGTGTGTGTGTGTGTGTGTGTGTGTGTGTAAATACAGGGACGGACGCATGGACGAACGCAGGGACAAACGCACGAATGTACGTGCGGACGCACGAACAGACGCAAGCACGGACGAGCGGATGGACGCATGGATGGTCACACAGACGGACGTATGGACGGACGGAAGCAAGAACGAATGGACGGACGCATGCTTCGGCCCGCTCTCCATCATTCATCCCGTGAATATGCTGCGATTTTTTTTTTCATGTTTTCGCATGCATATTACGCAGGCGAAAACTGTAAAATTAAAAAATGATATATTTTATGGGTGTTTTCTGACTCGTGTGGAAAGCGTTTACACTGCATACCAAAGAAACGAAAAATGTCCTTTCAGCGATGTCTTGTACTTGTGTCAGTACTCGTTTGAATTAAGTAAGGTGCGAAAGGAAGCATATCAGAGAAATGTCAATATCCTAACCAATTTTGCTGCAAATATTGCTTTGTGATGTGAATAGCATTACAAGAACCATGATATCTGAAAACATACACCACGCCAGTTCCACTACCACTTATAATAACGTATACAGAGTGTATTGAAGGCGATTTCGAGAAATAACATAATTTGAAGAGCTTCACATAATAACATTACTTCGACGTAGTGCCGAAGAGAACTTTCAGTACTAATGCAGCGTCTACGAATAGCCTGCCTTCGAAGCAGGTTCAATATCGAATGCAATAAAATCGAAAGGTTATCTTAGTCGAAATTTCTCTAGATGAGCAATTTGCTTTTTTGGACGTAGCATAACCGCTTTACACGTGTTTGTTTCCGGTTGTGTGCCATCGATTATTGGAGTGATTTTTTTGGTATAGCACGTTGTTTATGATGACATGGAGGGTTCGGAATGACGTACATGCGTGTTACGCATATATTAGTGTTCGCTTGAAAATAAATTTTTGATAGATAGATAGATCGATTGATTGATTTATGGGGTTTAACGTCCCCAAACCACGATACGATAATGAGAGACGCCGTAGTGGAGAGCTCCGATAATTTCGGCCACGTGAAGTTTTTTAAAATGCTCCCAAATCTGAGCACATGGGCCTACAAGATTTCCGCCTCCATCGAAAATGCAGCCGCCGCAGCCAGGATTCCATCCCGCGACCTGCAGGTCAGCAGCCGAGTACCTTAGCCAGTAGACCACAGTGGCGGGGCTCGAGATATAATTTTCAGTTGCTAGTAAGCGCTCCTCTGTGTCCTCTCTGAGTGTCTGTGTTTCTTTAGTACTTGTTTCATCAAGAAAATTCTCGACGATTTCCAGAGCAGAAAGCTGCTCTAGGTGACTTCCTGAACACCGTTTGATTGGCTGTTTACCTGTACCAATGCACAAATATTCACAGGATAAATAACGGAATCGTCCGCCTATTCAGCCTCACATCGCTTCGCTGCTTTGGAAATCCGTGCGCATATTTGAACTAGGAGGTAACTACACAATCTCATCTATTCTCTAGGGAATGAGATCGTTCCGGGAAATGCGAATACGAAACGCTTCTGGAATTGTGCGCACTACGTACAACCTCTTTCTTCCAAAGTGTGTACACTTGTTTTGGAAGTCGTGCAACAACCGTATTTAACAGTAAGCACCTGTGAAAATATGCCTGTGCATTGTGCATTGAGGCTCGGTCGATACTCTCCTGAGGACGAGAACAGGTTCATGAAGCATGCAGTGGAGCTTCCGCTTCTTTCTGTGTTGCGAAGAGTGCTCCGTGTGCGCTCGTCGTTAATGACAAATAATTGATTACCCTGCTGAGCAAGACTTACATAGAAGTTCAAGAAAAGTTGTTTGCGCAGTCTAGTACGCCTTGAACAAGCTATAGATCAGTGAGGGCCCCAACAAAATGAGGAAGCTGGTTCTGGATGTTTTTGTTGTAGTGCTTTTTGGCGTGATAATTTTTGGGAATAAATATGAGCAGTGCAACCAAAAATGTTTCGAAACCAGAGGTCGACAAGTTGCCATAGTCGTATGTCTGCGGATTCATGATTCCGATTGTTAATGGAGGGCAGCGAAGCCTTCAACAAGAAACCTTATGATGAACAGGATGATGTTATCCTTTGCTTGTTACTTTTGTTATTAATGAATGCACCTTGCGCCTGCTATTACTACCTACTGCATTAGTGCACCTAACAAATGTTGCCATGGCGTCGCGATGTCGCGTCTGTTGGTAGTCAACGATGAGAAAGAACTTCGATTTAAAAGTGGTACGTAAAACAGTGACATGAAAGTGACACCAGAATTTGGAGTTGCGCTTAAACTCCTCAGATGACGCTACAGGAATCAAAGCGCTACTGCGGGCCTTACTTAGCTAGAAACTGTTGTATTTGAATGCGACTGATCCACCCGTTACAGCTATTGATTAGATATGCAAGCGCCATTTGTCGCCACGTGTGGCGTTTGTGATGGAACGCTTGGCTGCCACGCTGACTGACTGGATTAGAATCTGCCTTGAGCACGCTCTTTTATTGTAGCGAGAGCTACGTTTGTTGTATTCTCGCCGTATTACTCTGAACGGTGGCCGCACCACTCAACGCGTAGTCTGGCATGACGTCAGAGAAGGGACCTACAAAACTTTATACTCTTTTTAGAGACTTTCCTGTTCAAAAAATTTCGTTTACAAGACGTCCGTGCTTCTCTTGGAAATAAGTAGTGAAATGAAAACCATTACCGAAGACAAGCTTTCCGTTGAGCCGTAAAAAAACTGGGTTTAGGAAAATCGGTTGTCAGTGCCATTAAAGAAGTGTTCCAATAAATCGTACTTGAATAACCTTCAGTACAAAACAAGCGAAGGGGCCTGATTGAAGAATAATATTGCGGTAAAGTCTTGTACGCTATATCACGAAGTCTACTTCGCATGACTGGTCAAGGAACCTGCCAAGCGTGGAGAAGCACACCGACGGTGCTCATATATATCGCGGGTCACAGATCAATACTGGTAGTACACGAAAACTAGAGCGTCTCTGTACCACGGCGTCTATCGCCGAATTCCGTCTTATTCAGCCTGCGAGAAAGACTGGATGCCTATGTGCCCGGCAGAGACATAAAATTTGGCTTCATTGCTTTGTGGTTGCTTGTTCGCTAAACTTGCACCTAAGCTGCCAGCTTTCTTTCTTTTCATTGTATGTTTCCCTTCGATTGATATGATATGCGGCGTTTAACGTCGGAAAACCGCCATATGATTATGAGGAAGCCATCGTGGAGGGCTCCGGAAATTTCGACCACCTGGGGTTTTTTAACGTGGGTCTAAATCTGAGCCCATGGGCCTACAGCATTTACGCCTCCATCGGAAATGCAGCCGCCACAGCCGGGATTTGACCCCGCGACCTGCGAGTCAGCATCCGAGTTCCTTAGCCACTAGACTACCGTGGCGGGGAATGTTTCGCTTTAGAATACATAATAGCGACGTCACAATATTGTCAGAAAGTTTAGAGCATGCGAAATGATGCTGTCAACATATATGATGACATTTCTATCCTTCTTCTTAATTTTTGATGGTAGAAACCGTGATAGAGTAGGGAGCCTACTTATTTTACTCGGCTACAATGTGGCCATCATTGTATAACGCAAAGGGCGACTCCGA
The DNA here is from genome assembly GCF_043290135.1 of Rhipicephalus microplus. NCBI lineage: Eukaryota > Metazoa > Arthropoda > Arachnida > Ixodida > Ixodidae > Rhipicephalus > Rhipicephalus microplus. The sequence continues at coordinate 61,163,323 of NC_134706.1, read as the reverse complement.
ACTACGTGAAGGAAAAAAAAATCAAACATGTATTCGCTTATATTGTGAGGCGATGGTCGACTTTAGATAAGAAAAGTGTTTTGAAAATAATTACTGTTACATTTAGTAAACACTGTACATTTGTGAGCTGAAGCATCTTTGAACCTACAATTTGAGTACACCTCGTTTATGGGCAAGAAGAGTGGTCAGCAAGGTGCCTAAATAGGTGCGTCAGAAAATACTAAAATATAATTGGTAAGGCGTCAGTCACAAATTTATGTACCTTGATAATAGCTTTTTTCTATATGTGGTGATAGCCGTTTCAGCACAACTGTTCACACTGAATACAGTAGTGATTTACTGACTTCCTTATTTATTATTCAATACTGCAACCCCCTTAAAGGGCTATTGCAGGAGTGGGTTTAAACAGCGCGGTAAAGCTCGCACCAGACAATAGATGTGAGAAAAGTAACAACAAAACCATAAACACCAATAAGAGAATTGACCTTCTAGTATACATATATATTTCAAACAAAAAATGTTTCTAGTATACATATAGATTTCAAACAAAAATAGTTCTATCATCATTTAGGGCGAGTGATTGAAATATATACTTCTATAATGCGGGGAAAGACTATACCTAAACGTGTCAGTGCGCGCTAAAGGTTTGGTAGCAAGTTCGAGTTTGTAAAAGTTGCGCAGCGCGTGGAGGAAAGCTTTGCAAAAAAAAAAGCTAAGTTTTAAATGTGTTATGACTGTTTACGAGGGAACTTGGAGAAAAAAAGGTTTTTAGTCAGGTGAGGAAGATATTCCAGTCAAATAAAATAACTGAAATGGATGCTTGAACGTCTATTGTTATGTCATTTTTGAAAGAAAAAGGTGCTTATAATGTTCATAAAGATATTCCATTTAAGAAACAACAAAATTACGTTGCCTTTTGTTACTTACCCTGGAGGGATGCACATGGGCACAGTCTGGTTTATGCCTGTCTATTAGCCAACCCTTACTTAATTTTATTTTGCGAAGGGCATTACATATTTCTGCAAAAGGCACTATGCTGCGGAAAACAAAACTGTGAGTCAAATTCCTTCCAAACGCACGTGAATAAAACTGTCAAGCAAATGTTCTTTAAACACTTTTTTTTTTGCGTGGGTGCTCTACACTGTACGTGCAGCACCACGATGTGGCAATAACCTGGAGTGTTATCGGTCGGCCAAGATGGTGCCACAACAATGACGTTCTTGGTATATAACACATGCGCATTGCGTCTACCAGGTCCCTTCTTTGGGCAAAGGCTCATGCATAACCAAAAAAAAGGGACACCTCAACTGCCCATCCTAATGTGACGCATACAAATGTTACGCTCCTTGTGCGAGAATCGTCATTAGTAATACGAGGGGAGATTAATGCTCGAAAAACTGAACGTACCGGATTTAAAAAAAATATGTTGTGTAAGAGGAAAACTGACAAACTACATTTCGCGTGTGCGCAGATTGTATGCTACAGCTCGTGTTGTTGCCGGGACAGTTTTTGAAGGCAAATGAGAGAGCCAAGTTTATAGAAAAGACGAAAAACACGCGCGAGCCAGCCTGCTTGCTCATGCGAACACGCTGCTGCAACCGGATAGCTACGTTCATGATGTGGAGTCGAGTGTAACATAATGTTTATTACAGCGAACTCATTACCGTACCCAGCAATGTCGCAACCACGAAATGATGCGCCTTGAAAGAGGCACGATAAACCCAGTTCACAGAGTTACCATGGTATGTGAAATTAGCTTGTTGTCTTAATCAGATGAGCCTAGCCGGACACGAAGTCTCGCTTATAAAACATAACAAGATTTCTGATACCACACTAAGCACGCCGGGATGTAGAAATGAAATGAGAATGACGTAAGTGCGCTTTTACCATACCACCGTATTTAAAATTAGGTTTTACTCGAAAACGAGCCCCTGTAGATCTATGGCCACGCTAACGGCAAAACCGCACGCAGCATGTCGCCCAATGCAGAAGTATCAGAAAGAGAGTGCTATTGTTTACGTGCATTGCTTCAAGACCCAATTTTGCTGAAAGAGACATGTGTCGGCGAGAGACGTGATATCGATAAAGGTGGTCAACACATTAAAAACACGACAAAAGAAAACAAATCACAGCATATCCATGCAGTGAATGATGATGAGTGTGGCGAAGCGTCCGTCAGCCCGTCCGCGCTTCCATCCGTCCGTGCGTCCATCCGTCCGTCCATTCTTGCTTCCGTCCGTCCGCGCGACCATCCCTGCGTTCATCCATGCGTCCGTCCATCTGTATATGCGTCCATCCGTCCGTACGTCCACGCGTCCGTCCATCTCTCCGTCGGTCTTCTAGTCTGTCCGTCCGTCCGTCCATGTAGTTAACACTCCAAATACCACCATCTTGCATCCCCTGTGGCACATACCAATTCCGCACGTCCATCCATTGGTCTGTCCGTCTGCTAGTCTGTCTGTACGCACGTTCATGCATCCGTCCGTGCGTCCATCTAGTGACCACTCCAAGCACCGCCATCTCCCATCTTGGATCCCGGTGGCCACGTAGGACAACGACGGAGGATAGACAGACCCACGCCCTAAGGAGCTTCACCCCTATAAAACAAGCACATTAGTGTTACGCTGTCAGTATAGCTTTCACTCGGACGGAATCACAAGGCGAAATTTTTGACGTGATTTAACGCACCACTGGATGGACAAGCCCGTCTTTCAGACGAACGCCAACGTGAAATCCCATAGGTGCTTCGAGCATGGTGCGACTGTAGCCTTCCATTGCTTAAAGTCAGTTGAGGTAGAGTTAATTTAAAGCACATCGACTTACACAGCGAACACGCACACAATGGGGATGACACAAGCGTGGAACTTCAACTCATCTTTATTACGAGAGAGAATCGCTTGAGGGAGGCAACACATGCGTTGCTTGCACATCACGTGTGCCTAGTGCAACGATCGAAACCAGGAACACCTTACGGTGTAGCAGCAACCAAATGCTGTCTTTTGGTACTTTTGTATATGCGACTTGGTTGGTGTCGCATGATAGGGTGCTCTTTATTTTGGTTATTTCACTCGGAACACGTCATGAGTGAACAACGCATGAGTACCTACTTGAGTCATTCTATCCTGTAATAAAGATCAGTTGAAGTTCAGCGCCTGCGTCGTCCATCTATTCCAGTGTTAGTTGTGTAAAGAAGTCTGTGCTGCCATAAGCAGTTGCAAATGTCTAATCCAATAATGCACTTTTCCTCCTTAACTTGACGGCTCAGATGTTATCGTGTACCTTTGTGACAATCACTGGGTTCAGTCTTTAATCTAAAAAATCTGAGCAGGCAACCCTACCAAAGCATACAATGAAGTTTTTATATTTTCTAGTTTTCTTTCCAATTTTCAATTTTAATAAATGACAAGCAGTGCATCCTCATGCCCGGCGACCAATCTCGCCTTTAGTTTTTAACTTCAACGAGGACCAGTCGGAGCAACTGCCAACATGGCAAGAGGACTCATATTCATTGCAAATTAGGAGGCGCCCATCACAAAGAAAGGGCTCATCACGAGACTGGCATGTGCTTGCTATAGTTCGTCATCCGGGGATTCCTACTGGCACTCAGTTTGCATTCACTCCAGCAGCATTAGGTTTGGAAAAAGGCACATTTAGAACCTAGCACTCGGCAAAGCTCCAACACATGGTGAAAACAGCTATACGGTAAGGCGGCGTAAAGAAATTGTAGCGACTTTACAAGCTTGATTAGGTAGAAATGAGTTGATTAGACGGATAAGCTTTCACCATCGCCACCACAACACACGTGTCAGAATATTATGTTGACGCCAAAAACACGTGAACAATTCCGCGGGCTAAATGACGTTATGATGCGATTCCGCAGCCTTGACAGCACTGTTCAGGTAGCGTGAGGGATAAAAAAACTGGCAGATCCCACGTACAGTGCGAATCAATGATTCCCACTGTACGTGGGAATCATCCGTACATGAATTCCGTGTCATGATTATCAGGTTTGGATGTGTCGTTTACCTTTGTTATCCATTCTCATCATGTGATACCAAATTTTGTATAGGTGGAACTAGCAAAACAGCCACGAGCACACTATGAGCCTGGTATGTCGTCATGTTTCTACAAGACACGCGTGTCAGGATTATCATGTTCGCACTAGTCATAGATTTCGTCAGCCATTGACGTCACGTAACACTAAATTTGGTATATGTGGAGCTAGCAAAACGGCCATGAGCGCATCATGAAGGGTCCATTATACTCAATATAGCGTTGACGCGAATGCACGTTGCGCAAAGCGACGCTATATGTTTGCAAAACGCTCGCAAAACGTTCACATGAACACAGTAGATGTTCTATTGTCTCGTCAGTATCGCACGATCCACATCGGGAGCTATCCGCCATTCCTATGCGAAAGGAGTACGCTTTTGTAAAAGCTACTCCTAACCACAGGCGGCACAGTAAAGTTGCATCCTGGCGGGAGAGGTCCGATAGAACTTTAAGCTTTCTCGATGGGTCCAATTTGTGTAGGCGGCGGTTCCTGACACTGGGGTCACTCAGCCAAGTTTCCGACAAGTGTTAGCGAACGAGTGAAGGCCCCTTGCAGCGTCGGTTCTCGACAATGGAATTGGGGTTGTCTGGGCGTCCGCGTGGGCGGATCGGGCAGCATTATCAGCACGGTCATTACCGACAATACCACAATGTCCCGGTAACCACTGGAACACCACGTCATGTCCTTTCGATAAAAATTTGTGAATCAATTCTCTTATTTCATTCACTAGTTGTTGATGCTCCCTCTGTCGTAAAGCTGATTGCAAGCTCTGAAGGGATGCCTTGGAGTCGCAGAACACAGCCCATTTTTGAGGTCGGGCTTCCGCGATATAAAGTATAGCAGCACGTAAGGCGGCAAGCTCGGCTGCTGTGGATGTTGTCGTGTACGACAGTTTGAGCTTTATAGTGACCTGGTACACCGGGATGACAACAGCACCTGTGAAGCTGTCAGCCGAGACCAATCCATCGGTGTAATGTGGGTCCTCTGGCCGTATTTCTCGTTGGGTAGCGACAATGTCACCTGTCGTAGGACAACTGTTGAATGATGGCTCTTGTTCGTTATTCCCGGAATAGTGAGGCACACCTGTGGTTGTTGTAGGCACCACGGGGGTGACGCTGGTCTTGTGTCACAGGTCCCGTAAATTAGAGAGGCGATCGCTGGGCTAATACCAAGGGCCGAAGTATCGGCCCCCCGAACCGCACCACGAAAGCGTGGACAATTTAGAAGTGGTCCTTTTTGGTGCGCCAGCGGACGCCGGCTGTGGCCCAAAAAACAAGGCAGAGCCGAAAGTTGATAATCAAAACAAAATTATATTCTCAATAATGTCAGATCAAAAACAATACACAAAAATGCACACTCCACAATAGTTGCATACAATATGTCACCAGTCAAACAACGTACTACACATTACAATCAGCCACACTCGAAACAACGAACACAGACAACAATATGCACTACAATGCAGTCGCATGCATTGAACAACCAAGACACTTAAAGACTAAAGAGATAGAAAACCTATTCAGCCCAAAGTTCTTGGAACAAAAGTCTGGATGATACTCTTCCGAGAATCACTCACTCAAAGTCCAGCGTTGTTGTCGTTCGCTGCCCCCGAAGTTTCTCTTCCAGGAAACCTCGTCGAAGTTTCTCTTCCAGGAAACTTCACGTCTTCAATAGGCCGTTCTCCAAGCTTCAAACTTCTTCGCCGGAAACACGTCGGCTTCACACACGCAGCTGTTGCCACGCGTCTTCGCTCGATAGCGGTAAACAAACACTCTTTCCTGTAGTTCGAGTCGTCACCCCTAAGGTGGAAATCATCTTCTTCTCCTGCTTTGTCTCTACGGACAAAACCTTCGCCGACTACACGGCGGAATCCCTACGCGCTCTGGCGCTAACTTGCGTCTTCTCCTGATCTCTCGTCTCTGCTGCTCGGTTAAATACCTTCCGCGCGAGATTCCAGAAAGTTCTCGTCATTTCGTCGGCGCGATGCGCAGCAAAGGCTGGGGGAAAGGGCGAGACGGTTCAAAGGCCGTCCGCGCCGGATCACTCAACACGGCATCACCCCGCCCCTTTCCATCTAGAACATTTGAGGGCTTGCTCGGGTGCCGATGTGGGGTGAGGAGGTTCGTCGGCGAACCCATGTTTCCGAGGGAGAGAGTCACGCGCCCGGGAGTCTTTAGATGTTTGTTTTCTTCTTTTTTTAACGTTGAGCTCGCGGCGTCACTCCGGCGTTTCGTCGCGAGAATTCGGCGGCGCGCCCCTTTTGAGCGCTCGTTTTGTGACACTGCCCCCACTTTAAGAATATTATCTCATAATATTCAAAGCCACACAAACGAGCGCGAACGGACCCCACACTCTCAAAGGCTGCAACATAGTCCGTCGCTCATGACACGTCACATTCACTATAGATCACTCAATACGATTGTACATTACAATTCAATCTCACAACACATAGATTATAGACACAGGTACGTGAATGCAATACTCCATCACATACTTCAAGCAATACAAATGTACAAAGGTCTGTCTTTACAACAATTGTACCATACTATACATCACATCACCGTAACAAACATTTTGATTCACTCGACATACAGTTGTGACACAGGACAACAACTCCAGTAACTTAACATATTACACTCAGCACTGTCAAACACATTTTGAGTCGACCTCAAAACCTATCCTGTGCATTTCGAACGGCGCTTGCGCCCTTTCTTGAGGTGCTCGCTCGATCTCTTCTTGTGTTTCCACGTTCTTTTTCGAGGAGCCCTTTCCAACGACGGTATCTAAGACAGCGTGTCAGCCATCGTTGTCACTTCCGACATTGTTAACGGGTCATGACGCTCAACCGATCCTGTCCGGTTATTCACCCGCTTGTTCATGTCCCGACATTTGGCCTGGCTAGCCGACTCCGTCATCCTTGCACTGTCGGTCGGTTGAGGTCGTGCCGATGTAAGTCCAGCTGCCCAGCACGTAAACTCATTCAATACGATGATGTTCTCATTCACTGTCTCTTGCGCCCAGGCTTCACCTTGGGCTCGAGTGAGATCTTTCACGGGATTTTCCTCCGCTGTATCTCGCGGCCCCTGTGTTGGGGAGGGCTCTATCTTAGGGTCTTCTCCCAATCTTTCTGGATCATTCGGCCCTCGCACCCCGTCGATGTTTCCGATGACGAGGTCGTACAGGGGGGTCGTCATGCATAGAGCGGTAACCTTCCCGCTGAAATACGGGGTTTCATCCTCAATTTCTGCTTCGGGAAGCATCCGAACTGTACTGTCAATTAGGAAAACTGGTTTCGTTTTGCCTGTTAACTCACTTTCCCGTACCAAATTTTTCCGCACAATAACCGTGGAGCTACCGGTGTCTCTTAACACCGTAATCTTCTTTCCCGCAACTTTTTCAAGCAGCGTTGGCATTCCCTTCGTAACACAGGTTGGCTGTTTTGACATTACAGCACCCACAATAAGAATTTTCTCCCCATTTTCAACTCTACGACTCTGTCGGTGACCGCATTATCATCGAATTTTGGTGCTGCTAGCACACAAAATACCTGGTGAGTTTGACTCGCTCCGTTACGACATGCGTCTGCTTTGTGCCCGGTCTGACCACACTTAAAACATTTTAATACCGTAGGGCGCGTAAAGTTAGTACGACAGTTGATCGCGCGATGACTCACTCGGTTACACAGAAAGCATCGCGGAACACTCGCCGGTGCACGCCTCTTTTTTCGGGTGCCGAATTTTTTTAATCTTCGGGACACTCCTTCTTGACCTTGGCCAAATTAGTTCCACCTTGCGCTTCCAAGAATTGATCAGCTAATTCAAACCTGTCTTCCAGTGACTTAGCTCTCCTCTCTTTCAAGTACAGCGACAGGCCTGGGTGGCAACTAGAGAGAAATTGTTCTCTAATTAGGAGCTCTCTATGCTCATCGTACTCTTGCGCTGTCCCTGAAAGTTCAATCCATCTGTCAAAATAATGGCTAAGTCGGGCGGCGTACTGCGTAGCCGTCTCACCATCAGCTGGTTTTCTTGTCCGAAATCGGTCCCGGAATCCTTCCACAGTAAATCTAAATCGCTTTGGCAAAGCAGCTTTCACCTTTGCATAGTTCGCTGCATCGGTCGGCGTCAGTGTACCGTACACACTGAGCGCTTCACCACTCAAGCAAGTACTCGAAGCAGTTGCCCATTGATGTTCCGGCCAATTCTGGCTCCTCGCAATCGTCTCAAATCTGTGAAGGTACGCGTCAAGGTCGTTCTTCCTTTCATCAAACGCTACGAGCAGCTTGCTTGGGTTCAAGCGGAAGCCATTATCTTCCTGTTCGCTGCTTTCAACTCTAGCTTGCACCGGAGTTTCACTTCGCTGTTGCAAATGGAGCCGCTCGAGTTCGATCTCGTGCTGTCGATGCCGTTCCCTTTCAGCCATCTCTGCTTCTCTTTCTTCTTTCAGCTGTCGCTCCTTTGCTTCTCTTTCTTCTCTCGCTCTTTCAGCTGCCAACTTTTCTCTCTCCAACTCAGCTGCTTTTTCTTCCTTGGCCATCTCAGCTGCCAACCTCTCTCGTTCCAATTCAGCTTCTTTTTCTGCTTTGGCTCTTTCGACCGCCAACCTTTCTTTTTCCTGCTCAGCTGCCTTTTTTCTTTGGCCTCCCTTTTTCTTCTTTCTCCTTCTGGGTGACCCACTGCAGCAGTTCGGTGCCAGAAAGACCCATCTTCTCGCCAAGAGCTACTAACTTTTCGAGATCCATTGTGTCTCGCAAATAAAACCTCGCTGCGTGCAAAAAGTATCTGCCTAAATCAGTCTATCGGAACAATCTCCTGCACTCGTTACCGAGAACACTGAGCAACACAGAAAAGCGTTCCGATAGCAGTATCAACAACTCGAGGCTCTTTCTCACTACTTTGGACACACTGTGTACCAAAAGGTCCTCGTCGCGGACGCCAATATAATTGTCACAGGTCGCGTTAATTAGGGAGGCGATCGCCGGGCTAATTCCAAGGTCCAAAGTGTCGGCCCCCCGAACCGCACCACGAAAGCATGGACAATTTAGAAGTGGTCCTTTTTGGTGCGCCAGCGGACGCCGGCTGTGGCCCAAAGAACAAGTCAGAGCCGAGAGTTGATAATCAAAACAAAATTATATTCTCAATAATGGCAGATCAAAAACAATACACAAGTATTCACACTCCACAATAGTTGCATACAATATGTCACCAATCAAACAACGTACTACACAGAAAAATCAGCCACACTCGAAACAACGGACACAGACAACAATATGCACTACAATGCAGTCGCATGTATTGAACAAGCAAGACACTTAAAGACTAAAGAGATAGAAAACCTATTCAGTCCAAGGTTCTCGGAACAAAAGTCTGGATGATACTCTTCCGAGAATCACTCACTCAAAGTCCAGCGTTGTTGTCGTTCCGCTGCCCCCGAAGTTTCTCTTCCAGGAAAGCTCGCCGAAGTTTCTCTTCCAGGAAACTTCACGTCTTCAATACGCAACTCTCCAAACTTCAAACTTCTTCGCCGGAAACATGTCGGCTTCACACACGCAGCTGTTGCCACGCGTCTTCGCTCGATAGTGGTAAACAAACACTCTTGCCTGTAGTTCGAGTCGTCACCCCTAAGGTGGAAATCATCTTCTTCTCCTGCTTTGTCTCTACGGACAAAACCTTCGCCGACTACACGGCGGAATCCCTACGCGCTGTGGCGCTAACTTCCGTCTTCTCCTGATCTCTCATCTCCGCTGCTCGGTTAAATACCTTCCGCGCGAGATTCCAGAAAGTTCTCGTCATTTCGTCCGCGCGATGCGCAGCGAAGGCTGGGGGAAAGGGCGAGATGGTTCGAAGGCCGTCCGCGCCGAATGACTCCACCCGGCATCACCCCGCCCCTTTCCATCTAGAACATTCCAGGGCTTGCTCGGGTGCCGGTGTGGGGTGAGGAGGTTCGTCGGCAAACCCACGCTTCCGAGGGAGAGAGTCGCGCGCCCGAGAGTCTTTAGATGTTTGTTTTCCTCTTTTTTTTTAATCGTTGACCTCGCGGCTTCACTGCGGCGTTACGTCGCGAGAATTCGGCGGCGCTCCCCTTTTGAGCGCTCGTTTTGTGACATCTTGTTGCTGGAGTGAAGCCAAAAGGAAGGCATTCTCTATGGGCAGAAATAATCTTTGAAAACATCACGTGTGTTCTTTGAAGTGGCAACACTGCAACATGGTGACCAGGAGCTCGGCAGAGGTGTCTTATGTGGGCTCTCAAATCGTCAGTGGTTATCAGTGTTCGAATCCAATGCTCTCTTGCGATCATAATTGCCCAGTAGGTTGAGGTGCATCACGGCAATCCTAAGCACACGTGTAGTTCTTGTCCTTGCGGACTTTCGAGAGTGCGGATGTTCGTCTTGCACGTACTTGGCAGTAACGGCAAGCTGTAGCGCAAAAATCCCAGAAACAGTGCCCTGTATAGCTGCATCATTGACCTTATCGATGCGCCCAAAGATTTTCCGCAGAGGAACCGCATTATATGGACGATGGAAGTTAGCCTTCTCTTCAGGTAATTGCAGTGAGCGCTTCACGAAAGGTTCCTGTCAATTTTCACACCCAAGAAGCGATGGTTGTTCTGGTATGGAATATTTTGTCCATTGATGGTAACGGGGTATTGTGTCATGGCTCTGCGAGTAAACGCAACCAAGGAGGAAACGGCTAGGAGAGCTAAAAGTCGTAGGCGGCTAGATAGATAGATATGTAGATACGGTCAAAGTCGCTGAAGTTCGATAAGAAATGGTTCGCATTTAAAAGTAGTTAACGATTGGGAGTACACTTAGGCCGCGTTCACACTGAGCATTCCGGCCGCCGAAAGTGCTCCGAATCCGGTTCGGTGGCGGCAAAATTCGCCGAAAGGGCCCTCTCCGCGCCGATCGCTCTCGAACCGATTTTCGCGGCGTCTTCCGCCGAATCAGTCACCGCGGAGCAATAGGAGCGCTAGTCAAGGAATTTGAAAAACGGCGGCCAAGCACTAGTCACTTGTTATGCCGCAGTGCACGTAACTGAATGTTGAAACGAACGGGAGTTGAAGCTACTCTGTGCCTACTTCGCGTCCGTATTACGTGAAAGAGGTGACCGAGCTTGCTGTTGGCGTGACCGAGCTTGTTGCGGTCTTGCAGAGCAAAACGAACCCACCAACGCCACAGGCAACATGGCTCCCGACCTGGCGTATTCTACGTAGATATAGCAGGGCCTTCGCCAACGGGATTTTACACGGCCTCTGTAGTTCACCGGGAAAAGCATGTCAATGGGCTCTCGTTCCGAGCACAACATTCAGAGCGCGCTGAGGAAGTCGCGACAGCGCTTGCTGCTGCGGACCCCAACTCGAAAGTTATCATCACGGAATCCCGGAAAGCATGTGCTCATTACTTGGTAGGAGAGATATCCCCCCTAGCCAGACAAATTCTAAAACGGGCTCTCGCTGATCCAGCCCCGAAACGCATCGTATGGGCTCCTGGCCATCAGGGCTTACGAGGTAATGAGGCCGCTGATGCAGCCGCCCGAGCGCTTACCCACCGGGCTCCTCACCTTGGCTCTTATGACTTGGAAAATAATACACCGCTGCTGCGGTTCAAAGAAATTCTGACTTATTATCGCGACACTCACCGCCTTTACCCGGCTCCTGCAAAGGGGCTGAGTAAGGCGGAAGAGCGAACTCTAAGGCACCTGCAGACAGGTACTCTACTCTGTCCTGCAATCCTAAAACATTTCGATGCGAACACAGATGGGCGGTGCCCACACTGTGGGGAGACGTGTGATATCTTCCACATGATATGGGCATGTCCGAAAAATTCCCACCTACCCCCTTCCCCTACCCCTTCCCGTGAGGCATGGGAGACTGCCCTCCTCAACTGCTCATCACTAGAGTGTCAACGGGCTCTGGTGAGACGGGCGCGAGTAGGATCCTCGTCATGCGGTGTCCCGGACTAAGGACGCCGACCATGTAGCGGGGTCATGCTTTGACCCCGTACCTCTCTCTTTTATAATAAATGTTCTTCATCATCCTCCAACGCCACTGGCGTCGGTGGTTTTTCTGCTCTTCGTGCATTACAAGACATCCACTTGCCAGCAAATTAAGCAGTACTGTATTTTCTTGCTTCTTGCGCACGAGAATCGTCGAAGTATACACCACCGGATAGCGTAGTAGCGTTTGCGAGCCGCGACAACAACCGGGTGACAGCGCATCCATGCCGCGTTCGCCCCGTAGTAGATGGCATATTCGGCGGCGCGGGGCGCGTCCGGTGCGAATAACGCTGCATTTCGGCGGCAGGAGAATTTCGGTCGCTGTAGAAAGTGGATGTTTCAGTGTGAACTAGGCATTACTGTGATCACCCAGGCTTCCCATGCCCAGCTGCCAATCTGCAGGATTTGAATAAATTTTTGTCCATTCCATTGTAAAGGCGAACGCAGAATACAATGTGTTTAGAAAAGGTGTTTAACAATTTAGAATACTAGATACTCTACTATGGAAGAGCAGATACGTGCGACTGCTACTTCCCATCAGCGAAGTGTGTTTGGAAAAAGTGTTCAATGATTTAGAGTACTCGGTACTTTACTATGGGAGAGCTAGAAGTTGTGCCAAAAATGCTCATTTATGGAAAGCAGCTGATGCGCACACCGCCGTGAAGGACGCGCAGCGTTAAACGAGCTAAGGCGGCGGGGCGCTTCTATCATATGCCGTATCAAAAAGCCCCTGCACATTCTCAGAGTTGGTGTCTAAATTGTTCTTCTTATCTAGCAATCAGTACGAGCGACTGAAATTTTCGGATTTCTTCGTAATTTTCTGAAACATGCTTCTTGTGTCTTTTAATTGAAGTTTTAGAGACAAAGTCGTCATACGCTTGGCACTGTGCTCTGGAGTTTATAGTTTCAGACATCATGGAACAATCGAGAAACATCCTGGTTTGGCAGTTTTAAGTGCCGGCAGCTTGAAGGGAGCCGAGTCGTCCATATGCTGTCATCATTATCACTTCGCTAGCTCAGGCGAAGCCACATGTAGCATAGCCAGCTGAACCAAGTACAGCTGTGTGCAACACAGTTTCTCTACGCGTCTCTCAATCTCAATGAAGTACCTCAAATGACAGAATTCATCGGTTTCACTCTGTTTAGGAAGATATGTAATATTATTTGTATAAAGGAAACTACTTCAGCTACTCTAGCTCAATGGCACGTTTATAGATCTCTTCGCTAGATTGGCTTTTCATCTAGTGCATTTTCCACAGAGGCCAAGTCGGTTACTTGGTGCAGCGTTATAAGTTTGTCGAGTGATTTTTCCGTTTTTACATACGTTCATTTACGAGGTGCTTGCGTCTGGTAAATGGGCTGCGAGTGGCTGCAAGTTTGAACAGTCCCGGAAAACTTCGTCAAAGATGACTTCAGGTGAGACTTGTTCACGCGTCTCTGTACTTCTGCTGCGACACTCCTAAACCAGCAGTACAATAAGCACGTACATGTGAGGGCTTTTGTACTGTGCTGACAGTAACTGTGTACAGTTGGAGACTGCTGTACAGCTTTGTGGCCACGATATAAAAATCAGATTGCGAGTAACACAGCTTGGGCTAGAATTATGAGCTTTATTTTAATCCTGAAAGGACATGAGTGTAAAATAGTTATATTGGCGCACTTCGTTTAATATTTTTACATGATTTACTGCAGCCGATGACGAGTAAACATTGTCACTGGCATGAAGACTCGAAGCTTTCTCCTAGCAATAACATCCAACAAACTCAAGAAATACGGACCTGATTCATTTTTCCGGCATGATGACTCCAAGCCTTCCTCCTGCAATGATATCCAATAAACTGGACAAATACGGACGTGCCGCGTTTCCGTTATGTTTACCACGCGATTTTTTTAAATGTGAATCATTTCTTAACGAACTTCGGCGACTTTGAGCGTGCCTATCTATCTATCTATCTATCTATCTATCTATCTATCTATCTATCTATCTATCTATCTATCTATCTATCTATCTATCTATCTATCTATCTACTTATCTATCTATCTATCTATGTAACTATCGATGTATCTATCTATCTATCTAGCCGCTTAAGTTTGGCTTTTGTGGTTGTCATCCTCTTAACTTCGTGCAAACCAAAATTAGCATGGGAGGGTAGGATGGTTTGACGAATATGACGCACTGATCAAGACATGAAGAAGGTGATCATCCCGTCCCGTACGTCGTCAAAAACGTCTAGCCAGACAGTGGCATATAACCATAGGCGGGGTGCCTCTGGTAAACGGGTATGTGCCACAGGTGATTGACACTTAGTATCTACCTAGAAACGATCAGAACACACATGGGTAATTTCGACACGTGAGCGTTAAGAAAAGCCCGACAGCGGTGGCGTTGATCCGACGAACGCAAAGAATAAATGCCAGGTTCCCAGCTGGAATCGAACCCAAGCATTCTACATGGCATTAAAAGATTTTACCACTGAGCTACGCCAGGTCTCGGAACTACAATTCAGATAGACACTGATCTTCGCGAGACGTTACATGAAATGCGTGAAATGCCCACCTAATTCGGTAAACGTTGCATATGTACTCCTGTGATTAGTTGAACGTCAATTGGGGTTAGTTGCCATGTGCTGAAGTTGACTTAGGTAGCATTGTCCAGAGCCGGCATCCTCGCTAGCATCAGTGCTTCATCAGCTTCTGGTGTTGCTAATACGCATTTTCCATGTGGCATCATCGTGCAAGTGCAAACAACTGCTTATATAGGTATCTGCAACTCTTCAACATATGTCTGTATGTCCAAACTTTGTGCATATATTTAGCGTCATTTCGTGACGTGTCGCTCAATTGAAAAAACTGCAACTCGGTTTCTTTCTTTGCGCAGGCTTCGCATAAGGTGGATTACCAGATACGTTGGAATTACCGATTTTTTTTGCACTTGCCGTGAGCAAGTTCGGAATTCATTATCTAATATGATTTGCATTTGAAATTAAAAAAAGTCATGTTATTGTTTATTCGTCGGTTAGTATTGAACCGATCGTTTACAATAATTCATGGCAAAACATTTCAAAAAATTAGCAATTCAAGTGGTAACTAAGCGCACCTCTGTTTGGCCCTTCTAAGCAGTTGTAAGTTTTACTAAATTTTAATGAAAACTTGACAGTATGAAGGTCTACGCGAGAAATTAGCGCATCATGAGTAATGTTATTCTGATAAAATTGTGCCCCCATCAAAACTTCATTAACTACCAATCACTACTCTTGTGTGTAGGTGCTCCTGAATGATTAAATGTCAGCCCCCTCCTACATTTATCAAGACTGACTAGGCATCTAAACGAAGCACCATATGTAGTCGTCACCCTGAGTAAAGTGGCAAATGACTTCAGCGGCTCACAGTTGTGATGCAAGAAAAAAAACACTTACGTGATATGTACATCATAAATTTCAATTCGGTGAATGTCTGTCCTGAAAAATACACAAATACAAAAACTATGAATATACAAAAGAGAACAAAACTTGGCCGATCCCTTTTTTAAGAAATCGGTGTAACATGAAAGTCAAATGGGCTTAGGTAGGTTAGCGTTCATTGTGCATAGTTTCCGCGCAATGGGGAAATAATGAATGCTGTACTAACAACTTGCAATGGCACGCAAAGAACGGCAAGCAGCTAGAAACTCGCAGCACCCATCTCAAGCAGAAAACGCATCAAATGGAGGATACACACATTATGAGCACGGACAAAGAACTGTCAAAGCTTGACACCTAAATTACGCTGCTCAAACAAGAAACAGAAACGTAGAAAATAGAGTGCATGAATACACAGGGCCAGCGCAAATAGCTGTCACATTTCTCACTTCTTTGTGTGCGAAGCAGCATGCTCCGTTTCTACACGCACAATCGACAGCGAGAGAAATGACGTTCATGCTCCCTTCACCTGCTGTAATTTTGTAAGCAAGCTTGCGGTAGACACACAAGAGAGAGAAAGTGTCTGAATCTAGAGGTGGCCGCATGTGCGAGTAAGCGACCACTCTATAGAACATCTACACGCACTTGAACTACGTCATCTGGAGGCACGTGCGGGGTAAGGCGGCATGACGACCTTCAGAGCAAGCACGCCCAAAGTGTGCCTGTCGCGGCATCTCGTTACAGAAGACGAAAACGCACTGTAGTTGCCGAGGTCTGAAGATTGCCGGCGCTACATACAGGAATGTTTCGTCGTCAACACGTGGAAGAAGGGCTGCTTTGGGTTGTAGTGGTTAGCTTTTGGCGATGAGCAGCGTGAGGTCGCCGGTTCGACGCCCCACTGTGAAGGTTTTCCTTCTCGTTTTTTAAAGACGATAGTATTTCTTGGGGACCTTCAACGCTAAAATTTTGGTCTGTCTGTCTGTCAGTACAATCGTCTCTTTTTCGCCCTTAACAGTACTTTAAACGGCACCGAAGTGGCCGAACAGTACTCCAGACTGTCGACCCTAATCGCTGCGCCCACCACTAGTGCTCAAGGTTCAGCGTGCATTATTGTGCGATTGTCTATTAAAAACAATTATTGCGCATACCTAAGGCACCATAACAACACGCCAATTATTTGTATGTATAACGTTTACTAGACAAAGCATACATATGCAATTCTAGAGCCGTAGCGTTTATGACGCTGCGGTGACCGTGAAACACTTGCACGAAAGGAAAGTGTTTCCAACGCTTTGCTAAGACGACACGGTGGTGGCACCTACCCGTCGCCTTGCGTTCTACACTTTATCATCTCAGAGATGGGCGCGCACGCCGTGCGCAAACTTCGTTTTCCAAGACAATTACCAGATAGCGCTAATGTCTTACGTGTAACGTGACTTGATGCGCTCATTCGCCTCAGCTGCATGCTCGAGACACCTTAACGCAGCAGCGCCTTTAGTATACTATTCACCAATTTTCTTGCGTAGAACATCAAATAAACGTTTTGTTCACTCTCTCCATACGCCAGACTATTCTCTTTCGATGACACTTCCTGTGTGACATGCAGATACGGGCGAGTTTTTTTCTTTGCGATCAGTTAGCGTACAATTAGGAACGTCACTATCATGGCGGAAATAGGTTGGTGCAGCCCGGCATAAAACACTGTTGTGTTAAAAGACACACGAAATCATAAACGAAGTCCACTTATCCGGAAGAAACTAATACCTCGATAAAACGTGTTCCTTTACAAAAGGCCAGATTTCACAGCAGCATTCAAAGAAAACAGTTGAAGTGATGGTGCGACGTTGAATAAGAACGCATATAGGCTAACTATGAAGTGGTACTTCAGAAGTCAACAGCTATGCTCGTGGTCAAGTTTTAATTACAACGAAAGGAAGGCTAGAGAAACAAGTCACGCCTATCCTAACGCTTCTGTAGTATGAGAAGTGCGTTCGTATTTTCTACGTAGGGTGTAAACACAAGGTCTTTATTTTATACGTGTAGCTTATTGAGACATGGTCCTGTAAACTTCACATAGATTTTCGAAAATATTTAAATGTATGCATTGCCACTCACTGTTTTTGCACACCCGAGAAAATCCTGCCACTTACGTCCACTTGAAACGCTAGGCGGTCTCTGCATCGGTAAGAAATGCTGATGGCGAATAGCCAGTGCTTTCCTAATAGAGTTGCGGGACGTGTAGAAGTAGACGTGCAGAGGCTTCACCTCTAGAGATACTTTGCGTAGACGTACATGTGCATGATCTCTATCGATAGAGTTACTTCGCGGGGTACCCGCACAAAAGTTCCGCTCTTAGAGTTAGTTCCCGTAGAAGTGCACGTGCGGGAGTTCCCCACAAAGTTACTTCGCGTGAATCTACACAAACAGGAGCTCCGCGCATAGATGTACACTTGCAGATGCTTCGCCCAAAGAGTTACTTCGCGTATAAGCATACGTGCAGGAGCTCCGCCCATAGATTTTGTTCGCGAAGAAGTTACTTGGCGTTGATGTACACGTGCATTATCTACACTCACGTAGCTTTCCTTTCATTGCCAAAGAGTTGTGCCCGAGTACAGTGTTTTCTCAAGGCACGGCCTCCAGAATGAGCTGCCGTTCTGAAAAATGCGTTCTTAAACTCTCCCGAACCGCAATGGGTTTTCTAGAATTACTTTAACTCCTAACCATTTTCTTGAGTATGTGGGCAATCAAAAACATGAAAGGGGACATTATAAGTGATAATGCTTCTCGTATTACCTCTGCCCGCTTTAGCCTGCTTTATTTTCTTCAATATAGCTGACATCTTTTGTTGATATAGAAATTCCACTAAATCAGTTTCTAAATGGGTGAAACGGGGCTTTGTTGCATTCGTTCTTGTCACTCGTTGCGCCCTTAGTTGCAACGTGGAACCCCTTCACGAAACCTATGGGTGCCGTGGAACCTAGTTAAAAAAACTCATTTTATACAGATTTCTAATCAAAGTGTTGCGGTGCGACACAGACACGACCAGGGTGGTACTTGCCGCTCATGAAGACGACAAGAAAACGTGGAGGACTTGTGCCTGGTACTCATCGGCCATATCGTCTGGCTGACAGTACGCTGTGTGACTAAATCTGCATCTCTTCTCCGTCACATTCGGTGGACGTGCGGGTACAGCGGCTCGCAACAGAACACTTCGCAGCGGCAGTCGTTTGAGGGGTCACTCTGCAACAATGATGGGAAATACGGCGTCTGCATCTGTTTCCGGTGTTCCTCAGGCTGAAGATGATGCGGCAACTGCATCTGCTCCTACGACAACAATTACCCCTGCTGTATTCTGGCACGTTTATTGATTGCGGTGATCCAGATGAAGATGACAATGAGGATTGGCTGGAAGAGTACGAACGTGTGAGTACTCTATACCGAAGGGGTCCTAACTGTTATGCTGCCCAGCCTGTTGTTCCACCTTCAGGGAGCCACCAATTTGTGCTATGAAAATCATGAAGCAGAACTTGGGAGTTGGGCTACATGCAGACAGAAAATGTTGTGCTTGTGTGGGAAGTCCCTTGGAAGAAAGATGGCCGCAAAGAAAAGGCTCGCGTCTTGGGCGCAAATGTCCACGAAATCCTACCTCTTGTACATAGAAGATGTGATATCCTTGTGTCGGAAATGCAATGTCGAGTGGCCGGAGGTGAACAAAGTTGGCAATATTCTTAAAAGGGTTCGCGACGATTCCTCCAATCTCTTATTCTGTAAGAATTACTCAACCGTGGATGCCACTTTAGAGGAGTGCAGCCGCTTAGCCATGGTCAACGATCGAAGGTCAATAAGAGGTCAGCCACGTGAAGATCAAAGGCGCTTATGTATAGTAGGGACACGATCACCACCATTAATTTTACATTGCGCTTCCGATCGATGGAGAGCAGCTACGCTGTATTCCCTAACTGATATTGCTGGAAGTTTTTGTTAGATTTTAGAATCAAGAAGGCTGCAGAAATAATTTTTAGCACTGTAACTCTATTGCAAAAACCAGCGCCACTGGGTACCATTGTCCAGCGCTATGCCTGATTATGGGCCCAGTATGGCGCTGGTACCAGCGCCTCCCAGCGCAGGTACTGGGAAGCTGGAGCGGCAGCGTCCCAGTACTCTGCGCAGAATGGCTTCCGAAAGATAAAACGGTAGCGCCTATTCGCCATAAATAAATAAATAAAGAAGTAATATAACGCGCATTCACAATTAAAATTAAATAAAAATAAAATTGAAAAAAGTAAGAGCACTTGACAGGATTTGAACTCACTACCTCCTAATCTCTAACCGAGTACGCTATCCACTACGCCACGCCAGTTTTTTTTTTTCATGGTATTTATTAAAGTACTCGGGCAATAAAGACAATATCAAGCGAACAAAAGTACAATCAAATCGCCAAAGTAAGCGCTCAAGCGTTACTCATAAACACTAAATGGCTAACACAGCGTGAGTTCCTCACGTGAAGAGTTCTTCACATCGTGTTATACAAACAAAAAAGGGGTGAGGTCAAACAGTTCTCTAAGAAGGAGTACCAGTCCGGTCTAAAGTCTAGCCCGTCGTAGATGTTTTTTAGGTGGATAGCCATTTGAATGAAGTGTGCGCTTGAAGAGGTGGTGGGCTCTGCATTGCGGTCTTGCATTCGTGTCTTCCACAAGCTGTGCAAACCCACGAGGAAAACATATCATATGGTACTTCATCAAGTGTTGCTGGCAGAAGATAACGTATTGTGTGAGAATTAATGACGAAACGTTTTTTCAGTGCTCGCTGAAGGACATCCCAAAATAGTATAGCATCTTTGCAGCTAACAAAGCTATGTTCAATCGTTTCCGGCACTTCACATAGACGGCAGTTAACAGACGGAATGAAAATATATTTTCTTTCTAACCATGTGTTTACCGCCAATGTTTCAGAGTGTAGTTTATAGAAGAATGTTTTTGAATTCGGTGGGATGTACATTTTGCGCACTCGCTTCAACACATCGTGACCAGGAAGATTGGCGTACAGTGAACGGTACAATGGGGGTGGGAAGAGTGTACTCAGTAGATCCTTATAAAGCACCTTGCGCGTTACTGAGTACAGGTATTCTACAGAGAAGCGAGCTTTAAGGAACTGAACTGTGAGGTAAACTTCCTGCAAGAATCCCCACAAGCATGGGCGTTCGGAGAAGTTGGATGAAACAATTAAATCTGGTAAGCAATCAACAAGTGTAACCTGCAAGAAGGAACGGATTTCAGGATAGAAATTGGCTCAAAAAAAGAAAAATCGGGACACTATTTGCCATAGATAAAGGTGTTTTGGTCCTAACCCACCCTCACTAACTGGCTTGAATATATTATCACGACGCATGGGCTCAAAAGTCGAAAACCATATGAAAGTAGCGAAAATCCGATGAAAGCGTTGTATATAGAATCTTGCGCAATGAATGGGTTGCAATACATAGTAAAGTTTTGTCGCTAAGAAAGTATTGCAAGCTTCAGCTCTCCCAAATATCGAAAGTCGATAGGGCACAAATGTCTGGGCCTGTCGTTCAAGCTTAGGGACACGTTCCTTCCAGTAATGCGCACTGAATCTATATGCATGCAATGGTACACCGAGGTATATTGGAGGAGTTCTTGTCCAATTAATCCCTGCAAAGTGGTTCGGTGTGCTACCCCACAAGCCAAACCATAGTCCTAAACTTTCAGAGGCATTTAAACAAGCTCCTGATACTACACCAAACTTTTCAATAGTATATACCACATTTTCGACACTTGGTTTATTTGTGCAAAAAAATGCGACATCATCTGCATAAGCCAATACTTTAACCTCACTGCCTAATATTCTAAAGCCACAAATGCAACTCGACTGCATTATGCTTAAGCACAGTGGTTCTAGATAAAGTGCAAATAAAAGAGGTGACATCGGGCATCCCTGTTTTACAGAAGAGCGAATAGAAACTGGCTTGGAGAGTTGACCATTAACTATCACACGAGTTGAGCATTCATTATAGCATATTTAAAGCTAATGTTGGCAAAGTTGTTCTTAAAGGCGTTAAATTACACTACGCCACGCCAGAACGTGCATGTGATTTTAAAACGGCTATTTATCCGAAGAACGCGCCGTTCAACTTCATGTTTACAAGTCGCACAGTCAAGACTGACACGATATTTCTTTCCAACTAAAAATTGCGTCTTGATTCGACAGTGACGACCGGCATCGGGGAACAGAATGACGTGCAGATATTAGCAAGAGCGCAAAGTTTTTTGAAGCATCTACATTTTAACTCTGAAAAATCTGAAATTGACTGGAGGAGCAGCCACAGATTGTCAGCTGTTGCTGCCGATAGTCTTTTTTTCCTTTGATAGTCGTTCCTAGCTACTGGTTAACAAGTGCAGATAATTTACATGTCTTGTTTGGTAGATATCCACGCACACGAGTTAATATTGAGTATTTTTCTTTCACACAAGCGACGATGTAGCAGTATACAACGAGCTTGTCAGTGTACAGAGTTGCAGTTATATCGATACCTGCAACTAAGAAACCGCCGAAGAAATGACTAATGCAATCCGCTGAAAAAGTATGCCAGTACCAAACGTGTACCAAATCGCCAACTCAAAATTGCGTGTTCTTACGTACGAACCAGAGAAGTACCGGCTCCTGCGCTCAGAAGGAAGCTTTCGGTGACAGCCTACGTTGCTGAAAGCACGACACATCGATCGTCGCCCCTCCTTGTACGGGCACCGCACACGCGGATAAATGATTGAGTCAGGCTCAGGGATGTCTAAACTGTACTTTAAAGTCATTCTTACACTTTAGAATTGCGCCTACTTAAAGTAAAAAGCGCCGGCAGCACGTACACCGACGCGGGCGGCACGATAGGCCTCGCTGGGACGGGGCCCCGGGTAAGGCTGCTTTCGAAGCAGCTGAGTTGTGATGCTTGAAGTTTCCGCATTTAAGCTTCGCAATATTTTCAACTGTTACCTAAACTGTACCTGAAGTAAGTGGAAGGTCAATCAATGCTAGAAATGCATTTACGGAGTGGCGATGGCGAGCGACAGCCATTATTCTGGCCTCCGCTGGCAGTAAACAGCGGGCGTATCGGTGTACAGATATATGCAGTTACACCAATACCGACAATTAAAAAAAAACCCATAATAATACCAATGCAATCCACTGAAAACATATGCCAGGGAGTCAGTTCACGAAGGCGTACTAAATTACCAGCTGAAAATTGCGTGTTGTTACATATCAGTCGGAGAAGTACCGGCTAAGAGTGGTCGGCAGCTTTCAGTGACAGCCTGCGTAGCTGAAAGCGCGACGATCGATCGTCAGTGCTCCTTATGCGAACATCGACACAAGATATAAGAGTTGATTTAGGTTCATGGATGTCTAAACTATACTTTACAGTTATTATCACACTTTAAAGTTGTGTGTACATGAAGCAAGAAGCGCCGGTAACATATATGACAGGTTTAATGCTCGCTGGGCCGGGCACTGAGTAAGACCGCTTAGGTATGCTCGATATCTGTTAAAAAATTACGTATGCCCGGTATCTGTTAGGGTAGCATCTATCCCTGCCGTCGAATCATGTGTTCTATACTTAACAACACCGAAACAAACCACGGCACACGCTACAATAACATGCACGCTGCAGCTGTGCTGGTAAAGCAGTGCGTGCTCCAGTATTCACCAGCGCTTGCTAGTGAAAGTTCCAGCGCTTCCAGCGCTTCACAGTGCGCACCAGCATCACAGCGGTTGAGCCAGCGCCCCGACCAGTGCGACTTTTTCCCAGTGCGTCCAGCGAAGGGCCAGTGATTACAATCGTGTACCAGCGTCTCCAGCGTGTAACAGTGCCAAAAAAAACGTACTGGCATCATGCTGTTCTTGCAATAGGAAAGCATTGTTATCTCTAGCAATTTTATATCACTCCGACAAGATGGCGGGGTTGTTTATTTTATGTAAACGTTCATGATTGGCACGTGTTTTTTCTGTGCCCATAAGCACCAGAGATCGAAAAAGAAGGAGATTCTTAGCAACATCTAATTTTCAGCTCTCTTGTCTTCCATTGTGCAATTCACAAAGTACCTTTTTTTACATAGGTCAAAGCAAGCCGAGACCATGCGTGTTCTAGAACCAACGTGTGATCTCAGAAACCATTTTAGAAACCTCGTCCACAGCAGGGAAAATATGACGATGATTTAGAAAATGCTACTATTTGTGCAAAAAAGCACGCAAAACATTTTGTTTAGTTTCAATTCAAAGCAAATATTATCGTTTCCTCGCGTCTTGGTGGAAAGACGTGCCAATGTTTACTACAAAAACATGACGCAAAATTTTATCAGCATTATGAAATGCGCTTAGCGTGCAGCGCTGACTCTACCCAGAGGTAAGCCGATTACGATTCTCGATAGCGGCGTCTTATCGAATTGCTCTGTAATATTAAGCCTTTATTTCTCTTGGTATTTTCTTGTTGCATACTGCAGTACGGTCAGGCAAGAAATAATGAGAAAACGGATAAGAAAGAAAAGGCACGGATGCAACTTTATTGTAATTCACTTAGTATTCCTTTTTTTGTTGATGAATGGTTAGTGGGACAGGACTGAATAGTGACAAAAAAACTTACTTCATTATAAGCATTCTTGTAAAACCAAGTTTCAATATTCAATAACATCGGTGTGGTCCTTGTACATAAAAACTCCGTCAAACATGCGTAAAGACAGCTCCAAAAGGTGCAGTGGTATTTAGCGTATTCATTTGAATAAAGAACTGTCCAATAAGAAAACATTACTTAGGGTTTAACACCTCGAAACCGCAATATATTCATCAAAGCTGCCTCAATAAAGCGCTCCAGAAACTCCCATTAACTGGTGTTTAGAACACGCGCAGACATTGCACCGTTCACGAGCCTCTAGCTTTCTTCCTACTTCCATCGAAAGGCGCCTGCTGCGGACGGTATTAAACCAGCGACCTACGGGTCAACATCTAGCTGTACACCGTAATGGCTGTTCTACCACTGCGGACGCTTTCCAACTGATACACTCAAGATCATGGGCTTTTTCGGCCATGAGCCATCTCTAATATGGCCATCTCATCTTTTATCGAAGTGACGCATCAGTTCACGTTGTCACAATTATTTTATTTGTTGCCTGAATATGAACACACACATTGACGTTGCTGCCTGCAGCAACTGCGACGTTGCAATGTGAAGGATGTGGATGAAGCTCCTATTACGGGTGTAGAGGAACGAAATATTTAGGAGAGATCAATGACCAACGAGGAATAACGAAAAGGGAGAGAAATGAGGGTTATTTTAAACTAAAAGTCTCTGTCATATTACCAATTGTCTGAAATGTTCTGAAAAATTTATACGTTCCAGTTCTAGGTGCGTGTACCTATAACTCTTTCTAGCAACACGTGTTGGCGCATGAGAATTGATTTAAGTCGGTGCCGGCTCACCGCTCTTCAAAGCATCTTGCGAATATCCGCAGGGAATGACCAATGGTTTTTTCTGGAAACAGCTCGCTTCGAAGAGTGCATTCTATTGAAGTGCTCTCAGAACAACGAGAGAAAAGTGCAATCAGTTTACCCATGAACATTTTGATTGATAAATAACGTTTTACGCCCCAAAATCACCACATCATTATGACAGACGTCGTATGGAAGGGATACGAAAATTTCGACCACCTGGGGTTCTACACCGCGTACCCAAATCTGCGCACAGAGGCCTACAGCATTTTCGCCTTCCGTCGAAATTGCAGCCGCTGCAGCAGGGATTCAATCCCGGGACCTGCGGGTCAGCAGCCGAGTAACACAGCCACTAGACCACCGCGGTGGAGTCAATTCACCTATAAAGCGCGTACAGGTTTGGAGAGTGTGGTGAAAATTAAATACTGTGAAGAAAAAGATGCGCCTCAATAAAACAGCATCGCCAAAGACCGTCTCGCTCGGCTCGTGCTTCGAATCGCTGCTGTGGTGTCTGGGCCACACTCAACCTCCCAACCTTCGCGCTGCCTCAACGTTGAGAGCCATAACGTTGTTGAACAACTAATAAACCTCTTCGCAAAGTAAAATAAACCTCTTCACAATGTAAAATCTCGGTATCTGTGAATTGATTGTTGGAACATGGCTTGAGGAGCCCTCACGAATACTCATTGTGAGGTAAGAATCGATCATGCCCCTGCTGCGAAAGTTTTGCTCTGTTCAGTGTCGACAATAGTTCCAGCTACTCATCTAAAGCCCTTTGTCAATATTGAGTGACGGTGCGCCTGCTATTATCACAAGAAAGCCCTCAGGCTTTTATTAGGGTATCTTCTCCAGTCAGGAGACAGCCAGTCCAGTTAGGAGACGTCCACTGACATTTTTTGAAGGAGCCATAGACTGATTACGTGTTTCTACGGCTGCATATGTCCCTAGGTAGTCAACTCTTTCATTCACAAAACACCATTTTTCGTGGGAGACATTGTGTTATTGAAAAAATGCCGAAATCTTTTGCAAAAAAAAACAATTTCTCACAAGAAACAAAAAGTTGACAGTTTTATTTCAAAAGATACGAAGTGATCACTTGACGTGACAGCCGTCCGGTAAGGATCTACTGGTCACTTTTTTTGTCGATCAATATAAAGGTTCTTTTTTATTCACTGCCCCACAAGGCGATACTGATTTGTGTCGAATGTGAAGATATGTAGCTTCATAATTCACAGGGCGTGAGCTGGTGAATGTAAAGTTTCCTTGAGCTTCTTTCATTTTATTTACAATCGACATTCATAATCTGGTAAAACAAGGTGTACACACAAAACAATAGGATGGAAAGGTGGGCTAGTTGGTAATTCATGATGGATCAGCGAATGCTGTGTGATGGTTCACAATGGTTCAGCGCTTATGCTGTGTGCCTCTTCTTTGCTTTGTGTCTGTGTTTACCCCCGTGCTCCCAGTTCGCTGAAGCAGCATGTACACACAAAAACTAGGTGTGTGCATCGGTTCCTGTGTCGCGCCGGCGCTGAGTGACCTCCTGTTTGCAAAGCATGACAAAGCGTTCTTTGCCTCTTTGAATATAACGCAGGCAAAGAAAGTGTTCAACTACGTCGATGATTTCCTATAGTGGTGACCTCGGGTCTTGACGAGATGACTTAAGTACTGGGAACCTTTCAGGCAGGAGTGAGACCCTTGACGCTGACCCAGGAGTAGGTAAAACAGGGAACCATCAGGTTTTGGACTTGCGGGTAAGCTTTCAGGGTACTCATGCGTTCCTGAAATACGAGCTGTGCGCCAGTAAATCTTTCCTCCTTTTCTGTTTCATTCGCTCAAATTTAGTGAAAAGAGGGGTTGTAAGCACGTACCTGAAGAATTCTTTGCAGAAGTCTTGCCATAATCTGGTACGAGAAAGCTTTCAAGCTTTCAACTTGGTCTGCTTCAGCAGGCTGTGTATTCTGATTACATCACTAGTTCAGTGGCTAAATCTCTATTGAAATAAGTCAAGAAATCATCGGAGGAGCCAGAGCAGTGAAAATCCCAGAATTAAAATGGGAAGTTTTGTAGTACCATGGCGATACCGTACTTTCCCGACATCTACCTTCCTATTAAACAAATATGGCACCGTGTTGAAGTGAGAGTGAATTTTACGGCACCCCGCAACTTGTAGTTTCTTTGCAAAGTAAAAAAAAAACGTGAAGGAAACAAGTGTGCAAAACTAACCACAGACACAAATCTGTGGAGTGCGTTGAAAAAGTGGTATATGTAATTCCACTCTCATGTGGAAAGAAATACGTAGGCCAGACGGGCAAGTGCCTAAATGAAACAGTGCGATATCACTACAGCAATGTGCATAACTTGGTCCAAGGCCACCTCGGGGCAATGGAGTTCTAGCCTGGCTGAATTATGTACATAATAAAGTTTTCTACTATTACTACTACTACCACCTAGGCTTGCATTGCCGTGATTGCGGATGCCAGCCGATATTCCGTGAAACTAACGTGGTCCCTAGGCACAGTCACTAGGTGACGCGCAATAGTTTAGGCGTACAAGACGATCTACCTGGGGGATGACTGCGTCAGTACGGCTTCTTTGGCACTGATGCAAAAAGAAATGATGTGTCTTGGCCCGTGTTACCTCGGCATGATTGGTCCCTTGAATTGTACTGTTTCGAAATTTTCGTAATATATTTTTAAACCTTTTTTTTTGTAACCACGAAACGCAACTACATAAAATCATTGTGTGTCTGGTAAGCTCAGTTGAAAGTTTGCGTTTGCGTCCGTCTAGTCTTTCATCTCAAATGTTCGTCTTTTAAACAGTGTGCAATAACATAACAACAATCAATAAAACTTCCTCCGCCTTTCTCGACGTTCCCTGAAGGAAAACTAAATGTTGGAGGTCCTGAAGTGGCGCTGCATCACTTAGACTGAAAGAAAATGCTCTATTGACCATACAGACGGACCGAAATCTCATCGGGGCTCAACTTGTGTAATGACCTTTGATTTTCGCCGCAAGCTCAGGAAAATTCTCACTTCTGCGACGACTAAGTTTGTCCGTGTTGGCGACGGCGTAGCTGCATCTGTCGTTGAAATGGGCATCACTCATGCAAGCATCCCTGATCGCCACAGAGTTGTTTTTTTCGCCCTCCTCGACAAGTGCCCGCATGGCGTTATGTTAGGCGTCGACTTCTTGTAGGCGCATTCTGCCATTATTCCCTGTTCCAGCAGTACGCTCCGTGACCGATACATCATAAGAGACCCCGCTGAACTACAACTGAGTCGCCTCTGCACTGCCAATTGTACTGATCTTCCACCTCAGACACTGCTCTACGTCGAGTTCGTATCAAGCCCACTAGTTCCCGACGTCGACTATGTACTGACTTCTGTCGCCGATGTCCTCAACAGCAGCGGCATTACATTATCCCACACCGTCCCGTCTTTCGTAGGGAACTCTGCGTGCCTCCCGGCAGCCAAATTCCGTCGGGTGCTGCTGACGCTGCATCAAGGCATCGCTTTGGAACTGCTTTGCAGCTTGTAAGACAACGCAGTAGATGTTTTCACTATGGCCGCTCCTCCCGACACCCCTATCCAGCCCTAATCCGCTCATTGCCCTGATAGTGCAATTAAGACAATGATTGCGATAATTAAACCACACCGCAGACTAACGAGCTCCACCAGGTTCTGTTTTCTTACATCCACGTTCTATACCTCGGTGGCCATTCATTGCGGCAAGCTACCAGTGTGACCTTCCGCATCAACACTGGTACTTAGCTTCGTATTTTTAGGCGTTCATACCGCGTGCCGTTGACGGAGTATCAGATTATCCAAACTGAGGTCAAAACACTGCTTGCCAAGCATATCACCGAGCCATCCTGCAGTCCTTGGGCACCACCTGTCATTCTAGTCCGCAAGAAAGACAACACATGACATTTCTGTGGTGTTTATTGGCATTTAAAGAAAAGCCCACAAAAAAGGGCATGTACCCTCTGCCACGAATAGATGATGCACTGGATTGCCTCTACGTTACCGGCTATTTTTCTTCCTTAGACCTGCGTTCCGGGTACTAAGATATTGAGTTAAATGATATGAATAAGAAAAAGATGACATTTGTCACACCCGACAGCCTGTATCCATTCAAGCGCAAGCTCTTCGGCCTCTGAAACGCTCCAGCCACATTATATCGGATGATGGACTCTTTGCTCAGAAACTATAAATGGTCTACGTGTTGGTTTTATTTGAATGATGCCATTTTTTTTCACCTACATTTGAAAATAACACAGAGTACCTATCAGCCATGTTAGGTATTTTTTTTGTTTGGCATTCAGATGAAGTCGTTGTTTGGCATTCAGATGAAGTATCCCTTTGGGTGCCTCCAAATTGCAGTTCTTGGTCATTTAGTGGACGCTAACGGCGTGCGATTCAAGCCAGCAAAAACCAGCGCATTGAAAAATGTTCTTGCACCACGTTTTTTGAAGGAAGTACGTAGCCTCTCGGACTGTACTCCTAATTTCATCACTTCATCAAGCATTTCGCCCACAGAGCCAGGCCTCTACACGCAACTACTCAAGCCAGACAACTGATTTGCATGGGGTAGCGAACAGGTATCTTTGTTCTCGTATCTAATAGCGCACTGACTACATTTCTGATTTCGGCCCACTTTGACCTTGCTGCTCCTAAAGAGATTCATACTGATTCAAGTGGCCATACCATCGGCGGAGGGCTAGCCCAACGACAACGTGGCCACGACTGTTTTGTCGCATGCACCAGATGCCTCTTATCCGCGCCCGAACATAAATATTCTATCACCTAGCGCGAATGTTTAGCTCTTGTATGGGTGGTCACCAAGTTCAGGCCATACCAATACAGACCCCCATTTTCGATAGTCGCAAACCACCGCGCGCTCTGTTGGTTGAACTCTCCTAAATATTCTTCAGGGTGCCCTAGGCACTAGGCGTTGCACCTGCACGAATTTTCTCGCTCGGTCGTGTACAATTCTGGCTGCCTGCACCAGGATGCCTATTGCCCCTCCCGATACCCTGTCGACGATCCTGCTCACCCCGACACGATCACAGTGCACTAATCTTCTCAGTATGCGACTTCGTTCACATTGGGTAACAACAGAAAAAAGACCCATTGCTGCTTGACATAATCAGCACACAGAGTCTTTCTTAACAAACGCCTCTGTTCGTCACTTTTTGTTTCGAGAGGACGTCCTATGCCACCGCGATTTCCGACTTGACGGGCATGGACTTATCATTGGCGTGCTTAAGCAATCACGGCAGAGTGCTTTCGCCAAAGTTTGCGATGCACCTGCAGTAGGACACATTGGCGTACCTCGCACGCACGACTCTGTTTCTATTGGCCAGGCCTTGCTCGCTCCATACGCCGATACGTCACCGCGTGTGAGATATGTCAGCGTTACAAAACATCATCATTACTACCCGCTCGCCATTTCCAACTGATATAACCACGAAAACATTTTACAGCATAGGGTTAGACCTGCTTGGTTATT
The DNA here is from genome assembly GCF_043290135.1 of Rhipicephalus microplus. NCBI lineage: Eukaryota > Metazoa > Arthropoda > Arachnida > Ixodida > Ixodidae > Rhipicephalus > Rhipicephalus microplus. The sequence continues at coordinate 61,132,880 of NC_134706.1, read as the reverse complement.
TTCCGGAATCAACAGTAGATGAAGAGTAGATAGCCGTGACTAGTGATTACGCCACATGCTACGCTATCACTCGAGCTCTACCGACGAGATGTGTGACTGACGTTACCGACTTCTTGTTATTTATTCCTATAATTATTCACGGTACTCTAAAACAGCTCCTTAAGACCAGGGCTTACATTTATTTTGCAAGTCATCGCCGACTTCCCGCGTTCTTGTTGCACGTGGCGCAAAGTGGCCACAGCTTACCACGCGTAAACCAATGGCCTCGCGGAAAGCTTTATTTGTACTCTTACAGATACGCTTGTTCCGTATGTGTCACCAGACCATCGAGGCTGGGAACTTGCCCTACGCTTCGCGACATTCGCCTACAACTTGTCCCAACAAGACACAGCAGGCTTTTCACCTTTCTACCTCTTGTAGGGAAGAGAGCCGACTGTATCCTTGGACGCCATCATTTTAAGCACCTCGACCACCAGCGAGTATGCTGGTGAAGCTATTGCGCGAGCCGACCATGCTCATCAGTTGGACCGCGCTCGTCTGACGGCATCGCACACCCAGTAACGACCTTGTTATAATGCTTCGCATTGTGACGCCCATTTTGCTCCTGGTCTCCTTGTTTTACTGTGATCTCTTCATCGTCGGGTGGGCCCATCTGAAAAATTTTTCTGTCATTACATGGGACCTTACCGAGTAATGTGGCAGGTATCGCCTGTTACTTTAAAGATTGGCCCAATCCCTCCATCGTCATCAGTTCAGTCGAGTGACGTTGTTCCCGTGTTATGGCTCAAGGTCTACAACTCTGATTTTGAGGGTGGCCTCTAAACCTCTCGGACGGTGCTTCTACCGCCGGAGGTCTTCCTACTTACCAGTGATATAGCAATCAACAAGACGAAGAAGAGGACGACAACAGATAGGCTGGTGCGAGCTCTTAGTATCAGCAGCTCTGCTCGACTAACCGTTGTAAATACACAAATTCCCTCAAGTCTGTGCCTTCTGGGTCTATATTTCCCGTGACAATGTTATGGACCTTATAATTTATTTTTGTTGTCGAAGCTCAGTGTCCGCTGTCATAGTGGTCAGAAAACTATTGCTGCAGTCGGAACACGTGTATTTGTGAATAAAAAGACAGCATATTCACGAGGTGAATGATGGAGAGTGGAGTGAAGCTGGGTCCGCACGCCGCTTCGGTTTCCCTTTCACGTACGCCGGGAACTTGTCGGCGCTGCCGTACAGCTTCGTGGCACATCTGCCTCGCGCGCTTGCACATAGGGGTTACGTGTTCGAGCGCGGGCCGCCGCCGCCTTGCGCGCACGCCGCTCTGCAGCCTTGTCCTTCCGCCGATCATGTGAACGCGCGCGTGTGCCAGAACGGCTTTGATTTTACTACACCGCGCCCACTAGCGTGCGGCACCGCCGACAAATACGCGATCGCCAACGTCTTCGTGTGACATCGTTTCTATATTCTCGCATGTTCGCACATCGGGGTTCCGTCTTCGAGCGCTAGTGGCCACCCCCTTGCGCGTGTCATACTTTTTATCGATAAACCACGAATAATTCCTGGTCACGTCCATCTGTTGTCTGTTTGTCATTCTGTTTGGCGCACGGACGGATGAACACACAGATGTACGCATGGTTGAACTCAGGGACGTATGGATGAACGCATGAGAGGACGGACGGATAGACGCATGAATGGATGCAGGAATGGACGGACGCATGAATGGACTTACGAATGCATGGATGAACGGATGAACGCACAGACGGACCGACAGTTGTATGCATGGACTAACAAGGAGACGGATGAATGAATGAACGCATGGACGGATGTATGAATGGACGGACGGACGGACGGACGGACGGTTGGACACATGGACTAACGTAGAAACGGACGGATGGTGGACCCATGAACGAATGCACGAATGGATGGATGCACGGATGTATGAAGACGGACGGATGAATGGACGCGTGGATGGATGGACGGAAGCAAGAATGAACGGACGACCGGAAGCACGGGAAGAATTATGGACGCTTCGCCGCACTGAGTGTCATTAAGTTCATGGATATTCTGTGATTTTCATTATTTTCAATACCTAACAAACCTCCTCTAGTGTAGTATCATTTGCATTTTTCAGCGTATATGCATTTCGTTATAGGTAAAAGTACCACCCCCTATGGGCGGTTCAAGAACTAACAAAGGTGGCTACATAGGATTGCGAGGGGGCGCTCAGCCCACGCCTTAAGGAGCTTCACTCCAATAATATTTACATTCGACTACCAATTGTATTGGTCAAAATATATTATGAGGTACTTAAAAGCACAAATCATGTACATTAGCGGCGGCTTCTACGTAGACATCATAGACCTGAGGACCGAGCATTGTGGTCTTCTCTATGTCTATTCATCACTGAATTTACAAGGAATTTGTGTGCCCTAAATTTCTGCCCTTGATTTTTTCAAACAAAGTTAATGCCGCCCGTGCATTTTTTTTGGCTATGCTTGGCAGGCTAACTGCAGTTCGACGCTGCGTCGAAAGAACTAGTCGGGGTCAGCTCAGCAAAAATGTTACCCAGATGCAGAAAAACTAACTGGTAACGTCGAACTGCACGCTACAAAAACATGGTAATTTAAGCACGTTACCCGTTACGGTTCCGAAATCATAACTAGTACTATACTAATTTACCGAAAAAACAATGCGTTACAGGTAACAGCGTTCCTTGTAACGCATTAGCGCCACCACTGGCTCTATTATGGAAAGATCTACGCGCTCGTGTGAGTCGGCACCGCTTTGATTTCAGGTGCGGAAGCACTGGGTGAACTGGCACTCAGCAAAATGCTATCACGCTGAGCCGTATTCACCCTGCGAAGACTCGCCACACCGTGCTCTTCCATAGTAGGTTATTTTGTAACCTAAACTGTTACCACACGGGTTCCTTTATGGGCTGATCGGGCTGATTCCTCTATCAAGGAATGATGCAGCAAGACAACTTTACCTGCTGGCTCGAGATCTTACACACACGTTGTGGTCGTCTACAAGCTTCCAAAGGTGTAAATTTTAAGAACTGGATCCTTCGCTCAAGATAAAGTTACCATCACAACTTTCCCGCTCCGATGCGACACTGTTATGCCGCCTTCGGTCGGGTGTTGCATTCACAAAGGTGTATACCCCTTTCGCATTGGTATGGCAGACACTTCTACATGCGACTACTGCGGCGCTGAAGAGACCATTGAACACGTCCTGTGCAGCTGCGCTTGCTACGACACAGAGCGATTCCAGCTCCGGATGGTTTTGAATCAACTTGACTCCAGACCATTTTGTGTGCAGAAGATTCTAGGACCTTGGGCATCTGCCTCAGTTGCGCAGAAAGCGACTAAAGCACTCCTACTTTACTTGAAGTTAACAAACCTGAGCGACCGCCTGTAGAGTGTGTGTGCTCCCCCGAGTGTGCTCGTGATTGTGTGTACCTTCTTACCTCTCTGCAATCTATTTTCTCCCTTTCATCCCTTTCCCAGTGCAGGGTAGCAAACCGGATGTGCGTCTGGTTAACCTCCCTGCATTTCCTTGCATCTTTATTTCTCTCTCACTAAACTGTTACCTTTTATTTTCTGAAGACTATGTCCAACTTACAGTACCAAGTACTCTGAATTATTACCAACTTTTCTAAAACACACGATCTCCGTGCACACTCTCAATACACTTTTTGCCGTAGTGCGAACAGCATTCGCCACCGTGGCGTAATTCTTGTGGACGTGGCCTCATGAAATGTGAGGCCCACGGGACGGGCTTTTTCTCTCTCATAGTAGAGTACAAACTACCCTTAATTGTTAACAACTTTTTATATACACACACTTTCTTGTACGCGATTTGGAATTCGTATTCAGTATACGAAGAGTGCATTGATCTCCTCCAAAAGAGTGCACCGTAAACTGAATCATTGAGCATTTTTTTTTCTACACACGTGTGTTACCAGTTCTCATTTCGTACGAATCGAAGCTGTTCATAACGGTCGTGAAGGAAGGGCTTTCTGATCTCCCATACTAAAGAACCAAGTACGCTAAATCGTTGAACAATTTCTCTTTGATTCGTATAGCTATATGTTCAGCAGTTAGTGCACAAACGCGAAGCTAACACTGTCACGCGAGCCGACCTCCGTGTCAAAGCATGTATATTTGATCACTCTACTTTGATGATATCGAGTTAAACGATCGATCGATCACCTATCCTGGGGCTTTTTAACATGCATGCAGATTCACTGGGAGGTCCCGCCTGCGGTTCTTACCTTGGGACCTCCCAGTGAATCTGTACCCATGCACTTTTCCATGCTCACGCTTGATGATGAATAAAAAATATTAATATGTATATGTAAAAAAATCTAAGCAGACGGGCCTACAACATTTTGCCTTCATAGAAAATGCAACGGCCGCAGCCGGAATCGGATACCACGACCTGCGGGTCAGCAGCCGAGTACCTTAGCCACTAGAACACCGCGGTGGGGCAGGATTAGTGAGCGAGCATCCGCAGTTTCTCAGACTGATTCCGTGATAACGATGCATCATTACAGCGAGAAGGAATTAATCATGTGTTTTAAACAAGAGTTTCGTTTGATCTTTAAGGAACAAAGCCACTTACAGTGTGAAAACTGCGCCATATCTATTTGTTTTAACAATGAGCTTTTAACGATAAGCTCCGTCCATTTATGCATGTGACGGAGTCAGGTTGTCTTGTAACTGCTGCATGACTTTTTGTTAGCTTCTAGTTGTCAAGCTTTATCATTTCTTTATCCGTTTCTTTTATGTCGAAACGCGAGACATTGAACGTGGAATATAAATGACAAAAAAATTCTAACTGCTAATACCAAGTCAAGTATGGCACCCTCCTGGTATTGTTGACGCATGAACATGTGCAATAATAACGCTGAGGGTAAGAAAAAAAAGAATGCCTTGAAAGCGAAATCCTACGTGGTCGTTACCGTTGTGGAGGAGGTTTCTAAGCTGCTCGGCCCAGAACCCCGCAGGGAAAGTGCGCAGCCAGACCAAGAACCCTCCTCTAAGCCTCGGCTGCAACGGCCCGCTGCCAGCCGCTGCCACGTGCCACTCCGCGAACACCCGATCGTCGTCCTCCTCTCCTTTTCTCCTACGGTCGGCGCGCTCGCGGCCGCCGCTCCCTAAGTTGATACGCTGCTGCTCAATTTGTTAACTTCCTGAACTATATGACCGGTGACAACTATTCAGACGTCCACGTGTATAGATTAGGGGTTACACAACCAGAAATGTGAAAAACATGCCATATGCTTTGGCATAACGCATCTCTACGAAGTGGTATGCATCCACACCACCTGATAGGTCACAAATGGTAATGCTCTTTAGTGTATAGACCATGCGCCCAGAATAGTTGCAGGGGTTGGCTTGGGCAATTCTGGTTTAAATTAAGTGGCCCATGTCACGTTGTTGGAAAAATGTCACTAAAAGTATGCCTGTCGTGAGTGAGGTGTGAACTAATAGGGTTGGATGTCGTAGGGTACGAACCGAACATGCATTTACACAGTAGACTTGACACTGTCTGAGCTCAGTGCAACTTTAGATGAACGTTTTTGTGTGTGTACAAAGAAATAGTGTTATTGGATTGCTCATCTCGTTTCAAGTTAATGAAGAGGAAGGGATAAGAGAGTGCAGACACACAGGGCCATAACTAGTTGATGTAGCTGAGGAGATCCTGGCGCACTTCAAAATTTTTCATGCTTTGACTGTTAACGTGATTCACACGTACTCACGTTGTGACCACGAGCAGTCAAAGTTAGCCCTTGTCCACAAAAACATCCCTCGAAAAAATTTCTTGGCACCATCCTGCATACACACTTCAATGTAAGAGATGGCAGTGTCACCGTACCGGTTACGCATACCGGTAGATTGTAAACAATACGGGAAAAACCTCGAAACGCGAGTGTATGTCTTAAACACTGCAGCAAAGTTTCTTTGATCGATAATGAGAAGTTCTTCGGTTGCCTGATTGAAAACTTAACAAACTTTTCAGTAGGTTCTGAGCAAAACATCATGAACTCTTGTACAGAAGCTAAGCGCGAGAGCGCACATCAAAGCGCATGTTTATGCGTTCATCAAAACTTTCAGCTCATCAGAAACTTCAAGAGGAGAGGTGAACTGCAATAACTGCACTTCACTGACGTGTTAAGAGCAGTAATGAAAAAGACACTAGATCAGCGAGAGATTATACGACTGTATAGCTTAGGGAAACGTCTTTTTATCAACCATTATAGGTTGCAACTCGTGCCCCAGCGGCCCTCAGTGGCATCTACAAGCCCACATGCGTGTCCTGACAGTCCACTCGTGAATTCGACCACAAGAGTCACAAGGGCTGTGGTTCCTGTTTTAACACTGTCTTTTCCTTCAGCTGCTCACACTGTGGAAAGAAATCTTCGGACATCTACCGCATGGTGTGGGCCTGCCGCTGCAACTTTGCTGTATCCCCTATTCCCAACCTTACCCGGAGGATCGGGAGGTGATCCCGCTTGGCTGCTTTAACCATCAGGACTTGGTTCGACGAGCCCAGGCAGTAGCCGACAGCAATGGTGCCCCGTTCTAGGGATCCCCACCTTCTAGTTGTGGGTGCACGTCCTCTTATGAGGCAGTCGTTGCATACCTCCCTTTTTTGTTAAATGAAGTTTTTAGCTTCTCGCTTGCAATTGCACTACGCCTGAAAAGTTCCGAGAGTTTCTGCTACGTGTGACACCTGCCTTGCCTCTGCGAATCTTTGGTTTCAAAATGTTCGTCATCGCAGAAGGAAGGGTCGAGCTACTACAGCGCTGAAAGATGTCATAACAGCGTTGCCAGTTGCGACACACCGTCCAAAACATCGTCATAGGCATTTATTAGAGATGACAATCTGCGTAGCCTGTGAATACGTGGGGCGCAGCCATCATGTCAAACGTGAACAAATAAAAAAATGACCCCATTTGCGAGTTCTCAACACACTATCTTCACCTAGCTGCGTCTAAAAAGAGAGCAGAAAAAACATAGAATGGTGTTATCAAGACGCTGGGCGCGTACACGAGCATAGCTTCTGAATACTCTGTGCTAAGAGAGCCCACCATGCGGCTATAAGGCTGAGTCTGCTTGAGTCGCCTTTGTAAGGACAATAAATAAAGTTCCACTATTCATCTATTCATCACAATGAAGTAAACTGACCATGATAGCTTCAACGTTTAAGCAGATTGTAGTAGCGTGGAGGTGGCAGTAGAGCTGCCGTCTGCAGGGAGCTATGAAACAGGTGAGAAATTCCACAGACGCAAAAAAAGTGAAATGCGCACAGCTCGACCACCAGGCACATAGGTATATAAAAAGTGATGGACTACGAAGCCTCGAATCAGCCGTAAACGCTACTGCTCTGCCTCAACGACACTGATAAAATGACGCATATTGCATACCTATAAACATTACTTTTCATGTAATGATACCACTGCACGTTAGACCATATGGAGGTACTAGCTTCCTGACAAGCGCGTTCGTGGTCTCGTGCTGATGGACTTAGCTTTCCAAAGAGATTTATATAATTCTTTGGCAAGGTAAAATGGTCTGCGCAACAATGGAAGGGAATCAATCTTTTGTAGAGGGACCACGACTCGATTATGTACTGTTCAGTTACTAAATGGCATGCGATTTGAAAGGTTGCCGGCCGGCTGTCCGACAAGGGAGCCATGACGTCACTTCTTCCGACAGGTGCCGGCTTTGTGCACGCACGAAAAAACTCTGAAAATACGATTGACTGCTGAAAGCTTCAGTATATTTCGACTTGTTATCGATGTACACTGAAAAACTATTTTCACCATTTCCGTAAAAATTTTAAATTAAAATTCAGTACCGCTTTTTGATTCGCAACTTTAAAAACCAATTGACACTCAACTTGCGCGCAACTGTTTCCAGACGACGACATTGCTGGCCTTGCAATATCTGAGATATGTACGCTTCTTATTTTTTGTCTTGGCATGCGCTTTGGCTCATTAGTGCAGCAGGCTCCCGTCGCGTAGTTAGCTCACGTTGCCATGCAAATTTACTTATTCCCGAAGCGCCGTGCACTCAGACAAACCTGTGAAGTTGCTTGAGCACACCTACTGCGTGTCAAGGACTAATTACCACGCACTATGCCACGGCATGGTTCAGATAGCTGGGCAACATACTTCATTCACGCAAGGCAGGCTTTGTACTTTTCGTGAGGATAGAGAGTGTGCTCCCAAGTGGAACTGGGCGAGTTTCCTTCAGTCGAGCACTTACTGGCCTTATTCGCGCATAGGCTGCCCTTTTTGTTTCACTCAGCATCTTTACGAAAAGTTTGGGAAGCCAAAACTGCGTTGGGGAGGTTTCCGCTTGAGTGTACAACTAAAGTGTTCAATACTTGAGTGTGGAAGGGTTGAGTGTCCTAGAAGAAAAAAATAAGAGTCATCTTAGCTGGGTCATGCATAAAATTGGATCATTGTGCGTGTGAGAGCATTGTCGAAGGATGTACGGTACCTCAAAAACTTTTGTTTAGATTGCGAGCGCAATTAGTGTTTAGAGGAAACAGTTGGATGGAACGAGGTCGGCAATGCAACTTTGATGAAGCAGTGACGCGGCTATCATGTAAACAGTGTAAGGCACGTGATGGCTCTAACTCGAATTCCACAACTTCAGTTTAATGTACAGTACATAAAACGTAATTTAATATTACTAAATCTGTGAGCACACAATTACGCTGAAGGCGAAGTGCAAGAATGACATGTACAAAAAGTTGGACAAGTACCACCATTCAAGTACGTGTAACTAGCAGCGATAATGATTTTTTTCTAGTATTACTATTGCACACTTGTTTAGCTCTCATTAGGTTGATAAAATATATTCTGAGGTTGCTCACCATACACGACTGATTTATATCGCGCAAGAATCAGCAAATAACTGGAAAAATTTAATATTTCAGCTAATATCAGGTAATTATTTGTTTTGTCACTCTCTTTCCCATGAAACAATTGATATTTGATAAAACAATTTTTTATATGACACACTTCATTCCCCTATGGTGTGATGCCATATTGTGGTAGTTGAGAGCCGGGCTCTAAATTGTCAACAAAAAATACAGTGGTGCCGTGCTTCCGCTTCACAAGTCTTCTTTTTGTGAACGGCAAATAAACACTAAGCGTCCGTAAGGGAACACGCGAAAAACTACGCAGCCACGCTTTTCGTTGAAATCCTTAAAGTTCCTGAAGCTAAAACAGGGTCTCAGTGCTTTGTTATGTGGGCTTTTTAAACACCTACACGGTAGGAAAGTTACTTGCTTGAAATTACTTACTTAAACAGAGTAGTCACCTCTCTGCCATTTTTCAGACTCCGCCCAAGGTGGTTTACCGAAGAAATAAAAACCTGAGAGACTTACTGGTCAGGGCGAAAACACACAAATCCGACCACCATCAGGGCTGTAGACCGTGCAGGAAACCTCGCTGCAGGGTGTGCCCACACATGGTGACCACAGATACGGCTGAAGCCTCCTGTTCAGACTATGTGTACAAAATTAAAGACGACCTTAACTGTGACTCAGCCAATGTGGTATACAAACTTCGCAGTGAGGTGTGCAAACAGGAATATATTGGACACACGGAAACCGCGTTCCGTTTGCGTTTCAACAACCACAGGGCACACGTAAAGGGCCTCCCCAATTTGCCGTTCTCCAAACATATCAATCTTCCTGGTCACTCTTTCGAACGCGTAAGTGTCATACTCCTACAATCCGGCTTCCAGAACACACGGGAGCGCGAACAGCGGGAGTCATACTTCATAAAGAAATTCACATCACTTACCCACGGAATCAACGAGAGCCCTGGGTGACTGACGTGTCTCCGCGACGTTTCGTGAAACACAGAAATTGAATTACTCAATTAATTTATTTATACATACGTGAAGTCGCACACGCAAGTTGGTCAATATAGCGAAACTAAACGAATTCGATGCTACGTGAACCAAACGGCGTGTGTTAGTATTATTAGACTTTATTTGCATTTCTGAGTACTTTTTTAGTATTATTTATTTTTATATATTTTTTGTTTACGTTTTTGTTTGTTCATCCTTTACAAGACTACCCATTCATTTATTTTCAGTATGACTGGTTGTACATTTTTCTGCAAGAGAGGGCAGGTGGAGGGAGGGGAGAGGGCACATTAGCTTTCCAACGTGGCCATTATTTTCCGAAAGCTGGAGCGGGTCGTATGCTTCTTGTGTGTGTGTGTGTGTGTGTGTGTGTGTGTGTGTGTGTGTGTGTGTGTGTGTGTGTGTGTGTGTGTGTGTGTGTGTGTGTGTGTGTGTGTGTGTGTGTGTGTGTGTGTGTGTGTGTGTGTGTGTGTGTGTGTGTGTGTGTGTGTGTGTGTGTGTGTGTGTGTGGCCCGATGCCGCGGGCCAGCCGCCGAACCACGTGATCTTAAACTCGATCCATGTGTGGGATGCGAGTAAGCGGCAACATGTTCCACATTTTTTCGTTTTTCTTGGTCGCCTCCGCTGGCGGCGCGTCTTACCTATACGCAGTAACAATGCCAGAATTACCCGCTCGTTTCCGGTGGCTCTCCGTCGCTCCTTTCTAGTTCCTCTCCTTCTTCTGCTTCTTGTTGTCTGTTGCTACCTCGTTCGCCCGCTTGTCTTTTTCTCTCTCTCTTTTTTTTTTTGGAGGGTCTTTAAACTGTGAGGGTGACCCTCTGCTACGGGAACTTGTATCATTTCACTTACATCCTCCGAAGAAGGCTGGTCCACCAGCCGAAACTGTTAGGATTAAATAAATATTTTATTGTTTTGTTTCCTATACTGCACTATTCTCGAAGTTTATAACTTTTATTACGGTAGCCGGAAGAAACTCTGATCATCTATTTCATATATATATATATATATATATATATATATATATATATATATATATATATATATATATATATATATATATATATATATATATATATATATATATATATATATATACTGATGTTCAGCTCCTTCAGATGCTGTGTGTCCGACATACTTCATAATAACGAGATCCTTTCAGATCCTTTTTGTGAACAGCGAATACACACTAAGCGTCCGTAAGGGAACACGCGAAAAACAACGCAGCCACGCTCTTCGTTGAAACCCTTAAAGTTCCTGACGCTAAAATAGGGTCTCAGTGCTTTGTTATGTGGGCTTTTTAAACACCTACACGGTACGAAAGTTACTTGCTTCGATGCCATGCAGGCATGATTTTACGCTTCTGCCGCCTATTTTAACATGTGTAAAGAAGCCTTCACTGCTTATAACTATATATATATATATACTCACGTTCAGCTCCTTCACATGCTGTGTGTCCGACATACTTTATAATAACGAGATCCTTTCACTAGACTACCTCATTAGGTAGAATTTATGTATAGTGTTATTTAAAATAAGGAAGGACCCTCCTCTAGTGAGCATATGTGCAGAAGCTGCTCTAGTCAACACCAACCGAACAAGATTCGCAGCTAATAAGAATGTATTAATACCATTAGTTCATACTACTTATGGAAAACACTCCGGTTGTTTCAACGACGTTATCCTCCTGGAACCGTCTTCCTCTTAACCTTAAGCAGTCCTCATCAATAGCACTTTTTAAAAACACGTTATTCACATTCCTTTTAGATACTTTAGAACTCTAAGATGTGTAATATTATCCACACCTGTCCATATACATTTACTCCTAACTGTGTCATAGCTACTCATTTTTTCTTGCTTGTTTTTCATTCCTGTGTTTATTTAATCAAAAATTTTCAGTTTTTCTCTAATTTTTAAATGTTCTAAGCAGTGCTCTTGTTTTACTTATGATTGTTAAAATTTGAATATCTTTAGTCTGTATTACATTTATCACTTCAACTTATTCCACGTTATTGACAGTTTAACTTCATAAGTTCATATTTAACATATTTTCTGACTGGAGGTCCCCCTTCAGCTAAGTGCTCTGGGACTTCCTTCTGTATACCTATATAAGCTTGTATGTTTTGTATGAAGGTAAATAAACTGAACTGAACCGGAGTACATTGTAGCAATGCCGTGGAACACTCGCTTGTCATCCAGACTGTCGGGGCCATAATTACTCTAAGTATTTTCAAATTATCTTTTGTAGTAACTTTTTTAATTTCGCGGCCATGGTTACCGTCGACTTTTTGTTCACAACAAACGACACGCACCGACGCTGACACAGACACCAATGACAACACCATTATTTCTGCGAAGCGAACGCTTTTATGCAACCGCCTAATTATATACGGCTGCCCCGCTAGCTTCAGGGGCGCCTCGGCCGTTTTCGTGAATTTTTTATTGCTGTAAACTTCCATAGTTCCTAAAATCTTCCCTTTTTATTTAATTTAAAATGCCATAACACTTTATCTATATGAATGAACGCAAATGAATGGCTGACCTATCTGGGTAATCGAGAAATAGAGCTCTCTTGGGAAGATTCTGCTTATCTTGCGGCCCAAGCACATGAGAGACCTTTTAATCTCAATTGAAGTCGGGTATATTGCAAGGAACACATCAGTTCAAAAAGCTTGCATATATATATATATATATATATATATATATATATATATATATATATATATATATATATATATATATATATATATATATATATATATATATATATATATATATATATATATATATATATATATATATATATATATATATATATATATTATGGTTGAAGTGTGTGAAGTGTGTATAAAAAATGGCCAATAGCTTTCTTGTTCAGAAAACTGGTCTCGTGATCCATGGTACAATGATAAGGACTCGAACAGCAAGCAATTTTCTGCAAGGATAGTCATGGCCTAATTTGTTTCTTGAAAAAAAATTTGAGTTTGAAAAAGGCAAGACAGCGATGCTCCAAGATAACAGCAGAGCATATAGTTGAAAGAGTACACCTAAGGCGGATTTTCTCGGGAAAAATTTTACTTCATATTGCGACCCGAAACATCAGCAAAAATACCTTTAAGGATTAAAACGTAAAAAACTGTTCGTGGCCGCTATTCTTCAACCGAATGCGCTCTATTGATAACAGCAATATTAAGTGACTAAAAGTATTGTTCAACGTACGTGTTCTCCTCCGCAAACTCGTTTTAGATGTGTTTTGTGTGGTTAAGCAATTAAAAATGATTTTTTTATTAGAAACGAAGCATTTCAGTGAATCCTTTATAATACGTTCTATGTTATTTTTCTCTGTAACGAAAAAAAATTCGATAGATTCACGTACCTTGGGAATTGACTTATGTGAAGCATGCGGAGCGAAGGTGAACGTTATATTATTTTTATTGAGCGAAATGTTATCAAGTGGTGCTTAAGATATATAGAAATGTTGTGCACACCAAAGTTATAGAGCCGCATATGTTTTATATTACCAGATGTTTGCTGTTGCGTTACAATGACAACATCAACTTATTAGTTAGCAACACCAAAATTGGTAAGCTGATATGTAGCGCTTCACCTCGCGAAGATCTTAGGCCTGAACACTGCTACACATATGAACTTCAGTGGATGACCGTTAATTACAATTGACGTTAACTCGATGTGACAGCTGTATCACAGCAGTACATATGCAACGTTCATAACAGTGGACAGCAAGCTCTGCAACCAACATGGACGTTTCACGAACATATGTGTCTATTTGAATAGTAGTTCTGCCCGTTCAAAGGGATCCTGAAGTGGTTTTACATTCACAAAATTATTGCGAATTTAGTATCCATAACCTCTTACAACAAGCCTACATTAGATTTTTTTTCGCGACTTATGATTAAAGAACGGCGGTGAAAGCAAACTCTGATCGAGGGAGCGCCTCCCGGAGTGGACGAAGCGCAGGGGCGGAGCGTGGAATAGAGGGGGATGAAGTCAGTGGCGGGATCATGCCGGGTCTCCGGGGTCCCTCAGCTTGTTAGCTTCGGGATCGTGGCTCATTTCTTATGCAATCGGCTGCCTAATGAACCATCACTTCTGCCAGTTCGTAGGGTTTTCTTGCCATGGCACCATTTTCTTCTTCCGATTAGAGATATACTGCCATCCGACATTTCCTCGTTGCGTTTGTGCGGCTTCAAATAGACTCGAAATGTCGAGTCACTGCACGGCGTAGGGCTACCGCAGCACTTTCGGTCGTGATCAGGTCGCTTTTCACAAATTTCCTCCGGATCAGGAGACGACTGCGAAGTGGGCTGCCACAGTTAAAATAAAAAGGCTTGAAATCCACGAGAAAGTCACTGGAATTGACAATGAAGTGTGCGCGACTAAACAGCGACGCGGTTCCTTCTGTGTTTCCGCAGCCGAGGAGACCCTCGCTGCCACCACGACTTGCCTTCGCGAAAAGGAAAACTGGGGCAAGGCAGCAGGACTACGCATGTGCCATTGCAGCGCGTAGTTAGTTGGTGAGCATGAGCTTATCGCAGCCGTGATCAGCTCACTCTGCTGCCTCCTTTCTACGACGCCCACTTTGAATCTTTATGGAACGCGTGGATAGCGAGCGGTTCCGCCGACACCGTTCACCGTAGTTTCGCTCGATCTGAGAACCAGTAGGCCGTGATCTCTTCGGTGCAGTGACAGCTCGCTATCGTGTGTTTAAATGTATTTATCAGAGCCAGTCTTGATCGCCGACGAAAGTGGCCGTGTAACACGGGTTCTTTTATTTCGACTTCTGATCGGGTAGTATTTTTCGGTTGAAATTCAGAATAATCAATGCATTGTTGCAATAATCACTTGCACGATTATTCAGACACTTAATCACTATCGTAATATTGCAATGCCAACAGACGAAGCAAACATATAGTTCAAGCTGTCTGCGTAGCAGCGCTTCATTCTAATAAAGACTCGATTTCGATCATTGCTTGTAGGACAGATTTGATAACAGTGAATACATCTGCCCCACCGCAGTGCTCTAGTGGCTTAGGTACTCGGCTGCTGACCCGCAGGTCGTGCGATGGAATCCCGGCTGTGGCGGCTTCATTTTCAAGGTAGGCGAAAATGCTGTAGGCCCGTGTGCTCAGATTTGGGTGCATAATGCCACGTTCCATTTCCCAAGTTTTTGTTATCGTCCCAAAACACCACACGATTCTCAGCGCAAACTGCACCTGCAGGTTTCGAGAAGGTTCCGGACAGTAGTAGATCATTTCGATAAGATCACGTCCACTGTGCGAACGGTACAGATTGTTCTGGAACCTACGCCACCACCAGCGATAACGCTAGAACATTCGACGGCAAGGGTGTAAATGCCGACGCGCTTCGCCGCTTGTCAGTTGTTGATCGAAGGCCGACGCTCTGTTTGCCGCTATCAGTCCGAGACTGCTATCTGTGCAAGACTGCTGCTGTAATTGGACTTTCTGTTTACCGGGCACAGGTTCGCCCAAATAAACAGTTAAATCCCAACACGAAGTTTCCTGTCTTCGGCCACGTCACGACCCCGTGACAATATTCTAGAACCCCAGGTGAACGGAAATTTCGAAGCCTTCCACTACGGCGTCCGTCATATGCATATGGTGGTTTTGGGACAGTGAACTTCACATATTAATCAATCATTATTAGAGAATACATGTGAATTCGCATATTGTGAGCTAACGTAGCAATGACATCTAAAGTCTCCGTACCCCTAGCCTAGTTTCTTCTCTTGTTCACAGGGCTGGCTTGTACAACATTGTTCTAGTGCTTACAATCTGCACTGTGCTGAATGGGGCATATCATGGCAGTAGTCTTGATATTCATCTATAGAAATGTGCTACATATCAATATGTAAGATAATTAGCGCTACACTGACTCCAGAAAATACTCACACAAACAATTACTCATACAGTCAAGCAATACTCGCGACACACAGCGGTCAGCACAGTTTACTAGAAATATAGCGCAATAAATCTTGTTGTTGGGCTAGTTTGCCGTTCGTCATACTGTAAGATACTTAGCGCAACCATGACTGTCGCCAACAAACACTCACTCATCCACCCGAGCAACAAAAAAGACAATCAGCACTCATCACCTATCCCAACAACAAGTTTCATTATGCTACAGATCTGTATGTTGATACGAAGGTGATGGGACTTTTATGACACTGCACAGAAAAAATTATTAGTGGGGCTGCAAATTAATATCCCAGCATGAATATTCAGGCATGTCTTGTTTTTTACGAATCCTCCTCTTTCCCTATTTAGACGCAATAGGACCTTCAACAACTGCGGCGAAAACACGTGTGAAGAGATATCAGTTCGCAACCTCGAAATCAGGCACTCTGCACGACAGTCGCATGCTTTTAACGCAGCTAATATACCGCATGCACTTTAACACACCACCACTGAAGTACTGGCCAGAACTTGGAAAGCGCAAAGGTATTGTAAACAGAACTGTTATATGAGACAAACTACGTAACCGTTCATGCGGAAGTTTGCACCGCAGTACCGAGCTCATGTTGCTTGTGTGGTAAAGTGCGGCACTCGTGTGGTTCATTTTTTTGGTGTTTTTTTTTCTCTCACGGTAGCGCACTAGCTGACTCACCGCATGCTTAATTCCCGCTGCTTCTTGCAAACTGCATCAACAGCACTGCCCCCTGAGCCGTGAAAATCACCATATCGCTTTTGTTTCTCAATGCAGGAACAGCGCAACCTAGAAGTAGTTACTTCGTAACTGTGGAAGCGAAAAAAAAACAAGGACAAAAAAGAGCGCTGTACTCGGAGGAAGAAAGGAGCAAGAAAAAGAGCCCGTTGTACTAGAAATGAAGTTACGAAGCGTGGAAGCTTGGGCAAGTTGGTAGGACATAACTGAATGCACCTCTTTTCCTCTGTACACTTAAAATCGGTCTATTGGCAAATTCCCATGCATCCTGTAGATAAAGAAAAGGCAGCCTTTGTAACCCCTGATGGCTTTTTCGAATTCAACGTGATGCCATTTGGACTGTGCAACACGCCGGCGACGTTCGAGCGATTCAGTTATGTCCTACCAACTTGCCCGAGCTTCCACGCTCCATAGCTTTTGTTTCCCCACGATGCCCGCGCGTAGGTCGGACCGTGCCAATACGTGGCTAAAAGCGACTTCTGACGCTGATGTTCCTTATGTGATTTAATATCTGCGGTTGAACGTGTCGTTTGTATCGGTTTACTACAGTCAAATTAAGAAACGACGTGCATCTTATACTTACCAATCTATGTTTCCGACGCGGGTGAAGGTGGCTGGTTGGGACTCGCTTTTCTGTGCTGCAATAATGGCACTGACATCGTCTTCGATCATCGCTTTTACAGTAGCGACTGGCTCGAACATGCATATTGAACAGCGAACTCGTTATGACTTCCTCAGTTCACATACTAAGAGCAAAAAGCGTTGCATGGTCAGCGCAGCGTGATAAGCGCTATGGTCCTTAGAATTACTTATGTACGCCTTTTCTAGTAAAGGACGCACATGCAGAATATGTACGTGGTGTTATGGTGCCTCAGATATGCGCAATAATTGCTTTTCGTTTGATAATCGCACAAGTATGAACGCTGAACCTTGAGCAACATTGGTGGGCGCTGTTGATGGGGTCGGCCGTTTAGGCTATTGGCTCGTCCTGTTTATAGTACCCGGTACCGTTAAGAGTGGACAAACAGACAAGCGTACAGGCAGACAGACCATTTTTTTACACCGAAGGTCCCATGGAAAGACTATCACATTCAAAAAACCGCTCCGATCAGATAAACGAGGCATCGCCCGTCGGCGCGCGCAGTCAGTTGTCTTCACCATCCGACGCGTGATGTCTTGGAGTTTCGACAAATCACAGGTGATGAAGAAATTTGTGATGGCGACCTGTTGCTTGCTTTCGGCAAGCTAAAGTCATTTTCGTTGATTTATGCAAATTTTCACTTGATTTTTCAGTTCATCTTAGAAAATACGTATCAAGGCAGCATAACTTCTTTATTTTTCTAAAAATTGTTTCAGTTCCCATTTACCTGCGTCATCTCCTACTTCGAAAGAAAGTTAGCGCAAAGTTCAGCATGAGAATATAAACTACCCCGTGGTTGACTTTAAAAAAAAAACTCGCTTCCCCTCAAGTAGACATAGAAAAGAACCGAGTTCTATTCCTTTTATTCCTTCTTCTTTTTCTGGCGGACTTCAGAGCATGCAAAGTGTGCAAGTGTGAACTACCATTTCATGAGGTAGTGATTCCGAGTAAAAAGGAAGTACCAGACAGCGTGTGAGTGGTTTGAAGTCCTCATATTGCTATATTAGGCGATGAACGAATGAGTATCAATTCAATGCAGCTGCAGTCTTCTGATGTATGATTGTTTCAGAGGTGGGACGATTAGGCAGCCTTGGTTATCTTACGCATATGTGAGCAACCGTATAGATCGTTTTGTTTGATGTTTGACGTAACTCACTAGGAAGCTCCCCCCCCCCCCCCCGTTTTCTGGTCGTCTCTCCCTTGTAGGTGTGTTTTTTTTACTAGCGGCACAATGTCATACAGTAGGAAGTGTTCTCCAGAATAACGCTAGCGTAGAGTCTCGCGCGGGCGTCGTAAATACACTTGGACCTACACAAGGAATACATTAGCACTACATTATTCACAGAAACAGTGTTAGAACAAGTGCTATATAAAGAGATTCTTTTTTAGGGGTGAAGCTCCTTAAGGCCTGGTTCTGTACATTCTCTGAGGTATGTTGTTGTAGCAGTAGTAGTAGGTAGCCACCTCTAGTTCAGTTCTTGCAGTTATCACTGAATGGTGATAGTTTATGTGAGATTTTATAAAACTAGATGGCAGTATTTGCAGTTTTAATTACATGGCGGTACTTTCAGTTGGTGAATAGATGCGGGTTGTTATAAAACTACACGGCAGTACCTATAGTTGATAATGAAAGATACGAGATGTTATAATAGGAATGGTGTCACATATTGCGCGTGTCATTGCTGGAAGGTAATTGTTCGATTTAGTGCGGTGACCTACGTTGGGGGGAGCGTTGTAATAAAATTTGTTCGCTGTTGGCAAGCCGTAAAACAATGCGACAGTGCAACCAAGATCCTGTCGTAAGAGAGCAGGAGGCCCGAGTGGCACGGCATCCACACACAGTGTTTCTCACGTCTTTAATGGATGATCGACCTGGTGAATTATACGGAAGATTCACGATTTACCGATGATTACCTCAAGAGCTTCTCCCACTCATCATCATTCACCCCGTGGATATGCTGTGATTTTTTTGTTTTGCATTTTGTTTTTTTTGCTCACCACATCTGTTCACCGAAGAAGATGTTACAAATGATCGCAAATTTTTTTCTCTGGGTACTTGAAAACGTTCAAATCAGGCGTGTGCTGGGAATCAGTCAGCAACTTCATCAAGTTATGATGAAACAGCCGTGTTCCACGTTGACCTCAATGAATATTAGTGCTTGGAACATTCGTCAAAGATAGTATATCTGGCACACTCCGTCTCAATTCTCAACCAGCAGTCGTACTTGGTGTGTTCACCGCAGCCTTTTCATGTCTGCGCGCGCATTATTTCTAGCTATGCGTTGCTACAGACTGAACATAATTCTTTACCGTCACTTCTTCGCGTGTATCAAGAAACTAGTATATATTTTTATTTTTTTGCGCCCTGACCAAAATTTCGATATCTTTTCTTTATTGTAGTCTCTTTTTTATTAGTTCAGCCTGAAGGAGACCAGCAACGACTGTCGAACAATGGTCTCATGTGTCTTCTTATTCTTACAGAAAGAAAGAACATGGGTCTCTTTCAATCTCTTCAAGTAAGCTTCCCCTGCCAACTGCAGTAATCGAATCTACGGCCAAATTTTCGGTCCGAACAACGCATCGCGGTTACCGGCAGCGCAGTTCGATCGAATACATTTCCCTCTAATTTTATATCCTTCATTGTTCTTTCTCTGAAAAAGACCCAGCTTAGAGAAACACACCGAACGAATCTTTCATCAACGAAATATGCATCGCAGATGAAATCAGCTCAAGGTCTCGTGGTTCGAGCGGGTCCAAGCTAACGCGAAACGAAAAGTTCGCAAAGATGTGAAAGCTGTGATGTAAGGAAGTCTCAGTGGAGGCTGGTGTTGAAACTCCGAGGAGAAGACACTTCACTGGTATCAAAGCGGAGTTGTTCAATGAAGCCAATATGACAACTGCACAATAGAGACAACAATATTTTGTTTTTTAGGCTTCATAGGCACCTGCTGCTGCAAACACCATGATAATGATGAGCGGACGTAATTTTCTTTTTGACAAATTATTTCCAATAGAGAGCGTCAAAAATGTTGCGTCAAAAGAGCGCCAAAAAGCTCGTCAAAATGTTTGTCTCTAGACTAAAGATATGAAGACGAAAGTCGAATACTCATAAAAGAAATGTGCCCCAAAGAGCGCACAAAAGAGCTACGAGCACGTGTACTGCTGCTCACTTGAGTGAATGAATGATTCAATATACTTTATAAGAAGTCCAGACGTTTTTTCCTACGACTGAGGCATGGAACGGGGAAGAGTGAATTATCTCTTCGCAGCATCAATCGAAGTTCGAACAGAGGGGGGATGGGTGGAGGGGGAGCGTCGTTTTGGAGTTGAGAGGTGTCAGCTTTTTAAGAGCCCTCGTGAAAAGGTCTAAGTGGTGAAATTTATAAAAAAATCACAGCATATACATGGAGTGAATTATGATGAGTGGGGCGAAGCGTCCGTCCATCTAACCATCTGTGTGTCGGTCAGTTCATGCATGCGTTGGTGCGTCCGATCGCGTTCGAGAACGCAGACGGTGCGCGGGTCACACCGACATGACGCGAGCCAAAGAAGCCGGGCGCAAGCGTCTTCAACGCGCCCGCCACTCTGCTTCGTCCATGCCCCACCAACTATCCGCCCCGTACGGCTAGTATCCAGGAAACTGAGAGAAGCACTCGTTCTCCGCGTACCCTGGCACAGCGCACACAGCCGCCAAACGGAGAGTAGCGATACACCGCCATCTAGAAAATCTTCACTCAACTGCAGATTGTATGTACTTCTATGAGGGAGTGCCGTCTATTATACTGTTCGGGACACACTGCCTTCTTTTCTTTCTCGTCTCTTCTCTGGCTTACGCATGACGCATGACGAGGTTAGATTGAGGAGCGTCCCGCCTGAAAATGGCCATATACTGAAACTGACAACAATTATGTAGTGTCTAACCCAGAAAAGAAGGTTGATTGATTGATTGATTGATTGGTGGGGTTTAACGTCCTGAAACCACCATATGATTATGGGAGACACCACTTGTGGAGGGCTCTGGAAATTATGACCTCCTAAGGTTCCTTAACGTGCACCCAAATATAGTACACGGGCCTACAACATTTCCGCCTCAATCAGAAATGCAGCCGCCACAGCCGGGGTTTAATCCCGCGACCTGCGGGTCAGCAGCCGAGTGCCTTAGCCACTAGACCACCGTTGCGTGGCAGAAAAGAAGTTGTTAGCCACGAAGGGTAAAACGTGAATATACTCAAGGTGACCACCTCAACTAAAAACTCTTCGTACAAAGTGCGTGGACTACAAGCGCAGCGACAAAATAGCTCCTTGTATACGTTCATCACACAGTCATAAAGTATGACACAACAAATAAGGAGCCTTTGCCTTATCAAGTAAAACGAGGCAAGTGAAGCATGGCACCTGTGTGCGTGACGTAGAGCATTTTTTTTTATCTATCTGATACTGCAATTCCTAGCCTCGCTTTTCCTATGCTTCGACTGTGTAATTACATCTTCAGCCCCGTATGTAGGTGTTTAACACTTTGGTTGCTGCAGACAACAGCGACTGCCAGTCGTTACAGGATGAAATGACTTAATGAAAGGAAACAATGAGAAGTGACAACGTGAAATCACAGGTATTCCTGATGAAAGAACGGATTACTTTTTCGGAAACTGCGTTGTTCGATCCTAAAAAATAAGATGAAAATGAAGCGGAGGGGCAATCCAGAACGCACCTTTCTTGTTCTTCTTCAGAATTATATCTCCAGTAAAAGCGATCGAGGTACACTTCAGTACGCTTCGCGTTCTTAATACCTTGGCCTAGAGGGCCGTATATGTCTTGTCCTAACAGGCTTATCACCAATGAACCCATGATTAAAAAAGCAGAAATTACTAGAAAGCGGCACAACCGAATGCACGTGTAGCCGGCGCACCTGGGAAGGTATAATTACTGCTCAACTGCAATTATGTACATGCACCGATGTTAGGCTGATCGCGAACTATGTCATAGCAGTCACGGCCGCAGAAAGTTCCTGATTGATAAAAGCTTCACTTAAAAATGCATCTGAGAATAATACTCTCTGAATCGTAACGTCCCAAAGCTACGCTATTATTGTGAGAGAGGCCGTATGTGAGGGATGAGGAAATTTCGATCATATCGTCTTTCTTGCCGTGCACGAGCATTGCACAGTACAGTCACCTCGGCCACTTCGCTTCGATTGAATTGCGACCGCCGCAGGCGAGATCAAGCTCGCGGCTTTTAGGTCAACACTCGAGCTTCCTAACCGCTATAACACCCTGGCGCAGTTAAAAATACCTCTCAGTAATATGAACGTGAAAGACAGCATCTATGCGTTTGAATACGCCTGCGAACGGGATGACGTACAACTCGCGACTTGAAAAAAATAGGTCTGTAAAGCTAATGCATTTTGTTCTTCAGAATATTCTTTATCAATTTGTTTGAAAAATGCACACGTGGTCTCATCACTAAAAGTAAGTTTTCCTTTTTCTGTTAAGATACTCTCGTAGTAGGTATAGCTACACATCTTTTCTCTGTATGTATCAGCAATCTGTAAGTGTTATTTCCAATAACTTGAATGAATCGCTACCCTGAATAATTCTGCCCTTTGACCTTTGAATTCCCGCTATGACCTTTCTAATAGCAGTCCCGTGTAGCCGTGCGAGTCTTGAGGTGATTAGAATTCAAGGCCGTAACGAAGCAACTTAGGCAATCGCCCACACTTATTTCCACTGCCTGCGAGCACGGGCCAACGAGAAGGCGCTGAAGGTCATTCACTTCGTTATGCAGAGCTCACAACATACAAGGCCATGCTAGATATCGGTGAGTGGGTGCCGCTTTGAAGTAAGCTGATTCTTGTAGCAAATAGAACGATGCCTTACGAAGACTGCGGATGAGCCAACATACATTTTATAAGAAGAAACTTGATCCTTGGAACGCGCGCTCTACAAGACCTCAGCAAAAAAAAAAAAAACCCTTACGTATGCGCTTCTGAGCCTTGTATTGACTCGAGCGTTCGAGCGTTCGAATAAAGGTCATCGAATTAACCAAGGATCAACCTACACTTTGAGAGTGTGTTCTTCGAAAAAGACGGCCGGATTATCCTTTTTAGGTGAATATGCGATTATACCCGTAAAAACACTTATTATCCGAAGAAACGAATGCTTCGCTTCCTACATCATTCTTTTCACTGTTTAAATAAGCCCAAGCTTCGTGGGAATAACGTTTATATGTGGGAGCAACATGGTGTATATATTCTTTTAGGAAAGCCACTACTTAAAAACACGTCCATATTTCCAATTGACCAGTCGACAAGCGATTGTCTGACACCGAGTATATACCAACACCTATCCCCGGTGAGGGATCCTTTACAAGATATTCACGGAAAAGCACTCCGACAAGCGTCCGAGGTGACTCACTTCTGACGCTGCAAGACGTAGCGTACAATACCGGTATGTTACGCGTTGTATATTTTTTTATCTTTTTTCATGTATCCATTATCTATTTGCTTTCTTTCGTATCTTTCATTCTCTCTCTATTACACGCTCACTTCTTTCTTCCTACATATTCTCTCTCTCACACTTTCTCAATTTCACATGCTAAATTCAGTGTTTTCCTCAATATAACCTATATATTTTTCACCCTCATTTTAATTTATCTCCTTCCCAAAGATAACATAGAAGGCCATGGCTTCATGGGAAATTCGTTTCGCCCATATTTTTCTGTCACAAAACATTGTACCGTGTTTCCGTCTATTTCTCTGCCCCCTCTATTTTTCTCTCTTTCTCTACACGTTTTGTTCCGTGAGCCATCAGGGTTATCACTTTTCGCACCGGAAAACTCGGCTGTAGACTTTGGGAGAGAAGGAAGAAATGAAGATGACTAAAAATTAAGAGGAATACGGAGAGAACGCGGGCTAATTTTTGATCATCAAACCCCAAGTGCAATTTTTTCAAACACTTCTAGTTGCTGTAAATGCTAAAATTTTCTAGATCACACCATCTGACAAACCAATCGGCCAGGTGCAAATAGAATTTGACGATATCTTCCCCATGAATGCTAAACACTTGTTCTCTAAATATTTGATTGGTTTATTAGAACAACACTTGTCTCAATCAGGTACTAATATAGTAATTGCAACGGATGCATCTATAAGTGGCAAAAAAGGTGTGGGTATTTTTTTCTCTCTCATTATTCTGGTCATTTTCATTACGCCTCCCAGAATATACACCAATATTCGAAGCGACGGCCAATATACCAGCTATTCGTAAACACACTGCGACTCATTCGACAGCTGTAATAGTGATTGTCTCGTATTCCGTGTGTTCTTTTGTATCATCGTCGTCGGCATCAGCAGTACTAAAATGTTTTAAATCATTAATCCCAGCAAATATTCGTCTAGTGCGAATGATATGGGTGCCAGGCCATCGTAGTATATTTATAAATGAGATGGTTGACACACTCGCGCGAACATCTCTTGATCTTCCGATTGTGCCAGTCATGCCCCCTACAGCTTATGTAACAGCAGCGAGGTTTAGAAAACTTTCCCTTCTTGAATACTCATGAAAAGTTACGATACCGAATCCAGATTTCTCACACCTGCACTTCGCATGGAATAATAAATGGTGTCCCACGCGTGAATCGGAAGTCTGTATAACAAAATTACGTTGCCCTGTACCACCTCTTCATTTCTACTTAAACAGGTCTGGTCTGGTGTTATCCCCCCTGTGCTCAAGAGAGAGAGAATAAACTTTATTGGGTTCCAGCATGCGGGATTCCCTCCGGCCGCGCAGGGCGTGGGGTTCACCCTATCTCACGTTACACTAGAAGTCCTAATGTCACGCGGGCCTAGACCTCAAGGCCTTCGTGCCCCGTCGCCGCTCGGGTTACTGAGGGTGTCCCCCTTTCGCCTTTGCAGCGCCAGTGCGACCTCGAGCTGCCGGACGGCCCTTCGCTGGTCTTCTGGGTCCGTAGACCCCACACGCTGTTCTACTTGCGGCGGTAACACCGGACCGTCCGCGCTGTCTGCGTCACATCCCCAGAGTATGTGAGCCAGGGTGGCTCTCGCGCTCGCGCACACACTGCACATTTCACTCACGTAGAGTTCGGGGCACACGTGTCGCGCTAGCGATGGGGTCAGCACGTAACTCAGCTCAGCAAGGTAACGATGGCAAGGCTCAGCAAGGTCACGTGCTGACGATGGGGTCAGCACGTGAGTATTGTCCGCACGCCCGGGGAGCGCGCCGCCAAGGCTATCGCCATCTCCTCGGCCTGGCTCGCGCTCCGCGTACGCACGCTGCATGACGTGACGATCTTGCCCGTCGTTGCGGCGACCGCCGCCGCCACGTAGGCGTCCTTGTTCTTGACTTTGGCCACGTCCACGTAGACGGCGCCCTCGTCGTTCTGATGTTGCAGCAGCAGCGCCCCTGTGCTCAAGCTGTAACGTACCTGAACATATCAATCATTTTCTTATCACATGTCACCGTTTCAAAAATCAAAGAAAAAATTGCTTCTCAATTTTATTTAAAAACCAAGGATATCACTTACTACTCCTAATATTTTGTCTTTTGGGGCCGCTACATTGGGACACAGCGACAGGAACATCCGCAGGGCTCTCTGCGAATTCCTATATAACACAAGAGTTACCTTGCTGAGCTATTGATCAGCTCTCGAATTTTGCTAGCCAATCTACCATTTTTTATATAGCTGTTACACTGCGATGATTTAACCTTCAGAAGAATTTCATATAACGATTACACCTCAGATATTCAACAAGTTCTGTTAATTCTCTCCTCCCCTTCCTTTTTTTTACATTGCGCCAAATTAATTTCACAGTCAAAACAAAGTAATCATATTTCTCTCGTCTAGAAAACCTAAAGGTATTGGCTTGCATTAACCACCGGCTTCTTGGTCAATTCCCCTTAGTGGGTGAAAGCCACAAAAGAAGGGATCCAGCAGGCAAGCAAACGCATGAAACTTTTCCTCGCCGCCTCGGAACTTCCTATGCCTTCTTCCGATGACAGCCACGGCCACATGCGCACATGGTTTGATGCTTACGTTTGCCAAGGCACGCTAAAATCAACACAGTTCATCGGCATTCCGTTCCACCTCGTGGTTGGGGGGGTAGTACTAGAATATACTACTACTACTACTACTACTTCTACTACTACTACCACCACCACCACAACTACTACTACTACTACTACTACTACTACTACTACTACTACTACTACTACTACTGCTACTGCTGCTGCTGCTGCTGCTGCTGCTGCTAGTACAGCTGCTACCTACTACTGCTGCTTCTACTTGTTCTAGTAGTAGTAGCAGTCAGGTCTATCCGGGTGCCTTATAAACTACGTAGTCGCCATGCATAAACGCTCACCCGTGAAAGCACCACGCCATCTGCGTCTCGGAACTTCTGCGGTCGGCAGAAATTCGCCGGACTAATGTTTCTTCCCGAGCGCTTGACTCACTAGGTACTACAGTAATACGCTACTTGGTTGGACGCTCTAGAATTGATTAATATGTGAGGCTTAACGAGCCAAAATGGCCATATGATTAGGAGAGACGCCGTAGTGGGGGGCTCCGAAAACTTCGATCATCTGGGGTTCTTTAATGTGGAGAATAAGTCTAGAACTGGGACATTCTGGGATGACTGCAGAAATACTACTGAAGTGTATTCATGTGTTCTATGTGCACCCCGCCGCGGTGGTCTATTCGCTAAGGTACTCGGCTGCTGACCCGCCGGCCGCGGGATCGAATATCGGCTGCGGCGGCTGCATTTTCAATGGAGGCGATATTGCTATAGGCGCGTGTGCTCAGATTTGTGTGCTCGTTAAAGAACCCCAGATTGTCGAAATTTCCGGAGTCCTACACTACGGCGTGTATCATAATCATATAGTGCTTTTTAGACGTTAAACCCCACATATCATCATCATCATCAGCAGCAGCAGCAGCAGCATCATCATCGTCACGCATCTCATGATCATCATGTTTGCACCAGTCATATACCTTTGTCATCTATTCACGTCCCGTAATACCAAACTAGGTAAATGTGAAGCTATGGAAACGAGCGCGAGCGCACCATGAACGCGGCATGTATAGTCATGACCTACATGACATGCATATCATGATTTCCATGTTAGGGTCTGTCACATACGTTCGCCATGCAGTCAAGTCATACCATAGGAGTTTCGCAATATGTCAAGTGAACGAAACAACCGCAAAGGCAGCAAGATCATGAAATGTAAATCATGAAATTCGTGACAGACGTCATGATTTTCATGTTATGACTAGTCAGTTATACTCTTCATGCAATGATATTATGCCACATCAATTTTGTTGTATTGGTAACATTATCGAAACGGCCTGGAAAGCTGAAAGTCGTAGGCGGCTAGATAGATAGATAGATGACTATCTCTCTCTCTCTCTCTGTCTCTCTCTCTCTCTCTCTCTCTCTCTCCATCTCTCTCTCTCTCTATCTATCTATCTATCTATCTATCTATCTATATATATATATATATATATATATATATATATATATATATATATATATATATATATATATATATATATATATATATATATATATATATATATATATAGAGAGAGAGAGAGAGAGAGAGAGAGAGAAATAGATAGATAGATAGATAGATAGACAGATAGATAGATAGATAGATAGATAGATAGATAGATAGATAGATAGATAGATAGATAGATAGATAGATAGATAGATAGATAGATAGATAGATAGATAGATAGATAGATAGATACGCTCAAATTCGCCGAAGTTCGCTAAAATATACTTCGCATTTAAAAGCCTAATTTCAGTCCCGAATCGGGAGTCCGGCTGATTTACTGCAGTTTAAGACAATGATTGAACAACCAAAAACGACAAGACGATACAACACCTCCTTCTCTTAGAAAACGCACTCTAGCTTCTTAGTTCATTATGCAAAAAAGTGTTAGAGCTCGTGGAACAAAGGTCACCTAAAAGTGAGCGCCGCCATACCATTCTGTGTATACACAACTGCTCGTGGTTCCACAAAGCGTAATTACAGCGGAACGCCTGACAGTATGCAAACACGGACTCCCAGACGCCTAACGCGTCGTCTTGGAATCGCGGTGAATACGCGATAGTTTTCGTCTGGAAGTACCACACAGCGCGCTCATACAACACCACAGTGCAGGCACGTGCGATCCCGGTGTGTGAAGTCGCACAAAAAAAAAAAAAACCAGCTCAGAAGCTCTGAAAAAATGCCCCGCGTAAAGAGAGTTACGCATGAAGATCCAGCTGGAGTGCCTTAAAAGTTTTATTTCAGGGAACGCAGGGCGGGAAGGAAGAAACACGAGAGCAAGGAAAGGCAGGGATGTTAGACAGTCAAGTTGGGAAGATTATATGAAGCACTAATGAGCGTGAAGCTGCTCGAATGAAGTTGACTGCTGCTGTAGTTGGTATGAATTCTTCGCAGTTAACCGCGGGACCCAGAGCTTCCACGGAAAGAAAGAAGGAAATAAGGGGGAGGGAATAAACAATCTGACTTTTTCTTTGATTTGTGCAGTGAAATGTGCGGGGGGCAATTAAATAGCCGTAAAGAAAGAGAGGCCACCATATTGTTCAACTTCAGTCTCTGTTAGCGGCAATCTCACCACAGCGGCCAAGTGCCTTTGTTTACCCTTCAGCTAACTGTAGTTGACCACATTGGCATTTCCGATGGAGGCGGAAATGTTGTAGGCCCGTGTGCTCAGATTTGGGTGCACGTTAAAGAACCCCAGGTGGTCGAAATTTCCGGAGCCCTCCACTACGGCGTCTCTCATAATCATATGGTGGTTTTGGGACGTTAAACCCCACAGATCATCAGTTGACCCCATTGCCAATGTGGATCACAGAGGCAACATAGTAGGAAGCGCATGGTTTAAATTCTATCCAAAAGGTGTCGCGACAATCTGAACTACCCAGAATAAAAAAATTAGCTATCCAAATGTCGTCATTTATATAGTTTTTTGAACAATCCTCCACACTGAGAAGTGAATAAAACATCCGCTATATATACAAAACGCCATCTGAACATGAAGAAATAGTTAGTCAAAGAAATGGCTGCATCCCGTGTATCTGCCAAAAAAAGGTAAGCCCAAATTCTCATGACAGGTTGATTAAAAAGAGAAAAAAGCAACGTGTAACCCGATAAACAGTTACAGTAATACAGGATTAAGCTGAAGATATGCAACCACAGAATACTACAGAACTTGAGAGCAATGGTGGCACAAAAAAAATCTAAAAGTGATAAAAGCCCTACGCCAATCTCGGTGCCTTATATCTCAGAGGTGTGCACTCACCTTTCCTCCGAGCTACGCTCTCTGAAGTTTTGGGCATCCGTGTCGTGACTGCGCTGATAATCACACAGAAACAAGCTAGCGAACCCAAATAAAAAAATAGGAAAAATACAGAATCAGCAAGATTAGACTTTCAATATTTTCCAGTTTCAGCGTTTCAAGCATTGCGTGACTCAATAAAAGCTTCAACATTTCGCTATTCATATTTAATAGATCTTTTCCTTAATATTATGCTGTAACTTGTGCTATTATTAGGTGACAGTACTTTGGTCATTGCATTCTCTTCCTGATACATAGTTTTCAAACGGCGTTTGAAAACTCTATCTAGCTAAGATTCAGGTTCAGTTCAGTGATGAATAACTTTCCATGTCTGTAGACTTCATTGTTACGTTTTTCTTCGTGAAACAAGTTCTCACTACAGCTTATGTACGTAACACCTGCTAAAAGATTTTTCCAAATTTTTGAAAAAAAAACCAACTCGTAGCATATTTCCTCTCCGCCGAGAACGATACCTCTAAATTTCTATTTCAGTCGAACAAACTATAAATTGCATATGGTTAAGCTTTTCTGAAGGTCCATCAAAGATGAGGTTCTGGAGATTTGAGCAGACCTGTTTTCGAATAATGAGTAATCTTCTATGCTTAGTTTATTTTTCGCCAAAAAAGACTTTGACTTTTTAAGCGCCTCTTCTTTGGCTAACTAGTTTTGTATTTACTTCGTCATTTGCATCAAGCACATTAAAAAAATAATTGATTTTAGAACGAAATCTCACACAAAATATCCTACAGTAGTTAATGCACAAAGTTGATCATTACGACCCTTTTAACTATAGGCATGCGTATAGTCCGAGCGTGTCAGTTCTGATAACTCAAGGAATACAGCGACAGACTGTTTAAACCGAACTAGGAGAAGAGAAGCACAGATGTGGTATTACAAGAATTACACAAGCTAGGGCCATTGGTATTCACAGTATTACTGGCGCCATGTCTTCTCTTTGTGGGACTTGGAGTACCTTTAGTATATTGAAGCTTGGGGCTAGTTGGTGTTTCTCTGTGAAATAGGCGCAGCCCGACATTCTATACGTGGACACAAAAAAGCAACTTAGACAAGCGTTCACTGTCAACTGAAATTTTACTGCACATAAAGGAATCGTAAATACGGAAACAAAAAACAAAACAACACTAGAGCATGTCATTGTTAGAAAGTGCAATTCTGACAAAGAATCTTGGGCAAAAAAGACAGATGCCATAATATTGCTTGAGAAACAATGTTGTGCTTTGCGACTGGTTTTTTATAGTTTCGTGAGTGCGTTGGTCCTGATGTCTGCCGATGATTTGGGCTTTCTTCGAAACACGCTTGCATCACCAGAAACGGCATGGAATAGCGAAATGAGGTGAAAACAGCAATGTTAGCAATACATTTGCATTGCTATAGCAGTGCACCGAGTGGTCCTTATAAATAATTTATACGTGCTTAGAAATTGAGGTGACAACTTCAAGTAGAATACAGGCCACTGCATCAACACTGAGCGGAAAGTGGGGGAACGGAATCTACAAAAAGTAGTAAATGATTAAGAGTAATTGGTACTATAGAGAAAAAAAAGGCACCATACCCACGGAGTGAATGATGGATAGTGGGGCGAAGCATCCATCCGTTCATTCGTTATTGCTTCCGTTCATCCATGCGTGCGTCTGTGTGGCCACCCTTGCGTCCATCCGCCCATCCGTGCGTGCGTCTGTTCGTGCGTCCGCACGTTCATCTGTGCGTCCGTCCCTGCTTTCGTCCATGCATCCGCTCCTGCGTACGTCCATGCGTCCATCCGTCCATGCAGCCATCGGTGCGTCCGTCCATGCATCTCTCTATGTATCTGTTCGTCCACCTATTCAACACTCAAAATACCACCATCTCGTATCTTTTCATCATATACTCCTTATATAGAAGCACCGCCATCCAGCGGACATTCCAAGGACTGAACGAGAGGAGGCACACGCACACTTTCTTACGGCTTGCGCTTCGTGTCTACTTCCCACCTTTAACCACCTCGACTTCATGGTATATACTAGTTCACTGTATTCATGGCACTGCGGCCCAACACTCGCTAAACCTTTCTAAAACCTAGGAGGTTACGCCCAGCGAGTATAACGTAGCAACGCTTTCTTGTTTTCTTTGCGTTGTTGAACAATAAAAAATTCGCAGCGTGCGCGTTAACTAAAAGCCGAATTCTCCGGTCTGTCATTCCCCCTTAGCAGCCATTGGCATGTCCATTTATCACTATCTTTTATTGTTCAACAACGCACAGAAGAAATCTATCACCGGCAGCACCTTGGAGGTCAAAATGTTATACTTGTTACACACTACTACAACGTCTACGAGGGACGAACAGGTGTCACTATATAAAGCTTCGTCCGTAAAAAAAAATTAAAGCGGAAATCTCCCATAGACCCCGGAGGCCCGATCGACCATAGCACACCTGGTGGTTGGTCAGAACAACACACCGGCGCTTCCTGTTTAGATTACTGTGTGCTACTGACGTTTGGCTATGATGAAAGTTAATGATTTAAGACGAGATTTCTCAGCCCAAAAGGCAAGACTATCGTTTGCCATTTTGATTTAGCGATTCTCTATTTTGCATAGCTTAAAAGTGTTCGTTTGAATTAAGTCATGACAAAATTTTTATTTCGACTAATTTCTAACAGAAAGAGATGCTGGTATTCACGCCCTTGGCAGCTGGATGCCACTCGCGTCGCAGGTGTTTCTGTAGCGCGTATGAAGCCTTGATGTGCGCGCGTCCCCGTCTTCTAGGGTGGGACAACTTCAATCATGGTTGCTTACAAGTGGCTAAAATGGACACCATACTTGACGGGTCACCATGTTAGTTCTCAGCGGTCACTCATTTACATTGAAGGCAGCGTGGTTATCAACTAGAAGGGTGTGGTTTTTTAAAGACGCTAGTCTTTCTTGGCGTACTTCGAAGCAAAAGTTTTGGTCTGTCTGTCTGTACAGTTGTCTGTCTGTGGCCGTAGCGAAACCTCAAACGGCACCAAGCAATATTACAAACGGCCAACTCCATCTGCAGCACTGACCAATATTGCTAAAGTTTCAGCGTTTATACTTGTGCGATTGTCTACTAAAAAGCAATTAAGGCGCATACCTCAGGCACCATAACAACACGTCGATATTTTATATGTGTGGCTTTATACTAGAGGAGGCACACACAAGTAATTCTAAGGGCCCATAGAGTTTATCCCGCTGCGCTGACAAAGCAACGCGATGCTCAAAAAGGCAAGTGTTTCCAACGTTTTCCCAAGACGACACGGAGGTGTAACCTGCCCGTCGCTTTGCGTTTTACACCTTATCGCCTCCAAGACAGGCGCGCAGCTTTCTCCGTGGGCGCGCATGCCTTCCTTCGTACTCGAGTATAGCTGCTAGATAGCGCTCGTGTCTAACGTGCCTCGATGCGCTCGTTCGCCTTCGCTGCACGGATGGAGACACTCTAACAGAGCACTTCCAGAATACAATTCACTGATTTTCTCGCGCAGAACATCAAGAAAACATTCTGTTCATTCCCTCCACACGCAAGACTATCGTCTTTCGACGATTTTTGCTGTGAAACATTCAGATACGGTGCCAATTTTTTTATATAGCAAGTTTTTAAAGCTGAAGGGTTGTTTTTTTTTTAAGTGAGCTGCCATTTTGTAGAATAGCAAAAATGTGTTCGTGACTCGAGTTTGTATAAAATACAGTTTAAACGGTTCGTTTCTCCCACCTGGTCAACCCACCGCATTGCCGGAGTGAAGATATTTAGGGAGCCTATATTCGCAAAAGGGAAAACCAACGGACTTCAATCTCCGCGCGGCATTCCGGAAGAAAATTCACCTTAGCACTACAGACACCCTGCAGACACGCGCATGCGTCAAAGCGGCGCAGGTGCACTGCGTTGCTTTGACGCATGCCCGTTTCAGCGCATCTGACGTCCATCCCTAAAAGAAACGGAGATGCAGTGCTGTCTGCGTAATGCATTGGTGCCAAATGCAGCATGTAGCACTTCGCACCGGTTGCCGTCCGGCCGCGCTGATAGACGCAGGTCACGCCTGGCGTCAGACTATAGTGTGCTCGCGTTTTGCAAACGTAGTGTCGCTGCGCCGATCGTGCGCGCTCCTCGACGTTACGTTGGAGTACATTGGACCCTTCATGATGCACTCGAGGTTGTTTCGCTAGCTCCACATATACCAAACTTGGGGTTTCGTGACATCAATGAATGACAAAGGTGTATGACTGGTCCAAACATGATAATCATGACACGCGTGTCAATTAAGAACATGACAACATGAATGAATGCAAAACTTTATTACAAATATTTTAAGTGTGAATACACTTTATAAGCGACCCCAAACCATCCACCGCCGCCGGCGGCGTCCGCAGTCTTCTCTCTATCTTTAAAAGAAAGAGGACTTGGCGGGCCGCAGCGCGACGCTCTACCGAATAAGGGCCAAACCACATAAGCGCGAAAATGCACGCGACAGCGACGAGCGACGCTATGAGCGACGAAACAGGGCGTTCGCGCGACGTGTCGCGTGCTCGTTTTCGCGCAATCGCTCGGTTCTCCAGATTTGGAAACCGTCGCTCATCGCCCGGAAGTGCTGGACTCAAGCAGCCAATAGCGAAATACCGGAAAAGACGAAGACTACATAGGTGCACGTGACCCTGCCCGAGTCACGTATGCGCAACAAGAAATAACGCAGTGTTTATTACGCATGTGCATATAAAAATGCTGCAAGGCAATAATAAACAATTTCCGTTCCACTACACAACAATATATCTTATTTTTAAATTGGAAACCGCTCGCTACGCGGTTTTGTTGGTGCGAGTTGACGGCCTCATGCCAGCAACAGTGGAATTC
Source organism: Rhipicephalus microplus (assembly GCF_043290135.1). Lineage (NCBI taxonomy): Eukaryota > Metazoa > Arthropoda > Arachnida > Ixodida > Ixodidae > Rhipicephalus > Rhipicephalus microplus. Next base: position 61,098,421 of record NC_134706.1, on the reverse strand, counting down.
GCTCGCCGAAGCCGTCGCGTGAATGAGGTTTGCCTGCGCTAGCGACTGATCGCGCGAAGACGATCTACGTCGCGTCGCTCGTTGCTGTCGCGTGCATTTTCGCGCTTATGTGGTTTGGGCTTAAGCCACGGACGCGACGCTGATATCGGTGTCAGTAACGCGTCTTATACCCCCTCCCCCTTCGCTCGCTCCTCCGCTCTCCTCGCTCGCTGCAGCTGCGCGCGCACCCCTCTCTCTCGCGCGCCCGCCTTCTCTCTCAGTCTCCCGTCGAGAGCGGGTCCTGAGGGGGAGTAAAGTTAAAATCCGTTGGCATTCGCCAGTGAGTTAACGTAAACTCCCTCGTGTGATCAAATTGCGATTCCCAGGAACCATTACACCATAAAGGCACCATAGTGTGATTAATAAATATAATAGTGCGAATTAATAAATACCCCTCATTGCATCACCCCGTGTATTCGCACTTCACCATGCTCACCCTCGGGGAAATGCTTGGGAGTTTTTTTTCTGATGAAGGTGGAGCCCTCAGTCTAGGGCCCCTGAGGCCTTTGCCATCTTGCAAGCTCTGTCGATCATCTTGAGCTGTTCTTCAAGCTTAGAGCAGGACAGCGTAACCTCCCACAGCTCCGGTGTTGGTGTACAGTTTCTTGGCATTACCTGTGTGTGTTGGCAGGCCAATGTCACGTGGGAAAGCGTGGGGTGTTCTCTGCATAGCGGGCATTTGTTGGCGTATATTCCCGGATAGATTTCACTCAGAATACTGAGATTGGGGTACGTATTAGTCTGCAGCCGTCTCCAGGCAACCGACTGCTCTCTTCTGAGGTCTTTGTGGGGAGGAGGGTATATCCTCCTTAGGGCTCTCTGGTGTTCTAAAATTGCTCCATAGCGTCTAATAACTGTGGCTGCTTCCTTGTCGATGTGCGCCCCCCGGTCACCGTATTCTCGGGCAATGGCTTCGGCACGCTAGTTCCCTGTCACAGTTTCATGGCTTGGTGTCCACGTACTGACGCAGCTCGAGAAGTTGATTTTTCTTTCCTTGAGTATGCGGATGGCAGCACTGGGTATGCGTACACTGCTGTACCGTCGACACGCTTCTTGCGAGTCAGTAACTATTTCAGTAGTAGACTCTTCGCTCTGGTTTGTGATGGCGAGCGCGATCGCTACTTCCTCAGCCTTGAAGATGTTGTTGCTTGTGATCGAAGCGCTGTTGACTTCCCTAAGTTGATGATCAACAACGCTTACAAGTGTCCCGGAGTGCTCTCTGTATGTGGTCGCGTCAACGTACAATACGTCAGTTCTCGCCTTGAAATTTTTTTTCTTGTGCTTCTGATCTGGTTTTTCTTCGAGCCTTTTGGATTTCTGGATGCATGTTTCGAGGTATTGGGCTGACTTCAATGATCTGGCGAATGTCCTTTGGTATGCTCGCCGTTTTATTGATTTCTCCGCAAGCATCCCTCATGCCAAATGTCGGCAGTGTGTACCTGCCCGTAGCAGTCAGTAGTAGTCTCATTTTCTGCGCAGAAGATGTGCCTCAATGTGTTCTTGCACTGTGTTGTTTATCCCGAATTTAAGGAATTTCTCTGTCGAGGTGCTGACAGGTAGATCAAGGGCGCGTTTGTAGGCTTTTATAAAGATTGCCTCTAATTGTTCTTTTTCCTGTTGCAGTGGTGTTTGGTAGGGGACACTGTATACAATCCTACTGACCACGAGGGCCTGTACAAGCCTACAAGTGTCCTCCTCCTTCATACCCCATTTTTCGTTAGAGATTCTGGTGATCATCCTCGTGATTTGCGCTGCAGTGTTTGACAGCTCTCTAATGGTGTGGTCCATACGACAGTTGCTTTGTATCCACATGCCGGGAATCTTAATTTGGGACACTTCTGGAATCTCCTTTCCCCCTATAGAGACGTCTATGGAGTTTTACAGATCGTATCCTCATCTGTAGATTCTCAGGACTTCTGATTTCTCCGGAGAGCAGACGAGGCCACATTGACGCACGTAGTCGTGAACTGTATCTGCTGCGCGTTGCAGAAGATCTTGTTTTTGTCCTAGAGATTCTGTCGTCCCCCAGATTGAAACATCATCTGCGTAGATGGAATGTCTGAGTCCTTCAATGTTTTCGAGGCTCCATGCTAAGCCGATCATAACGATGTTGAACAGCATCGGCGATATCACAGCACCTTGGGGTGTTCCTTTTGTGGGCGTATTAAACGTATCAGAGCGGATGCCTCCCATACCCATTGTGGCGGTTATGTTACTGAGAAAAGCTTTGATGTAGTTGTGTATTCTCTTTCCAGAATCTAATTTGCTAAGCCCCTCTAGCACAGCCTTATGACTGACATTGTCGAAAGCATACCATGCACCCTCATAGCGTGTTCGCGGCCGTTTCGCTAGCCCCACACATACTAAATTTGGCATCACGAGACGTGAATAGATGACGAAGGTAAACCAGACATGCAAACATTAGAATCATGACGCGAGAGCCGTGTATGGTATAATTTACCTCCATCTCCTTACGCTTAGGTGATTTGAAGGTGGCATAGTATCTACCTCCTTCATTCGTTTGGCTCGATAGCGATCAACAGTGAAAAATAATTTTATCTATGTTAATGAAAAGAAAAACAGTCCAAAACAAGCCGAAGCAAATGTGTGGCCTACTCTAAATATACATATGTACAACTGGTTCAATGAGCTGACGCATGTTTTTTTCATTATTACTTGCCAAAAACGTAAACATGAAGTCAAGGCTTCCAAGCATGGCCAGAGCAACTGAGTTTGTCTCGTACCTTTATAAAAACTCCCAAGCATTTCCCCGAGGGTGAACATGGTTAAGTGCAAATGCACGGGATGATGCTATGAGGGGTATTTATTAATTCGCACTATTATATTTATTATTCACACTATGGTGCCTTTATGGTATAATTGTTCCTGAGAATCGCAATTTGATCACACGGGGGAGTTTACGTTAACTCACTGGCGAATGCCAACGGATCTTAACTTTACTCCCACTCTTAGCATCACCCCGTGCATTCGCACTTAACTGTGTTCACCCTCGGGGAAATGCTTGGGAGTTTTATTATTGATGATGATGATTAAAGTGTAATTAATGAATTTAATTGTTGTTTGTCATGAAGCATTTGTACACAGATACAATATATACGAAGTATTATTTATTTACACTTCACGATTTTCGTACGATGCATTAAATGCACACATCGCGAGCGCGTCACACACACACACACACAAACTACACTACAGATTAGCACCTATTCGTGTTATCGTTGTAGCTCTCGGTTAGTACCAGCGCTTTGTGATCCAAAAAATGTACGGTGAGCGGATCCGCCAAGACGGCGGAATAAATAGACGCAATAAAGTCCCCTAAATGTAGCACATGTCGTGAATTTAAAAAGAATGCATCAAGAGAGTGAAAAAAGCGCTGGAATTCACAGATGTTGCTGATTCACAGAAATTCACAGACAAATCTAATACGCAACAAAAAGAAGGAGCAGCCAAACGCCAGCACGCGTCCGAAGGTGTCGAAAGAATAATGATCGTCACGCAAAAGACTTCGGTTAAATATTGCTATGTAGCTGACATATCAGTGGTCAGAAGACGACAACGAGGAAGTGGTCTGTCTGTTGTGCGTGCTGTCTTCCATCTTAGTCGACGCCATACGCATCAGTTTGAATATAGATTTTCAATAGACACGCTTCGTGTCATTTTTACGTAACATCTTTGTGGTGGAGGTGCTGGGTTTTTCCCCGTCTTCATCACGAAGCTCCGCAACGGCCGCATCATCATAGGTCCAACCATGTCACAGGTTGAACAGCCATCGTCTTCACCACCTGCCCCTACCGTGACTTCTACATACGTCGTTCTACCCCCTGCTCGTGATCCCGGTGTATTTTCCGGTCAGGATGGCGTTGACGTCGACAAATGGATCAACCGGTACGAACGGGTCAGCGCAAGCTATAGGTGGGACCCAACTCTAATGCTTGCAATGTGCTTTTTTACCTCGATGGCCCCCCGCGAGTGTGGTTCGAGACGCACGAAGCGGAGATTACGAGCTGGGACTCCTTTAAAGAGAAGATCCGCGACCTTTTTGGCGACAACGTTGGGCGGCAGATCACAGCGCGGAATCAACTGGCGGCTCGTGCACAGACGTCGACAGAGTCGTACGTCGCGTACATTCACGACGTCATCGCCCTATCCCACCAGATTGACGAGCACATGAGTGAGTCTGAGAAAGTGGCCCATGTGCTGAAAGGCATAGCAGACGACGCGTTTAATCTACTAGTTTACAACAAAGTTGCCACCATCGACGCCATCATTAAAGAGTGCCGGCGGTTCGAAGAAGCCAAGAGCCGCCGTATTACTCAGCGATTCACCCGGCTGCGACACGGCCGCAACCTCATCGTGTGAAGTCGCCCGCCAGTCCCCCACGTATGACAACGTCACACGCATTGTTCGTCGGGAAATTGAAGCCGCCTGTCCGGCTCCTCTTGAGCCACCCGTTTTCGCAACGCTCGCCTCTGACCAACAACAGCCCTCAGTGGCGTTAATACAAGCTGTGGTGAGGCAAGAGTTTGCAAACCTCGACCTTCCATCAGCATGTCCTTTGACTCGCCCTGAAGTTCCGTCCTACTCCCGAGGACACGCTCGCCGTTCACCTCCAACAATGCCCTTCTGTAACCCTTCCGAATGGCGAACACCCGACGACCGGCCTATTTGTTTTTCCTGCCACCAGTCTGGGCACGTTTCTCGCTATTGCCGCCGCCGTTGGTCAAACTAACCACGTCAGACTTTCTCTATCTGGGCGCTCATGCATCCTGCGACCCCTCGACGTTCAGTCACCGCACCCTTCAATTTCTATTCGTCGTTATCTTACGAGCCTTCCACTGACGCCCATTTGCCCAGTCGCCGCTACCCTGACGCCCCTTCTTCCGGTCGCCGTAGCTCTCGCTCCCCGTCACCGCTACGTCGCCAATCCCGCTCTCCGCCACCTCGGTGCTTTTCCTCGCCGAGCTTCTGTGGACGACCGCAGCAGGAAAACTAGATATTGCAGCTTGTAGAGGTGAAGCTGCAATACCAATGACGGCCGAAAATCCTCTACTGACGCTTCCCACGCACCATAGCCTGCTTGAAGTAGAAGTCGACCATGTTCCTGGGACCGCCCTCACTGACACAGGTGCGCGCCTGTCTATTATGAGCGCTTCTCTACGCTGCCGCTTACAAAAGATTATGACGCCATCTACGACGCAGGCAATACGTGTTGCCGATGGCGGTACTGTACCAGTAATCGGAATGTGCACTGCTCGTGTCAGCATTGCCGGTCGTCACGCCATGGTCCTTTTTGCCGTGCTAGCCTGCTGCCCTCAAGACCTCATACTTGGCCTTGATTTCCTTTCGGCACACTCGGCCTTTTTTGATTGTTCGTCTGGTACCCTCAGCCTTGATCTACCAATCTTTGCCGACTACTCTGCAAAGCCCACCAGCCGCTTGAGCCCAACCACTTTCGTTCGCCTGCCACCTCGAGCCGTCACGTACGTGTTTTTGTCATCAACCCCTCCCGTTCCTGACGGTGATTATATCGTTACGCCAATTACTGACGTTCGGCTGACACGCAGTGTTACTGTGCCCTATACCATCGCGACCATAGCGGATAACTGTGTGTTACTTCCGCTCCTTAACTTTGGTTTCACCCCTCAAGTGTTGCCCTGCCAGATGTCTCTAGCCAAGCTAACTGCCATAACAGGGGACGATGTCAGTGTTGTCGCTGTATCTGCTCTTGATCGAAGCGCAGTCTCACGGTCACCCAGCTCAGACGATAGTATTTTTCGAAACATGATTGGATCGGAGCTGTCATCTCGCCAGGCCAACGCTCTCTGCCAAGTTTTGGCCTCATACAGTAACATTTTCGACACAGACGGTCGTCTCTTGGGCCAGACTAAAATTGTCACTCACCGAATCAACACTGGTGACTCTGCGCCCATTCACCGTCGGCCGTACCGCGTGTCAGCGTCTGAGCGAGAAGTGATTCAGAAAGAAGTGGCCAAAATACTTACGAAAAACATAATCGAACCATCAACGAGCCCTTGGGCATCTCCCGTGGTATTAGTAAAAAAGAAAGACGGCTCATGGCGTTTCTGCGTTGATTATCGCCACCTCAACAAAATTACTAAAAAAGACGTGTACCCTCTACCACGCATTGACGATGCCCTTGATTGCCTCCATGGTGCCACCTTCTTTTCGTCTCTCGACCTCCGATCTGGCTACTGGCAAATTGCTGTAGATGACATGGACCGAGAAAAGACCGGCTTCGTTACCCCTGATGGTCTTCAAGGTCATGCCATTCGGGCTTTGCAACGCGCCAGCGACCTTCGAGAGAATGATGGACACGCTCCTACAAGGATTTAAATGGTCGACATGTTTGTGTTACCTGGACGACGTGATCGATTTCTCACCTACCTTTGCAACCCACCTTGAACGCCTTTCGACCATTCTATCCATATTTCGACGGGGTGGCCTGCAGCTCAATTCCTCCAAGTGCCCCTTCGGTCTTCGTCAGATTACCGTATTGGGTCACCTTGTTGACGCTGCCGGCGTACGGCCAGACCCGGCGAAATTACGCGCTGTAACAAACTTCCCAATCCCACGCTCTGTCCATGATGTTCGCAGTTTTGTGGGCCTCTGCTCCTACTTTCGCCGGTTCGTGAAAAACTTTGCGGCACTCGCACGGCCACTCACCGACCTTCTCAAACAAGACGTCCCATTTTTTGGCGCCCTCCTCAAGCTGACGCCTTCTCTCAGCTAATCACCGCGCTAACGACACCTCCTATTGCTGCACATTTCGACCCCGATGCTCCTACAGAAGTGCGAACCGACGCGAGTGGTCACGGACATGCCTCGTGTCATTTTTACGTAACAATATATTAATTTCGACGCCTGTTCGACGCGTGCTGGCGTATGAAAAGAAACAATTCGCACCAAATGCATGTTTGAAATTGAGTACACGAGACAGCCTAAAAACTAATTTCTTCCACAAACAGTAAGAGACACAACACTGAACGCGCGAAATCCAATATTTCAGCCTTTTTTTGTCGGTTGCGGAAACTCTGAACGCTAAAGGGCCACTCACCAGGCCCCATACCGAATTTGAGTTAGACAGTGGAAGTTGTTGGGTGTCCAATGAGGAACGTTTTTCCACAAAATTTTTTTTGAATCGGGTCATTACGAGCGGAGAAAACAGGTTTTTTGAAGCGGCGCGAAATGAGGGTGAGAGGAGGTGAGCAGAACCCTTGCCGCTCCTCCGCGTAGCCTTCGCAAGACAAATCTCTTCCCCCACCCTCTCCAGCATCCGAGCGTGCGGTGACGTGCGCATGACGTGCCCATACAAGTCCGACCCCCGAACACACAAGCAGCGTTGCTGTGTTGACGAGCGTTATTTTGTGGTCTTTTGCCTGTTTATGCGGGATGGTTTGGAAACGGTTGCTTAGACGCGGTAGAGTAGATGAGCACAATGAGAGAGCGAATGCGTAGGAGCGTTCCACGGCGGTTGTCTGCTCAATGCGCTGACCGCGGGGACAGGAACGCACGCGAAACGCTGGCACATTGACCCCGCATCTCGTAGCACATCACGGGGAAAAATGAAAAAAAACGCGCACAAATTTTTATTGCATCTCATTATTTATTTCAAGTTTTAATATTCTCTTAAAGCAACAAGTACATAAACTACGCATGTTGTGTTAAATAATTTTTGCCATGTCACGTGGTAACCTGTTGACGACGTCAGAGCGGCGTCGTCTACGTAGAGGACCAACGTCATTGCATTGCCGTGTACGTAGGGCCATTCATACGCCCACGTCATGCCCTCGTTCTCTAGGCGTGCGCTGGCAGAGGGGAGGGGGAGCAGCGTTAATCTTGAAATTTGACCCGTTTCCGCGACGCGTAGCGTTGCAAATTTCGGCAGACGTGATCGTGAACGCCTCGTCTACGCATTGCGCTTGTCAGCTCAAAATTGTCAAACCTGGTGAGTGGCCCTCTAAAGGTTAGAACTTTTAAAGTGAGAGCCATGGCGAGAATAAAATACGTTATAAAAATGTTGACAAATCTCATGTACAGTGCGAATCGATGATATGCGAAGCACGAATGAGAAATGTTGATATGTCATTTTCAAATCAGCACAACGTTACGAGGTGGAGGTAAATGATTCCATACATGATCATGATTATCACGTTTGGATGCGTTGTTTACCGTCGTCATCTATTCACGTAACGTAACACAGAGTTTGGTATATGTGGAGCCAGCGAAACGGCCGCGAGCTCATCATGAAGGGCCCAATACACTCCAATGTACCGTTGACGCGCGCGCACGCTGGGCACAGCGACGCTATGTTAGCGAAACGCGAGCACTCTATAGTCCGATGCCAGGCGCGACCAGCGTTCATTGGCACGGCCCGACGGCAACCGGGGCGAAATGCAACATGCGTCATTTCGCGCCGATGCGTTACCCAGACAACACTGCGTCTCCCTCTTTTCGTGACGGAGGGACGCGGGACGTGCTGAAACGCGCATGCATCAAACCGACGCAGTGCGGCGCGCGCCTGCGAGTATATGGCAGGACCTGCGCCTGGCGTCGCAACACCGGCGTGACGCGTCGAAATGAACGCCGGCGAGCACGCGCACCGCGTCACGTCAAATTGTATTGGCGCTTTGCCTGTGGCCTGCAGTCATGTTCTCACATATCACACATCTCATGATTATCATGTCTGTGCCAGTCACATATTTTTGTCACCCACTGACGTCACGTAATACCAAATTTGGGTTGTGTGAAGCTAGTGAAACGACCGCGAGCGCATCATGAGTGTGGCATGTAGTCATGTTGTTATATTACACGCACGTTATGATTATCATGTTTGTATAAGCCAGCTACATATGTCGTGCGTTCGCGTCACGTAATACCGAGTTTGGTACATGTGAAGCAAGCGGAACGGCCGCGAACACATCATGACTGTGGCATGTAGTTATGTTGTTACATGACATGCATGTCGTGATTATCATGTTTCTATGTGCCATTTAGTTATGTCGTGCGTTCGCGTCACGTAATACCGTGTTTCATACTTGTGAAACTAGTGAAACGGCCGCGAGCACATCATGAGCGTGGCATGTACTCATGTTGTTACATGACATGCTTCTCATGATTATCATGTTTGAGTCACATACCTTCGTCATCTATTCATGTACTGTAAGACCAAATTTGGCAGATGCGACGCTTGCGAAACTGCTGCGAGCTCATCATGAGCTTTGCATGCAGTCATGTTCTTACATTACACGCATGTCATGATTTTTATGTTAGGGTCTGTCGCTTGTGTTCGCTATGCAATCATGTCATACCATACCAGTTTTGCAACATGCCGTATGAACAAATCCCACGCAACAGCTGCAGGACCATGAAGTGCAAATCATGGTATTCATGACATCCATGTGATTATTTTCATGTTATGACTAGGCAATTACATTCTTCATACAGTCTTGTTATGCCATAACAAGTTTGGTATCGATGCCATTATAGAAACGGCGAGGAGAGCTAAAAGTCGTAGGCGGCTAGACAGACAGATAGATAGATTGATAGATAGATAGATAAATAGATAGATAGATAGATAGATAGATAAATAGATACGCTCAAAGTCGTCGAAGTTCACAAAGACATGCTGCGCATTTCAAAAATTGGCCCCGTATCTGCATGTTACACTGCAAATGTCGTCGAAAACGATAGTCTTGCGTCTGAAGAGAGTGAACAAAACCTTTATTTGATGTTCTGCGCGAGAAAATTGGTTAATGGTATAGTGGAGGCGCTGCGTTAGAGTGCCTTGAGCGTGCAGCGGAGGCGAACGAGCGCAACAAGTCTCATCACGCGTGAGGCTAAGCGCTATCAAGTTATCTTTGATACTGGAGCGCGCGTGCTCTGCACGCCCGTCTCGGAGGTGATAAAGTGTAGTACGCAAGGCGATGGGTATGCGCCACCACCGTGTCGTCTTAGCAAAGCGTTGTAAACGCTTGCCTTTTTGTGCAGGTGGGTCAGCGCAACGTGATAACCGCTACGGTCCTTAAAATTACTTATGTATGCCTTTTCTAGTAAGGGACACACACACAAAACATCGACGTGTTGTTATGGCACCTCAGATATGAGCAATTATTGCTTTCTAACTAACAATCATGCAAGTATGAACGCTGAATCTTGAGCAATTATCGGTGGGTGCCCCAGACGGGGTCGGCCATTAGGAGTATCGTTTGGCCACTTTATTGCCATTTAAGGTACTGTTAAGAGCGGACAAACAATCAAATAAACAGACAGCAAGACAGACAGACAAACAGACCAAAATTTTTGCGTCAAAAGTTCCCAAGAAAGACTATCGTCTTTAAAACACTGAAAACCAGAGGTACCTTTAGAAGACGCGGAAGCGGGTTCCCCGCGAGAAGCTGAGTCATAATTTACAGCCAGGCGACCCACCGGAGGCATGGGGCTTCTGGGGGCGCGATGAAGTCCACAGGGGACTTCTGTCTCTGCAGGGGCCTTCTGAATCACGACAAGATACTCTGTGGCATTTGATGCCAGGCCTCTTGAGTGAAGACGATACACGGGCAACCACGGATATCGCCAATGCTGGCGTCTTCATCAATTCGTACGAGCGTCTCACTCGCCGTGCTGCTTGACTGCTCGATGATGGAGACCTCATCACCCTGGGATAGAATCTCCTCGATGACGTGTTGCATTACACTTGATTCCGCAGCTATAAGATGAGCAGCAGGTGTAGAATCTTTTTTTTCAGGTAATTCCCTAAGAGGTGCTTTGTTTGGTGAAGGCTTTGTCTGTTCTGGAGACATGATCACTGGACGGGGGGCACTGGTCGAATCCACAGGACCTGGAGGAACTGCCGGTTGGCCGAGGACACAGTAGCCGTTTGGTGCTGCGTTATGATTTCCGCCCCTTAGTGATTTTGGCCGTTGACCGGAGCTAGTAATGATGAACCCTCACCCTTGTTCTTGGACAGTGTTCCTGGCTGAAGTGGTGGAAAGTTCTTGGATGCCACCCCAGAGTACGACTGTCGGATGGTGCAGGCGACGGTTGCATGTGGGTCGACGCAGCGGCGGCACGGCAGTGAACATCCCTTCCCATCGTAACCTTAGACACCGTCCACAAAAAGGGTCTGTACAGTTCATACGGAAATGTCTACTGTCCCCAATTCGGCGGCACACCCATTGTATTCCATTGTACTCCCAAGTAACACGGTGGCCTGTGACTTTGAGATAGTTTGGCACCGGTGACGAGACTTCATTTCTATGCCGACGTATCGCGTTCCAGTGTTCACGGTCGGACGCGACCCCGTAAGTCCTTTGCTGATGTGCAGCAACTTCCATTAGGAAGACAGTGCTTGTGTGAGGACTTCGCTGGGTACACCGCACGACAGAAACAGGGCGGTAACTTGGGACAATTCGGGTCCCAGGCGTACGATGGCGACGTGCTCTTTTCGGATGATGAGGTGCGACGCGTCCACTATGTGGGCCAGTGCGACCTCACAGTTGACGGTAACTTGGTAGTTCAGGCCTCCAAAGCTCTAAACGCAGTACACTTCTTCGATTCCTACTTTTGAAGACGTCGTGTCAACGACGTTTTCGGGAGTAGTCACGACGAAAAGCAAGTAGATGGACCAATGAGGTTAAAAAATTACTGGAACTGCGTAAGCCCTTGAATCTTGACAACCTAGGGCCGATATCGCTAACCTCCTGTGTAGGCAAGGTAGCGGTACATGTGATCCTCATTAGGATCTCGAACTACATAGAACGCAAGGAACTATTCCCACACAACATGATCGTCTTCAGGCCTGGCCTTTTCACAAAAGTTGTAATGCTACTTCTCAAGAAACACATTTTCGATAACAGAACGAGGGATGTTAGGGGGATCTTAGCCCTTGACATGAACCTTTGACACCGTATCTCATCGCTTTCTCTTGCAGGCCACAGCCAGCCTAGGTCTGGGAGCAAAGTTTCAGGCCTTTTTTATGTCATTCCTGATGAATAGAACGGCTACCTTGAGGATCGCTCTACACAAGTCAGACGAGTTCGCCTTAGGAGCCAGAGGCACTCATTAAGGGGTGGCCATCTCCCCCTTGTTATTCAATATAGTCATGAAGGGCTTATCGGAGAGGCTCAGATCCCTGCCCAATACAGGCCACTCGCTTTACGCGGACGATATCACGATCTGGTGCCCGGAAGGATCACTCGCAGAAGTAGAAAACGTACTTCAATTAGCCCTAGACGAAACGGAGTCCTACCTAGACGGCACAGGCCTCCAACTCTCTCCAAACAATTCAGAACTGTTACTGTACAGGCCGGCCACCAGGCAAGGCGTTAGGAGACTTCCACACCTGGACCAAATTTCCATCTCCCTTTTTGCAAGAAATGGACAGCGCATTCCACCATTAGATTCAATCAGAATCCTAGGACTACTGATTGACGCGAGGGGGTGTAACGTCAAAACCCTGACGAACATCACGGCCGAAACCGAAAGCATGCTGAGACTTGTTGCTAGAGTATCAGGACGCAGAAAGGGACTAAGTGAAGCCAACCTACTTCGGATCCATCATGCCTTCCTAATGAGCCACATTAATTATGTAGCATCGGCCCTTACCTGGCCTAGAACAGAAAGAAATAAGCTAGACACTCTCATTCACAAGAGCATCAAAAAGGTACAGGGGTTACCAGTAACCACTTGCTCTGTCAAATTAAGACAACTCGGTATGCACAACGAGATTGATGAAGTGATCGAAGCGCAAGTCACCGCCCAGGTGGTCAGGCTCTCGTCAACCACGGCAGCAAGACGCATCCTGGACGAGGCTGGCATGGCTCCCAGAATGCTTGCTGAACGGGAAATTACCTTATCCCAGGAGGTGCGGGAAACCTTTGTGGTCAGCCCATTCCCTTGGAATATGCACCCGCAATACAATGTAGAGAGGCGAAAAGCCCGAGCACGGGCGATATTACAGAACGCCACCGAGAATTGAGAATCGACTGTCTTTGTAGACGCGGCTCAGTATGGCAAGTCTAGCACATTCGCGCTGGCAGTCATTGGCGGCAACAGGGAATTACACTCCTCAGCCTCGGTCAGCTTAGCTACGAGCGCAGTTGCAGAAAAGGTCGCCATAGACGTGGCCATGACCGACCGCTCACACACCACCGTGTTAACAGACTCACGAGGGGCCATGAAAGCTTTTGAGTCGGGTAACCATGCGGGAGAGGCTGCCTTCATTCTAGAAAGAAGAACAGATCCTGGCACTCACTTCATCTCTTGGTTTCCCGCCCATATAGGCTCGGACGTTCATCAGCACGTACCTAACCTCAACGGGCTTGCCCATGACCGTGCGCGAGATCTAACGCGCCGCGGAGGCATGGATGCCTTATGGGGTTAGGATGAAATCCAGCATAACAATCCACTTTTTACGTTTAATGAAATCACATCTCACTATCGGCTAAGTAGAAGGGCCTATCCTCTTCCTCACCCGAAGTTAGATAGGTCTCAGTCAATTACACTTAGAATGCTCCAGACGGGCTCGTTCCCCTCGCGAGGCCTTCTCAGTCGTATCTCCACAGACGTGGACTCAAGTTCTCCGGAATGTAATGAAAAGATTTATTTCTTAGCGCGCATGCTATGGCAATGCCCCGAGTTACCTAATGGCCCTCTATCTAGAGAAGCCGACTGGGAAGAGGCACTCCGGAGCCCATCGCTCCAGGCACAAATCCAGGCAATCCAGAGGGCCCAAGAAAGGGCGGAACATCATGGTGTCCCAGGCCCGACCTGGACGCGGCCAGCGGCTTCCGCGTGTCCCCAATAGGGGTTCCCACGAAAGCTCCTCAGGATCACATAAAGTTCATTGTCTGTCTCTCTGTCTGGAATGAATATTCTTGCCCATGAGTGAAGCCGTGCGAACCGTACGATGGTGGCTTCGGCAGCCATCCTAATATAGGGCACGATGAACTATAGACGCTAGCAGGAGAGTTTTCCTCTCACGCCCGACGAGTGTAACGTGGTGACCTTTTCGGCTCAGATAGTGCTCAAAGTGCATCCTTGCGTTACTAGTTTTCCTTTGTAAGCCTCGAAGTCAAGGCAAATTTTATTAGAGATTAAGTCACCGATACTAGTCTCAGTGGATTACTTCTTCGGGAACAAATACCCTTTAAATTTTAATTAACGTAGCCTTTAGGCTATCAACTTAAAGCCACTTGATGTCTAAGCGGGCACCACCAGAAAATAGAATGTTTCTGAGATCTTAGGAGGGCAAACACTGGCTTCACTACTGCTGGCAAAGCATTGCGGGAGCTTCCACTCCGGCAATTTTTTAAAACCTGCTTTAGATGAACTCACTTTCAAAGCTCTTGGCACAACACAAGCGGAAGAGCTAGCTATAGCCCTAGCCGCCTCCGACCATCGATCTCAGTGTATCATACGAGATTCGCGTGGGGCATGTCGACATTTAGAAGCTGGTTGGATCACAACACCAGCGGAAAGAATTTTGGAGAACTATAGCAACCAGCGATTCAACCCTACCCCTCGTTGCGTAGTCTGGACTCCAGGCCACCAGGGCCTAATGGGGAATGAAGCCGCGAACACGACAGCCTGAGCACTCGTTCACCGAGCATCCCGCTTAGATCCTGAGTGCCTGAAACCCGAAAGCGGATAGCGAATATGTGCTGACATTCAAAGATATTACGACCTATTACAAGAATTAGCATCGTCAATACCCACCTCCTACAATGGGGCTGGGGAAGGCTAATGAACGCATCTTGCGGAGACCTTTCACCAATACTTTATTTTGCCCGACAATTATGCAACATTTCGATTCCTCCTTCACTGGTAAGTGCCAATACTGTGGGCAAATGACTAACACCTACCACATAGTTTGGGCTTGCCAGCTCAGCTCAACTCTTCCCCCCAACCGTAACCCAACCGGAGAGGAGTGGGAGGCGACCCTGCTGGGTTGCTCGGACCTTAAAGCCCAAAGGGCCTTGGTCGAGAGGGCTTGGTTAGCAAGTGTCATCAATGGGGTCACGGAATAAGGACTTCACGCACTGAAGGCTCTGAAGGACTGCACCTCTCCTCCTTATGTTTCCAATAAATGTTTTCAGTCACTCGGGACTAGCCCTCTCAGGGACGACAATGTCGACAGCTAAAGTCTTCTTTGGTGGCTCGTTTGCCAAGATTGGCGCCCACATGCCGGAGGACGCCCTAAAGCGTGCGATCGCCTTGCTTTTGGTCACCAGTCCAGACAACAAGTGTCAGAAGTTGTCCCTGGTAAAAGTGCCAATAATTTACGTACCATTCATAACAAACCAACAATGGTATACACCACTGGTGTGGTTAGAAAAAGTAGTTAACGATTAACAGTACCAGGTACTCTACTACGGAAGAACATAAAGCCGTCCCGTAGGCCTTTGGTGCCCCTAATAACTCACAAGACTGTGTTTAGAAAAAGTGGTAACGATTTAGAGTACTTAGTACTCTACTATGGGAGAGCTGAGAGCCGTCCCGTGGATGGCGGAACAATCATTGCTCGATGTGCTTAGAAAAAGTGGGTAACGATTTAGAATACTAGGTACTCTGCAGAAGCCAACCCTTGGATATCGCTGTTGGAGCCAAAGATACAAGGGGACGGCTGAGTACCTATTCGAAAAAATCCGTCATGCTCGTTCTGCTTTATTCTTGAGATTTGACCTATGCTCCTTCCGAATGACACATTCATCTTCAAATTCAGTAAGTGACATTTGTTAGTTTTTCGCTTACTTTATTTCCTTTATACAAAACAGAATTTTACATGTTTTGAGCTGGGATGCCTTTCAGAATATATTCTGTCCTCCTTCGAGTAGTGAGGAAACAAATGATGCGCTTTTTCTGTGTGACGTGACTGCGAATCTCACACCCGATCTACGCATAACTAAAGTGATGCCGTAACCTGGGTGCTTGGCCGTGAACTGCTGCTTAACTATCCACCCCTCGGATTGCGTGGTGCCGGTAGGCTTTCGTTGCCAGATGAGATCAGATGTCACAGCCAGTTTTGGCTGTTGGCAAGAAACTGGTTGGGAGAGGTGAGACTCGACTAGCAAATCTGCATCGGTGAGCTTGACGAAAGTGATACTTGATGCACTATGCGCATCACCGCCATTGTAAGAAGCCATTCAAGGAAGCCTTCATGAGGGCTAACTCCAAGACCTTTGAAATAGAGGTGACGTAGGTCCAGATACGAACATACCGAAGGCGTTCATCCGGCAGGTTTGGCACCGGTCTCCCTTATTGACGACATCTTTAGTACCTGCTTGCGTGTTTGAGTGTCTACTCACTTTCGCTTGGTGATTCGTGCAGATAAGTGTATCACGTGTCACGATTAGGCGCCGGGGAGCGCGAAAGGCGCATTTACATAAACGCGACCATCAGTAGAAAATCTATCCTAATCACGGGCAACTTTCGAAATCCTGGAGCGGTAACCATAACATGAATATACAAATGATTCTGTGGCGCTGTGAAATAGGCAACCCAGTGAGCAATAGATAATATTTTGTGTTTTTAGGGATAAATGGAAGTTAGCGTTTATATTTCTTGAGTACTTTTCTAAAGATAGGGCTGCAAAAGTTTTCACTTGCAATTTGTAGCGTTCCCGCAAGTGCATTTTTTTCATTATAGCCGACTTGAACCTGCCCCAATTATGACAGCTAGAGTTATATAACATATTTATGAAGAATGAAGTGGAAATTGAAGGACCTGTTTTTATTTTTTCCAAGCAATATTGATGAGAACTAAGAGACAATAAGCTCCACCAACTTATCACTCCAGTTACACCAGGGTTCCTAGGCGTAGCATGCGATGTGTTTATGTTTCAAGATACTTCCATGCCTTAGCACTCTACATTTTAAAGCACACGAACAAGAAAACTAGAAGGCTTGAGGAGTACCGGGCGATGTGCTCAGCCCATCGGATATGCCACCATATAATGACATATTAAAATGATTCGAATGCTTTTACTTAGAAGACATCATAAAAGTCAACGGGGTGTTTCTGAAATATAATGTCTTTAGTGCATTAGAGTTTTAGGATACCCCCCCAAGAAGATGCCGGCATATGAATGGCTGTCGGCGAATACACTTCAGGCAAGAATTCGCTGAACGTTCGAGGAAGCGAATGCCTGATGGCGAAACGAGTAACTACAATAGATGCCTGCAGATACGTTAGCGCTATGAAAGTCAAGTGGGACGTGAAAGCCTCGTGATTGGCTCTTACTGGTGTAATCGTTACTTTAGCCCGACTGACTGCCACGTGGTTAAAGAGTTCACCTAGTGACTGCGGAGCAAATTAAAAAATACTCATGAAGTAAGCGGAGTTTGAGTGCTTTTTTGTCAGCCCCTAAGCCTCATTCTGATGCAAGCGCTACTCTATGGGTAAAGGTGCTCACTCTGTTTGTAATGGAAATGTTTGCCTAGGAATCCAACAAGATCGGGAGAACCTAGCATAAAGAAAGGGAAACAAAAATCTATCAATACAAAGACCAAGAGAAGGGCGAACATTTTGGACCACGGAAAGTATATTTTAAGTGCAATGGTTTCGTTAAACAAACACACTGCAACTTTCCTCTTGTGAAAGTGCGTATCTTCAAGATTATGTGCGAATGTTGCAGCTCGGGCATGTATAAAAAGAAGCACTGTTTTCTTAAGGAGAGTAGAAAGCAGTTCAACTGTCTGTGCTCCCTCCAGTTCTGAGTAAAGAGGATCATTAGAAAGTTAACTTCAGAGGTTCTGGAAAGTATGGCAGAGGCTTTGTTACGAAAGACTGCACCGCACGGGAGCAAACAAAGCCTTGAGATGAGTCCCTGGCGTAAACACCCGTTGCATTGACGCTGGCAAGAGCACCTAACAGCGAAGGCGTTAAATACAAGCTTTTTCTTTCGCTTATAGGCGGGTCCCACTTCCCAAAGGCGATGGGCCTAAAGTGTGTTTTACGTAACCATTTCGCGAACAAAACCTAGCAAACGTATGCTCACCTATGCGGAGCTTATCAGAGGAATCTTCTGGCTGTAGGTGGACAGGACAGCCGAGAAAAGTATACCCGATAGTGAGATCTGAACGCCCATTCTCATATCAGGTATCAAGTATTCTTTCGTTAAAGACAATGAGCTGACCTGAATGAGCATTTTCACTGTACACGCTGGATGGATTCACATTATGAACCCGTTTTCTGTTTTTGATGTTGGTCAAATGAAGAGTGTGAAGACATTTTCGCGAGTGTTTTGTCCTTAGGTAGTCGTAGCTGTCGTTAATCATTTTTAAACCTTTTATTGTTTCAGAAACTGACACATTCAGCGATAAACTCCTTTAAAATAGCAGACCCAGCTTGCCATAGCCTGTAGAAGTCGAGTATTCCGGTTCACTTCAAAAGGACAAGTTGCACTGAAGGTGTCCTCAAATCAGGAGCTTATCCTAACGAGAATGCTGCTATAAAAAAAATGTCGCATAAATGATTAAAAGAGCAATAAGCTTGTGGTTATTCCTCAATCATATAAAAAACATTTTTTCAAGACTTTGTAAAAAAGAACTATGCACTTCAATCACAATCACCTGAAAGACTGTATGCGTCATAAACGCTGTGCTACCGTATTTGTTAGCAATGACAATGTCTCCCCACAGCAAACGTTCTTCACGCAAATACTTCCCGCAAAAAATTTTCCCATTTAGACAGGTAAACTTAACCAACTACACATGAACAATGTTCTATGAATAAATTTCTTGCAGTGTAATAAACAGAAAAGGTAGCTATTGAAGATAATAAACATGCGCTGGTATGCGGTATATAAAAGAATGCAGATGACGTAAGTGCGTGCACAAATGCCATAAAAAACTGAAAGGAAAAATAAAAAGCGGGGTATCAATTTCTCAGTGCAAGGTCACTGAACCTACCGGAGCTGTTCTTACTATAGAAAAAACGGTCATTGTTTTCTTAAACGCCTTGAAATATTTGGTGATCACGGGTCTGAAATATAATTGGCGCTGGCGGAAAGACGAACGCAGGTCAACAAAGAAATCTTATTGGACAAGGACAGCAAGAACTTTAACACAACGAAGAATAACAAGCGCTTAATATTGACAAAATTACAAAAGTACGAAGATTATTAACGCCCCGAAAAATTGGGCACTCCAGAGCATTGTTGAAAGAAAAAAGTATTGTGCAAAATAGAAATATGAAATCAAGGGTTGTAAGAGGCACATTAAATTGTTTGCCGATTATTGTTCAGAAAAACAACGTAGATTATGTTTGTTTCACTGATTTCCTATAAATATGAAAGTTCACTAATGCGCACATACGTTTGGTGGGTTTATGTAGTAAATATGACAATTAGGACACTGCAGCACCGAAATGCTTTCGGCAAAGCACAATCTTTTGCTATGTTGTGTACAATCCACTTCGGTACGTGGACTCAATCACCTATCTATCTATCTATCTATCTATCTATCTATCTATCTATCTATCTATCTATCTATCTATCTATCTATCTATCTATCTATCTATCTATCTATCTATCTATCTATCTATCTATCTATCTATCTATCTATCTATCTATCTATCTATCTATCTATCTATCTATCTATCTATCTATCTATCTATCTATCTATCTATCTATCTATCTATCTATCTATCTATCTATCTATCTATCTATCTATCTATCTATCTATCTAGCCGCCTACGACTTTTAGCTCTCCTGGCCGTTTCGATAATAGTATTGATACCAAACTCTGTATGGCATAACATGACTGTATGAAGAACATATTCGACTAGTCATAACACGAAAAACATGACATGCATGTTATAAATGTCATGATTTACATTTCGTGGTCCTGCGGCTCTCGCGGTGGTTCTGTTCACAAGGCATGTTGCAAAACTGGTATGGTATGGCATGATTGCAAGCGACAGACCCTAACATGAAAATCATGACGTGCGTGTCATGTAACAACATGACTACAGGCCACGCTGAAGATTCACTGGAATTCGTTTTCCTAGCTTCACTTATACCAAATTTGGTATTATGGGACGTGAATGAATATCGAAGGTATGATACTAGTGCAAACATGATAAACACGATATGCGTGTCATGTAAGAACTCGTCAACATACCACGCTCATTACGCACTCGCGGCGCTTTCACTAGCTTCACATATACCGAATGTGGTAGTACGTGACGTGAATGGAAGACAAAGGTAAATGACGTGTCCAAACAAGATAATCATGACATGCATGTCATGTAAAACGTGACTACATGCTACGCTCATAGCACGCTCGCAGCCGTTTTGCTAGCTTCACAATACCAAATTTGGCATCACGTGACGTGGATAGATGATAAAGGTAAATGACACGTCGAAACATGATAATCAATATATGCGTGTCATGTGAAACATGATTACCTGCAACGCTCATAGCGTGCTCACGGCCATTTCGCTAGCTCCACGTATACCAAATATGGTATCATGTGACGTGAATAGACGACGATGGTAGATGGCACATCTAAGCAAGACCATCGTCATATGCATGTCATGTAAAACATGACACATTCTACGCTCATAGCGTACTCGCTGCCATTTTGCTAGATCCACATATAAGAAATGTGGTATTACGTGAGGTGAATGTACGACGAAGATAAATGACACGTCCAAACATTACAATCTTGATATGCGTGTCATGTAATAATTGACAACATGCTACGGTCGTAGTGTGCTCGTGGCCGGTTTGCTAGCTCAAAGTATACCAATTTTGGTATCGCAAGACGTGAAAAGCTGACGAAGGTAATTGACATGTCCAAGTATGACAATCATGACTTGCATGTTGATGTTATACATTTCTACACTCTGCGCTCATAACGTTCTCGCGGCCGTTTCGCTTGCTCCACATATAATGTCACGTGATAATGCATTGCGTATCACGTGACGTGAATAGACGACGAAGGTAAATCACACATTCAATTGTGATATTCAAGGCATGGAAGTCATGTGTGGCATAAGCTACGTCCGCATCGTAATGCTTTTCTGATTTTAAAGTGGCATAGCAACCTTGCTCAGTCGTACTTCACATATCATCGATTTCCACAGTACGTGGGATCTGCAATTTTTTTCCACTTTTTTTCGCTTAAATATGACATTAGTGGAGCTATGCCGTGCCGAGAAACCCGTGATGGCTTCATGGGGCAGCGGCGTGGCGCTAAAACCCTATATGTGCATTGCGCATTGGCTTGCCTTGCGTCCTGGATTTTGGACCTGATTAGGAACGCTTGTATAAGGGCTCCTCTTCATAAGCCGTCGGGCTAGAAATTCCCAAACTTCTTTAACATTCCCGCATAGCGGTTTACATAGGAGAAATGAAAGATGAAAAAGTGCGAGAACAAGGATGATAAGAGAAGGAAATAAATATATCAAACCAATACAGAACTTCTTTCAGTCTTTATCATCTCCCTACTTATAAATAGGCCCAACTGCAGAGCGTTTACGAAATCGGGATACGTAGAATTGTTTTTACTAGCTTCTTTTTTCATTTTAGCGTGCAAAATGGACACAGAGTTGATCTGGGTGATAATAGAACACCTATACGTTGGAAAAGTGAATCACCATCTCCATCATTTAAAGAAGATAGTCTTTCTCTTTGGTATTTCTATCTGTCAGTCTGTCATTTGATTAAGCCACTCAGCCAAAGTCTAATCACTTGCTGAACGCCCAGCCACCTTGAATTTGTGGCTGCGTTCATACTTTTGAACACTGTGGACGAAATAGCAAATACTTCGCATATACGAGGCGCAACGCCAAAACGGATTATTAGGTGGTGTGTTCCTTTCCTATAAAATAAACAGATACACAATTCTGAAGAGGACAGTGTTACTTGGGCTGTGCTATATATGCAACGCTATGTACGAAAGAAGGGCTGTTGATTACTATCTTGCTTTTGACAACGCTTGCAGCAAAACAGTCAGATTTCTGGCAATTTTTTTTGTCATTTTTATATCGTGCCACACTTGAAACGCAAATCACTTAGTCAAAAGTCAGGATATCTCTGTCGAAGGCTTTTTTTTGTTTTGTCACCATATTTTTGAAACACAATAGAGACACTAAACTTAATGGCTGATACTGCGCGGTAGCTTAGCGCGTAGAATGTCACGCTACTGTGCTCCTGGAAACCGCTTATTTCAACAGCTACAGCTGCCACGTTTAGGTAGGGCGAAATTATAAAAAACGCACATGTGCCTTGATTACGGTTCTCGTTAATGAAGCCCGGATAGTCCAACTTCACCCCCCGTATTCCCATACGGCGTATAAACTACTCATACTGTGGTTTACATCCTTGTTACGAAGGCGGCCTAAACCTCGGTTAACCTAACCGTAGTTACTTGCAACCACGCTTTGGATATGGGACATGGTACGCGTAACTACGGTTATGACGCTACTGCCAACCTCGGTTAGGTGGTTAACCGAGGAAATGGTGGTGTCCTTGGAGGTGACGTTAGCCACCGTGGACGCTTTTGCACTGTCGAACATCGGCGAACCGCCGTTGGCGCTAACTGCGGATCAACGCAATAAACCATGGTTCATAGTAATTGTAGTTGACTTGCATGCGTAACAAACACTATGAGACAGGACCCGAAAACTGATAACAACTTCAGGTTTCAAGGAACAAGCACGTTCGTAGCAGGGGCCGGACATCCTAAGATATGGGTTAACGAAAGGAAGGTGTGGCAATGTTGAAATTCTTTTTCTTTCAATAGATTTACAAGTGAGAAAATTTTCTTGAACTATACGGAGCTATTGTTTTGTTTATTTGTCTTCATTATCTTCTTTTGTGGTTATTGAATAGCGCAACACGAGAAAAAGTTCTTGAGCTCACCCTTTCCACTAGCTCAGCGATATCAAAACTTGGATTGTTCTCACGTATCTAGCTTCGTAAGTATGCCTTGTATGAATACGGTAAAGAAAAGACGTTCCGTATGACATGCAGCCAACGGAAGCCGTAGCCGACCACATCTAACAGGTGCACCATGCAGTATATACATAGAGAAATTCTTTATTAGGAAAAACAGAAATTTTTGCCGGCGTCTATATATCGCTGGCATGCTACTCTGTAAAAAAATTGGGAAGGGGACAGGTATCTCATGTTGTGACATGTCTTGGTGGTGCGTTAACCTTCGAAATTGTAGTTTCTCAATAGTTTTCCAAGTTTTCTAGTGACAACGAGTGAGCACAAGCATTGAGGTCAGTTATTTGAGCAGGTATTCAATTTCTTTCAGTACTTGGGTAAAACTAGGTCTCTGGAAGCGTGGCCGAAATGACATAGAAGCAGTGTCACCAGGATAGCTTGTTCTATGTGTTTGCCTTCGGTAAAATGAGCTTGATTAGTGGTTTGAATGTGTATGTGTTCGAATCAGCAGTCTGTTCGTCTTTTATTTCTCACCCGTTATTCAAATGATGTCAATAAGATAGAAGCTCTTTTATGCTCGTGACAACGCATGCAGCCAGCTTGCAACCTGTAGGTTTTTGTTTTAAGAACTGGCACTCAAAAACTTATAACAAATTTCATGTTTTTATTAGTTAAAAGAGAATGCTATTAGACAATGTTTTTATTAGTAGTCTTCCCTTTTTTCGAGGAAATGCTGCTTATTTAAAGAAGAAAAGTCCGCTTTGTTCCCACCGGCATTTCCTGTTCAATGATTTCGCATCACTTCACATTACCATGTCCACCTTAACTTTCGTTTGTGTTCATTAGTAAAGTTCCGTCAGAAATAATTGTGCATTCATAAAAAACATCATTCGGTCAAGTTCGACTTGGTCAGCTCGTGATTGCTCATGTTTCCGCATTGTTTCGGAAATTCTAATTTCAATATTTCCTCACCGCGCTAATATTTCAGTTGTGAATAGAAGCTGCTTTGCAGACTGACACTTAAACACGACATTGATGGTATTAGGTATTGAACGTTTGAAAAAAAAAGTTTTAGTCGTAGTAATTGAACTTTCTCTTAAACAAAAGTTTGTCACTTTAATTTGACTTCACAGTACGTGACACACGTTAATAAAATGGTTGACTAAATTAAGCAAACGGCTGCGTTGCCTGGCCAGTGGACCTGCAAGAGCGCACTAAAACATGTGTGTTTAGAAAAAGTGGTTAACAATTCAGAGTACTTTGTTCTCTTCTACGGGAGAGCATAAAGCCGTCTAGTTTTGTGCAGTACATCACATGACATGGAAACGCAACCTGGATACAGAAGTTAGAGCTTTCATCGCAACTGTTATTCACACGCGGGGCCAGCAATATACAAAAACGCAGCCCTTGAAGGGGCCGGGGTCACACGAGCATTTGTATGCGCACTTTTTCAATTATTTAGGCTCCCTCAATTGTAGGTATGTGAGTGATCAGCCGTTTTTGATATAATATTTTGATTATTCTATCGAGGTAAAATGTAATTTCATGCTGCCACTTTGCTGCACTTCATTTTGCCCGGTATAATAAAGCATGGAAGTCAGTGATCACGGCTGGGCAAGAAGAGCGTTTTACAGCTGAGCTCACTGAATGCCTTAAATGAAGTCACCTGGCTGACAGATAGATAGATAGATAATTCACGCTATAGGTCCTTTACGTACTAAAGACCGTCTGAGGCATACGAGTACAAGTACTGGAAATCATTAACCACTTCTTCTAAACACTGTTACTACCTAAAACCTATGTAGGGTAGTAATATATATATATACATATATATATATATAGATATATATTATAACAAAACATTACGTGATAACATAACAAAACATGACAAAACTCCCTACTGGCACTGTAGCGTCGAGCAGAGCGTCGGCCGTCAATCAAATGACAAGCGGCGAAGCGTGCCGCCATTTATACACTTGCAATGTAATATTCTTGAACAGTGTAGGCGTGGTTCTCGCTGAGAATCATTGAGGGTAAAACGGAGTATATATATATATATATATATATATATATATATATATATATATATATATATATATATATATATATATATATATATATATATATATATATATATATATATATATCTATATATATCTATATATATATATATATCTATATATATCTATATATATATATATATATATATATATATATATATATATAGATATATAGAGAGAGAGAGAGAGAGACTGATACAACACGTAATTTATTGCTCATTACAACATATATTCGAATCTTTTCGCCTGCGTGCGTGGGCGAGAAACTTGCTGAAGTGCTTACACTTACATGTGGTCTAAAATTTCCGAAATCAGAACTTTGACACCAATAGCCCAGACAACTGCTCATGTAGTAATAGAAAAATAAAGCTTGAAAGCTATTTTAAAACGAATGGCGTTGTCTGGAAGGCCAAGAAAAATTCAGTCGAACATTTCCGCGACCAGGAACGCCAACTTGGCTTCCATATTCAATTATCTCACGTGAAACGCTGGAACAAGAGATGGCCGGAAAAGGGTCCACTTTTTCTTTGTGTATGTTTTCTGTTAATTCGTCTTTCTTTCTATTTTTTCTGTGCATGTAACTTTTTTTCTAAAAATTATGCCTTCTTTTTTGTTTCAGCCTATATACAAGGCTCGTGCACGTGGGTTCGAGAAATCAGATTTAAGAAACTTGCTGTGCGTAGCAAGGTTTCTCATTTCCTTTCGTGTCCTGAAGCGCTTGAGTCGCCGTTATTAAAGTTAAAAATAGTGCCATGCCACGCGCATGAAAATTATTACGGCCTTTGTTGTTATCCAGGAACGGGAACAAATTGCAGGTATAGAGGAAAATAAAGCCATTTTACGGTATACTCAAAGGCCAACTCTTCTCAAAGGCGAACAACTTGGAAAAAAAGCAAATTTATTGCCGACATACAGTAATACTGAAGCCGAAAGGCATCCGAGTGCACTTTCAGGTGTGACGTAAACATTTGCCAGAACCTGCCTGATTGCGCATAATGCATGCCCGGTGGCACCACCTGTCCAAGCCGTCCACCACGACCAGGTAAGACGCTTACGCTGTTCTGGTGAATATATGGCAAATTGTGGGAGGCTCACAACGCAACACCATTTGCCACCTATCACACATCCACCAGTACGGAAAGGGAAATGGCATGCTAAACCAAGGAATTGCCGACTAAAACCCACACAATCCATAGTAGACAAGCAGACCCTGCTCTGGCACATCAGGTCCGTAACTTCTGCCAGGAAAAACTCAACGTCATAAGCACAATGTTACCACTAATTCTGCGAAACGAGGTGGTGTTCCGAAGCAAGCTATAAAGATTCAATGTAAAAGAATATGCGAATCTCTCAAGCTTAGAATTTGGCATGAATGGCGCAAACGTACCAATGAACGTACCCAATGAATTTTATTGAGATACATTGACCTCGAAAAATCGCCAGAGTTAGCCTTTAAATGTGTTGTCCTCATGCCAGCAGAATTTATTAGAGGTTGGTCCGGCTTGTCAGGTCCCATGCAGCGAGCCATGCAAAGAAAAATCACACGCTGAAGCTTAAAGGACTAGAATAGACAAGAGTGAGTCAAGGTACAAACACGTGGTACAGACGTCTTAGTCCAAGTCAAGAACCAGAAATGGGCTCGTGCACTGCATGTAGCGAGAAATCTAGATAATCACCGGTCAACAAGAGTAACATGCTGTTTTCCGAGGGAATCTACGAGAGCCAGAGGAAGCTGCGAAATTAGGTCAGCAGATGAGATTAAGGTCCGGGGATAGCTTAACAGCAGCAGGCACCGGACCAGGTAGATTAGTGGAACGTGGGAGAGGTTTTTTCCAAGAAGGGGGCATAGTCAGGATGACGATGATAATAATGATGTGTGTTTGTTATTTCAGCGGTACGCACTACATTTGTGGGTCACCTTATGTGCATTAACCTTAAAGCTATTGAACTGCACGCATTGTGTTCTTGTGCTGCTTAGCGCAATTATAATTGCTGATAATGTGCTATACATTGGTGAATACTCATTTCTTGTATTTTACATATTGCATCCATGGTATAAGTGTCAGTCACACCGTAGTGCAAAACTCATCATTGATTGCGACAACATGGCGTTCTCTGAAAGACTACTATTATCAATGTACACAAGTGCTGTTAGCGAGTGTAAATGTTTTGTTGCAGCTTCTTTGGCGTCCTCTTTACATAATGTACTAGACGTGGCACACCGTAGTAAACTCTGAGCCATACGAGCCCAGTTTTCAGGACGAGGTGTTTTCACAGCGATGCAGTGTTTCAGCATAAGTGTGCATTTGATAACGGCAGATGCGATAATATTGCCTTTTCTTGAAATGTC
This sequence comes from Rhipicephalus microplus, assembly GCF_043290135.1. NCBI lineage: Eukaryota > Metazoa > Arthropoda > Arachnida > Ixodida > Ixodidae > Rhipicephalus > Rhipicephalus microplus. The sequence continues at coordinate 61,071,032 of NC_134706.1, read as the reverse complement.
GTAAATAACACAACTGCTCTTATGGTTCTCAGATTGTCTCTACTGCACGGTTTTGGACACCTGCGGCTACTTCTGCGATCACACCTTTCCAAGCACAACCAAACCGTTTGGCGACAACCAAACCGAGAAGACCATTCTTGTATGATAATATTCATATACATTGTTTAATATACAGCAAAGCAGACTTCGTTCGACGCAATACGATAATCAGCATTTATATCATTTTTGTTTTGTGTTAGACTCTCAACGTCTCTGTAAGGCTAAAACTTTAACCCTGCTTCGACGCAGTTATTTATGCATAGGCATGGCAACGTGCCTTTGCGCTCATGGCACTTGCCCCAAGCCCAAGCTATATAAATATTCACAGCACTATATTGGTGAAACCTTTTTTTCATAACCACATACGTATTGACGCCTGTCAGCTATGGAAATAAAGTGCCATATTTTAAATTTGCGTCCCCGGAAGATGGATTTATGTTCAGCCAACGTGACTAAATCAAATCCTCATGCAGCCATGCCATGCCATTCAGACTTCCTTGCCCTGATTTCGAAGCAAAGTGCCAGTTTTCGCGCACGCTGCCTATGCTGGGTTTTTATTGCGAGAATTTCTTACTGCTATAACTTTCGAGTTCAGCCCTTGATTTTTTTTTATTGATCTTTACCCAGCAATGAAGGCACGGATCTCTTTGGCACAAACGTCATTCGTCATTTGGATATGTTTATGCGCACCCACGTCAGCGCATTGAAAAATTGCCTCCTGTCAGCATAAAATCATTGCTGCCATGCCCATCACTGTCAGTTAAGTACGACATACACACAGACATTTCTTCTTGACGTTTCAGTTTCAACCTCTCGCGTCTTTTAGCGTTGGACGAATTTTCTTGTTGTATTCCTCCCGTTTGGATTGTTCTGTTCTAAGATAGTTTATCGCTTCTATTGCTTTTGCCTACACGTTTACGAAAGTTATTTTGTTCTGTTCTTCTTTCACATACTCATCCCGATGGAGACGTGACAAGGCATTCGACGGAATTCAATCGAGATAAAATGTGGCGGAACGTAAGGCTCGGCAAACAAATGTAGACCTGTCCTCCCGCCTGCGCCGTCAATTCTACACGCCATGCAGAGACTGCCGAAGGACATCTTTGCCTCCATATCATTTTTACGTGCGTTAGTCTTGAGGTTAGCAGTTGCGCGATCTAGCGATAAGTATATCAGGAGCGAGAAATGGTGAAGTAAGTAAGAATCACCCAATTAGCCGCAAAATTTTTGTGGATATTTTAAAAAAAGTTTGCCGTTGTTACGGCGATGATAGCCTGTCTATATACCACTGGATATTTATTCGCAGATATATTAGGACGGGCTAAAACAAACTTAAGAAAAAATTAGCACATAAAAGAGCACTAAAGAATATTTTATGTAGATCAATCAGACCATGAAAATTATCACATATTCCGAAAGTTCGTTCATGCAGCGAGAAAACAAAAACAAAATGCTGTCCACACACGAGAGAAATAAAAAATAAACTTTATTCACAGGAAGGCATGATGGGCAGAAAATAATTGAACAGAGCGCACTCACTCAATAAGACAGAATGTGGCGGCCGAAGCGAATCTTCAGCGACTTCTCAAAAACAAGGTGCAGTATAACTATAGAACTCTAAACAAACATAGGCTTCACCGGGCTAGCCTCGCAGATGGACAAATATTAGGCGACTATGCTGGAATCGTACAGCCAAACACATGAATATTTTGCACAACACTTAAAACATTGCGTCTCACCAAAAGAAACATTATTTGCTCTGCTTTAATATCGTTTATTCAGTAATGCGAATGCGTTCTGCAGGAACCCGCAAGGTGGTGGAAGGGTTAACAAAGGCAAAGAAGACAACCACCCGTTTGTAGCAGAAAACCACAAGAAAATCCGCATGGATTTCTCCGAAAGAAAAGCCTTTAGGTAGTGAGTGAAACAACTTTATTCTGTCCACAATAGACGCGAGTAAACTCAGCGTCACCTGGCTAGGCCCACTCGGGGACCATCAGGTTAAACCTGACGGCCCTCGCGCGGGCCCTCTGGACGGCCAGGATTTGAGAGGTCCGGTCCTGGGCCTTAATGAGTCGCTTCATTTCCTCTTGGGTGAAAGGGGGACCGGCAGAGGCGCAGCCCCACAGTACATGCTCGAAGTCCGCATAACCACCACACAGGGGGCAGTCCGGGCTTGGAAACCGTTCAGGGTACATTGTGTGCAGTGCCGCAGGGCTCGGGTAAGTGTTTGTTTGTAGCAGTCGGAGAGTAACAGCTTGGGCCCTGCATAGCGAGGAGTGTGGTAGAGGCAGCAGTCTTCTTGACAGATAGTGGTGCTTGCATATCTCGTTGTACGAGCAGAGAGGCTCAGGTCGTCCAGGAGATGACGCGTTACCCGGCACACGGTCAGTCAATCCTTGTGCAGCCGAGTGCGCCTTCTCGTTGGGATTGAGCGAGGCACCCTCAATGGTTCCAAGGTGCACAGGAAACCAGACCAATGAGTGATTTTTGAGGTCTTTGACTTTTTGAATAATCTGTAGGACCTGGGGAGCCACCATGCCCATCTGGAAGGCCTTGATAGCGGCCTTGGAGTCTGAATAAATTGTGTCACGTACACCGTCTGTCAATGCAAGAGCAATGGCAACCTGCTCTGCAACGCTGGAACTAGAAGTGCGGATGGTAGCGCAGCTGATGACTCTGCAATCACAGTCGACGACCACTGAGGAGAAGGCTTGTTCTTGAATGTACGAAGCAGCATCGACGAAGCAGGCTCGATCCTTGTCCAAGCGGGCACTGGCGAGCAGAGATTTACCCCTGACTCGTCTTCGTGCTTCGTTGTAGGTTGGATGCATATTGCGCGGCATCCGCGCAATCTGGATCTTGGATCTTACGTCGTTGGGCAGCTTCACAGCGTCAGCACCGACAACCGTGGGGTTTCGTCCCAGCATGCCGAGTATGGCTCTACCCGCTGGGGTGCCAGCCAGTCTGACAAACTGTGCAAACTCTTGGGCTTCGACAATTTCTTCGAACGTGTTGTGGATTCCCAACTTCAGGAGGTCTTCCGTGTGCGTTCGAACGGGAATGCCAAGGGCCAGCTTGAAGACTCTTCTGATTAGGGCATTGATTTTGTTGCGCTCCGACACGAGCCAGTTGTGCATAGCCGCCAAATAAGCGAGGTGGCATAGCACGAATGCGTGGATAATCCGGATCAGATTGTCCTCCCTGATTCCGCGGTGCCTGTTAGCGATTCTTCGAATCAGTCCGAGGGCGCTTTCGGTCTTGGAACAAATGCGTTTGACGGCGGCTCCATTGGCTTCGTTAGACTCGATAAACATTCCAAGGACCCTGATAGTGTCCACCCGCGTAACTGGGGAGCCGTTACCGGTGAATAACGTAATGTGGCTTTCCATTGCTGGCTTCCAGGACCGGTGAGAACCGCCTCTGGGCCTCTTCTTATACAGTAAGAGCTCGGACTTAGCGGGCGAGCACCTTAGCCCGGTGGGGATGAGATAGCGCTCCGTCACATCGATGGCCTCTTGCAAAGCACTCTCGACGTGACCCTCACATCCGCTGAGGCACCAGATGGTGATGTCGTCTGCGTAGATCGTGTGGTTAATGTTCGGGATTTTGTTCAAGGCCCTCGACAGGTTGATCATGCAGATATTGAACAGCGTCGGGGAGATCACCGCCCCCTGAGGTGTCCCTTTTGGCCCAAGGGTAATTTTGTGGGTCAAAAAATCGTCAATCTTCAGTCTTGTGGACCGCGACGAAAGGAAGGAGCGCACAAAGTTGTACGCCCGCTTGCCGACGTGAAACTCAGACAAGCTCTTGAGAATAAAGGCGTGCGATATGTTGTCAAAAGCCTTTTCCAAATCCAATCCAAGAATCGCCTTGGTGTCGGTGGAGCCGGAGTCAATGACCTGGTGCTTGATCAGCTTCATGGCGTCCCGAGTCGAGAGCCCCGACCGAAAGCCAATCATGTTGTGGGTATAGCATTCGTTAGACTCGAGGTGGTCAGTGAGGCGGTTGAGCATGGCGTGCTCGGCCACCTTCCCGATGCACGACGTCAACAAGATTGGCCTAAGATTCTCGATGCTCGGTGCCTTACCCGGCTTGGGTATCAGTACTGTGCAGGCCGCTTTCCAGCTCTTGGGAATGAGACCGCTGCGTCAGATTTCGTTGATCTTGTCTGTAAGAAACTCGATCGAGTCGTCGTCGAGGTGTTTGAGCATTTTGTTGGTTACCCCATCTGGCCCAGGGGCGGATCTGCTATTGAGGGATGCGAGAACCCGCTTGACCTCAGCCACGGTGAAGTCCTCGTTCATCGATGGCGCGTCGCGCCCCTCGTAGTCGGGAAACTGGGGAGGTACCGGATCGTACGTGGCCGCCAGGTACTTGTCTATGAGCTTCTCCGTGATCGCCTCATCTGGAGTTGAGTCGGTGGCCAAATGGACAGCTTTCGCCAAAGCTCTCTTCTGATTGGACTTGGTGTTGCCGTCGTGCAGTAGGTGTTTGAGGAGTCTCCAGCTTTTACCGGTCTTGAGTTGGCCCTCCATAGAATCACAGAGCTCATCCCATTGCTGCTTGCATAAGACCTTGCAATGATCTCCTACCGTTTTGTTGATTTCGGACATTTTCTTGCGCAGTCTTTTGTTATGGCGCTGAGTCTTCCATCTCGCGAGCAGTGCCTGCTTGGCTTCCAACAGATGCGCGAGCCTACTGTCCATCCTGTCCACCTCAAGATCGGTTGTCACCTCTTTGGTGGCGCTGGCCACATCTTCTTTTAATCCGTCGCACCAAGAGTCTAGGTCCGCATCCGGGGAAAGGGCGCGCTCGGAGCGGTTGGCTGGGAACAAGTCCTAGTCGATGAACTTAAAGGTCCTCGTCTTGTTGCGGGCAACCTTTATGAGCACTTCGATGATGCAATGATCGCTACCGAGGTCGATAGCTGTGTTGGTCCATTTGACGTTTTCCAGACTCTTGACAAAGGTGAGATCCCGGGTTGTATCTCGGCACACCGAGTTCCCTCTCCTGGTTGGGAAGTCCTTATTGGTTACCGGTGTCAGATCTTCCTCCGTTGCCGTGAGCCATATGTCTCTACCCTTCTTCGTATTGGTGAGGTAACCCCACGCCTGATGCTGGGCATTGAAGTCCCCCATGACGACAAGAGGTTGACAGCCGGCAAAATGCACGGCCTTCTTCAGAAGACCACCAGCCCTGGCTCTGTGTACGCTGGGCCTGCAGTAGACATTTAATATGAAAATACTGTTCCTTCGTAAGCACCGCTTAGGGGGGTCGACTAGGAGTTCCGTCATGACGTACTCGACCCCATTGTCCGCTGGACCGAGGTCTCGCTGAGTGCACGTGAACCTTTTACTGACCAGAGTGGCCACCCCCCTTCCCCCTTCAGTGGAAGCCACAGTGACGAAACCAGGGAGCCTGATGTGTGATGATGTGATCGTTTCTTGCAAGGTGATAACTTGGGGTTTATCCTTTACGCCTTTTAGGTATTGTCGCAGGGTCGCCCGTTTGCTGACGAACCCTGCGCAATTCCACTGCGACATTGTTATGACGTTAGTTTCGTTATCCATGTTTGGGCTTGGGGATGGGTTTCGAGAGGGCCGCCTGCAGGATGGCACCCTCTGTCGGCGGGGCAATGACACTGTTCAAGTTTGGGACTGGTGTTGTCGATGTGCTTGGCAAAATCCGTGGTGGGTCCCCTCCAGTCTAAGTATTCTCTCGCTGAGGGCGACCAGACCCAGCTGGGGGTGCGCGATCATTTCTTGTACTTGAGAGAGGCCTGACTGTATGTTGGAGATGGCCTTCTTGAGCTCCGAAAGGAGCTCCAGAGTCTCGTGTTCCCTTGAGCTATCCAGGGCGCGACGCTTCACTGCACCCGCCTTGGGGAAGCCTCCGCCGTGTCCATGGCCGACGAACTCGTGGCGACCGGAGGAGCCGGCGGTTTGAGCGCCAATTTTCGTATTTCGGCTATCTCGGTGGCTAGCCGACTGATTTCCTGCTTGAACTGGGCGTTTTCTTTCCTAAGACTATCATTGGCACGCCTAAGCTCTTTGAGCTCGTTCGTGAGACGCGGGTCGTGCGAGTCCTGGGAGTTGGACGCCTGCGCTTGGTTGCCACGGGCCCTATCGGCCCACGTTACATAGGACTTGCCTTTACCACCGGAGGGGGTGTTGGATCTTGGCCTGTTGGACGAGCCGCTCCGGGTGCGGGACGTGGAGCGGCCTCTGGAGCCGGAGCGCGCTGGAGAAGGCGATGATGGTCGTGATCTTGGGGCAGAGCGGCTTTTGGAGCCCCGTCGGCTGATGGAGCGACCTCGCGAGCGCGAGCGTCGTTTTCCCCTAGGGCTAGGGCTACATGAGGCTTGAGAATAGGAGGATCGAAGGATCGATTGCGGGGGGAGCTCCTCTTGCTGTCTGGCGCGCTCGAAGCGTTGTCGGCGAACAATGTACGGAGTCTTGAATCTATGCGCACATTCTTTACTGGCAGTAAGGTGCGGACCTCCACAGAACTTGCATATTGGGGTGCATAGGTGCTGCTCATCAGGGTTTGGAAGGCCGCATCCCCGACAGACGACGTCGCTAGGTGTTGGACAGACATCGGCGCGATGCCCGAGTCTTCCGCAGGCGTTGCATACGTCCACTTGCTTTCTATATAGGGAACATTTCAACAGGAGCGTTCCGCACCTGACAAAATTCGGTACCCGGTGCCCGTCAAAGGCGATGACCACAGTCTCCGTCTGAGCAATTCTCTTAGCTGCCAGTGCGAGCGGGTTTTTCTGGTTAACGATCTTGCCATCCAGCGTCGCAGGGTCGTCTTGCAACGGTATGCCACGTATGACCCCCTTGCACGTGGAGTGTGGGGCAGTCTCGTACGCGCAGAGTTCGTGGATGTTGCCCGAGATGCGGATTTGCTTGAGGCGGGAGTATCGATCGGCATTTTCCCGTCTAGAAGTGCTGGCCACCATAATGTTTTGCTGTAAGTTCGGGCACATAGTGTCTTGTGAGAGCTCATCGGGTCCGATGCCGGCGGCTGCAAGTATAGCGTCAGCCACCGCAGCCGCTCCAATTTTGGAGATATTCAGTCCACCTCTTGGTCGAATGACGATTTTGTTGTCTTCTTTGGGAAGAACCGGCATTCGGCCTGCCCTAATAATCTTGGACTTCAGCGCTGCGCCGCTATGCTTGTCGCCACGGGACGCCGAAAGCGTTGCCGCGGCGTTAGGGCCACCTCCCCGCGATTTGGCGTTAACTCTTCTGGCGCCGCAGTTTGCCATCCCTGGTCTTGAGTGACTTCCTCCGAGGAAATGTTTTCTCCCTCTACTCGATATTCCATCATGGTAACGGACGAGTGGCGCCGAGCCACCCCTGAGGCTGGCTGGGTGGCCTAGCTGAGCTAGGCCTAGGCCTGGTCTCCGAAGTGCTCGTTAGGTGAGACGCCGCCGACGGAGGCACACAAATGTCCGTAAAATGGTGAAAAATCACTCACTGTGGCAAAAGAGGGTGTCCGCGTGGTCCTTAGAACTTCGCGGAAAAGATTTGCACAAATAAACATGGATACTCGACGACAAAATGCTAGAAAAGTTGGCAAAATCCGGGAGCCGACGAGAGCACGTCTTGACTCGCCGCCGCCAGCGTCTCCTCCCAGCCTTTAGGTAGTCAAAAAATTTGTCTGGGTCCGGGGTTCGAACCTCGGACCAATGCCTTTTCAGGGCGGTCACTTCACCAGTTGATGTAACCAGGAAGCTAGCAATTGACAGCGCGAGGGTGAAATAATTAGTGTACTCTGTGTTTGTTCATCAATACAATGTTGGTTTTATACACTAGCTAATTGGACCCTCTTATATTTACCCTTCTCTTTCGTTCGCCAATCGAATCTATTCCGACAGGTCCAATCTAGAAGTTTCGGCAAACACTGCTTCCGTTTGCGATTGGCTGTATCTTTATTTTAAATTTATAGGAGAAAACATTTTTGCATAGTGTGAGTTGCTTCGCCACCTCACATAGTTGCTGCTGTGTAGGAAGGGGCACAGCTGAACTATCGAAACGCGGTAATTGTTTTCTGAGCGTCCATCTTCATCGCCAACGAGTGTTGTTTTACAGTGAATGAGATGACAAGCATGGCTGGTTAGCGTGGCCCATTTTCCGTTGCTACAGTTTCTGCAAACAGTGGTGTTCCTAACCGCATTCGCGCGAATTCAAGAAAATTATCTAAGGGGATACAGAATTCAAGCCCTTTCACTCTGCGTGGTAGCGAAATATTTTCTCAGAGTCACGCCCTTGGTTAAGAGTCCTTCGCAAGACGTCTCCACGCAGGCGTCATGCAATGGAAGGAATCACGTCGACACATGCAATTATAGTGCGGTAAAACAGAAAAGCACCAAGCAGACATCAGTCAACGAGAATGTTACAAGAAACGTATCATTTATAGCTTACTCATTAGAAAAGGCAGCCATGGATTATTGCTTATTGTCACAGACGTATCGCCAACGAAGTGCATTAAATGCCTTACAGATTGGTGAAGGGGGCACATTGCTTCTGCACAGAATAACAAATATTGCCATGGTGGTTCCTTCTCTATACTTAACAAGAAGTACGGCTCTATTGGCGTAGCAGGTGCATTTCACGTGCACTTTTAGATGTACCTGATTATATCAACAGTCCGAATCCTGAAGGAAGACTTAAGGATAACACGGTTACATATATTAAAAAGAGTATAACAAGGTCAGGCTTCAATGGTACAGTCGAGTAATGGCCAGAATGCCACCACTTTAAGGCTGATTGAAACGAAAATTGCCTTCTTCGTACTGAACAGCTCTTTTCATTGTTTTAAAGTAAACAGGTTGTTTACTGCCCGTTCAAGTCGTCGTCTATATAATTTTCTCCTACATTTTCGTCTTTGGGACACCTTGTAAACAGATGTCGGATATCTCGCTGTCACCATTCTCAATGCGGAAGCAATGTTTTTCCGGGAGTCAGCTTTTCACCGTTCTATGACTCGGGGGAAAGGTATTAAGTGGTTTTCCTTTTTTCCCCGCCATATTTCTTCATAGTACTTCAAATTTAAACTCTTTTTGATTTCGGCTGCAATGACCCTACTGTAAAGGATGTCAAATAAGAATCGTGTTTCCTAGAGATGTGAAAGTCATATTACAACCACGAAGATTTTGTCAGTCTGCAAATTAGAAGCTTTTTTTTCGATTGGACACCTAGTCGTTAACTGGCACTGGACTATACTTCATAAAAGTAGCGACTCCTTTGATATTCCTTGAGTTATCATTAAAGTGTGTGATCGTGTTAGACTTACGCAGCTTTTCAGTATTTATAGTCCGCTCCTTAACTAGTACTTAGTGAAAAAAAATAAATATTGTTATAGTTATGATTGCCGAAAAAAGCGCAAAGCTCAAATGAATTATTTCGTACAAACGCACGGCCGGGTGTTTTTTTTGTCTTGCAATATATTGAAGCCTCTTTATTCGCGCCGGTGCGCTATGACCAAGAGCTCCATAAAGAGCTGAATGGCGATGAAGCGGGAGTGAATATTCACAACCTTGTTCAAGGGAACACATGTTCCACCTCTGGTTCGTGTTTAGTGCCCTTAGAGCAAAATCGGCCGCCTAATCTTGTAAACATGACTAAACTTATTATACACCTAAATTGTGTTTATGTGCATTAGCTTGTTAGTTGCTTTTTATGTTTTATCCACTGTTCTTTCCTTTTCTGTATTCTACAAGGGCACTCCTTTTTGGGTCAAACGGACTAGAAGCATGAAGAGAGCTTTAGAGCTCGACCGCGACAAAGAATGTGTAGCTTCTTCAGGGTTGCCGCTGCACAAGCACGAGGCCGTGTTTTGCGCATGTTTTGCATCAAAAGTCCACATTTTGCACGTGACTGCGCAAACATACTCCACTCAAACTTTGTAGGGAAAGAACTACAACTCTAGTTGTTGGCTATATACGTCTTAACGAAGCAAACTTTACGAATATAAAATAGGTACACCGTACGACGCGACTGACTTCGTTGTGCGAAGCTATATCACCACTAGAAAATACTTGAAAGGGATGTGAAACACGCTCTTCGCAGTCTCTTTGTCGATGGCTGTGATATTTTATAGAAACAAATGGCTATCTCAAAACTCCACGTGTGCCCGAAGGGAAAATAGTGATTTCTAATTTTATCTATTCTGCGTTGGTCCCGGTATATAAAATCTGACATATAACCTTACACTCTTGCTATAACTGGCTCGGAGTGGTCACAGTACGAAGTTAGGTAAGCATATTTAAGTTTATTTTTGAAGCAACAATAGCATAGATGCAATGTGTCGATGCAAGAACAATAGTACACACTGGTCACTAAAAATGTTTTAAAGAAGATATAGGTAATTTTGTCTGCCTTTTCGCCTGCCGTGCTACTTCAGTTGCCGGGTGATGATATGATAATATAGCCTATAGGCGTCAAACACATAGAGCCACACATGCCTAGACTACACTGCTCACAGTGTCATTCACACTCGTGCCCTGCAAGAAAGTCATCAGCATTTTAGTGGCAGGTAACATATGGGCCCACAGCTTCACGGCCCACAACTGCAAGCCTGAGCTTCGTCAGATATTTACGGCTGCCTTCAGGCACTGTATCTCTAGTGAATATATACTGCATTCCCTCAGCTCAAAATGGAGACCCTTGGGACGTTACATTGAAAGCACAAATGTGAATCCGACATTTAAATCTTGTTCCCAAAGCAGTTGGTGTATGCGACATTTAATCTGACGTAGTGCAAGCACGTACCCTTCGGCCCGTTGTACAGGATTAATTGATTGATCTTGAATAGAGGCCCGTAATGATGACTAGCGTGTGTCCACAGCGATTGCTAGAGGTGCCTAGCATGTGCTGATGCGATTGTCGAAGCATCTTTTCTCGACAAAAGTATCTCGATGACTTCTCTCGAGGCGTAATGTTCAGCTTTAGCAGCGTCGTCAGTATCTGAATCTGGCCTTGTATTGCGCAGTGGGCCGGTATTCACTGCTGAACAATTCAGTGATGGAGGCCGCAGGCTTTGTTGCACAGGCGATTGATGTTGATGATAAATTGGTCTTGCGTTCGTGGAAGTTCCAGAGACTGCAGTGTCGCTCTTAGTTTGGCGTTTTTTTCTGTACTGTTTATTCCTGTTTCAGAATTTTATATTACGGACGTCGCCTAGGTAAGTGGCCGTTCAAGTTTTTCCGGTCAGATGGAGCACGCATAAACTTCCGAGTAGCGTTCTCTTATCTGCAGAGCCAAGCCCGTGAAAATGGTAACAAATACAAATGCGAACGCTCTTGAGGCTGTATATTGCAGTTTCGGAAACGTCGTTTTTCTCAGTTTATGCTGAAAGCATTTAGTTGTTAACTGTAATTCATGAGCCCTTTTATTGCGACGAACCAGTTATGCAACCTCGAGTGACGTCAGCAAATAGTTATACAGCATACCACAACTTTTTTTTCAGCACTCTGAGCAGGAGGCTGCCTGTCTAACAGGGAATGAAACGTGCGACCTTAGAGGTGACCAAAGCAAACTGACCGCTAGTAGCGCTTGCTACTATCCATAGTTGCGCTTCCCCTTACATTTTGTAACTGCGTTGCATGGTTAATACGTAAAGCCTTGTTTTAATCTGTTTGCTTCACGTATGGTTACCACCTAAAAGTAAATAAATGTGCCACTCGCAAAACCACCTTGCCCCTGTCCTTCAGTTAAGCACGAATATTGGGGCAGATGCTTTAAAATGCGAAGGCATTCTTTAGTCGGGCTACGTCATGCGCCTGTCGCGATCCACCCACCATCCTCTCCCATAGCAGCAGCTGCGGGTGTGCGTGCTTATCCACGGCCTAACAACCAGAGCAAGTGTTGCGAGAGAGTGTAGGAGAGGGTAGGTGCAGTGCTTTGCCAATCCTTCTGTCGCCTTTCACTCTCTCTTCTTCCTGCTTTCCACCTTCCCGTTCTTCGGCGCCTCACTCTCGACTGTTCGCTGGCTGGGCACCCTCTAGAACATCCCGAAATGTGTGCTCAAAACGCTGCTGTGAAACGCCAACGCCAAGCCGATAACACTGTTTGTTTGGTTCACTTCACAGTACTTTTACAGTGACAGTGGTTTTGGGATCACAACTTGGGTCACGCGCAGTTGTCTGCCGCCGTCGCCACCGGTGTCCGTAACCACATCGCGCGAATTTAGAAAAAAAACTTAGCACCAAGGACACAAAGGGGCTCAAAACTAGGGTTTGCTGGGTGCCAATCTGGTATTCCACCACTGAGCTACGCCGGTGCTTGTGACTTGTTGGAAAGCCTAGCACCAATGACACAGTGGGGCTCAAACCCGGGTCCACGGGTTGCCAACCCAGTATTCGTTCCCTGAGATACGCTGGTGCTTGTGCCTTGCTGGCAAACTTGCCTTAAGCAGGCTTGATGTTGGGAAAATAATCGTTTTAATACGACCTATAAAGCGTTTTAAAACAGCGAAAGAACAACCAGTCGTCACACAATGCGAAAAGCGTAACGAGTGGGCTTTCTAATGCTCCAACCCATTACAAAAACTTGTTCTTGTTCCCCAAATAACTGTAGGGCATACCCACTTCAGCTATAACTTATCGTCATCAGCCACTGCATGAACAGCTGACACAAAATTCTTTGCAAGCGTTTAGCGGATACCACGCTTCTCAGAAGAATGTAAGAAAAATAGCATAGCGAATGCCGGCCTACTACCCAAACTACCCAAAAGTGTATTAATAATGCCCTAGTGGGTATCAAGCAAGTGTGCTTGCAGTAGTCACCCAATGGGCGTTTTAAAAAGGCCCTAACAGTCCGCTCTTCTAGCTTTGGCCGTGACTGTGCTGCACTTCCACGCAGGCCTGGCGTTTTGAACCATGCACGCTCTCTACTAGAGCTGGAAACGCATACTGCGTTTCTCGCGATGAAAAAACGCCACGTGCGGTGAAAGGCGCTAGCGGCTGCACGGTGGAAAAAAAAAAAACAACTTCATTTTTCTAATGCTGGGTACTCACGTACGAATCACCGTTATGAATGCTACGCAATGCATTCGCATTATCTCACGATTCTCTTCGGGGAGGTGGAGGCATTTTTTTTTCGTTTTAAAGTGCAAACTCGACCGATGCAAGCACTAGGATTTTCAGACGATTTTCAACTTTCACAGATGGTGGCGTCGTCATGTGGCAGCCGTCATAACTGTCGTTTGGGGGATGGCCACGAAGCCAGCCCATGCCTGCGTTCAGTCTGCTTCACTTTGGTGGTTTGCGGGTGCTTTATATTTAGTCACTGACAACTATTACCACGGTTATTCTGATTCCGCTAATGATTCTGACTACCGCCGTTGGGCAAGTACTGAGAGTAGTAGTAGCAATGATTTATTCTTTATTGTTTGCTCGCTGTACAAGAATCCCGAAATACGTTGGGTGCCGCTGTGCACATGCCGTGCAGTCAAAGGCGAGGTTTTCTGCTTTGCACGAGCAGTAGCCCTGCAAGAGAAAGAGAGCGAAAAAAATATTTCTTCTCGCGGTGCTTTGCTACCACATTGATCATGCTTCAGCACGTAAATGCAACCAAGTGCATTTTGTTCAGAAATGCATCAAAGCAGTGTTTCTGCCGTGCAAAAAGATAAGTAAGTGCAGTGTGTGAACTCACCTTCATCGTTTAGGTGCTCCTGAATACGGCTCGTGCGTGTATTTCCATGGTCGGAAAGCCAGCAGGCACAATACTTGGATAGTGTTCACAAAGCTGTACGTACGTTCTTTCACACCTCAGCCCGGCGTCCAAAACTTCTTTTAGTGGCGAAAAAGGGAAGTTTATTGTACACTTAACTTGTACGTACACAAACGAAACATCGAAAACAAGTAAAGACAGTATATACATCTTAAAATGAGCACAGAAATCTAATTGATCACTGAGTATCCAAATGTTACAAGCGAAAGAAATATTAAAAAGAATCAAGTTAACCCCATTTAACCGGATAACACTTATGCATGCGTACTATACTCGGCGACAGCTTTTCTTGACAGCACTGTGGAAGCTATAGAGCCGAACCACACTGCAAATCATTTCACACCCTTAAGGGTGGATTTTTGAATAAATCACCCATCTTACACCTATTATTTCTGCCAAACTTATCCGCATGGGTGTAAGTTCTGCAATTCCACCTTTTGTACGCCCATTTCTCATTTTTAGGTGTATTATAGGTATATGTTAGCAAATCACACCCAAGGGTGTTTCCTTGAACGTTACACCTATCATATATGTATATAGTTTAGAGCATCAATACATATCACATATCAACGGATGCAATCAAACCGCATGCCAAAAGTCTGGTGAAAAGATCGATGTTGCGGCATTCGTTTTCATTTCCCATAATTCATTCGCCAAAATATATCGTGCTATGTATTATATGTATTAAACCACCCCCTATTTATTATATTCAGAAGATTCCTCACATGTTCAATGACTTAATTCATGGGTTAACTTTTTGGGATTCCTACTAAAAATATTTTGCTGCCGCTTATGTCCATTCTTCCTTAATTCTCACAGAGACATCAGTAAAAGAGATTATGTTGCACTTAAACATAACATGAAACGATTACACACGGTTTTCGACAGGCTATCGTGCACGCTTCCTCATTTGAAATCACACTAAGTTTTTTGTACCAGAGGTCCTGATTTATTAAAGACGATAGTCCTTTTTGTGGACCTTCAACGCAAAAATTTTGGTCTGCCTGCCTGTCTGTCCGTGTGTCGGCCTGTACATTTGTCGGTTTGTCCACTCTATACGGCATCTGGTACTTGAAATGGCCGACCTCAACCGCAGCGCCCACCAGTGTTGCTCAAGATTGAGCGTTCATGCTTGTGCAATCGTCAATTAAAAAGCCATGATTGCGCATGTCTGTGGCACCATAACAACACGTATATATTCTGCATGTGCGTCTTTTACTAGAAAAAGCATACATTAGTAATATTAAGGGCCGTAGCGCTTATCACGCTGCGCTGACCATGCAATGCTTGCACGGAACAGGGAGTGTTTCCAACGCTTTGCTAAGGTGGTGGAATCTACCCGTCGCCTTGCGTTCTACACCTTATCACCTCTGAGATGGGCGGGCACACCCCTATCAAAGCCACACGCTTTGTTTTCTAGGAAGACTGCCAGATGGCGCTCATGTCTCACGTGCGACATGATTTGATGTTCTTTTTCGCCTTAGCTGTACGCTCGAGGCACTCAAACGCAGTGCCTACAGAATACCACTCACCGACTTTCTTGCGCAGAACACCAAATAAATGTCCTGTTCACTCACTCCACACGCAAGACTATCGTCTTTTGACGACATTTGCAGAAACATGGAGATACGGGGCCAATTTTTTACAATGGGGGTCCATATATTTCCTCACACTGAAGTATTTCGCATCAATACACGGGTCCCTGATTTATTCAGTGAGTTATATTTAGAGCTATGAACATGGGTCAGTTCAAATTGAATGTTTGTAGTATTCGCATTGCCACAGAACTAGGCATGTTTGCAATTAACAGGCTAAGCTTACTCTGATGCAGCTGCTGTGCACGCATGCTGCGCCGCAGGACAAGCTTGGCGCACATACGCTAAGCACGGGTGAACTCTTCCAATGGGTCGCACCACTCTGTGGGCACTTAGTGCTCTTTTTATATTTACTTGAAATGCACGCTTGCGCGTCGTATAATATACACGTGAACGATCGTAGACAACACTAGCGCAATGTACCCGTGCCACAAAGATGGAGAGTAGTTGACTAATTGCAGCATTGTAATTGACAGCTGTTACTGTCACGTTACAATGCACTGATAATCGCACATTGGTATGCTCACACAAAATTTAAGACTTGAAATAAAAGCAAGCGTCCTTCATACTATGTCGGTAAAAGAAGCAAAGCCCCCGGTTCTTGCTGATTGGCAGAGTGTTATTTAAAAGAAGCTAATAGCACAGCAGGGGTGTTGTTAGGATTTATGCGTGCAAGGGAACAGACAGAGGAAAAAAGGGGGCCTGGCGCAATTTGTATGTAAATTTTTGCCTGTTGTTGCATACGTGCGGATCCGAATCGCAAGCTTTCTTTTTTTTTTTTTTTGCGAAATGGGCCAAATCTTGACCAGAAAGTAGCTCAAATGACACTCAATTGGCTCATACATACGTTCACGTTTCCTCTAAAACAGTAATATTAAAACATTATTTATAAATATTACTGTTCTAGAAGAACGTTGATAGTATGTATATGTCAAGGCAGCGTTAGTTGAGCTTGTTTCGGTTCTAGATTTGCCCCATTTTGAATTAAAAAATATCTCCTCAAACGAACATAAAAAAGGGTGGGAGATGTGTCAAATATGGAACAACCTCCTTGCCACCCTTCCCTAACTTTTTATTTATATCTATGTTCCGCAAGTAACAAGTTTTGACTCCGAAATGTCGAAACAACGCCGCAATGACGCCTCAGCCGGGAAAAAAAAAATGTACATTACGAAGGCTACGCATTTGCCACCTGCACACGTCAGTGGCAAAAAAAAAAAGACTTTGAAGCTCTGCTAGCAACTAAATATGTTGTCAAGCATGAAATATTACACTATATCTTGGAGGCTTGACATAGCTTGGAAATTATATCATAAAACGGTACTGCTATTCGTTTCGGTTTCGGTTTTGAGGTCTCGGGGCAACTGCGCATCGCCATCGTCAACAGGCAGACTTTGAATTGGGTGGTAACATGTCGGGTGCGTGTTTGGTGCAGGCTGACGGTGGTTTATTATTTTACTGTTCACTTGCTTTGTCAGGGACGCGTACTCATACGGCTTGCACAGTTTAAATTGTGCTTACAGTAGATACAGTACGTGTCACTGCAATCTGTGGCGTGTCGGCTAGTACAGAACAACTTCGGTGCGGCGGAGTGTGTGTCCTCTGTCAACGGCTTTCGTTGAAGCTTGTGCCCGCCGCAAGCAGTGTTTCCGATCAAGCAATCAACGGAGTGTACGCTGGGAGCTACATGGAGAACGCTTTTGGATTTCGTGCTATTGCTGAAAAGGTAAGCTTTCGTGTATGCGAACAACGAAGTGCAGAAATGCGTGCCTGCCTGCCAACTCCCGATTTGCCCGCGATACTCGTAATTGCAGGAAGCGACCGTCTCATGGCGTCGGTAGCTTCGTGACCTCCGCTCGCTATGTGCTTATCAGCTGCGATGTCTCAACAGTCGCAGTGTTCGTGAACCTCGCTTTGGGGCATGGTTAAAGAAAACGGGGGGATGTGCCCCGCGCAGATAAAACTTACGACATTCGGCAGCGGGTGAGAAAACAAGGGGAGGGGGGGGGGGCTGAGCGAGCCGAGGTGGGCGAAAAAAATGGCATAATAATAATAATAATAAAAACGAAGCAGATCAACGGTAAAAGAGGCGCCAGTTGTCAGTTAGCGGGACTGCAGTGGACAAATGGGGCGCGTTTATTACGCGGGAGAAAAAAAAATCCAGATTTCAATGACTGAAGATAGGGGTGCGTTTTTAATGCGAGTAAATACGCTATTTAAAGCAACAATTGAAAAATACTTAAACTTTGTATCAGTACCCCTTTGATGCCTGCGCTTTGCAGCGGCGTGACGTGTTTTGTTAAAAATCGTGCAGCTAACCAAAAAATTTATATGTACCTTGTTTAATCAGTGATTCGCGCTTTTTATGCCTTGCTAGGTTTGTTTATATTTATACTAGTATATCGTAAATAATCAGGACATAGAAATATTGATCTGCTTTAATAAGGGATTGAACAGCCACACTCAATTGCACACATCTTTTTGCATTTTTGCACCATTGTACTGCGGCACATAGAATATTGTAGAATAGAATATTTCTGTATATTTTGGTGTAGGGTTTTGCGATGTGGTTGCATGTGAAAGTTTAGCCAAAGTGTACCAACAAACACGCACACAAAACTTTCAGTTAGACTGATACAGCACAGATGATAATGGTGTAGGCATAATTAGCCACTAAAGAACACGCTCGCGAAAAACAAAATGAGGATGGCGACACAGGTGGCTGTAAATGAAAGCAGGCAGACCTAACAGCTCTTGTCTGTTTCATGCATTTTATCTGTGCAGGTTTCATCCTTACGAATGTAAGGGCATTGATCCAACTAATAAGCCCTCCATGCATATATTCCTGTTAGCTACTTCTCCAATATGTCGTGCATTTTTTAAATTATACATATTTATGGTCCAACAGTTCAGAGCTTATTGAGCATATATTTAACTTACTTGTGATACATTATCTGTTGCATGGCTGTTTTTATGAATTAAAAAAATTCAACTGCGAATGAGCTGCTTATGCATGCACTCGAAGAATAGGGTTAGCACGTCTTATTTATTCTTGAGAGTAGTCAGTTTTACTCGTGGCCTAAAGTAATCATTTTGTTGACCAATGAGCAAACTGTGAAAGACATAAAATTATCGAGTACACCAAATTTATGTAACTGGAGAAGAAATTTAGAGGTGAGCTTCCACAAATACACAGTGCTATTTTTCCAGCAGCAGTTGTCATATTGTAAGTGCTGTTGATCCTTCCATATCGGGGCTTGCTCGATGTTTTACACTATTTTCACACAGTAGATTGTACATCTGTGATGTGTACATGTCTACACAACGATCCTTCAAAGTAAATGATAAATATTGCTACTTTTCTGTCTGAATGGGTTTATATAATTTTTTGTATCAACCATTGTAGTGGCCTATTGGTTAGGGTATTCTAGCTTAGCAAGAAAACTTGGTATAAACGCTGAAATTTGAGCTTCCCAGTATATTTCAAGCTTCTTGGTAGGTGCATGATTCAAAAGAGAAGCACTTTTTCACCACCACCACGGTGGTGAAAAAACCATACTCAAACATGGCACTTGCATTCGTACACTAATATGCACAGATGCTTGTAAAAGTGAATAGTGGTAAAGCTGAAAGTGGAGAAGCTGGAGCTTTTTATTATATGACACATCATAATGAGGTTCTGATTGTTCCCAGTATTTTTTAAATGCTTAGTTGAATGTTGTGCATCTCTTACATGCAGAATGTTGAAAGGAAAGCACACTACGTCTTCTACGATGGACTGGGTGCTGACAATGCAGTGCACTCTTCATCACAACCTGAAAGCAGCTGTTCCGGGCTCACGACCTCACTCAAAGGGTTGCAGCAGTGGTGGACGCTACTCATCGGTTGCACCAAATGTCTTGTACATTTTAGAAACATTCCTCTGATGGGAAAGGCTTCATCTCAAGCTATGTGCCCTATATACCTATTTATATATTCAATATAAGTATCAGTTTGCCATCAGATCAACAGCAGTGCGTGTAGAAAACTGTGTACAATGCATAATGACAGTTGTACGAAAAACTGGAGATGGCCTACATGTCGCCAACTTAAAAGGTTGATCCACTAATGGGTCAATCCACGCCAAACATCCCAGCTATTTTAGCGACCATCTCAAATGTATTAAAAAAATTGTGATGATTTACTGCATTGAAAACAGTAAAATAATTTCAAAAGAAAACAATTTTCGGTCACGTAGTTGCCTTCTGAACTTACTGGAATATCGTTTCAGTGTGGTTTGTGGGAAGGTAGTTTAAAAGTACTGCTCATTGCTTCGATAGCAAAATTTGTCTACATGTTAAGTACAAGTTCATGTTTAAAGTGTTTGAAGCGCAGTAATATTAGTGCAATTTCACTGGCACATACGCCTCCAAGACTAACAATGTGCTTGATACGACTGGTTGGTGCTGTATGGTAGACAAAGAAAGTGCTTAACAGCGCAAAGGACAAGAAGGGAAAGAAGAAACGACAACAGAGCCTTGAACAAACAATCAAAGTTTATTGCAAACCAACTGCAATATATAGAAAACAGAATCTGCGCATAACCATGCACCATAAGCAGGATCGCACATACATGCACCATACAGCCTACCTTATCAACAACCGGTCATGTAAATGGACCCAAGATAACTAACTTCACAGCAGTTAAGAAAAATTGAGGGTACGCTAACACAGGAAGCACCAAGTTGTTGAATATAGAAAGCTTCACTAATTTCGTGCTCGCGCCGATTTTTATATCCCCCGTGATCAAACACTTGTCGAGAATTGGCTGACAACAAGACTTATTACAATGGTCTGCCAAGTGGCTGGGAAGGAAACCTTTTAGAGAGTTAGCGTACCCCCTCAACCGATCATTCATGCATCGCCATGTTTGGCCAATGTAACCGTGCCCAAAAGTAAAAAAATATCTTGTAGACAATCGCTAAAACACATTCAAGATGGCACGTAGCGTGTTTCTTAGTGCATTCTTCTTTCTTAGATCCTTTGCTGTTGACCCTGTGACATAGCCCAGCGAGTTTATCGCGTGCGCAGAACACAACTCTTACACCTATTTTGCCAGTGACCTTCTTTAGCCTTTGGGAAACTTCATGTATGTAGGGAATAACAGCCTTGCTAGAATGAGGCTTGTTGAGTTAGCTGTTGCTTTGTCTCTTATCAACCACTCTTAGTGACGTTAGGAGAGTCTCGGCAATGGAAGTTAGATCGGGATTAGAAAAGCCTCCTTGTTGAAGGCAGTGAACTTGGAGCGAGAAACTGCACTCTATCTGGCGGTGACAAGAGCCAGTTAAAATTGCCTTTAGGCAGGAAAAAGCGATGCTTCACTTGACCAGCTTAGAATGGGCGGACGTAAAAAGGAGGTTCTTTCTTGAGAATGACTCGTACCGCCAACATACATGATGAACAAAAAAAAAAGCATTTCAAATTTTAGACATCGTAGCTTGTCGTCAGAAATAAACTCCGACGTTATTTCTAGTTTCTTCATTTCACACCCAAAAACGTCAAATATCTCATCGGTGGTTCCCCGAGGGTCAGATTGATCGATGCGGTAAAGCACTAAAAAGTCGTCAACGTAGTCGAACACTTTAACTGTACTCGTGTGATCAAAGTTAGCCATGAGACTTCTTTCATACCGCGCGAGTAAAAAGTCACAAAGAACCGGTGCTAAACTTGAGCCATTGCACACATCTGCACCGGTCAGATATTTGACATTTTTTGGCGTGAAATGATGCAACTGGAATTAAAGTCGGAGTTCGATTCATGACGACAAGTTACGATGCCTTGACTTGGAAATGGTTTTTTGGTTGACCATGTATATTGGCGGTACGAACCTTTCTCAAGGAAAAGCCTTCTTTTTACGTCCACTAATTCTAAGCTAGTCGAGCGAAGCATCGCTTTTTCCTGCCTAAAGGCAATTCTAACTGACTCTTGTCACCGCCAGATAGAGTGCAGTTTCTCGTTCTAAGTTCACTGCCTTCAACAAGCAGGCTTTTCTAATCCCCTGCTAACTTCTATTGCCGAGACTCTCCGAACATCACTAACATTGCCTGATGAGACACAAAGCAAGAGCTAACTCAACAAGCCTCATTCTGGCAAGGCTGTTATTCCCTACGTACACGAAGTTTCCCATAGGCTAAAGAAGGTCGCTGGAAAAATAGGTGTAAGAGTTGCGTTGTGCGCACGCGACAAGCTCGCTGGCCTATGTCGCAGGGTCAACAGCGAAGGACCTGAGAAAGAAGCATGCACTAAGAAACACGCTATGCACCATGTTGAATGTGTTTTAGCTATTCTCTACAAGATATTATTTACCTGTGGACATCGGCCAAACAGGGCGATGCATGCATGATCGGTTGAGGGAGCACGCTAACTCTCTAAAAGGTTTCCTTCCCAGCCACTTGGTAGACCATTGTAATAAGTCTTGTTGACAGCCAATTCTTGACAAGTGTTTGATTACGGGGGATATAAAAATCGGCGCGAGCACGAGATTAGTGAAGCTTTCTATATTCAAGAACTTGGCGCTTCCTGTCTTAGCGCACCCTCAATTTTTTTAGCTGCTGTGAAGTTAGTTATCTGGGGTCCCCTTATATGACCGGTTGTCGATAAGGTAGGCCGTATGGTGCATGTATGTGCAATTCTGCTTATAATGCGTGGTTATGCGCAGATTCTGTTTTCTGTATATTGCAGTTGGTTTGCAATAAGCTTTGGTTGTTTGTTCAGGGCTCTGTTCTCGTCTCATCTTTTCTTTCTTGTCATTTGCGCTGTTAAGCACTTTCTTCGTCTACTACGCCTACAAGAACTTAGCCAACATGTGTTATGAATGTCTGACTAATGAATACTAACTACACAAAAAGTATATTTTGAGGAAATAATATTATGAGACTTCTTAAGCTGCTAAACATTACGAGAAAAAAATTACGAGTTTCGCAGAATCGTCATTTCGTTTATATTGAGACCCGATTTGCACTGTGGAGTGGTCCAAATAAATATGACCTTCAAACCTGAATCGAAAGGAAAAAAAAAAGGTATTTTCATGTGCCAATTTTTATAATTACATTTTTTTTTGTTTTAAGGAAGAAAATAAGTTTTGCACTTTCCCATTGATGAAAATAGAAAATTTCAAGGCGGCAGCTGTCGTATGACCAAATGGGAAGATAGGCACCGATGGGATTTCTAAAAAAATATTTTCTTCCTTAAAACAAAAAATTCAATGATAGTATATGAAAAGAAGTGATCATTTGCTTTCAATTTATGTATAAAGGTAATTTTTATTAAGCCACCTCATGGCGTAAATCGCATCTGATTATGATCGAAAATTACGATTTTGTAGAATTTATGATTTTTTCTCATAAAGTTTACCAGCTTGATAAGTCTCAAATATTTTTTTCTCAAAATATACCTTGCGTGGAGTAGGTATTCACTACACAGATATTCATACAAACTGCAGTATTGCAATAAAGAAATTGCAAACATAGCACATTTTGGATAAAGTCTTAGAAGCATATGTGCCAGTATAGTTGCAATAATATTACTGAGCTTCAAACACCTTACACAAGAACGTTTACTCAACATGTAGACTAAGTTTGGTATAGAACGTACTTTTAAAATAAATTTTTTCACACACACCCAAACGACATCCCGGAAAGTTCCGACGGCAACCTTGCGACTAAACATTTTTTCTCTCCGAAATATCCTACCGTTTCACTGCTTTCAATACAGTTAATCAGCACAATATTTTTCGAATGCATTAGAGATGGTCGCCAAAACGGCTGGGCGTTTAGCATGAAATCACCCTAACAGTGTGTCATGAACACAGAAAAAGGTCCTATGCTTATTAATCCCTTTATTTACCAAAAAAATATACTGAAAGTGCCTCCTCTGAGGCACTGTATAGTGCCGCTTTTTTCACAGTTCTAAGGGAACTAACTGCACGTGCTATTGTTGTTTACATGTGCAGCAGTAGCATCAATATGTAGTAGAACTTGCTGTTGAGATAGTTGGTGCATGTTTGCATTACATATTAGTCAATTTTGTGCCAAAATGACGACCACACAAACGAATAAAACACAAAAACGGATTGGGCACTCATTTGCAATTGTTGATTTCTTGAGGAAATGGGCTGATATAAACCCAATTTTTGTCAACGCTTGTGCAACCTACTCGGGCCGTCCCTTACCTAATCACGCTATAGGACACATGATCGCTAGATACCGTGCTTCCAGCTCATACATGATGAGTGAAGTTTTGCTAACGCAATTGATACCCCTTTTCTTTTGTGAAAGCCCATCAAAATGGCTCTTGGTGTAAATCCACATGAAGTGACATGTGCTCTTGAACGGGCACCGTCGTTATTCTTTGCCGTAAGGGCGTGTTCTCTCGCTGGATCATTGATGCAGCGCCCCGTCGCCTGGCTAACATGTGTCTTTCTGCACGATAGGGGTATTTTGTAAACCACTTCAGTGGCAGACTTCGTGAATGGCCACGCATGCTTCTTTTTACAGCCTTTCAGCTGCTGAGTATGATTTTCAGCGATGCACCGGCGCAATTTTGCTAGTTTGTTAGGGGCACGAACACAATCAGTACTTCATGCCAGCTCGCCACCTTTTTAAGGTTGTACGTATGAATATATAGTATATTATGAATATAAGGTACAAACAGCTGCTAGTGAGCACCCGTCCTGTTCATGTGTTTTCTTTGTGCGGTCGTAGTTTTGACGTAAAATCGACAATTCAATTCAGGCATTCATGTCTATTCACAGCACATGTTTAATGTCTGTAGCAAAATATTACATGATATTTTCGTATTCATATTTGCATGTTCAAGAGAACAGCAGCCGTGCCAATTGTGTCAATTGGATACAATTTCCTAATTTTGCACAAAACCTTTATGAAATGCCCAACCAGCCTCAATTATTTCTCAGTATTGTTAATTTTATCAAGAAACATAAGATCCATTATTCAACTTAAGTTTGCGCATCACCATCCAATTGATTGATGTGTGCAGTTTAATGTCCTAAAGCCACCATTTGATTATGAGACGCTTTAGGGGAGGGCTCCAGAAATTTCGGCCGCCTGGGGTTTTTGTGCACCCAAATCTAAGGAAATGGGCCTACAGCATTTTCGCCTGCATGAAAAATGCAGCTGAGTACTTTGGCGACTAAACCATCGAGGCGGGGTCATCATCATCCAATCTAATACAGATGTACCAACCGTAATTATAACGTTTAATTGACTATATTCTAACCTCACAGCAAAAGAAAAGAGTAGAACGGTTTAAAAGAAAGTTCTACCCCCCCCCCTTTCTATGACGTCCATAACGCTTTTTAAGTCGCTTTTGCCAGAATACGCTTTCGCTCTGCGGAAAAGTGCTTTTTGATTTACAGGACACAAAATATTTTTGTTCCTATATTACTCTGCCATGCAGATGCCATTCAATAACGAGTACTAGTATAAGTGCTGGCCGTCTTTCAGAGTGATTTATGAGGTTTTTGCAGCCTTAAGCGACGATAAAGAAAATCGTATGCCACTTTTTTTCTTTTCGCCACCCCCTTGAGCTCCTCCTTTACGAATATCTGGAATTTCTGGGTCGCCTGTCAAACAGTTGGACAAGCTCACCAAATGCTACTGCGAGTTTTACACCCGTATTTTAGAACGTCCCTTCACTAAATGCTTCACCTTGACTTGAGAAAATTGTTTCCAGCGTAGTCTCTAGGCAGAGCAAGTCACTAAATATCAGGGATAATCTGCTGCGATTCTCAAGAAATGCAGCGTCATTTTTATACAAGCGGTGGCGCTCTGCTCAGCTAGTACAAGTGAAGGATGAGATTCGAGTCGAGGAGCATTCGTATATAGGGAGGATAGCATTGTTTGCACTGTGGGACAGTTCAAGAGTGCTTTTGTTGAAATAGCTGCACTCTCGTGTATTTTGAATGAATTAGCGTATGTCAAATAATTTCTACATGTACTTTTTTGAGTGTGTGATTCAGTATAATTTGTTGTACTACTGTAAATTTGGAGCCCCACCGCGGTGGTCTAGGGGCTATGGTACTCGGCTGCTGACCCCCAGGTCGTGGGATCGAATCATGGCTGCGGTGTCTGCACTTCCGATGGAGGCAGAAACGCATTAGGCCCGTGTGCTCAGATTTGGGTGCACGTTAAAGAACCCCAGGTGTTTAAAATTTCTGGAGCCCTCCACTACGACGTTTCTCATAACCATATGGTGGTTTGGGGATGTTAAACTGCACATATCAATCAATGCTGTAAATTTGAAATTTCAAGCTCAAAAATGCTGTGTTTGTTTTTCCTGAAACCTGCTCCAAATTTAGATTTTCTCCCTAGAAAAGAAAGATATGATGCTCCAAAATATTGCTCCAGATGATAGCTTGGCTGCTCCACCTCTGCTAGCTGTAAGTGGTTACTATTTCACCCTGTTTTTGTGTGCCCATTTTATGTTCTTTGATGTTGCATTGTTTCAGGGGGACATATTATGTGATGCGCTTGATATTTTACATCTTTAAATCAATTATTCTGCGTGGTTAGTATCTAGTGACTCTGTTAAGCTATTGTAATTTTGCCTATTGTTTTCACTCCTGTATTATTGTTTCCCCAGTATTCTGAATGTCTGAACACACAAGGGTTATTGTGAAATGAAAATGCCATTTTAAGACTGTTTTGTCATTACATTCATTAGAATACCACTAGCCTTGCATAATATGCATAAGGCATGCCACAA